>NC_088917.1:15010000-16260000 GCF_963576675.1 Euphorbia lathyris | reverse complement strand
ATATTTATTATAAATATATAAATACACTAATTACTATTAATAATGTGTTTGGGCTGAACCGACCGTGCTATTTTTATCAATTCCATGACCGTCTAAAAAATAAACGGGCTTTGGCAAGTCTGGGCTAGACCTAAGATCAATTTTCATTATCCAACTCCGAATCAAAGGACACGGGTCTAAATAGACCAACCGGATACCTAGACTCGTGAACAGATCTAAATGATATATAGATGGATCAAATAATACTATAAAAAATGGGAACATGAATTAGTCATAAAAAAAAGAAGGATATTAAAAAATGTGTGTTACCTATATAGGTTCCCTAATGGTTAACATCATAATCCCGACTCAACAACATTATTAAGAGGTTGCAGTTTGGATGTTCTATTCATTTCTATTGATTGGATTTTCAGTAAAAAAAACATAAAATTAAATTAGCGTATTGTGTGGATCTTCGACTAGTATATATATATATATAAATTTGTTAATTAATAATATTCAAATGAATCCTGAATTATCAAATTAATTTAGTCATTAACTGTTGAATTTAACTTTATTAAAATTTAAAGTGAAAATTAAAATCATCAAAAACTTTAAATCTAATATTAACCAACCAAATTAATTTAATCAGGGTTTATATGAACACTATTAATAATCCACAAGTGGATAAGCTTAACAATTAATCAAAACAAAACCTAAATTGCAAGCCCAGCCCATGGATTGAAGTGAATAGAAGACAATACAACCCAATGCAATTATATGATTTATTGGGTAAAAGTTACCAAACTTTAATTCATTTTAGTAAAATCATTAAATTTTATATTTAATTTCAATAAAATTATTTTATTCCATTTATATATAAAAATTTATTTGAATTTTGATGTGTAGAAATGACAGTTAGATCCTAATTTTTTTTAATGATAATCACTTCCAATCACTCTTTCTTCTATTATTACTCAAGCACGCCTTGTGTTGCAAGACTTAAAAAATCATCACTAAGTTGTTGTATGTATGTAGTTTCAAATTTGTACAATTGATTGAATGGTACAACTTATTTTGTATTGTAACCCATTGATTCTTTTATTCTTTGTGGTTTTTGATGTTTTCCCTACTCTTCTTTTGCAAGAGCTTCCAATGAAGTTTTTTTTTTCAAGATTAAGCTACACTCTATAGTTTGTGGAACATATTACATGCACAAAGGATTATTTTTGTACAACTAATTTTTATGTGTTTATTTGGATCCGTTTTATCGAAAAGTTTGATATATTTATGAAAATTTATTGCTGTAATTGGATCATTTCCCTTCCCAGACATTTTTTTGGCCATCATGGGGGTCGCAAGGGAGCTCCTTTTAAATTGTAATTGTTGGAGTTTGCAAATTTCTACTTTTATCTCCTCTAATCGAGCCTCACACTTGAAATGAGAACATTGTTCAATTTTTTTATTTTAAAAAGCAGTTGAGCAAGAATATATTTTATCTCTATTATTTGAAATAAATGCTCTAATATTGATTTTATCTTTCAGCATAGGGCTGACTAGGAGACCATATTCTTGAAGGAGGAACAACTGAAAGTTTGGATTGCACGTGTTCAGGAGATGGATACATTGCAATAGAGACGGGAGAAGAAGTGTTCTGAACTCTCTACAATTTCTGTCAGTGAAACTTTCATAACGTACATGATTCAGTTAACTCTGCTATTCAAGTATTTTACACAGTTTCATCTCTGATGAAGCAAGAAGTGATATTATTTGTCTCTTCAAATCTGCAGATATGACTACGCTGGAGTGGTCAATTCTTGATATAGAATATAAAACTTACACTCATGTATTTTGCTAACTTTGTTGGCCGTGGATGGAGTTTGTTGTGCCACCAACAGATTCATCAGTATTCTTCCCTATTAATGTTTGGTTTTCAAATGCTAGCACATACAGTAAACTAATCTCCAATTTTATTTCTAAAGACACGAGGTAATGTAATGATTTTTCTTCTTCTTTTACTATTTCAATATGAGTTTTAACTGTTTGTGTGTTACTTACTTTTTTTTTGTGGTTTTGAGTTTGTTAGTAATTTAGTTTATTTCTACAATTTATCAGTTTTAACCAATTTAATTGTACCGTACCAAGAATTACTTTTATTTGTATAAGAAATGAAATATTGATTTTTATGTCAAATGCTGTGAATTATTTTAGTTTTAGTTATTTATATGTTATGTGAACTTTTGACAAAATGCTGAAAACATCCTATAATCAGAAGCAAAACACAATTGAACATTGGAATTTAAACAATATGTAATGTATAGATCATTTTAGTTTTAAATTGTTGTGATATGGATAGATTATATAATATGTAATTTTTTTATAAATTTAAAATTTATTGATTGCTATAATTTTAAGTCATAGTTTGATTTTTTTTTTTGACACCAGAATATTATAAGGCATCCCGTGCATTGCACGGGGTTCACGCTAGTTATAATATAATAACTATACAATTCTAATTTCTATTAATAAAATTTTCAATATCCCGAATAAGTTTAAAGCAAAAAAAAAATTTTATGATTATTTTTTAAATTTTTTTTTGTGAAGAAGATTTTTTGAATTTGTTGTTTTAGGGTTATTGTGGCAATTTAGACCATTTTTATGTTGTTTTTTCCTCCTGCATTAAACTCTGCTTGTCCTATTTTAAACGCCTTCATTTTCAAGGGCGAGTATTCATCATCTAAGTAGTGTTTGTTTACTATATTTTATTTCTTTTTGCATTTTCATATTAAAAATAAGAATTTTAGGTGTTTGGTTAGGGAACTGTTATTTGTCTTTTATAAATGAAAATTAGTTTTTCCAATAACAGGAATCTCTATTTTTCTAACAACAAACAACAAATAAACCAAATAGGTTTGTAGTTTCCATTTCTATTTTGCTTCATTTTCAATTCTACCTAAATCCACCGATGCTACACCTACTCAAGGTGTTCAGAACAAAAAAAGAAATACATCGATGTAGATATTTCCTTCCTTTTATATTGTTGATTTTTTTTTTTGTTGTGAAAAAGTTTAGGTAAGAGTAGGTCTACTTTTATAATGTTGATTTAATAATAATGGATAATTATTTTTAAATTTATATAATTGAGCTATAACTTCTCGCTTCTACGGATAAATAAATAAATAAACTGCATTTATACTCCACATTACTTACCACTGAGCTAATTGTCTTTTTTGTGTACTATGTGTCGCGCTGCTTAATATATTACGACCCTTTTAGCTTCAATTGTTTAATATTTGATGCATGCACTTATTAATATCAATTAAATGTGCATAATAATAAATTATTAATAAAAAAAGAAATATGCATAATAATGAATTATTAATAGAAAAAAATGCAAAAACATGCTCTAATTTCTTATTTATTTAATTTCTCTATATTTTTGTAATTTATATTTTAAAATGTTAAGGACGATGTTCTAAATATTGTTACATATATTCTAAACTTTATAATTTGTGTTCTAAAAATTAAGTATAATGTTTAAAAAAGTAGTAAATATATGGACCATTTTTACATTTGTTCTATAATATAATTTATAACACTCATATTCTAAATAACATAACGTATGTTCTAAAAAACATAACGCATGTTCTAAAGTTTATATTTTGTGTTCTAAAAATTAAGTATAATGTTCTAAAAAAACCAGTAGATATCTCGATCGGTTTTTCATTTGTTCTATAATATAATTTATAACTCATGTTCGAAAAAACATAATACGTGTTCTAAAAAACATAACGTATGTTCTAAAAAATATGTCGTACGTTCTAAACTTCATAGTTCGTGTTTTAAAAGTTAAAATATATGTTCTAACGTTTGTTTTAAAAAATATATAGTTTGTGTTCCAAAAATTAAGTATAATGTTCTAAAAAAATCAGTAGATATTTCGATCGTTTTTTCACTTGTTCTATAATATAATTTATAACTCATGTTCGAAAAAACATAACACGTGTTCTAAAAAACATAACGTATGTTCTAAAAAATATGTCGTACGTTCTAACTTCATAGTTCGTGTTTTAAAAGTTAAAATATATGTTATAACGTATGTTTTAAAAAATATATTGTTTATGTTCTAAAAATTAAGTATAATGTTCTAAAAAATCAGTAGATATCTGGATCGTTTTTTCATTTGTTCTATAATATAATTTATAACTCATGTTCGAAAAAACATAACACATGTTCTAAAAAACAAAACGTATGTTCTAAAAAATATGTCGTACGTTCTAAACTTCATAGTTCGTGTTTTAAAAGTTAAAATATATGTCCTAACGTATGTTTAAAAAAATATATTTTCCTATGTAACATAAATTACAAAAATATAAAGAAATTAAATAAATAAGAAATTAGAGCATGTTCTTGGATTTTTTTATTAATAATTCATTATTATGCACATTTCTGTTTTTTTCAATTAATAATTCATTATTATGCACATTTCCTTTTTTCTATTAATAATTCATTATTATGCATATTTAATCGATATTAATAAGTGCATGCGTCAAATATTAAACAAAAAAAACAATAGAAGCTAAAAGGGAGATGATATATTAATCAGCGCGCGAAATAATATATAAAAAGAGCAATTGGTTTAGTGGTAAGCAACATGGAGTGTAGATGAACAGGTCTTAGGTTCGAACTCCCTAATAAGCAGTAGCATTTTTTCTTAATTTTCCTACTCAAAACTACGTAGTTTTGGGTGGTTCTCACCTAAGGTGAGTTCTCACTTGATCCCTCCCCTATTAGATAAACTAATCTGTTAATTAGTAGTATTTATACGGGTCCTGAATGATTAAATTGATTTGGTCAATAACCATTAAATTTAAATTTATTAATATTTTACAGTAAAAATTAAAATCATTTAAAATTTTAAATCTAATAAACTTAAATCTAACCATCAGTAACCAAATTAATTTAATCAGTTGGAATTTATATGAACACTATTATCTCTTAATAATACACAATACAACCCAATGCAATGATATGATTTATTGGGTAAAAGTTACAAAACTTTAATTCATTTTAGTAAAATCATTAAAATTTATATTTAATTTTAATAAAATTATTTTATACGATTTATATATAAAAATTTACTTGAAATTTTGATGCGTATAAAAGACAATTTTTGTTAGAGAACGTCAATAGAAGACACTTTTTTTTTATTAATTAAGTGTCATTCTAAATATATTTAGTTTTTATAACTGACACAGAGAAACGTGGTATATACAAAACACATCCAAAATTTAAAAATTTAAAAAATCACATTTTTTATCCAACTTGAAATTTAGTTAGTATATAATTATATTTTTTGTCACATCAATATTTTAATATTTTTTTTATACATAATTGGTTGGTATGACTCCATTAAAATTAGATCGCAATAAACCCTTGTCATGATCAATTTAGTTTAATGTTATCAAAATCGGACCGGACATCAAACCAGATTTATAACTGGGTCATGGGTCATTTGGTCGGATCAGATAACTCGGATTAGTCGGACCGGATGATGTAATAAATAAATAATATATATATATTAAATATATAGATATATAATTAATTTGAAATTATTTTATAAATTATATATAATACAAATATATGTGGCATGGTATATGTGGCATGGTTTAATAACTAAATTTTAGTTCAAGTGAATTTTAAGTATCAACTCAGTCCTTTAAGTTGACAAATTTTTATAAATTAACCCAAATTCTATAAATTTTAGATTTAGAAAATTGACAATATTTGAGCTACTTTATAAAAATTTACCAACTTGAGTGACCTTTCTAAAAGAATTACCAAACTTTAATGACTATCGGAACAATTTATTTATTAATATACATTATACCATTACTTTATGTCTTTCCATAGTATTACAATCTATTAATTAATTTCACAATGAATAAGATATACAAACCATCTAGTATTACTTGGAAACTGCTAATAACTGCTATAATATCCGTTTTAGCATTCAACGTTACTAATACGAATTGTCAATTTCTAACACGACAATATAATTTATAGAAACAACCAATTGACCACAACTCGTTTAATATGATTATCATTTCTTTTTATATTTATATAATAAATAATTACGTAAAATATATAAATTATATAATAATAGAGCACATGATGATACTTACATATTGAACCAAAAAAACCCGACTTTGTAAAAAAATATCTCAAATTCAATTTTCACTGAATACATTACTAAAGAAGAGCGGAAAATATCTCAATGATATATGCATGGTTTAGAAAAGTTATAATAATTAACTTCTCTGTTAAAATATTAATATATATTACAATGTAATCAGGGGCATCTCCAGTATTTTAGAGGCCCTAAACAATTTTGTACTTTTTTTTTTCATTTAAATTTAATCTTCTCATCAGTTATGAAAGCAACAACCAAACGATAAAGTACTAATTCCTAGAAATTAATCTTGGACGGTTGAACTCGAATCTAATTACAAGATTATGTGGAGAGAAAAAGAAGAATTTATCTTGGTAATTAGAGATTGGTTAAGTCGTGCCTTTATTATTAATACAAGATTTAAACCATTATTTAGTCCTCAATTATCCAAATTTTTGTCATCTGGCCCTCGTTCTGCCCAAAATTTTGTCATTTGGTCGATTACCTTTCACAATTGGTGAAATTTTACCCAATTTCCAATTTGGATGGAGGCTTGATAGAATTGTTATTATTGTTACACGTGGCGATATCTTGACAATTAGACTTGTTTTTATTTGTTTTTCTTGTTTTAATCTAATTAATTATTTTTTAATAAGAAAATATATGTCAAATAAACTTTAAAACGTGTGACGTATCACGGAATATGTCAAAACATCACTACATAACGATTTAGTTAAGTCTCCATCAAAATTGAGTAAAATTTCACCAATTAAAATAGTTTAGGAGTCAAACATGACTAAATAATAAATCGACTAAATTAAAAATAAATCATGGACTAAATAACACTTTAAATCAAATTGCAAATTTTAGTTCATAAACTGTGAATAATTTATAAAAGTTTAAGTATTTATTATTAAAATGTTTTATGATTATTTTGTATTTTTTCCTTTAGTTTTTTACTATTTTTTTTATTTTTTTTTATAGCGAAGTGTCTGTATATATTTTTGCTATTAGTGTAGGTGGGTCTTGAAAGAAAAAAAATGAGACCAGGCGTAATAAAGAAGGTCTCTTCAGGAAAAAAGAAATACGTAGGAAGAAGAAGATGGAGTAAAAGGAAATATAAGGCCTGGGGAAACTCCCATTTGAGCCGGCCCTGAATGTAATGTAAAACGTTTACGGAGTGTTTGTTAGGAGAGATATAGGAGGTGGGATAGGGATAAAAAACACGAGATAAGTTATCCCGTGTTTGTTTGTGAGATAGAAAAGTGAGACAGACGAGGGATAAGCCTCTTATCCCTCAAATCCTATACCCAAGAGGGGGGGTGGTATAAGGAGGTGAGATAAGCTCCTGCGATTTTAATAGGATGAAAAAGTCTGTCTTATCCATCAAATTAAAAGTATGTAGTTTTTTTTTTTTTTTTTTTGGTAGAAAAAAGTATGTAGTTTAAATAAGGTTAAAATAGTAAAATGTATTATTTTATCCCTATCCCTATCCTTATCCCACGTACCAAATATTGAATAATAATTCTCGACTATTATTTTTATCTTTATCCCAACCATTTTATCCCTATCCCAACCTTTATCCTTATCTCTATCCCAATAGAATACCAAACGCTCCGTTAGAATAATTACCTCCAAGCAATATATCCGAGTTTGACTGCATGTTAATAATTTTGTTATCTATTGTATCAACCTCACTTGTTAAATGATAGACTCAGGTTCGACTCCCATGCGAGTCATTGAATCATCACATAAGCTTTAAACTGATAAAGTTAAACTCGGTATGACTTACTTATAATACCACAAAGAGCCTAAACAATTAGCGTACTCACCAATACTCATCAACACGTACTATATACTCTATAATATTCTCTCCTAATTACTCAAACGAAAATTAAATAGTTTGTATTTGGATTTTGTTTTTCGTTTAACATTTGTATAAATTACCGTTAGAGGCAACTTACACTTGGTTGCTTCATCAAAGTTGATCAAGCTTCTCTGTACTTATTCGTTGACTGTTCGTTCAAACTTCTGTGGTACGCTAAGTCAACAGTAGATTGCTTCAAATAGGTAAATCGTGTATAATTTTTGAACTATTTTAATTATTATTACATGATAACGACGTTATAATTTTCTCGGATTAGGAAAATAGTTTATAAAATTTTAAATATTCTACTGCATAATATATTTCCCAACATAGAAAAATTGGGTCTGAAAATAGAAAATCCGAAAGTCGCAAAGTCATAATGAAATTTGTCCAAGAACCTACAATCTAATTCCTCCACTTCATCATTCTCCCCTGGTTTAACATAATTTTCCCTCGAAGTGTCATCATTAGAGGAATCACCGGTAAATGGAATAAGATGCTTGGCATTAAAAACATTGGCAAAACGAATGTGTAGTGGACCAATTATTTAATGTCAATTTACACCTTAAATAATAAAATATTAATATTGTGTATCGTATTAATTGATTATGTGAATTACTATATCCAGCCATGAATTCCCACCCCTAGCCCCGTGAAAAGATCGAACTACCCTTTACCTAAAATTTGAAAAAACACAAAACCTCTCAAATACCCTACACACTCTTTGATCAAATCCGGACTAATTTGTGAACCAAAACATGGAGCGTAACAACCGCCGTAAAGGAAAAGCGAAAATGACAAGATTTACCGTTTTTGTTTTTTGATTTAAGCTTAAAAATGGAATCTGTGGGCGATTTTTCAAAAACGCTGGAATCGCAGTCGGGCGTATGAACATCACGCCCAACCTACGGTTCCGGCGTATGAATATCACGCCTGACCTGTGGTTCGGGCGTGATAGCCTTATGCCCGCACCATAGGTCGGACGTGATATTCATACGCCGGAACCGTAGGTCGGACGTGATGTTCATACGCCCGACCTATGGTTCGTTCGTGATGTTCATAAGCCCGAGGGGTTTTTGAAATTTAAAAAAAAAAATTATATTTACATTTTAATTAAATTTTTAAATGTTTAGATTAATTTGGGTTTAATTTATATGTGAAATTTTGATATTAATTTGATTATAATTTATATGTTAAATTTTTAGATTAATTTTGTAGATTTTTAGTTAAATTTAATTAAATTTTTGTAATTTTTTGTTTGTTTAATTTAGTTTAACTAAATCTTTATTTTGTTAAATTTTTATTTTGTTAATTCAATAGCAGACTAATTTTTTTACGGGTTTAATTCAACAGTAGACTAATTTTTTTTACGTAACAAGTATTTACGGGTTTAATTCAATAGCGGACTATTTTTTTTTGTCCTCCCGACACTCTAGCGTGTGGCTATCACGCCTCACCGTGAGGTCGGACGTGATAGCCCCACGCCTCACCGTGTGGTCGGACGTGATAGCCCCACGCCTCACCTTGTGGTCGGGCGTGTAGCTATCACGCCCGACCACACGGTGAGGCGTGATAGCCACACGCCCGCGTGTCGGGAGAGCAAAAAAAAATAGCATTTTCCCACCCTTAACCCATGAAAGGGCATTTTCGTCCTTTCACGGGGCTAGGGGTGGGAATTTGAGGCTGTGTATAACAACACCCTTGATTATTTATAGAAAATCCCTAAAATAATAATGTGAAATCAAATTACTAGTCAGGTAAAATGGATGATATGATGCACCGAGCATATAAATTTTTTCCTTAATAAGGATACTTGTAGTTCACACCGAACCCACCGATAACACTTGAGATTCCACCTAAGGAGAAGGTTTTTGGCATGGCCGGAGCAATACAAAATAATTTCAACAATACAAATCAATTTTGTTGCTAAAAGTTTATTCAACACACGAATGTCCTAATAGAAACTTTCAAAATTTTCAAGAACTTTCGAAAATTGAAACTCACATATACATTAATAATAATCTCATCAACACAAGAGAGAGCAAGTCTTTAAATAGGTAAAAAGAATCCTAAAGGCAATAGAATTCGAAATAGAAAAGGAAACATGAATCGAAATTGGTGACAAAATCCTAAAGAAACATGGAAAACTAAAAAAATACCTAAATACCTAAAATTTTCAAAATAGAGTCCGGAATCGCAATAAAACCGACGCTTTGCAACTTGACTGAATTCACCGATTTGCCAATAGATCATATTTCTAAAAAACCAAATATCTTGATCTTCAACCACATCGGGTTTAGTCTAAAAAAAGTGTTTTTTTTTATATTCCAATGGTGCTACTTCAACTTCCATATTTATTTAAACCCTCTAGGTACCGTTTGGTTCGTAGTTATTCCAAAGGAATAGAATAACAAAGAATGAAATAGATATTTCTTAGAAATAATTATTTCTATGTATAGTTGTTGGAATAAGATAGAATGGAATAGATAATTTTTTTTATTCAAAAGACAACATTATCCTCAAATGTAATTTCTTATTTCTTTTAAAATTTTAATTATTACTATAAATTGTTCAAATATTTAATATATATTATTTTAAAAAATGTATAAAAAACAGAAACATGAGAAACATGAAAGGCGGAAAAAAACACGAAAAATAGAAAAAAAACATTAAAAATGGAAAAAACGGAAAAATTGTAAAAACATAAAAAAAAAGATGTGGAAAATGGTGAAAACGTAAAAAACATATAAATGAGATAACACAAAAAATACGCAAAACATGAAAAAACACACAAAAAATATGCAAATGATAAAACACAAAAAATGTAGAGACTTGGAAATTTGTGAAAACGCAAGGAAAAAATTGTAGAAAAAATCCATGAAAACAAGAAAATGCAAAAAAAAATACAAAAAACGTGAAAAGATATGGAAAACACGAAAATGTAAAAAACGTTAAAAACACGAAAACCTGAAAAAACATAAAAACGTGTAAAAACACATAAAAAAATGAAAATTTGTTAAAAACACGAAAACGTGAAAACATAACAAGTGGAAAAATACAAAAATTTGAAAAAAAGCGAAAAATGTCAAAAAAGGCGAAAAACACGAAAACGTGAAAAAGCGTTAAAAACACAAAAATGTGAAAAATATGCACTTATAACGTTCATATTTTCTAGTTTTTGGTATTTTTTACGGGTTTTCGTGTTTTTAAGGTTTTTTATTTTTCGTGTTTGTTCAGATTTTCGTATTTTGTCATGTTTTCGTGTTATCACGTTATTGTGTGGTTTTTTCATTTTTTTCGTGTTTTAGTTTTTTCGGTTTTTCCCTTTATTGGGTTTTCGTTTTTTTTTTCGCGTTCTTGTATTTTTTGTATTTTGTTACCTTTTCTTGTTATTCACGTTTTTTCATATTTTTCATATTTTTTTCACGTTTTCGTGTTTATCTCGTTTTCACGTATCGCCATGTTTTTGCGTTTTAGCATTTTTCACGTTTTCACATTTTTCGTATTTTTCACGTTTTTGTATATTTCGTGTTTTGTCACTTTTTCGCGTTATTCCTATTTTGTGTTTTTCCGTGTGTTTGCTCTCTTTTTTGCGTTTTTGTGTTTTTCGCGTTTGTGTTTTCATGTTTTTCGCGTTTTTTTCTTCATATTCTCATGTTTGTAACATTTTCACATTTTTCGTGTTTCATATTTTTCGCATTTTTACATTTTTTTAACGGTTTCCCCATTTTTCTATTTTCACGTTTTTTTACGATATAAATTATGGATGCGCCAAAATTTATAGAATTTGAGAAATTGGCTAGAGAAACGATTAGGGATTTCCGAGAGGGTAAAATACAATTATAAATTGAAGAATAGGTATAAGGAATAAGTAATATTGAATAAACACAGAAAATTAACCATGCCAGTAAAAACAGATATAACCCAAAATAAGTGCCACTCATAAGGTTGTGTTCATACCATATTATGGCAGTAAACAGAGAAAATAAGGCAATATGGCTACCAAAGAATTGCAAGTCCAGTCATACACAGCTATGGCTAAAGATGACTACCAAAAATGTGTGTGAATTTTTGTCATTTTGCCCACTCATGCAGCTGTACAGAATTAGCAGGAAGTTACAAAATGATTATATAAACACCTTCTGGTTATCATAATTCTTCTCTAAGTTTGTGATTATCATAATTCTTCTTTAAGTTTCTGTAAGTTGAATGGGTTCAATTACATTAGAGGAGCTTCATGCCTATCATGCTATGGATCGAGAGGTATTCTCTCGAATGGTTTTGGTTCGAGAACCTGCAGAGTCTCTACTAATCATGGCTGTATGGCTATGGCTAGAATCAAAAGGCTATCCAAACATTGTTATGAAGCTCGTCCACTACGAAGATCACTTTGTTATGCATGCCCTTGCAGACGAGACCGCTTTATGCCTCGAATGTCTTGAATCAAACACAGTACCTTTCCTCTCCGATGGAGAACTCCCTCTCATGGCTGGTGTTATGGACAAAAATATTTCTTTACAAATGTTTCATCACAACAAGTTTTCCGCGATCAATGGAGTCAAGAATTTCCTTAACACAGTTTGTTCTTGGATTTTCACAGATATATTGGAAATTGTTTTACACAAGGAAAGTTCAGGATCATCAAGCTCAAGCCAACCGCTAGCCATTCCGGGTTTCCCTCATCCAGTGTTTGGGGGTGTGAGCATTGTGCCAAGACCAACAGTTTTTAACATCCCTTTAGGCGGATTATGCGGCTGGGATCCTTCTAAACCTGTCTCTGAAGATGACCGTACCATTCTTCTAACCTTTTCCAGGGGTTTCCCAATGACCAAAGAGGAAGTGGAAGATTTTTTTACTAAGTTCAATCGTGAGCCAGTTTTTGATATTAAGATGCAAGAACAAGTGCCAGGAAATGGACATCCTTTATCTGCAAAAATGATTCTAGGTTCTATTGGATCAGTTGATAAAATCATGAATGGCCAAAATATAGCAAAGTTTAGGATCAATGGGAAACACATTTGGGCTCGCAAGTATGAACGAATAGAGTAAGATTGTGATCATCTGTATGTTCTATTATGAATCAAGAAATAATGTTTCAATTAGTAATAATGTTGTTCTATGCTAGAAAGTCCATTTTTCTGTTCTTGTAAAAATATGGTTTTGAAAACTATTGCAAATGACTATAGTCAGTTTTGTCTTAAGTGATGGTTGTTTTATCTTGTTGTAACTTTATATTTTCTTATCTTTAATACAAACTAATTTTCAGCAAAATTATGTTCTTAAACATAATAAGATGTTAAGAAATAGGTTAACACTTAAGGAATTTTTAGTGGCGAAAACGTTTGTGGGGGAAAATAAAATTGCCACTAAATATAAGACGTTCGTGGCTAATAAATCAACAGGATAAATCGTTCACAACAAGTAGTAAATTTTTAGTGACGAATTTACTACTTGCCACATAAAAAAAAATCTTTAAATATGTATATCTTTGTGTTTTTGACTTTCAACAAGACCATTTGAATTACGGGTTCAAGTGGCGTCTTGCTAAAGAATTGGCAAGGGAAGACATACCCCAATATATCCTTGTGGTGGGACTCCTCCCCAAACCCTCGCTTAGCGAGAACACGTAGTGTATCAGATCATCCTTTATAAAAAAAACACTAATAAAAAAATATGAGTCAAATTACTTACATTAACCAATTATATAACTAATCTATAACAAACAGTATCTTTAAATGCATGCTCGTCTTTTTACTCTTACAAGAAAAAAGGCATATTTAAAGCCTCTCGTCATTTCAAATCTTTCTCTTTAAATGTCACATTATCTTTATAATTTTCTCACTTCTTGACTGGTAACTAATATGGCTTTGGTAACGAAGTCGTAAGGGTTTCAATGTGTGTGAAATTGAAAATTACTAACTATATTAAAAATTTAAGAGTTTAATCTGGAAAAAATTGTAATTAATCAGATGTTCCTTAAAACCATACAAGCTTAAAGACTTATAATGATATATAATGTTATCTATAATATTTTTCTATCCTTTTGGGGATCTCTCCCTGCTCAAATCTAAATTAAACTGGATGGTGAAAATTAAGGTCATGTTTGTTCGCCTAGAAATATTATACAAGAAAATATTTACCCGATCTTCTTGTCCGCTTAGGAAAATAAGTCAATAGAAAACATCGTATTAGTCAACATAAAAAAATATAAGAAAGTGAGGAAAATATATTGCAATTTCCAAAAAAGGAAAATATTTTCCTAACCTTTTTCTTACCTCTCGAATTTGCTTCTTTTTTTCCGGTTCGATCCAACTATAGCTTGAAAGCCCGTGAAAATGATTAAAATTCAAAAAACATTAAAAAGTGAAAAATGGTAAAAATGCGAAAGCATTATAAAAACAAAAAAAAAAAACCTAAACACGGTAAAAACGCGAAAAAAGGACAAAACCGAAAAAAAATGAAATGGAAAACAAAAGTAACACGAAGTAAAAAAGTGAAAAATGGAAAAATGAGAATAGTAAAAAGTGAAAAACGTGAAAAAAAGTTAATAGGAAAAACATGAAAAACATAAAACTGTGAAAGCGATAAAAACACGAAAAACAAAAAAAAAATGAAAATAGCAAAAAAAAAAAAAAAAAAACAGGAAATTGGGAAAATGGACAAAATGAAAAATAAACGCCAAAGCCAATATTCATTGCCGTGTAGATTTGGCTTTATTGTTTTTTTTTAATCTTACAGTGATGTGCTTGTGCTTGAAAATGGAAAAACCACAAAATGAAAAAAGGAAAAAAATATGAATAAAAATTTAAAAAAGGAAAAATGGAAAAGTGAAAATAAACATGATAAACTGAAAAAACATGAAAAACGGAAATTGGGAAAAAACATGAAAAACGAAAAAAAAGCAAAAAAAAATGAAAAATATTAAAATGCAAAAAAATATGACATTAAAAAAATAGGATTAATGTTCATTGAAAGAAAAAAACACGATATGAGAGAAAATTTAACTCTGGCGCTTCAAGGGAAGTGCAGATTTAGTCCTCGCGTACGAAATTGTATATATTTGGTCCTACATTACCGAAATTTTGAAAATACTAGTTTGACAGTTATTAACTGTCACAACAGACCTTTCAAATAAGCTCGTCGATAAACTCAAACAGTTTCTCATATAGTGCTTCAAACTTCGGATCAAAATGTTCAACATTTCCCTCCTAATTAATTTCATGTTTAAGAATAAATGGCTTAGAGAATCTGAGTTGGCGGGTTTGACTGCGGAAAATTAGAGAGTGGGGGATGGTGTATTGTTTACGGAGAAGCTGTTGGAACTTAGTCGGGTAATTGATCAGTGGGGCAGATTGTTAAATATCCATTTCCGTAGAGTTGTTGCAAGGTGTCATGAAAAGCTGGATCAACTTCGGAGTGATTCATCGATAGGAGGGTTGGCTCAGTTCGAACAAACTAAAGCGGAGTTGGTTTCGTTATTAGTCCAAGAGGAGGATCATTGGAGATAACGCTCAAAGATTTTTTGGCTATAAGAGGGGGATGTTAATTCGAAGTTTTTTCATACTTTTGCCAATGGTTGTAGATCGCAGAATATGGTTAGGAAATTAAAGAATGATCTTGGGGTGTGGGTATCAGACCCTGCTGATTTAGGAAAACTTGGCTTGGACTATTTTACATCAATCTTTTCGGAAGGTAATAATTATTGGGGGAGTCGATTGGATTAGTTAAACCTTGCGTATCTTTGGACATGAATCAACAGCTCACGAAGGCTTTTCATATTGATTAATTTCGACATGCTTTATTTCAGATGCATCCCGATAACTCACCGGGTCCAGATGGTTTCGATCCGGCTTTTTTCAAAAAATTTGGCATGTGGTTGGGGAGGATTTGTTTCAGGAAGCTCTGTTGTGGTTGGATAGGGGCTTTTTTCTGCCAAAGTTTAATGGCACTATTATTGCATTAATTCCGAAATGTGCTATCCCTGAATCGATGAAGGATCTTAGGCCAATTGCATTATATAATGTTGCCTACAAAATTATCTCAAAAGTACTTGCCAATAGACTTAAATTAATCCTTCCTGACATAATTTCTGAAGGACGGTCTGCTTTTATCCAAGGCCGAGCTATTACAGATAATGTCATGATTGCCTTTGAGATTTTGCATAGTATGAAGAGAAATCCGCATAGGAAAAAAGGGGAGGTTGCGTTGAAGATAGATATCAATAAGGCGTACGATTGGGGTTATTCGGAAGCCATTATACTTAAATTGGGTTTTGCTGAAAAACGGGTAACCATGATCATGATGTGTATTACGTCTGTCAGTTACTCGGTTAAGATGAATAAGCAACTTATCGGGCCTATTATTCCTTATCGCGGTTTGCATCAAGACGATCCCTCTCTCCGTACTTATTTTTACTTTGTGTTGAGGGACTCTCAACTTTGATTATGGATGCTGAACTTAAGGGCCAGATTCATGGCTGCCGTGTGGGACTTGGCGCACCTCCTATTTCGCATCTATTTTTTGCGGATGATGCATTTTTGTTTTGTCGGACGGACATTGCTGAATGTAGATCTTTGAAGAGAATTCTGGTCAGTTATGAGAGTGCATATGGACATGCAAATAACTTTGATAAATCGGGTATCATGTGTAGTAATAATGTGGCCTCTGAGTTGGCATTGGGTATTTCTTATATTATTGGTGTGTCTAATCCGATAAACACGGGCATATATTTGGGCTTCCCTCGCTTGTTGGGAGATTAAAAAGGCAACTTTTGCCCATTTAAATGAGAGGCTTTGGAAGAAGTTGCAATTTTGGAGGGGGAAACCTTTGTCGAAGGCTGCTAGAGCTATGTTGATCCGTTTGGCAGGAACTTCAAAGAATGTTAAATTCATTTTAGATGGGGAGTAATAAAGACGGTAGTATATCCATTAATTGGATGTGATGGGAGAAATTGTGTTTGCCGATGGGGGAGGGGGCCTTAAATTTTCGTGAGTTCACTGCCTTTAACTTGGCTATGTTGGGTAAGCAGGGGTGACGTCTTACAACGGTACCCAATGCTCTTGTTTCACGTGTTTATAAAGCTAAATACTTCCCAAAGAGGGATTTTCTCGCGGCTCGATTAGGGCATTCACCGAGTTTCATATGGAGGAGTTTGGCAGTCCCAATTATTTCTTAGTGAGGGGTATATGTGGAAGATCAAAGATGGTAGTAAGATAAATGTATGGGGTGACCCTTGGTTGAAAGATAATGTGAATAGTCATTTAGTCACTCAAGTAAATGATGAGTTACAGTATCTCAAGGTTAAGGATTTATTTTTGCCAAATTCATGTTCTTGGGATAAGGAGTTTTTGGCGGATATTTTAGAGCCTAGGAATGTTGCTGAAATTCAGAAATTGTTGCCTTCATTGTCCTTAGGGGAGGATAAGATTATTTGGAAGGAGAGTAAGTCGGGGTGTTATTCGGTGAAGTCGGCTTACCACATGGCTATTACTCGGTTGTCGCCGATGGAAGAGTTTGCTGCTAATGGTGAATGGCGTCTTATTTGGCAAGCGAATGTTCCATATAAAATTCGTTATTTTGTTTGGAGGTTTGCTCGGGACTGTTTGCCGAATAGATTTAAATTGGTGCAGTATGGAATAATATTCATCCTAAATGTGTGCTTTGTGGATTAGACATTGAGGATAATTGGCATTTGTACGTTGAGTATTGTTTTGCTGGTGGGGTGTGGGATGATATTGGTCTGACGGGTTTGATCCGTAGAGTTGCGTATTCTGCTGATAATTTTTTTGGCTGGTTGTTTGCTGTTTTAATTCAACTTAGTAATCATTGCAAGGATTTATCTTTAACGCTTTTGTGGAATGTCTGGAGGCAGCGGAATGATAAACTATGGAATCATCTTGCTCCTTCAGTTTTCCGAACGGTCATTGGCGCTAAGGAGGTCATTTCGGATTGGAAGCATGCGAGGCGATTGAAGTTGGGTTCTGCGATTGGTTTTGCTGGTGCTGCTGGTCCGATTTGTTTGTGATGGCATCCGTCTCCAGCAGGTAAACTTATGTGCAATATTGATGCGGCTACTTTTAAAGAGTCGGGCCAGGCTAGGGTTAGTGCGGTTATTAGAGATTCAGCTGGTTACTTTGTGGCTGGGAGAATTCGAAGGATTGATGGTTTACCTCCTGTGGTTGAATGTGAAGGCATTGCACTTTTGAAAGCGTTAGAATGGTCGGTGAGTTGTGGTTATTATGAGATGATTTTTGTTTTCGACTCTAAATTGGTTGTGGATGCGGTTTGCTTTATGGGTCTGGATGTTTCTGAACTCGGGGACATTAGTAGGTGTCGTTCTATTCTTTCTTTTCGTGGCTCATTCTCGGTCACTTGTTTCATGGAGACAAGCTAATGAGGTTGCCCACATTCTTGCTAGCTAATTTTGTTTTGCTAATAGTCCTGTGATTTTTTATTCTTTACCAAGTTGTTTAGAGGATGTAATTACTATTCTTTGCCTAAATTTGGCTCATTAATGAAGTTTTAATTTAAAAAAAAAAGTTTTTTTAGAACATTGTTGATTATATATTAATTAAGCGTCATTAAACATATTTACCATTTATAATTGACATGAACATCTGCATGATACATACTAAATTAAAAAAGTTAAAAAAAACCCACATTTTGTCTATCCAACTTGAAATTTATTAAGTATATAATTAACTTTTTTTTTCACATCAACATTCTAATAATTTTTTATACATAAATTGGTTGAAATGACTCGATTAAAATTAAGTTACAATAAACAGGATCAATTTAGCTCAAATGAAATTTTTGGTATCAAGTAAGCCTTTTAAGTTGACAATTTTTCATAAATTAACACAAATTCTATAAATTTTAGATTTAGAAAATTGATTATATTTGAGCTAATTTATAAAAATTTACCAACTTGAGTGATCTTTGTAAAAAATTATTAAACTTCAATGACTATCGGAAAAATATTTTATTTATTAATATACATTATATCATTATTTTAAGTCTTTCCGTAGTATTGCAATTTATTTATTAATGTAATGATGAATAAGATATACGAACCATCTAGTATTACTTGGAAACTGCTAATAACTACTATAATTTCTGGTTTAGCATACAAATGCGAGTAAAATGGCACATAATTACGATTGTCGATTTCTAATATGATAATACAATTTAAAGAAATAGTCCATTTAATACGATTCGTTTAACATATCTTTTATTTTTCACTTACATCATATATAATTACGTAAAATATATAAATCATATAACACGATTATAAAACAAACACACGTTTTGAGATCTGTACGCATAATATGGCAGAGCATGTGATGGATATTGTAGCACAAAACCTGACTTTGTAAAATAATATCAAATTCAATTCTCACTACGTTTATAAAGAATGGAGGAAAATATTCCTATGATTATCTCAATGATATATCTATATATATACTTTAGAAAAATAATAATGATTAACTTCTCGGTTATAAATGTTAATAAATTTTCAATTTTTTTTACAAACCAAACCACATAGTTTGCAAAAATTTTCATTTTTGTGGACTTTGCCAAATTTAACTGATAACGACATCAAAATGAAATTTTTTAAGAATTAAATGATATTATAAACAAATTTCATTATTCAGTCTTTTAGGTTTGAGATCATTTATATGTTGTTTTTTATGAGAGACAAAGTTAATTTTATAGAGAGAAAACTCCAAACATGATGATTTTGAAAAATAAAAAATGTGATTCCATAGTAAATATGGTACTAAACAACTTTAATTCTTGAAAGTTTTCATTTTGAGGTCGTTATAGGCCAAATTTGGTAAAGTCAATAAAAAATAAAAAATTTGCAACCACATGGTTTGTTTGAAACAGAAAAAAACCTAGACACTGCTCTGCTAGACGTCTTTGGACTGGACTCACGGAACCAGCTTTCAAATTGAGGGAAAACCCGTTCTCGAAGAAGCGTGACCATGCAGTATGCGAGGGAAGGATAAGAGGGAATGCCATACACGAATCCCAGGCAGAGAAGTAAGACAAAAGGATCAGAGCGAGGAGCAGAACTTTACGTAACTCTCGGTGCGGGAGCAGCACAACAACAATAGCTTGTGGGGGTCAGCTACTGGTATTGTCTGATTCAAAACCTATCTTTTTTGCTTGCTTTCCACTTTGCCTTCTTAGACGGGAATTGAAAGATGACTTTTGACGTTTTACCCGTAAAAATGTTTGTCTTGTTTTTGGGCTTTTTTAAAAAGAGGTTGTAGAAGAAAGCAGAGTTGAATGCTGAAAAGCCCTCTTACTGAACAAGATCATTAATGAATAAGGAAGCACTTAATCTAGGACAGCTAGTCTCACTTCACACCATGGTTATCAAAACCGGACCGGTCAAAGAATCGGAAAGGACAAATGGTCAAGGGTTAGAGGTTCAATCGGGGTTTAACCGAGGTTCAACCGGTATTAAAAAAATTATGTAAAAAATAATATTTTATCCATATTTTAACTTATAAAATATATATAAATAAAATTAAAAATATTAAATTTATAAATCCAATCATGAATTAAAAATATAATATTCAATTTATAAAAAGACTAAAAAAATATAAATTACATATTTTTTAAAACTAAATAATTAGTATTATTATTCACATAACATATAATAAAATAGTTATTATACAATTTTTTAGAACTTCAAATTTTATTTTATGAAATATTTAAATATTAATAAAATATTATGAGTATTGAAATGATAAAATAATGTTTGTACAATATTTATAGAAATATAAAAAATTTGATAAAAAAATATAAAATATAATAATAAATAAATAATATTTTAAATATTTACTTTTTATTATGATTATATATATCTATACTGTTAAGATTAAACACAAGTTAATAAGTGGTCTAATGGTTAAGCAGTCATTTCTTATTCAAATGTCCTATGTTCGAATCCCTGGAAAAGCAAATTTTTTTTATTGAGTATAAAATTTAACTTGACCAGCCCTGTTAACCGTGACCGGTTCAGACGGATCACGGTTCAACCGACCGGGTTAGACGGTTCTGACCGGTTTTCAAGCATTTAAAAACCAAACCACCTCCGGCTCGGAATGGTGATCGGTTCCGATCGAACCGGGTTGAACCAGCCGACCCGGTTCTTAAAACCATGCATAACGCCTTGCTATTTGCATTCATCCTTGTAACTTAAACCACAAGACATTTATTTGAAATTAACTTTAAATATTATAAAATAATATAAAGCGTTTGTAGTCCAACGGTTAGGATAATTGCCTTCCAAGCAATAGACCCGGGTTCGACTCCCGGTAGACGCATGTTAATATTTTGTTAAATATGACAACATTCTTAAATTAATAAACTTTTTAAAATAATAATTTCTTCTAGTCCCGACTTGGGCCAGTTCAAAAAATGATCAATTTTAATAAATTAATAAGATAATAATTTTCTGGAACAACCCTTTATAGATACATTGTATTATTACCTCTATAAATTAATAATTTCTCAAATACATATGTAATATATATAGATATACATACTTGGAATAATTTAGCAAAATATGAATCTATAGTATTTTGTTTTTTTCTTGAAATTTAAATCTAGTTGAATTTCATCTCTAACTGTTCTCAGTGCATTCAAAAGTTCCGGTGTATCCTTGTCAAATTGTAACAAAAAAAATTGTAAAGAGTGGATGATGCTATAATTGTTTCATTTCTTGTGACTGGTTTTAAAGGTACCGAATCATCCTCAGCTTCATCCTCAATTTTTTCTAAACTTTGGACTTGTGAGCATTCATTGTTTTCACCTAGATAATCCAATATTTGATTGACATTCATTTGATTACGGTAACCAAACTGACCAATCATTTCCTCAAATTCATGAATGTTTTCTTCAGTGATTGCTTCCTCTAAATTCGCTGTGACAGAATCATCCCATTAACGAATTTTGTAATGTTTGAAACAATTAGTAATTTAAAATTTATTTAAAAAAAAAATTAAATCTATTTTTAAAAGAATTTAAAATCACTATATAAATTAATAATTATTAATTTATCGATTAATTAATATCTCTATAAATTAATAAAATTCCATGGTCCCAACATTATTAATTTATAGAGGTTTTACTGTAATTTGTGTTTTATATTTTTATTTTTTATTTTCAATCAACAAATAAATAGAAAAGAGTTATTAATAACAACAAACAATCAATACTAACGGTAAACACTAACAAGAACATAAAAAAACATCAACAGATAAATCAAACCAACTATGAGTCAACTACATTAAAATTATACCAAAAACTTTCATTATAATATAACTATAAAATTCTAATTTATACTAATATATTTTTCAATATCCCCAGTAAGCTTAAAGCAATTAAAAAAAAATGAAAAAAAAAAGTCATTATTTGAAAATTAGTTGAACTCCTATAATTCAACCATCATAATCTATCAACCCCCTATAATCTAACGCAGGCCGATCCTGAGATTTTAGGGGCCTAGGGACGAAATATCAATTGAGGGTCTTAATAAATAAAGTACAAGTAATAAATAAAGTGTAAAATTCAATTGTGTGAAAAAAAAATTCTTCAAAATGATACTTATTTTATTACACTTACATACGATCTAAAAAAACATTTCATATAAAAGAAAAATATTTTATATCACTTTAATTATCCAGTTTCTCATACAAAACAATATATATGAGAATTTTTAGATGTAAAATCACTAATAATATTGCGTACATTAGTATGTTCTAAACACTTCTCTTAATGCATAAAATGACTAGAGCATTTAACCTACATCGACAATCTCAAATAACTTTTCAATAATTTTAACATTTCAATGAAAGACCAAGCTTGAAAAATTGATAATTAAATTTCGATTAAGATGAAGAAAAGAAAAGCATGATAAACAGAAAATTGAAAAACTAAATCCCAAAATCACTTCTCTTTGTTGGCTTTAGCGGGTAAGTTCTTGAAATTTGAAGAATTTAATGGGTTATCCCAAATCACATCTGAAGACCAAACAACAACAACAACAACAAAGTCTTAGTCCCGAAATGATTCGGGATCGGCTAACATGAACCATCATATAAAACCGTGAAATCAAGTCGTGTCAGCGACACAAATTCTCTCCATTCACTCTTTCTTATCTACTACCATATTTTCCTCAATCTCCAATAAACTCATATCACTCTCGATCACCCCCCTCCCCCTCCAAGTTTGCTTAGGTCTTCCCCTACCCCTCATCACTACATCCCTTTGTCACTCTTCAGTACTCCTAACCGGCGCATCAAGCGCTTTTCGTCTTACATGGCCAAACCACCTTAGTCGATTTTCCCTCATTTTATTCTCAATAGATGTAACCCCTACTTTTGTCCTAATTATTTCATTACTCACCCGATCCTTTCTCGTATGACCATACATCCATCTCAACATACGCATCTCCGCTACCATAAAATTCTAAAGACCAAATCAGAATTTTATAAATTTCTCAAAGACAAAAAAAAAGTCTATTGGCAATGGCAAGTTTCACCGTTATAGTGGTGATGGGAGAATAAAATTACTTATATAGTTGATGAATTTAAGATAAAGATTAACGAAAATATTATCGCTTAATCGTTGGAATTGATGGGTAATTGAAGAAAAGAAGAGTTTGCGAATTTGGAAAGACTCAATTTGGAAATTGATATCTTACACCCATTTATGGCTTAATAATCATTATCTTATTAATTTTTTTTAATCAAGTATAAAACTAAAAATCTATTATTATATTTGGGCTCTCCCTCATCCCTGGGCTCTGGGCAGGCGCCCCTCCTGCCCAGGCTCAGGGACGGGCCTGATCTAACGTATCTAAAAAAGTTAGTGCAATCCACTATAACCTACTATAACCCATTGTTGGTCCCTTAGTAGGTTGCAAATATAGTTCCAAAGGGGGGTTAGGAACTATTCTACCTTTTTATTATGATTAGGGCAAATTTCTTTTCTTTAAGAAAAGATTATATGATAGCGGCGCTGAGCAATCAGCAAGACACTGGCTTAGTCAACTAGTGACTAAGTCAGTTTCATTGCTTAAGTCAGGAAATAGCCCTTAGAGTCTATTCCTGAACTAATTCGTTGGCAGCGCACAACTCAGCTTGACCTCTTTTACTTGATCAGTTTTAGTTTGTTTTAAGCAAGCAATATATTAAGGAGTTAAGGGTTAGAAATACTTCACTCAGCGGAGTTATCCAGGTTCGGCTTCTTCTAAGCCTACGTCCTGTCCCCGGAACACGTTCCGAGATTTCCAATTCACTACTGAGCTCTTTAAAGGTAGAGACTCAAAAAACCCTTTACAAATCAGAAACTGAGTATAACAAGAGTACCTTCCTCTATACCTCTACTCACTTCTATTCTAATTCACTAAGTACTTAAAAACGAGTACTCAGCTTCTCCTTTCTAATTCTAGAAATGATTAAGATTTGTCCTAAACAACAATTGCTAGAACACCTTAAATGATTGAGGATCAATCACACTAGACTTTTACACAGATATGAAATTGTTGTGTAAGATTTGCTTTGCTTTTTGTATACAGAACTTTTGTATGCTTTTGGTCAGCGTAACGGCTATTGCTCAAAGTTCTGTGTGGACTGAGGATTCTGAATGCTCTATTTATAGAGAGCTGTGAGAGCTTCTGGTTATTTCGAATTTCGAAATAACCGTTGGAGGGAAACGGCTTCATGTCGCTTTCACTCAGTCTGTTCAGCAGTTCTCTTAGCCAATCAGATTCCAGCATCTTCTGTTCTTCGGTCAGTGTGGCAGTATGTTCCTCCAAATCGGGTAATGTCAAACAGACAGCTTCTTGCGTCTTCTGTTCTTTACCAACAAAGGAAATACTTGGTCTGGAAGTTGCTTTGAGGTCAGCGGCTGTCTTGTACGTTTTGTCGAGACAGCTCAGCAGCTTCATACCGAAGTTGTCTACGTGGATCTTCTCGATCCTTCATTGGTGAGCTGCGTTTCAATACTCAACGGCAGCGTTTTGAAACACGCGGGCTGAGTGGCCTTGGCCTTGTTTGACTTGGGCTTTGACTTCTATATAGGGCTTGGGCCTTATGATCTTTATGTCTTATAACAATTATAAACTCAACATTGAACAAACACATTAGTAACAATAAATCAAAGCATTTAAACTTAATGTGTTATAGAGTATTTAATTATACTTAAATAATTTTATCAAATCGAAATCTTGTGGAAAGGTGTTTCAACAAACTCCCCCATTTTGATGTTGGCAAAACTATTCAGCAAGGAACTCAGCTTTGAGCTCCCCCATGATAGTTGACCTATTTGATTAAGTAAACTCCCCCGTAAGGGCTGAGCTACTGACTTAGTTTTACTCTAAACATTTTAAGGTTTAATTGAATAAGTCTAAGGTCAGTTTTCAAGTATATGTCAGCTTATGGGATATATTCTATTTTACTCAGTATTCAGCGGAAGATTTTCATAGTACAAGAGCGCTGAGTAATTAAGTTGTTCAATGGCTTATTTTAGACAAGTTCATACAGTAATTGTACGCAGCATACATTCAGCAGGTGTTTTACTCATTTACTGAGTTCAATTTTGTACTTAGAAGATGCATTAATGATACTTAGCATGGTAGGATAGATAACACAAGTTGAATTGACAATGCAAGTATTATATTAGATAACATGGGATAGTCAGCATACATAATATATGTTACAAGAAGAAGGAAATAAACTAAGTATAGACTAAGTTTTAATGAACTATCTATTTCTTCTTCTTTTGCTGAATGCCTTCAGCTTGAGTTCTTCGCTGATCTTTCTTCTCCCCCGTTTTGCCAGCATCAGGTGGAGGCAACTTGAAAGAATCCAAACGAACAGCTCTGGTGAGCTCAGTAGAGAAGGTCTTTAAACGATTAGCACTTTCGTCTATTCCATCAAAGATGGGAGCACCGTTGCTGAGGACATCAGGATGAATGCCAATATCAGCAGCGCTAAGCATACTGAGCACATAAGCTTGTCCTTTTCCCAGCCATGTGATTGTGTCTGTCAGCGCAGCAAAAGAGTTGTGGAAGGTTTTTAGAAGTGAAGTATCGTAGTGCTCACGCTGAAGATTCGTATGTCTAACATGGTCAAATATTTTCTGGGAAGTGGTCAGTATTTCATCCTGTTTGAGTTGATCGGTGTCCATTTCCTCTTTGTGAAGGTTTAGTAGACGAACTGCCTCACTTAGTTGCTCCATCGAGCATTGAGATATGTTTGCAAGCTGAGCATTGGTCTTGTTCTGTTCAGTGTGAAGCTGAGCAAACAACATCTTTAACTCAGAAGAAGTGGCGAGATTGGGATTCACAGCTGACAGGTTCTGGAGCTGGGTAGATAGAGTGGTGAGGCATTGAACAGTGGTCAGTTGGATCTCTGCCAGTTTAGCAATCGAATCCTGCCTAGCGTGCTGTGCTTGCGAAGATAGGAGAATACTTAGCAGGTCTTTAAGTTCCTTAACTTCATTGAGAAGTTGAGTTACTGGAGAAGGCTGAGTAGACTCAATGGGAGAAATGACAGCAGCAGGAGGAGTTGAGTGTTGAATGTCTCGAATCAGGGCCTGCACTGAGTCAATGATTCTTTGACTAGACTCAGTGACATTTGTTGTGGCCTGAGAGATATCAGTTTGACCAGGTAAAGATGATGGGTCAGGGACTGGAGTTATTGTTGGGTTCTGCTCAAGTGGTTGTTATTCAGATGTTTGGTGAGTAGGGTCAGCTGCAGTGGAATGGTCAGGTTGGATAGGTTCAGAGCTGACTGGTGCTATGTTTTCTTCGAGAGTTTGCTCGGTTTGGATTGTTGGGTTGACAAGGTTAGGTTGTTCGGCATGTTCCTGAGTAGAAACAGAGGCTTGTTTTTCTAAGGCCTGGGAAGGCTGAGGAGATGGTGCAGAAGGAACTGGCTTCCTAAAGAAGGTCATCTTGACCTTGGAAGGATCATGTACTGGTGCGCGGACTGGTTGGTCTAAGATGCTGGCCTTTACCAGTCTTCTTCTTCTTGGCTTTTGTACAGGAGGAAGATCAGCTTGATTTTCATCATCGTGAGATGGAGAAACGTGTATGTTCTGATCAGCAGTTTGCTGGTCAGTTTGTTCTTGATTGTGTTCAACTCCATCAGCTGACTCAGTGTGAGCTTGGTCAACTTGAGCATTTTCACTGGCGGTCCTTGCAGAGTCAGCTTCCTCCGTTTGCTCCTGTGCATTCCCGTTCTCAAGCTCTTCCTCGAGCTGAGTGATGAAATGTTCGTCTAGGTCCACCTCATCTTCCTGTTGCTCAGTTTCTTCAGCATAATGCTGAGCATAATGTGAGTCCGACGTGACAATGAAGTCAAGTGGAAGAGCATGGATGGGTGAAAGGGTAGAAGTCTTTTGCTTCTTCTGAGGAGCACCAGCTGTACCCTCAGTTGCAGGCTCATCTTGCCGGCTGTGCTTTTCAGCTGACTGAGTAGTCTCTAGGTTTGACTCAGCAGCAGATTTGGATTTCTTGGATTGAGGCTCAGTTTCCTTAGATGGGGTGCCAGTAGGCTTCCTTTTTCTGATAGCAGGAGCTTTTGTTCTTTTACCTTTTGCTGGAACAATCACCTCAGCAGGTAGTTCTTCTTCGGCTTGATCTTCAGGCTGCTCAACGAATTTTCCCTTCTTTAAGGGCTGATTGAATTTGAGAGCACGTAGTGAAGCGGCAGTGATCTCAGATCCCTTAACGCAAGTTTCTCCTTGAAGGTCAACTTTGTGATCAACTAGGATCTTAGTGATCAATGAGCCGAGCCGAAGATTGTTTGTGCTGCGCAGAAACCCAGCTATGAGAAACACTGGCATGTTTATTGGTTTGTAGGTCAGCATGTGCCAGATAAAGCACATATCGAAGTGTGATGCTGAGCTGGTGCAGTTGACCTTTTGGTAGATTAGTTGGACCAGCAGGAAATGAGCCATCTTCTGATGCTGACCCATGGACGAGCTGGATACCTCTCCAATGTACCCAGCAGGCTTACAGAAAGTTTCATCATAGTAGATGTCCTTCTGGTCACCGTTTCTTCTTAATTCGGCACCTTCAGTTTTGAGGCTGAGTAGGGATCCCAAGTATTTTGGGTTGATGAAGATGGTCTTACCCCGTACCTCAGTGACTAAATAGTCATGATTCTTGGAGTCAGCTTTAAGGTTATGGTAGAATTCCATAACGAGGTCAGGGTAGGTTGGGAATCGTAGTGAGAAGAGCTCGGTCCACCCGTTGTTCTTTATCCATTCATAGAACGGTTGTTCTGAGTCGATGAAGGTCTGAGAAACCCAGCGAGAAGGTTCCACTTTCCATTCTCGTACATTCTCGAATACTCAAATGTATTGTCTAGGTTTAGCTGGTTTCCCTTGAGCTTGAATGGCTTTTTCTTTGCCATGACCAGCAGCTTTGGAGGGTGAAGGCTGAGTTGGGGGATTGTTGGTTGTTTGTTCATCGGTGGTGGTCTGGGAACCACCGGCACCGGAGATGTTGAAAGAGGCTTTAGTCATTTTAGAAGTTCTGAAGTTCTTAAGTTCGTAAGGAAATTCTGAAGCTTTTGAAAGTTCAGTACGCGTAAAGAGAAGGTAGTGGGGAAAAACCCACTATTTATAGATTTTTAATTAAGGTTTCCATTTGAATTTAGGTTGATTTGGCCCTTGGGTTGTCCAATCGGCAGAAACCCTGACATTTATGACACTTTATGACATATTCGGCGCATGCGTTTTACAGGTGTCATGACGCGTGCGTTTGCATTGAATGCTAATGATTACCTTTACTCAGCATTTGTTGGTACAAACGTTCCATATTCTGAGTAGTCAGTTTTGTGCAACGGATAGTGAGAGTAATTAGTTACTCGGTCTGAGATAACTTACTCAGTGTGCATTAGGTACTGTGCATGTGATTTTGACAGATACTCTTTAAAACACTCAGCATGTTAACATTCAGCATGCATTAGATCACATTTTTACTTAGGAATTTAAGACAGTGGATTAAACATACCAATGGCTTCTCTCAGTATGCTGAATTGCTCTCGTGCTAGAGGCTTTGTAAAGTTATCATTAAGCTGCTCATCTGTTGGCACATAAGTCAGCTTAATTTCTTCCTTGAGTACATGATCTCTGATGAAGTGATGTCTTATGCTGACATGCTTCATCCTGCTGTGCTGGATTGGGTTCTTTGAGAGGTCAATTGCACTTTTGTTGTCGCATTTAACTTCAATTGTCTTTTTTTGAACACCATAATCTTCAAGCTGTTGCTTAATCCATAGGACTTGAGCAACACAACTTCCAGCAGCAATGTACTCAGCTTCAGTTGTGGACAGGGCTACTGACGCCTGCTTCTTACTGAACCAAGATACAAGACAGCTTCCTAGGAAATGGCATCCTCCAGAGGTGCTTTTTCTTTCCAGCTTGTCTCGGCCATAGTCAGCGTCAGTGTATCCAATGAGTGTAAAGTCATGAGTATTTGGATACCACAAACCTGCATTAACTAATCTTTGCAAATATCTAAGGATCCTTTTTACAACTATGTAATGGGATTCCTTAGGGTTAGCCTGATATCTAGCACAATAACATACTGAGAACTGAATGTCCGGTCTACTTGCTGTTAAGTAAAGTAAAGAGCCAATCATACCTCGGTACAACTTGATGTCTACTGACTTACCATTTTCATCAGCACAGAGGACAGTGTCAGTGCCCATAGGAGTGGATATTGGCTTACAATGTTCTAGTTTATATTTCTTCAATATCTCCTTGGCATATTTAGCTTGACTGATGAATATGCCATTCTTTCCTTGTTTAATTTGAAGTCCAGGGAAGAAGTTGAGTTCTCCCATCATTGACATTTCGAATTCAGTCTGCATTTGCTTGCTAAATTCCTTGCACATAGATTCATTAGTAGCACCAAATATGATGTCATCTACATATATTTGTGCCAGCAGGGTATCTTTACCCTTTCTCTTAATGAATAAGGTTGTATCAGCTTGACCCCTGACATAATTTCTAGTTAGTAAGAAGTTGGTCAGCCTCTCATACCAAGCACGTGGTGCTTGCTTGAGGCCATACAGAGCCTTTTTGAGTTTGTAAACGTGGTTTGGGAACTTAGGATCCTCAAACCCTGGAGGCTGATTGACATAGACCTCCTCGTTTATTACTCCATTAAGAAATGCACTTTTAACATCCATTTGAAACAATTTAAAATTCATATAAGATGCATATGCACATAAAATCATAATTGCTTCTAGCCTTGCCACTGGGGCAAAGGTCTCACCGTAGTCAATACCTTCTTGCTGACTGTAGCCCTGAGCTACAAGTCTTGCCTTGTTTCTGAGTACGTTTCCTTGTTCATCCAGCTTGTTCCTTAAGACCCATCTTGTTCCAATGGTCTTTTGGCTTCTTGGATGTGGCACTAGCTCCCATACATTATTCCTCCTAAATTGGTCGAGTTCCTCTAGCATGGCATTCATCCAGAATTCGTCATGCTCAGCTTCGGCAAAGTTCTTCGGCTCCTAAACTGAGACGAAAGCTACATTGCCGAGATACTTCTGTTGGTCCCTTGTAGGGTTGCAAATATAGTTCCAAGGGGGGGGTTAGGAACTATTTTACCCTTTTTAATTAATTAGGGCAAATTTCTTTTTCTTAAGAAAAGATTATATGACAGCGGCGCTGATCAATTGACAAGACACTGGCTTAGTCAACTAGTGACTAGGTCAGTTTCGTTGCTTAGGTCAGGAAATAGCACTTAGAGTCTATTCCTGAACTAATTCGTTGGCAGCGCACAACTCAGCTTGACCTCTTTTACTTGGTCAGTTTTAGTTTGTTTTAAGCAAGCAATGTAAATAAGGAGTTAAGGTTTAGAAATACTTCACTCAGCAGATTTATCCAGGTTCGGCTTCTTCTAAGCCTACGTCCTGTCCCCGGAACACTTCCGAGATTTCAAATCCTCTACTGAGCTCTTTAAAGGTAGAGCCTCAAACCTTTTACAATATCAGCAATTGAGTATGACAAGAGTACCTTCCTCTATACTTCTACTCAATCCTAATCTCTCCGCTGAGTACTTAAAACCGAGTACTCAGCCTCTCCTTTCTATTCCTAGAAATGATTAAGATTTGTCCTAAAACAACAATTGCTAGAACACTTTAGATGATTGAGGATCAATCACTCTAGACTTTTACACAAATGAATAAGCTTGTAGTGTAAGAATTTGCTTTGCTTTTGATGGAGAACTTTTGTACACGTTTGGTCAGCGTAACGGCTTTTGCTCAAAGTTCTCTATTGAATGTGGATTCTGAATGCTCTATTTATAGAGAGCTGTGAGAACCGTTGGAGGGAAACGGCTACAGGTCCTTTTCACTCAGTCTGTCAGCAGTTCTCTTGGCCAATCAGATTCCAGCATCTTATGTTCTTCGGTCAGTGTGACAGTATGTTCCTCCATTTTAGGTAACGTCAACCAGACAGCTTGCTGCGTCTTCTGATCTGTACTAAAAGAGGAAATACTTTGTCTGGAAGCTGCCTCGAGGTCAGCGGATGTCTTGTACATTTTGTCGAGACAGCTCAGCAGCTTCATACCGAAGTTGTCTACGTGGATCTTCTCGATCCTTCATTGGTGAGCTCCGTTTCAATACTCAATGGCAGCGTTTTGAAATACGCGGGCTGAGTGATCTTGGGCTTGTTTGACTTGGGCTTTGACTTCCATATAGGGCTTGGGCCTTATGATCTTTATGTCTTATAATAATTATAAACTCAACATTGAACAAACACATTAGTAACAATAAATCAAAGCATTTAAACTTAATGTGTTATAGAATATTTAATTTCACTTAATTAACTTTGTCAAATCAAAATCCTGTGGAAAGGTGTTTCAACAACTTCCTTAGTTGATTCCTTGTCATCAGCGTATTTCCAGCTGAGTCAAGAATTGCATTTTCTGAATGCCCTCTTGGGACTCTTATCTCCTTGGGTAGATTCGTGTCTTGTTCTACTCGTGTTTCAACATTCTCTGCAGAAGTAGATTGGTCAGTGAAAGTAATTTTAGGTTCACTCTTACTCTTGGTCAGCCGTTTTGTGAAGGACTCAGTAGTTGGTTCTTGATCAGCAGGTGCTGAGTTTGGTTCATCTTCTATCAGCGGCTGGTATCTTCCTGCAGGGTCAGTTTCATCGAATTGCACATGTATAGATTCTTCTAATACTTGGGTTAGCCTGATATCTAGCACAATAACATACTGAGAACTGAATGTCCGGTCTACTTGCTGTTAAGTAAAGTAAAGAGCCAATCATACCTCGGTACAACTTGTTGTCTACTGACTTACCATTTTCATCAGCACAGAGGACAGTGTCAGTGCCCATAGGAGTGGATATTGGCTTACAATGTTCTAGTTTATATTTCTTCAATATCTCCTTGGCATATTTAGCTTGACTGATGAATATGCCATTCTTTCCTTGCTTAATTTGAAGTCCAAGGAAGAAGTTGAGTTCTCCCATCATTGACATTTCGAATTCAGTCCGCATTTGCTTGCTAAATTCCTTGCACATAGATTCGTTAGTAGCACCAAATATAATGTCATCTACATATATTTGAGCCAACAGGGTATCTTTACCCTTTCTCTTAATGAATAAGGTTGTATCAGCTTGACCCCTGACATAGTTTCTAGTCAGTAAGAAGTTGGTCAGCCTCTCATACCAAGCACGTGGTGCTTGCTTGAGGCCATACAGAGCCTTTTTGAGTTTGTAAACGTGGTTTGGAAACTTAGGATCCTCAAACCCTGGAGGCTGATTGACATAGACCTCCTCGTTTATTACTCCATTAAGAAATGCACTTTTAACATCCATTTGAAACAGTTTAAAATTCATATAAGATGCATATGCACATAAAATCCTAATTGCTTCTAGCCTTGCCACTGGGGAAAAGGTCTCACCATAGTCAATACCTTCTTGCTGACTGTAGCCCTGAGCTACAAGTCTTGCCTTGTTTCTGACTACGTTTCCTTGTCCATCCAGCTTGTTCCTGAAGACCCATTTCGTTCCAATGGTCTTTTGGCTCCTTGGATGTGGCACTAGCTCCCATACATTATTCCTCCTGAATTGGTCGAGTTCCTCTTGCATGGCATTCATCCAGAATTCGTCATGCTCAGCTTCGGCAAAGTTCTTCGGCTCCTGAACTGAGACGAAAGCTACATTGCCGAGATACTTCCTTAGTTGATTCCTTGTCATCAGCGTATTTCCAGCTGAGTCAAGAATTGCATTTTCTGAATGCCCTCTTGGGACTCTTATCTCCTTGGGTAGATTCATGTCTTGTTCTACTCGTGTTTCAACATTCTCTGCAGAAGTAGATTGGTCAGTGAAGGTAATTTTAGGTTCACTCTTACTCTTGGTCAGCCGTTTTGTGAAGGACTCAGTAGCTGGTTCTTGATTAGCAGGTGCTGAGTTTGGTTCATCTTCTATCAGCGGCTGGTATCTTCCTGCAGGGTCAGTTTCATCGAATTGCACATGTATAGATTCTTCTAATACTTGGGTTCTCTTATTAAAAACTCTGTATGCTTTGCTGTTTGTTGAGTAGCCTAGAAAGATAGCCTCATCAGCTTTTGAATCAAATTTGGCTAAGCTATCTTTGGTGTTTAAAATAAACATCTACAGCCAAAGGCACGAAAGTATCCAATGTTGGGCTTTCGTCCTTTCCAAAGTTCATAAGGGGTTTTCTTAAGTATAGGTCTGACTAGAGCCCTATTTAGAATATAGCATGCTGTGTTAACAGCTTCTCCCCAAAAATACTTTGGAAGCCTATGCTCATCTAGCATTGTCCTAGCTATTTCAACCAGAGTCCTGTTCTTCCTTTCAACAACCCCATTTTGTTGAGGCGTTCTAGGAGCAGAGAAATTGTGGTCAATGCCGCTGGCTTCACAGAATTCAACAAACTTTTGGTTTTTGAATTCTCCACCGTTATCACTACGGATATGAGCTAATTTTAGGTCTTTTTCATTTTCAATTTTTCTAACCAAGTTTGAAAATGTCTCAAAGGTCTCATCCTTGCTGGTCAGCAAGATAACCCACGTATACCGAGAGAAGTCATCTACAATGACCAAGGAAAATCTTCTTCCACCCAGACTCAGCGGCTTGACTGGACCAAAGAGATCCAAGTGTAGTAACTCTAACGGATGTTTAGTTGAGACAATGTTTTTACTATGAAAAGATTGTTTGGTTTGTTTTCCAGCTTGGCAAGCGTGACATAGTTGATCTTTTTGAAATTTAAGTTCAGGCAGTCCCTCAACCAATTGCTTTCTTGCTAGTTTGGCCAGGAGGTCCATGCTTACATGACCAAGTCTCCTGTGCCATAGCCAGGAATTTTCTTCCTTTGTTACTAAGCACACAGTTTTTGAAAACCTTTTCTCTAAGTCTAGCATAAAGACATTATCTATCCGAGGGGCAGTTAAAATTAACTCATTAGTTTTACCCTCGTATATTTTACATCCAGTAGTATCAAATATAACTTTTCTCCCATTGTCACATAGCTGAGCTACGCTGAGTAAGTTATATTTGAGTCCGCTGACTAGGGAGACAGATTCAATAGTAGGGTTACCTCCGATGATTTCTGAGCCTACTATCTTACCCTTCTTGTTGTCTCCAAAACTTACACTCCCTCCTCGTTTACGTTCAAACGTGATGAACTGAGTTTCATCACCCGTCATATGCCTTGAGCATGCACTGTCAATATACCACATCTTTGACTTCTCGGCACATCTCAGGCTTACCTGCATTGTAACTAGTTACTTTTAGGTACCCAATTCTTTTTGTGTCCTGACTTGTTAGGTGCAACAGGTATAGCATCATATTTTATTTTATGGCGACATACATGGACAGTATGGCCATTCTTTCCACAGAAGTCACAACTGACCTTCTGTTTAGGATTTTTTACTGACTTGTCAGCACCCCAGTGCTGAGCGTGCCAGCACACTTTAGTAGTGTGTCCTAACTTCCCACAAAAGTCACATTGGACTTTTCACTGGGGATTTCATCTCTGCTGAGTACCTTGGTACTGTGTACCTTGATACTGAGTTCTCAGCGGAAAATTGTTTTTGTTTGGAACCTTTAATTTGTTCTGAATGGTTGTGACATCCTTCCTCAGTTTCTTTGAAACTGACTGGACTTCAGAGACAGACTTATGAATGATTTTCATATTTTCATGCAAAACTGAGTTGTCTTGAAGAAGGTATCTGAGGTCACTCAGTTTGACCTCTTCTACTTCATCACAGCGTCGGCTGAGTGCTTTAATCTTCCTGTTACACTTTTTAACAAGTGTATAGAGATCACTCAGGGTGTTACCCATTTCATTTCTGAGTTGAGAGAGTGAGATTACCTCATTAGATTGCTCTCCATTATCTGACTCATCAGATTGGTCAGCATGCTCAGAAATGCATGGCTCAGCAAGTTCGTCAGCCATAAAGCATATCTTCGCTGACTCGGTGGCCTCAGTTTCTGTTGATGAAGATTCATCACTGTCACTCCAAGTAGCCACCATTGCCTTCTTCCCACTTTTCTTGTCTTTCCTCAGCGTGGGGCAATTTGACTTAATATGGCCATCTTGATGGCACTCAAAGCATGTAATGGGCTTTGAGCTGTCCTTTCTGTATTTGCTGTCGCTTGAGTAAGCCTTATACTTATCAAACTTTTTGTAAGGCTTTTTAGAATATTTGTCGTTCTTCCTGAACAGCCTCTTCATCTTTCTTGTGAACATAGCCATCTCCTCATCATCAGTTGAACTCCCGTCAGTGGAGTCAGCCTTCATGACAAGTGACTTCTGCTTCTTGTCATCAGATTTTTCCTTCACCTCAAAGTTTTTCATGGATATCTCATGGGTCAGCAATGAACCGATGAGTTCGTCATATTTGTAGGTGGTTAAATCCTGAGCTTCCTCAACTGCTGTCTTCTTTGCTTGCCAGTCTTTTGGAAGACTCCTGAGTATCTTTTTGACTTGTTCTTCCTCAGTAAAGATTTTCCCAAGTCTCTTGAGCTCATTAATGATGTTGGTGAACCTTGCGTTCATGTCTGAAATGCCCTCATCATTGTTCATCTCGAACAGCTCGTACAGTCTCATCTGTTGATTCACCTTGGATTATTTTACTTTGTTTGTTCCCTCGTAGGTGACTTCCAGCTTCTTCCAGATCTCTTGTACCGACTCACAACCTGAGATTTTGTTATATTCTGCAGCATCGAGCGCACAGTGAAGCATATTGATAGCCGAAGCATGGTTTTGAAGCTTCTTAAGATCATCATCTGTCCATTCAACCTCAGCTTTAACAACTGACTGGCCAGCAATAACTTTCACAGGTACAAACGGGCCTTGGACTATAGATAGCCAGGCACTCATGTTTGTAGCTTGAATGAAGTTCTTCATCCTATTCTTCCAAAAGGTATAGTTTGACCCGAAGAATAGGGGAGGCCTAGTAATGGACAGCCCCTCAGGTAATATCTGAGTTGTCTGGTTTCCAGGGAGAAACCGAGTGCTGTTTTCGCCCATGGTATGGATCAACTCAAGGTTGTTAGACCTTTAGTAATGAGCTTTTAAGCTCTGATACCACTTGTTGGTCCCTTGTAGGGTTGCAAATATAGTTCCAAGGGGGGGGGGGTTAGGAACTATTTTACCCTTTTTAATTAATTAGGGCAAATTTCTTTTTCTTAAGAAAAGATTATATGACAGCAGCGCTGATCAATTGACAAGACACTGGCTTAGTCAACTAGTGACTAGGTCAGTTTCGTTGCTTAGGTCAGGAAATAGCACTTAGAGTCTATTCCTGAACTAATTCGTTGGCAGCGCACAACTCAGCTTGACCTCTTTTACTTGGTCAGTTTTAGTTTGTTTTAAGCAAGCAATGTAAATAAGGAGTTAAGGTTTAGAAATACTTCACTCAGCAGATTTATCCAGGTTCGGCTTCTTCTAAGCCTACGTCCTGTCCCCGGAACACTTCCGAGATTTCAAATCCTCTACTGAGCTCTTTAAAGGTAGAGCCTCAAACCTTTTACAATATCAGCAATTGAGTATGACAAGAGTACCTTCCTCTATACTTCTACTCAATCCTAATCTCTCCGTTGAGTACTTAAAACCGAGTACTCAGCCTCTCCTTTCTATTCCTAGAAATGATTAAGATTTGTCCTAAAACAACAATTGCTAGAACACTTTAGATGATTGAGGATCAATCACTCTAGACTTTTACACAAATGAATAAGCTTGTAGTGTAAGAATTTGCTTTGCTTTTGATGGAGAACTTTTGTACACGTTTGGTCAGCGTAACGGCTTTTGCTCAAAGTTCTCTATTGAATGTGGATTCTGAATGCTCTATTTATAGAGAGCTGTGAGAACCGTTGGAGGGAAACGGCTACAGGTCCTTTTCACTCAGTCTGTCAGCAGTTCTCTTGGCCAATCAGATTCCAGCATCTTATGTTCTTCGGTCAGTGTGACAGTATGTTCCTCCATTTTAGGTAACGTCAACCAGACAGCTTGCTGCGTCTTCTGATTTGTACTAAAAGAGGAAATACTTTGTCTGGAAGCTGCCTCGAGGTCAGCGGATGTCTTGTACGTTTTGTCGAGACAGCTCAGCAGCTTCATACCGAAGTTGTCTACGTGGATCTTCTCGATCCTTCATTGGTGAGCTCCGTTTCAATACTCAATGGCAGCGTTTTGAAATACGCGGGCTGAGTGATCTTGGGCTTGTTTGACTTGGGCTTTGACTTCCATATAGGGCTTGGGCCTTATGATCTTTATGTCTTATAACAATTATAAACTCAACATTGAACAAACACATTAGTAACAATAAATCAAAGCATTTAAACTTAATGTGTTATAGAATATTTAATTTCACTTAATTAACTTTGTCAAATCAAAATCCTGTGGAAAGGTGTTTCAACAACTTCCTTAGTTGATTCCTTGTCATCAGCGTATTTCCAGCTGAGTCAAGAATTGCATTTTCTGAATGCCCTCTTGGGACTCTTATCTCCTTGGGTAGATTCGTGTCTTGTTCTACTCGTGTTTCAACATTCTCTGCAGAAGTAGATTGGTCAGTGAAAGTAATTTTAGGTTCACTCTTACTCTTGGTCAGCCGTTTTGTGAAGGACTCAGTAGTTGGTTCTTGATCAGCAGGTGCTGAGTTTGGTTCATCTTCTATCAGCGGCTGGTATCTTCCTGCAGGGTCAGTTTCATCGAATTGCACATGTATAGATTCTTCTAATACTTGGGTTAGCCTGATATCTAGCACAATAACATACTGAGAACTGAATGTCCGGTCTACTTGCTGTTAAGTAAAGTAAAGAGCCAATCATACCTCGGTACAACTTGTTGTCTACTGACTTACCATTTTCATCAGCACAGAGGACAGTGTCAGTGCCCATAGGAGTGGATATTGGCTTACAATGTTCTAGTTTATATTTCTTCAATATCTCCTTGGCATATTTAGCTTGACTGATGAATATGCCATTCTTTCCTTGCTTAATTTGAAGTCCAAGGAAGAAGTTGATTTCTCCCATCATTGACATTTCGAATTCAGTCTGCATTTGCTTGCTAAATTCCTTGCACATAGATTCGTTAGTAGCACCAAATATAATGTCATCTACATATATTTGAGCCAGCAGGGTATCTTTACCCTTTCTCTTAATGAATAAGGTTGTATCAGCTTGACCCCTGACATAGTTTCTAGTCAGTAAGAAGTTGGTCAGCCTCTCATACCAAGCACGTGGTGCTTGCTTGAGGCCATACAGAGCCTTTTTGAGTTTGTAAACGTGGTTTGGAAACTTAGGATCCTCAAACCCTGGAGGCTGATTGACATAGACCTCCTTGTTTATTACTCCATTAAGAAATGCACTTTTAACATCCATTTGAAACAGTTTAAAATTCATATAAGATGCATATGCACATAAAATCCTAATTGCTTCTAGCCTTGCCACTGGGGCAAAGGTCTCACCATAGTCAATACCTTCTTGCTGACTGTAGCCCTGAGCTACAAGTCTTGCCTTGTTTCTGACTACGTTTCCTTGTCCATCCAGCTTGTTCCTGAAGACCCATTTCGTTCCAATGGTCTTTTGGCTCCTTGGATGTGGCACTAGCTCCCATACATTATTCCTCCTGAATTGGTCGAGTTCCTCTTGCATGGCATTCATCCAGAATTCGTCATGCTCAGCTTCGGCAAAGTTCTTCGGCTCCTGAACTGAGACGAAAGCTACATTGCCGAGATACTTCCTTAGTTGATTCCTTGTCATCAGCGTATTTCCAGCTGAGTCAAGAATTGCATTTTCTGAATGCCCTCTTGGGACTCTTATCTCCTTGGGTAGATTCATGTCTTGTTCTACTCGTGTTTCAACATTCTCTGCAGAAGTAGATTGGTCAGTGAAGGTAATTTTAGGTTCACTCTTACTCTTGGTCAGCCGTTTTGTGAAGGACTCGGTAGCTGGTTCTTGATCAGCAGGTGCTGAGTTTGGTTCATCTTCTATCAGCGGCTGGTATCTTCCTGCAGGGTCAGTTTCATCGAATTGCACATGTATAGATTCTTCTAATACTTGGGTTCTCTTATTAAAAACTCTGTATGCTTTGCTGTTTGTTGAGTAGCCTAGAAAGATAGCCTCATCAGCTTTTGAATCAAATTTGGCTAAGCTATCTTTGGTGTTTAAAATAAACATCTACAGCCAAAGGCACGAAAGTATCCAATGTTGGGCTTTCGTCCTTTCCAAAGTTCATAAGGGGTTTTCTTAAGTATAGGTCTGACTAGAGCCCTATTTAGAATATAGCATGCTGTGTTAACAGCTTCTCCCCAAAAATACTTTGGAAGCCTATGCTCATCCAGCATTGTCCTAGCTATTTCAACCAGAGTCCTGTTCTTCCTTTCAACAACCCCATTTTGTTGAGGCGTTCTAGGAGCAGAGAAATTGTGGTCAATGCCGCTGGCTTCACAGAATTCAACAAACTTTTGGTTTTTGAATTCTCCACCGTTATCACTACGGATATGAGCTAATTTTAGGTCTTTTTCATTTTCAATTTTTCTAACCAAGTTTGAAAATGTCTCAAAGGTCTCATCCTTGCTGGTCAGCAAGATAACCCACGTATACCGAGAGAAGTCATCTACAATGACCAAGGAAAATCTTCTTCCACCCAGACTCAGCGGCTGGACTGGACCAAAGAGATCCAAGTGTAGTAACTCTAACGGATGTTTAGTTGAGACAATGTTTTTACTATGAAAAGATTGTTTGGTTTGTTTTCCAGCTTGGCAAGCGTGACATAGTTGATCTTTTTGAAATTTAAGTTGAGGCAGTCCCTCAACCAATTGCTTTCTTGCTAGTTTGGCCAGGAGGTCCATGCTTACATGACCAAGTCTCCTGTGCCATAGCCAGGAATTTTCTTCCTTTGTTACTAAGCACACAGTTTTTGAAAACCTTTTCTCTAAGTCTAGCATAAAGACATTATCTATCCGAGGGGCAGTTAAAATTAACTCATTAGTTTTACCCTCGTATATTTTACATCCAGTAGTATCAAATATAACTTTTCTCCCATTGTCACATAGCTGAGCTACGCTGAGTAAGTTATATTTGAGTCCGCTGACTAGGGAGACAGATTCAATAGTAGGGTTACCTCCGATGATTCCTGAGCCTACTATCTTACCCTTCTTGTTGTCTCCAAAACTTACACTCCCTCCTCGTTTACGTTCAAACGTGATGAACTGAGTTTCATCACCCGTCATATGCCTTGAGCATGCACTGTCAATATACCACATCTTTGACTTCTCGGCACATCTCAGGCTTACCTGCATTGTAACTAGTTACTTTTAGGTACCCAATTCTTTTTGTGTCCTGACTTGTTAGGTGCAACAGGTATAGCATCATATTTTATTTTATGGCGACATACATGGACAGTATGGCCATTCTTTCCACAGAAGTCACAACTGACCTTCTGTTTAGGATTTTTTACTGACTTGTCAGCACCCCAGTGCTGAGCGTGCCAGCACACTTTAGTAGTGTGTCCTAACTTCCCACAAAAGTCACATTGGACTTTTCACTGGGGATTTCATCTCTGCTGAGTACCTTGGTACTGTGTACCTTGATACTGAGTTCTCAGCGGAAAATTGTTTTTGTTTGGAACCTTTAATTTGTTCTGAATGGTTGTGACATCCTTCCTCAGTTTCTTTGAAACTGACTGGACTTCAGAGACAGACTTATGAATGATTTTCATATTTTCATGCAAAACTGAGTTGTCTTGAAGAAGGTATCTGAGGTCACTCAGTTTGACCTCTTCTACTTCATCACAGCGTCGGCTGAGTGCTTTAATCTTCCTGTTACACTTTTTAACAAGTGTATAGAGATCACTCAGGGTGTTACCCATTTCATTTCTGAGTTGAGAGAGTGAGATTACCTCATTAGATTGCTCTTCATTATCTGACTCATCAGATTGGTCAGCATGCTCAGAAATGCATGGCTCAGCAAGTTCGTCAGCCATAAAGCATATCTTCGCTGACTCGGTGGCCTCAGTTTCTGTTGATGAAGATTCATCACTGTCACTCCAAGTAGCCACCATTGCCTTCTTCCCACTTTTCTTGTCTTTCCTCAGCGTGGGGCAGTTTGACTTAATATGGCCATCTTGATGGCACTCAAAGCATGTAATGGGCTTTGAGCTGTCCTTTCTGTATTTGATGTCGCTTGAGTCAGCCTTATACTTATCAAACTTTTTGTAAGGCTTTTTAGAATATTTGTCGTTCTTCCTGAACAGCCTCTTCATCTTTCTTGTGAACATAGCCATCTCCTCATCATCAGTTGAACTCCCGTCAGTGGAGTCAGCCTTCATGACAAGTGACTTCTGCTTCTTGTCATCAGATTTTTCCTTCACCTCAAAGTTTTTCATGGATATCTCATGGGTCAGCAATGAACCGATGAGTTCGTCATATTTGTAGGTGGTTAAATCCTGAGCTTCCTCAACTGCTGTCTTCTTTGCTTGCCAGTCTTTTGGAAGACTCCTGAGTATCTTTTTGACTTGTTCTTCCTCAGTGAAGATTTTCCCAAGTCTCTTGAGCTCATTAATGATGTTGGTGAACCTTGCGTTCATGTCTGAAATGCCCTCATCATTGTTCATCTCGAACAGCTCGTACAGTCTCATCTGTTGATTCACCTTGGATTATTTTACTTTGTTTGTTCCCTCGTAGGTGACTTCCAGCTTCTTCCAGATCTCTTGTACCGACTCACAACCTGAGATTTTGTTATATTCTGCAGCATCGAGCGCACAGTGAAGCATATTGATAGCCGAAGCATGGTTTTGAAGCTTCTTAAGATCATCATCTGTCCATTCAACCTCAGCTTTAACAACTGACTGGCCAGCAACAACTTTCACAGGTACAAACGGGCCTTGGACTATAGATAGCCAGGCACTCATGTTTGTAGCTTGAATGAAGTTCTTCATCCTATTCTTCCAAAAGGTATAGTTTGACCCGAAGAATAGGGGAGGCCTAGTAATGGACAGCCCCTCAGGTAATATCTGAGTTGTCTGGTTTCCAGGGAGAAACCGAGTGCTGTTTTCGCCCATGGTATGGATCAACTCAAGGTTGTTAGACCTTTAGTAATGAGCTTTTAAGCTCTGATACCACTTGTTGGTCCCTTGTAGGGTTGCAAATATAGTTCCAAGGGGGGGGGGGTTAGGAACTATTTTACCCTTTTTAATTAATTAGGGCAAATTTCTTTTTCTTAAGAAAAGATTATATGACAGCAGCGCTGATCAATTGACAAGACACTGGCTTAGTCAACTAGTGACTAGGTCAGTTTCGTTGCTTAGGTCAGGAAATAGCACTTAGAGTCTATTCCTGAACTAATTCGTTGGCAGCGCACAACTCAGCTTGACCTCTTTTACTTGGTCAGTTTTAGTTTGTTTTAAGCAAGCAATGTAAATAAGGAGTTAAGGTTTAGAAATACTTCACTCAGCAGATTTATCCAGGTTCGGCTTCTTCTAAGCCTACGTCCTGTCCCCGGAACACTTCCGAGATTTCAAATCCTCTACTGAGCTCTTTAAAGGTAGAGCCTCAAACCTTTTACAATATCAGCAATTGAGTATGACAAGAGTACCTTCCTCTATACTTCTACTCAATCCTAATCTCTCCGCTGAGTACTTAAAACCGAGTACTCAGCCTCTCCTTTCTATTCCTAGAAATGATTAAGATTTGTCCTAAAACAACAATTGCTAGAACACTTTAGATGATTGAGGATCAATCACTCTAGACTTTTACACAAATGAATAAGCTTGTAGTGTAAGAATTTGCTTTGCTTTTGATGGAGAACTTTTGTACACGTTTGGTCAGCGTAACGGCTTTTGCTCAAAGTTCTCTATTGAATGTGGATTCTGAATGCTCTATTTATATAGAGCTGTGAGAACCGTTGGAGGGAAACGGCTACAGGTCCTTTTCACTCAGTCTGTCAGCAGTTCTCTTGGCCAATCAGATTCCAGCATCTTCTGTTCTTCGGTCAGTGTGACAGTATGTTCCTCCATTTTAGGTAACGTCAACCAGACAGCTTGCTGCGTCTTCTGATCTGTACTAAAAGAGGAAATACTTTGTCTGGAAGCTGCCTCGAGGTCAGCGGATGTCTTGTACGTTTTGTCGAGACAGCTCAGCAGCTTCATACCGAAGTTGTCTACGTGGATCTTCTCGATCCTTCATTGGTGAGCTCCGTTTCAATACTCAATGGCAGCGTTTTGAAATACGCGGGCTGAGTGATCTTGGGCTTGTTTGACTTGGGCTTTGACTTCCATATAGGGCTTGGGCCTTATGATCTTTATGTCTTATAACAATTATAAACTCAACATTGAACAAACACATTAGTAACAATAAATCAAAGCATTTAAACTTAATGTGTTATAATATTTAATTTCACTTAATTAACTTTGTCAAATCAAAATCTTGTGGAAAGGTGTTTCAACAACTTCCTTAGTTGATTCCTTGTCATCAGTGTATTTCCAGCTGAGTCAAGAATTGCATTTTCTGAATGCCCTCTTGGGACTCTTATCTCCTTGGGTAGATTCGTGTCTTGTTCTACTCGTGTTTCAACATTCTCTGCAGAAGTAGATTGGTCAGTGAAAGTAATTTTAGGTTCACTCTTACTCTTGGTCAGCCGTTTTGTGAAGGACTCAATAGTTGGTTCTTGATCAGCAGGTGCTGAGTTTGGTTCATCTTCTATCAGCGGCTGGTATCTTCCTGCAGGGTCAGTTTCATCGAATTGCACATGTATAGATTCTTCTAATACTTGGGTTCTCTTATTAAAAACTCTGTATGCTTTGCTGTTTGTTGAGTAGCCTAGAAAGATAGCCTCATCAGCTTTTGAATCAAATTTGGCTAAACTATCTTTGGTATTTAAAATGAAACATCTACATCCAAAGGCACGAAAGTATCCAATGTTGGGCTTTCGTCCTTTCCAAAGTTCATAAGGGGTTTTCTTAAGTATAGGTCTAACTAGAGCCCTATTTAGAATATAGCATGCTGTGTTAACAACTTCTCCCCAAAAATACTTTGGAAGCCTATGCTCATCCAGCATTGTCCTGGCTATTTCAACCAGAGTCCTGTTCTTCCTTTCAACAACCCCATTTTGTTGAGGCGTTCTAGGAGCAGAGAAATTGTGGTCAATGCCGCTGGCTTCACAGAATTCAATAAACTTTTGGTTTTTGAATTCTCCACCGTTATCACTACGGATATGAGCTAATTTTAGGTCTTTCTCATTTTCAATTTTTCTAACCAAGTTTGAAAATGTCTCAAAGGTCTCATCCTTGCTGGTCAGCAAGATAACCCACGTGTACCGAGAGAAGTCATCTACAATGACCAAGGAAAATCTTCTTCCACCCAGACTCAGCGGCTGGACTGGACCAAAGAGATCCAAGTGTAGTAACTCTAACGGACGTTTAGTTGAGACAATGTTTTTACTATGAAAAGATTGTTTGGTTTGTTTTCCAGCTTGGCAAGCGTGGCATAGTTGATCTTTTTGAAATTTAAGTTCAGGCAGTCCCTCAACCAATTGCTTTCTTGCTAATTTGGCCAGGAGGTCCATGCTTACATGACCAAGTCTCCTGTGCCATAGCCAGGAATTTTCTTCCTTTGTGACTAAGCATACAGTTTTTGAAAACTTCTTTTCTAGATTCAGCATGAAGACATTGTCTATCCGAGGGGCAGTTAAAATTAACTCATTCGTTTTTCCCTCATATATTTTACATCCAGTATCATCAAATATAACTTTTCTCCCATCATCACATAGCTGAGCTATGCTGAGTAAGTTATATTTGAGTCCGCTGACTAGGGAGACAGATTCAATAGTGGGATTACCTCCAACGGTGCCTGATCCTACTATCTTACCCTTTCTGTTGTCTCCAAAACTTACGCTTCCTCCTCGTTTACGTTCAAATGTGATGAACTGAGTTTCATCACCTGTCATATGCCTTGATCATGCACTGTCAATATACCACTTGTTGGTCCCTTAGTAGGTTGCAAATATAGTTCCAAGGGGGGGTTAGGAACTATTCTACCTTTTTATTATGATTAGGGCAAATTTCTTTTCTTTAAGAAAAGATTATATGACAGCGACGCTGAGCAATCAGCAAGACACTGGCTTAGTCAACTAGTGACTAAGTCAGTTTCATTGCTTAAGTTAGGAAATAGCCCTTAGAGTCTATTCCTGAACTAATTCGTTGGCAGCGCACAACTCAGCTTGACCTCTTTTACTTGGTCAGTTTTAGTTTGTTTTAAGCAAGCAATATATTAAGGAGTTAAGGGTTAGAAATACTTCACTCAGCGGAGTTATCCAGGTTCGGCTTCTTCTAAGCCTACGTCCTGTCCCCGGAACACGTTCCGAGATTTCTAATTCACTACTGAGCTCTTTAAAGGTAGAGACTCAAAAAACCCTTTACAAATCAGAAGCTGAGTATAACAAGAGTACCTTCCTCTATACCTCTACTCACTTCTATTCTAATTCACTAAGTACTTAAAAACGAGTACTCAGCTTCTCCTTTCTAATTCTAGAAATGATTAAGATTTGTCCTAAACAACAATTGCTAGAACACCTTAGATGATTGAGGATCAATCACTCTAGACTTTTACACATATATGAAATTGTTGTGTAAGATTTGCTTTGCTTTTTGTATACAGAACTTTTGTATGCTTTTGGTCAGCGTAACGGCTATTGCTCAAAGTTCTGTGTGGACTGAGGATTCTGAATGCTCTATTTATAGAGAGCTGTGAGAGCTTCTGGTTATTTCGAATTTCGAAATAACCGTTGGAGGGAAACGGCTTCATGTCGCTTTCACTCAGTCTGTTCAGCAGTTCTCTTAGCCAATCAGATTCCAGCATCTTCTGTTCTTCGGTCAGTGTGGCAGTATGTTCCTCCAAATCGGGTAATGTCAAACAGACAGCTTCCTGCGTCTTCTGTTCTTTACCAACAAAGGAAATACTTGGTCTGAAAGTTGCTTTGAGGTCAGCGGCTGTCTTGTACGTTTTGTCGAGACAGCTCAGCAGCTTCATACCGAAGTTGTCTACGTGGATCTTCTCGATCCTTCATTGGTGAGCTGCATTTCAATACTCAACGGCAGCGTTTTGAAACACGCGGGCTGAGTGGCCTTGGCCTTGTTTGACTTGGGCTTTGAATTCTATATAGGGCTTGGGCCTTATGATCTTTATGTCTTATAACAATTATAAACTCAACATTGAACAAACACATTAGTAACAATAAAACAAATAATTTTGTCAAATCGAAATCTTGTGGAAAGATGTTTCAACACCCATCCTATCTATTAATTAGAGTTCTTACATGAATTGGATAGAAACATTGTTATAACCCATCCAACCCATGCTTGACCATTTCCAGGTCAAAATAAATCGAAGAGAGATAGACACAAAATCAAAGAGAGAAAAATTTGAAAAGAGAGGATGCAAGTGAAAAGGAGGGAGTCCCAAATAAAATTTTTTTTGTGTAAAAGTGGTCAAACTCGTATTGACTGGTCATTTACCGATCAAAAGTACTTAATTGTCGAGTCATCCTTACTTGAGGTATATTTTTAGACAAAATGAATTTCAGATCCCAAAATATAATTCGAGGTAAAATTCAAGTACCATTAGTGTAATTTACCCGCTAAATTAAGTAAATAATTTTTTTATTATCGTCTACTATAACATGTCATACGTAAAAATCAATCATTTTACATTTGATTATCATATTACTGTTCATATTTTTTTTTAATGTTTAAAATATTCGGAATTGCATACTTTATTAAACTAATGGTATTGAAACAGGCTTATTTCACAAGTTGTGATATAGCTTGAAATGTGAACATACTATTTGAAGACATCTTCATATCTATAATCAAATTGATGAGGGCATCCGTCCTCCGGAGGCGGACCCGGAACCTAAAGACGAGACCCGGAGAGACTTAACCGAGGAAGACGAAATCAAGCACGAGAAGCCGAGTACGCGGGGCGCACATAAGGGGGGCGCGGAGCGTAAAGAATCCACTATCGGGGAAACAGCCCAGCAGATCGTATACGCAGGGCGTGCCCTCTGAGGCGCGGAGCGTGGAACATGATTTCGAGGAGAGTTCCGTCCAGGAGGTAAAGAACGCGGGGCGTGCTGCTGGGGACGCCACGCGTATCAATGCCCAACGAGAGCCACTAAGCCCAGAGACTCAACTACGCGGGGCGTGAACAAGGGCACGCGGGGCGTACCTGGGTTGAGGAATACTTCCTCCCCAAGTTCTTCTTGTTAGGAACATTATCTGCCACCTTCTATTTTACTGTTTTGCCACTCAACTATTTACCACTTTTCCATTTACATTAATTACCCTATTATCTATCTTTATGTAATGCCTACCTTACCCCTATGGTTCCTTAGTTGTTGGTAACTCTAGGGGGACCTTTTAGTCTTTTGTCTTTATTTGGAAGGAGTATATATTCTCCTTATTTTGTAATGCTTCCAAACTTTTGATGAATATTGAATTTGAAGCCTCCATTGGAGCAAGGATATCATCCTTTTGGGTTTATTCAACCTTCAAGTTTAGCTTGAAAAGTTTGTAATCTTTGTGAGTTTACGGTTAAAACTCGATTTAATCTACATCACAAACATTTCTCATGATGAAACACCTTGCACCTTCCGCATTGAAATAAAACAACAAGCCCACTTTCTTGAAATTGACCAATGCTCAATAAATTGTTCTTCGATTCAGGTATACCAAAACCACCAGTAATAATTTGTATTATTTCATTCACTTGCGGCCTGATATTACATTTTCCCATTACAACTATGCTTGAGTTGTTGCTCCATTTTACCGAGTTTCTAAGTTTTTCATTTAAATCTAAAAGATATTTCTTTTTTGCAACACATGTGATTCTCACAACCCGGGTTAAGATATCATATATCTTATTTGCCATTTTTATTTGTATTTACATACGTCATCCACAATTCTTATTTCTTCTTCGGTTTCTGCGAGATTTGCTCATTTCTCCCTACTTAAGTGTTCTCTTAGAGAATGCCCAAGTTTATGAAAGTGATAACACTTTATGGAAGTAGTGTCTATCTTTGAAGATTAATTTTGGCTATCGTTGTATGAAAAATAATTAATTTGGAAAAGTATTTTGTTAAAATATTACTTATAAAAAAGATAATTTCCTTTTGGTAATCCCTCTAACATTTTTTGTATTTTAAATTAAATAAAATAATTCAAGACTCATTATGTGTTATTTTTTTTCAAAGAGATTAAAAAATGAAGTTTCATTTTCACAATCAAAACTTGTTTTTATATACATTTTTTATTTTTTAATTATTATTTTGTTTTGAATCTCTTTATAAAACTTTTTGAATTCGTTGTTTTAGGGTTATTGGCCCTTTTTTATGTTGTTTTTTTCCTCCTGCATTATCTTTTCTTGTCCTATTTTAAAGGGTAAATAATTTATTAGTCCCATAATTTTTTCCTAACACAATGTTTAGTCCCTCTATTTTGAAAAACTCATTTTAAAGTCTCTATCTTTTACCAATATTAACCATGTGGTCCTTTTATCTATTTTTTTAGATTTTTAACCGGATATATCTTAGCTTTTAGGACAACCACAATACAATACAAGTTGACTATGTTACTCTGTTATTTTATATATGTCTATTTATGCTAAAATATAACGGTTACAAGTCTAAAAAATAAACAAAATGACCAAACGGTTAATATTGGCAAAAGATAAGGACAATATAATGTGTGTTTCAAAATAGAGAAACTAAATAGTATGTTAGTTAAAAATTAGAAGACTAATAAATTATTTATCCTATTTTAAATGCCTTCATTTCAAGGGAATTTCAACAAATCCTGGCTTTATGCCTTTTTCATATCTGATTCTTCCATTATTTAGGTTGGGGTTATTGTGAAAAACATCCTGGCCTGAATTTTCAGTTTGTGGTTTATTAAATCTTCAACTTTTATTTAAATATATTAAGTCATTTTTAAACATTTATACTTGTTTGGTTGATGTTGATTTTTGGCCCATGATTTATTAATTTACAACATTTGCTTCATGATATATCTAAAATGTTAGTGGTTATCTTTGACCTATTATTTGGTTACATTTTTCTCCATATATTCAAAATTGATAAAATCTCAATTATCTACACTTATTGAGATTCCGCTATTTTGGATAGGTTAGAGGACAAATGTAACTAAATAATAGACTAATAGGCGAAAAATAAATTTTTTGGATATAGGTCTGAAGAAAAATGTTACCAAATAATAAACCAACATTTTAGATAGACCATGAGCTAAATAGTACTTTAATATAGTAATGGTATACGAATATATTTATCTAATTTATTAAACATAAATGTTTTAAAATTTAGTAAAAAAATATTATTTAGAATTTAAAAAATCGATAATGGAAACAAAGCGGGCCCTAAAAATTTATGAGCCCTATACAAAATAAGAGATAAAAGCCCATTTAATAAAATAAATTATCCGTAAAAAAAATTATACTTTAAATTATGCATTCAAATTTATATTTTATAGAAAGCATTTGTAAGTTTTTTTAATATAAAATTATATATAATATAAGTCAAATACATATGTTTTTTAAAGAATAAAAAAGAAATAATAATAATAATAGACAGTTGGGCTTTAAATTAAGTCTAAAATAACAATTAAACGGGCCTAAGACTGAATTGTATTTCAAGATATATATAAAACAAAAACTTTCTGCATATATATTACAAATCTAATAGACATATTACAAAATTTTGGGCCCTATCCAGCATGGGCCCTATGCTTGATATTACAATTTTTCGGACCCTATCTAACCCTATAGGATTACTCGGTTGGGAGGCCGATTTTACACATGCGTTCCGAGAATTTTTTTTTTTTGCTAAAGCGAACTTGCTTAATTTTTTTTTTGTATATATGCGTGTTATAATTTGAATGGTCAAGAACCAATTTTAAGTATTAAAGTACAATTTCTCAAAATTAAGCTAGATTTCGTTTATAGTCCTAACATGTAAAAAAAATTGGATTTAGGGAGGGCTGAACATGTAAAAAATTGATTTCAGATGGCTTACCAGGTAAAAAAAATTAATAATTTGGATTTAAAGAGACTTAAAAGGCCAAAAAAAATTAGAAATTTGGATTTAGTGAGTACCTAATAGGTCCAAAATATTGAAATTTTAAATTTTGGACAAGCCTAACACGAATGAGATATATTTAATTTTTTTTATTAGTTCAATACTAGTTTCTAAAAAAATTATAATATTTTTATTTTTTTTATTTTTAGTTTTAAAATTTTAAAATTTAATTTAGAAATTAAGTTGTTTGAGTCTCAAAAATAAGAAATTAATTTTTTTAATGGAAAAGACATAATAAAAATGAGTTCAAAAGTGTTATAAAAATAAATAAGTTAATTAATAATGGTAACATAATTTTATAATTATTGAAAAATAAAATTTAAATAAATAAACACTTTCTAAAATAAATTGATGTTGGGGAGAATTGAACCTATGACCTTTTAAAAAAACAAGTGTTTGAACTATCTCATCTAACTTTAAACAATGAAATATTACTACATAGAGTCTATATAAACTAATATTACGGGAGGCCGAAACTACTCGTAACCATAGTAGTTCCGGCGATCGGAGGGGGCCCCAGCCACCCTGAGCCCCCTGTATCCGCCCCTGCTTGATTTTGAGGTAAAATCTGGTGCAGCCCAGAAAGGAATTTCTGCATGTTTTGGGGAATAGAAGACAATACAACGCAATTGAATGATATATAATTTTTTAAAAGTGGATTTGTGAGTAAATATATTTCATTGGGTAAAAATTACGAAACTTTAATTCGTTTGGGTAAAATCATTAATTGATTTTTATAAAATTATTTTAGTCAATTATATATAAAAAATTAGTCGAATTTTGATGTGTATAGAAAACAGTTTTTTTTTTTTTAAGAAAACATGTATAAAAGACATTTATTATATATTAATTAAGCGTCATTCCAAATATATATAATTTTTATAATTGACATAAAGAAACGTGGTAGCCACATGACACATCATAAATTACAAAAAAAAAAATTACAAAAAGTACATTTTTATCCAATATATAATTAACTGTTTTTTTTTGTCACGTCAACATTCTAATAAGTTTTTAAATATAAATTGGTTGAAATGACTTTATTAAACAGTAATTTTCATATTTAATGGTGACTGGCCAAATTTACTTGGTCAGCCACTGACCAGATGAAAACCACTGCTTTATTGAAATTAAGAGTCACAATGAACTCTAAAGTTAGCGGGTCAAGATCAATTTCGTACAAGTAAAATTTTAGGTATCAAGTAAGCCATTCAAATTGGCAAATTTTAATAAATTAACTAAATTCTATATATTTTAGATTTAGAAAATTGACTATATTTGTGCCAATTTGTCAAAAATTTACCAACACCTCTATAAAAAAAAATTTACCAAACTTCAATCATTATCGGTACAATTTATTTATTAATATACATTGTACCGTTATTTTATGTCTTTCCATATAGCAGTACACAGTCTTGATGACATGCACCTTAATGAGCATGTAGAATTTTCTCATTCACCATTAGATCTAAGCTTATTAGAATCCTAAGGTAGATTATTATTTACGTTATATAGACTTCCATAAAATATATAAATCATATAACACGATTATAAAACCAATACATATTTTGACGCATAATATAGTAGACCTGATACATACTCACATATTGCATCACAGTACCCGAATTTAGAAAATATTTTAAATTCAATTTTTACTAAATACATTTGTAAAAAGAGGTGGGAAACACTCTTGAATATAATTATCTCAATGATATATTTGTGGTTTAGAAAAAAAAAAAAAATTGCTAACTTGTCATTGCTAAAAAATCAATTATTGTTGTAATGTGATATTGAATGTAGATTGTTTTGTGCGGTTTGTATAATTGCATTGGAAGCAATAGAGCCGGGTTCTACTCCCGGCCGTAGATGGTTTTATTTTATAATGCTTCATGTCAGTTTTAGTATGAAGCGTTTGTAGTCCAACGGTTAGGATAATTGCCTTCCAAGCAATAGACCCTGGTTCGACTCCCGGCAGATGCAGTTAGACAACTTTTTTTTGATTTTTTCCTTTGTGCATTTTTTTGTTTATTCTAATACTTCCGATCAAATAGTTTTGGTTTCGACTCCCGGTAATTGCAGCTTTCCTTCTTTTTTTTCTTTATTATAGTTTACTACTATCCAAATTATATTTTTATACATCATTTGTCCCCTAATTTGTCTAAGCAAAAAAAACAAAGTAAGTTAAATGCGAAAAATGTATTGTACGCATTCCGGTAATTACAGCTTTGTAATAACATTTTAAGATGCATGGAATATATATTCCGCATTTAATTTTTACAACTGAGTGATCAATTGATTACATTTTACGCAAGTTCCACTGAACATTTTATGCAAGTTCATGAGGCTATCAGGACATTTTGAAAGTTCAAGAGTAAATCAAGTTTTTTTTACAAGTTCAATGTGCAAATGATGTATTAAGCTAAAAATCTATTTGGTATACTTTCATTATTTAGCACAATAAAATGTAAGTAAATATCTAAATTTTAGGTAACTAAACTTATACATTTACATATTACATAACTTTATCAATTTGAAAATCATACAATTTAGATGGAAAATTTGATTTTGAGGTAGCATGTTATATTTAACATTTGAAAAATCGGCAAATTAAGGTATCAAAGGCTCAAAATTAACAAGTTTAATTGCGTGATGTGTTCAATTATAAGTTTAGAGTACCAAACAATTAAAACGTGATACGTTTATGTAGTATACATAGATACATGTTATATTTAAAATCTGACAAATAAATAAATTAAGATATTCGAAGGTTTAAAATTCATAAATTTAAAGTTTAATTATATAGATGCCGTATGGTTTCGCTGATCTGTAGATTGGTACCTGTGGTATTTATTTTTATAAATGCAACCCGATGGTTTGCATAGTTTTATATTTGGGTTCACTTTGTCAGAATTTGGCGATAACGACTTCGAAATAAAAATTTTAAAGAGTTAAATGATATTTTAAACAACTTTAATTCTTCAATTTTTTAGCTTTGAGGTCATTTATGTGGTGTTTTTTATGAGAGAGATAATTAATGTTTAGAGAGAAAAAACTCCAAAAATGATGATTTTGAAAATTTTAAAATATGGTTCCAAAGTAAATATGATACTAAACAACTTTAATTTTTCAAAATTTTCATTTTGAGGTCGTTACAGGCCAAATTTGGGAAAGTAAAAAAAATACAAAATTACCCATGTAAATATGATACTAAACAATTTTAATTCTTGCAACTCGTCCATACTCTTCAACCATTCTTAAATCATCAACTGAATTAGGTATCAAAGTGGATTCGTCGGAGTATTCCGTCCCCGTCTAACCTATGATTCTGTTTTAATAGGTTGATATCAAGGAGGTTCGGCGAGACGTTTAAACACGTGTACGAATTTCATAAACACGGTTATCACTTACAAGCAACTTTTTGTGCACATAATAGAAGTAATATATGTTGAAACACCTATCCAACAAGATTTTGATTTGACAAAATCATTTAAGCTTAATCCATGATTAAGAGACAATTAAATTTAAGTGTTTTGATTTAATTATACTAATCCATTTGTTCAATATTGAGTATAAATGTAAAAAGAAATAAAGATTAAGACAGGACAAAGTCAGCATGAAAACACAAGCTGAGTGAAGAGCAACTCAGCATAAGAGAAGATAAGTCATCTTCAGAATAACAGCTTCAGAATAAAGCTAAACAAAGAAGCTAAGTGAAACGAAGCTCAGCACAGAAGAAGACTGCCCCAAGTAATAGTTTCTACAGAACGAAGTTGACCATGAAAGCTGAGTAGAAAAAGAACACAATATGAAACTTGGTGAAAATCGAAGACAGTGAGTATCAAAGTAAAGTTGAGTAATCTCCAGGACAGCATGATTGATCCGTTTATATATGCTTATTGTCTAAAGAGGATAACTCCTGGCTATGGCATAGAAGACTTGGTCATGTAAGCATGGATCTTCTTGCCAAATTAGCTAGAAAGCAACTAGTTGAAGGATTACCCAAACTTAAATTCGAAAAAGATCAATTATGTAAAGCTTGCCAGCAAGGCAAACAAACTAAGAAGTCATTTCAAAATAAAAATAGTCTCAACCAAGAGACCATTGGAATTACTACACTTGGAAATTTTCGGACCTATCCAGCCACTCACCTTGGGTGGTAAGAAATTTTCCTTAGTCATTGTAGATGATTTCTCTCGGTACACTTGGATCATCTTGCTGAATAGCAAGGATGAAACATTTGAGATGTTTACCACATTGATTAAAAGGCTTGAAAATGACAAAGACCTAAGAGTAGCTCATATTAGAAGCGACAATGGTGGAGAATTCAAAAAGCAACAGTTTGATGAATTCTGTGAAACCAGTGGTATTGACCACAATTTCTCTACTCCTAGAACACCTCAACAAAATGGGGTTGTTGAAAGGAAGAACAGAACAATTATCGAAATAGCTAGGACAATGCTGAGTGAAAATAGGCTTCCAAAGTATTTCTGGGGTGAAGCTGTCCACACAGCATGCTACATTCTGAATAGGGCGTTAGTTAGACCTATTCTTAAAAAAACCCCATATGAACTTTGGAAAGGACGAAAGCCCTGTTGGTCCCTTGTAAGGTTGCAAGTATATTTCCAAGGGGGGGTTAGGAACTATTTAAACTTTTTCGCAATTAGGGCAGACTTCTTTTTCTAAAGAAAAAGGTTTGAACAGCGGCGCTGAGTAAATAGCAAGATACTGGCTTAGTCAACAGGTGACTAGGTCAGTTTCTTAGCTTGAGTCAGGAGATAGCACTTAGAGTCTATTCCTGAGCTCAGACGTTCAACGCGCACAACTCAATTTGACCTCTTTACTTGGTCAGTTTTGATTATTTAAAGCAAGCAATATAAATAAGGAGTTAAAGGTAAGAAATACTTCACTCAGCAAATTTATCCAGGTTCGGCTTCTTCTAAGCCTACGTCCTGTCCCCGGAACACGTTCTGAGATTTCAAATCCTCTACTGAGCTCTTTAAAGGTAGAGCCTCAAACCCTTTACAATATCAGCAATTGAGTATGACAAGAGTACCTTCCTCTATACTTCTACTCAATCCTAATCTCACGCTGAGTACTTAAAACCGAGTACTCAGCCTCTCCTTTCTATCTCTAGAAATGATAAGTGTTTTGTCCTAATACAAAGATGTGCTAAAACACTTTAGATGATTTAACAATCACTCTAGACTTTTACACAAATATAAGAAATTGTAGTGTAAGATTTGCTTTGCTTCTTGCTTGCAGAACTTGTGTAGAAATTTGGTCAGCGTAACTGGTTGATCAAGTTCTGTGTGGAATGAAGCTTGTGATGGAACTATTTATAGAGACGTCTGGGCATCGGTCATTTCGAATTTCGAAATAACCGTTGGAGGGAAACGGCTATATGTCGTTGTCATCCTGACTTGCTCAGAGCTCTCGGCCAATCACAATCGTGTATCTTCTGTCCTCGGTCAGCTCAGAAGATGGTCTCTCCTTTTATGGTAAGGTCAACTGGACAGCATACTGTGTCATCTGAACTTTGCCAAAAGAGGAAACACTTTGTCTGGAAGTTTTCCTTTGCCAGCTGCTGTCTTGTACGTTTGTCGAGACTACTCAGTAGCTTCAACTTGAAGTTGTTCCCGAAGGTCTTCTAGATCCTTCCGTTTGCTGAGTTGTGTTTTGTTTCAAAACGGCAACGTCTTGACATACGCGGGCCGAGTGTACTGAGTTGTTTGACTTGGGCCTTGGCTTCCGTATTGGGCTTGGGCCATTTAATCCTTATGTCTTATAACAGTTTTAACTCAACATTGAACAAACACATTAGTAGCATAAATCAAAGCATTTAAACTTAGTGTGTTTAGAATATGTATTTTAAATTATACTTAAACAATTTTGTCAAATCAAAATTATGTGGAAAGGTGTTTCAACAAACTCCCCCATTTTGATGTTGGCAAAACTATTCAGCAAGGAACTCAGTATGAGCTCCCCCATGATAGTTGACCTAGTATAATTTAGCAAACTCCCCCGTAAGGGTTGAGCTACTGACTTAAGTTTTACTTGAAACTTTTAAGGGTTTTCATGAGTAAATTTAAGGTCAGTTTTCAGATTATAGGTCAGCTATTTCAACATATTCTATCTACTCATCATTAAGCGGAAGGTTTAATCATATAGAGCGCGCTGAGTAATTTATTGTTCAATGAGTTCTTATCAGAATGTTTTATAAACACATAGGTCAATGTCAAACATGTTATCAGCATTTGATTCAGTCAAATAATTTTACAAGTGTTAAACATGGCTGATTTAATTGAAGATACTTAATAACTCAGTAATTAGCAACATATATATCATAACTTAGGATTTGAAGATGATGAAGATAATGATATGATATATTGATGGAAGTCATTCATTACACAGCAACACATAAAAAGATAAGGCAATAAAAGGTTAAAACTGTATACTGAGCTAGCCTATCTATTTCTTTTTCTTGTGTTGTGAAGACTGACTTCGCTTATACTGACGTCGCTCGTGCTGAGCTCTAGCTGCTTGCGCTTTCTCCCCCGTTTTGTCAACTTCAGGGAGCTTGAATGCATCGGTTAACACAGCTCTAGTCAGTTCTTGAGAAAGCTCCTTAAGCTTGTCAGCGCTCTCATTTACTCCATCAAAAATGGCAACTCCATCTGCTGAGACCTCTGCGGGTATGTGGAGATCAGCAGCACTGAGCATATTGACACTGAAGGCTTGAGCTTTGGCTTGCCAGATAAGAGCTTCAGAAAGGCCAGCAAAGATTTGGTGGAATGTCTTTAAGAGAGCTGAGTCATAGTGATGACGTTGGATATTGTTATGACGGATGTGGTTGAAATATTGTTGTGCGAGGGACAACAATTCATTCTGCTTCAACGCGTCAGTATCCATCTCTTGCTTATTTAGATTAAGCAGTCTTATAGCCTCACCGATTTGCTCTACTGAGCACTGACTGTATGACACCATTTGCTTGTTGGTCTTCAGTTGCTCAGTGTGAAGCTGAGCAAAGAGCATTTTTAGTTCAGAGGAAGTGGCGTAGTCAGTGTTCACAACAGACAACTTCTGGACTTGATTATGGAGAGAGTTCAGATGTTGAACTGTTGTCAGCTGTATCTCTGCCAACTTGGCAATGGAATCCTGCTTAGCTTGCTGGGCTTGGAAGGATAAGACGACATTCAGCAAATCTTTAAGTCCCTTAACTTCATTTAGAAGCTGAGTGACCTGAGAGAGCTGGGTAGTCTCGAGAAGAGTAGAACCAGCAGCAGGAGGAGTGGAATGTTGAAGTTCCCGGATTAATGCTTGCACTGAGTCGATGATATTTTTGCCGGACTCAGTGGCATTCAGATGGACATCAGTATGACCAGAAGGAAGTGGAGTGAAGGGAGTACCCTGGTCAGTGACTGGAAGAGTATGCTCAATCTGCACTTGAGTTGGAGGAATTGGTGGTTGATCAGCAGAGAGTTTAGTTGTGGAAGTAATAACCTGAACACTGTCTGTGCTGACGGCAGAAGGATGAGGAGTCAGCACCATGCTTGAGGAAACAGCATGAACAGTGGACGGTTCAACCTGACTGGTTGATGTTGCTGATGCATTGGGGTCGGCATGTTCCTGTTGAGAAGAAACAGAGGCTTGTTTTTCCAATGGCGCCGATGTAGTGGAAGTGGATTGGCGATTGAAAAACTTAAGTTGGACAGTAGAAGGGTCCTTAGTTGTCTTAGAGAGGACAATGTCAGGAAGAGTTGGAAGTTTTACAGGAAGTTCAAGGACTGGTGATGCTCGTAAAGTATATAGCATTTAATAGGACAAGTGTATCCTATCGCAACAAGTAATATTGTGCTAAGCACGAGATCGAACCACAAAGACTATTCGTTATAACTAGCAAATCTACCTAGAATGATCTAATTGTTTAGAGGGTTGGATAAATGTTTACGTTTTTGTATAACTAACTAATTGAATTAAAGGAAATAAACATAACAAAATAAATGGAACAATTGACAGGGTAGAAGGTGAATTGACGGATGACACAATATAGGTTGAGGATTCCTTTGATTAAATCCTAGGTATGGGTTTAGGGAGTTCAGATTTGTGTTTTACCAATGATTGAAGGTAATTGTCCTAAGTGAAAGGCAAATTTGTACGGGATTTGTCTAACCTATTCACATGCATTCGGGTGACGGCTTGATTAGGCATATACCCTAGGTCATGCAAAGCATTAGGTTTATTGACAACTAAGGCTAAAGTCGTAGCCCAGCCACAAAGCCTCATTCCTAGTGGTCTCTAGCGAAGTCAGATTTACACAAGTTCGGCATAGACGATTCCGTGGTCAGGTTCTCATCTATCTATAATCCTATTTAATGTTAGGGTCACAGGCATTAAGCACATTATATACAAAAACAGGCTAGTTGATCATTATCAATGTTCATTCTAGCGTAAATCCTGTTCCTAACAATATCTAGGCATTAAGCATGCATAAACTGATCAATCAAAGGTCCTAGATCCCTAATCATACATATTCATATAATCAATTTCATCCCCATCCCAAATTGGATGGAGATCAGTTCATAGACAAACCAATCATAGCAATAGGAAAATATGAATAATGGAAAAACATCTTCAATTGAATATAAAAGTAAAAGATAAGAGAGAGATAGAAATCTAAAACCCGCTTTGTCTGATCCGATTACAAAAATAGAAGATCTGGAGCTTCTCCCATCAATTGTTCTTGAATAAGAAATAAAAACTGAAATTAATCTAACCTAGAAAGCTGGAAATCTAATCTAAAAAGCAATAAATATACATTATGGAGGAGAGAAAGCCCTAGCGGCTCTCTAATTTATTCAATGGCTAATCCCCCCTCAAAAGATTAGGTTTAGCTCCCTATTTATAGAATTAGGAAGGAAACCCTAATGCTTCAGGGGTAAAAATGGCATTTACAAAGTATTTAATGGGCTTTTGGGCCCAGATCCGCGGATTTCAGCAAGGGGGAAGGTGCTGGTGCGCCTTTCCCCGCCTCGTCTCGTCGAGACAGGGCATGTCTCGACGAGACGAGGGCCTGTCTCGACGAGACAGGTAATGTCTCGCCGAGACAGGTCCTATTCCAGGAACTGTGGCTCCAGCTTTTATCTGATTAGGTCCCTGGGCTTCCGAAAAGTGCTCTAATGGTCCCTGACGAATCCCAAAAGTGCTCTAATGCTCCCTGAATGATCCGGAAATGCTCCAATAGGCTTGGGTCTGGTTCGAAAATGCACGAAAGGTCCCTGAAAATCCCTGAAAACACGGAAAATGCCAAAAATAAGGAAAATTGCTAATTTAAACTAAAAGATAATAAAACGCTACTGAAATTAAAAGGAAATAAAGCAAAAGGAAGCTAAAAGGGGCCTAAAAACCCTATACAAATGGGAGCTATCAACCTCCCCACACTTGAATCTTGCTTGTCCTCAAGCAAGACAGAATCTAAAACAGAGAAAAATCAACAAATAGCTCCCTTACAAAAACAAGAATCTACTACACTTTATTATTCACAACAGTTCAGACTACTCATTTTGCAATTAAAAACATAATGAACCTCAGACGAGTCTCCAAAACTGATTAATTGGTTTTATCAATCAACACTTCATGAAAACGAAAGAAAATGACTAAAATTGATAGCTCACAAGTGGTCACTCTAACGCTCAAGCTCAACTCCTGCAGCCAACTCAGTGTCGACATGCACATCTCCACCAGCTAACCCAGTGTTAGCATCCTCAGCTTCATGTTCGCTGGCAGTTTCCTCAGAATCCTCAGCATTATCCTGACCGCTGGCTTCTTCTTCTTCTTCTACCTCAGTACTATCTCCATCAAGTTCTTCCTCAACTTGAGAGATGAAGTGATCATCTAGTTGGACCTCAGGCTCCTCAGACTCAGCACATGTACCTTGACACTGGGTGAAGTGAGAGTCACTCGGTACTATGAAGTCGGTCGGTATAGCTTCCAGAGGAGTCGAAGTTGAAGTTTTATGCTTCTTCTGAGGTTGCTCAGCAGCTTCCTCAGTTCCAGGCTCACCTTGCCTGGTTCTCTTCTCAGCTGTCTTGCCAGCTGACTTCTGCTTCTTTGCTGGAGACTCAACGTTTGGAGTAGGAGTCTCAGCAGTTTTCCTCTTGCGGGAAGCTGGGGCCTTAGTTCTTCACCCTTTCTTTGGCTCAGCAGCTTCCTCAGCTTGGCCAGCATTAGCAGCAGCAGTAGCAGCAACTTTACCTTTCTTCAAAGGCTGTCCAAACTTCAGCGCCCTCAGCGAGGATGCTGTTATCTCAGATCCTCGGTAAGATTCCTCACTTTGGAGGTCAATCTTCTGGTCAATGAGGATCCTAGTTATGAGTGACCCAAGTCTCAGCGTACCCGTGCTGCATAGGAACCCAACAACTAAGAAGACCGGCATGTTGATGGGGGTGTACGTCAGCATGTGCCATATGAAGCACTGTTCAAAGTTTGTTGCTGATGTAGTGCAGTTGATCTTCGGGTAAATAAAATAACTCAGCAGATAGTGAGTGATGCGGTTTCTGGGAAACCTCACTAAGGGATAAGTGTACCCCGTCGTTATCAAGTAATAAATTTCTGGTTTAAGTCCAGGTTATCGTCCACAGGATTTATTTCTGCAAGTATCAAACTACTCGGTCTCGGATGTTATCTAGGCTTAGGGGGTTTTGAGTTTGGTTTGTTTAATTAATCTACTCCTAGGTTGATTTATGCTAATCCTAGCTAAGTTATCTAATTCTAACTAGTTATCTAATTCTAGCTGAGTTATTCTACGCCTAACTAAGTTACTCTACCCCTAATTGATCTTTCATTAATGAAACTATTCGAAGGAACATGGTATGAACGATAATAATAAAGATAGATTATCAAGTCTATTGAATAAAAACCTAATCTGAGTCACTTGTATTCAAGGCGATTAACCCTACTTACCCTCCTGAGGTTCCTAGCGCGTGATTCCCTTAGGCCGAAACTAGGTCTAAGGCTCAATAAATTGGCGCTTAATCAACTAAGAGGTCGTCAATCTCCTAGGCTCTGACTAGGTCAGATTCAGCTCGCAATATGTGCCTACTAGATTTTGGGGCTTTTGAATGAGTTAAACCAATTGAATAAAGCGTAAGACAGAGATTAGACAAATAATCATAGAACAAAACAAGAGCTAAATTATTATTAAAGGCGAAGATAATTGTCACAAGATACAATAAGTCAAGTTCGGCAACTGTATCAAAGAGTACAAACATGGAAAGATAAAAGGAGATACAAAAATCCCTTTCAGGGAACCTGTTTACTCTGCAGCCGGCGACTTGATCTTAAGGATGGACCTTGATAATTCCTCGAGGAAAAGCTTTGAAGGAGCTTCAATGGAGGTTGAGGAAGATGGAGAAGATGAAGAGGAATTACAAGGGGAAAGCTAAAATAATTTACAAAAACGAAAGATGTTTAATTTACAATTGAAAATTCCTATTTATAGACGCATCTCGGGCCTCGTTTTGACCTATTTTCGTGTCCTAGTTAGTGTAGGAAGACGTGGGGCCGAACGTGGCTTCGTGGGGGCGGAATTGGTCTTTTTGACCAATTCCCGCAGGGCTGCTCGCCGAGCAGGGAAGGCTGCTCGACGAGCAGGGCTGCTCGCGCCGAGCAGCCCCCCTGCTCGTCGAGCAGGCGCCTGGTGGCCTGCTCGGCGAGCAGGCTCCTGCTCGCCGAGCAGGCCACCAGGGGCCTAGTCGGCGAGCAGAAATGGCCCGTGGGGCCCTGCTCGCCGAGCGTTTTCACCCGAAGCATGCTCGATCCAAGCTTGATGAGCTCCGCGCCCTTTTTCGTCCGACTTCACACCTGCACACGCATAAAAACTCCGGAAAACATTAGTCCAAAAGCCAAATTGATCCGTCAATCGCTTATTCTGAGCAAACGCTTCGTTTGGTGCGACTTTTGACGGACCAATTAGCTTCAAAAGATAACGGAATTCTAATATGCATGCTATTTCGGCCTTATTTGCCTAAATTGATCACAAAACGAGCCTAAACGAAGAAAAGTGAATAGAACGTTTCCAATTTCTAACTAACTCACACAAAAGCATTTAAATGCGAGAATTGCTCGCTTATTAACCAAATAACTCTAAAACCCGTCCTAAAACCGTACCCAAAGATAGGGGTTTTTGACCCCTATCAAACCTCCTCGCACTTAAAACTTTACTTGTCCCCAAGTAAACTAAAAAACTAAACCCGCAATCACAAGCAAGCTAGAAAACCTCCCGGTTTGACTAGGTGCTTGACACAATTTCGAGCATCTGTAATTACATGCATTCGGAAATACAAAGCAGAGACACGATATCCAAAAGCCGCATTTCAATTATCATGGGTCATAGTTTTAAGCAAATGGACACATGTTCAATTAAACGAGTTTAAGGGGATCGCTAAGTAAAACACCTCACCATAGGTAGTTCACTCATTTCACACAATTTTGGGTGGCTAAAGTGTTTACTCTCGGCTTATGTTCTTGCTTAGGATTACGTTGATTTTGCACGTTCATCCGCGTTCCTCTACTATGCTATATGATTCCGATGATATCAAAAACATCCTCTAATCGGGGTTGTAATGTGGTTAGAGGGTTAAAGGTACAACAAGGGTTATTAGTTCTAGCGCTGCAAAAACAAAGTTTAAATGGCTTTAGCAAATATAAAGTGACTGAGCTTTTTATTCATCCCTTATTATTTTCTTTTTGGGATGTTTTCTTCGAGACGTTTTTTGATTTTTCTAAGAACTGGGGAATGGAGTTCTTCCCTTTTGTTCGTCTCTTTTCTTTTTCTTTTTCTTTTTCTGTTTTTCTCTTTCTTTTCCCTTTTTTTTTCTTTTTGGGGTAGTGATGCTCATTCACTTTTTAGCCTTTTGGCTTGCTACTGAAATGCCATAAACAAAGATAAAGCGCTAGAAGAAAACAAAGGCTCTAATTGAGCTTTGCAAAAAGAAATTGGGTTAAATAGCAAACCAAGTTGTGGTTTGCAAAAACAGGTTTAGAACGAAAGAAAAATCTATAAACTACAAAAATACAGGCTCAAAGGGGCTTCCTAGAGTGGATGAAAAAGAGAAAATAAGGTAAAGAAAAGGGTTAATTCTAATGAGGCTGATTCATCGTTTATCATCTCAAACCATTGCATGTAGGTTCAACACAGTATTAGGTGCAAAATCTGTAATCTTCCACAAGTAAAAGCATTCACACAAAAATGTCAAGAAAAAGAGCTTTTTGATGTTCGCTCTTAGGCTCAAATTCAACTCACAATTCTTTGGGTTTCAATTTTGTGTTTACTAGTTTTCCCCAAACTCAAGTTTAATATCACATGCCTTCAATTCTTAAGTTATCTACCTAAGTAATGATTTTGGCATTTCTTCAAAAGTAGGGTCTAAATGTAAACTTTAGCTCATGCTTTTACAGATACAAGAGTTGTGTCCTACGCCTAAACTAGTTGTCATGCAATTTTAGATTCGGTTCTCAGCCCTCAAAGACAAATAACGAAGTTTAGATTCGAAGGAGGTTCACGGTTTTAGGTCCTAAACATGCAAAACATAAATAAGGCAAAAATAAAACACCAAAACGCAAACCTAAACTAGACACGACGCAACAAAAATTAAAAAAATTATACAATTTTTGTAAGTTTGTCTACCCCTCCTCCTCACACTAAAAATATGCAATAAGTTCCAACATTGCATCACAAATCATGAAGTACGAGTGTAAAGAGTTAGGGTGGAGAAGACAACTTACTGACCAAAGTTAAAAACAGAAATCTATAATTGAATTAAAAAGAAAAACAAACCTAGAAAAAGTTTAATCCAAACTTGGGTTGCCTCCCAAGAAGCGCTACTTTATAGTCGGTTAGCTCGACATGGAGTTCCTTCCTAGGTGTAAGCTTCTACTCGCGTTAGGAACTCGAACTCCTTGAGAAATAACCCGTACCTACAAAACGGATTAAGAGCCTCAAATAAGTTTAATGAAAGTAGGAGGCCGAATTTAAACATATTATGAAAAAGTTTGGTTTGCTCCCTTTTGGATTCTCTTGGTAGGTCGAAGAGAATGAAAACTTCTGAACAAGGAGTAAATCCAAACTTTTCGAACTTTTGAGGAAAAGGTAATTGATATACACAAGCTTCGATTTGATCATTTATTTCTATCACATGATTTAGAATTTCAGATTTTGAACCGGGGTTGCTTACCGCTTCCGGTTCTTCACTTACCTCGAGTGATGCATGTGATAGTGGACTTGGTTCTACCTTTTTGTCATTCCTCAAAGAGATGGCTTGAGCTGATTCCCTTTGTGGGATTTCTATGTTTTCCTTTATGCTTGGGAGAGCATCTCGGGATTGCTTTTGCATCTCTTGGTTTATTTGAGCCAATTGGTTGCTCAAGTCCTTGCAAACCTCCTCGTTGATTGTAAGTCGGGCTGATATTCCTTTCAAAAGGGACAGCACCTCATCTCGTGAGCTAGAGGGTTGTGGAGGAACTTGGCTTGCTTGTTCGTAAGGGAACATTCCCAATTTGTTTTCCCTGTGCTCATTAACAAACCTATTTGGAGGCCTCAACATGTTAGGGTTCCCGTAGGACATATTTGAGTGTTGAGGTCTCCTCCAATCACTACCATAAAAGCTGTAAGAATTGGGGTTAGAATTATACCTTTGGTGATTACCCACAAAACTTACACTTTCATTGGTGTTGAGGCTCAGTTTCGTCATCAAGATATCCATTTTCTCATTTAAGTCGGCCATGGAAGGATTGGGAGCCTCATTCTCCAGGGCATGAATGTATTGTCTTGATGGGATAGTAAACTTTTGAGCTTGCCACTCGACTCTTTCTTGCCAATTCATTGATCAGAGAATGCTAAGAAAAAGTGAAGTTCTAGCACAAAAGTTGATAAGTAAAAGTATATAGAACAAATACAAAAGATATGAACAAGTATAGAAGTTATAAAGAATTATATATAAACAAGTATAAACGATATAAACAAAGGATATTCACAAGGAATGCCTAAACTAACAAGTCGACCTTTGGTTCGATATTGCAGAAGAAATAAATCCCCGGCAACGGCGCCAAAAACTTGATGCGGTTTTTGGGAAACCTCACTAAGGGATAAGTGTACCCCGTCGTTATCAAGTAATAAATTTCTGGTTTAAGTCCAGGTTATCGTCCACAGGATTTATTTCTGCAAGTATCAAGCTACTCGGTCTCGGATGTTATCTAGGCTTAGGGGGTTTTGAGTTTGGTTTGTTTAATTAATCTACTCCTAGGTTGAATTATGCTAATCCTAGCTAAGTTATCTAATTCTAACTAGTTATCTAATTCTAGCTGAGTTATTCTACGCCTAACTAAGTTACTCTACCCCTAATTGATCTTTCATTAATGAAACTATTCGAAGGAACATGGTATGAACGATAATAATAAAGATAGATTATCAAGTCTATTGAATAAAAACCTAATCTGAGTCACTTGTATTCAAGGCGATTAACCCTACTTACCCTCCTGAGGTTCCTAGCGCGTGATTCCCTAAGGCCGAAACTAGGTCTAAGGCTTAGTAAATTGGCGCTTAATCAACTAAGAGGTCGTCAATCTCCTAGGCTCTGACTAGGTCAGATTCAGCTCGCAATATGTGCCTACTAGATTTTGGGGCTTTTGAATGAGTTAAACCAATTGAATAAAGCGTAAGACAGAGATTAGACAAATAATCATAGAACAAAACAAGAGCTAAATTATTATTAAAGGCGAAGATAATTGTCACAAGATACAATAAGTCAAGTTCGGCAACTGTATCAAAGAGTACAAACATGGAAAGATAAAAGGAGATACAAAAATCCCTTTCAGGGAACCTGTTTACTCTGCAGCCGGTGACTTGATCTTAAGGATGGACCTTGATAATTCCTCGAGGAAAAGCTTTGAAGGAGCTTCAATGGAGGTTGAGGAAGATGGAGAAGATGAAGAGGAATTACAAGGGGAAAGCTAAAATAATTTACAAAAACGAAAGATGTTTAATTTACAATTGAAAATTCCTATTTATAGACGCGTCTCGGGCCTCGTTTTGACCTATTTTCGTGTCCTAGTTGGTGTAGGAAGACGTGGGGCCGAACGTGGCTTCGTGGGGGCGGAATTGGTCTTTTTGACCAATTCCCGCAGGGCTGCTCGCCGAGCAGGGAAGGCTGCTCGGTGAGCAGTGCTGCTCGCGCCGAACAGCCCCCCTGCTCGGCGAGCAAAAATGGCCCGTGGGGCACTGCTCGCCGAGCGTTTTCGCCCGAAACGTGCTCGATCCAAGCTTGATGAGCTCCGCGCCCTTTTTTGTCCGACTTCACACCTGCACACGCATAAAAACTCCGGAAAACATTAGTCCAAAAGCCAAATTGATCCGTCAATCGCTTATTCTGAGCAAACGCTTCGTTTGGTGCGACTTTTGACGGACCAATTAGCTTCAAAAGATAACGGTATTCTAATATGCATGCTAAACGACGAAAAGTGAATAGAACGTTTCCAATTTCTAACTAACTCACACAAAAGCATTTAAATGCGAGAATTGCTCGCTTATTAACCAAATAACTCTAAAACCCGTAATAAAACCGTACCCAAAGATAGGGGTTTTGACCCCTATCAGTGAGCCATTTTCTGGTGCTGACCCATCGAAGAAGCTGAGACTTCTCCTGAGTAGCCCTCAGGTTTGCAGAAGCTGTGTACATAGTTTGTCTTGTCCCGATCTCCCGATTTTCTTCCTTGCTCCCTCAGTTTTCAGTTGGAGAAGGTTTCCTATATACATAGGGTTGATGACGATGGTTTTGCCTTACTTCAGTGCATAGGTAGTCGGTGGAGTCACTGGCAACCTTGAGGTTATGGTAAAACTCCCTCACTAGGTCAGGATAAATTTCATCCCTGACTGAGAACAGCCCAGTCCATTCATTCTTGGAAATCCATTCGGCAAATGGCTGTTCATTCTGTACGAAGTGCTCCGAAACCCATCTGGAGGGCTCAACCTTCCATTCACGTACGTTCTCAAACACTTTGGAGTAGGTTCGGATTTTCACAGTCTTTCCTTGACCAAAGTTTGAGTTTTGGCCAGTTTTTCCCTTGCTCGGCGTAGGGGGATTTCCAGTAGGTTCATCGGAGCTGGCCTTTTGGTGACCGGCATCGGAGACATTAAAGGATAACTTAGTCATTCTTCGAAGATGAGAAAATTAGAGGAATTTGAGAGAGAAGAAGTTCAAGGTAGTTTCTTTGCCTTTAGAATTGATTAAGCGTAAAGAATAAAAGATGGGAAATTCCCATAATTTATAGACGAAATGAACGGTGTGGATCTTAATCGAATCCATGTGTCAGTTTTGCCTTGGGATTGTGTACCGACAAAGATCCTGGCATTTATGACACATACGACGAATACGTCATCCTAGGGCTATACGCGTGCTTTGCATTTATGCTAACGGATCTAACACTCAGTATTTAGAATGTCAAGCGTTTGATATTCTGAGTGGTCAGTAATGCATTTACGGATGATTTTAAAGTTTAAGTTTAAACTAATTTACTCAGTGTGCAAGTTACTCAGTATTTAATGTTCAATCAATTTCAATGAGTTACTTAGCAAACAATCAACCATTCAGCATAGTAATTCACTCAGCATTCATATTCATTTAGCACAGGAATTTACTGAAGAGGATTAAACATACCAATTGCTTCTCTCAGTATGCTGAACTGCTCACGGGCCAGTGGCTTCGTGAAGATATCCGCAAGCTGTTCGTCCGTTGGGACAAAGGTCAGCTTGATTTCACCCTTGAGTACATGGTCTCTAATGAAGTGATGTCTGATGCTGACATGCTTCATTCTGCTGTGTTGAATTGGGTTCTTGGAAAGATCAATTGCACTTTTGTTGTCACATTTGACTTCAATTGTCTTCGTTTGAACACCATAGTCTTCAAACTGTTGCTTAATCCATAGGACTTGAGCAACACAATGACCAGCAGCAATGTACTCAGCTTCAGTGGTAGACAAGGCTACTGACGCCTGCTTTTTGCTGAACCAGGATACAAGACAGCTTCCTAAGAAGTGGCATCCTCCAGAGGTGCTTTTTCGTTCCAGCTTATCTCGTCCATAGTCAGCGTCAGTGTATCCAATGAGTGTAAAATCATGAGTATTTGGATACCACAAACCTGCATTCACTGAGCTTTGCAAGTATCTAAGGATTCTTTTTACAGCAATGTAATGAGATTCCTTAGGGTTAGATTGATATCTAGCACAGTAGCATACTGAAAACTGAATGTCCGGTCTACTGGCTGTTAAGTAAAGTAAAAAGCCTATTATACCTCGATATAATTTGCTGTCTACTGACTTACCATTCTCGTCAGCACAGAGGACAGTGTCAGTGCCCATAGGAGTGGATATTGGCTTGCAATTCTCCAAGTCATATTTCTTTAATATCTCTTTGGCATATTTGGCTTGACTGATGAAGATGTCATTCTTTCCTTGTTTAATTTGAAGACCGAGGAAGAAGTTGAGTTCTCCCATCATGGACATTTCAAACTCAGTCTGCATTTGTTTGCTAAACTCCTTGCACATTGATTCGTTAGTTGCACCAAATATTATATCATCAACATAAATTTGGGCCAGCAGGGTATCTTTACCCTTTTTCTTAATGAATAAGGTTGTATCAGCTTTACCCCTGACGTAATTTCTAGTCAGCAGGAAACTGGTCAGCCTCTCATACCAAGCACGTGGTGCTTGCTTGAGGCCGTACAGAGCCTTTTTGAGTTTGTAAACATGGTTTGGGAACTTAGGGTCCTCAAAACCTGGAGGTTGATTTACATAAACCTCCTCGTTTATAACTCCATTAAGAAATGCACTTTTGACATCCATTTGGAATAATTTAAAATTCATGTAAGATGCATATGCACATAGAATTCTAATTGCCTCTAGCCTTGCCACTGGGGCAAAGGTCTCACCGTAGTCAATACCTTCTTGCTAGGGCTGGGCGCGGATCCTGGAGATACTGGACCGGACCGAATATCCGAGGAAAAAACTCCGGAATTGGACCGGACCGTTGACTTTTTTTGGAGAACCGAACTGGATTGGACCGTTGACTTTTCATCACCGAACTGGACCGAAATTTATCCAGGACCGGACCAATAACCGGATTGGATTGGATTGGACCGAACTGAAATAACCGAAAGTTTAGCAATAATAAATTTATATTTCATACATTAACTTTATATAAAGAGAAATATTATATAATATGTAGTTATATATTTTGTAAGGTTTGGTAAACTAATTACAATAATATAAATTTTTAATTTATTAATAAGGTATAACATTATTATATAGTCATAAAAATTATCCCGATTAATTCCTGTTTATAAAATAAAATAAAAAATATTTACCTAAAATGTAGACATGGAGTATCAAACACCTAACCAAATGGAATATTATTAATCGCCTTAACCATCTAAACCAATTCTACTTCATATTAACCATTTAATTAAATAACAAATATTAGAAGTTTTAAATATTAAAATTTTTTAACATTTTATAAAATAGAATCTCGTGCTTCTTTTATCCATTCTCTCTGCTTCGATTTTTTTCTAGGGTTCTATCTCCTCCATTGCACTCCATCGCGCTACCACCTCGCACGCCGCTGCTACCACCTCACACATCGCACGTCGCTACCACCTCCATCGCCGCTACCACCTCGCACGCCGCCACCTCCACCTCGCACGCCGCCACCTCCATCTTGGAGCACATTCTTCTAGTTTGGATGAAGCGGATGATGACATTGATGATGAGATTGATGATTATTTTTTGAATATTGATAAAGATATGTCAATTGAGGGAGAATGGGAAAGATATGTCAATGAGGCACCTGAAAAATATGTAATTGAGTTTGATCTTCTATTGTGGTGGAAGGTTAATGCTATGCAATATCCTGCTTTATCCAAAGTTGTAAAAGATGTTTTTGCAATTCAATGCTCAATTGTGGCTTCTGAATCTACGTTTAGCATAAGTGGTAGAACTTTGGATCAATTTAGGAGTTCCTTAACTCCTGCTACAGCTGCAATTTTGATTTATTGTCAAGATTGGTTGAAAACTTCAACTCAAGCTTTCAAGCATGAAGAAGAAGTTGAAGATCTTGAAGCTATTGAAGAATGTAATATTTACTTAGCAAATATATTTCATAGTTTTATTTTAATTAAATGTTTATGAATACTAACTATATAAATGTTATTTAATTTGTAGAAATTAGTTCTGATCTTGAAATTGCATCATCTTTTTTATCCATATTTCAATTGGATATCTAAGGTTTTTTTAACCGAATCAAATGCACTTTGGTAAGCATATTTTTTTCCTTTTACTTTTTGCTAGTGTGCTGTTTAATTTTATTAAAGTGAAAGCTAATTAATTTAACATTTGTTGATTCACTAATATGGTAAATTTTATATGTTTAGGTTGATGTTTGGCTTTTACTGCCTTTGCTTTGGAAAACAAGAAATTTGTTGTGTTAAAAAAATTCAATTACAAATTGGGATGATGATTAGAGAGATTTTGCTAATGAAGTGTTGTCTTTTTTGAATTAAAGGTTGTTTGTTTTTATGGATTTGTTATTTTGTAACTTTGATTTTGTGGGTTTTTTTAGCCTTTTGTCTTCTGTAACTTTTAATGAATGTTGTTTACTTCCTAAAAAAAATATAATTTATTTCAAGTTATGTAAGATAATAAAATTTTATATTTTATTATCTTGTAAATTAAATTTTTAATTTATTTTTTAGGACTTAAACTATTAGATATTTATCCGAATCACCGAAAAATTATATTGGATTGGACCGGAACCGAATCTCCGAATCCCCGAACTGGACTGGTCTGAAATTTTGGGGCAATTCAATTCTGGAGATTTATTCTTTCAATCCAATCCTGGAGATTTCCTTTTATTAATCTCCGAATTTCAATCCAATACTGGAGATTCATAAATCCCCGACTTGGACCGAACTGTGCCCAGCCCTACTTCTTGCTGACTGTAGCCCTGAGCTACAAGCCTTGCCTTGTTCCTGACTACGTTTCCTTGTTCATCCATCTTATTCCTGAAGACCCATCTTGTTCCGATGGTCTTTTGACTCTTTAGATGAGGTACTAGCTCCCATACATCGTTTCTTCTGAATTGATCGAGCTCCTTTTGCATTGCGTTCATCCAGAATTCATCGTACTCAACTTCAGCGAAATTCTTCGGTTCTTGTACTGAGACAAAGGCAACATTGCTGAGGTACTTCCTGAGTTGATTCCTCGTCATCAGGGTATTCCCAGCAGAATCAAGGATCGCACTCTCTGAGTGCCCTCTTGGGATCCTTATCTCTTTAGGTAGATTTATGTCTTGTGCTGTTTCTGTTTCAACAATCTCTGCAGAAGTAGATGGGTCAGTAAAAGTAATCTTAGGATCACTCTTACTCTTGGTCAGCCTTTTCGTGAATGACTCAGTAGCTGGTTCTGGGTCAGCGATGGTTACTGAGTGTGGACCATCTTCAGTCAGCGGCTGGTATCTACCTGCAGGGTCAGTTTCGTCGAACTCTACATGTATAGACTCTTCTAAAACTTGAGTTCGTTTATTAAAAACTCTGTATGCTTTGCTGTTTGTTGAGTAGCCCAAAAAGATAGCCTCATCAGCTTTTGAATCAAACTTTGCTAAGCTATCTTTGGTATTTAAAATAAAACATCTACAGCCAAAGGCACGAAAGTATCCAATATTGGGCTTTCGTCCTTTCCAAAGTTCATAGGGGGTTTTCTTGAGTATAGGTCTAACTAGAGCCCTATTAAGAATATAACATGCTGTGTTAACAGCTTCTCCCCAAAAATACTTTGGAAGCCTATGCTCATCCAGCATTGTCCTGGCTATTTCAACCAGAGTTCTGTTCTTCCTTTCCACAACCCCATTTTGCTGAGGTGTTCTAGGAGCAGAAAAATTATGGTCAATGCCGCTGGCTTCACAGAATTCAACAAACTTTTGGTTCTTGAATTCTCCACCGTTATCACTACGGATATGAGCTAATTTTAGGTCTTTTTCATTTTCAATTTTTCTAACCAAATTTGAAAATGTCTCAAAGGTCTCATCCTTGCTGGTCAGCAAGATAACCCACGTATACCGAGAGAAGTCATCTACAATGACCAAGGAAAATCTTCTTCCACCCAGACTCAGCGGCTGGACTGGACCAAAGAGATCCAAGTGTAGCAACTCTAACGGACGTTTAGTTGAGACAATATTTTTGCTATGAAAAGATTGCTTGGTTTGTTTTCCAGCTTGGCAAGCGTGGCATAACTGATCTTTTTGAAATTTAAGTTCAGGCAGTCCTTCAACCAATTGCTTTCTTGCTAGTTTGGCCAGGAGGTCCATGCTTACATGACCAAGTCTCCTGTGCCATAGCCAGGAATTTTCTTCCTTTGATACTAAGCACACAGTTTTTGAAAACTTTTTCTCTAAGTCTAGCATAAAGACATTATCTATCCGAGGGGCAGTTAAAATTAACTCATTTGTTTTACCCTCGTATATTTTACATCCAGTAGCATCAAATATAACTTTTCTCCCATTGTCACATAGCTGAGCTACGCTGAGTAAGTTATATTTGAGTCCGCTGACTAGGGAGACAGATTCAATAGTAGGATTACCTCCGATGGTTCCTGACCCTACTATCTTACCCTTCTTGTTGTCTCCAAAACTTACGCTCCCTCCTCGTTTACGCTCAAACGTGATGAACTGAGTTTCATCACCCGTCATATGCCTTGAGCATGCGCTGTCAATATACCACATCTTTGACTTCTCGGCACATCTCAAGCTTACCTGCATTGTAACTAGTTACTTTTAGGTACCCAATTCTTTTTGGGTCCTGACTTGTTAGGTGCAACAGGTATAGCATCATATTTTATTTTATGGCGACATACATGGACAGTATGGCCATTCTTTCCACAGAAGTCACAACTGATCTTCTGTTTATGATTTTTTACTGACTTTTCAGCACCCTAGTGCTGAGCGTGCCAGCACACCTTAGTGGTGTGTCCTAACTTCCCATAAAAGTCACACTGGACTTTTCGCTGGGGATTCCATCTCTGCCGAGTACCTTGGTACTGAGTTCTCAGAGGAATGTTATTTTTATTTGGAACCTTTAGTTGGTTCTGGATGGTTGTGACGTCCTTCCTCAGTTTCTTTGAAACTGACTGGACTTCAGAGACATACTCATGCATGATCTTCATGTTATCATACAGAGTCGAGTTGTCCTGAAGAAGGAATCTGAGGTCACTCAGTTTGACCTCTTCCACTTCGTCACAGCGCCTGCTGAGTGCTCTAACTTTCTTATTACACTTCTTGACAAGTGTATAGAGATCACTCAGGGCATTAACTATATCAAGTGACTTCTGCTTCTTGTCTTCAGTTGAACTCCCGTCAGTGGAGTCAGCTTTCATGACAAGTGACTTCTGCTTCTTGTCTTCAGATTTTTCCTTCACCTCAAAGTTTTTCATGGATATCTCATGGGTCAGCAATGAACCGATGAGTTCGTCGTATTTGTAGGTGGTTAAATCCTGAGCTTCCTCAACTGCTGTCTTCTTTGCTTGCCAGTCATTAGGAAGACTCCTGAGAATCTTTTTGACTTGTTCTTCCTCAGTGAAGATTTTCCCAAGTCTCTTGAGCTCATTAATGATGTTGGTAAACCTTGCGTTCATGTCTGAAATGCCCTCATCATTGTTCATCTCGAACAGCTCGTACAGTCTCATCTGCTGATTCACCTTGGATTCTTTTACTTTATTTGTTCCCTCGTAGGTGACTTCCAGCTTTCTCCAGATCTCTTGTGCCGACTCACAACCTGAGATTTTATTATATTCTGCAGCATCGAGCGTACAGTGAAGCATATTGATAGCCGAAGCATGGTTTTGGAGCTTCTTAAGATCATCCTCTGTCCATTTGGCCTCAGCTTTTACAACTGTTTGGCCAGCCACAACCTCGACAGGTACAAATGGGCCTTGGACTATAGATAGCCAGACACTCATATTTGTAGCCTGAATGAAGTTATTCATCCTATTCTTCCAGAAGGTATAGTTTGACCCGAAGAATATGGGAGGCCTAGTAATGGACAGCCCCTCAGGCAGTATTTGAGTTGTTTGGTTTCCAGGGAGAAACCGAGTGCTATTTTCGCCCATGGTAGGGATCAGCTCAAGGTTGTTAGACCTTTTAGAGTGAGCTTTTAAGCTCTGATACCACTTGTTGGTCCCTTGTAAGGTTGCAAGTATAGTTCCAAGGGGGGGTTAGGAACTATTTAAACTTTTTCGCAATTAGGGCAGACTTCTTTTTCTAAAGAAAAAGGTTTGAACAGCGACGTTGAGTAAACAACAAGATACTGGCTTAGTCAACAGGTGACTAGGTCAGTTTCTTAGCTTGAGTCAGGAGATAGCACTTAGAGTCTATTCCTGAGCTCAGACGTTCAACGCGCACAACTCAATTTGACCTCTTTACTTGGTCAGTTTTGATTATTTAAAGCAAGCAATATAAATAAGGAGTTAAAGGTAAGAAATACTTCACTCAGCAGATTTATCCAGGTTCGGCTTCTTCTAAGCCTACGTCCTGTCCCCGGAACACGTTCCGAGATTTCAAATCCTCTACTGAGCTCTTTAAAGGTAGAGCCTCAAACCCTTTACAATATCAGCAATTGAGTATGACAAGAGTACCTTCCTCTATACTTCTACTCAATCCTAATCTCACGCTGAGTACTTAAAACCGAGTACTCAGCCTCTCCTTTCTATCTCTAGAAATGATAAGTGTTTTTTCCTAATACAAAGATGTGCTAAGACACTTTAGATGATTTAACAATCACTCTAGACTTTTACACAAATATAAGAAATTGTAGTGTAAGATTTGCTTTGCTTCTTGCTTGCAGAACTTGTGTAGAAATTTGGTCAGCGTAACTGCTTGATCAAGTTCTGTGTGGAATGAAGCTTGTGATGGCACTATTTATAGAGACGTATGGGCATCGGTCATTTCGAATTTCGAAATAACCGTTGGAGGGAAACGGCTATATGTCGTTGTCATCCTGACTTGCTCAGAGCTCTCGGCCAATCACAATCGTGTATCTTCTGTCCTCGGTCAGCTCAGCAGATGGTCTCTCCTTTTATGGTAAGGTCAATTGGACAGCATACTGTGTCATCTGAACTTTGCCAAAAGAGGAAACACTTTGTCTGGAAGTTTTCCTTTGCCATCTGTTGTCTTGTACGTTTGTCGAGACTACTCAGCAGCTTCAACTTGAAGTTGTTCCCGAAGGTCTTCTAGATCCTTCCGTTTGCTGAGTTGCGTTTTGTTTCAAAACGGCAACGTCTTGACATACGCGGGCCGAGTGTACTAAGTTGTTTGACTTGGGCCTTGGCTTCCGTATTGGGCTTGGGCCATTTAATCCTTATGTCTTATAACAGTTTTAACTCAACATTAAACAAACACATTAGTAGCATAAATCAAAGCATTTAAACTTAGTGTGTTTAGAATATGTATTTTAAATTATACTTAAACAATTTTGTCAAATCAAAATTATGTGGAAAGGTGTTTCAACAAGCCCAGCATTGGCTACTTTCGTGCCTTTGGGTGTAAGTGTTTTATACTCAACACAAAAGATAATCTTGCAAAATTTGATGCCAAAGCTGACGAAACGATCTTTTTAGGGTACTCAACTAACATCAAAGCATATAGGGTATATAATAAATGAACTCAGATTGTAGAAGAGTCTGTCCATGTTGAGTTCGATGAAGCTGACCCTGCAGGGAAGACAACTCAGCTCACTGAAGATGAACCAAGCTCAGCTTCCGCTGATCAAAATAAAGCCTCTGAGTCATCTATACAAGGGCTGACCAAAGGTAAGCAAGAGAATGAAATAACATTTGATGACCAATCTATTCCTGCAAAGATTGTAGAAACACCTGTTCCAACCAACTCAACATTACCCAAAGAAATAAAAATTCCAAGAGGACACTCGGAGAAGTCCATTCTTGATGCTGCTGACAACAAGCTGATGACAAGAGATCAGCTTAGAAAGTATCTCAGCAATGTTGCCTTCGTCTCAGTGCATGAGCCAAAGAATTTTGCTGATGCTGAGCACGATGAATATTGGATCAACGCTATGCAAGAAGAGCTTGATCAATTCACAAGAAATGAGGTATAGGATTTAGTACCTAAACCTAGAAATCAAAAAACCATAGGAACTAAGTGGGTCTTTAGGAATAAACTAGATGAGCAAGGCAATGTAGTCAGAAATAAAGCCCGACTTGTAGCCCAGGGCTATAGTCAGCAAGAGGGCATTAACTACGGTGAAACCTTTGCACCCGTTGCTAGGTTAGAAGCTATACGAATACTGTGTGCCTATGCTAGTTTCATGAACTTTAAACTATATCAAATGGATGTTAAAAGTGCATTTCTTAATGGCTTTATAAACGAAGAGGTATATGTTAGTCAGCCTCCAGGGTTTGAAGATCCAAAATTTCCAAACCACGTTTATAAACTCAAAAAGGCCCTATACGGTCTAAAGCAAGCTCCAAGAGCTTGGTATGAAAGGTTGACCAACTTCCTGCTGACCAGGAATTATGTCAGAAGCAAAGCTGACACAACCTTGTTCATTAAGAAAAAGGGTAAACATATCCTACTTGCACAAATTTACGTAGATGACATAATTTTTGGTGCTACTGACGAGTCTATGTGTAAAGAGTTTAGCAAACAGATGCAAACTGAGTTCGAAATGTCTATGATGGGCGAACTTAACTTCTTCCTTGGACTTCAAATCAAGCAAGGTAAGAATGGCATCTTCATAAGTCAGTCTAAGTACGCCAAAGAAATGTTAAAGAAGTTTGATATGGAAGAATGTAAGCCCATATCAACCCCAATGGGTACTGAAACGGTCCTTTGTGCTAACGAGAAAGGTAAGTCTGTAGACAGCAGGTTATATCGAGGTATGATAGGCTCTTTACTTTATCTTACTGCCAGTAGACCTGATATTGAGTACTCAGTATGTTATTGCGCAAGATATCAAGCTGATCCCAGGGAATCTCACTTAATTGCTGTAAAAAGAATTTTCAGATATTTGCAGAGCTCAGTTAATGCAGGTTTATGGTATCCAAATACAAGTGACTTCACACTGATTGGATATACTGATGCTGACTATGGACGAGATAAGCTAGAACGAAAAAGCACTTCAGGAGGATGCTGTTGGAAATTAGGCTAAGGTATAGCAGCGGAAATATAAAAATTTTAACCTATTTCCATTAACCCTAGGATCCGTTAATCGTTATTTCATATAAAGAGGGATAAGAAGAATTACCTTTTGATGATCAATCTACCGTTGTTAATGAAGTGCCCACAACTCTTCTCTGAGTTCCCAAGCACAAAATAAAACACGGGAAGATTAAGTTAGAATCAACCGTTGAATAGCAACCAAAATAGATTGCCTCTAATTAATCAACACAAGATCAAGGATAAAAGAAATAGATGAAATCAATTGATCGAAAGGAAGCCGTAGAAAAATCTCGTCCTCGAACTAGGGGTCGAATATTCTCTCTCTTGCACTAGGGTGGATTTCGAAAATCTCTCTAGGGTTTGCACACTTGGATTTCGAAAATCCTAAGGGAGGGGGTATTTATAATCTCTTGTATCTAATCCCTAGTTAGATAGAATTAGGTTACTGAATAGGAATTCAATTCGGAATAGAATTCCTAATTATTATCTCATTATATATCTAACATATTAAGGATAATAATAATAACCTTATTGGATAATAATAGGAGTATTATAATCTAATTAAAACTCCTAACTTATTTATCTCTTAATTAATTTAATTCATAATCCTAATCTAATTAGGATTGATAAAAAATCAAATTAATTATTCATGTACATACTACATGAATTTCGACCCCCCCTTTGGTCCATGGGCCTTATTGGGCTCAATTGGGCTTCCATAAATTAATTAACATCTATCTCTCTTTTAGGTTCCAAGTCTTATGTGTGACCCATTAGGTTCCTATTACTACTGGCCGTATGCAACTTTATTAAATTAATTTTCAAAGATTTATATTTAATCTTTGCATAACTGAATGATGTACAGAGTATGTGATTAGCAAGTCCGTAATCATTCCCCCAGAGCCATAAGAAGACAGGTTGATTCTGTCGTTAACCTTTCCGTATTAGTTACAGTATAATTCGATCCTTTATCAACTACATCCTTGAACTGAATCTTATGACTATGGATGATGTCAAGTCACATATAGCGAGACGTTCGTTTTACTTGTACAGGCCGAGTCAACTCAAATAGATAGGTTAAGTGAAATCTGTATTTCAAGTCTTAAGCTATCACCTTGCAAGGATTTAGAGTCGAGTCTTCCACAAGCGATCCTTGGATGTATCTCCCATTTATCGGGAGTGATAAATGCTCAATCCAATATATAACGATCCTGCAATCACTTCTTGTGATACCCAACGTCTACTGTTCACACCCCAGAGTCATCTCTGTTAAGGATCATGTTACACCAGAGTCAAAGCGTCACATTTCGTAATCCAGAATACCAATTAATATTCCTTTGAGTCTGAGGATTAGTTATACCTATTAATACCAATGAGATGAACAGGTGACAAGGATGAATCTACCCATCCTGTTATCTCAAATCGGATCCCCAATCCTAATGAACTACTTTTCATCAGATCCATGTAACTGTCTAGATATCTGTATATATGAAGCTTGTGAGATCAGCTTTCTGTCGGACAGAAGACATTGTTACATGCAAGTCTCAACAGTGATATATCAATCCTAAACATATCACTTGACTTGGGGTGGTTTTAAGTTTATTAGTTTATTATAAAGTTTTGTCTCACTTCATGCTTGTATGAACACTTTATAATCACTTTAATCAAACTTACGGATTTCCTTTTATTAGACTTTATTTAGTGCTTAAAAGGGATTGCCTTTATATAGTTATAAAACATATATCTCATTAAAACAAATGATATAAAGAACAATTCATTTATATTAAGTTTGTATCCTAGAACAATTGTCTATAGGACACTAAACCCCAACATACTCCCACTTGGACTAAAGCCAATTGTTTCTAAAACTTATCCCAGTAGAAGTTTGATGACGATCATGTACTCTCTGGGTTAAGGGCTTTGTCAATGGATCTGCAATGTTGTCCTCTGTAGGTACTCTTTCTATTCTCACATCTTTTCTAGCCACAATCTCTCTTATGATGTGGTATCGCTTAAAGTAATGCTTGGACGCATTATGAGACCGTGGTTCCTTTGCTTGCGCAATGGCTCCATTGTTATCACAATACAGTGTAATGAGATTTACAATGTCAGGCAGCACACCAAGTTCTGTAATGAACTTCCTTATCCAAAACGCTTCCTTTGCTGCTTCCGCAGCTACGATATACTCTGACTCGATCGTAGAGAAAGCTACGCTTCCCTGCTTGGAACTCTTCCAACTGACCGCACCCCCATTCAAGATAAACATGTATCCTGATTGGGATTTAAAATCATTCTCATCTGTGAGATGACTTGCGTCTGAAAATCCTTCTATTTTCAGATCACCTTCTCCATACACTAGGAACATATCTTTAGTTCTTCTTAAGAATGTTCTTGGCGGTAATCCAATGCTCGTCTCCCGGATTCCCTTGGTAATGACTCGTTACAGATAACGCGAACGCTACGTCAGGTCTAATGCATAGCATAGCATACATAATCGAACCGATTGCGCTGGCGTACGGGACTACAGCCATGCGTCTTTTGTCATCATCGGTTTTAGGACATTGATGATTGTTTAACTTTACTCCATGTAGCATGGGTAAGTTACCTCGTTTCGATTCAAGCATGCTAAATCGATTTAGCACCTTTTCAATGTATGTAGCCTGTGAAAGACCAAGCAGTCTTCTCGATCTATCTCTGTAGATCTTTATTCCAAGTATATAAGCTGCTTCACCAAGGTCTTTCATTGAGAAGTTACCAGATAACCATACTTTTACCGACCGTAGTAGAGCAATGTCATTTCCCATTAATAATATATCGTCCACATATAGTATGAGAAATGCTATAGAGCTCCCACTTGCTTTCTTGTAAATGCAAGCTTCTTCGCAGTTTTGTTCGAAACCAAATTGTTTTATGGTTTCGTCAAAACGCTTATTCCAACTTCTTGATGCTTGCTTGAGTCCATAAATGGATCTTTGAAGTTTGCAAACTTTATTTGCATCCTTCGATATGAAACCTTCAGGCTGCATCATATATACATCCTCAAGCAGGTTTCTGTTTAGGAAAGCTGTTTTCACATCCATTTGCCAAATCTCATAATCGTAGTGAGCGGCAATTGCAAGCATGATTCTGATTGATTTGGACATAGCCACAGGAGAGAAAGTTTCGTCATAATCAATTCCTTGCTTCTGACGATATCCTTTCGCTACTAACCTAGCTTTGTAGGTGCTAACCTTTCCATCCATGTCTGTCTTCTTTTTGAAGATCCATCTGCACCCAATGGGTTTTATCCCTTCGGGTGGATCAACCAAAGTCCACACTTGGTTAGTATACATGGAATCCATTTCAGAATCCATGGCCTCAAGCCATGATTTAGAATCTGGACTAGTAAGAGCCTCTTCGTAGTTTTCGGGTTCGTCGTCTAACACGGGAACCTCATTATTATCTCCCACTAGAAAACCATATCTAACTGGGAGTTCACGAACTCTTTGTGATCTACGAATAGGTGGCACTGGAGTCTCATCTAATGGGACTACTTCGGGTACCTCAACCGCCTCCGTTGTTTCAGACGGTGTTTCTTCTTCTTGAACTTCATCAAGTTCAATCATGCTTCCCTTTTGTGTTTCTTCGAGAAACTCTTTCTCTAAGAAGGTTGCGTGCCTGGATACTATTACTTTCTGATCATCTGGATGATAGAAGTAATATCCCTTAGTTTCCTTAGGGTATCCAATGAAGAAACATTTATCAGATTTCGAATCTAGTTTGTCGGACGCAATGCGTTTGAGAAATGCTGAACAACCCCATACTCTTATAAATGAAAACACGGGTTTCCTACCAACGAACAATTCATATGGTGTGGAACTAGCGGATTTAGTTGGTACTTGATTTAGGGTGAAGAGGGCAGTTTCTAAGGCATAGCCCCAGAACATCTTTGGAAGTAAGGCCATGCTCATCATGGATCGTACCATATCTAGTAGGGTACGGTTTCTCCTCTCGGATACACCATTGTGTTGTGGTGTATAGGGAGGTGTCCATTGTGAGCATATCCCACATTCAGTTAGATAATTCAGAAAATCATCTGAAAGATATTCGCCACCTCGATCAGATCGAAGCGTCTTTATTTTCTTTCCTAATTGATTTTCTACTTCATTCTTGAAGCATTTGAATTTCTCAAAAGCTTCTGATTTGTGCTTCATCAAGTAGATGTAACCATATCGGGTATGGACATCTATGAAGCTTATGAAGAATCTGAATCCTCCTCTTGCTTGGACTGACATAGGACCGCATACATCTGAATGAATAAGTCCTAGAGTGTCTGATACACGCTCACCTTTATTGCTAAAGGGTGTCTTTGTCATTTTACCTTTTAAACATGATTCGCATGTTTCCAATGATTCGGGATCGATTGGATCTATAAGCCCATCCGAATGTAGCTTTAGCATGCGTCTCTTGTTTATATGGCCTAAACGACAATGCCACAAGTAAGTTGAATTATCTAGCTTATGTCTTTTGGTATCAATTGCGAAAACAGAAATTTTGTCATCTAACACATAAATCCCATTTTGTGATATTCCTGAAAAATAAAAGATCGAATCTTTATAAAAATCGCAATGTTTGTCTTTTATTGAAATATGAAAACCGTCGTCAACAATACAGCTAATAGAAATAATGTTGCGAGACATTTGTGGAACATACAAACAGTTCCTTAATTCTATTACAAGCCCAGAGGGCAAATTCAAAACATAATCTCCAATTGCGAGGGCGGCAACTCTTGCTCCATTTCCTACTCGCAAGTTTATGCTTTCTTTCTTTAGTTCCTTAGTCTGTTTTAGCTTCTGCATATTTGTACAAATATGAGATCCACATCCGGTATCAAGTACCCAAGATTCAGACTGTGAAACTGTATTTATTTCAATATAAAACATACCAGATGTTGAAGCACCGCCATTTCCCTTCTTGAGGGAGGCTAGGTACTCCTTGCAGTTCCTCTTCCAATGCTCGTCTTTACCACAGAAGTGGCACTCTCCTTTGGGCTTCTTCACTTCCTTTCCCTTAGTTTTGTTGGGCACGACTTTCTTACCTTTCTTGGGATGTTTAGGATTGGGAGAATTCCCTTTCCTCTTCTTTGATCCCTCTATGACAAGAGCCGGTATGGCTTTGTCTTTCTTCATATTGGGCTCAACTAACTTGAGCATATTTGCAAGCTCTTCAAGAGAGGTTTGCAAGTCATTCATCTGATAGTTCATAATGAACTGTGAATAACTCTCTGGGAGGGATTGAAGAATTAAGTCTATGCTTAATTCGTTATCCATCGCAAATCCAATACTAGAAAGTTTGGTAATGTAGCCAATCATCTTGACACAATGTGTCATGACAGATGTGCCCTCTTGCATCCTGCAACGATATAGCAACTTGGATATCTCGTAGCGTTCGCACCTGGTCTGTTTCCCAAACAATTCCTTTAGGTGCATGATGATGGAATAGGCATCCATTTCCTCATGTTGCCTTTGTAATTCCGGTGTCATCGATGCAAGTATGATGCATCCGGCATGATCATCATCAGCCTTGTGCTTCTGGTAAGCATCAATTTCCTCAATGGGAGCATCATCAGCAGGGAGAGGGGGTATCGATGTATCAAGTACATACCCTATTTTATCGAACTTCAAAATGATTTTGAGGTTACGAAACCAGTCGGTGAAGTTTGAACCATTCAATTTGTTATCGGTAAGAATGTTTTGCAGATTGGTGTTAGTCATGATTTTAAGAGTGTGTTTAATTAAACCTGAGAGTGAGAAAGAGTAAACGTATGTCATTCATTTGCTTAAAGTATATCAATATAAAATTATAGGCCTTTTAGTTTATTTTAGATTGCTCCCACTATTTTGCCAAATTAATAGCCCTCCATATTAATTCGAAGAATTTCACAAATCCTTTAGTGAGCTAGGATCCTAACTCCTGAGATTTCGCCTTGAATTTGCTCAACAAGCTAGTCTCATTCGTTCGGTAGATTCATGTAATCAATCACATCTTTAATGTGATTCCTAGGTTATTGGGTTACTAACCACATTAGTAACTAATATGCTATTCACATTAATCCCAACCATATTGCCCATTAGTTTATGACAACATGAGTTTGCTCATCCAATTATCATAATCTAATTTAAGTATTACCCCATATTCATGAAAAGTAATTTTCGATAATTCAGGTGTTACCGTAAGACCCCGAGCTTGAGTTTGCTCAACAACCCAAAGGCCCCCCAGTACTGCCGGCTGAATTATAATATTAGGGATGGGCAACCGATTTTAATAACTTGTTTATTTACTTAACTTTTTAATGAGGGATTTTATTTTAGGTCTCATAATCTAACTTAGTCTTGATTTGCTTTAGCATACATCAGACACATACATTCACTTACATTGTCGTTATGGACATATCAAAAGGGCAAACCTAAGGAAATACTAACTATTACATATTTCTCTTTAGGTCCTCCGTCTTCTCCATGGCGCCTTGAAATTACATATTAATTTCTATACTACTAAAGAAAACTTCAATTGAATTGAAGGGAATTAGATGAGAGGAGAAATTACAATAGATAGTAGAAAGGCAGGACTCGCAGGCCCTATTTCAAAAATACCAAAAGACTAAAAGAGGGTCCAAATATGTCCATAACTCCAAACATGCATACACTCAATTAAATAAATTTAATTGGTTGATTACATAACTATTTTATGTAATATTTAGGTTAATCACATTAACTTATTAAATTAACTTTCATCCAATTTTACTTCTAATAGTTTTGTATCTTTATATTAATCCTTAGATTAATATAACTATACAAAACGTCAATTATGCACGTCCCAATTATTTTGATTTCAATTCATTTAACATTTTGATTTACAAATTGGTAAAACAAACTTTTAAACAAATTTTCATTCGATAATCAAAACAGAAAACTATCAATTTCTGAAACATATATATTCAAATATATATAAAAACCGATTTTAAACAATTTAAAATTCAAGTGGGTCTCGGGCCGGGCCCGAGAGTGGGCTGCTGCCGATTGGCAGCAGCCTTAGGACGGCTGAACCGCCGCTGCCTTGCGGCAGCGGCGGCCAGGCGCCGCACGCGGCGCGACTCGAGCTGCTGTCGCAATTTTTTTTTATAATAATTTTAAATATATATATATCAGTTCTAAAATGGTTTTAAAACGATTTTCAGAAAATAGGAAAAACTACTATAGATTTCCGTTTTATCTTTAGAATTAATAAAACTGATTTTATCAATCTAACTATAAAACTAATAGATTTTGTTGTGATGATTATGAACCAAAATAATTAGGAACATACGCATAATCTATTTTAATTAATAATTAATTAAAACTTATTTATCTTTAGAATTAATTAATCAAAACAATTTGTTAATTAATCCTAACTATAAATATTTATTCAATCCTATTGAAAAACTTCTAAATTTTCATATATGAAATAACGGATTTAACGATGTCTCTGATACCACTGTTGGAAATTAGGCTAAGGTATAGCAGCGGAAATATAAAATTTTTAACCTATTTCCATTAACCCTAGGATCCGTTAATCGTTATTTCATATAAAGAGGGATAAGAAGAATTACCTTTTGATGATCAATCTACCGTTGTTAATGAAGTTCCCACAACTCTTCTCCGAGTTCCCAAGAACAAAATAAAACACGGGAAGATTAAGTTAGAATCAACCGTTGAATAGCAACCAAAATAGATTGCCTCTAATTAATCAACACAAGATCAAGGATAAAAGAAATAGATGAAATCAATTGATCGAAAGGAAGCCGTAGAAAAATCTCGTCCTCGAACTAGGGGTCGAATATTCTCTCTCTTGCACTAGGGTGGATTTCGAAAATCTCTCTAGGGTTTGCACACTTGGATTTCGAAAATCCTAAGGGAGGGTATTTATAATCTCTTGTATCTAATCCCTAGTTAGATAGAATTAGGTTACTGAATAGGAATTCAATTCGGAATAGAATTCCTAATTATTATCTCATTATATATCTAACATATTAAGGATAATAATAATAACCTTATTGGATAATAATAGGAGTATTATAATCTAATTAAAACTCCTAACTTATTTATCTCTTAATTAATTTAATTCATAATCCTAATCTAATTAGGATTGATAAAAAAATCAAATTAATTATTCATGTACATACTACATGAATTTCGACCCCCCCTTTGGTCCATGGGCCTTATTGGGCTCAATAGGGCTTCCATCAATTAATTAACATCTATCTCTCTTTTAGGTTCCAAATCTTATGTGTGACCCATTAGGTTCCTATTACTACTGGCCGTATGGAACTTTATTAAATTAATTTTCAAAGAATTATATTTAATCTTTGCATAACGGAATGATGTACAGAGTATGTGATTAGCAAGTCCGTAATCATTCCCCCAGAGCCATAAGAAGACAGGTTGATTCTGTCGTTAACCTTTCCGTATTAATTACAGTATAATTCGATCCTTTATCAACTACATCCTTGAACTAAATCTTATGACTATGGATGATGTCAAGTCACATATAGCGAGACGTTCGTTTTACTTGTACAGGCCGAGTCAACTCAAATAGATAGGTTAAGTGAAATCTGTATTTCAAGTCTTAAGCTATCACCTTGCAAGGATTTAGAGTCGAGTCTTCCACAAGCGATCCTTGGATGTATCTCCCATTTATTGGGAGTGATAAATGCTCAATCCAATATATAACGATCCCGCAATCACTTCCTGTGATACCCAACGTCTACTGTTCACACCCCAGAGTCATCTCTGTTAAGGATCGTGTTACACCAGAGTCAAAGCGTCACATTCCGTAATCCAGAATACCAATTAATATTCCTATGAGTCTGAGGATTAGTTATACATATTAATACCAATGAGATGAACAGGTGACAAGGATGAATCTACCCATCATGTTATCTCAAATCGGATCCCTAATCCTAATGAACTACTTTTCATCGGATCCATGTAACTGTCCAGATATCTGTATATATGAAGCTTGTGAGATCAGCTTTCTGTCGGACAGAAGACATTGTTACATGCAAGTCTCAACAGTGATATATCAATCCTAAACATATCACTTGACTTGGGGTGGTTTTAAGTTTATTAGTTTATTATAAAGTTTTGTCTCACTTCATGCTTGTATGAACACTTTATAATCACTTTAACAAACTTACGGATTTCCTTTTATTAGACTTTATTTAGTGCTTAAAAGGGATTGCCTTTATATAGTTATAAAACATATATCTCATTAAAACAAATGATATAAAGAACAATTCATTTATATTAAGTTTGTATCCTAGAACAATTGTGTATAGGACACTAAACCCCAACAGATGCCAATTCCTAGGAAGCTGTCTAGTTTCGTGGTTTAGTAAAAAGCAGTCATCAGTGGCCTTGTCTACAACTAAAGCTGAGTATGTTGCTGCTGGAAGCTGTGTGGCTCAAGTCCTATGGATTAAGCAACAGCTTGAGGATTACGGTGTCAAAACAGAAACAATAGAAGTCAAATGTGACAACAAGAGTGACATTGACTTATCTAAGAATCCAATCCAACACAGCAGGATGAAGCATGTCAGTATAAGACATCACTTCATCAGAGATCATGTACTCAAGGGTGAGATCAAGCTGACTTATGTTTCAATAAATGAACAGCTTGCAGATATCTTTACGAAGCCCTTGGCTAGTGAGCAATTCAACATACTAAGGGAAGCTATCGGTATGTCTAATCCTCTTCAATAAATTCTATGTGCTAAAATTGAATGTTGAGTGATTATCATGCTGAGTGATCTGTGATATTTTAGTAACTGATTGCATGCTGAGTTAAGAATGACATGAAATCACCCTATGCTGAGTGATTTCTCTTCTAACCCGAGTTACTAAGTCCACAAACAACAATCCTACGTAAAACTGACTGCCCAGAATCACAAACGTTTGGTATTCTTAATGCCGAGTAAAACACATTTAAAACATTAAATGCTGGCACGCGCATTAATAGCTACCTAGGATAACGTAAGAAATAATGAGAAATCCCATGCGCCGAACGTGTCATAAATGATAGAATCCCTGTCGGTTGATAATCTCGAGGTGAAACGGCTAGTTAAACGTATAGGATTCATTAGCACCTCTATAAAAACTGGAAGTTTTCCCACTTATCATTCTTTACACACGAAATCTTTGGCATTCGAATTCATCTCTCTAAATCCCAGAAAATTCTCAAAGACCTCATAGAAATGGCGAAATCCCAAAGTTCTTCCGGTGGCGGTAACAACGATGACCACGCCGATGAAAACCCTAAGTCTCAACAAGGTCAGCATGACCTAACTCCAAACAGAAACCCCAAAACTGACCCAGCAACCTCTTCAAAGAAGAAGAAGGATGAGCAGCCAAATGAAAAATTCTTCATCAAGGTGTACCCTAGTGTGAAGAATCATGAGGTTCTTCGATGCAGGTGGTTCTCCCCAAGCTTCATTACACATGAGCAACCGTTTTGTGAATGGATTGCGAAAAACGGATGGACTGGACTCTTTTCGGTTCCTGGAAAAACCTACCCTAGGTTAGTACATGAATTCTATTCCAACCTCTGTGTTGATGGAAGTGATGCTGACCATCTAGTCACTCACGTTAAGGGTAAGAAGCTCACTATTACCCCCTCCTATCTCTCAAACTTGCTCCAACTTCCAAACACTGGAAAGGAATTCAGGACCACTAAGGAGAAGCGTGACCATACTGTCACTTTCTGTAAACCTGCTAGACACAAAGGGGAAATACCCAACACGTGCATGGGGCAAAACCAGAAAATGGCGCACTATATACTTACCAACTTCATCTTCCCAAAATTCAACGCAGCATCATCCGCTTCAAACTTCGAGCAGTGCTTCATTTGGCAAATGCTAACCTACAGCCCCCTCAACATGCCCGTATTTCTGGTAGGAGCACTCCAACGAAGCACTATCAAACTCAGGCTGGGTTCCCTAATAACCCGAATCCTTGAAGACCACCAAATCGACGTAACAACTGAAATAGAAACGGTGGGAACAGAAATTACTGTTGCGTTATTGTTTGGGTTAGTATACAACCAACCTATCAAGCCCAAGAAGGGAAAAGGGGTCGTCGAGGCAACTCATGGGGAAGCTGAGGGAGAAGCTGAGGAGGAAGCTCAGGAGGAAGAGGATGCTGAGCTACCTCAGAACGAGGATATTGCTGTAGATGAAGCTGCTATCCAAACCAAACGTGAAAAGAAACGCAAGGCAGTCCAAACCAGCTCAAAGGATGTTGATGCTGTCCCCAAGAAAATTCGGATTGTCTCTAAGGGGAAGAAAATTGATGCTGACCAAGGTAAGTCAGCAGAGAAAAGAAAAAGGCAAGATGAGCATGAGGAGCTAGAAAGTGTGGAAACCCCTCTGAAGAAGAAGAAAAAGAAAACTGTTGAGCTGAGTCTGGTTGAATCTGTTCCTCTTGGTTTTGCTGTTCCTGATGATGCTCACTTCATCAAAGGCCAAGAGATTGACCTTGAGCAAACTCCAGCTGATCAAGAAGAAGAAGAAGAACAAAGTGACAATGAAGGTCAGCATGATTATAATGAGAATACTGAGCAATATCAAGAAACTTATGCTGAGCAAGGACAAACAGAGAATGCTGAGGAAGTTGAAAGTCCAGCTGAACAGAATGGGACAGGTGTTGCTGAGCTCCCAGAACAAGAAATAGTCAGGGAAGGGCTCAACACTGATCTTGGAATTGAATCATCACTCGATTCCATTCCTGCTGACTCACCTCCTCCAAAGGCAAGTAAGTTAAGAAGGCTTAAGAAGAAGGCCTACAAATCTCCCACTATTGACCTCCTAGATGACTCACCTCCAAGGGATGAAATCACAGACCTTACAACTACTCATTTTAGGTTCTTCTCATCACCTCCTGAGCCCTCCATACAGGAAAACCAAGCCTCTGTTACTCAAACCGAGCAACACGCCAAGACTCCTGAAGATCCAAACCAAACCGAGGAAAAACTCGAAGTTCTAGTTGCTCAGGGAGAAAAACAAGCTAAGGAAAATCCTACTCAACCTGAGGTGCCTCTCCCTGCACCAACTCAAGACCATGTTGAGCAGGTAATTCTCTCTGCCGATCCACCTCCTTTCCATCCTATTGTGCAGAACATTGAGCAGTCAGCTCCTGCTGCTCATCCACATAAAAGTCCAGTTGCTGAACATACTGGCACTTCAACTCAAGGACAGCACCAAACACCTCCTCAATCTGGTGAAACTAGAATTCCGGCCACTGAGGTACATCCTGAAGCACAATTTGCCTATCTTAATGCCACTGAGTCCGGCCGTCGCATCATCGACTCGGCTCAACATCTTTTCCAGGATATAAACACTTCTCATGCCGATGCTGCTGGGTCTGCAAACGCTGAATCACAAGAGTTTTCATCTGTCACTCAGCTTCTCAATGAGATCAAACATCTCAAAGATTTAGTAAGTGTCATGACTTCCATCCAACTCCAGCAACCCAAGCAAGAATTCTTTGTCAAGCTAACTGAGCTGATATTGATGATGGTGAACCACATGAATGCACTTCAATGACAGATAAATGCATTGCCTACCATCAACACGGGCTATGCTACCTCTGCTGAGTTAGATCATTGCTTCACCAAACTGACTTCTAAGCTGATTGGCGCTCGTGATCTTCTCTCTTCATCTTCCCAATGCACGATGGATGAAATAAGTGAAGTTGTCCGTCTTCTGAATTTGAGCAAAGAGGAGATGGAAACTGACATGGTCAAAACCAATACCATTCTCCAAACCACTCAAAGCCTATTTCACCATGTGCGTCATACAAACGCTCAGCATGATATCTATGACAAGGCTATCAGTAGAATGTACCATCAATCCTATGCCCAACTCGCGGAAGCCATGTCCTGGTTCGCTAAATCACAAGAATACATGCTCAGCATGATCAGCTCCTCCATTCGCGTCCCAGGTTCAGTTTTGGATGATGGAGTTCCTGTGCTTGATGGGTTGTTTGAAAGCATGAAACGTCTTAAGGCCTACTCGGTCAAACTAACTCGTGCTGCTCTCAATGACACCTTCATTGCTCCTCCGCCTGATGGTGGCAAAACGGGGGAGAACAAACGAGATGATGGAACTCAGCAAGAAACAAGTGAAGCTTCAGGCAGTAAGCAGTGGAAAGACAAAGGCAAGGGAAAATTGTATCAAGCTGCCCATAGAAAGTAATAGCTTAGTCAGCATATGACTTAGCTTATTCTGTATGAATGCTTGATAACTTGAATATATGTTAAGTATCCTTTCTTTCAAATTGACTTAACTATTTGCGATGCTTATTTATATGCTGACCTGTCTAAAATTGAACAAACAAATAACTTCAAATTAAAATACTCAGTACACACTAACTCTGATACCAAAACTAATCATGTATCAAACTGAGTTCTTCTGAAAATTGAACTATTTGCGATGCTTATTTATATGCTGACCTGTCTAAAATTGAACAAACAAATAACTTCAAATTAAAATACTCAGTACACACTAACTCTGATACCAAAACTAATCATGTATCAAACTGAGTTCTTCTGAAAATTGAACTAAGACAGGATAAACATGTCTTCTCTAAGGTTTAGAATAAAGTCAAAACAATATATGCATCCCTTACGGGGGAGTAATTTCAGAAGAATAAAATGTAATTCAATCATGGGGAATTTCAATACTGAGTTCCATAAATTAAATATTTTGCCAACATCAAAATGGGGGAGTTTGTTGAAACACCTATCCAACAAGATTTTGATTTGACAAAATCATTTAAGCTTAATCCATGATTAAGAGACAATTAAATTTAAGTGCTTTGATTTAATTGTACTAATCCGTTTGTTCAATATTGAGTATAAATGCAAAAAGAAATAAAGATTAAGACATGACAAAGTTAGCATGAAAACACAAGCTGAGTGAAGAGCAACTCAGCATAAGAGAAGATAAGTCATCTTCAGAATAACAGCTTCAGAATAAAGCTAAACAAAGAAGCTAAGTGAAACGAAGCTCAACACAGAAGAAGACTGCCCCAAGTAATAGTTTCTACAGAACGAAGCTGACCATGAAAGCTGAGTAGAAAAAGAACACAGTATGAAACTTGGTGAAAATCGAAGACAGTGAGTATCAAAGTAAAGCTGAGTAATCTCCAGGACAGCATGATTGATCCGTTAGCTAAAAGACAATTTCGACAACTGTCTGCACCAATAATAAAAGTCTTGAATTACGCAAAAGCCAAATTCCAAGATGCATGGGTCAACTGTTTTATGCTACAAGACAAACTGCCGCAAGAAAATAAAGACTGTAGGAAGAAGACAAATCTGACGTCTGAAGAATTCAGAAGACAGGATTGACCTGCACATCTGAAGCTGACCAGAGGTTTGTCCCCCAAAAGAGCCGTTTTGGACTCAACAGACAAATCAAATTCAAATGATTTGTTCCTCACATTTCAACTATAAAAGGGACAAGGATATCATTTGGAAGATTGCCGATTTACAGAAAATTACAAGTGAGAAAGATACAAATTAAAAGCACTCAAAACAAAAGAGAAAGCTTACACCAATCTTCTATTCTTTGTGTAAATGCTAGATTGATTGTTTGTAATCATCTAAAGTGTTCTTTATCTCAAAAGTAACAAGGGTGTGATCAATTGTAATATTGAGAGTGGACGTGCTGAGTACTTGGTATTTAGTACTTAGTGGTAGAGAAATCTAAGTGTTGGGTTGTAGCATTTAGTAGGAGTTGAGTAGACGAATAGAGGAAGGTACTCTTGCATATTCAACTGCCTGTAATCGGTTTGTGCTCTACCCTTAAAGAGCTCAGTATTGAATTCTGAAAGCCCGGAGGATTCTGGGGACTGGACGTAGGCGGAGAGGCCGAACCAGGATAAGTGATACTGAGTAATTTCTAACTCTCTCAAATATATATATATATATATATATATATATATATATATATATATATATGTGTGTGTGTGTGTGTGTGTGTGTGTGTGTGCGCTTGTGCTGCTTGTAATATTTACTCAGCATATAAACTGTTAGAAGCTGACACTGAGTAAATTGGAGTGCTGAGTTGGAAACTGGCCACATAAGTGTCAATTCCCAACTCTCAAGTAAAACAGTCTTAGTCAGCACCTGACTAAAGCTGTCTTACATTAAGTTCGACCAAGCTGACCAAAGCTGAGTTAATAAACTCACCAAAATAATTAAGTCAGCAAGATTAATTAGTGAAAAAGTTATATTAGTTCCTAACCCCCCCTGGAACTAATCACACGGGACCAACAATATATATTATGATTACTCAAATGGTTGGTCTTTCGATCTTTATTATATGCTAGCTTTTATGGTTAATTTGTGTTGCGACGCTTTTAATTATGAAAAATGGTTATTTAACCAGAGCAATGGTTATTATTATATATTTTTTGTGATAAAGATATTCTTATACAACGAGAGAAATTTTAGCTATTATAAATAGTTTAATAAAAGGAATATTTATTATTGTAATTCTTATTTTTTTTAACAGAGAGGAACGATACCAAAGCTAGGGCCGACATCCCAACTAGGTTGGCACCCCACCGCTACCCAAGTAAAACCCGAATATATTAATAAAAACAAAAAGTTATACAAAAGGCAAACATAAGTGACTAATATTACATAGATCATCCATAATAAATAGTGGGTGAAGTGACACCAAACCGAGCTAATGCATCCGTAACCCTGTTGCCCTCTCTATATAAATACATTACTGCAATATCCATGCTTAAACATTGATTAAGGCATTTCAACCCGGACTTTCGAATTGACCACGACACAATCACCGAACGAGACTTAAGAAGGCTGACAAAATAAGTTGAATCCAACTCAATCCATAGGCACCTCCACCCTTTTTCCCACGCGATATCTACCGCGAAAATTACATCTCGGAGCTCTGCTATATATGCAAAGAATTGCGGAATGGAGAAAGTGAAAAACCCCTCTCGAACCCCCGGTGTGTACGAAAGATGTTGCCCGCACCTGTTGCACTCGGACCACCCAACTGTTTGATTTTATCGATGAACTTATTTGAAAAGTCTGATGTGACAGTTAATAACTGTCAAACCAGTATTTTTAAATTTTCGGTAACATAGGGCCAAATTTATATAATTCTGTAGTTGAGGACTAAATCTGCACTTCCTTTGAAGAGTCAGAGTTAAATTGGTTCTTCGGCGTATTTGGAGCGTAATTCATGAAGCGACAAATCAGGGTCGTAGTTTTACTTGGAATTCTTCTGTGGAATTACAAATTCTGAGGGAATTGAAAATTGATAGAAGATTTCCTAAGGGACGTATTATTCATGTGGTTTGGCAGCGTCCTTCGGTCGGTTGGAATAAGGTTAATACTGATGTTTCTGTTTTGGGTAGTTCGGATGCTACGGGTTGTGGCGGTATTTACCGTTCCTCAAATGGTATGTTCCTTGGTGCTTTTGCATTCCCGTTTGACGTTTTTTTTTTGCTTTTTTAGCTGAGTTGAAGGCTGCCATTTATGCAATTCATACGGCTTTTGACAAAGGTTGGCGTCACCTTTGGTTAGAGAGTGACTCGACTTATGTTGTTCAGTTGTTGCGTAGTAAATCGACTACTGTTCCTTGGGTGGCTCGTCAGAGTTGGATTGATTGTTTATCAAAATTAGATTCCATGCAATTTGTCATTTCTCACATTTATCGTGAAGGAAATGCGGTTGCTAATTCTCTTGCCTCTTTTGGTCGTATGGTTGATACTTTGCATTGGTGGGATTTAATTCCTGATTTTTATTGCCCCAATTTTTTGCATGATCTTGTGGGGCGTGGTTCTTATCGCTTCGCTTGACATGGTTTTGTTTTGAACTTTTATATTTAGTTCTTTGTAACTTTTCTTTTCTTCTTTAATAATATTGGTTCGGGTTTGCTGTGATTTTCAGAGTGTCAGCATAGCTGGGATGTCTGTTTTTTACACTCTCTCGCGAACCGGCCTTCAAGGAAAAAAAAATCAAAAAAAGAGTTAAATTTTCCGCCTTGTCCTTTTTTTTGTTCAACGAACATTAATCCTATTTTTTAAATGTCACATTTGTTTTGCATTTTTATATTTTTAACGTTTTTTTGCTTGTTTTCCGTTTTTCATGTTTTTTTTCTCAATTTCTGTTTTTCACGTTTTTTCGGTTTATCATCTTTATTTTCACTTGTTTTTTTTTGTTTTTCTTACTTTTTTCAATTTTGCAATTTTTCTTTTTCACGTTTTTATTCATATTTTTTCCTTGTTTCATTTTCTTGTTTTTTCCATTTTCAAGCACATCACTAAAGAAAAAAAAGCCAAATCCACTCGAGGAAGACAAAGCAGTGAATATTGGATTTGGCGTTTATTTTTCTTTTTGTTCGTTTTCCCTATTTTCTGTTTTTTTTTACTATTTTCACTTTTTTTTTTGTTTTTCGTGTTTTTATCGTTTTCACAGTTTTCTGTTTTCATGTTTTTCCGTTCACTTTTTTTTTTGCGTTTTTCACTTTTTTACTTCGTGTTTTACTTTTTTACTTCATGTTTTACTTTTTTTTCATTTCGTGTTTTTTTTCAGTTTCGTTTTTTTTTTGCGTTTTTACCGTTTCTAGGTTTTTTTCATTTTTATAACGCTTTGGCAATTTGAAATATAGTTAGTAATTTTCAATTTCACACACATTGAATCCTTACGACTTCATTACCAAAGCCATATTAGTTACGAGTCAAGAAGTGAAAAAATTAAAGATAATGTGACATTTCAAGAGAAAGATTGAAATGACGAGAGGCTTAAATATGCTTTTTTTTTTTTTTTCTCAAAAGTAGGAAGACAAGCATAAAAGACAAGCATGCATTGGAGGGATATTGTTTGTTATAGATTAGCTATATAATCGGTTAATATAACTAATTTGACTCATATTTTTTATTAGTGTTTTTTTATAAAGGACAATCCGATGCACTACGCGTTCTTGTTAATCGAGGGTCCAGGGAGAGGTCCCACCATAAAGGTGTATTGGGGCAGGTCTTTCCTTGCCAATTTTTTGGCAATAGGCCGCTCCTAAAACTAGAACCCATAATTCAAATGGTCTTGTTCAAAGTCAAAAACACATATATTCAAGGATTTTTTTTTCAATTACTTCAAATAGTGGAAATATATCTTCTCAAAAGTTTATCCCATTTTTCTATTCAGATGACACAAGATACGTGACATACTTTTTTTTACTCTCAATGGAATGTTTTTACTGAAAGTTTTTTAAACTTCCATCATCTAAAATCACAAGTGCAAAAAACCTCAAATTAGGTGTGGCGCTAAAATAACATACATATGTCGTCTTTTAAACACGCAATTGTTATAAAGGAAAAAAAGAAAAAAGGATTGCGAAGTTTTGCGAATGAGTAAAAATTGCCCAAACTTTTCCTTTTCTCTATTTTTCTCAAACCCTAATATTATAGGGCAATAATATGACTACTGCACATGATATGATTTCGCGCTTTCTAACACCAGAGCCGGTCCTAACAATTTATGGGCCTTTGGCGATATAAGACATAAGGACCCCTTTAAAAAAATTATATGTAAAAATCACCCCATATATTTATTTATAAAATTTGCCACTAATTACGTTATTTTATGTGGCAAGTAGCAAATTCGTCACTAAAAATTTACTACTTGTTGTGAACGATTTATCCTGTCGATTTATTAGCCACGATTGTCTTATATTTAGTGGCAATTTTATTTTCCCCCACAAACTCCTTCGCCACTAAAAATTCCTTAGTGTTAACACTACAAAAAAAAAATACCCCTATAACAACACTTTTTTAAATACACTTATAAAAAGTGTCACTACAAAATATATATCTATTTGCTTTAATTAGACATTCTATAATATTTAATTATTCAAGGCCCATTATACTTAGGTTACAGTTAACTTATTTCTTGGCCCATCAAACTCATAACCCTTTCATTACCATTACCAATACTTAGTCTGATACCACTCGTTCGGATTTTCTTTTCTCTCTTCCCCGACTTCTCCGTAATCGCTCCTCCCTCTTCGCTCCGTGCTCTTCTCGGTCATCCCTCACACTCACCGGTCTTCTCTCCGTGCTCTTCTCGACCTTCCCTCACACTCACCGATCTTCTCTCTACGCTCTTCTCCCTCCACCCCAGGTAATATAAGTTCTTCTCACATTATCAGTTCCTTAAATTGGGATGCTTATGGCTTCATAATTTTGAATTTCTTACTCTCTATTTGGATGCTCAGTAAATCAATTCAGCTATAGGTTATTTCGTCTCTTTTCCTACATTTGTCAAAATGGTTGTTTCAGTTATTGCTTGTGGCTGGAATTTCCTGATTTAGGCCTGTAGTACGGTTAGTATTCCTCTCTCTTTATCATATGACCTATCTCACCTTAACTATTTGTGCAAATTCTGAGGGTTTTATGGAGTGAGATACTAGCAGGATATTATTTCTTTGTTGTGCTATATTACCTGCTGTTTTCAAACTCTTTCACTTGCCTGCTAGCTTAGTCCCTTTTCTATGGAGTGAGATACTGGAGTTTTCCCTAATCTTAATGTTGATAGTTTCTAACTAATTTTCCCTAATCTTAATGTTGATACTGGAGTTTTATGGAGTCATAATGTTTGTTTAGAGTCGCATAAATATGAAGATAAGCCACTTGAATATGGTCCTCTATTATGTGCAATTAGTTGGGTAGAATTGGTTTTGGCAGGTTTAGAATTTTAAGTGTTGGTGGAATATATGCAAAGGATTAGGGTGACTTGACTGTATTAACATTTTACTTGGGCTCTGGTTGTGTCAATGAAATCATTTTCTTGCAAAATAAATCATGTTTTAGTGATTCTCCTATACAATTGATTCAGTGTTGCTGTTGGCTGCTTAATTATTCACCTCTACTTCAAATCTGGAGGTTCCGATCTTCCTAGGATATTTGGGATGACAGCTTCTCTTGTAAATTCAAAGGGTATTAATTCATTTACCTTGTTTCTGCTTTATTTTATCCCCGCTGTTCTATTCTCTTCTTCGGTCTATGTATGACTATTGGTCATTTCTTTCAATCTTGCTTGGTTACCGATCTTTCTGTCTTTAAAGAGATCGATTTCTGTCATATGTCCACGTATTCCATTTTACTTTATTGATTAGGAGCATCCTATTGGTGTCATCAAGGTCCGAAATCGAGAATATGATGTGTTCTAAGGTGTCTCTCTTTTAGTTTCGATTGAATTAATGATGCATATTGCCAAGATGAAGCTTATGTTTTAATCTGTATTTGGATGAAACTTTAGTTAATACATTGGACTTGCATTTCTTTCCTTGTTGAAGGTGTATACTTGCAAGAGTGAATCTGTACTTGCCGAGTTTGTTCCTTTCTTCACTCTGAAATTTAAAAGCTATAACCATGACGATATCCCAAACGAGATTTGTGTAAAACTAGCCGATCAACTGAAGACGTCAAAAGAAGAGGTCTGTAACTCTTGCTATATGTATTTTGAAAGATTTACTGTCTAAAGTTATTGACTATATACATGGCGAAGAGACTAGGGGTTATAGAGGATCCGCTGACCCCGATTCATGGAAATTGCAACTTCGTTAGTTTAATGAATGTTAAATTTCTCTAACAGGCTGCAGAAATTTTCTCATCTTGGATATGAATATGATCAAAATTATGGTGATGGAGAGTTTGAAATTGAAAATGTTCCTGTCAATGAAGTTGAATTGAAGCGAAAGGAACTATTGCCAGTTTTTGATCATTTTCATGGCACAAAATCAGGATGGAATGACAGGTAAGACCAATTTCATTTTTAGTTACTTGTTGGTTCTTTATGTGTATAATTAAACTGAGTAATCTTTGTCACAACTTCTCAGCGAAGTTTTATAGGAGCTTTGTTTTTAGTATAATACTCAGTTAATAAGCAGCCATGATATATTTTCGTGTCATTGATCTAAAAGACAAAACAAGGAAGGAGAACCAAAATTTCAGTGGAAAGCTTCACTTCTTAATGTTGGTATCTTGCCTAAGTTTGTTGGGCTGAGATTGTTTCAGTGCTTGCAAGTCTTGGTAATTGGATTTTGCTGTTAAGTAATTGTATTGGGATGAATATTTGTGCGCCAATCGTGTCCTAGGTCTAATAGCAGCTGATAGACTTAGTGTCAAACTTCAATGTGTTCCAAATTTGCTTTTGCAACTTCTTTTAGTTACTTGCCCCTTCACAGGCAATGTTTACTATGATCAGCAGAAAAGATCAAATTGAAGCCATATAGTGGAATGCTCAACATTAACTTTGGAAAGAGGATTGGAAAGCGAGATGTATGCTCTTTCTAATCTGAGACTCTGTTACATTAAGCAACTTAGTTTAAATGACTTATGCCATTCTAATGGACAGAAAACAGTTACCTTAGCTATGGACCAAAGTTCCGCTTGAATTTTTGAAGAATTAAGAGCTGTGCATTTGATTATCTTTTGCAGGAAGTTCTAAAGGATAGAAGCAAAGTTAATGAGTTGGTTGAATTGCTCAACCCTATAGTCAGAGCATTTGATGGGATTGCAGGAGAGGCACTTGATGGGATTGCAGGAGAGCGAGTATCAATGAGGGTTAGACAATATGAAGCTGACATTATTGATGTTAATTAAACTATCCTACCTTATGTTCTAATTCATTATGTGCCTTTATGTTCAGGTCGATTTGGAGTCCTTGAGGGAAGCACACATCCTCGAGTCTGGTTTGCCGAAGTTAATGAACTTAGACTACCAAATGTCATCTCACGTCTTTTCCTATTGGAGTCTTATGTTATGTACTAACATTAACCTATTATGTTATTTATTTGTCTCATGTGTCCTCTGAATGTGTCTTATGTCTTTCCCATATGATAAAACCGGACTGTCTTATGTCTCTATTGTTCCGGATTTTGCCTATTGTTCCAGGTTTGATTGTAGAAGTGAAGAAAGCTTCTCCAAGTAGGGAATTCTCTAGACAATGCTCCTCATGCCAGAGATTTTAATTTACAGCGTAGTGAAATGTTTTTGTATTGACAGATTTATTTTCTAATGAACTAGTCGCTAAATTCTATAGCGACAGACAAACCGTCGCTACAGAAGCTAAATTCCGAAGGTAAATGATCTTTTTTTTTTGTAGTGTAACCTATTTCTTAACATCTTATTATGTTTAAGAACATAATTTTGCTTAAAATTAGTTTGTATTAAAGATAAAAAAAATTACAGTTACAACAAGATAAAACAACCCTCCCACTCAGATTACTAGTTTCAGTATGAGCTGCATTTTAACAGTATTAACAATATGTTTAATATCAGAAAAACAAAACTGATTATACTCATTTGAAATAGCTTTCAAAACCATAATTTTACAAGAACATGAAAAGGGACTTTCTAGCATAGAACAACATTACTATTAATTGAAACATCATTTCTTGATTCATAATAGAACATACAACCTCTGATGATCACAATCTTACTCTATTCGTTCATACTTGCGAGCCCAAATGTGTTTCCCATTGATCCGAAACTTTGCTATATTTTTGCCATTCATGATTTTATCAACTGATCCAATAGAACCCAGGATCATTTTTGCAGACAAAGGATGTCCATTTTCTGTCACTTGTTCTTGCATCTTAACATCACCAACTGGCTCACGGTTGAACTTAGTAAAAAAATCTGCCACTTCCTCTTTGGTCACTGGGAAACCCCTGGAAAAGGTCAGAAGCATGGTACGGTCATCTTCGGAGACAGTTTTAGAAGGATCCCAGCCCCATAATCCGCCTAAAGGGATGTTAAAAACAGTTGGTCTTGGCACAATGCTCACACCCCCAAACACTGGATGAGGAAAACCCGGAATGGCTAGCGGTTGGCTTGGGCTTGATGATCCTGAACTTTCCTTGTGTAAAAGAATTTCCAATATATCTGTGAAAATCCAAGAACAAACTGTGTTAAGGAAATTCTTGACTCCATTGATGGCTGAAAACTTGTTATGGTGAAACATTCCCAAAGAAATATTTTTGTCCATAACACCAGCCATGAGAGGGAGTTCTCCATCGGAGAGGAAAGGTACTGTGTTTGATTCAAGACATTCGAGGCATAAAGCCGTCTCGTCTGCAAGGGCATGCATAACAAAGTGATCTTCGTAGTGGACGAGCTTCATAACAATGTTTGGATAGCCTTTTGATTCTAGCCATAGCCATACAGCCATGATTAGTAGAGACTCTGCAGGTTCTCGAACCAGAACCATTCGAGAGAATACCTCTCTATCCATAGCATGATAGGCATGAAGCTCCTCTAATGTAATTGAAGCCATTGAACTTACAGAAACTTAAAGAAGAATTATGATAATTAGAAACTTAGAGAAGAATTATGCTAACCAGAAGGTGTTTATATAATCATTTTGTAACTTCCTGCTAATTCTGTACAGCTGCATGAGTGGGCAAAATGACAAAAATTCACACACATTTTTGGTAGTCATCTTTGGCATTGCTGTGTATGACTCGACTTGCAATTTTTTGGTAGACATATTGCCTTATTTTCACTGTTTACTGCCATAATATGGTATGAACACAAGCTTAGGATTGCACTTGCCTTATTTTGGCTTATATATGTCTATACTGGCATGATTAATTAATTTTGTGTCTGTATTCTATACAATTAAAGTTATTATTTATTATAATAAAAACTAGGCATTACACCTATTTGGTCCTTAAATTAAAACTTGAAAGTGGATTAAGACCTTAAACTATTAAAATCATCAATCGGATCTCTAAATTAAGTAAAAAACATCAATTCAGTCCTCATTCTACAATAAAACCAGAAACTATGACTTTTTTTTGGGTGCCGATATTTACAGCCTTTAGGGATGTAAATAAAACCCAAAAATTTCTATTATTAGTGTTTATTTAGTTTTTCAATACATAAAATTTATTGATACTTAAATGTTTAAATATTTAAATGCATATATTCATAATAGATTGTTATATTTCCAATACAAATAAATACTTATTTTAGAATTAAAATTCTCTTTTTTATTGTTATATGTGAATAATTAATGCTTATATACAACCCTAAGGGCTGTATATATCACAACAACAACAACAACAAAGCCTTAGTCCCGAAATGATTCGGGGTCGGCTAACATGAACCATCATATAAAACCCTGAAAATCAAGTCGTGTCAGCGACACAGATTCGCTCCCTCCACTCCGTCCTATCCACTACCATATTTTCCTCAATTCCCAGTAAACTCATATCACTCTCGATCACCCTCCTCCAAGTTTGCTTAGGTCTTCCCCTACCCCTCACCACTACATCCCTTTGCCACTCTTCGGTTCTCCTAACCGGCGCATCAAGCGCTCTACGTCTCACATGGCCAAACCACCTTAGTCGGTTTTCTCTCATTTTATTCTCAATAGATGTGACCCCTACTTTTGTCCTAATTATTTCATTACGCACCCGGTCCTTTCTCGTATGACCACACATCCATCTCAACATACGCATCTCCGCCACCGACATCTTATGGATGTGGCAGTGTTTCACTGCCCAACACTCCGTACCATATAACAATGCTGGTCTAATTACCGTCCGGTAGAATTTTCCCTTCAATCTATTAGGCATGCCGGGATCACAAAGGAAACCCGTAGCACTCTTTCACTTCGACCAACCAGCTTTAATCCTATGAGCAACATCTCCATCTACTTCTCCATCCGTTTGGATAATAGATCCTAAATACCGGAAGCAATCCGAGGCCTGAACAACTCTCCCATCTAGGGTGATTGTCCCTGCCTCCCTACTCCTATGGCCGCTAAACTTACACTCCAAATATTCTGTCTTACTTCGACTCAACTTAAAGCCTCTAGATTCTAGAGTTTGTCTCCATAGTTCCAACTTCCTCTCCACTCCTTCTTTCGTCTCATCAGCCAACACAATATCATCTGCAAACAGCATGCACCATGGTATACCATCTTGAAGTGAACTTGTTAGTTCATCCATAACGATGGCAAAAAGAAATGGGCTTAGTGCGGAACCTTGATGCACTCCAATCGTAATAGGAAACTCTTCAGTCTTCCCAACACTAGTACGTACACTCGTGCATACTCCCTCGTACATGTCCTTTATGATGTCAATATATTTCCGCGAAATGCCTTTCCTTATCAAGGCCCACCAAAGTACTTCCCTTGGTACCTTATCATATGCTTTCTCCAAGTCAATGAAAACCATATGCAAGTCTTTCTTCTTATTTCGATAGTGCTCCATTAATTGTCTCATTAGATGGATGGCTTCCATAGTTGATCTTCCCGGCATAAAGCCAAACTGGTTTTCCGAGATCTTCACCGTCCTCTTTTTTTTTATATAGATTGTAATAACTATGTTTTGGTTCAAGATGAGATTGGAGAAGAGGGTCTAAAATTGTTTAACCGAATGATTTTCGATTAGATCTCAATTGATAATTTTTGTTTAAAACATGGACTCAATTGATGATTTTTTGTTACTTCAAGGATCTGATTCATGATTTTGATAGTTTAAGGGTCTAATTAACTTTGAAGCCTTAGTTTAGGGAGCCAAATGAGTATTATGCCTAAAAACTATAATAAAAAGGCTAACACTCATTTGAGCCCTCAAACTAAATACCCAAAATCATTAATAAGTCCCTAAATTAAACAAAAATCATCTATTGAACCTACTATAACACTTAGAATATAGCTTAATTTAAACAATTAGATAATCTACTATTAAGTATCAACCTTGATTGTAATTTGATGTGCATTTTCCTATGCTACTTTTAATTTCTAATTGCATTTTCCCAATTTTTGCTTCTTCCTTTTAACTCTGTAAATTATTTTGAATTCCCACTTAGTATAGTAAGAAAGTGAAAATTATGTAACTATTTAAACTATTTTAAATTGAAATTAATCAATTGTTACTATTTAAACTATTTTATTTCACACTAAACTCTCTAACATTACATAAGTGTAATATTCTAAGTGTAAAATTGGATTCAATTGATGATTTTTAATTAGTTTAGCGACCTCATTACTGGTTTTGGTAGTATAAGGTTCTAATTGACTTTGAGCCTTTAATTTGAGGGTTTAAATGATTCTTATGCCTAATAAAAATTATTATTTGATCATAACTATCAACTTCAAATTTCAACACATTATTTATTTACATGGTATCAAAATCTCTTAGTCGACTAAATGGCTGAGCGTTCAAATTCTAACAAACTTATTAATTGATTAAAAATTTCAACACAGAGCAAAATAAGTCCGTATAGTACAGGCGTTTAGCCGCATGGTTAATTTGATATTTGATCACTTAGATAGCATTTGATTCTTATAACATTAGCTCAAATTGAAGGTGTTCTCCTGTAGATTTAAAATATTAGGCTTAATTAACTTTCTCCTTAGTCGGAATCTCAAGTGTTACTGATGGGTTTTGGTGTGAACGTATCTTATTGAGGAAAATTTTTATACAATCGATGTACCATGCCATCCATTTCACCGGATTAATAATTTGATGTCACATTATCCATTTTAGTGTCTAGAATTAAGAATTTAGGGTTTATATTTTTGGTCTAAAGTTAATATTTTAGTGTCTACTTTTTATATGCATAATTAATTAAAAACCATTTAATTAATAACACAATATTAATATTTTATTGTTTAATGTGTAATTTGATATTAAATAATTGGCCTTGTGCACAAATTACTTGGCTTCCTTAAGTGAAGATGCCAACCTAGTTGGGATCTTTGCATTCCGATCTTAGTCTGTAACCCAACCTTCACTTAAAAAAAAAAAAACTTGGCTTCCTTAGCAGAGTGGAAACGATGGTGAGTGTAAAAGCAACCTCAACATTGATAGTTTCAATGACAAGCTTATCAATGCCCAAACTTTTGGCCAAACAAATGTCAATACACACACCGAAACTCTATATCGAAAGAAGAACACGTGTCAATATTTTGGACAACACGAGAAAACTGGTGACAATTATAGTGACGCAGCAGGAAGAAACAGACTTTGTTCTAAATTATTGAATCGCGCACAATCTCCGATTGAAACCTTCAAAATTCAATAAGAACTTTGGGAATGTGAAAACTCACAATTTTATTAATCAAAATCAGCTCATCTCTTACATGGATAACATGCCTTTAAATAGGTGAAATAAAACCCTATAACAGAAAATGAAAAGACAAAAAAAAATCCTAAAAATGGTAAATTGTAATTAGTACTAAGTTAATTCCAATTAATACTAACTTAATACTAGATTAATTAAAATTAATTATAAATTTCAATTGCAATGAATACTAAATTAATTGTAAATTTTGAATTTGACCGAACATTCGAAACTCCACAACATTCTCCCTAAGTTGAACAAATTTGCACTCGAATTTTCATTATCTGAAGAATCACTTTCTCCACGATTCTATGGGCCCATTTTTTTGGTAGACAACCTTTTATAATTATCTGTAGAAACCTCATCCACACAAAATCTTGCATTTCGAACTCAGCATGACACCGCTTCTTCTCACGAACCACAACCTCTTCATCTACCGTCTTCTTGTGTAAGACATATACTTGCATTGAAAAATGAGAAATTTACATATAAATTCACTTTTAAAAAACTATCTACAATTATATCAAGTAATGGCTTTGAATTATGTCAAACTAGTAAAATCAGTATTTTTAATATATTTTAAGGATTAGAATTTATAAATTAAAAGTCTAGAATATATTCTCTAGTGTTTATGATTTATGAATTGGGTTTTAGAATTTTTAAATTATGATATAAAATCATAATATATAGAAAATAATGATATATTAAAAATTAAATTAGATGATATGACTTAGGTGCTGTTTGATAAAACTGAAAATTAAGTACTGAAAAAATAAGTACTGAATTTTAAGTGTTGAATATTATAAGTGCTGAAAGTATTGAATGATATAACTTTTATAAAATTATTAATTGATAATGTTTAATTTAAAATGTTAAGTTAAATATTTTGACTTACCAAAATAAGTGATTTTTAAGTTAATTAACTAATTTAAGTGGTGGAGAAGCAATCGTTATCAGACGCACTTAAATTAAATAAGTGTTGAATATTTTAATTTAAGTAATTAAGTGCTTTATCAAATAAGGAGCCAAAGCAGACGAGGTGGTTAGAAAGTTTAAGAATTGGAATTGTGTCAGATCGGAGGCTACTGGCCGGGCTGGGGGGATTTGGCTCTTTTGGAAGCCAGGTCTTGTTAATATTGATATTGTTAGTATGGACTGTCAGTTCATTCATAGTAAGGTGTGCTACCCTGGTAATAAACATTTCTTTGTTACCTTTGTTTATGCCGATCCTGTTCTTTCTAATCGTACAAGGTTGTGGGAGATCCTTCATTCTATTAGCTCTAACATGGTGGAGGCTTGGTTGGTGGCCGGGGATTTTAATGATATTGCCCTTTTAAGTGATCAGAGAGGAGGGGGTAATCATTATGTGAACCGGTGCCTTAACCACAAGCGTAGTATGGATCTGTGTGGGCTTTCAGACCTGGGTGCTGCTGGCCACAAATTTACCTGGAAAAGAAATAGCTTGTTTGTGAGGTTGGATAAGGTGTATGCTAATGTTGCGGCTATCTGTAGGTTTCCTGAGGTCAAGGTGCTGAATCTCCCCTTCCGTCACTCTGACCATTGCCCTATCCTCATTAATTTGGTCAAAGGTAACCGGCTGAAAGGTAACAGACCCTTTAGATATCTTGTGGCTTGGGATTCTCATCCCGACTTTAGGAATTTCGTGAAAACCAATTGGCATCCCCACTCTGATGTTCTCCTCGCTGCTGAGGAATTCAGAAGGAAGGTGGTTGTTTGGAATAAAGACATCTTTGGCCATATTATCAGGAGGAAGAATAAACTCTTGAGGAGGATGGAAGGCGTTCAGCGTTGCTTGGAGGCTCGTTTCGACCATAGCTTAAATGGTCACCTTAGAGCTCTCCAGAACGAGTTGGAAGCTGTGCTTAGACATGAAGAGCTTCTTTGGTTCCAGAAGTCTAGGAAGGCCTGGATTCAAGACGGGGATCGGAATACCAGGTTTTTTCATCTCTCTACGATCATTAGGAGACAGAGGAATAGGATTGATGCTATTAAGGACGCTAGTGGCGAGTGGATTTTTGAGGAGGAAGACATTCGTCGCTCAGCCCTTGATTTCTACAAGGACCTGTTTAGAGAGGAAGCTGTGGACTTGGAGAGTGCCCACTCTGGTATTTCCTTTCCTCGTTTGGGGGAGGAGGCTATTAAAGATGCTTTCCATCCTATTGACCTTAAAGAGATTGATCTGGCCTTCTCTAGCATAGGGTCCACTAAGGCTCCTGGGATTGATGGTATCCCCGCTAGTTTCTATCATAAACACTGGGATACTGTTAAGGAGGGCATATACAGTTTTGTGTTAGGTGTTTTTGGTGGCTCTAACGATATCAGGTCGGTTAATAAAACCCTCATTGTCTTGATTCCTAAGGTTGTTAAGCCTTCCTCCTTCCTCCAGATGAGACCCATCAGTCTTTGTAATGTTTTGTATAAAGCTATTACTAAGATTGTGGCTAATAGAATCCGGAAGATCCTTCCGGATATAATTAGCCAGAACCAAGGGAGCTTTGTTCCTGGTAGACAATTGATGGATAACGTTGTTATTGCCCAGGAGGTTGTCCATTCTATGAAGATTAAGAAAGGTAAGAAAGGGATTGTGGCCCTCAAACTGGATCTGGAGAAAGCCTATGATAGATTGAACTGGAGCTTTCTTCTGGATAGTTTAGCCAAAGCTGGCATCCAGGAGAACTGAAGGATTTTGATTGAGAAGTGTATCTCCTCTCCTGTTTTCCAGGTCATGATCAATGGGGACATGTCGGATGAGTTTTCTCCCTCCAGAGGAATTCGTCAAGGAGATCCTATGAGTCCCTTCCTCTTTGTTATTGCCATGGAAAGACTGTCTCACCTGATCCAAGAGGCGGTGTGCAAAGGGACTCTCCACCCTGTTTCTATCAACAGACATTGCCCCCCTATTACCCATTTACTCTTTGCTGATGACGTCATGCTTTTCGTTGAGGGTAATGAGGAGCAAATTAAAACAGTTATGGATATCCTTGATTGTTTTTGCGAGGCTTCTGGCCAGAAGGTTAACATCCAAAAGTCCCGTATGCTTTGTTCCAAAAATATGGACAATAGCTTGTGTAGAAGACTGAGTGAGCTCTCTGGCATACCTCTGACGAACTCTTTGGGGAAGTATCTTGGGGTTCCTCTTCACAGTGACAGGGTTTCCAAAGCCTCTTTCAAGGATATTTTGGACAAAACTAATGGTTTGTGTGCTAGCTGGAAAGCTAATTCTCTTTCCCTTGCAGGTCGCCTTACCTTGATCCAGTCAGTTAACTGCGCTGCTCCGAACCACATCATGCAGGCCTGTAAGCTTCCTGAGCCTGTCCTTAGTGACCTGGATAAGATAAATCGGCGTTTCCTGTGGGGTGAGTCTGGAGATGGGAGAAAGGTTCACCTGGTCCCGTGGAAGGAAGCTTGCCAGCCTAAAAACAGGGGGGGTCTTGGTATTAGGCAGGCAAAGGACAATAATAAAGTCCTGTTAATGAAACTTCTTTGGAGAATGTGGCAATGCCCCTCCTCTCTTTGGGTCCGTCTCTTGTGCGGGAAGTATCGAAAAGATAGAATCTTTGGTGGCCCGAAGGAGAGGGTTGTTAGCTGTTCCTTTCTCTGGAAAGGGCTCAGTGCCGTGTTTGCTGAATTCTGTACGGGGATTGGCCTGGAGGTGGGTAATGGTAGATCTATTAGCTTCTGGTATGACACCTGGATTGGTGATAAACCGCTGATTGATGTGTGTAATGCCCCTCCGTCGGCTGATCTCCTTTCCTGTAAAATTGCTGATGTGGTGGACTCGGAGGGAGACTGGATCTGCTCAAAGTTCGACTCTTTCTTTAGTCTAGAGACCCTTCTTAACATTAGAGGAGTGAAGATTAGCAATCAAGAGGAGGATAAGGATAGACATTGTTGGGCCTTGACGAATAATGGTACTTATTCTTGTAAATCGGCCTATGAAGCTTTTACCCCTAATAGGGCTGATCCTCCCTTGGAGATTTGGAAGTCCATATGGTCCCTCAAGATCCCTTACCGTATCAGGAGCTTCCTTTGGCTGGGTATCAAAGACAGGCTCCTTACGAATGCGGATAGGCACAGAAGGCACTTGACTGAGTCTAGTGCCTGTAGTAGATGCAGAGGCAATGTGGAAACCTTGTGCCATGCCTTGAGGGATTGCCCAAATAGTAAGAAGATCTGGGAAGGGATCCTCCCTCATCACATCCTCCCTTCCTTCATGGCCTTTTCTGAAGGGGACTGGTTCTCTCAAGGAGCCAAGGGGAACTTGCTGGCCAACATAGAGCACGGTGCCATCCTCTTTGCTATTACTTGTCACCAAATCTGGAAGTGGAGGAATGAAGAATTATTTGCGGGTAAGGCTGTCCTTATTCCTGATTTACTGTTTTTCTTCTCGAAGAAGCTCTTTGTTATTACTAAAAGCTTTGAAAGAGATTCCCTTGTTCGCCCCTCCCCGGATAAAGAGATCCTGCTAGTTGGCTGGAGTAAGCCTAGAGAAGGGTTTGCTAAGTTGAATACTGATGGCTCCTGCCTTAGCAATGGCAGAATTGCTGCTGGAGGAGTTCTTCGGGATGCTGGTGGCAATTGGATGGCGGGGTTTACCCATAACTTGGGGACGGGCTCCTCCTTTTTTGCGGAGCTCTGGGGTATCTTGTCAGGTATTAAACTCGCCATTCGCATGGGTGTTAAAAAGCTCTCGGTGGAATCTGATAATCTGGAGGCTATTAACAGGATTTCAGATAGCCAGGCTGTTTGTCTGAAGAGCCAGAATCTCATCAAAGCTATTTTGAGGCTTCGTCCTGCCTTTGAGTATCTTAATTTCTCCCATATTTTTAGGGAGCAAAACCGCGTGGCGGATCGCTTAGCAGCTGCTGGGCATGGGAGAATGTTAGGTGTTTCTACCCTATCTGTTCCTCCTTCTTTTCTTTTGCCTTCTCTCCTAGAGGATAGGATTGGAGTCAGCCTTCCTAGACTGATCCCGGTGTAGGTTTTTTGTTGGTTTTGTTTTTTTCCTTTCCTTTCTTACCAAAAAAAAAAAATAAGGCCTTAGTTATAATTTTATACTTAATTATGATATTCATGTATTTGACCCATGAAAAATAATCCATATATATAAAAATAAAATAAAATATATACACTTAATGAAAAATTTGTAATATACTAAATATATTAGAGCTTTGACTACATGGAATTTATAGGAAGTCAAGGAAATATGATTTATTTAGTGAGTTGCTAAATACCGCTCCCAAATTACTTCTCACCATCCCCGTCTAATTAGGGAATGTCCTACAGTGATTCGGGCTGTCTTCGAGGATCCTTGTGGCTCGTCGTTCTCGTCCCTGTGCGGGGAGCGGTCCCTGTGAACACTCCGATGATCAAGACAATTAGATGTTCGAGAAGTCTACTGAAGGAAATATTCAAAGAGCTTAGGGGTTACCCGATTTGGTAGTAAATGTGAGAGTGTCCTTACCTTCCCTATGTTGGGGGTATTTATAGTGATCTGAGATGGCTTTATGGGCCTTGCTTCTTGTGCCTTTGGGCCTTGCTTGGGGCCTTGTGATATTCTGAATCAAGTAGTCCCCCCGCGAACAGGTATGGCGAGCATTTCATGCGAGGAAGAGGGACTGGATAAACGGAAGCAGAGGAAAGTGGTTCGTTCGGAATTTGAGTAGATACCTCAATTTTCACGCCTGTGCATTAAGAGTTACAGTTGTAGCATTAAATGCAATATTTACTCCCTCTTACATGCGCCACCAGATGTCTTGGGAGGAGTGCTTTGCCGGCTTCTTTACTTTAAGCCCTAGTATAAATATTGGAGAATTGATTTCTTTTCATCTTTTGTTTGCGATTTTTCTGGGTGACTCGTCTCTTGCAACTGGAAATCTATCTTTGCGAAAGTTGGGCCGTTGTTCCGACCGTCTGTTAAGTTGAGGGTGTCCGGTTGGTTGGCGCTTCTCATGCTGTCTGGGGAGAGCTCTTTTCTGGTCATTTCATCCCTTCAGTTTTTCTCGAAGGTCAGTCACACCTTCCTATCTCTGATTTTGTTTTGCTATTTTCTTTGGGGAGAGGGACTATGTCAGAAAGTTCTTCTCGGGGAGCCTTCAAACGATTGCCGCCTGTTACTCCGGGTGATTTCACGCTTCGTGACGCATCGCGGACCCGCTCCTCGAAGCGGAAAAGGCGGCTAGAATTGGAAGGGGAAATTAGTTCCCCCGTTGTAAAGGCGAAGAAAAAGAAAATAGTTGTTCTGAGGCCTGTACCGACTACGGAAAGACATGTTGGTCGCGTGCGTCCTAGTGTTCTTGAGATCGTGGTGGTTGTGCCGGATGGTTTGATAATGCCAACGCGACATTTGGGTGCCTTATACGAAGAGATGAGGGCCAAGTTATGGACGAGGCAAGCGGGTGCCTCAGGGACTGATGGTAGGCGCTTTGAGCGAGCGGAGCGTCCGAGGAGGCCAGAGTCGTTCGCTGTCGAGGACGCCCACAGTATTATTGTGTCCGCAGACTTGGCCTCGATCTCCGTGGTATATCGAATAGGTCAGTCGTATGAGTTGGCTGCATTGGACAAGGATGACCGCGCTCATCATGCTGGTGGGGCTAATGAATTGATGGTTTTCGAGGAGCAGTTTGAATCGGGTATGCGGCTCCCCCTTCTTCCTTTCTTCGTGGAGGTCTTGAAGGAATATGACCTTTGTCCTGGTCAAATTCACCCAAATGGATGGCGGATGATGGTCGCGTTTTACTCCTTGTGTCGGTCAGCGGGATTTCGAGCGACTGGTCTTGTATTCCGCTAATTCTTCCGGCCGAATAAAGGACCGAGATCACAACATGTCACCTTCTCCCACTAAAAATTTAAAGTCATCGGGGGGCTCAGAGACAAAGTAAACGAGTTTAGACATTGGTTCTTGCTTGTTCGGAAACTGGATGGGGATTTTCCATTTCGAGTGGTCTGGAATGATGACCCCATAGATTCTGGTCGGTGGTTGAAGCCGTGGGAGATGCTGGAATCAGAGATTCAGTTGGTGGAGTACCTAAAGGAATTACCGGCGGGAAAAGATCAGAAGCAGGATGTGGACGAACTCATCGGGCACTTCCTTGCTTTTGGTTATTATATTTGGAATCAGTGGCGGATGGCTCAGCTATAGGGATGGGTAGCGTCGGACTTTGAAAAGTGGAAGAGAGGGTACAAATTCTCAGCCGGCGAGCTTGCCGATCTGGAGGCGATAACTGTGAACATTGTTGTAGTAGGTGAGGTGTGTGAGGGGTCTAGTTGTGATAGTGATTTTGTTCTTGGTTTGAAATTGTGTTAAGTCCTTGATCTTTTCCCTGTATTTGCAGGTGCTGGGAATCCTCGGGTTAGCATGGATTTTGATCCGGATGAGTTTAGTGTCGGTATCGAGAATACTGAGGAAGCTTTTGCTGGTGCGTCGGCCTCCCTAGCTTTATTCTCGTCTCTCGAGAATGCAAATCAGGTGATTCAAAGTATGGGTGGGGTACTCTCCGCAGCTGTTGATGGTGATATGGTTGTAGAGGTCCCCGAAGGGCTTCCTGTGAAAGAAAACGAGCTGGTCAAGGTGGGAGAGCAGCTCGAGGTCGTGCTCGATGAAAGTTTGGTGGATGAGGGTCAGATTGAGGCTGTGTTGTCTCGGAAGCGAAAATTGGGCAAGGGGAAAGAAGTAATGGGGAGCAAAAAGGAAGGGTTAGTTGCGGATGACGGTGCTGGTGGTGCTAGCGAGAGCTCGAAGCGAACATGTGCCGAGGAGGAGGCCGAATTGATGGCAGACCTGGTTGATAGGGTGGGCGACCATCCGAAGATGGTGAAGAGGATGGACGTGAAGCTGGCTAAGTTTCATGAGTTCATCATAGGCTTATCGGTGCATACCGATATGATGTCGTCGGACTTACCGCGAGCGATGGCCCGTGTTGCCCGTGTGCCTGGGGAGGTATTTCGGATGGAAGGGGTATCGAAGATGAACTTGGGGATAGAGACTTTATCGGTGCTTGGTGTGGTAAGTTTCCTTTCCTATGTTGTGTTTTATTCAAAGGCTAGAGTCTCACTGTGTTGCTTGTTTCGCAGGCCACCGCAAATGCTAATATGGTGTTCGATATGTGTGTAAATGATGAAAAAGTGTTTCGGGAGATGGAGCAGGGTCTGCGAGGTGCTGTGGCCGAGCTAGAGACGGTGAAAGTGAAGTTGGCTAGTGCTGGCGAGTTGCTCGAGCGTCGTGAAGCCAAGATTGCCAGCCTGTCTGGCCAGCTGGCGGAGGAAAAGAAGAACAATGTCGAGCTGCTGCAGGCGTTGTCGCGCGATGCCGAAGAGCTGCACCGCCGTAAGTTGTTGTTGAGGTTGGCCGTGCTCTGGACTCGCCGCTTTAAAGAGAATTTGGCAGATAAGATCTGTCAGCTTGCTACGTCATCCGAGGAGAAGATGGGTGCTCAAACGGAGAACGAGAGACTTCATCGGGAACTAGAGTCAGCGTGGAAAGAGGCGGCTGATCTTCGTGCCTTTGCCAGGCAGCGCGAAGAGAAACTTGTCAAGATGGATCGGATGATGCTGATTGCTACCGCTCATACTGCTGGATATGCGATTCCTACCGAGGTGATATTCTCACCGGATGTCTTCGACAAAGAGGCCCAGGCCAAAGCTGTTGAATTTTGCGGGCGCTTCAAGAAAAAATAAACAAAGATAGTTTATCCCTTTATTGTTTTCCTTTTGCAATGATGTAATCGAACTCTTTCGGATCTTGGAAGATCTTTTTGAATTCTATCATTACATTTTTGCAATTGATCTGATGTTTACTTTTATTGAACTGTCTTTCATGTCTTGTCTTCCTGGGCTATAAATGGGAGCCAATTTTGCGTTTAATTTTGGGGTGCTTCTTTCTGCTGGGATTGAGTCTTGGATATTTTGTGACTTATCCTTCTTTCCTCATGTCTCTTCGGGATATCATCGATCCTGTTAGAGTGCTTGAAGTGCAAAAGGCGATATCGGCGATGCCACACCCCTATGTGTACTATCCGTCGAATGATGATCATGATGTGGAGCGGAAATCCCGATATGCTTCCCCAATGTGGATGAAGCGAGGTGCTAACTCTCAAAAAAGAAATATGGAAAGTGAGAGCTCTGCACCTTATACTGGGTCGGTGACAGATTCTTGTGAAGTTGCTGTTAGTGCGTTCTCTTCAACTGAGAAGAAGATTTGGTCGCAAGATGGTATTGGCTTCCTTAACCCTGATGAGACAGTTGCTCCTGTGTTGAATCCTCATCCTTCCTGGATTAAGAGGCTCCTTGCTGATGAGCTTGAGAGGGTAATGAGCCTTCCTCTCGAAATGGAGTATCGACGAGTGGGACGTCATACTTCACCGTCTCGCCCATATGGCTCAACGTTTGTCGATCCTCTAAAGCCTCGAAGCGTAGTTTTTCTTGAGTTCACCAGGCAAGGTTACCTCGGGCCCGTTCCAGCAAACCCAAATCACCGCGTGACTCATGTTAGGCGTGTTTGTACCACAGGCAAAACGGTCATAACACTGATGAGTGTGTGGATTGGCGAGCAGTGCATCAAGATTTGATGGATGATGAGGCTATCCCTAATCCTGATCGTGTCAATGTGCAGCCTTAGTAAACGTTTGTTAAAATTCTGTATTTGCGTAAGTGCCTTTGATGTATGTGTAATGTATCACCCTGTTTTAATGAACTTTGTAATGCTTTCGTCGTTTCGCAAAATCTGTATTATGGTTAATGGTTTATGTCATCGAGGGAATTTTTGAGGTGTTCGAGATGCTCGAGAAACCTTGGAACAACATTCGGCGTTCGAGAGCGAGGACCTCATCGGGTAGCTCGCGGTTTGGTCAATCGGTAACAATATGGGGTTGTTAACGCGATTGTTTAAGAGGCGTTCGAGATGCTCGAGAAGCCTTGGAATAACATTTGGTGTTTTTGGGCGAGGACCTCATCGGGTAGCTCGCGGTTCGGTCAATCGGTAACAACATGGGGTTGTTGATGCGATTGATAAGAGGCATTCGAGATGCTCGAGAAGCCTTGGAATAACATTTGATGTTATTGAGCGAGGACCTAATCGGGTAGCTCGTGGTTCGGTCAATCGATAAAAACATGGGGTTGTTGATGCGATTGGTAAGAGGCGTTCGAGATGCTCGAGAAGCCTTGGAATAACATTTGATGTTATTGAGCGAGGACCTAATCGGGTAGCTCACGGTTCGGTCAACCGGTAACAACATGGGGTTGTTGATGCGATTGGTAAGAGGCATTCGAGATGCTCGAGAAGCCTTGGAATAACATTTGATGTTATTGAGCGAGGACCTAAGCAGGTAGCTCGCGGTTCGGTCAATCGGTAACAACATGGGGTTGTTGATGCGATTGGTAAGAGGCGTTCGAGATGCTCGAGAAGCCTTGGAATAACATTTAATGTTATTGAGAGAGGACCTAATCGGGTAGCTCGCGGTTCGGTCAATTGGTAACAACATGGGGTTATTGATGCGATTGGTAAGAGGCATTCGAGATGCTCGAGAAGCCTTGGAATAACATTTGATGTTATTGATCGAGGACCTAATCAGGTAGCTCACGGTTCGGTCGATCGGTAACAACATGGGGTTGTTATTGATAAAAAAAATCGATTTGATTTATTACTGATAGGTTACATAAGCTATTGATAATATTTCTTCAATGTTTGGACGTTCCAACTGTTGTCGAAAATCGTCCCGTCTAAAGAGGCGATTCTTTAGGCCCCGTTGTGCAAGACTGTGTCAACCTTGTAAGGCCCTTCCCATGTTTGCCCTAGCTTTCCCTTGGAGAGCGGGGATTGAGCGACAGCCACATCTCGGAGCATAAGGTCCCCTACTTGGAATGTGCGGGGATGTACCCATTTGTTGTGATATCATGCCAAGCTTTGCTTATAGGCCGTGATGTGGAGCAGGGCATTCAGGCGTTCCTCCTCTAGTCGCTCACCGGCTTCAGTGAGTTCCTCGTCGTTACTGGCCTGCTCATAAGTAATTCGGCGAAGAGATCGAAGGATGACTTCGTAGGGCGCCATTGCTTCCGCTCCATAGGTTAGGAAGAAAGGAGTTCGTCCCGTGCCGGAGTGCGGGGTCGTGCGATATGACCATAACAACGCTAGGATGTGGTCGGGCCATGCTTGTCCTTTATCAAAAAAGCGTGCTTTTATTCCTCGCAGGATCGTTCGGTTGCTTACTTCAATGAGTCCGTTACTCTGAGGGTGTGCCACTAACGTGTAGCGACCCCTGATGCCCCATTCGGAGCAGAACTCGCGGAATTGAATGCAGTCAAATTGTCGTCTATTATCTGTGATGAAAGAATGAGGGACTCTGAATCGGTATATTATTGTTCGTTTGAGGAAACTTATGACATTGTCGGTGGTTATCTTCGCGATGGCATCTGCCTCAATCCACTTCGTGAAGTGATCAACCGCGACTACCACAAAACGCTTCTGTGCTAAGGCTACCGGAAACAGACCGAGCAGATCCACTCCCCATACGGTGAAAGGCCAGGGTTCGCGTGCATTTGACATGCCTGGCAGTTGCGCACTATTCTCACCGCATCGGAGTCCATGGTCTGCCAGTAAAGTCCCTGAAACCGGGCCTTCTTCACAATGGACCGAGCACCCTGATGTGAGCTGCATACTCCCTGGTGTATCTCTTTTAGACAGTGATCTCCCTCCTCCTGGGATATGCAATGTAACCAAGGCTGTTCGGTCGAATTCCGATAAAGGAGGCCGTCATGCATTGCGTCTCGCCAGGATCGCCGAACCACGAGGGATGCTTGAGTCTTGTCTTCTGGCAGGGCTCCATTTTCTAGGTATCTGATTATCTAACTTCTCCAACCGTTTGTTGCTGCATCTGCCGTGTCGATCTACAAGGAGCATTGCGTGCTGATGGCTGGGGCCACAGCAGTTTCTATAAGGGTATGCGGGTCACTAGACTATTCGCCTGCTACGAGAGCGGCAATGGCATCTGCCTCTTCATTTTCCTCTCATGGTACAAGTTTTAGGGTGAAGGTTATTCCCTTGCTTTTGAGATCCTCGAGTAGGGACTTGGCAAGCTCCAAGTATTGACACATTGTTGGGTCTTTTGCTTTGTAAGTGCCACTAACGTGGCTGAGGATGAGTTTGGAGTCTGAGTACATCATCAGGTGTCCTGTTACCATTGTTTTGGCTAGTCGGAGGGCAGCGATCAGGGCCTCATACTCTGATTGGTTGTTTGTGGTTGGAAAATCAAGTCGGACGGCGTATCGTAAGCGGAGGTCGTTAATTAGGTCCCTGAATGGCGATGCCTGCGCCTGCCCACACCGGGCCACAAGACCCGTCCACACTCATGGTCCATTGGTCGCTATTGTTAGCCTTATTCTGGGTGAGGTCGTCGGTTGATGACTCGGTGAATTCGACAAGGAAATCGGATAACACTTGAGCTTTGATCGTAGTGCGGGGCTCAAAGCGTACATCAAACTGCGACAGTCAGACCGACCAGTTGGTGATGCGACCGGAGACCTCGGGTTTCTGGACTGCCTTCTTGAGAGGATAATTGTTCTTGACGACAACCGTATGTGCTTGGAAATATGGCCGTAGGCGTTCAGACGCTTGTGTAATGGCGAAAAGAGCCTTCTCAACCTCGGAGTACCGGACCTCTGCTCCCTTGAGCACCTTGCTTAAGAAGTATATTGGATAGAGCTCTACACCTTCGACTTGAGTGAGAACTACTGCCACGGTTTCATCGGCTATGGTGAAGTACGGCTGGATGTCCCGGCCCTGTTTTGGCACTGACAGTAGGGGTGGCGTGGCGAGGAAAGTCTTAATGGCGTTGAACGCCGCCTGACAGTCCGTAGACCATTTAAAGGAATGCTCCTTTTTTATTGCTTTGTAAAAAGGCAGGCAACGCTCTGCCGAGCAGGAGATGAACCGCCCCAAGGTGATGACCCTTTCGTTGAGTCTCTGAACGCCCTGTAGATTGTGTGGTGCTTTCATTTCTAAGATTGCCTCGATCTTCGTGGGATTAGGCTCAATACCCTTCTCCGAAACCACACAGCCAAGGAACTTGCCACTACAAATTCCGAAGAAGAACTTCTCCGGGTTGAGTTTGAGGTTGTAATCCCTAAAAATTTTAAACACCTTGATGGGTGTCGAATCCACCAAATAAACAATTATTTACTGACTGACTACTGATTCGTAGATAGGGTAAATAGAGATCGTACCCTAAGGATTAATACTGATTGTTCGTATAACAATTAAATCGAAATGAATGTAAATGGGGGTGAATGATTGACTAATTGATTATCTTTAGATTAACTTTGTAAAGTTAAAATTGCAATTAAAAGAAAAGGGGTGTACACTTATCAGGTTGGAAACCGATTAAGGGATAGCCGCAGACTTAGTAATTATTTCCTTTTGATCATTGAAAGTGTGAAATCATCATAATTAACATAACCCGGGCTGGTTATAGTCGTTCCTTATTCATTCCCGACCTAATCCTTCCTTAGTTGTAAAGCAAATCCTAGAGCGCCTAAAGATAAGCTCCTATTTGACAGACAGTTCTAGCTTAGCGCTTAGAATTCAATCTGTCAAAAGCATTAGGAGTTAGAAGGACCCAACCTAAGTTAACCGGATTCTTAGCGATTCCGATTCAAACCAAATTACATATTCATACGCTTAATACAAGTTAGGATTTCAGATGATTACGAATCCTAAACCCTAACATAGTTTCAACGAATGAAGAGATCGAAGCCCGGCCGAACTAAGGTCTAAACTTCCGTTGAAGGTCTGATTTTATAGATCAATGAACATGTAAACGGGTAATAAAATTAGATTACTAAACTTAAGAGCGACAATCTCACAATTGGAAATAATACTAGCCTTTGATCAATCCCTAAATCGATAAAGGAGTTTAGCTACTCATAGCCATGAATCGACTATGATAGCTACAAAATAATGAATGTAAAAATGAAAACAAGAAATTCTGCCAAAAGCTTACAAAAACCCTAACAAGGAACTATCAAAATCCAAAAGTATCTCCAAAAGCAAATGTGGGTCTCTTTTATAGTGTTAATCCAAGAATCTTCTATCTCCTGGGTTCTCTCCTTGTTTACAGGGATTTCTTTCGTTCAAAACATGCTGTTGAAACTGTGGAGATAAGTTAGTTTCTGATTCTGCTGACTTGGCGATCTGAATAAGTCGACTCTCTTAGTCTTGGGCAAGACTAAGCATGTTACACCCGCAAAGCTGAACTTGAGTGAGAAAAGGTCCAAAACAGCCTTCCAAGCCTTCTTTTCTCCAATTTGATCCCTGAAATCACTTATGCAACAAAACAAGTAAAAAGGGTCTAAAACGACACAATTAAGAATGGAATATTCACAAAATGAACATAATAAACTTGTCGTTTTGGACACTTATCACACCTCTGCCAAGTCACGCGGGTGATCGCTTTCATCAGTGCTTAGGACGACCATATCATCGATGTATACTTGTACCGACTTGCCGATGAGGTGAGAAAACATCTTGTCTATCAGCCGCTGATATGTGGCCCCTGCGTTCTTCAGGCCGAAAGGCATTACGTTGTAGCAATATGTGCCTTCATGGGTTATGAAGGAGGTTTTCTCGGCATCGGCTGGGTCCAGGGGTATTTGCTGAAAACCGGCTATGGCATCAAACTGGGATAGGATTTTGCGCCCTACTGTTTGATCGAAAAGTTGATCTATGTTAGGCAGTGGGTAAGAATCTTTGGGACATGCTTTATTAACATCGGTAAAGTCTACACACATGCGGTACTTTCCACTAGGTTTCTTTACAAGTACAATATTAGAAAGCCAATCCGGATAGTGAACTTCGCGAATAAATTTAACAGCTAAAAGCTTCTCGATCTCTGCCTTGACCGCTGCCTGCTTGTCCCTTGCTTGTACCCGCTTCTTATGTTTTAGAGGCTCGACAGAAGGATCGATATTCAACTTGTGAGTTTCCTGCTCGGGTGAAACGCCCGTGATATCCTCGGTGCACCAAGCGAACACGTCTGAATGTTCGGTGAGAACGGCCTTTATTTCATCGGCCAGCTGAGGCTGTAGCTTGGTCCCGATCTTCATTGTCTTGCTCTCCCCAACGGGGCAGTCTTTCACTAGCTCAATTGGCGTGGGATTGTACCCCCTCATATTCATCAGGTCGTCCTCAAGATAGAGTGCTGTCCGAGGTTGAGTTGCCCCCCATTGCAGTTTCTTGGCCAAGATGCGGTCTCCATGGATGGTGATTTTGCCGCTTCGATGTGGTAGGGCCAGGCATAGGTCGGAGATGTCAATCACAGCTTTGAGGCTAGCCAACAAAGGTCTTCCGATGATAGCGTTGTAGGCTAAGGTGATGTCCACCACTACCCATTCGGCAGTGCCTTCTGTCTCCTCACCGCCCTCACCGAGGATCGTCGGGAGAGAGATTATTCCTTTTATGGGGACTTCTATCTCTGACAATCCGATTAGGGGAAAGGTTCCCGCGCAGAGAGTCGTGTGGGTATTTTTCATAGCGCGCAGCGCTGTTGTAGACACCGAGTCGGAGGACCTGTGATGAAAACCCACAACAAACGGCTAAAGCGGTTGATTCCATTAACTAGGAAATTTAAAAATCAAGGGGAAACTCGGAGAGCCGGCATGTGATAGCCCCATTAACGAATTCAGCGTCTCCTGAGTAAGGTCGGGCATGTTCATTGTCATATCGATGTATGAGAAGGCCCCGGAAGTCGGGCGTTGGCCAATGAATGACCAATGTCGCTCCCGGCAATCATCACCGGGCGTCGAAAGTCGCCCGTCGGACGATGGGCGTCGCTCGTCGAGCGTTGGGCGTAGCCCGAGGCACGTCGACGTCGCCCCACGTTCGATGGGTGGACACCCCACGGCGTCGGGTGAAAGCCCAACGCTCGTTGGGCGGACGCCCCGTGGCGTCGGGCGAACGCCCAACGCTCGTTGAGCGGACGCCCAACTTTGGTTGGGCGAACGCCCGACGAGGTTGGGTGCGCGCCCAATAGCAGTTGGGCGTTCGCCCAACCAAAGTTGGGCGTTTGCCCAACGTAAGTTGGGCGTTCGCCCAACTAGTTTGGGCGTCCGCCCAACATAATTTGGGCGTCGCCCAATCCTCATCGGGCGATGCCCAAATTTTATTGGGATCCGTGCCTATAAAAGGCACGGATCCCTATGCATTTGAAGAGGGAGATTTTGGAGAGCTTCTCACTCTAGACATTTTTAGAGAGAGAGAGTTAATTTTTTGGGAAAAAACATTTTTTTCCTAAAAAAATCCAAATTTCCTAAAAGTTAAATATTTTACCAAAACACCAAAAACATCGAAAAATCATAATTCGTGGAATCAACCGACTTCAACTATCAATACCGATCTTGAGGTAGTATCCGAGGACTAGACTCGTTTTGTTTTATTTTATTTATTTTCTTCATTTATTTATTTTTAGAATGTAGTTTTATTTATTTAGTTAGTTATTTATTTACTACATTTATTTATTTTCCCGTATTTATTTAAAATTCCGTCGCGCATCAAATAAACGTTTGGTTTTGTTTTGAAATAAAAAACCTCGTCTTAAGTCCCAATACGAACCGTGATCCCGTTTGAGGGTAGTTCGGGATTAAAACGTTGTATATATATATAGATTTGAGAAAAGCCTTTTTTTAATTAACGTTTTAAAAACAAAACATCGTTTTAGGAGTCTACGTTATAGACTATGATCCAATTTGGGTAGTTCGGAGGTCCAAAACGATAGAATAGATCTAATCTAAAGTATTTGAATAAATCTGGAAAGTATGGGGACTGTTTCTGATATTCTGTCATTTTTGTCACTAACAGCAGATTAGCGACAGATTTTCCGTCGGTAATCTGCTGGAATCTGAAAATTCCTCTTTTAACCCTCTTTTCTCAACTTTTTGATATTTATACTTGTATATATATGTATATAACTATGTAATATATTGATTAAAATTATTTTTGGGGTGTCTAACTAATGATTATTTATGCATTTTGTGCATTTGGGTCTAATTTATATTAATTTGGTTTTATGAAACTATATGTATATATATATATGTTTTTTTTTCCTTTTAGTGTTTTGAGTGGTTTACTCTTTATATATCTATTATGCATAAAAACTATTTTTGGCTTAAATATAATTTTCTTATTTTATGAATTTTATCCATCATTTTTACATGTTTTGAATTGGAATAAAAGTGTATCGTATCTAGTATTATATATATTACCGTTTTCACTTATTAATAACTTATATATATATTATTAGTATTTGTCTTATCTCACTTTTGGATCTATATGTATTATTTTACCATTTTTGTATATATGTATAAATATGTATATTTATCCTCTTTTTGGATTTTCTATATGTATATATTCTTTAAACGTATTTGAATTGTGGGGGGGATTCAGATTAAATTTGTTAATTGTTGTGATTATGAAGATTAAAGAGAGTGAAAGTATGGGAAATAAACCACCAAAGGGTCTCAATTTAATTGTGTAAATTAAAGGCATTTGGAGACTTTCAAAATATAGATAAGAGTTTTTGGCTTCTTTTTTGGTTCCAAGTGGTTTTCTAAAATGTCACGTTTTGAAACCTTAATTCGTTCCAACGACGGATTAAGCAAACCTTGTAATTAAAATCGTTTTTATTGGTAAATAATAGAGTTTTGAATCGTTTTCCTATTCAAATGGTTTTTGTACAAAAATAAATGGACTTGTATGCTTAATCACGTTTTCTTGTTAAAACTTCTCATTCCAACGTTTTCAAACGCGCGAGTCGTTCCAACGGCGATTCAAGTAAACATTATGTAAACAAACGAGGTTTTGAAACGTACCTAAATCGTTCCAATGGCGATTAAGGTACGAACCATGTAAATAAATTCGTTTTCGGGAGTGAGATTAGCGTAGATGTAATGTATAATATGAAGCATAACTCACATTGTAAATAAATCAATTCTTTCTTCTATCCCCCTCTCTCTCCTATACGCTTTAAATTCATGCAAAATGGGTGATTCTTTAATAAAGTGGCTTTCGATAACATGCTCAAAACGGTTTTCAAAGCGAGAAAGAAAAGGTTTCAAATGAATTTTAGACTTAAAGAAATATACGATTAGTCCGTTATCGCCTAACACGCTAAGTAGGAGGCCGGTGGTTCATAACCGGGCGATGTCGGGGTGCCTAGTAGCCTTTCTCCGGAAAGGAGCTAGCCTTCTCGACTCATACCTAAGTTTCCCGAACCCTCACCGATCTCCCGCAAGGGATCGGTGTTCATTTTCCCATTCGTGGGTTACGACTCTTCCATACTCCAGGCTCCGGTCCTGCCGAGCAGCTTGATTCCACGATTGGTTGCTTTCGGCACCAATCACAGCATCTGTCGTCAATGGTGTCCACCCCCCGGTCCGCCCGGGCGAGGCCACGGCACCTACAGCTATCCAGGTCAGCAAATTTACTGAGCTTCCCGTGTCAACTAGCACCTGGTGCACCTTAAAGCTGGCGATGTTGATAGCGACCACGAGGGCCTCCGAGTGGCTGGTTCGGAGTGGTGGCTGTAGTGTCAGGGTCTGATCAGCTGTTTTTCTCTTCCGAGAGGTCTCCGGATGGGGACAGAGCGCCGGTGTTCCCTCTCTTATGACACGAATTTCCTCGTGGAACCTTGGTCGCTTTGGTTCCTCCGCTCGGCCAGCATCGTGCTGCTTCGGGCTTTGCTCTCTTTGCCTAATGGGTCTCGGTGGGGCACCTTGCTGTGTGATTCATTCGATTTCCTTCTGTAGTTGATAACAGTTCTCCGTGGAGTGTCCGGAGGATTTGTGGTATTTGCAGTATTCCTTCTCGATGCGGGTCTTCCCTTTGTCCGCAGGCGGGGTTAGGTGTGCGTATCGCCGAGCTAGGTTCTGAGTAACATAGTGCACCTCCTTTCCTCGGGACCGGTCTCCCCTGCGTTTTGAGTTCATCGGCTCTACACTCGCGGAAAAAGGCAAGGGGGCCTCCCTACGGGCCCGTCCTCTGTCTCAGGCCTCCCCGATCAGCCTGCTTTTTTCTTCTCTTCGTGAGTCTCCTCTGGCTTTGTCTTTTTCCGATTCTTCGTACCTGCAGGTCGATCACAGTCGTCGTACCGGACAAAGGTCTGTGCCATGGTCATGAGCTCCTCAAAGGATCAGGGAATCTTTCTGAAGCACTTTTGCTTAAGGGGCTCGCACGAGGTGCCTTTTGCGAGGGCGTCGTGGGCCACTTCCAGATTGAGGCCTTTGACCTGAGAGGCCATGTGGTGGAACCTGGAGAGGAAATTTCGTAGTGGCTCGGTCGTCCGCTGTTTGAGCCCATTGAGGTCCGAGCTGATCTTCCTCACCTTTGCTGCCGCGGCGAACCTAGAGAGAAAAAGGTCTTTTAATAGGTCAAAGGAATCGATGGACTCAGGAGCCAATCCTCGATACCACTCCTGCGCACTCGCGGAAAGTGTAGTGGGGAAAACCTTGCACATAATGTCCTCGTCCTTGGAGTAGAGGTTGATGGTGCTCATAAAAGAAGCCACGTGATTATTCGGGTCTTCGGTTCCCGAGTACTGGGATAATCGTGGGGCTTTCCAGTGATGAGGGAACCTCGTTTCAATGATTCTTTATACCAGCGGAGTTTTGCTGGAGGTGATTGAAGCGTGCCGTTGTTAGACAAGGTGTCGAACGGCCTCGCCTGGGCGGACCGGGGGGTGGACACCTCATGGCGACATAAGCGGTGATTGGTGCCGAAAGCAACCAATCGTGGAATCAAACTGCTCGGCAGGACCGGAGCTCGGAGTATGGAAGAGTCGCCACCCACGAATGGGAAAATGAACACCGATCCCTTGCGGGAGACCGGTGAGGGTTCGGAAAACTTAGGTACGAGCCGAGAAGGCTAGCTCCTTTCCGGAGAAAGGCTACTAGCCACCCCGACATCGCCCGGTTATGAACCACCGGCCTCCTACTCAGCGTGTTAGGCGATAACGGACTAATCGCATATGTCTTTAAGTTTAAAATTCATTTGAAACCTTTTCTTTCTCGCTTTGAAAACCGTTTTGAGCATGTCATTAAAAGCCATTTTAGTAAAGAATCACCCACTTTGCATAAATTTAAAATACATAGGAGAGAGAGGGGGAGAAGAGAGAATTTATTTATTCACAGTGTGATTTTATGCCTTAGTCTATACACTAATTCTAAGCTAATCCCATTCCCCAAAAACGAGTTTATTCACATGGTTCGTACCTTAATCGCCGTTGAAACGATTTAGGTACGTTTTGAAACCCCGTTAATGATGTTCCCTACGAATCGAGCATTTGAAAACATTGAGCAAACCATTTTAATCTAAAAACGTGATTAATCATACAAGTCAATTTATTTTGTACAAAACCATTTAATTAGGAAACGATTCAAAACTCTATTATTTACAAATAGAAAACGATTTTAATTACAAGGTTCGCTTAATCCGCCGTTGGAACGAATTAAGGTTTCAACACGTGATATTTTAGGAACGGTTTAAAATGACAAAAATCTTTTATTTGCACTTGAAGAATATCTAGAAAAACTTTAATTTAAACAAACAACTTGAAATCTCTTTTTGTCTTTTATTTTCCCCTTTTCACTCAATTAACCTCCATTTGAACATAATTACAACAATTAATGAATTAAACTCAAATTCACCCAACCAAAACACTTTCAAAACATATATATATATATATATATATATATATATATATATATATATATATATATATAGGAAATTTAAAAGGAAAAAAAGAAATATGTACATATACATATATTTTTAGTAGAAATGGTGACTATACCTATAGATTAAAGAGGAGGTAAAGAGAAAATATATATATTATGATTATCAATAGGTAAAATGGTAATGAAAATAATGCTAGATATAATATACTTTTATTTTAATTAAACAAATATGTAAGAAATGAATAAGATTCATAAAGAAGAAAATGGTATTTAACCCCCAAAATGGTTTATGATAAGTATATATAGAAAATAACCCCCAATAACTCCAAAATAATAAATATGTATAGTTTAAATGAATTAGATGGAAAATCTATAAATATACATATAATCTTATCAAATCAAATTAATAAAAAATAATATCTAAACATGTTAAATAAATATATACAAAAAACCAAAAATAATTTGAATACATTATTACATAATTATACATATATATACATCAAGGACCAAAAGTCTACAAGTTGAGAAAGAATGACCAAAACAACATTTTTTACATTTCAGCAGCTTTTCCACAGAAATTCCGTCGGTAAACTACCTTTTGGACAGAAAATGGAAAATTACAGAAACAGTACCTAACATTTCAGATTTGTTCAAACACTTTAAATTAGATCTATTCTATCGTTTTGGATCTCCGAACTACCCAAATAGGATCATAGTCTATAACGGAGACTTCTAAAACGAGGTTTTATTTTTAAAACGTTATTTAGAAATATTTTCAAAACTTATAATTACAACGTTTCTTAATCCCGAACTACCTTTGAATCGGATCATGGTTCATATTAGGATGTTAAAACGAGGTTTTTTATTTCAAAACAAAACCGAACGTTTATTTAATACGAGACAAAAAATTAAATAAATACGGAAGATTAAATAAAACGTGATAGATAAATAATTAACTAAATAAATAAAATTATAAGATAAAAATAAATGAATAAAGAGAATAAATTAAATAAAATAAAACGAGTCTAGTCCTCGGATAATACCTCAAGATCGGTATTGACAGTTGAAGTCGGTTGATTCCACGAATCGTGATTTTCCGGTGTTTTTTGTGTTTTTGGTAAAATTTTAACTTTTAGGAAATTCGGAATTTTTAGGAAAAAAATATTTTTTCCCAAAAAATAACTTCCTCTCTCTAAATAATGTTTTAGAGTGAGAAGCTCCCCTAGAATCCCCCCTCCTCAAATGCATGGGGATCCATGCCTTTTATAGGCACGGATCCCAAAAAAATTTGGGCGTAGCCCGAAGGGCGTCGGGCTACGCCCAACTTGGTTGGGCGTATGCCCAACCTCTATTGGGCGCGCGCCCAACAGACGTTGGGCGTTCGCCCAACGGATGTCGGGCGTTCGCCCGACGGATGTCGGGCGCTCGCCCGACAGATTTCGAGCGCACGCCCGATGGATGTCGGGCGCACGCCCAACGTAGGTTGGGCGCACGCGCCTCGCCGCTGCTGGGCGTGCGCCCCGCGCTGCCGGGCGCGCGCTGGCTGCCGCTAGGCGCTCGCCCAGCGCCGCTGAGCGCCCACGAGCCGTCCACTTGACGACCGCAACCCCTACAGACCCTCTCGTGATTCTTATTATTATTTTTTCTTTAAACTATCGGAACCGACCGCTTCAACCGTCTTGTTATGGGTTTTCATCACAGGTCCTCCGACTCGGTGTCTACAGTTGCCCCTACTTTCCTATGTTGACAGTGATGTGTGTGTTTTGAAAACGTTTTTTGCTAACGCAACACATGCAATGTAAATAAATTAAAGTAAAAGACACGTATAGAGTAGGAGGAACAATACGTGATCTTCATGCCGCATGCTCCGGCTTCATCTTCGATCTTTGCCTTGTCCGTCCCGCTTTTGCCTTTAAATCGGCTGCGGATGGACGTTCTTTCTAGGGAACCTAGTCTCTAAATCGACTGCTGGTATACCGGCTCAATAGCAACCCCGATCTCTAGATCGACTGTAGGTAAAATGGCTTAAAAGCAACCTTGGTCCACGACCGCGGGTAAAACGGCTCAAAAGTAACCCTAGTCTCTAAATCGACCGCAGGCAAAATGGCTCAAAAGCAACCATGGTCTCCAAATCGACCGCATGCAAAATGGCTCAAAAGCAACCCTGGTCTCTAAATCGACCGCATGCAAAATGGCTCAAAAGCAACCCTGGTCTCCAAATCGACCGCAGGCAAAATGGCTCAAAAGCAACCCTGATCTCTAAATCGACCGCATGCAAAATGGCTCAAAAGCAACCATGGTCTCTAAATCGACCGCATGCAAAATGGCTCAAAAGCAACTCTGGTCTCTAAATCGACCGCAGGCAAAATGGCTCAAAAGCAACCCTGGTCTCTAAATCGACCGCAGGCAAAATGGCTCAAAAGCAGTCCTGGTCTCTAAATCGACCGCCGGCAAAATGGCTCAAAAGCAACTCTGGTCTCTAAATCGACCGCAAGCAAAATGGCTCAATAGCAATTCTGAATTTTAAAACACTGTCGTCTGTGTTTTACTAGGGTTATCGTCTTGGGTATTTGAGTTATTGATAGGAACGTGCTTATCCTTTTATCTGGAACGCTTTTGACTAAACATCATTTTTCTGCTGACTGTTGTTTGTATTTTGACTGGTGCCACTATTCTGTAAAATTCTGACTGTCATCTGGAATCATATCCTTAGGGTCTTGGTCGTCGCCTGGCTGAAACGGACTGCGAATCGGAGGTCTGTGCACCTGGCAATTAATTATTTACTTTTCACCTTTATGTCACGTCGTACCTTTTTCACTATTTACGGGAATGTCATTCCCTTTTCCTATATAAGGTGGTGGGGTTTCATTTCAACCCCACACCTTCTCTCTCTTCTCTCTCTCTCTAGCACTAAACTTATAGCATTCTCGATGGATTCGGATAGGCACGATGGCACGAAGGGCATGGATGCGGGTTTTGAGAACTTGGCTAGAGTGGTTCCTTTTCAGCACCCTGCTTCTCATCTGAGCCGGACCAACATCAATTCGGTAAGTACCCCCTTGATCTTTATCTTTTGACAAGACTTCTAGGCCTTAGCAGCCCCATTTTGAACGTCGTTTGCATGCCAACCTTTAGACTGCTTAGAAGACTTTTAATTTAGAAAACACGAATTTTTATGCACGTGAACAATGCTTTATGCTTTTTGTTTGTTGAAAGAATGCGAACTATATACATGAGAATAGTAAAAATACGGACAATGCATGCCAACCGTAAAAATGCGAATAATGCACGTGAATAGTAAAAACATGAATAATGCACGTGAATAGTAAAGACATGAATAATGCATGCTAACCGCAAAAAACATGAATAGTGTACGTGAATAGTAAAAACATGAATAATGCATGCTAACCGCAAAAATGTGAATAGTGCACATGAATAGTGAAACATGAATAGTAAAAACGTGAATAGTGCACGTGAATAGTAAAAACGTGAATAGTGCACGTGAATAGTAAAAACGTGAATAATGCACGTGAATAGTAAAAATATAAACAACTAAATTAAACGCTTTTGAATCAAGTTAGAATTAGGTTAAGCTCTTCGCAAGCACGCGGGAGAGTGGAACACCAAAGAATAAAGGATTAACCAAATCTTATACAAATGATTCTACAAGCGAAATCTCACAGAGTAACGATCTTAACTGACAGGAACTTCTAGGTTAGATTTAAACATAACCGAAAGAATAGCTAGGTTAACAAACTTTTATTAGACGTATGCATAGAAGCGAGGTTCTCGAGGAGTAATGACTTTAGTTTGGCCCTTTTCCTTACCCGTTCCGTTCCTTCCAGGTCATTGGTATTTCAGGGACCACCGAGGGCATTCACATCGGGCATGCCATGCTTAGCCCGGCGGCTAAAGCCCGGGTACGAGAGTTGGGCTTCGAGCCCTTCATCCTGGCGCTGCCTCGCGCCAACGGGGTGTGCGACCGGTTCGGTCTGCGCGCCTTATGCGAGAGATGGGTAGACTCGACCCACACCTTTCACTTTTTTTTGGGGAGATGACGATCTCTCCCCGCGACTTCTCCTTGCTGACCGGATTGCGGGGTAGCGGCATCTCGGTCCCGCTTTTCTTTGACATGGTGCGTCCTCGGGTTGACTATGCCGAGATATCTGCTTTGGTCGGACCCGGAGTCTATACCGGCGTCAAGTCTACCCCGGCGAAGTTCGTCACCACCTACGGATTATTGAGTCGCAGGGACTTCTGTGACCGAGATGACACGGATCAGGCCACTCGCAGCTTCCTTCTGTATGCTTTGGGCGAGACGATCTTCCGCACTAAGAGCGGGACCATACATGCGGGTCTCATCCAGGCTTTCCGTGATTTGGATGCGGTGTCGTCCTACGATTGGTCAGGAGCCGGCTTGGCTTTTCTATATAAATTCCTGGACCTGACTTGCCGGAAGCGCAAGGATTTCGGCGGTTACACCTTTGCCCTCCTGGTACGCTTTCTATCATTGGCTTGTCCCTTTATTCTTTCCGTGATTTCTGTTTTTGACATCCGTTTCTACGAGCAGGTTTGGGCCTATGAGAGGCGGATTCTGCCGTGCACTCGCAGGAGTAGGCCACGCACGGTCAGGCTTCCACTTATAGCGAGGTGGAGTGACTTTGATTTGCGTACTGAGAGGAGGCGGACGGTGGCCCGACTCCTATCATGGATCAACACGCGGAGCTTGGGATAGGTGAACATCTCTTAACCATGATGGATTTTGTTTGATCTTGTCTGACCTCTCTTTTGTTTTTTCAGATTTCCTTTAGATGGGACGACCTCGACTTCGGTCCCGATTCTGCTTATGTTACCCGCATTCAGGGGCAGCAGTGTGTGCTCACCGGCCCGTGCGTGCGAGCCTGGTATTTGGGGGACCGGGGTTTTACCGGGGTTAGTGCCACACATTGGACGCCAGGTGAGATTCCCATGTCCATGTTTGCGGTGAGGGTCATGCCTTTGTCGGACATCCGTCGCGATTTGACCAGTCGATTCGCCCCTCGGGATGTGTGGGACCACGCAGGGGGTCGTGCCCGCTATTTATCGACTCTGTTGACCCCGTTGGATCCTCCCGAGGTCGCGATGGATGTGGACCCTGCAGATGACGTGTTTTCGGCGGAGGCTGTTGCCGCGGTCTTTGGTCAGGAGGAGATTCCGGTGAGTTCTTTGACCTATTTATTCTTTATTTACGAGGTGGTTATGGGTATTTATTGTGTCTTTACGTGCAGGAGGGTTCCTTATGGAGCGCTCGGACGTCTGACTTTTTCGATGGTGCTCGGGCCCGGACTTCTGTGAGCAAGCCTTCCTATTATGCAAGCGAGTCCTCCGGCATTGCTCAACCCGAGCGGCTTCGCCTCGGCACACCCTTCCCGATCCCAGGGAGAGATTTTCCAGTGATTCATTACGGCGAGGTGGGTGTGGCCTACTCCGGCATCGAGACAGCCCCTTCGATTTTTACCTCGAGGATGCCGTTCGATCCCCCTGATGCTCTCCATACTTCGAGGGAGACGTGTACTGATTATATGGGATTGTCTGGTTATTTCAGAGAGCAGCTCACTCTACGCTGCGCCGGCCACCTGGTGAGTATTCTTATTATGTATTAGTGTAGTGAAATGTATGCGTGTGATGCACATATGTATGTATGATATATTTTTTCCCTTCTTTTTTTTATTTGCAGAGCGATCTTCATGCAAATGAGCAGCGGTTCAGTGAGTCGCAGCGGGATGCCAATGCTAGAGTCGGGCATGTCTATCGCGAGAGAGATGCTCATTGGTCGGAGAGGGTGCGAGTTGAGACCGAGGGGCGTCTTGCCGCAGAGGAGATGACGCGAGTGGAGGCCACGGGGCGCCTTGCCACCGAGGAGGGTCGTCGGGTTGCCGAGGAGGCCTTATCTGCGGAGCGGGCTTCTCATCTGAGGGACTTTGAGGACTTTTGGGATTTTCCTCCTCATTAGGCTCATTATTTGCAGTTTTCTCATTAGTATTACCCCGATGTATAGTTTGTATATAGGGAGAGGGGTGGATAGGACATAGGCTTTTTTATGTGAAAGAGGTAGGAAATGTATAACTCATGATTCATAATACAATGCATTCAGTAGATTATAATGATTCCAATCATCCTCTTCAAATATATTCATGCCTTTATTTATTTACAAACAACAGAAATACTTAGCCGCTTATACATTATTTTCACAATTGCTCAAGATATAGCCACTGTTACCAGGACCCGCCTTTTTCGGTTTTCAGATCCCAGCGATTTTTTATCTCTCCTTTTATTATCCCGGAATTTTTAAACGAGTGCCCTTTCGGCTTTTCACCCATTGGGATGTCCCTTATTGTTGCATAGGTCGCCCTTTGCGTGTTTTCAACCTATCGGGAATTTTCATTTCTTTTTTCTTTTCTTTTTTTACGAAAAGTATTTCTTAAGCCTATCCAGATTGGTAGGTTCAGAGAACTCCATGTCGTCCATAGTAGTTAGCTTCACCGCCCCTTTGCTTAGGATTTTCTTCACGAGGAATGGTCCTTCCCAGTTTGGCCTGAACTTGCCCCTAGGGTCGGTGTGCGTCATTCGAATATGTTTCAGCACCAGGTCCACTTCTTTGATAGGGTTGGCCTTGACCTTTTTGTTGAAGGCTCGGGCCATCCTTCTCTGATACAACTGCACATGATAAAGAGCTTCCATCCTTTTCTCGTCCACCAATGCTAATTGCTCATATCGCTTCTTCACCCATTCCGTCTCGGGAATCTCTGCTTCTACTACGATTCTCAACGATCGCTTTTCCATCTCAATCGGGAGAACAACTTCGGCCCCATATACCAAGGAGAACGGCGTTGCCCCAGTCGACATTCTAACCGTCGTGCGATAAGCCCATAAAGCGAGCGGAAGCTGCTCGTGCCAATTCCGGTGCGATTCCACTGTCTTTACAAGAATCCTTTTAAGGTTTTTATTAGCCGCCTCTACCGCCCCATTAGCTTGCGGGCGATACGGAGAAGACCTATGATGCTCAATACCGTACTCTTGGAAGAGACTTCTCACCTCTCCCTGAAACTGGACCCCATTATCCGTGATCATGTGATGAGGCACTCCAAACCTGGTGATCAAGTGCTTTTCAATGAACTTCCTCATCTGCTTAGACCCCAACTTGCTAAACGATTCTGCCTCTACCCACTTGGTGAAGTAGTCAATGGCGACTGCAATGAATTTGTGTCCGTTCGACGCATTAGGCCTCACCTCCCCGATGATATCAATGCCCCAAGCCGCAAACGGCCAAATGGGTGCTAACACGTGCAGTTCCATAGCTGGTAAGTGATTATAATCTCCGTGGATTTGACAATCATGGCATTTCTTCGCATATTTGTTACAATCTCTTTCCATGGTGAGCCAATAGAAGCCTTGCCTTACGATTTTCTTTGCCAATACTGCTCCTCCCATATTGGCTCCACCAATTCCCGAGTGTACTGACTCCATTGCCTCACGGGCTTCTCCCTCATCCAAGCACCTCAATTGTAAACCATCGGCGTGTCTTTTGTAAAGCAGGTCATTGTGGATGACAAATTGCTGAGCTAACCTTCTGATCACAGCCTGATCCCTAAGTTCTGATTCTACCGGGTTTGTTCCACTTTTCATGAAGTTTACGATATCGAAATACCAAGGCTTTTCATCTGCTCCCAATAGCATTACGTCTTCATAGCACGGTTTGTGGGACCTCCTCAGCACCAAAGGCTTCGAGGCAAGATTCCGAGGGTTATCCCATACTGACACCAAAGTGGCCAAAGCATCCGCTGCCTGGTTCTGTGCTCGAGGAATGTGATAAAAACGACACTCGCTGAATCTCTGCGCCAATCCCTCCAACTGGGGTATGGACGCAACCTTTCTTCCCTTACTTCCCATTTTCCCTGTGCTTGTTCGATAATCAGTTTTGAGTCGCCCCAAATTTCAACATATGATGCTCCCAGCGCTGCTAACGACTCTAACCCGTAGATGCACGCTTCATACTCGGCCATATTATTGGTGAGAGGGAAGGATAACTTCTTTGCCATTGGGACCCTTTCTCCTTCTGGTGAGATAAGTAGCACGCCTACCCTGGCTCCATTTGAGTTAACTGCTCCATCGAAGAACATTTTCCACGGTATAACTTCGATTGCGTTCAAGTGCTCATCGGGGAAATCATAGTTTATCTCTTCCTCTTCCGCATTTAGAGGATGATTGGCCAGAAATTCTGCTACGGCTCTCCCCTTAATAACCTTTTTTGTTACATATTCGATGTCAAATTCGGATAAGAGCAACAACCATCGGGCTAGCTTCCCTGTTAGAGATGGAGTTTGGTACAGATACTTTACAGGATCCATCCAGGAAATAATGATCACTTTGTAAGATTGAAAATAGTGTCGTAGTTTCCTTGTTAGCCATACTACTGCCACGCACGTCTTTTCGATCATGTTATACTTAAGCTCGTATTCCAGGAACTTCTTACTCAGATAATACACCGCGTGCTCCACACCGGTGTCCCCTTCTTGGGCCAACATTGCCCCAACAGATCGCTCCTCGATTGCTACATAGAGGAGAAGCGGTTTTCCAAGTTTAGGCGGTCTTAAAACCGGTGGATTAGACAAATAGTTCCGGACACACTCTAATGCTTGCTGGCACTTATCATTCCAAACCGTGGGTTGATCTTTCCATAGCAGCTTAAAGATCGGCTCGCAGATCGCAGTGAGTCGTGCTATGAACCGACTGATATACTGAACCTGCCTCAGGAATCCTCTCACTTCTTTCTCATTCTTTGGCGCCGGCATTTCTTGTATGGCCTTTACTTTGTCGGGATCCACCTCAATCCCCTTGTTACTGATCACATAGCCTAAGATCTTCCCCGATGAAACGCCAAAGAAGCACTTCTTCGGGTTCAACCTTAGCTTGAATTCTGCAATTCGGGCCAAAAACTTCTCAAGTGCAGCGAAATGCCCCTCTCTCATCTCTGACTTGACCATCATGTCGTCCACATAGACTTCCACCTCTTTGTGTATCATATCATGGAACAGTGTCGTAGCCATCCGTTGATAAGTTTCCCCGGCATTTTTCAAACCAAACGGCATTACTCTATAGTAGTATGTTCCCCACTCAGTTGTGAACGAGGTCTTTGCCTTGTGCTTTTCTGCCATTTGAACTTGCATGTAGCCCATGAAGCCGTCAACATTCGTGTGCAAGACGCTCGATGCTGCACTGTCGATTAATACGTCGATGTGAGGCAATGCGAATTCATCTTTGGGGCAAGCCTTGTTGAGATCTCTATAATCGACGTACATTCTCACTTTACCGTCCTTCTTCGCGATTGGTACTACATTTGCTACCCAATGGGGATAGTCGATTACTTCGATGAACCCTACTTCTAACTGTTTCTTCACTTCCTCTCTGATCTTATCTGCCCATTCCGGCCTCATGCGTCGGAGTTTCTGTTTCACGGGCTTAGCATCGGGGTATGTCGGAATACGGTGAGTTACGATTGATTGATCGATTCCTGGCATGTCTTCGTATGTCCAAGCAAACACTATTTTGTATTTTTTAATTATTCTCTCAAATTCTTTCCTCTCTTCAGTAGTTAATTCTTGAGCAATTTGTATAAGTTTAGGATTTTCATCTGTGCCAAGATTGAAAGTTCATATTTCTATTGTATTGATTTCAAATGTAGGCATGTTATATGAATGAGAATGCATGGAATGATCAGAATCAACATCAAGCAAGTAAGCAAAATCAGAATTCATTTCATTGATAGTGTTGGCGAGTACATCATCGGATTCAAATAAAGCAGTAATACGATTTTCATCATCGGGGTTCTCGGGTTTCTCATAGGCCTTGGAGGTGTTGGGCTCATCCACCGCTCCCACAGTTGCCTCAATAGTGATGACCTGCTCCTCGGCATTCAAATCTAACATCATGATCTCCTCGACGAAGCAGCTCGCCTCTCCTTTGTCCCAGCTGGTGACATCATTGAAGATCTCAAAGCCCGGTAGAATCTTTCCTTCGGCGCTAGTCCATGACTCGGGAGTCCCAGAATAAACCTTCTCGTGCCCCTCATTAACAAAATACTTCTTTAAGCCCACCTTTCCTTCACCACCTGTGTTGGACGGACCTCCTAGCTCATATCCCAAACCCCTCCGGGTTTTCTGACTCTTGAAGTCCGGAGATTCTGGCAACCCTTGATGGTGTGCTCCCAAGCCCATACCGGGGATGGAACCCCCTTTCATCATCTTCACCACATCGGCGGTCATGCTAGACTCGTATATCCCTGAGACTTGGAATCTGGAGAAAAGCTGAGGCTCAATTCCCAATGCCGCCACTGAACTCAATTTCTCAGCTTTGATCATCACTATCTCCTCCCCGAAGGGAATTTTGATCATTTCGTGGAGCGTGGAGGGCACCCCTCCTAGCTTATGGAACCATGGGCGTCCCAACAACACAGCAAAAGTCACTGGTATATCCAGCACAGTGAACTCTGTTTCTTCCTCGTGCAGCCCCACTTTCAACTTGGCCTTAAAGACTCCTTCAATGTGCCTGCGGCTATCATCGTAGGCTCTGATCACAGTTTCCGAGGCAGTCAATTCTCCTCTTTCCACTCCCAACTTGGACAAAAGTTTCAGCGGGCAAACATTAATGGCCGATCCATCATCAACCATCACACAGCTAGTCTTCTTCCCGTTAATCTCAGCTCGGATGTATAAAGGCTTGTTGTGAGCCTTACCCTCTTCCGGGAGATCTTCGTCGGTGAAAGTGATTTCAGCCTTCTTCTAGGCCATAATCGCCCCTACTAGTCTTCTTCGTCAGTTTTTTATGTTTTCACGTTTTCGTGTTTTTAACAAATTTTCATTTTTTTGTGTTTTTACACGTTTTTATGTTTTTTCAGGTTTCGTGTTTTTAACATTTTTTACATTTTCGTGTTTTCCATATCTTTTCACGTTTTTTGTATTTTTTTTGCATTTTCTTGTTTCCATGGATTTTTTCTACAATTTTTTCCTTGCGTTTTCACAAATTTCCAAGTCTCTACATTTTTTGTGTTTTATCATTTGCATATTTTTGTGTGTTTTTTCATGTTTTGCGTATTTTTTTTTGTTATCTCATTTATATGTTTTTCACGTTTTCACCATTTTCCACATCTTTTTTTTTATGTTTTTACAATTTTTCCGTTTTTTTTCCGTTTTTAATGTTTTTTTTCTATTTTTCGTGTTTTTTTCCGCCTTTCATGTTTCTCATGTTTCTGTTTTTTATACATTTTTTAAAATAATATATATTAAATATTTGAACAATTTATAGTAATAATTAAAATTTTAAAAGAAATAAGAAATTACATTTGAGGATAATGTTGTCTTTTGAATAAAAAAAATTATCTATTCCATTCTATCTTATTCCAACAACCATACATAGAAATAATTATTTCTAAGAAATATCTATTTCATTCTTTGTTATTCTATTCCTTTGGAATAACTACGAACCAAACGGTACCTAGAGGGTTTAAATAAATATGGAAGTTGAAGTAGCACCATTGGAATATAAAAAAACACTTTTTTTAGACTAAACCCGATGTGGTTGAAGATCAATATATTTGGTTTTTTAGAAATATGATCTAGTGGCAAATCGGTGATGAAGATAGCAGCTCCTTCATCAGATTCTCACGGTGGTACTTGGAATGACATAGGACTTCCCACACCGTAGACTTAGCTTGTGTTTTCTTCAACTGCTCGAGGACCTGGTCATCTGGCTTGGGAGCCGATCCCTCCCCTATTTCAGTCTCAACCATGGGCGCCTTCCCTTCGGCCACCCGACCTGATCTTGTCATAACGGCGATCTCCGGCTCATCATCAGATTCATCCCAAATATTGATAGGAATTCTCCGATCAGCATCCTCCTCATCCGAGGAACTTTCCCAAATGTCCACGACCATCAGATCCATTACGTGAGGGACGTTTGAATTCAAATACAAGGGATCCGCTGACCCATACACAGCCCAGCCTATCAAATCATCATAGTCCCTGAGGGACACTCTGTTCATCCTTCTTGCCGCCATCGGAATTGCGCCTTCTTGTATGCACATGAGCTGCACCTTATCACTCATCGTCTCTTGACACTACTCGTAGCGGTACCTCCACCTCCTAGCGTAATCCATAAATGGTTCCTCGGGGAATTGCCTGATCCTATCCAGATCTTCTAGGGATCCCGTCCATGGAACATACATCTCATACCTTGACATAAAAGCATCCCGAAGGGGTATCCAATGACCCATTTCTTCCTCTGATAGGCCTTGGTGCCACAACAAGGCTTCTCCCATGAGAGTTTCCGGGAAGTGTTCATGTAACTCACATTGAGGAAACCCGGCATCATACATATGGTTGCGGAACAACCTTGCGTGCTCCATGGGATCCCGATATTCACCATACTTGGGCATTGCCAACATCGCTTCAGGTGTTTCATAAGAGGGTGAGTCCGGTGTTTGCTCCGCAAGCATCCATACTGTATATTCCTTAATGAACCTTTTGGTCACCACGGCCCAATCGCACTTGATACGCATCGGGAGAGACATATACCACATCAGCGGCTCCCCCATCAGTGAATTGCAAAACAGACTGGTGATCTCTTCTTCTTTAAAACCCAACGGCCCCATGGCTGACAAGTAGAAGTGAAGGTGCTCCATTGGATCCTTGTTGCCGTTGTATTTACTGACAATTGGCAACGGACGCTTAATGGGCCCAATTTGCAGCGCAAAACACTCTGCGGCCCTATCCTTAGCTTTCTTGTACTTCTCTAGGAATAAATCGGACAACTGTTCCCAATCATGCTTGCAAAAAGTCAGGCAATGAGTGGAACCACCCCAAAGGCTCGCCTATTAACGAATGGTGGAACCACTGAGCAATCTCGTCCACCCCAAAGGATTCAACAAACATATCATGCATATACTCACGCAAGTGCACATCGGGATTCTCTCCTCCACTAAATAGACTCAATTCTGGCACAATAGTTCGAGACGACCCTTCCCCGGTCTCTTTAGCACTATCTTCATCATACGGTGCTCCGCCGTCTAACCCTTCATCTATCGGTTCACCCTCCTGCTCCTTGCCAAGGAAGGACACGTATAAACCATTTCCAATATTACTCTACTCATCGGAGTCCAACAACTCCTCTTCGCTTGCCTCGAAGGATTCCATCACCAAACTCTCTTCGAGCCCAGACCCGATCATGCTCACCCTATGGTTAGGCAACGGATTACGCCTAGTGGAAGGGTTTGCTGACGAAGGATCAGCTATCTTCTTTTCCTCAATCAAATCTTGAATCTCGTGTTTCAGTCTCTCGCAGTTCTCAATAGTGTGCCCATAGTTACTGTGGAACTCGCAGTATCCCCTAGCTTGCATTTGCAGAGTAGGCGGTGCTTTGTTATAAGGAGTGAGGGCTTTCAACAATCCCTTCTTCTGCAACCGTTCGAAAACTTTTGCATAGGTTTGATCAAATTTGGCGAACTGCCTCTTCTCGATAGCATTAAGATCAAGCACTTTCACTGTGGCTGATTCTGTACTCGTGCTTGGCCCTCCGGCGCTATATCCAGACTTTGTCCACTTGGTATAAGCTTTCTTCGGCTCTCCGTCCCCCTCGACTGTCAAGGCGCAGCTATACATCTGATTGAAATCGGTAAAAGGCATATACCGCAGCTCATTCTTAATATATGGTAACGTGTTGCCAATTACCATTCGGATCTGATCCTGCTCAAGCGGCTTTTTCTTCATAACCGCTGCCTTGGCTCTCCACCTCCTCACAAAATCAGAAAAAGACTCACCAGTTTGTTGCTTAGTGCTTTCCAGCTCCTTTAGAGTAACCTTAAGCATAGTGTTGAAACTATACTGAGCGATAAATGATTTTGCCAACTCTTTCCAATCTCTCTTCGTTACCAACGGCAACGCGTGAACCCACACGAGGGCAGCTCCCTCCATATAGGTATTAAACAGTCCCAAGACTTGATCCTCAGTCAGGATCGTGTGCTTCATTACTGCAACATACTGATTCATGTGGGTAGTAGGATCCCTAGTTCCATCAAACTTCTTCATGTCAGGGAGCCGAAACTTCAAAGGCAAAGCAGTTGCCGACAAACAATTCTTCAAATTATAAAAGTCCTGACTTCCGGAGCTTCCCCCACGCAGATCCTGCACCTCCTGGGTGATGTGCTGCTTCCACTCCTCTTCCTTAGCCTTCTCTTTCTCAAGATGTTTCTAGATATAATCCTGATAGTCATCCTCATTCCCGAAGCGGGGACCAGTGTTCACTTCATTCTCAGCGCGCTTACTACCACTCTTGTTATCCTTCAACGCCAGCTCAGCTAGCTGGGCCAAAATTGCGGCCAACTGATCATTAATGTTGTTCACAGAATTTTCTAATTCGACCACTTTTTCGTCGGTCGCAGACATACTGGCAGAAGATTGGGTATACTCGGACGAAGGTGATTCAGAAGCCACAACTACCGATTCGGAATTGTCAATCTGTAGCTGATCAAACTGCCTGACTAGCCGGTTACTCTCGTGAAACCACAACCGTTTAATGATGAAGTCTGCGCGAACGGCATCCATTAGTATGTATGCATGATTTTATATGCATGATTCGTGGTGTGTGCGTTTATTTATTTACAGATATATAAGATAAGAAGAACAAACGTCAGTCTAATTACACGTATCACAGCATCTCTCTTCCACCCTTATTCCTCCACACACTCGATGGTCCAAGTCTCTTTCCTAGGATTTTGGTTTGGGGCTCACATTGCGGTCTAAGGGACGCGTGATGCCGTCGATTATTGCGGAAAAAGTAAATCATCCATCAGACAATACAGTTCGTTTTGACGTATCAACGTTCAGTGACTAAGATATCGACCAAATTGGATTGTCCTTTCGGAGTAACTCGTCCCTCGTTATTTTACGAGATGCATCAGTTCCGGTTTTGACACCCTTTGAACGCATCTCGGATTTTAGACGTGGTACGAGTTATTCTTCTGGTTCAATCGTTCATTATTGACAATGACTCGTTCCCTTTTGTTCGCATGGGTTTGTGTCTCGATTTTTGGATTACGACGAGATCTTTTGGATCTATCGAGAGACGTAACCACGTGTTTATTTAGTGAGGAAATCACTTTTATTTTAGGGAACGAACTCATCGTATAACGTGTTTGTTTTTAGCGTCAAGAATCCGTTTGCTCGTTTTGGCTATATGAGAAGACAGCGAGTCTTATTTGAGCGCACGGTAATCTTTCGGCTAGCAACAAGTTTTCATTTCTTCTCATCTACGGGATATATCACCCTAGCGTGGTTATAGAAAATCAACGTTTCGTTGAATCGCATGCTTATTCGAAGCAGGGATATTACCGTTCTTTTTCAGTTAGGCACGAGTCAAGCAAACACGCAGATCGGGCCATACTTCTTGTAGTTTTGGTAACGGTCGAAATGATCGAGCCATTAGTCAAACTCACAGTCTCGTCCATATGGCACAATTATGCAGTTTTAGCTTAATTCGGCTTTATGATTTTAAACGGCGTACATACCGGCTCGAGGCACATATTTAACAGCATTGGTTCATTTTCTTTAACTACCCTCGGGATGGATATACATCGTAGACACAGAATGACTTTGGTCGTTCGTTTATTTTTGCTTTTCTTTTATTTTCTTAGTCACTTTTTGTGGATACGTCCATTTCTCTTTAGAACAACGCAAGGCATAACGTAAGAGCTCGTCTTTTATTCGGAAGGGACGGGCCATGTTTGCAAAACTCTTTACGTTACAACGGGGTCGTTCAAAACAGAAATGTTCTTCGTTTTCGTTTCGTCATAATTTCGCTTTATCCCAACGTATTTAAAGAATGTGAATAACGGCTATCGTTAATATAGTCTTTTGAATCGAGCTATAACTATCCTTAATATCAAACCGACTTGAACTAATACGTGCTTACGTCACAACGCATTTCCTGAACATGTGCCTTCTTCGGGACACGGAAAGGGACCAGGCGGGTCGCACAAGTTCATTCATACGAGATGACTAAGTCATCTTTAGTTCGAATCGTTTCGATGTTTTGGGGTAGTTTGTATATCGGTTTAAGAGTATATATTAACGTATCGTTTCATTTTCTTTACATATTTTAGGATTAGACACGTATCATGGCAATTTGAAAACACGAACTGATTCATTCATCACATCAAAAATGGTAACGGGTAATCCTATGGCAACTTCTAAGGCTACTATATACTGACACGGCTGATCGCGGGACCTCACAGGACCGCACAAATTCGCCTCTAACGAATGGATGGGGACCCTTTGGCGCCTTACTGTAAGGGGGAACTTACACTAGCCTCTTTCGAGCGACGAATGGACTCTCCCTAGAGGTTTCGCGGAAATTACCCAAAAGGTTTGCAATAATGCTTATGAATGCATACGAAAAGAAATAATACGATCCGTCCCCGTTAAGGGCTTAATACACGCCTTCCGGAATCAAATTTCTCGCTTCCCCAGTAGAGTCGCCACTTGTTAGACAAGGTGCCGAACGGCCTCGCCCGGGCGGACCGGGGGGTGGACACCTCATGGCGACGTAAGCGGTGATTGGCGCCGAAAGCAACCAATCGTGGAATCAAGCTGCTCGACAGGACCGGAGCTCGGAGTATGGAAGAGTCGCCACCCACGAATGAGAAAATGAACACCGATCCCTTGCGGGAGACCGGTGAGGGTTCGGGAAACTTAGGTACGAGCCGAGAAGGCTAGCTCCTTTCCAGAGAAAGGCTACTAGGCACCCCGACATCGCCCGATATTGAACCACCGGCCTCCTACTCAGCGTGTTAGGCGATAACGGACTAATCGCATATTTCTTTAAGTTTAAAATTCATTTGAAACCTTTTCTTTCTCGCTTTGAAAACCGTTTTGAGCATGTCATTACAAGCCATTTTAGTAAAGAATCACCCATTTTGCATAAATTTAAAATACATAGGAGAGAGAGGGGGAGAAGAGAGAATTTATTTATTCACAGTGTGATTTTATGCCTTAGTCTATACACTAATTCTAAGCTAATCTCATTCCCCAAAAACGAGTTTATTCACATGGTTCGTACCTTAATCGTCGTTGAAACGATTTAGGTACGTTTCGAAACCCCGTTAATGATGTTCCCTCGAATCGCCGTTGGAACGACTCGAGCGTTTGAAAACATTGAGCAAACCATTTTAATCTAAAAACGTGATTAATCATACAAGTCAATTTATTTTGTACAAAACCATTTAATTAGGAAACGATTCAAAACTCTATTATTTACAAATAGAAAACGATTTTAATTACAAGATTCGCTTAATCCGCCGTTGGAACGAATTAAGGTTTCAACACGTGATATTTTAGAAACGGTTTAAAATGACAAAAATCTTTTATTTGCACTTGAAGAATATCTATAAAAACTTTAATTTAAACAAACAACTTTAAATCTCTTTTTGTCTTTTGTTTTCCCCTTTTCACTCAATTAACCTCCATTTGAACATAATTACAACAATTAATGAATTAAACCCAAATTCACCCAACCAAAACACTTTCAAAACATATATATATATATATATATATATATATATATATATAGGAAATTTAAAAGGAAAAGAAGAAATATGTACATATACATATATTTTTAGTAGAAATGGTGACTATACCTATAGATTAAACAGGAGGTAAAGAGAAAATATATATATTATGATTATCAATAGGTAAAATGGTAATGAAAATAATGCTAGATATAATATACTTTTATTTTAATTAAACAAATATGTAAGAAATGAATAAGATTCATAAAGAAGAAAATGGTATTTAACCCCCAAAATGGTTTATGATAAGTATATATAGAAAATAACCCCAAAATAACAAATATGTATAGTTTAAATGAATTAGATGGAAAAACTATAAATATACATATAATCTTATCAAATCAAATTAATGAAAAATAATATCTAAACATGTTAAATAAATATATACAAAAAACCAAAAATAATTTGAATACATATATTACATAATTATACATATATATATCAAGGACCAAAAGTCTAAAAGTTGAGAAAGAATGACCAAAACAGCATTTTTTACATTTCAGCAGCTTTTTCGATAGAAATTCCGTCGGTAAACTACCTTTTGTGACAGAAAATGGAAAATTACAGAAACAGTACCTAACATTCCAGATTTATTCAAACACTTTAAATTAGATCTATTCTATCATTTTGGATCTCCGAACTACCCAAATAGGATCATAGTCTATAACGGAGACTCCTAAAACGAGGTTTTATTTTTAAAACGTTATTTAGAAATATTTTCAAAACTTATAATTACAACGTTTCTTAATCCCGAACTACCTTTGAATCGGATCATGGTTCATATTGGGATGTTAAAACGAGGTTTTTTATTTCAAAACAAAACCGAACGTTTATTTAATACGAGACAAAAAAAATTAAATAAATACGGAAGATTAAATAAAACGTGATAGATAAATAATTAACTAAATAAATAAAATTATAACATAAAAATAAATGAATAAAGAGAATAAATTAATTAAAATAAAACGAGTCTAGTCCTCGGATAATACCTCAAGATCGGTATTGACAGTTGAAGTCGGTTGATTCCACGAATCGTGATTTTCCGGTGTTTTTTGTGTTTTTGGTAAAATTTTAACTTTTAGGAAATTCGGAATTTTTAGGAAAAAAATATTTTTTCCCAAAAAATAACTTTCTCTCTCTAAAAAATGTTTTAGAGTGAGAAGCTCCCCTAGAATCCCCCTCCTCAAATGCATGGGGATCCGTGCCTTTTATAGGCACGGATCCCAAAAAATTTTGGGCATAGTCCGAGGGGCGTCGGGCTACGCCCAAAATGGTTGGGCGGACGCCCAACTTGGTTGGGCGTACGCCCAACCTCTGTTGGGCGCGCGCCCAACCAACGTTGGGCGCGCGCCCAACCAACGTTGAGCGTGCGCCCAACAGACGTTGGGCGTTCGCCCAATAACGTTGGGCGTTCGCCCAATAACGTTGGGCGCACGCCCAACGGATGTCGGGCGCACGCCCAACGTAGGTTGGGCGCGCGCCGGCTACCGCTAGGCGCTCGCCCAGTGCCGCTGAGCGCCCACGAGCCATCCACTCGACGACCGCAACCCCTACAGACCCTCTCGTGATTATTATTATTTTTTTTGATTTAAACTATCGGAACCGACTGCTTCAACCGTCTTATTATGGGTTTTCGTCACAGGTCCTCCGACTCGGTGTCTACAGCCGTCTAGCGTAGTGTTTTCTACGATGAAGTGTATATTACGATGAGTGTGTTATGACTATGGATGTGATCTTTCTAAATGCTCTATCTTTACTAGACGTCACTACTTAGGGGCAAGTGTACCCCGTCGTATTAAGTAATAATCCGGTTAAGACCGGGTATCGAATCCACGGGATTTATAACTGAAAGTATTAAACGACTCGGTTTTATATGTTATTTAAGCGGTGAATACTTTGAGGTTGATATGGGGACCAACTACAAACTACTCCTAACTACGGGTGAGGTGAATTTATATAACAAAACTCTATGAAGTGATATGGATGCGATAAGTTATAACTATGACAAATAACGACTTCTAATGTTTATACGGTTGATGGTTTGCTCTTGCAAAGATGACTACGTGTAGTGTAACCGACCCATGAAGTACTTAGACTACGTGGTTCCTAGTCAAGGCGTGTCTAATGCTTGGGACCAGAAATTAGGGCCCGTAAGTTCCGTGGCTTTTCAATTCCTACGGTTTCCGGTTTGTCACTTCCGGTAAGGAAACACCTATATGAATCCCTAAAGACAGCCCGAATGGCATCGGAAATCGCGTTCTCCTACACAATAATCAATTATGAATATCAAAACAAGTAACAAACATCAACACATATATAGAAAAGAAGATTATGAATCATAAATTATAAATATGGAGAATGTAAATATGAATTACAACCAAGCCTAGTACATAGGATGAGTTCAAGCTAATTAGCAAGTAAAAAGGGAAGAATCCACCCTCGGAACTAGCTAACCGGACTCAAAAGCCGTCTCTTAGGACCTGGATGGTGGAGCTTTTGAGCTTGGTGCACGGAAGTGGAGCGGGACTTTGATGGAATGCCGGAATCAACGAACAAGCTCTCAAGATGGAAGAGTTTGGCTATATAAAGCCTAAAAACAAAATCTAAAACTACAAATGACAAGAATTACAAGATGTAAGGTGTCTAATATGTATGGTCTAAGGTTGTCTAAATGAGTTCTAGTCACTCTTATTTATAAATCAAGCTGGGGGTAAGATTGTAATTCCACAAGGTGCAAGCATGGAGGAACATAATGTTGTGCAGAAATCCCATAATACGCCACGCGTATGGTGGTGTACGCCCTACGTGTGTGCCCATTCAGTCAGAAATCTCCTGCATGTGGACCAATTCCAAATCTTGTTGTCTCAAACACGCCTCGTGTAGAATGGCATACGCCTTGCGTGTTTGAGACTCTGACTTTTTATTGCTTGATTTGGTCCTTTTACGCCGTGCGTAGCTTGAGGCATGCCCCGCGTAAATGAGTCTCTGAACTTTTATGTTGAAGAATTCCCTCACACGCCCCGCGTGTAAGGTAGTACGCCCCGCGTAGGGATAGTTGACTCAGGGAGACCATGCAGTCTGACTTTCAGGATTAGGCCAATAATTTCTGACATGTGTCATACGCCTCGTGTAGGTTGGCATACGCCTCGCGTATGCTGACTAGATTCCACATGGTGCTTGTGGATAGGACAATTATTTCTGACTCCATGTTTCACTCCCCGCGTAGGGAATGAGGCGCCTCGCGTATTGAGTGGATTTTCACTCATTGCTCGTACCTGAAATACAAATCTCGAGGGCCGAGTTAGCTTGACGTTTTTATTTTCTAAATTAATAAAAAACAAGGAAAATTAACTGAAAGCACGGAATTTATTTTTATTTCATTATTTTATTAAAACACTCTATTTTTGTAATCAAACTTATTTATTTCTTCTAAAATTAACTCGTAAATCACGCTAAAAGATAGGGGTAAAATATCCCTATCAAACCTCCTCGGACTTTAAAGTTTTACTTGTCCTTAAGTAAAAGAAATCGAAAGACAATGGATTGAGATTATTGAGAAACAAACCGTCGGTCGGTTTTACCAAGTGCGTGATTTCGAAGTTAAAGTTTTATGCAAAGTTTTCGGCAAACACCTACACAAACAATCGAGTGACCAAAACTTATTTGAAACCTCCATGATCAAAATTAATAGGCAATATTAACGGGGGTCGATTATCTTTTGAGAACCCGATAGTACCTCACCAAGGGATTTCACTCTTACGCTCAACTTTTGGTGGGTTGGTGTTTTAGCACTCTTCTTTGCGCTTACCCGAGATCACTTTGAGTGTTCATTTTCATCCGAGTTTTTCCTCCTATGTTATGGTTTAGACAATATAAAAAATGAACCCGGAGGGGGGTTGTAATGTGGGTGGCTTTTTTAGTGGTTAATTTTTGGAAACTCGAGTTCAAATACCATTTTGATGATTGCACCGCATTTTATTTTGGCCTTGGCAAGTTTGTAAAATATAACTCTAAATTGCTCGGATGGAGCTTGGGAATGCCTTTCGCTCTTTATTGTGTTTTTCTTTTTCTTTTTGTTTTGAGAGCGGCACAAAAACGATTTCGAAAACTTATAGTGCTTACTTATCAAGGCCTTGGCTTATTTTGGGTGCGAATTAATTTTGTTGGTATTTACACAAGAGGAAAAAGAGGGTTAATTGTTAAAAGGGTATTGACAAAAAAGGGTTAGTTAGTAGGCTCAAGGGGGTTTCCTAGAGGTTGATAAAAACGAGAAAAATAAATTAAGAAAATAATTAGACTAAGTGGGCTCGTTTTATCATCTATTGTCATTTTAACCAAAATAGGTGTACTTAACCCGGTATTAGGTGCAAACTCTATGAGTCGAGTGAAGTCAAAGCTCTCGAAGAATTGTGAAAGAAATAGAGTTCTCGTACGAACTCCTTTAGGCTCAAAATTACCTCACAAAACTTCGGGTTTAAATTGTGTACTATCGAGTCTTCGCTAAACTTTCAAACATCCCGTTTTTATTGCCTTTTTAAATTTCATTATGGAGATGACATGTGGGTTAGGATTCGATGCTTTTGTTTAGTACAAACCTAGACTTTGCATAAATTCTAGAACTTCAAAATTAAGACTAAAATTTCTTATTAAAACCGATCCTTTGTGTTCCGTCTTTTAATTTTAAGGACAAATAACGGAACTTTTATTTTATTTCCGAGGGAGGTAGTGTGTCGGAAAAATTTAAAGAATTAATCAATTAGTTCAATTATTTTGTTGTTTATTTGATTTTTTATTTATTTTTGTTTTTGTTAGTGCAAAACAAACTGAAAGTGCGGGGTTGCACGGCCCTCCACGTTATTAAAATGACGTCTATTCCAAGGACGTCGCAAAAGAAGAGAAAAACAAAAACAAAAATAGACATGAAATTAAAAATGAGGCTCTTCTAAAGGTTTGGGTCCTACGCGAGGCGTGCCCTAGGGGGTGCCCCGCGTAGGCTTTGTGTTTTGAGCTCTTTTTTGGGCAGAGACTCAAATACGCGGGGCGCAGGAAGATGGGCGCCCTGCGTGTTTGAGTTCCTGAGCATTTTATGCTTGAAAGTGGGGATCACGCGGGGCATACAAGGGGTTACGTCCTGCGTGAATTTTATTGTCGGTGCAGAATTAAAAACATATTAAAAACGGTTATGAAAATAAAACGACATAACACGAAACACAAAGTTATAAATATATTAAAAATAAAAAGGAAAGTACAAGAAAACACAAAAGATAACTAAACTACTATGGAAACATCAAAAATAAAATAAAAAAAACGAAAAAGCAAGGAAAATATAAAAAATGGAGACTATGGTTGAGACGGAGGAGGATTGCCGTGGAGGTTGAAGTAGGAAAGGTTCATGGGGAAGAGGAGTGATGGGAAGTTATGAGAAAAAGCTGCCATGGGGAGTTGTGATTCACAACTCCCCGAGGATACGCGAGGCGTGCCCTGGGGCACGTCCCGCGTGTCCTTCCACGTGGCGTTTATTAAATGCTAAAGCGTACGCGGGGCGTGGTAGGAGGGGCGACCCGCGTAACGTGTCTTTTATTTAGAGAAACAGTTCAGAAATGCAACTACGCGGGGCGTACTGGGTTGTACGTCCCGCGTGTTTAAGAATTTTTGGATGATCAATGGGATTTGATTTTCTTTTAATTTATGAAAAATAAAAATAAAGATAAAAAATAAAAATCTAGATAAAAACAAAAATAAAAACGAAAATAAAATGAAAATAAAAGTAAAAATAAAAATTTCAAGTTTAAAACTAAATCCGCATCAAAAGGGTAGTTAAATAAAAACAAGTTTATGATACATATAAACAAGAGGTTCGAGAAATTCAAACCAATGCTACGTTTAGAGTCGAAGTAGCTCGACTTTCTCGTGCGGCGGCTTAATGTAAGTTGTCCGAGTTGGAACTTGACGGGTCCGAACCTCCATTATTCATGAGCGTTATCGCCTGTCCGGATTCCCGATTTTTGCCCCGCGGATTTTGTTCGGTGTTCGCCGGGAGGGTTCCTAGTGGCCTTTCTTGCTGCTGACGGTTCAGATGGGCTACTTGGCGGCTACGATCCCTGCAAAACACCTCGCTATCGGAAAGACGAGTTAATATATCCTTCAACAAAGACGTGACTGATTGGCCATGTACATTGTCGGGAGGAGGAACGTTTCGATTACCGGGCATGGCTTGTGATTGCCCGAGCCCGTTTTCCCGATATTCTTGCTCAAAGCCGGATGGGGGCCTCAACACGTTATTATTATTGCCATATGACAAGTTCGGGTGTTGGTACCGAGGCCGCCAACCGCTGTTATTATTATTATGGTGGTGATTGGAGTTCGGATTAGGATTATACCTTAGATTGCCTCCTACATAACTTACACTCTCGATGTCGCCGGTGAAAGGGCTACCGGCTTGGCAATTGAGTCCGTCGTGGTCTCCACCACAGTGATTGCACATCAGGACCTCTGCACTTTTGTTGAGGCTTAGCTGGGCAATTAACGAGTCAAGTTTCTTATTCATCTCCGCTATGGAACTTTTCGGAGCCTCTTTCTCCACAGTGAACATTTGGTGTCGCGACGGTCTGGCAAGCCGATCCTCTTGCCACTACACGCTTTTTCTCGCGAGCTCGTGAATGAGCTCGTAGGCCTCACTTGCTGACTTCCGAAATAGATCCCCACCTGCAGCGGAATCAACAGTCGCACGATTAGTGGGGGTTAAACCGTGGTAAAATGTGCTTACCAAGTCGTGCTTTGGGATGTCATGGTGGGGGCAATTTCGGAGCAACTTCCGGAACCTAGCCCAAGCTACATGAAGGGCCTCGCATTCCAGTTGCCTAAAAGACGTGATATCAGTCCGTAACTTGACTGTTTTGGACGGTGAGAAATAGTAGGAAAGGAACTCCTTCTCGAGCTCCTCCCATGACGTGATGGATCCCGCCTCCAACGAGTGTAGCCATTCCAACGCCTGTCCTGTTAAAGAAAAAGGAAACAACTTTAGTCTCACAGCCTCAATGGGAACACCATTTTGTCGAGAGGTGTCGGCACACATAAGGAATTTGTCGAGATGTTCGTTGGGGTTCTCATGGAGTTCCCCTCCGAATTGACCGCATTTTTGTATCAGCTGGATCATGCCGGTCTTTATCTCGTAAGTGTTGGCCGGTATCGTGGGGGCGACAATTCCATTACGGTTTTGGGGACGATGCGGAGCAAGGATCTCCATCATCGAACGTGTGTCGTTGCCCCCGCGGATGTTGTTCACATGCGGCTTTTGGTTTCCTTCGGGCTGGTTGACCTCGGCGTTAGGGTTTGCCATTTTCTCTCTTCGAATCCTACAAAGAGTACGTTCAATCTCAAGATCAATAGGAACGAGAGAATCACTCCGAGATCGGGTATGCATAAAAAGAATGAAATATAATATCAACAAGAAAAGAATGATGTTAGCAAAAGTATATATAACAAAACTACGGGTGAGGCGAATTTATATAACAAAACTCTATGAAGTGATATGGATGCGATAAGTTATAACTATGAAAAATAACGACTTCTAATGTTTATACGGTTGATGGTTTGCTCTTGCAAAGATGACTACGTGTAGTGTAACTGACCCGTGAAGTACTTAGACTACGTGGTTCCTAGTCAAAGCGTGTCTAATGCTTGGGACCAGAACTTAGGGCCCGTAAGTTCCGTGGCTTGTCAATTCCTACGGTTTCCGGTTTGTCACTTTCGGTAAGGCAACACCTATATGAATCCCTAAAGATAGCCCGAATGGCGTCGGAAATCGCGTTCTCCTACACAATAATCAATTATAAATATCAAAACAAGTAACAAACATCAACACATATATAGAAAAGAAGATTATGAATCATAAATTATAAATATGGAGAATGTAAATATGAATTACAACCAAGCCTAGTACATAGGATGAGTTCAAGCTAATTAGCAAGTAAAAAGGGAAGAATCCACCCTCGGAACTAGCTAACCGGACTCAAAAGCCGTCTCTTAGGACCTGGATGGTGGAGCTTTCGAGCTTGGTGCACGGAAGTGGAGCGGGACTTAGATGGAATGACGGAATCAACGAACAAGCTCTCAAGATGGAAGAGTTTGGCTATATAAAGCCTAAAAACAAAATCTAAAACTACAAATGACAAGAATTACAAGATGTAAGGTGTCTAATATGTATGGTCTAAGGTTGTCTAAATGAGTGCTAGTCACTCTTATTTATACATCAAGCTGGGGGTAAGATTGTAATTCCACAAGGTGCAAGCATGGAGGAACATAATGTTGTGCAGAAATCCCATAATATGCCCCGCGTATGGTGGTGTACGCCCTGCGTGTGTACCCATTCAGTCAGAAATCTCCTGCATGTGGACCAATTCCAGATCTTGTTGTCTCAAACACGCCTCGCGTAGAATGGCATACGCCTTGCGTGTTTGAGACTCTGACTTTTTATTGCTTGATTTGGTCCTTTTACGCCGTGCGTAGCTTGAGGCACGCCCCGCGTAAATGAGTCTCTGAACTTTTATGCTGAAGAATTCCCTCACACGCCCCGCGTGTAAGGTAGTACGCCCCGCGTAGGGATAGTTGACTCAGGGAGACCATGCAGTCTGACTTTCAGGATTAGGCCAATCATTTCTGACATGTGTCATACGCCTCGTGTAGGTTGGCATACGCCTCGCGTATGCTGACTAGATTCCACATGGTGCTTGTGGATAGGACAATTATTTCTGACTCCATGTTTCACGCCCCGCGTAGGGAATGAGGCGCCTCGCGTATTGAGTGGATTTTCACTCCTTGCTCGTACCTGAAATACAAATCTTGAGGGCCGAGTTAGCTTGACGTTTTATTTCCTAAATTAATCAAAAACAAGGAAAATTAACTGAAAGCACGGAATTTATTTTTATTTCGTTATTTTATTAAAACACTCTATTTTTGTAATCAAACTTATTTATTTCTTCTAAAATTAACCCGTAAATCACGCTAAAAGATAGGGGTAAAATACCCCTATCAAACCTCCTCAGACTTTAAAGTTTTACTTGTCCTCAAGTAAAAGCACTTTTCTTTGCGCTTACCCGAGATCACTTTGAGTTTGCATTTTCATCCGGGTTTTTCCTCCTACGTTATGGTTTAGACAATATTAAAAATGAACCCGGAGGGGGGTTGTAATGTGGGTGGCTTTTTTAGTGGTTAATTTTTGGAAACTCGAGTTCAAATACCATTTTGATGATTGCACCGCATTTTATTTTGGCCTTGGCAAGTTTGTAAAATATAACTCGAAATTGCTCGGATGGAGCTTGGGAATGCCTTTCGCTCTTTATTGTGTTTTTCTTTTTCTTTTTGTTTTGAGAGCGGCACAAAAACGATTTCAAAAACTTATAGTGCTTACTTATCAAGGCCTTGGCTTATTTTGGGTGCGAATTAATTTTGTTGGTATTTACACAAGAGGAAAAAGAGGGTTAATTGTTAAAAGGGTATTGAAAAAAAAGGGTTGGTTAGTAGGCTCAAGGGGGTTTCCTAGAGGTTGATAAAAACGAGAAAAATAAATTAAGAAAAGAATTAGACTAAGTGGGCTCGTTTTATCATCTATTGCCATTTTAACCAAAATATGTGTACTTAACCCGGTATTAGGTGCAAACTCTATGAGTTGAGTGAAGTCAAAGCTCTCGAAGAATTGTGAAAGAAATAGAGTTCTCGTACGAACTCCTTTAGGCTTAAAATTACCTCACAAAACTTCGGGTTTAAATTGTGTACTATCGAGTCTTCGCTAAACTTTCAAACAACCCATTTTTATTGCCTTTTTAAATTTCATTATGGAGATAACATGTGGGTTAGGATTCGATGCTTTTGTTTAGTACAAACCTAGACTTTGCATAAATTCTAGAACTTCAAAATTAAGACTAAAATTTCTTATTAAAACCGATCCTTTGTGTTCCGTCTTTTAATTTTAAGGACAAATAACGGAACTTTTATTTTATTGCCGAAGGAGGTAGTGTGTCGGAAAAATTTAAAGAATCAATAAATTAGTTCAATTATTTTGTTGTTTATTTGATTTTTTATTTATTTTTGTTTTTGTTAGTGCAAAACAAACTGAAAGTGCGGGGTTGCACGGCCCTCCGCGTTATTAAAATGACGTCTATTCCAAGGACGTCGCAAAAGAAGAGAAAAACAAAAACAAAAATAGACATGAAATTAAAAATGAGGCTCTTCTAAAGGTTTGGGTCCTACGCGAGGCGTGCCCTAGGGGGCGCCCCGCGTAGGCTTTGCGTTTTGAGCTCTTTTTTGGGCAGAGACTCAAATACGCGGGGCGCAGGAAGATGGGCGCCCCGCGTGTTTGAGTTCCTGAGCATTTTATGCCTGAAAGTGGGGATCACGCGGGGCGTACAAGGGGGTTACGTCCTGCGTGAATTTTATTATCGGTGCAGAATTAAAAACATATTAAAAACGGTTACGAAAATAAAACGACATAACACGAAACACAAAGTTATAAATATATTAAAAATAAAAAGGAAAGTACAAGAAAACACAAAAGATAACAAAACTACTACGGAAACATCAAAAATAAAATAAAAAAATGAAAAAGCAAGGAAAATATAAAAAATGGAGACTATGGTTGAGACGGAGGAGGATTGCCGTGGAGGTTGAAGTAGGAAAGGTTCATGGGGAAGAGGAGTGATGGGAAGTTATGAGAAAAAGCTGCCATGAGGAGTTGTGATTCATAACTCCCCGAGGATACGCGAGGCGTGCCCTGGGGCACGTCCCGCGTGTCCTCCCACGTGGCGTTTATTAAATGCTAAAGCGTACACGGGGCATGGTAGGAGGGGCGCCCCGCGTAACGTGTCTTTTATTTAGAGAAACAGGTCAGAAATGCAACTACGCGGGGCGTACTGGGTTGTACGTCCCGCCTGTTTAAGAATTTTTGGATTATCAATGGGATTTGATTTTCTTTTAATTTATGAAAAATAAAAATAAAAATAAAAATAAAGATAAAAAATAAAATTCAAATAAAAACAAAAATAAAAACGAAAATAAAATGAATATAAAAGTAAAAATAAAAATTTCAAGTTTAAAACTAAATCCGCATCAAAAGGGTAGTTAAATAAAAACAAGTTTATGATACATATAAACAAGAGGTTCGAGAAATTCAAACCAATGCTACGTTTAGAGTCGAAGTAGCTCGACTTTCTCGTGCGGCGGCCAGGTTCCTGGGAGAAATCGGGGTGGACAGCATGGGACGCGCTTCGCTGGTCATGGAACTGGTGGCTGCGGCGTTCGGCACTCCGGCCGGTGTGAGCTCAGTTGGCGTCTGCATCTTGCTGAACACTTCGAAAATCACTTGTAGTCCACGATCACTGCACCAAATAATTAGGGAATGTCCTACAGTGATTCGGGCTGCCTTCGAGGATCCTTGTGGCTCGTCGTTCTCGTCCATGTGCGGGGAGCGATCCCTGTGAACACTCCGACGATCAAGACAATTAGATGTTCGAGAAGTCTACTAAAGGAAATATTCGAAGAGCTTAGGGGTTACCCGATTTGGTAGTAAATGTGAGAGTGTCCTTACCTTCCCTATGTTGGGGGTATTTATAGTGATCTGAGATGGCTTTATGGGCATTGCTTCTTGGTCCTTTGGACCTTGCTTGGGGCCTTGTGATATTCCGAATCACTAAATATATTAGAGCTTTGACTACATGGAATTTATCGGAAGTCAAGGAAATATGATTTATTTAGTGGATTGCTAAATACCGCTCCCAAATTACTTCTCATCGTCCCCATTTGGATTTTTTTGCCCTTCCCATAATTTTGATCAAAAAATGAAAATTCTCTCTCCAAAATCATAAAATCGAACAACAATAATTAACATTATAAAAATAATTGATGTGTGACAACCAGAACCCCGGAAATGGATGATTACAAGTCGGAAACATTAAAATTTACGTTTTTTTTATCAAAGAACTCATAAAAATAATATTTTTTAGGACGATTTTGCATTTTTCGTCACTAAAAATTTTACGATTTTGCACCAGCCAAAATTTGGCCCAAATGGATGCGGCATCCGTTCCCGCCATAGGCCGAATGGATGTGGCATCCGTTTAGACCAAATTTTGGCCGATTCTCTAAAAAAACAGTTTTGAAAATTTTTATCAAAATGGCAAAATTGTCCAATTAGGGGCAGTAAATAGCAAAACCCATTATTGATTTTTTACATGAAAGGTAATTATGCAAAAGAAACCCCTTGGCATAATTGAGTTTGGTAAATGGATAAGTGAAGTAAAATGATTTACTATATTAAGTTAAGATAGAAGAAAGATAGACATGGTCAATGCCTATTTTGATGGTTAAGTAAGTACTATTATTTATGAAATTAGGGGTCAAGTTGCTCTCTTTGTTGGTCATTTTTCATTAGTGAGCAAGGAGAAAGGAGAAAGAAGAAAAAGAAAATAAAGAATGGTGGGTTCTGTAATAATGGATCCAGAGGATGTTGCAACCATTGCACAAAATTTGGGTCATAAAACAGGCAACATAACCATAATATGTGCAACTTATGGACAGATAGAATCATATGGTATATACAAGGGAACAAATCCTTTGCATTATTGGGTACCTCTTCTTCTAATTCAAATGAGTTTATCATGTGCTACCTTTCTTTTCCTTACTGCAATACTCAAGCCCTTCTGCCTACCCATGGTCGTCCGGCAACTCCTTGTAAGTTATTGTTTTTATTTGGGTTCAAACGTTTACAGTCGGCAACAATTTTACATCTAACGTTTTAAAATGGTGTAATATTGCCTCTGACGTTAGTATGCAAGAGCAATTTTACTCTAACAAGTTTGGTCAATTTCAGACTTTTTTTTTTTGGGTATTTAATTTATTAGTAATCGTCTTTTTACCTAACACACTCTTTAGTCACTCTATTTTGAAAAACAGGTCCGTATTTTTTGTTAATATTAACCACTTGGTCATTCTTTTTAGTTTTTTTAGATTTTTAACCAAAATATCTAGGCTTTTCAGGACAAGTAGTAGATACAAAATGATCATGTATATCTGTTTATGTCAAATATAATGGTTGAAAAAAAAAACAGAAAGACCAACGGGTTAATATTAACAAAAGATGGTGATCTTATAATACGTTTTTCAAAATAAAAGGACTAAACTGTGTGTTATGTAAAAAAGAGGGGACTAATAAATTATTTGTCCTATTTTTTTCCTTGTTCTGCAGTAATATATTGCACGTGAGTTGAGTTTTAAAAAAAAATCAAATTTTTTTGTGATTTAATAATAGAATTGAAGATTAAGATCGATAAATATGGCAAAATATTTGAATTTTTTTATACAACTCGTGCAAAATACAGTATAGTTTTCAAATTTTTTGTGATTTAATAATAGAATTGGAGATTAATATTTTTAAATTCGGCGAACTATTTGAATTTTTTTTGTCCAACTCCTACAATAGAGTATATTTTTCAAAACTTTTGTGATTTAATAATAGAATTTTTTTTTTTTTTTAATGTAATAATAGAATTAGAAACTCGGAAATATTTGAATTTTTTGTCAAACTCCTACAAAATACAATGGAAGGCATTCTACCTAACAAGGCCGATACCTCAGATCCCGCTTGGACGAAATTGACCTAATTTATCAATGTTAGAAGTAAAATTGGTCTCGGATGAAATTGCAATTGCTCCTTCTGGTAACCATTAGTGTATTTTTTTGCAAGTTAGGGTAAAATTACTCCTTTCTTCTAAACATCAGTTTTGTATTTGTTGGTTGATCCAATACTGCAGGCTGGAATAATACTAGGCCCTTCAGTTCTCTGCAAAAACCGTGCCTTTGCAAATGCATTTTTCCCATTAAGAGGATTAATAATGATGGACACAGTAGCTGCATTTGGTTTCATCCTATACTTCTTCCTAATAGGAGTCCAAATGGATCCATACCTATTCAAAAACGTAGACAGAAAAACCATGACCATTGGATTATGCAGTGTGGGTGTCCCAATGGTCATAAGCACCACTGCCTGTGCCATCATAGTTTCCCACATCTCCCTAGACGTAACCCTAGCGAAATCACTTCCTTACATTGCACAAGCAGAATCCCTCCTCTCCCTACCCATAATTGCAGGCCTCTTAGCAGAACTCAAGATCATAAACTCCGAATTCGGCCGCGTCGCCTTATCGGCATCCTTCATGGCAGGGATCTTCTGCACCATAACAGTCATAGCCACAGTCCTGTGGCAGCCAGATTCACCTGCGAAATCAACACATAGCGAAGGCGTTCATGGTCTAGTAAACATTCTATTTTTATTACTCATCATTATATTTATAATGCGGCCTTTGCTGCTGTGCATGATTAGGCAGAGCCCCGAGGGGCAGCCGTTGAAGGAGTCATACGTTGTGGCTATAATAATGTCAGCATTGTTTACTGGGTTCCTTAGTAGGGCATTGGGTTTGAATCTTTATTTAGGGCCATTTGCTTTTGGGATATGTATGCCTGCTGGACCTCCTGTTGGTTCTTCTATAGTTGAGAGGCTTGATTTGATTACCAATTGGTTGTTTATGCCACTCTACCTTGTGAAGAATGGCTTGGTTATTAATATCTCCACTATTGAGCTTAAGAACTATCTGGTTATACAGTCTGTGGCCATTATTAGTGCTTTTGGGAAGTTTTTAGGTACATATGTTGTTTCCCGGTTGAGTGATATACCCTCTGCTGATGCTGCTGCTCTTGGCCTTGTCATGAATGCTCAGGGTGTGCTTGAGCTCGGTGTGTTTAAATTGATGAAAAGAGAACAGGTACATGATTTGAATTTTACTCTACTTCACGTTTTGGTAACTGAATTACATTTTGTTTTAAAAATATACCTGAAGTAAAAATGCGAGTTTGACGAGTAAATTATACTGATGGTACCTGAATTTTACCCTAATTCATACTTGGTACTTGGATTTCATTTTGTCCAAAAAATACACCTCAAAAGTAAAAATGACTCAATATTTTAGTACATTTTGACCAGTGATCGGTCAACACGAGTTTGACCATTATAAATTTAATATAAAATTACGATACTATCATTATATATAGAGAGAGAGAGTTAAATGGTAGTGTTGTAATTTTATATTAATTAAGTGTAGGGTAAGTCTCAATGTTTAGTTTATTTTACCCGGTCACTAACCGATCAAAGGAACTAAATTTTTCACATTTTCTTTCTTGTGTGTTTTGTGTTTTTCAAGTTTTCATGTTTTCTACATTTAACATTTTTTTTCGTGTTTTCATGTGTTTTTCTATATTTTTTTCTACTTTTATGTTGTGTGTTTTCATGTTTATCAAGCTTTTACTGTTTTTTTGCATTCTCATGGTTTCCGTGTCTTTAGGTTTTTTTTCTTTTTTCTTTTTACGTTTTACGGTTTTACTTTTTTTTTTTTGTTTTTTTGTTGTGTTAGCCTGTTCATATGTTTTTCGCGTTTTCACCATTTTCTACTTTTATTTCGTATTCTTGTGTTTTTCCTTTGTGTTAATTGAGTGTATGGTGAGTTCCAATATTTAGTTTACGTTATCCGGTCACTAACCGATCAAATGAACTAAATTTTCCACTCACCTTTACTTGCATTATGTTTTTAGGATAAAATAAAATCCAGGTACCCAAGTGTGAACTATGGTAAAGTTCAGTTACCATTGATGTAATTAACTCATGAAACTCGCGTTGACCTGCCATTAACCGGTAAAATATACTAAATTGTCCGGTAACCTGTCCGGTAATCATTACTTCAAGTATATTTTTGAGACAAAATGTAATCTAGGTAAAGTTGAGATATCATTGATGTAATTTACCCATATTTCAGTACATCTACCTACCTTTGATAAGTATTAATTAATCGAAATTTCTGATCATCTTTTGTTCAGGTAATTAGCAATGAGGCATATGTGATCATGTGCATATCCTTAATGATTGTAAATGGCACAATCGCACCTGTTATTAAATTCTTGTATGATCCTTCAAAGAAGTTTACAGTTTACAAGAGAAGATCCCTTATGAACCTAAAATCCAACCTAGAACTAAGAGTGTTGGTTTGCATCCATGAAGATATAAATGTACCTGCAATGATTAACGTCCTTGAGGCCTTAAATCCAACAAAAAGAAGCCCTTTAATGGTTTATGTTCTTCACTTCATTGAGCTTGTAGGCCGTTCAAATGCCCTCCTAATCCCCCACAAGCGTGGTAAAACAATCTCTAACCCTGCTAAAACTTCTGAACAAATCTTCAATGTTTTCAGAAGCTTTGAGAGTAACAATTCGGGTCTAGTTTCAGTTCTCCCCTACACTTCAATTTCCCCAATTAACGCAATGCACAATGATGTCTGCTCCATGGCACTAGACCAAAGAACTTCCCTCATTTTAGTCCCTTTCCATGAAAGAATGCAACCAAATGGGACATCATCATCAGTGTCCTACAAAAGGGCTATTAAGATCACAAACTTGAACATACTTGACAAAGCACCTTGCTCAATAGCTATGCTTGTCGAAAACGGCTTCATTGGGAGGGCAGCCGCCTCGAGCAGCCAGGCCTGTTTTCGTGTGGCGGTGCTCTTCTTGGGGGGGACTGATGATAGGGAGGCACTGGCTATTGGGGCAAGGATGGCTGGACATCAGTGCATAAAGCTGACACTTGTGAGGCTTCTTGAGAATGGGAGTATTTCTAGTGATGAAACAGAAGAAAGGAAGATTGATAACATTGTGGTGAGTGAGTTTAGAATTGCTATGAGAGGTAATCTTAGGGTTATGTATATAGAGGAGGTTGTGATGGATGGGTTAGGGACCATTTTGGTGACTAAATCAATGCAAGATCAGTATGATCTTATCATAGTGGGCAAACGCCATGACCCTGGTTCACTACTTTTATCTAAGCTCACAGATTGGCAAGATCAGAAAGATTTGGGAATTGTAGCTGATCTGTTCAGTGCAGCACAGTTTATAAACTCCACAATTATGGTGGTTCAACAAGCCAATACCATGCCAACTCTAGCACCTTAACTATATGTATATATATATAAGGCTTAATATACATCATTTGTTGCCCCCTTGTCCAGAAAGCTTGATTGGCCCCTTTAACTATCAAAGTATCCCGATAGCCCATTCAACTTGCATAAAATGTTCAGTTTGTCCTCTGAATTTGCGCAAAATGTAATCAATCAGGTTGCAAAAAAGTAAATTAAATGCTGAAAATGTATTGCACGAGTTTTAAAAAAGGTAAAACGACCAAAACCGGGCTATGTGGTTCTAATGTTAGAGAATACAAGTTTTATAGTTGAGCAAGTAATAACTTCATTTTTAATCTATTTCTGAATTATGTAATAACATTCTAAGATGCATGGAATAGATCTTCCGTATTTAACTTACTTTTTTTCGACCGAATGATGAATTGATTACATTTTACCCAAGTTCAGGGGGCTAACTGAATATTTTATGCAAGTTGAAGAGACTATGATACTTTGAAAGCTCAGGAGTCCAATCAAGTTTTTTTACGGAGTAAAATATATTAAGTCTATATATAATCATCTTCAGCAAAGCACACAACAGTTCAGACATTGCCTGAAGGATGGTTGAGAAAGATTCCTGTTTCGAAGAAGAAAGCAACGAACCATATGGCTTGGAAGGTATCTTGCATCCTTTGAAAATGGTGGAAAGCAATGTAAATCACTCAGCAACTCCACAATGTAAATTTGAATGTCTTATGTAAATATCATCAGCGAGGCCAGTGAGAAATTTGGAAGGTTTATGAAATTGAGCTACATTGTAAATTGGTGAACATAGAGTATATATATATTATTAAAGCCTTTGAAAATCTAAGACTGATGATTGAAAATCTAAGACGACGGAATTAGGTCAAAAGAGGGTGAGGCCCACGGCGTAGCCATAGGTTTTGACTGTTGGCATGTTTTCGATGAAAATAGGGTTTGGAAACGCCTAAACCCTAACCCTAATATGACAGATTTAGCTTCTTTTTTTATATTTCTAAAAGGGTTGTTTTTGACCTTGATCTCAACCCTAAACATCTCAAATTAATGGTTCAAAATAGGATCCGGAAACTCTAACCCTAATTGCACACATGTCGGGTTTTTTCCATTCCTAACTGGATGTTTTTTTTTCAGTAAGTGAATTTTGATCCTCTAAAAGTGAGTTTATTATTACATTTCAATCATTAATTAGGTCAACAAGTCAAATTAACGATTGAAATCCATTAATTATGTCAAAAAAATAAAAAATAAAAATAATTAATGAAAAACTATGTTAAAAATGCGTGAAAATCACTAAATCGTATTTTTGAAGTCATAGACGACGGAATTAGACCAAAAGAATGTGAGGTCTACAACAAAGCTATGGGTTTTGACGGTTGGCATGTTTCCAATAAAAATAGGGTCCCGAAAAGTCCAAACTCTAACCCTGATTTAACACTTTTCGTACTTTCTTTTATTCGTAAAAGGGTCATTACTATTTGATCTCAACTAAACATTCAAAAGCACCATATCAATTTGACTATAAATGGTGGACAGCATTGTAAATCTCTTGAGCAATTCCACGATGTAAAGTTGAATGTCTTATGTCATGAGCGAGGCCAGTGAGAAATTTAGAAGGTTTATAAAATTGAGCTACATTGTAAATTGGTGAACATAGAGTATATATTAGTAAAGCCTTTGAAAATCTAAGACTGATGATTGAAAATCTAAGATGACGGAATGATGCTAAAAGAGGGTGGGGCCCACAGTATAGCCATAGGTTTTGACTGTTGGCATATTTTCGATGAAAATAGGGTTTGGAAACGCCTAAACCCTAACCCTAATTTGACACATTTCGCTTTTTTTTTATATTTCTAAAAGGGTTATTTTTTACCTATTTGATCTCAACCCTAAACATCTCAAATTAATGGTTCAAAATAGGGTCCGGAAACTCTAACCCTAATTGCACACATGTTGGTTTTTTTCCATTCCTAACTGGACGTTTTTTTTTTCACTAAGTGAATTTTGATCCTCTAAAAGTGAGCTTATTATTACATTTCAATCATTAATTAGGTCAACAAGTCAAATTAACGATTGAAATCCATTGATTATGTCAAAAAAATAAAAAATAAAAATAATTAATGAAAAATTATGTTAAAAAGGCGTGAAAATTACTAAATCGTATTTTTGAAGTCATAGACGACGGAATTAGACCAAAAGAATGTGAGGTCTACAATAAAGCTGTGGGTTTTGACTGTTGGCATGTTTCCGATAAAAATAGGGTCCCGAAAAGTCCAAATCCTAACCCTAATTTGACACTTTTCGTACTTTTCTTATTCGTAAAAGGGTAATTACTATTTAATCTCAAACTAAACATTCAAAACCACGGTATAAATTTGACTCTAAATGGTAGACAGCATTGTAAATCTCTTCAGCAACTCCGTAATGTAAATTAGAATGTCTTATGTCATGAGCGAGACCGTGAGCAATTTAGAAGCTTTATGAAATTGACCTACATTGTAAATTGGTGAACATAGAATATATTAATAAAGCCTTTGAAAATCTAACAGTAACACTGATGACACATGTATATATGATTTTTCTTTCCACCAATCATACTTATATAGTGATATTTTAAACGATTTTAATTGGTCGGGAATATTACTTTTTCCGAGTGTTGTAAAAAAATTCAAAAATCTAAGGCACATGTGTGTCAAAAAGGACTAAATTTCAAAACACAAATGAACTTATAATCACAATATAAAATATATACGAAATTAGCACAATATTTTTTAAATTCATGATAAAAATTAAAATAAAGATGACTCGGAATAAAATCATAATCCTACTCCTTAATCAGCAATATCCATCAAGCAACAATAAAACTTACTCGTCATAAAGCTCAAATTAAACTTCTTGACCATCATTTACTTCGGTCTTCCCAGAACTCGTTCATACTATAGAGAGGGAATATAATAGCTATTTTTTCAATAATTCATATTCCAACATTTGGTTCAACTTTTTTTTATGTGCACTTGTAATTCCATAAAATGTGTATTCTATAAATGAATGAATACGGATTCTTGATTTAACCTAGGAATAACTATTCCTAATTAATATCATCATTAATTTTCAAAATTACCATTTAACCAATTTTTCAAATCATATAAATTTTGGCAAATCCATAATTTATATCCTAATAAAACATGAGAAATGGAAAAATGGGGAAGACGTTAATAAAATGCAAAAAAAAAAATATGAAAACACAAAAAAATGTGAATAACACGAAAACGTTACAAAACACGTAAAGAAAAAAGCGAAAAAACTGAAAACTTGAACAAACGCGAAAAACACGAACAAACAAAAATGTGAATAACAAGAAAAATATAAAAACGTGAAAAAATGTGAAAAACAAAAAAACAAAAAAACCTGAAAACCATAAAAATGTAAAACGCAAAAAAAAATACGAAAACGAAACATGAAAAAATGTGAATAACACGAAAAAGGGACAAAAAGACAATAAAAAACATGGAACTGCAAAAACATGAAAAAATGAAAAAAAAAAACGAAAAACTATAAAAAAAACGAAAACTTGAAAAAACGTGAAAAACAAGAAAACGTGAAAAGCAAGAAAAAATGAAAACCGTGAAAACGCCAAAAACACAAAAACGTGAAAAAACATTAAAAACGCATTTTTTCGTGCTTTTTGTAATTTTTCCATGTTTTTTATGTTTTTTCGTGTTTTTCGCAATTTTCACTTTTTGTGTTTTTCGTATATTTACACATTTTCGTGTTTTTAACAATTTTTACGTTTTTTGTTTTTTTTTTTTTTGCGTTTTTTCACGATTTCATGTTTTTCACATTTTTTTGCATGTTTTTGTGTTTTCAACATTTTTTTTTTGTTTTTCGGGTTTTCACGTTTTTCGTGTTTTTTGCATTTTTGCATTTTCGTGTTTTCATGGGTTTTTTTTATTTTTTTTGTTTTTTAGTTTTTTATGTTTATCGAGTTTTTACCGTCTGTGCATTCTCATAGTTTTCCACGTCTTTATGTTTTTTTTCCTTTTTGCATTTTACTGTTTTGCACATTTTTTTGTTTTTTTGTGTTTTTTTTTTTGGTGTGTTAACCCGTTTATATATTTTTTGCGTTTTCACCATTTTCACTTTTATTTCATTTTTTTTTTTTGTGCTTTTTTAATGTTTTTTTTTTTTTTTGCGTTTCACGTTTTTTGTGTTTTTCCTTTTGATTACCCTTTTTCATATTTCGTGAACTAATATATATTTGAATAATTTATTGTCATAATTAAAATTTTTAAATAAATAAAAAATTACACTTGAGGGTAATGATGTCTTTTGACTTACAAAATTGTTCATTCAAACTGATTTTATTCTTTTAACCAAACATAAATAACTATTCTATTCTCTCTTATATACTATTCCTAAGGAATAGTTATTCTGTTCTATTCTATTTCATTTCGTGAACCAAACGACACCTAATAGTTACATGTCTTGTGTGTAGATAAGTGCACCTTATAGTGTGGAATTAATGGCTTAATACCCTCTCTGCTCCCCCAAGTTGGCCCAATACTGCAACTAACCCTCGTGCTTACACTTTTAATAAGTAACCCTTCTAATTTGCTTATTTCGAACAAATAACCCATCAAATTGTTCAATTGGAACAAATAACTCCTCAAGTTGCTTATTTATAACAAATAACCCCTAAACCTGAAAAACATTCAACATAATATTAAATAAGAAATAAAAGATTTCAACTTATCGGTTGCTACATTTAACTAATCTAGTGATACATTAAGTAAAATGCAAAAAAAAACTCCTGAAATAACCTATTTGAGGGTTTATTTGTTCGAAATAAATAAGTTGGAGGGATTACTTATTAAAAGTGTAAGTATAGGAGTCAGTTGCAGTATTGCGCCAACGTAAAGGGGTTGGGAGGGTATTAAGCGGAAATTAATTAATAATAACCAAATAACATATATGAAGTTATATATTTTTCAACTTTTATTAATAAAAATAATTTCCTTAAGTGGTTAACCTTAATGGATGAGGTAACATGTTATTGTTTTAAATCCTACCTTTTATATTTAGAACTTTTTTAATATGTTTTTAATAAGAAGGGGCTGGAAGAACTACCAAATAATAGGTACCCGATATTCTCATGCTCGTCACCAATAAAAAAAATTGGCTCATGCTCGTCTTATACCCATCTCTTACATTTAAAACTATTAATATGTTTTTAATAAGGAGGAGTTACTACCTAAAGGGTATCCCGATATTCTTTTAACCGCTTATAATAATTTCCGGGTTTGGGTTATTTGGTTGGGGGTGCCGACCTAGTCGGGATATCCGGTTTATTTTCCCTAACCATCACCCCATTTTTACTGAAAAAAACTAAAGTACATTTTTTGAGATGTACAGTACTCACCGAAACAACCATTAAATAATGAGTAAAAGGTTTAGACTCGACCTTTTATCATCCTCAGAGTCATAAGGGATGGTTTTCCCGACCATGTTATACAATCAGTGCTAGAATATCTTTCATATCTTGATGGAAATTTTATTCGTGTTTCTTCACAATATTGCTTTTCCTACACAAAATTAAGAAAGTTAAAATCATCTTTTTTTTTTTTTTTCCTCTTTTACATTCTCAATCAAAATTTGCTACTATTTTGATCCGATGAACAGCATTAACAACATTATTATTAACATTAATCTTACTCTCTTGGTTCATACTTGCTAACCCAAATGTGCTTCCCATTGATCCGAAACTCTGCTATACGTTTCCCTTTCATGATTTTATCAACTGATCTAATAGAATTTAGAATCCTTTTGCAAACAAAGAATGTCCATTTTCGGACACTTTTTCTTGCATCTTAACATCAACAACAGACTCACCATTTAACTTAGTAGACATCTTTAGTCATTGCTGTTTATGAATGGACATCTTTCGTAGAAATTTTTGATAGACATCTTGCCTTATTTTCAATGTTTATTGCCATAATTTGATATGAACAATCCAAATGTTCATTAAGTTTACAGAAAAGAATTGACTAATCACCAATCCAAATGCACCACTCCTAATTATTACCATAGAATTTCAGATTTAAAAAGGGAAAAAACAAGAGCAGAATACAAATATGACAGTCACCGACCCATTATTACACGTTCGAGTATAGAGTGCCGCTATATTCTCTTTCAGGGCCGTCTTAAACATTTTCGGGGCCTATGCTAAATGAAAAAAATTGGATAATGTTTATTAAAAAAATAACACTTTCATATAAAGTTTCTACAAAATGAAACACCAAAATACTTTTAACTTGATTTTTAACATAATAATTAAATTAGATATTGCATAATAATAATAATAAAAAATTGGGTCTCTTAAGACTCTTTAGAGCTTTAATCTTTTGGATAAATTAACATTCACTTAATTTTTCACGTAATAATGAATAACAATAAATTTATTTAGATTTGTATAATAAAAAAAATTGGGTCCTCTTAAATTTAGAGCCCTGTGCGGAAGAGCGCCTTGTACACTCTTCTCCTACTCCCCTGCTCTCTTTAACTATACTACACGTGCTATTGCCAGTGTAAAATGGGCACGCGTCGTGCATTCAGAGCGTGTTTGATACTCAAGAGAGTAGAGAAGGAGGATTAAGGCGTTATAGTAAATGCAATTAAAAAATTATTAGAAAATAAAATAAACCGTCGAGGCAAGAAAAAGGAAAGCAAAACACAAAATAATATATAAATATTTCTGACAATTAATAATAATATATTGCTAATATTTTTTAGATTTCTCACATTTTCTGTGAAAATTAAAGCATTTGGAGCTCTTCTTGTGCTTTTTTGGATTCTTCTTCTCCTAATTTTCGATCTCGTCTTTATTATATTTTTCTGAATTATTGGTGAGTTTATCTGTTTTTCTGTATTTTTTACTGTAATTTTTTATTTTTTGGTTTTTAATTTGGGGGAAAATGAAAATTCCTTGTTCCTGTTTGTGAGGATTTTTTTCCCTTCTTGTTTAACTACAATTGTGTGGAATTATGTCAAAATTTTGAGAAAAATCTGTTTGTTTAGCCTAGTTTTGTAGTCATTAGGGTTTTGATTTTATGAACAATGTGTGCTGGCATGGTGAATTTTATATTTGATAACTTAGAATTTGATTCTTATAAAGGTGTTCTCCTGTAGATTTTTAAAATATTAGGTCTAATTAACCTTCTCCTTAGTGGGAATCTCAAGTGTTATGTGGTCGGTTTTGGCAGTGGCGGACCCAGGACTCCAAGTTCGGAGGGGCTCCACTATATGTAGAAAAAAAAATTTGCGACAACTTAAGAATTTGATTCCTACTAAAAATTGTTCTGAAATTTTTGTTTTCAGTATGTTCACTGTTCACTTGTAATTGATTGAGCTAAAATCTAAAAATACCTAAACTAATAGGATTCAATTTAATTTTATCTCTAAAACTAAAATTTATAAATATCACCAAATCGATTCAATTCATCAATTGAATCGAATTCAATTCAATTCACCAAGTTTTTAATAAGTTTAGAAGTTTTTAATAAGTTTTAATAAAAACAAATAAAAGAAATCCCCTATATAGTAAATAAATCATAATTTAAATTAAACTAACTAGAAATCTTAAATTAAACTCTAAATTAGAAATCTCTAAATTAGAAATCTTAAATTAAACCCTAAATTAAAAATCCTAAAATTAGTTATAATTACTAAAAGATCTCTAAGGAAACAACATATTAATAGTCCGCTAAATTAGAAATCTCACGAAAAAAACCCTAATTTAACAATTCCTAATTTAGAAATCATGAAACTAAATCTACAAATAAAATAAAGAATCAAAAATAAGAAAAAAAAACTTATTTGAAGCTGAAAGTTGAGAGAAAATAGAAATTAGTTGATCAATTGAAATTTCAAAACAAATAAGGACCAATTTGAAAAATTATCCAATGGCAAAATAGTTTCTTATTTGCTTTCTCTCTTTCTTTCTCTAGTTCGAAAGAAAAGAAAAAGAGAAAGCAAAAGTAAATAAAAAGAAAGAGATGAGAAGAGAGGGCACTTTCGTCATTCCTATCTCTTTCTTTTTTTTAACCCTAAACAGTCCAAAACCACGTCATTTTTAATATACAAGTTTGCATTGTCCCACTTCTTATTATTTCCCTAGTATAATTAATTACCTTTTTAGTATTTTTATATATATATAATAATTACAAATTTATATAGATAGATATACAAACATAGTTGTAATGGTTTAATAATCATTGAATTTTAAATTGTTTTTAAATAACAAAATCTTGTAAAATGATTTTTTTTTTTTTTTGTGACTCATGATATGTTATTTTAATTCAATATGTTAATTTTAAAATTTATTGTCAATTGAAATTGACCTTTATGAATATATGTCCTAATATTTTATTAGAAAACTATAAAAATGTAAAATGTATCTTACCTGAAGTTTTTTTTAACGTAATGGAAGACAGCTCTTCTTGCAATCCTATTATCTGCAAAAAAAAAAAAAAAAAAAAAATTGGGGTTATATATTTTTTTTATGAGTAGTAGTTAATTTTGTATTTCTATTCCAAAACTTCTGTTTTTTAATATCCTTTAAATTTTTTCTTTTAAATGTTTAATCTTTTTTGGTAAATGTTATTTTTATTTTTAAGATTTTAGTTTTTAGTAATATAAAGCTTTAACTTTGAATATTATAATTATAGATACCCATTTTGTCCAGGGTAATCTCTTCTTTTTACAATTTTTGTCAATTATTTTATAAGTAGCATGTTGTAAATACTTGTTAAAAATACTACAACTTTGTGAGTTATAAAAATTGTGTTGTGATTGCTTGTTAGAAATAGCAAAAATATATTTTTTAAAATTAATGAGATAAAAATATCAAAATAATTCTTACCAAAATAATATATATTAAAGAATTAAATTAAGCACTTTCACGTATTAAGAATTTGAATTTTTTAGTTAAATATTCCCAATTACTATTTTTCTTTGTTTGATCTATTTAGGATTTTTATACCATAAGTCTTACATTGTTTAGAGAAAATGACTTGAAAATAAATTTTAATTAATGTGAGTGTTTAAGGTTATATAGTATAAAAGTTTAATAAATTGATAAATATTAAATAAGGAAAGGCTGCAATTTTATTATTATAGTGTCAGAATTTTACAAAATCAGGCCCATGAGTCCAAGGCGATGTGAAGATTAAAGTCACAACAAAATACAAAAAAAATGATTATACTCCCAAACCCAAACCTCAAATCAATTACACTCGCCTTCTTCTAAAAATAGTTTAGAAGGTTCACATACTAATAAACCATGATTAGCACAATTGGGATTTAACAAAATCTACATATATTGGTAGGGCCAAGAAGGTAAGGAGAAAGAGAAAGACCACGAAATAAGTAATAGAAAGGCAACTCAAGATAATATCTGAATTCTCAAAGAAGTTTCTATTGTTCCCCCTACTGCTCCCCCATCCTTCTCAATCACAGTAGGCTCTTTTTGTACTGAAAAACCCCAAGTTACATTTAAGTTTTTGCTTGCATTTTATATCTGGTGTACTTTCTGTAAGAAAAAAAACACAGGATTTAAAGGGGAGTTAGAAGGATTCTGGAGAGTGCCTATGCTATAGAAACAACCAGATCCTTTTTAACAAACTGAATAACCTTAAATAAGAGGGAGGATATGGTATATTCATACTTGAATACTTACGGATCTCCAAAGTTGTGTATATTTTTTCTCATTTTTTCATCAAAGCTCTGTATATAAAAAAACAAACAAACAAACAACTCATTGTTTCTTCTAATCCTGAGTAAAAAAAATAGTATATCAACAGAACCTGAAAAATGGTTTGTAGAATAAATTTCATTAATAAAAAAACTATACCAAAATTATAGATAAAAGAAATGGGATGCAAAGAGATAATGATACGGATCGGTTTCGGGGCGTGTTAGTTTTAATCGTAAACTAACAAAGATGTTCTTCTCTAGCTAAACTAGAATGAGTGAATCCCGGGTTTTATGGACTAAATCCATAGGAATAATAAAATCCCCATTGTTAAAGGTTTCAAACCTTAACAAGCTTCAATGAAGAAGAAGATATATTTTATATTGATAAAAGTTAACTATTACAATGACAAAGAGATGAATTTATATCATCTAAAACCCTAAAATAAAATTACATAAAATGCTAACATACATAATTAATTAAAGAGTAAGGTTAGGGGGTAAAATGGGGTAATAATAAGATGGTGGCATGGGTGTAAATAAAGGAGTGGTAGGGTTGTAATAAGGGAGTGGCAAAGGTATAAATAAGGAGTGGCAGGATTGTAAATAAGAAGCAAGTTGGAGTAAGGAGCAAGTTCTTTAAAGTGAAGGTACGCGGAGCGTGCCTAATTTTACGCGGAGCGTAGGTTGACTGTTGAACTCTTCTCCGGATCAGTACTCATTCTACGCGGAGCGTGCCCAAATCTACGTGGAACGTAGGTTGGCTGCTGAACTCTTCTCCGGATCAAACCAAACTTTACGCGAAACGTGCTATAAACTATGTGGAGCGTGCCTGAGCTGTTGTGTGGCACTGTTTTGGGCCTCCTTAATCGCTTGTTGCTCGTGATTGGTTCTTCCTCCGACTTCCTTCGTACGGACCCGATCCCACAAGGAGATGCCCCGCATCATATAATAGAAGATTGAAGGTCTAAATAGAACTATGAAGAGGTTTAAGAAGGGCAAAGAAGAAAATGGGAAGTGGGAGGCGTATGGTTTGAGTAGAAACTGAAGGTAAGGTTTAGGTTTTCCTAGAAAGTTGAATATATAGGAAAGATTTGGAAGGTTCCTAGAAATGAGTTGGGCAAGGACAATTTAATGGGATTGGCTTTTGAATGGAATTCAATTTTTATGATGATCTATGCAAACTAAATTGTTGACATTTCTATAAATATACTAGATTAATCAAAGGTACCATGAAAATGTAACCCTATATTTCAAAAACAAGAAATACACAATTGTATTGACGGCCTTTTATTTGAAAAATTATGAAAAATGAAAGATTTTTTTTTATTTTTTTTAACTTATACGTATTGACGTGTTGGCCCGGTTCAATTTACACGTCTATGTTATGGGGTTAAAAGCAACTAATAAAAATATTTAGACGGACTAATTTATGTGCTTATGTCATAGAAACATAAATTAGACCTTACAAAAAATACTATGTTATAGAAACATAAATTAGACGTTGCAAAAAATGATAAAACTTTAAAACGGACTAATTTATGTGTCTATGTCATAGAAACATAAATTAGACGTTGCAAGAATGATAAAACTTTAAAACGGACTAATTTATATGTCTATGTCATAGAAACATAAATTAGACGTTGCAAAAATGATAAAACTTTAAAACGGACTAATTTATGTACTTATGTCATAGAAACATAAATTAGACGTTGCAAAAATAATAAAAACTTTAAAATGGACTAATTTATGTGCCTATGTCATAGAAACATAAATTAAACATTGCAAAAACGATAAAACTTTAGAACGGGCTAATTTATGTGCCTATATCATAGAAACATAAATTAGACGTTATAAAAACATTGCAAATGAAAAATGAATTAATTTATGTGTCTATATCATAGAAATGTAAGTTAGACGTTACCGAAATTAATAAAATTATACGCTTACATTATAAGAATAGATACATAGAAAAGTATTAATAAAATCGAGATAAATCAAATAAATTTCACACAAAAATCACATCTTTTAGTATCAATATCTAGGCGGGATAGGGTGATTAATCAAGTTTTTCTTCCCTACACGTAACCGACAAACGGACCAAAAATCTCTATTTCGCAAACCTCTCTTTATCATTAAAATTCACCCAATTTCGATGTCCAATCACGCCGCAATTTTGATTAGTGGCGACTCTAAATAATAGTTTAAAATAGAAGAACTATTAACTAGATTTTTAAACTCCAGCGCTCGCGTCCGGAAAATCCGGTTGCGACAATAATCATTTTTTAATTTTTATTTTTCGTGTTTGCATGGTCCCGCTCATTATTTTCCTAGTATAAGTAAATACATCACTATGTCATTTTTTCTTTCACATGACACAAGATACATGACAGACATTTGTTTTCGTGTCGTCTGATTGTTTTTCATGACAGTATACTAAAAGTATGTCATATGAAAGCGTAAATGTAAACCAGCTCAATTCACATGTGGCTTTCCGATGACACAACTCTGTCATCTAAAGAAAGCGCACGTTTAAGTCAAAATTTACTTAATCATCAAATGACACTTGTTATAAATGATTTTTATTGTATTCAGAAAACAAAAAAAACGGCAATGATATTTTCACTTACGCGCCAATGAAAACTGATATCAAATTTAAGGCGCTCAATATGTTTGACTGAAATTTCAACTTCATATATAAACCCCTCTCATCCCAAATCGCTAACTAGGTTTCGCGCAGCTCAGTCTTCATCTCTCTCACCCCTCTCTTTGGCTATCTCCAGTTGCTTTCTACATGCAAATCACTGGGTCGAAACACGGTAATGGTAAGCCATATTTACTTCGTTCCTCGATGTATTAGAGTTTCATTATTTCTTAATCTATCTTTTCCTCATTCGATTTACTCTTGCGTATGTGCATTTCAGTAGCTGGAATAAGGATCTATGAATTTTCAGACCTATCGTTGAAAAGAGTAGATCTCTGGTCTTTATCTTTTTTAACCTAGGGCAATATATACTTCGTGATGCTGTTGTGGGTGATGCTGAGAGAGATAGATCTTGCTCTTTTTATTTGCAAATATTATTAATATTAGGGATTATGAACTCATATGATTCCTTTTTATGTGAACCTAATATTTGCAGGGATAGTAAGAATGCTTAAGTACATGGGAAGGCTGGTTGAAGATATGGTCAATCAATTCATGCCTACAACATATGGGAAGATTTCTTTAACTTATTGAGTACATATACTGTTATGTTGGTTTGAACTGATTGAGCTCTTTGAGTTCTTTGCGAATTGCCTTATATTGGGTTTCGGAATCTCCAGCTCTTTCGAGGTACCCCTTTCCTTATGAGGTCATCGATCTAAAAGCTTCGGCTTAATCTCTTCCTTTTTCTCTTTATGACTTATGGACCGGGATTCAACTTACTTGTACCAGGGTCTTCTACAATTCAAGTCTAAGGTCCTCCTACTTGGAAAAGGGCGTCACTCCTCTCTTTTCTGACTCGATCTTGCTAGAGTCCTTGATATGTGGCATCTTATGGGGGGGCCTTTTCTTTCCGTTGACCGACCATCGTACATAAACCTTCTCTTTCCCTTGACCGGCCATCGTACCCCTTAGGTCAGCAAATTGAGGATCCATCCAGGTGGTGTCGACAGTTGCAAACAGTGCAACATCCTATAGAACAAGTTGTACCCCCAGATCTACCGACGTGCCTAATTGTTTCTTCAATTATCCCCAATTTCTCCTTTATTTCCCTCATTGCAAAACGTGTGCTCTTATCGCATTATATTGACAGTTTCTTGGACAGATCTGAAGTTATTCGTCGATTGCTTAGAGATTTTGTTTAAGAGTCTTTGTTTTTGTGATCCTAGGATATCAGCATTGTCTTGTCTTCCATTTCTGACGACGTGTCGACAAAGTTTATCCATCGACAACTTAATCTGTCGATCTAGTTCAATTCATGGTCGTTATGGGCATGTAGGAGCCAGCATGCTTCGTCTTCTGCTTCCTCCTAGAATCTAGACATCGAATGTGCGTTAGAGGAGGGAAAGATAACTGAACTATTCAAGCAAGTCATGTTTTTTATTAGTCCACATTCACCGCCCCAATTTGATGTGACTAAATCTTGTCAATCCATAAATAAGGCTACAATAAGACAAAAAAAAAAGGACTCAAAGAAAGGATCGAGAACCGACACCACCACTGTGAATTTCTAGGAACAAAATGAGAAACAGTTGTCAATAATAAGCTAACAATTTAAGACATACCTTGGAGATTTTTCATTTTATTTATAATACACTTGAGCTCTAATGATGGAATTTGTACCTTTCACTTTATTTATAATACAATTAGAGTGACTAAGGTTGTTACAAATCATGAAATGTAACTATTAATAGGCAGACTTTTGCTTCCACTAAGCCAAAATCTACAACCCACTTAGTCCTTTATTGAAGTGAGAATCAGCATTTATTTACGAGATCAGGAGCAACATGCTGTATCTGCTTGGTCTCTAGCCAAATCTGTGTCATGCAACTCAAGAATATATATGCTGGGCGATTATGTGATCTTTTGTGAAGGCACCATCACCATGTAGATCTTAGTTCATGGGTGATCACGTGATCTTCCTTTCATGGCACACAAGAACTATTTTATGTTCATCTGATATCAATAACATGTTTTGATAAACATAAGATATGTAATTAAGCTTATAAATGGTAAAGTAACATTTGTGGTGCAAAGAAAAAGAATAATATAATAGCTTAGAAAAACATGCATTTAAAATCAAAATAATGAAATATACTTTTGCTAATTTTAACTTGTATTGTCCATATTATGAAATTTCAAGCAACTGATAAATAAAGTACACATAAAAGATGTACTTGAGAAGTCAAAATTTGACATTAGCAGTCACCAACACCGATCCGAAGACTCGCAATGCCAAATTCCAAAATTAATTGTAGCCACCCCGCAATATACTACTTGTGCATGATAGAACTAAACCTATCACAAATAGATAGACAAGGATATAATGAAGGAAAACAAAAATTTCCATCAGTCAAATAGTTAGCACACAACTCATATATGGGCCATTTTAAAGTCAACTTTAAATCTGGATTACTTCTATAACATGAACTTAACCTAGCATTTAATGAATCTACCCAATTCACACGCGCAGGGTGGCCGCGATTTCAGAGTCCAAACTTCAGGCACTGCGAAGTTCATCAAACGGACATTCTGTCTCCTAAGAACAGCATACATGATTGGAAAAGTACATATCAAAAAGGCTTCATGCGCAAGAATAGTTTTGCCGTCAAGACATTGACCTTCGTGTTTCCAACAGCCACCTAAGATGGCACTGCAGTATAAAACAGAATAACATCAATACTGAGGGCCAACACCCATTTGATAGCCAATATGTGCAACAGTAGAGAATGAAACAATATTGATAATGATCCAAACAAGTAAAACATAAGCTCATCCATCAACAGAACCAAAATATGCAAGCATTTTTGGAACCAGGCCAAATACAAATCGATTTGGTTCGGCAAAAACTAAACAGACAACTTATTAAACGGCGTTTTATTAAAATTTTGTGGTCCCACATTAATAATAATGCATTTAACATCAATTTTCAGCATACTACCTTGTACTAATAATATCATTTTGAAACTATAATAGAACTAAACAATATTTTTTATAGTACTTAATCATGTGAAACTACTTGTATTGTAATTATATATGAATATCGAACTACAATTTAGTTCAGCATTTCTTGTTTTTTATTCTGTTTGGTTTTGTGCACCCCTAGAATATACATTCACTTAATTCTGATAAGAAAACAAAGAGCACCAAGCCCATGAGACCAGGAGGCAAAATAAGCACAAGAAATGTTGCTGGTTTCTCATTTTTTCTGCTCGTGAAAACTACTATCCAAAATTTCTGATAAGCTGACTCAGATTAAAAAAGGATAATTAGTTTCATGACAAACATAGTATTTTGCAGCAAGAATCAGATCCAAACAGGAGAATAACTCACTATATGTAGATGTATCAATCTGCTCAGGAAGTTCCTTTATATCCACCTCAAACCTCTCTTGAACCTGCAATTAACCAAAATTTTAAAGATAAACTTAAGCAACAAAGTCATACCAGCTAGATCAAAGATGAAAGACAGATATCGAACCTGATTTAGGACATCAGAGTCTGAAGCAGACGAAACAAATGTAATTGCCAGACCTTTAGTACCAAACCTACCAGCTCTGCCAACCTATCAATCCAACAAGCAGAACATACCAGTAAGAGAGATAATCAATCACAAAGCAATGTGGACAGCAATTCATTAAACAAGTTATGTTAGGCCTACTCTGTGTAGATATGTGTCAGCAGAGTCTGGCATGTCATAGTTGATAACAATGTTAACTCGTTCAATATCTATGCCTCGACCGACCAAATCTGTTGCTACAAGAATCCTCTTATGGCCTTCCTTGAATCCCTTGTAACGCATTAGCCTACATAACAGAAAACGATTCAGTTTGATACATAGAGACTCCTCAGGTATAACTCAGAAAGATGATCTCATAGTAATTTACTGCTATGTGTAAGAGCCCTGTATAACACCTAGAAGAACTACAAAATGCATCATAACTCGTTACAAGTAAGCAGCCCATCAGTTTCACAATAATGCCTCTAACTAAACCACATAGATCAGTAGAGCAATTCATTAGAATCATTAACAAGCGCATGTGGGGACATAATATAGCTGAATGGCACTAAAAAGAGAAGAAAATAAAATACAGCCAATCCCAAAACGTAAAAAATGACTCCAGCTATTGTATAAACAAGCATTTAGAGGAGAACCTGGAGATGTGCATAAGAAAAAATCCAAATCACAATGGCTATCAAAATGCACCTTATGCTAGTAAGGAGAAGTTGGAAGGAATACCTTGAATATTGCATCTGAATAAAAGCTCATACAGCTAAATCTTTCTAATAAATGATCATGTACACAAGATACAAAATGAATAATTCAATAAATATCACTGTACTGTGATCCTATTCCTTCCACACACAAAAATAAGAATACGCTAAACAAGGTAAAAGAGATCATGACATTCTAAGTTTCACATGCCATTATGGAAATTAAGTCAGAGAAATAAAGTTTGAAGCAATTAAATGAATCCCTAGAATTTAGCTCTAGGGATATATCATGAGTAACAATGTAGACCAATCCTTTGATATGATAAACAATCTCAAGATAAAGGAAAAATAACCAATCAGAAACAATAGCTATGATAAAAAGAAAACAAATGACAAATAACAGCTGCATGGCCAACTTTTAGAAACAAAAACATAGGATAAATCCTTAGTAGCGATAGGACCACGCGTAAAATTATCAACCTTTCTTCTTGGGACATGCCAGAGTGTATGCAAATAGAAGGAAAATTGCACTCCACAAGTAACTTATTCAGCTCCGCTGCCCTGTTCACACTCTTGACAAAGATAACTACTTGATTGAAGTCCAGTGCATCAAGAAGATCATTCAACTTCCGGTTTTTCTCCAGCTCAGTCAACTTGATGTAATGCTGCCAGTTAAATTTTTCATGTAATTAGATGCCAGGAAATTAGTAGATAAACACAATAACAATATTTACGTTCATACCTGTACAAGCCCATGCAGGGTCAACTTGGCTTCATCGTCAACGTAAATTTCCATTGGCTGAAAGGAACAAATGTCACAGGAAATCATATTAGCAGCCTTCCTCAGGCTAATGCAATCCAGAAGGAAATGACTGATGGATTTACATCCCCTGAACAAGATTCTGGTCCATCTGAAACGTCTCCTGGCAGATGCATTTCTTATGGTAAAACAACTGCCGCTGCCGCTCAAGACAAACTCTCATATTTGTTACAAACCCTATCCAACTCTTACAATGTTCCTCACCCTTGCACTCTCTCTCTCTCTCTCCCAACCATAGTAAATTACTCAGATAGTAAAGCCAATAAAAACCAAAAAGACTTAAAAACAAAGAAAAAAAGACACAGACCACTCCCCACACCCACACTTGACGCTTTTCAAGCACTTGAAATTCAGCATCATTTTTAGGACTCCTGACCAGTGAAGCTACACTAAAAGAGAGGTGAATCCACTCATGAATAACAGCTGAATCCTCAAAATCTGCAGGACTTCTCAAGAAATCGGGCATTATTAAAAAGATAAGACTTCTAAATTAAAGAACTGGCCATAGGACATTACATCTTGCATAAATTTCTTGCAAACCGGGCGGATTTCTTTGCTGAGCGTTGCAGAAAACATCATAACTTGCTTATCATGAGGAGTCATCTTGAAGATCTCCTGCACATCCCTCCTCATGTCTGCAGAAAACATATGGATTACCATAAGCAATATTGGAGCTTAATAATTAAGAGCACTAACAATAATCACAATAATTTCACTAGAACACAAGGAACAAGGATGTGATATCGAGAGCAGTTAACACTTACCAAGTGATTCAAGCATCTTGTCACATTCATCAAGGATAAAATGCCTAACATTTTTCAAAGTGAGTTCTTTGTCTCTTGCCAATGCCAATATTCGTCCAGGTGTCCCAACAACTATATGTGGGCATTCATTTTTCAATAAATCTTTATGAGTTTTGATATTGACCCCACCGTAGAAGACAGCCACCTTGATATCTGGTAAATAAGTGCTGAACCTCTCAAATTCATGACAGATCTATCAAAGCACAGAATTATCAATCAGGGAATAGACAATGCAATCATCATGAAGTTAAAGACAATAAAATGAAAGTCAGAACTTTTAGAATTGAAAGATACCTGGTATGCTAACTCCCTAGTATGACATAGAACAAGAGCAATAACTTGGCCAGATGTCGAATCAATTTGCTGCAGCGTAGATAAAACAAAAACAGCAGTTTTCCCCATCCCGGATTTAGCTTGGCAAATGACATCCATTCCCAATATGGCTTGAGGGATACATTCATGTTGAACTGATGAAGAACCAAAAAAAATTGTACCCAAGGAACCTTTGGTAAGTAAAACATAAGGTCTCTGATCCTTTAATTCAAAGGTTTACCAAACCAGTATACTGCTCCAAAATCAAGAGTGTAATATTACCTGAAAAGTAAAATGCTGGCATAATTTAGGACTGCAGAATAGCATAAAGAGAAAATAGAAACGCATTAAAAAAAAATCATATTAAGCCATTATCTTCAAATAAATTATTTCCAGAAGATCATAAAAATTTCCAGAAATGCTTTGTAGAAAAGATTTCCCTTGAGTCAACAAAGGCATAATCCACAACATCATAAGCACACTCTTAAAGGAAGTAGCTTATCCCAACCATAAGCATAAATTCCACTTTAAACCAAAAACAAATAAGCAAAAAACGTTGTAATTAACAGATGTAAAATTGCAAGTTTAATAAGTAAAAATCCATGATTGAAATAGAAGAGTCAGTAGTTTGCCTTCAGAAGGATGCTCAAATCCCGAGTCCACAATAGCCCGGAGAAGCTCTGGCTTCAAAAGGAAGTCTCTGAATCCAGAACTGTGTATTCCGACATAGCCCCTGAACACAGCAAGTAAATTTATTTCAAAAATTAGAAAGGAATAAATTGAAATCCCCCTTCAAAAGTTGACTAAAAGGTCAAGATAAAAAGCCATATGTGGCAATTGGGAAAACAAATAATAGACAGCTTCCAAACCAAACTGAATCTAACAGATCTAGCCCCACACAGAAATAGTCAGTGTTCAAAAACCACATAGCTTAAGCAAACACGCTCTTTCACTCTTTTAACTTCTTCTAAATTCACAAATCTAGAGGCCCTAGCTACTAAATTTGCCAAAATACGCTACAGGACCAAAATATCAAGTTACAGAAGGAACATCTGAAGTCCGAATGAGCAGCAGGAAGAAGACTACTTACTTCTTGGCGGATTCGCCATTGACTTTGGCACCAACGGAGTCGGGGGCTTTCTCTTCTTCTTCCTCGTAGTCGAGAAGCTCCTCCTCGTAAGCATCGTTGTCCCTTGTTTCTCCCATAGCTCTACAAGCAAAAAAAAGTAGATCTCAAATCAGTGATTCGGAAATACGAGGAGTTCCATTTATAAGATCCAAAAACATAATTAGATCTTTCGAAACAAACTTCAAAAAAATAGTTAGGGTTTATACGACGATATATTAAACATTGAATAAAATGAAGAATCGTGAATTGGATGGTGCTGAGCATACCTGATGAAGAAGAAGATGATGATGTGAAGAAATTAGGATTTCAAGAGTCTGCAAAGCAAAATAGTTAGCGAGCTTAAAGAAATGAGAAACGATTTTGAGAGAGAGGAGACAAAGGTCTGCGACTGCGGTGCTGAAATCCAATTACACAAAATATACAGATATTTTTCCACTACTTTGCCCTAAATGTCCCTCTTGTTTAGAAAAGGGTTAATAAACATATTTGCCCTCGTGTTTTCTCGGAAAAACACATATGCCCCTGTGTCAAATAAACCCACTAAAATCTCCTTGTACTTGTCACAACCCTACAGATATACCCCACACTAACGGAATGATGATTTGGCACAAACGACGTTCCACGTGGAACGCCACGTCATGCCACGTCAACTGCCAACAAATTAAAATGAATCCTACGTGGCAAAGTAAAAAGGGTTAATACACATATTTACCCTCGTGTTTTCTCGGAAAAACACATATGCCCCTGTATCAAATAAATCCACTAAAATCTCCTTGTACTTGTTAATAAGTTATCATGTCACGTCCCTTTTTAAAAATTTTAAATAATTAAAAATATGTCTACATGGCAGTTCATATAAGTAGCAGAAATTAGAATGACTCTCTCTCTCTTTCTTTCGACTCTCTCTCGTTCTTTCGACTTCCTAGGAGAACTAAAAGAACCCTTCGACTCCTCTCTCTCTATCGCAGCGCTTCTTCTTCTCATGGATTGACAAAAAAACGAGTGCGAAACCCTATCTTCTTCTGGTTTATTCGACGCAACGGAGAGTGAATAGTTACTCTGCAGTGGAGTGAACAGTGGATTTATGAAAAACGAGTGCGAAACCCTATCTTCTTCTCCTTGGATTTATGAAAATATTACAGCAGTTGCTACATTTGAAAAAGTTGTTATAAGCAAATAGAGAATTGAGAACTAACATGGATGAAATATTATGCTTATAAATCCAGGACGATTTAGAGGCTTTACGGCAAATTTTTGCACTGCTTCCTCTTCCAATTCTTCAGCAGCAGCACCACCAATTTTCAGCTTTTTTACCATTTCCAAAGCGACATCTACATTTCAAATGCTGATAACTTATTAACAAGTACAAGGAGATTTTAGTGGGTTTATTTGATACAGGGGCATATGTGTTTTTTCGAGAAAACACGAGGGCAAATATGTGTATTAACCCTTTTTACTTTGCCACGTAGGATTCATTTTAATTTGTTGGCAGTTGACGTGGCATGACGTGGCGTTCCACGTGGAACGGCGTTTGTGCCAAATCATCATTCCGTTAGTGTGGGGTATATCTGTAGGGTTGTGACAAGTACAAGGAGATTTTAGTGGGTTTATTTGACACAGGGGCATATGTGTTTTTCCGAGAAAACACGAGGGCAAATATGTGTATTAACCCTTTAGAAAATTATGAAGGCCTAATATACAAATAACCCCTGAACTTATCCAAATATTACAATTGCCCCCCGAACTTTCAATTGTAACAACTTACCCCTCAAACTTGTCAAATTATAAAACATAACCCCTCAAACTTGTCCAACTGTAAAATATAACCCCAAATTGCTGACATGGACTTCAATTGAAGAAACACGTGAAATACAAAAGCTGCAACGCTTGTGGAGTGTGATAATCAGATCTTTGGCATGATACGAATCTGGAAAAACGTTTTTACGGTTGCTTCAAGTACGTGGTAAAAAAATTCCAATTTTGGGTTATGTTTTATAATTGGACAAGTTTAAGGGGTAAGTTGTTACAATTGAAAGTTTGAAGGGGCAGTTTGGATAAATTCACGGGTTATTTGTGTATTAGGCCAATTATAAAATGCATCCTTGTGGCTTTAACTTTTGATATGCGAAATTTTGGTTAAAAATATCAATTTGGCCCTCTGAAATTGGGTAATAATAACGAGAGCAATGGAAGGTTAAATATGATTTTAACTTTGGTTGGGAGTTGTTTTTTTAGAGTAAATGAAGATTAATTGAAATTAAATGTTTATTTCCTCTAATCTCCAAACTCTAACTTCCAAATCGGGAGTTAATGGAAGTAACATAAAATTCATTAAAAAAAATTATCTCTGCAGAATAAATTTAACATTCTTTCTCTTGTATATTTGAACTTCCAAACGAAGTTAAATTTTTAACTTTCATTTACATTCTATATAAACTCTCAAATAATGTTAATTTTTAACTTCCATTTCTATCACTTCTCTTTCCATTATTTCATTTAACTCTCACCTCATTAACCTTTAAACTCTTAAACAAAAACTTAATGAAGTCCAAAATTAACTGCATGTTTGATATTCTGGAATTACTTTTTGCTTTTTAATTATAAATAAAAATAAAAAGTATGTTAATAAAATGAATGAAGAATTACAATTGAGAATTTTATTTCTAGCAAATGAAAAGTAAACATTTGCTTACATAGAAATGAAAACAAAAAGTGTTACAATGAAAATGAGAAGAAAGATTACAAGGTTGTATGTTTCATCAAGACATAATGCAAGTTAACAATCTATTTATAACTAAAGAATAAATGCTTTTTCTAATGTAATCGTTGCATATTATGACAATGCGATGATTACACTCTCAGTTGGTTACCAACGCTACATCAGTTAACATTTCCCCTCAAACTTGATAATGAATATCCATGATGCTTAATCTGTTCGGCTACATTTGAAACATAGTAGTATGCAATGGCTTTATGAAATAATCAATCAATTGATATGTTGATGATCAGATCAACTTGAGCTTGTTGTCTAATATAATGACAATCAATTTCAATATGTTTCATCCTTTCGTGAAAAACATCATTCTTGGCAATATATATTGTTGAGCTATTATGTTGATATATGTAGTGTGATAATAAGAATAGTATGTTTGATTAATTTAATGAATGATAATACAGTGAGGTACAGGAAGTATTTATATAGTTATGTACAACTAACTGAGATATTGAAGATTGGAGGTTGATTCTAAGGGATTTGATGATCCTAATCTAACAAATATAATTTGAATGGGTTTTAATATCTTATGACTAAGTAAAGAGGGTTAATAGAGAAATAGTTATTTACCATGAGGTAATTAACTCTAACAAGGTAATTAACTCTAACAATCACAAGTAACAACTGGCTATGGATGATGAACCTATAAATCTTTTAACAAATATTATAGCCATTGTAATTCACTACAAGTGGTAGATATACCCTTATATTATGCTTCAGAAGATGATTTACTAATCGTTTTTTGCTTCTTTGATTTTCATAAGATTAAGGAATCATCAATAAACACACAAAAACCAATGGTTGACTTCCTAGTTTATTTGCAGTTGGGCATTTGAATAAAAAATGATTTTAGCTAAATAACAGATTTAGAAGATAAGAAAATACCTTATACCGGATCCCCTTTCAAATACTTTAACACTCTATGTGTTGCTTTTAAATGTTGCTAAGTTGGGTTGTCCATTTCTTGCAATAATTGTTGAATATCAAAACTCAAATAAGACCTTGTATTTGCCAAACATATCAATTTACCTACTAATTTTTTTTGTAATTTGTAACATGAGATAACAAAGGAGAATTGACTTATTCTTTTGATTGCACTGAGACTTGTGTAGAACATGACTTACAATTTAGGAAACCAAACTCAACAAGCAATTCAAAAGTTTATTTTCGCTCAAACAAATGTATTTTCTATGAACTTCTTACAACTTCAACTCGCCTAGATCCTAATCATAAAGTGTTGATGCAAAAAAAACCCTTAATCTCAGTAATTATAGATGAACTTGTTGACTCTTAGAGTATTTTGATGATTACAATATTCAATACAGTCGAATTGCTCACTAAGTGAAGTTATTTACTATGGATGGCTGACTAAAGAAGATGAGGAAAATAATCGTCGAATTATTATAAAATACTAGCTTTGGTATTATTCTAAGTATCACTACAAGAAATCGTTCATATATGAAATAAGAAGAATGAAGAAGTGTGGCACTTTACATCCGAAAATACTGACGTGTGAAAATTATACACATTATTCCTACCACTTTTAGCATATCTTTAGTCCATACTTATAAACTTTTTTTTTAATTATTTTGCAGTTATTACTCCAAGGATGAAAATTTGTGAAGATGGAAAAATTCGAAGATGTAATTAGAGTTAAGCCATATTACTGAATTCACAATTGTGGCACCACATGAAAAGGCACTTTCGTAAAATTTCAGTATAATTATTACATTTTAGTACTGTGTTTTGTATTATCATATAACGAACTGCAGTGAACCCTTTCCTAAAAAGGGTATTATACAGTAAAACCTCTATATAGGAATACACTTGGAACCGGACTATTTGTATAACAATTGAGAGGTTATTACTAAATAGAGTTTGGTAACAGAGGCTATTACTAAGTTGGGACCGAGTTTTTTTATAACAAAATAGAGGCTATTCCTATATAGAGGTTTTACTGTAGTACTATTTTGGTTGGTGACAATTGTTGAAACACCTTTCCACATGATTTTGATTTGACAAAATTATTTATGTGAATGATAAAAATATTCTAACACATTAAATTTAAATGCTTTGATTTATTCACACTAATGTGTTTGTTCAATGTTGAGTTAATTGATTTATAAGACATTAAGATAAAAAAGCCTAAAGGCCCATAAGAGGAAGTCAAGCCTAAGTCAACAGATCAAGACCTCACGGCCCAGGAAGACAAAACGCAGTCGTATCAAGTAAAACGCCAGCCCAGCATGAAGAAGGATCGAGAAGCCTTCGACCAAATTGCTTCAAAACGAAGCTACTGAGTTGAGTGACAAGGTAGTCAGGTCAGCAGCAGAATAGAACCAACTTAGAGACAAAGTATTTCTACTTTGGGTAAAGCTCAGAAGACGCAGTAAGCTGTCTGGAAGACTTTACTATAAATGTCGAAACATTCTGTTCATCTGACGAAAAGCTGCTGAGCACTGCCGTAGACAGAAGATACAAGAATCTCATTGGCCAACGACACTGAGCACGTCCTGAGTGAAAGCGACAGGAAGCCGTTACCCTCCAACGGTTATTTCGAAATTCGAAATCACCGGTGCTTGAAGTGTCACTATAAAAAGGCCTTTCAAATGCTTCATTCAATGAGATCTTCAATCAAGTCGAAACGCTGACCAAATTCATACTTGAAGTTCTGTGAGAAAAGCAAAGCAAATCTTATACCAATTCCAATCATTGTGTAAAAGTCTAGAGTGATTTTATTCATCTAAAGTGTCTTAGCAATTTTTTGTTTAGGACAAACACGTATCATTTCTAGAAGAATAAAGCAAATCTTACACCAATTCCAACCAGGATATGTCTGCTGAGTAACATATTTCTAACCTTTAAACTCCTTTATATATTGCTTGCTATAAAACTGACTAAGTAACGAACTCACGCTGAGTTGAGTGCACTAAGAAGCTGAGTTCAGGAATATACTTAAGTGCTATCTCCTGACTCAAGGAAAGAAACAGACTTAGTCACCAGTTGACTAAGCTTGTGTCTTAAAACTACTTAGCGTCGCTGTGTAAACCTTTTCTCAAAGAAAAGAAGTCAACCTTAACGGATAAAATTTTAAATAGTTCCTATCCCCCCCCCTTGGAACTAACCTTGTCACGTTATACGGGACCAACAAGTGGTATCAGAGCTTAAAAACTCACTGAGCAAGATATAACTATCTTGAGCTGATCCCCACAATGGTTGAGAACAGCACTCGTTTCCTCCCAGGAAATCAGACAACTCAAATTCTTTCTGAGGGACTGTCCATTACTCGGCCTCCTATGTTCTTCGGGTCTAACTACACCTTTTAGAAGAACAGAATGAAAAATTTCATTCAGGCAACAAATATGAGTGCATGGCTTTCTATAGTCCAAGGCCCATTTGTTCCTATTGAAACTATTGACGGCCAAACGGTTGTCAAAGCTGAGGTTAAGTGGACAGAAGATGACCTCAAGAAGCTACAAAATCATGCTTCGGCTATAAACATGCTTCACTGTGCATTAGATTCTGCAGAGTACAATAAAATTTCAGGTTGTGAGTCAGCGCAGGAAATCTGGAAGAAACTGGAGGTCACCTATGAAGGAACCAACAAAGTTAAGGAGTCCAATGTGAACCAGCACATGAGGTTGTACGAGCTGTTTGAAATGAATGATGATGAAGGAATCTCTGAAATGAACGATGATGAAGGAATCTCTGAAATGAACTCAAGATTCACAAACATAATCAACGAGCTCAAAAGACTTGGCAAGATCTTCACTAAGGAAGAGCAAGTCAAGAAGATACTGAGGAGCCTTCCCAAAAGCTGGCAAGCCAAGAAAACTGTTGTTGAGGAAGCTCAAGACTTGACCACCTACAAGTATGATGAACTCATTGGATCTCTGCTGACCCATGAGATCTCAATGAAGAATTTTAAGGTGAAGGAGAAGTCTGAGGACAAGAAGCAAAAGTCTCTTGTCATGAAAGCTGACTCCACTGATGGGAGCTCAACAAACGATAAAGAAATGGCCATGTTCACTAGAAAAATTAAAAGGCTGTTCAGAAAGAATGATAAATATTCCAAGAAGCCTTACAATAAGTTTGATGAGTACAAAGCTGAGTCTAGCGACAGCAAGTACAAGAAGGACAGCTCAAAGCCCATCACATGCTTTGAATGTCATCAAACTGGCCATATCAAATCAAGTTGTCCTACCTTGAGGAAGGAAAAGAAGAACAACAATAAGGCAAAGGTGGCAACCTGGAGTGATAGTGATGAGTCATTATCATCAGGAGCTGATGCCACTGAGTCAGCAAAGATCTGCTTCATGGCAGATGAGCTTGCTGAGCCTTGTGTTTCTGAGCATACTAGCCCCTCCATTGCATCTGACGATGAGGCACACTCAACTGAGGTAATATCACTACCCCTGCTCAGAAATGAAATGATAAATGCCCTGAGTGACCTCTACACACTTATCAAAAAGTGTAACAAGAAGGATAGAGCACTCAGTAGGCGATGTGACGAGATTGAAGAGGTCAAACTCAGTGACCTTCGATATCTCCTCCAGGACAACTCAACCTTGCATAGTAACATAGAAACTATGCACAGGTTTGTCTCTGAGGTCCAATCAGATTCTAAGAAACTGAGAAAGGACATCACATCTATTCAGAACCAATTCAAAGTTCCGAATAAAAGAAATATTCCTCTGAACACTCAGTACAGAAGTACTAGTCAGCAGAGATGGAATCCTCAGCAGAATGTCCAGTGTGACTTCTGTGGGAAGAAAGGACACACCACAAAGGTGTGCTGGCATGCTCAGCATTGGGGTGCTGACCAGTCAGTGAGATATCCCAAACGGAAGGTCAGCTGTGACTTCTGTGGGAAAAATGGACACACTGTCCAAGTGTGTCGTCATAAGATTAAATATGATGCTTTACCTGCTGAGCCTAACAAACAAGGACCCAAAAAGACTTGGGTACCTAAAGATAACTAGCTATATTGCAGGTAAGCCTGAGGTGTGCTGAGAAGTCAAAGATGTGGTACATTGACAGCGCATGCTCGAGGCATATGACTGGTGATGAAACTCAGTTCATCACACTTGTGCGTAAACGAGGTGGAAGCGTAAGTTTCGGAGACAACAAAAAGGGTAAGATAGTAGGGTCAGGAACCGTTGGTGGTAATCCTACTATTGAGTCAGTCTCCCTAGTTAGTGGACTTAAATATAACTTACTCAGCGTAGCTCAGCTATGTGATAACGGGAGAAAAGTTATATTTGATGACACTGGATGTAAAATACTTGGGAAAAACAAATGAATAGATTTTAACTGCCCCTCGTATTGATAATGTCTTTATGCTGAATTTGGAAAAGAAATTTTCGAAAAATGTATGCTTAGTGTCAAAGGAAGAAAATTCCTGGCTATGGCACAGGAGACTTGGTCATATAAGCATGGACCTCCTGGCCAAATTAGCAAGAAAGCAATTAGTTGAGGGACTGCCAGAACTTAAGTTCGAAAAGGATCAATTATGCAATGCTTGCCAGGCTGGAAAACAAACTAAAACATCTTTTCATAGTAAAAACATTGTCTCAACCAAGCGTCCACTCGAGTTGTTACACTTGGATCTCTTCGGACCAGTCCAGCCGCTGAGCTTGGGTGGTAGGAGATTTTCCTTGGTCATTGTAGATGACTTTTCTCGGTACACTTGGATCATCTTGCTGAGTAGAAAGGATGAAACCTTTGAGACGTTTTCAACATTAGTAAGAAAACTTGAAAATGATAAAGACCTAAAGTTGGCTCACATCCGAAGTGATAATGGTGGAGAATTCAAAAACCAACAGTTTGTTGAATTCTGTGAAGCCAGCGGCATTGACCATAATTTTTCTGCTCCTAGAACGCCTCAACAGAATGGGGTGGTTGAGAGGAAAAACAGAACCTTGGTTGAAATAGCCAGGACAATGCTGAGTGAACATAGGCTTCCAAAGTACTTTTGGGGAGAAGCTGTCAACACAGCTTGCTACATACTTAATAGGGCTCTAGTCAGACCCATATTAAAGAAGACTCCCTACGAACTTTGGAAAGGACGAAAACCCAACATTGGATACTTTCGTGCCTTCGGCTGTAAATGTTTTATTCTAAATACTAAAGATAGCCTTGCTAAGTTTGATTCAAAAGTTGATGAAGCTATCTTTTTAGGCTACTCAACAAACATCAAAGCATATAGAGTTTTCAATAAACGAACTCAGGTCTTAGAAGAGTCAGTACACGTTGAGTTCGATGAAACTAACCCTGCAGGAAAAGACAAGTAGCTGACTGAGGATGATCCATACTCAGCACCTGTTGACCAAGAAACAGCCGCTGAGTCACTACCTCAAGGGCTGTCCAAAGGTAAAAGTGAAACTCAAATTGTCTTCACTGACCAGTCTATACCTGCAGAGATTGTTGAAACACAACCAGCTCAAGACATCACTCTACTAAAAGAATCAGAATACCAAGAGGACACTCAAAGAGTGCCATTCTTGATGCTGCTGAAAACACCCTGATGACAAGAAATCAACTCAGGAGATACCTCGGCAACGTAGCATTCGTCTCAGTTCAGGAACCAAAGAACTTCTCTGAAGCTGAGCACGATGAGTTCAGGATGAGTGTAATGCAAGAAGAACTTGATCAGTTCAGAAGAAATGAAGTGTGGGACTTAGTGCCAAATCCAAGAAGCCAGAAGACCATAAGAACAAGATGGGTCTTCCGCAACAAGCTAGATGAACAAGGGAACGTGGTCAGGAACAAAGCAAGACTTGTAGCTCAGGGTTATAGTCAGCAATAAGGTATTGACTACGGTGAGACCTTCACCCCAGTGGCAAGGCTAGAGGCTATAAGAATTTTATGTGCATATGCAAGTTATATGAACTTTAAATTATTTTAAATGGATGTTAAGAGTGCATTCCTTAATGGAGTTATAAACGAGGAAGTCTATGTTAATCAGCCTCCAGGGTTTGAGGATCCCAAGTTCCCAAACCACGTTTATAAACTCAAAAAGGCTATGTATGGTCTCAAGCAAGCACCACGTGCTTGGTATGAGAGGCTGACCAGTTTCCTACTGACTAGAAATTATGTCAGAGGTAAAACTGATACAACCTTATTCATTAAAAGGAAGGGCAAAGATACCCTACTGGCTCAGATATATGTTGATGACATTATTTTTTGTGCCACTAATGAGTCCATGTGCAAGGAATTTAGTAAGCAGATGCAGACTGAGTTTGAAATGTCAATGATGGGAGAACTCAACTTCTTCATTGGACTTCAAATCAAACAAGGGAAAAATGGCATTTTCATCAGTCAAACTAAGTATGCTAAGGAGATATTGAAGAAGTATGAACTTGAGAACTGCAAGTCAATATCTACCCCTATGGGCACTGACACTGTCCTCTGCGCTGACGAAAATGGTAAGTCAGTAGACAGCAAATTGTACCGAGGTATGATTGGCTCTCTACTCTACTTAACTGCTAGTAGGTCGGACATTCAGTTCTCAGTATGTTATTGTGCTAGATATCAATCTAACCCTAAGGAATCTCATTACATAGCTGTAAAAAGAATCCTTAGATATTTGCAAGGCTCGGTGAATGCAGGTTTATGGTATCCCAATACTTATGATTTCACACTCATTGGATACACTGACGCTGACTACGGACGAGACAAGCTTGAACGAAAAAGCACCTCAGGAGGATGTCACTTCTTTGGAAGCTATCTTGTGTCTTGGTTCAGTAAGAAGCAGTCGTCATTAGCCCTGTCAACCACTGAAGCTGAGTACATTATTGCTGGAAGCTGTGTTGCTCAAGTCATCTGGATTAAGCAACAGCTAGAAGATTATGGCGTTCAGACTAAAACAATTGAAGTCAAATGTGACAACAAGAGTGCCATTGACCTATCAAAGAACCCAATCCAGCACAACATAATGAAGCACATCAGCATAAGACATCATTTCATCAGAGACCATGTACTCAAGGGAGAGATCAAGCTGACCTACGTCCCAACGGATGAGCAGCTTGCTGATATCTTCACAAAGCCACTGGCTCGTGAGCAATTTAACATACTAAGGGAAGCCATCGATATGTTTAATCCTCTTCAATAAAATTCTATGTTTAAATTAAACGTTGAGTGATTACCATGCTGAGTGAATTATGCTAAAACTAGTAACTATTGTATGCTAAGTAAAACATAACATAAAATCACTTCATGCTGAGTAGACTTACATACTGAGTGATTATCTCAAGCTGATTTACTAAGCACACGAATAATTCCTTTGCGTAAAACTGACTACTCTAAACATTAAACGTTTAGAATTCTTAACACTGAGTAAGGATCCGTTGCACAAATTAATGCTAAACACGCGAATTAAATAGCCACCTAGGATGACGTAAGCGCAATAATTAGAAAATACATGCGCCGATTGTGTCATAAATGCCAGAATCATTGTCGGTTGAGTATCTCGAGGTCAAACTGCCACCTCAACGCTTCAGATCAACTCGACACCTCTATAAATAGTGGACGAATTCCCAATTGTACCTCTTTACGCTTAGAAATTTCTGGTATTCAAATCCTCTCTTTTCTAAAATTCCCAAACCTCTCAAATTTCTCTGAAAATCATGTCGGATTCTCAGAATCTCTACGGAGGCGGTTACAACGACAACCACTCCGTTGAAAATCCATCGTACCAAACTGAGCAAGAAATCGAGGAGACCTTAACTGAATCTCAAGAAGAAGGTCAGCATGACCATTCTAATGTCACAACACCAAGCAAGAAACCCCACGCTGACCAAGCTACCTCCTCGAAAGGGAAACAGAAGCAGGATAAGGGAAAGAAACCGATGGAACGTACGTACTCCCTAGTTTACAACAGCGTAAGGGGATATAAGGTTGACCACTCCCGCTGGTTCTCGAAGGGATTTGTGGAAGCTGAGCAACCCTTCTGTGAGTGGATCTCAAAGAACGGCTGGACCGAGCTGTTCTCGACTCGAGAAGCCACCTACCCTGAGTTAGTGAAGGAGTTCTACGCTAACCTAAGAGCCGATGATGATAACCGGGACTACATGGTCACCAAGGTTCAAGGGAAATATATCTTCATCAACCCTCTTTACCTTGCCAAACTGCTAAAACTGAAAACCGAAGGAGCTAAACTTCGAAAAACAGGTGACCACGAAAAAATTGACTATCCCACTGAGTTCTGCAAACCTGCCGGTCATGCCGGAGAAATCTCGAGTACCTCCATGGGTCAGAATCAAAAGATGGCCCATTACATACTGACCAACTTCCTCTTTCCAAAAGTCAACTCCACTTCCTCAGCGTCGAACTTCGAGCAGTGCTTCATCTGGCACATGCTGACCTACCAGCCGATCAACATGCCAGTCTTTCTAATCGGTGGTTATCAAAGAAGTACTGGAACCCTTAGGTTAGGCTCCCTTATTACCAGAATCCTTAAAGATCACCAGGTGAGCCTGGTTGAGGAAATTGAAGTCTGGGGGACTGAGATTACTGCAGCTGCATTGTTCGGCTTGGTCTACGACCAACCCATTGTCCCTAAGAAAGGAAAAGGGGCCGCTGTTAAGGAAACAGAGGGGATGCTGACTAGAGAAGGAAAGAAAGTAAGGAAAGCTCAAGCTGATAAACAAGACAGAAAGAGGAAAGCTGTTCAAACCTCTTCCAAAGACGTTGACGCTCCACCGAAAAAGATTCGGTTTGTGTCCAAGGGAACTAAGCCTCAAGTTCAACAAGATCAGGTTGGACCCAAGTCAACAGAAAACCTCAAAAGGCAATCTGAGCCTGAGGAAGAAGAAAAAGAAGACTCTCCTGAGCAGCTGTTGAGCGATTTCCGCAAGTGCACGGTATACGCTTGTAGTAATAAAAGATATCGATCCCACAGGGAACGCTTTTTAACAAAAACTTATTTTGAATTGGTTAAATATACTTTTAAGATTTATTAGTAATGAAAATCGTTAAATCGGATTTGGTTTTAAAATTGCTAGAATGAGAATTAGATTAGAGTATGAAGATGATAGAAAATATTATGATTTAAGAATGAATTTGCAAGACAGGAACGTTTAGTACTTTTTAGAAAAGTAAACAAAAGTATTTGTTTGCATTAAGCAAAGAAAACAACTTTAAACTTTGTATGAATTATAAAGATGAAATAAATGACGGAACCTCTAATTATTAGGCTTTGAACATGACAAAACCCTATCCGGGATAATTGCCCTTAATCAAATTAAAACTCTTCCAAGATAATAATTTGCCTAAGTGTTCAACAAAGTTTCCTTGTAAAGATTTTGAATTAAATACGTTTTAATAAAAACACCAGCATCAATCCACTTCGGATCCTTTACCAAAGTGCTGCATAAAAATCTATCGAATAGAACGGACTTTATTAGATGAAATATAAATTGATACAAGTTTACAGAGAACATGGAGCATGGAAACATTCGATGACTTGCAAGTGAACGGGTTGTCAATCCTTTCCTTGGGTTTCGTTAGAGTTTGTCAGGCTCAGGGGCGGATCCTCTACTCAATCTTCTCATTGAATCTTCGTAATAGAGACTTGGTCGGTCTACTACCAAAATGAAAACTAAATTGGAACAATGTCTAAACGCTACTGAATTTGTTATTATTGAATAAACAATGTGTGTACATCATATTGTTTTGAACAAAAATGAAATCTAATCTCTGACTCATTTCTGAGTCAGAGTTTCTGCATAAACTCTGCACTAATCTTCTCTTCTAACTCTCTCATTATTCATGTTTCAACTCTCAATCAACTCTTTATTTATAGATGTTGAAGAGTCGTGAATGAAGTGTCGTGTCCGTTGTGGAGAGTCGTATCCGTTGTGAAAGGACGTCTTTATCCACCCGAACGAACGCGTTTCTTGGATTTTAACATGTGTTCATTGTACTTGGCAGAATTTCTGCTCTTACCGAGAATGGAAATTCTCTGCCGAGAATGAGGAACTGATTTTTCAGCCTTCGGACGAAAGGGCGTGTCGCGACCGAGAATTTGGGATTCTCGGTCGCGGCCCCAAATTCTCTACCGAGAATTTTGGATTCTCTACCGAGAATGTGACAATTCTTCAATTTCTGACTTCGTCTTTGTCCTCGTTTTGGTGTATTTGATCTTCGTTGTTTTTGACTCCTTTTGTAAGGTTTTTATTCTGTTTTTGAGCTCTTTTCGTTTCTATTTGGATTTTACCAAATATTTACGTACCTTACAAGAAAGAAACATATTCGAGAGTAAAAGTATTCTAAACAAATAGAAACAACACAAATTCATAGCAATATTGATGTAATTATTGATGATATTTTAGGTATATTTTGGGCTTAACAAATCTCCACACTTAATCTTTTGCTAGTCCCGAGCAAAATTTCACTGAATTTATTCTCTAACTAATCTCTTTATGAAAATAAAACATATATCTTGGTATTACCTCTTAAATTAGTTAAGCCGAAAAGACTAACTTCGCATGGCAAATTTATACGCAAAATATCAAACTAACTTAGTATAATATACGATATATCATTCGTCTTGTATTTTTAATTTTGAATTGAAGCATTCAGGACAATGTAAGCACGCATGTTATTGAGTCTTTCATCTCAAGGTATTTCAAAGCACAAAACTTCCTTTCCCAAACCTAAACTAATATATGAGATATATTGAATTAAAATAAGTACTTAGGTTAATTATTACTTAGTTACGCCCGAGATAAGGGTGGTATTGATCGTAACTTTATACGTATGTTATTTTTTAGTGTTTGCTTAAGAGGTACCGACCATGCCATGGGTGGACGCAATCGTTACTTTAAACTTAAACACGCTTATGTATATATATATTATTTTTTTTAACGTTCCTTCCATACCTTGATTGTGATAAGGGTGGTCGCAATCGTGGCCAAAAGTAAACGGTACTTAATTTTCTTCCCTTTCATACCTCGATTGTGATAAGGTTGGTCTCAATCGTGGCCAAAAGTTAAGAATTCAACTGATTGATTAATTAGTATGAATTTATGAAATTGAAATTTTAACTTGGGAAAAAGAAAGATAGCACATTCATCCTATATTGACTTTAAAATTCAACATGTATTATGGCTAAAGTTTCCTTAAAAACTTCAATTGGTATTAATGTAAGACGAAATCAAACTGAGCTAAAAATTGTTAGTTCAATTTAATGCCTATAAACCTAATTGAAAATTTAAAATAAGATTTATTGTATCATGAATTGCATGATATAAAATAGAGATTGAAAATGAAAATAAAGAATTTATTTAACTAAAATACATTCACTCGAGACAATTTTACTTTAAAATCGTATCGGAGATTTATGAAAAATTTGAAAAATATTATTGCCCGTATAGAAATATTATTTCTAACGATAATGATAACCTAAAAAATAATCATTTAAACATATAAAAATGTAACGTTATGAAAAATAATGTTAAATAAATTGTGTTGCAATATATGTTGCATTTGCATAAAATAAGTGTTGCATTTAAAAATTATTTATTCGTTGCATAAAAATTATTTGTTGCATAAAAATTATTCGTACTAAAAATAAAATGATATATGCAATATCTCCTCCCACACCTAAATTGGACCATGTCCTCATTGGTGCAAAAATTGAAAAAACACGAAAAATTTGTACGAAATAAAGCAAAATTGTACGAAAATAGATAAATATTAAATGGATTATATCCAACATAAATTGAAATTGAAATTGTAACAAACTTAATCAAAAATAACAAAAAAAATAAATGAGTTGATAAAAGATAAGATAAAACCTATTCTTGTGAAGGGAACCCGGTGGAGATGGTGCGGTCACTACGTTTTGACGACGGAAAAATGATAATAACTGGCGTCATGGTGATGTGTGCTCGCTTCTCAAAGTATGGATATTGGCATCCACCGCGTAAATTCTGGAACTCATTTCTTGATTGTTTTCAACAATATCATCTAACCGCAAATTCATTTGACGGTTTGGTGCATTCATATGGTTCAAAATTTGTTCGCAAATGAACTTGATCAACACTGTGCTCATCACCAACATGTCCTTGTGCTTGTGTTTGTGGCTCAACATGCTCCGCTTCCTCACCTGCGTCATCCTTTTCATCCTCATGCCCACCAAAATGTGTGTGCGCATGATCATCCTTCTGAATATCATTACCATGTGAACTTGAAGTACCAACATCGAACTTGCAAAACTAGCCAACGGTGGCTAACCACTATGGATGTGTAAAATTATGGCATAATCCAATATCGAACAACAATTAGGAGTAAGTGATTGAAAACTAATCCATAATACTCGTAGCATCCAAAACAATACTCGTAATCAAAGTACGCATATGAACGTGCTTATTGGTGGAAACGGAAACATGGACTCAATTGTCAAAAGGTAATCCAACGATCTTTAACGAGCGTGCTAGTAGCATGCTTAGGATTAAATCCATCTAAACTAGTCAAAGTATGTCCAAACCGGATTGGTTGGAAAATGGATGGCTTAACAATAAATTATTTTTGTATGATATCCAAATCAAATACTCATCTTGTCATCCCCAACTTCATATATTAACCGAAATCCTAAATGTAATCCGCTCATTCTTTTTAGAGTAGGATAGAGTAACCAATACAATAATGTCTGTTTCACTATGCACGATGTCCATAATAGTGCTTGTACCACGTGCCTAACCCCATCTGAAATAAGGCTGAATGGAGGTAGAGGAAACCTGATGAGTAACCTTCTTATATTTAGGCATGGTGTGGAAAAAGGGTTAGGATATGGAGGTGGGGTTTGGGAAAGATGTATTTTGGGTAGGTAAAAATTTGGTAAAAGTAAAGGTGATATGGTGTGGAACTAATTGTACTGGGAAGAGTTTGGATTGTGTTATTTGGAAAAATAGGAGGTGATGTAAGGTTTGTGTAAGGGATAGGTATATATAGGTATGAATTTAGGTGTTTAGGAGTTAATGTAAAAATAGGAAAAGGTTGCAAAGTTGGATAAATTTGTGCCTATACTCGTCCTACAGGGCGCGGGTCGCGACCGAGAATGCTTAGCCGCGGTCGCGGCACGCGAATTTCAGAGAACAAATTGCTCTAAAGTCGGCCTGTTTTCGCTGGACTTACCGAGAATTTTTAATTCTCGGTAGAGAATTGGTCAAAAGTGCCTGACTTTGTGCATTTGGACTTGGTTTGTGCAATTTTATTGATTAATTGTGTCCTGAACGTAATATAAACTGTACCTGCACTCAAAAACTAAAATAAATAACATTAAATCCAAGGAAAATCAAAGGTTTATCCTTATGAAATTTTGAGTAATGAAACATTAAATGCTGAATTAGAGTTAATGTAGAACCAATGTTCATTAATTCACATAAGTTGAATGAACAAGCATTTGAATGGAAATTAATCTTTTAAAAGGTAATAAATAAATAGTGAATGTATATCAACTCTTAAATACGAGTAATCATTTAATCATAGTAAAGTTTAAGTATTGGCAATGTATGTGAAATAATCAAATTAACACAGAAGTATTTAAACATGATAAACAAATTCATTGAAAAGATATACTGTTTCATTTTGATAAGTGCATACGGATATATGTTAAATAATTATCATGATTAACATAAATGAATCAACAAATAAAAAGTAAACTTGATGATTTAATTTAAAATGAAAATTCACTATTATGTTCAATAGTTAATAATGATTATAACTTATTAGCTTTTAAGATATATGGATAGATTTATTTGCTAATGGTCTATAAATTGTAACAGACATAAACCAGAATAGAAGATTAAAGTATGAAATGAAATGAATTCTTATTGCAGGAACTTATATGTACATAAATCAAACAAGAACATATATACAAGAAAGAAGAGAAAAAGAAAAAATAAAAAACGATCCTATATACAAAAACAAACAAATGAACAATTAAACAAATCAAATTTATTAATCACTTATGCATATTAATTCTGAAGCATTGAAACTGATACAGAGTAAAATTATTGGCAGATTCATGTTATTATTATAGACAAAATCATGGTGAAGTTTATATTGTTCCATATCAACATATATATAGATTCAGTCAAATCATTTGCATAGTTAACATATACTAATAAAAATAACCAAAGAATCAAAAGTGGATATATTTATCAAAATTGAAAAACATATGTGCAGAACAAGACTCAGATTTATCATATAAAATGAATGTTCATGAACTTGTTCAATAGTTATGAATGATTATACCGTATTAGTATGTAAAATATATGAAAAGTCAGATGTTCAGAAACATTTCTGAAATGAATACAGATTTATGAAAAATAATTACAGATTCTTGGACAAGGTTCAACTATTTTAAGCAAAAAGAATTAAAGAATCAAACTTGACAGTTTTATTAAAATTAGAAGAACATATATACAAAGAACAGAAAGAACAAACACAAAAATAAACCTATATACAAACTATATACAACAAATAGTTTTATAATATCTTCATTCTTCATTATGTGTAAATGGGAAATGGTGCATCATAGCATTCTGAAAAATCAGGACGCTTGTTGCGTGCAGCAGTAATCTTCTTGGAAGATTGATGCTTGGAAATCATGCTTTTGAGAAAAGGAAAAAGTCTTTGGAACTTTTTGAAAGGTTTGAATAATTGGAGAAGAATATCAGATTTTGTCTGAAAGAGATGAAAAAGTATGGAAATCTGATCTTCTCTAATTATTTAATGATGTTAGGACGACTTAAAATGTCTGCTGGTGGCAAAAAGGTACAAATTCACACCATTTGATCATGAAGAGACCTAATTTTTCAAAACTTGCAACAATGGTGCATGAACTGAAGAAGAACGAAGAGATACAGGTCTGATAGACGCCCGTGTCGCGACCGGGAATGGCGATTCTCGGTCGCGACAAATCATTTTCAGAGAGAAAATCTCTCTGAAAGTTTCATGATTTTGCTGAAGTTACCGAGAATTTCGATTATCGGTAAAAAAAATTTCTAAACGCTTTTCTTTTTTTAGCGTTTTCTCAATTTAAGGATCTAGTGATTTCGGTTGAATGCCCGAACTTCTAGTTCTGGCCACGAACAAAAACTACGCACATGAACCGAAACTTTCAAAACTATATTAAAAGTATACAATTCCTTCCTGGCGGATAAGGTAATTTCATCCTACTTCTGATATATCTGTCTGAGAAGAGTTGATCGGCTATTTCTTAGAGAGATAAATGTAGGTGTTTTAAGGAAATGATAAAAATGGAAATTATTTGGGTTTAGTGTAGGAATTGAATAAATTCTTAACAAAGAGATATGATATTTTGGTGAAGGGTTAAGTTTATAGAAAAGAGGTAAAGGTGTTTGGGAAGAGGTAAATTTTGGTGGAAAAAGTCATTTGTCACGTCTGACATCCTGTTTCAAAAATTTGCTTTTCCCTCCTGATGTATCTATATACTGAATTTCTTTTCTGTAGACTTCTTCTGTGCATTTATATTGATGATCAAATCTCCAGTTTATCTTTGAAAAAACTTGGATTTTTTGTTTTTATCTGCAAACATTTAAATGCAATCGTTAAATAACAACGAGGATTTAGTCCTAGTGACCATCCTCAATGAATAATAAAAACTATAAAATAAATAAATACATAAATATATTATAAACCAAGGTTCGAAATAACACGAAAAACATAAATTTTTGTTAAAAATTTGGCATTCCCCGGCAACGGCGCCAAAAACTTGTTGAGCGATTTCCGCAAGTGCACGGTATACGCTTGTAGTAATAAAAGATATCGATCCCACAGGGAACGCTTTTTAATAAAAACTTATTTTGAATTGGTTAAATATACTTTTAAGATTTATTAGTAATGAAAATCGTTAAATCGAATTTGGTTTTAAAATTGCTAGAATGAGAATTAGATTAGAGTATGAAGATGATAGAAAATATTCTGATTTAAGAATGAATTTGCAAGACAGGAACGTTTAGTACTTTTTAGAAAAGTAAACAAAAGTATTTGTTTGCATTAAGCAAAAAAAACAACTTTAAACTTTGTATGAATTATAAAGATGAAATAAATGACGGAACCTCTAATTATTAGGCTTTGAACATGACAAAACCCTATCCGGGATAATTGCCCTTAATCAAATTAAAACTCTTCCAAGATAATAATTTGCCTAAGTGTTCAACAAAGTTTCCTTGTAAAGATTTTGAATTAAATACGTTTTAATAAAAACACCAGCATCAATCCACTTCAGATCCTTTACCAAAGTGCTGCATAAAAATCTATCGAATAGAACGGACTTTATTAGATGAAATATAAATTGATACAAGTTTACAGAGAACATGGAGCATGGAAACATTCGATGACTTGCAAGTGAACGGGTTGTCAATCCTTTCCTTGGGTTTCGTTAGAGTTTGTCAGGCTCAGGGGCGGATCCTCTACTCAATCTTCTCGTTGAATCTTCGTAATTGAGACTTGGTCGGTCTACTAACAAAATGAAAACTAAATTGGAACAATGTCTAAACGCTACTGAATTTGTTATTATTGAATAAACAATGTGTGTACATCATATTGTTTTGAACAAAAATGAAATCTAATCTCTGACTCATTTCTGAGTCAGAGTTTCTGCATAAACTCTGCACTAATCTTCTCTTCTAACTCTCTCATTATTCATGTTTCAACTCTCAATCAACTCTTTATTTATAGATGTTGAAGAGTCGTGAATGAAGTGTCGTGTCCGTTGTGGAGAGTCGTATCCGTTGTGAAAGGACATCTTTATCCACCCGAACGAACGCGTTTCTTGGATTTTAACATGTGTTCATTGTACTTGGCAGAATTTCTGCTCTTACCGAGAATGGAAATTCTCTGCCGAGAATGAGGAACTGATTTTTCAGCCTTCGGACGAAAGGGCGTGTCGCGACCGAGAATTTGGGATTCTCGGTCGCGGCCCCAAATTCTCTACCGAGAATTTTGGATTCTCTACCGAGAATGTGACAATTCTTCAATTTCTGACTTCGTCTTTGTCCTCGTTTTGGTGTATTTGATCTTCGTTGTTTTTGACTCCTTTTGTAAGGTTTTTATTCTATTTTTGAGCTCTTTTCATTCCTATTTGGATTTTACCAAATATTTACGTACCTTACAAGAAAGAAACATATTCGAGAGTAAAAGTATTCTAAACAAATAGAAATAGCACAAATTCATAGCAATATTGATGTAATTATTGATGATATTTTAGGTATATTTTGGGCTTAACAGCAGCCTTTGAAGAAGAAGAAGAAAATCTCCTCTGGGTTGAGTCCTATCGATGCACCCCCACTTGACGTCGTTATCTCTGAAGACTCACATTTCATGAGAAGTCAAGGCATTGATCTTGAGAAAACCCCCACTGACCAAGATGAAGAAGAACTGGGTAATCTCGAAGGTTAGTTTGATGCTAAGGAGACAGCAGATGTTGAGCAACATGAAACAACCAACACTGAGCTGGTTGAAGAACAAGCTGAGCCAACAGCAAAGGATCATGCTGATCTAGGGGTAACTTCACCTTCTGACTCAATTGACTCTATTCAAGCTGACCCCTCTCCTCCAAAGACTAAGAAATTGAGGAGACTTAAGAAGAAGGCTCATAAATCCCCGGTTATTGACCTTCTGGATGACTCACCTCTATGGGATCCGATCACTGATCTCTCTGACATGCAGTTCAAATTCTTCTCCAATCCCACTGAGTTTTCTCCACCAGAGCAATAACAAAAGCAAGCCTATGTTTCTCAGCCTAAGGAACATGCCGACTCAATTGCTACTCAAGGTCAAGATATACCGAGCAAATCCTCGAAGTCCCTGCCGCTCAAAACATTGAGATAGCAGAGGAAAAACCTGCTCAGGTCAGTGCTGAAACTCCTCAACCTCCTCAAACCAGTCAGCTTCAGCTTGACTCTGAGCAAGTAGATAATTCTGCCGATCACCCTCTTCCACATCCTCAAGTGTAGAATATCGACCTGTCAGCTTCTGCTAGCAATCTGAACTCAAGACCAGCCGCTGATCATGCTGGCACTTCCAATAATAAACGGAACCACACACCTCCTCCATTCGGTTCCACACATATTCCGGCATTTGAGCCAACCATTGATGGATCCTACACTTATCTGCACGCCACTGAGTCTGGTCGAAGAATCATTGACTCAGCTCAAGCCTTACTCCAGGACCTTCATCAATCCAATGTCGAAGCCGTTGGGTCAATTCCTGTTGGGCAAACTCAACTGTCCTCTGTCACTCAGCTTCTCACCGAAATCAAAAGTCTTAAGGATCTTCTGAGTGTTATGACATCTCTCCAGTCTCAACAGCCCAAGCAGGAATCACTTGTAAAGCTGGCTGAACTCCAGCTGACTATGGCAAATCACATGAACTCTTTCCAGGGTCAACTTCAACACCTGTCAGTTGCGAACTCAATTTATGCAACCTCTGATGAGGTTCATCATCTCTTTACCCAGCTTCATTCTGAATAAGCCAGAACCAACGAGCAACTCTCTTCCACCTCCCAATGCTCCATTGAGCAAATTAGTGAGGCTGTCCGTCTACTCAACTTGAGTAAGGAAGAGATGGAAACTGACCAACTCAAGACAAATGAGCTTCTGCAATACTCCCAATCCATCTTCAAACATGCGCGTCACACGAATGCTCAACGTTAGTATTATGACTCGGCTCTGCTTAAGATGTTTCATCAAGCTTATGCCATGCTGACTGACACTATCACCTGGGTTGGGAAGTCTCAAGAATACATTCTGAGTATGCTCAGTGCCTCGGTCAGGGTTCCTGGTTCTGTCTTGGATGATGGTGTTCCTGTCTTTGATGGTCTAAATGAAAGCACGCGAAAGCTTAAGGCATATTCTGTGCGGTTAACTCGTGCTGCTCTCAACAACACCTTCATTCCACCTCCTCCCGATGCTGGAAAAACGGGGGAGAAAGAACAAGATAGAACTCAGCATACAGGAGAAGCATCTGGAAGTCAGCAGAAACAAAAGGGAAAGCCAAAGAGCATTCTGCCCAAGTCAACAAGAAAAAATAACTTGACTAGATTTGCTAGACTTAGCTTTTGAAACTTGTATTCTTTTCCTGATGTATTTTGTTGTGCTGACCATTAATCCAAAACTATGCATGCATCTTTTTTTTATTGACTAATCTTATGTGATGCTTACTTATGTTTTGTGCTAAACATTTAACGTATCTTCATTAAATCAACTGTGTTATTTGTTTACATTGTTTCATGTTTGTCTGCTATGTTGATCTATACGTTGACCTCTTTTATATATCCTCTTAACTAAACCTCATTAAACAAAGATATACTCAGCGAACCCTGATATCTAAATCTTCCGCATAACTTAACTGAGTTAAAAAGAATATGTTCCATGAGTTGACCTATTTCTGAAAAACTGACCTTAGACTTACTTGATTGAACCTTTAAATGTTTAAAGTAAAACTAAGTCAGTAGCTCAACCCCTATGGGGGAGTATCTTGAGAAAAATAAGGTCAACTATCATGGGGGAGCTCAACACTGAGTTCCTTACTGAATATTTTTGCCAACATCAAAATGGGGGAGTTTGTTGAAACACCTTTCCACATGATTTTGATTTGACAAAATTATTTATGTGAATGATAAAAATATTCTAACACATTAAATTTAAATGCTTTGATTTATTCACACTAATGTGTTTGTTCAATGTTGTGTTAATTGATTTATAAGACATTAAGATAAAAAGCCTAAAGGCCCATAAGAGGAAGTCAAGCCTAAGTCAACAGATCAAGACCTCACGGCCCAGGAAGACAAAACGCAGTCATATCAAGTAAAACACCAGCCCAGCATGAAGAAGGATCGAGAAGCCTTCGACCAAATTGCTTCAAAACGAAGCTGCTGAGTTGTGCGACAAGGTAGTCCGGTCAGCAGCAGAACATAACTAACTTAGAGACAAAGTATTTCTACTTTGGGTAAAGCTCAGAAGACACAGTAAGCTGTCTGGAAGACTTTACTATAAATGTCGAAACATTCTGTTCATCTGACGAAAAGCTGCTGAGCACTGCCGTAGACAGAAGATACAAGAATCTCATTGGCCAACGACACTAAGCACGTCCTGAGTGAAAGCGACAGGAAGCCGTTAGCCTCCAACAGTTATTTCAAAATTTGAAATCACCGGTGCTTGAAGTGTCACTATAAAAAGGCCTTTCAAATGCTTCATTCAATGAGATCTTCAATCAAGTCGAAACGCTGACCAAATTCATACTTGAAGTTCTGTGAGAAAAGCAAAGCAAATCTTACACCAATTCCAATCATTGTGTAAAAGTCTAGAGTGATTTTATTCATCTAAAGTGTCTTAGCAATTTTTTGTTTAGGACAAACACTTATCATTTCTAGAAGAATAGAAAGGAGAAGCTAAGTACTCGGTTATAGTACTCAGTGGTAGTTATAGGAGTTAGTAGAGGAATAGAGGAAGGTACTCTTGTATACTCAGCTTCTGTTGTAAAAGGTTTCGTGCTCTACCTTTAAAGATCTCAGTAGAGGATTCAAAAAGCTCGGAACGAGTTCCGGGGACTGGACGTAGGCGGAGAGGCCGAACCAGGATATGTCTGCTGAGTAACATATTTCTAACCTTTAAACTCCTTTATATATTGCTTGCTATAAAACTGACTAAGTAACGAACTCACGCTGAGTTGAGTGCACTAAAAAGCTGAGTTCAGGAATAGACTTAAGTGCTATCTCCTGACTCAAGGAAAGAAACAGACTTAGTCACCAGTTGACTAAGCTTGTGTCTTAAAACTACTTAGCGCCGCTGTGTAAACCTTTTCTCAAAGAAAAGAAGTCAGCCTTAACGGACAAAATTTTAAATAGTTCCTATCCCCCCCTTGGAACTAACCTTGTCACGTTATACGGGACCAACAACAATAGCCAGCAGTTATGCAACTTTAACCTTTCTCATTTTAGACCTAGTGAAGAAGCTTCCCAAACTTCTTCTTCTTTGTCATTTTCGTCATTTTAAATATATCTTTGTAACTCATATTTTTTATGGGTTATTCTTGCTTTTTACTTATGTTTTTCTCATTCATTAACATGAGTAAGTAGTTCATTTATGGGTTGAGTGGCGAAATCAGAGGCAGCAATTGTCTATCCCAACCTTGTGTAAATGAGTAAAATCTACTTATGAATTTTCTAGGTTTAATGTATTTTGGGGGTTTGGTGTACAACAAACCCCCCAACAATTTTATATTGAGACTAAAAAATAAGCTATTGTAAGATTCACCTTAGGGATAAGTTTAGAATGCAAGTTTGGGTATTAGAAGGAAAATTCATTACTTATAACTTGTTGATTCATTGTTAAAGCATGAAAATGTTTGGAAACAATTGTGTGATTTTAATGCTCTTGAACAAATTGTATGTATCATATAACTATCTATATGCATAAGTTTGAATGATTTTCTTAGATTTAAAAATGAACAAGGAAAAGGCCTTATTTGAGGTAACACTAAGCCTATTAGTAACATGTTTTACCCATTTGAAATTTTAAATGTTGTCTTATTGCTATGTAATTCTTAAACTTGACCCATATTTTTCTTTTGCAATCATTTTCTGTCAAGTAGTTGCGTGGTGATTGATTTATTAAGCTTTATTTTATTACTTTAGTTGCCTCTTTTTACTTTAGATTTGTCCTTTCACTATTTCAACAATAGTCTTAATCATTGAAAATTACATAAAATCTTCATTAAACTTGTAGAGCTAAAGATATTGAGTACTTTGGATCAAGCAATCCGTGTGGACACGATAATCTCGGTATATTTACCCTTTTATTACTTATTTGACTGGGCAACAAGTTTGTTGTGCAACTGTTAGGGATCGATTTAACGCCAACTTATTTATCTTGTTTATCTTTAAGAGTTTGATTTGTGTGTTTAGTGTGTAGATTTTGTGTTTTTAGTTGTTACTTGGTAGTTTATGTGTAGAGAAAGTCCACCCCATTTGCCACTTAATCTAGAGATTGAAAGGATGTGTTGGCACAGATTGGAGCTTCTCGACAAGCTAGGCGGAGATAAATAGCCAAACACCAGGTAACGTGTAGATAGAATAGACTACGAAAATTCCAATTGTTATTTTGGTAATAGAAATTGAAGAAGAACTGGTGGACGAAGAGCTCGAAAACGATCCTCAATGAGAATTTAATAATATGGTTTATGGAGTTTGTCCCTAGATGGACACAATCATAAGACCAACATGAGTTAAATATTCTACATGCATTTTTATCCCCAATGAGGGAAATAATGTTTTTGAGATTAAGGTCGTTATGCTTCACATATTGCAATATGATGTTTAGTTTGAAGGATTGCCTAATGAGGACCCAAATGGATATGTTGTGATTTTGTGAATACGTGTGATACTTTCCATACAAACTGGGGTGTATTCTATGATGTAATATGGTTGAAGTTATTCTCACTCTCACTCGTAGGAAAGGAAAAACAATGGCTTAAAAACCTTCGACCCGAATCTATAAGGAGTTGAGATGACATGGAGATTACATTTCTTACAAAATCCTTTCCACCTAAGCAACTTACTAGATTGAGAAATGAGATTTCTCAATTTACTAAAGGAGTTGATGAACCACTTTCCAAATCATGGGGAAGTTTTAAGGAGTTGTCAAGGAAAGCTCCTAACTATGATCATTCATTAGGCATGCAAATTGAAACCTTTTATCATGAACTTACAAACTGATGTAAATAAGTTTTTGAGTTGGTTGCGAATGAGGAACTAGACACCATGTCAGTTAATGACATGTACTCATTGATTAAGAAAATGGTATCCGATAGCTACAAGTGGCATGCTAGTATAAATGAGATGAAACATGTCGTTAATACCTCTTTTAGGGCCACAGACACAACTATATCTCTGCAAACGACAGAAATGGTCAAGTTTGTTGGTCCCTTGTGAGGTTGGATTATCTCCAGGGGAGGGGGTGAATGGAAATATTGGTTAATTTTAACCTTTTATAAAAAAAATTACTTGAAGTTCAATAACAAAACACATAAGCAAATTTCAGAATCAGAGAGTTGCGTTTACTGAGTTAATCAGTCAACAAAGCTTGATTCTGCTTCTGACTTTTGTGCATGGAAGACAGCTCACCCAGAGGAGCTTTTGTATAGATGTTAGACAAGGTGCCGCGGCCTAATCTCCCGGGCGGACTGGGGGGTGGACACCTCATGGCGACGTAAGCGGTGATTGGCGCTGAAAGCAACCAATCGTGGAATCAAGCTGCTCGGCAGGATCAGAGCTCGGAGTATGGAAGAGTCGCCACCCACGAATGGGAAAATGAACACCGATCCCTTGCGGGAGACCGGTGAGGGTTCGGGAAACTTAGGTACGAGCCGAGAAGGCTAGCTCCTTTCCGGAGAAAGGCTACTAGGCACCCCGACATCGCCCGGTTATGAACCACCGGCCTCCTACTCAGCGTGTTAGGCGATAACGGACTAATCGCATATTTCTTTAAGTTTAAAATTCGTTTGAAACCTTTTCTTTCTCGCTTTGAAAACCGTTTTGAGCATGTCATTAAAAGCCACTTTAATAAAGAATCACCCATTTACATGAATTAAAAGTACATAGGAGAGAGAAGGGGAAGAAGAAAGAATTGATTTGTTTACAACGTGATTTATGCTTTATATTATACACTAACTCTAAGCTAATCTCATTCCCCAAAACGAGTTTATTTACATGGTTCGTACCTTAATCGCCGTTGGAACGATTTAGGTACGTTTTAAAACCCCGTTAATTTACATGACATCGACTCGAATCGCCGTTGGAACGACTCGAGTGTTTTGAAAATGTGGAATAACAAAAACTTTAACTCCAAAAACGTGATTAGGCATACAAGTCCATTTATTTTGTACAAACCATTTAAGAAAACGATTCAAAACTCTATTATTTACAATGAAAACGATTTTAATTACAAGGTTCGCCTAATCCGTCGTTGGAACGGATTAAGGTTTCAACACGTGATATTTTGGAAATGGTTTAAAAATGACAAGAAAACGTTATTTACACTTTAGGAATATCTAGAAAAGCTTTAATTTAAACAAACAAATTAAACTCTCTTTTTTGTGGTTTATTTTCCCCTTTTTCACTCAATTATCCTTTATGTAGATAAAATGACAACAAGTAATGAATTAAATCTCCAAATTCACCAAATAAAACCAATTTGAAACACATACACCTAAATGTCAAAAGAATAAGAAAAACAAAAGGTTATATACATATATATATATATACATTTTGTCTAAAAATAATGATAAAAAAAATGAGTAATAGGATAATAAGTAATAAACATATAGGTATAAGAAATGATAGTGAAAACATTAAATAGAGTACATTTTTATCCTACTTATAACTATATGAAAATAATGAAAACCATAAAAACTAGAAAATAAGTTCGATATAATAAGTACATAGAAAATACCCTTCCCTAAATAATAGCTAAACCATCATTTGATAACCCAAGAATATATATACATGTATACCAAAACCAAATCAATGAAAATCATAATCAAAAATACAAAATAAGTAAATATATAGGTAGTTATTAAGTAAATACCTCAAAAATAATTTCTACCAATATGTTACATAATTATACATATATATATAAAGGATTAAAATACCAAAAAGTGGAGAAAATGGTTTAAAAGGGTGATTTTCAGTTTCCAGCAGATTTACCGACGGAAAATCCGTCGGTAAACAGCTATCAGTGACAGAAAAGGGAGAATTACAGAAACAGTCCACAACTTTCCAGATTTATTCAAAAGCTTTAGATTAGATCTATTCTATCATTTCGGATCCTCGAACTACCAAACTTGGATCATAGTCTATAACGGAGAATCCTAAAACGATGTTTTATTTTAAAACGTTATTTAGAAAAAATTTCAAAACTTATAATTACAACGTTTTTAATTCCCGAACTACCTCTAAATCGGATCAGGTTCGTATTGGGATATTAAAAGACGAGGTTTTTTATTTCAAAACAAAAACCGAATCTTTATTTTAACACGAGACGAAAATAAATAAATACGGGAATTTAAATAAGACGTGATAAATAAATAAGTAAACTAAATAAATAAAACTTTGGAATAAATAAATAAAATAAATAAAATAAAAGAAATAAATAAAACGAGTCTAGTCCTCGGATAATACCTCAAGATCGGTATCTGACAATCGAAGTCGGTTGATTCCACGGGTTGTGATTTTCCGGTGTTTTTTGTGTTTTTGATAAAATATTCAACTTTGAAAAATTTGGATTTTTTTGGAAAAAAAATATTTTCTCCAAAAAATTAACTTTCTCTGTCTAAAAATGTCTAGAGTGAGAAAGCTCCAAAAATCCTTCTCCTCCCTTCAAATGCATGGGGATCCGTGCTTTATATAGGCACGGATCCCGGAATCTTTGGGCGACGCCCGGTTAACGTTGGGCGTCGCCCAAAGTAGGTTGGGCGAACGCCCAACTTGAGTTGGGCGGACTCCCAACGTAGTTGGGCGAATGCCCAACTTATGTTGGGCGACGCCCAACATGCGTTGGGCGTTCGCCCAACTACGTTGGGCGTCCGCCCAACTAAAGTTGGGCGTTCGCCCAACCACGTTGGGCGTCCGCCCAACGAAGGTTGGGTGTTCGTCCAACGCCCGTTGGGCGTTCGCCCAACGTCGTGGGGCGCTCGTCCAGAGGCTGCCGGGCGCGCTCGCCCAGCGGCCGTCGGGCGTGCTCTCCGCTCTGTCGGGCGCGCGTCCAATTGTCGTCGGGCACGCGACGACTGTCGCTAGGCGCTCGCACCACGTTGCTGAGCACTCGCGAGTTGTCCACTCGGCGATCGCGACTCCTACTGACCTCTCGCTTTTTTTTATTATATATTTTTTTTTGCGTTAAAACTCCCGAAACCAAATGCTTCAACCGTCTTGTTTCAGGTTTTCGTCACAGGTCCTCCGACTCGGTGTCTACAGTTGCCCCTACTTTCCTATTTTGACAGTGATGTGTGTGTTTTGGAAAACGTTTTTTGCTAACGCAACACATGCAATGTAAATATATTAAAGTAAAAGACACGTAAAGAGTAGGAGGAAGAATACCTGACCTCTGCGCTGCGCGCTCCAGCATCGTCTTCGATCCTCTCCGTCCTCGCCTTCAAATCGGCTGCTGACGGATGTTCTTCTTAAGGACCCAAGCCTAAATTTACTGCGGGTAAAAAGCTCTTTCTAGCGACCCTAGTCTCTAAATCGATTACGGGTAAAAATGGCTCAAAAGCAACCCTGGTCCATGACCATGGGTAAAATGGCTCAAAAGCGACCCTGGTCTACAACCGCGGGTAAAAAGGCTCAAAAGCAACCCTGGTCTACGACCGCGGGTAAAAGGGCTCAAAAGCAACCCTGGTCCACGACCGTGGGTAAAACGGCTCAAAAGCAACCCTAGTCCACGACCGCGGGTAAAATGGCTCAAAAGCAACCCTGGTCCACGACCGCGGGTAAAATGGCTCAAAAGCAACCCTGGTCCACGATCGCGGGTAAAATGGCTGAAAAGCAACCCTGGTCCACGACCGTGGGTAAAATGGCTCAAAAGCAACCCTAATCCACGACCGCGGGTAAAATGGCTCAAAAGCAACCCTGGTCCACGACTGCGGGTAAGATGGCTCAATAGCAAAAGGTTCTCTCTAACAATTCTGAATTCTAAAGCGCTGTCGTCGGTATCTTTACTGGAGCCATCGTCTCGGGTATTTGAGTTGCTTGATAAGAGCGTCCTTATCTTTTCGTCTGGAACGACTTAGACTAACAAATATTTTTCTATTGACTGTTGTCTGTATTTTGACTGGCACCACTGTTCTGTAAAATTGGCTGTCGTCTGGAGTCATATCTTGATGTTATCGGTCACTGCCTGGCAGAAACACAGGCTGAAACGGACTGCCGATCGGAGGTTTGTGCACCTGGTAATTAATTATTTACTTTTTACCTTTATGTCACATCGTACCTTTTTCGCTATTTACGGGAATGACATTCCCTTTTCTTATATAAGGTGGTGGGGTTTCATTTCAACCCCACACCTTCTCTCTCTTCTCTCTCTCTCTAACTTCTAATTTGGATCATTCTCGTGATGGATTTGGATAAATACGATAGTACGAAGGGCATAGATGCGGGTTTTGAGAACCTGACTACAGTGGCCCCTTTTCAGGATCCTGCTTCACATCTGAGCCGGACCCACGCTAACCAGGTAAGTACCCTTCTACTCTTTTATCCTTTGACTAGACTTCTAGGCTTTAGTAGCCCTACTTTGAACATGATTTGCATGCTAACCTCTAAGTCTGTTTAGAAGACCTTTAGTTAGAAAATGCGAATTTCTATGCACGCAAGCAATGTTTTATTTATCTTTTGAAAGAATGTGAATTATATGCATGTGAATAGTAAAAATACGAACAATGCATGTCAACAGTAAAAACGTGAATAGCACGTGAATAGTGTACGTGGATAGTAAAAACGTGAATAGTGCACGAGAATAGTAAAAACGTGAATAGTAAAAACGTGAATAGTAACACGTGAATAGTAACACGTGAATAGTAAAAACGTGGATAGTAAAAGCGTGAATAGTGCACGTGAATAGTAAAAACGTGAATAGTGCGCGTGAATAGTAGAAAAAGCCTAAACGACCAAATTAAATGTCAAAATTGGATCAATCTCTTTGCCAATACGTGGGAGAATGGAACACCAAATAATGAACTAGTCAAATCTTGTACAAACGACCCTAAGAACAAAATTTCACCAAATGACGGTCCTAATTGACAAAGAGTCTCTAGGTTAGACTTAAGCATGACCAAAAGAACAATTAGGTTAACAAACCTTTATTAGACACAAGCCTAGGAGCGATATTTAAACTTACCCATTATGTTCCTTCCAGGTCATTGGTATTTTCGGGACCACGGAGGAGATCCACGTCTGGTATGCCATGTTGAGCCCGGCGGCTAAAGCCCGGGTTTGAGAGTTGGGCTTTGAGCCCTTTATCCTGGCGTTGCCTCACGCCAACAGAGTGTGTGATCGATTCGGCCTTCGCGCCTTATGTGAGAGATGGGTAGACTCGACCCATACCTTCCACCTTTCGTTTAGGGAGATGACGATCTCGCCCCGTGACTTCTCCCTGCTGACTGGATTGCGGGGGAGTGGTATCCTGGTTCCCCTCTTCTTCGACACGGTGCGTCCCCGGGTCAACCGCGACGAGTTAGCTGCTCTGATTGGACCTGGAGTCTACACGGGGGTCAAGTCCACCCCGGCGAAGTTTATTACCACCTCCGGACTATTGAGTCGCAGGGACTCCTACGGGCTAGATGACACTGATCTGGTGGTTCGCAGCTTTCTTCTATATGCCTTGGGCGAGACGATCTTCCGCACTAAGAACGGGACGATACACGCGGGTCTTATCCAGGCCTTTCGTGATTTGGACGCAGTGTCGTCTTATGATTGGGCAGGAGCCGGCTTGGTTTTTCTGTATAAGTTTTTGGATCTGACTTGCCGGAAGCGCAAGGACTTCGGTGGTTACACCTTTGCTCTCATGGTACGTCTTTCATCCTTAACTTGTTTCTTTATTCTTTTCACGATTTCTGTTAGTAACCTTTGTTTCTGCGAGCAGGTTTGGGCCTATGAGAGGCGGATCCTTCCATACGAGCGTCGGCGCAGACCGCGGGTGGTTAGGCCTCCACTTATGGCTCGGTGGAGTGAGTTTGATCTAGGCGCCGAGGAGAGGCGGACAGTGGCGCGATTCCTAGTGTGGATCGACTCGCGGACTTTGGGGCAGGTGAACATCTTCTAACTACGCTAGATTTTCATTTGATCAGACTTGACTTTTCTTTTTTTTGTTTTCAGATTCGATTCGGATGGGATGACCTCGACTTTGGTCCTGACTACATGTATGTTACCCGCATCCAGGGGCAGCGGTGCGTACTCATAGGTCCCTGTGTGCGGGCCTGGTACTTGGGCGATCGGAGCATTACCGGGGTTAGCGCCTCGCACTGGACACCTGGCGAGATTCCCGTGTCCATGTTTGCCGTGAGGACCATGCCTCTGTCGGACATTCGTCGCGACCTAACCCGCCAGTTTGCCCCTCGAGATGTGTGGGACCACGCAGGGGGTCGTGCTCACTATTTATCGACCTTGTTGACCCCGACGGACGCTCCCGAGGTGGCGATGGAGGTGGATCCTAGGACGGACGTGTTTTCAGCCGAGGCTGTCGCAGCGGTTTTTGGTAGGGAGGAGCTCCCGATAAGTGCTTGACCCTTTTTCATTCTTTATTTGCGAGGTGGTTAGGGATACTCATTGTGTCTTCATATGCAGGAGGGTTCTTTGAGGAGTGCTCGGATGTCCGACTTCTTTGATGGTGCTCAGGCTCGAACGCCTACGGGCGAGCCCTCCTATTATGCGGGCGAGTCTTCGGGCGTCGCCCGGCCGGAGTGGCCCCCTTTAGGCGTACCTATCCCCGACTTTGGGAGGGACTTCTCGACAGTTCACCATGACGAGTCCGGAGTGGCCTATGCCGGCATTGAGATAGCTCCTTCTGCTTTCACATCGAGGATACCGTTTGATCCCCCGGACGCCCTCCGCACTTCGAGGGAGACATGCACGGATTACGTGGGGTTATCTGGTTATCTCCGAGAGCGACTCAGCCTTGCTCCAGCCACCTGGTAAATATCCTTATTTTATTTTATTGTAGTGGAATGTATGCACATATGTATGTATGACTTCTGTTGTTGCCTTGTTTCAATGTTCTTTTTCTTTTTTTTTCTTTACAGAGCGATCTCCATGCAAATGAGCAGAGGAGGAGTGAGTCGCAGCGGGAGGCCGATGCCAGGGTCGGCCAGGTCTATCGGGAGAGGAATGATCATTGCTCCGGGGTGATGCGAGCGGAGACCGAGGGGCGTCTTGCTGCAGAGGAGAGGGCGCGAGTGGAGACCGCGGGGCGCCTTGCCGCCTAGGAGAGACTTCGAGTTGCTGAGGAGGCCTTATCTGCGGAGCGGGCTTCCCGTCTGAGGGATTTTGAGGATTACTGGGATCTTCCTCCTTATTAGGCTCATTATTTATAGCTTTGTAGCTTTTTATTAGAATTACCCCGATGTATAGCTTGTGTATAGGGAGAGGGGTGGATAGTACGTAGGCTTTTTATGTGAAAAAAAGAGGTAAGAAATATATAACTCATGATTTATATTACCATGCATTCAGTAGATTGTAATGATTCCAATCATCCTCTTCAAATATATTTATGCCTTTATTTATTTACAAACAATAGAAATACTTAGCCGCTTATACCTTATTTTTATAATTGCTTAAGATATAACTATCGTTACCAGGACCCGCCTTTTCGGTTTTCAGATCCCAGCGATTTTTCATCTCTCCTTTTACTGTCCCGGAATTTTCAAATGAGTGCCCTTTCGGGTTTTTACCCATTGGGATGTCCCTTATTATTGCATAGGCCGCCCTTTGCGGGTTTTCAACCTATCGGGAATTTTCACTTCTTTCTTTTTTTTTTTTTACGAAAAGTATTTCTTAAGCCTATCCAGATTGGTAGGTTCGGAGAACTCCATGCCATCCATAGTAGTAAGCTTCACCACCCCTTTGCTCAGGATCTTCTTTACGAAGAATGGTCCTTCCCAGTTAGGCCTAAACTTGCCCCTAGGGTCGGTGTGCGTCACTCGGATCTGTTTCAGCACCAGGTCTCCTTCTTTGATAGGGCTGGCCTTGACCTTTTTGTTGAAGGCTCGGGCCATCCTTCTCTGATATAACTGCACATGGTAAAGGGCCTCCATCCTTTTCTCGTCCACCAATGGTAACTGCTCATATCACTTCTTCACCCATTCCGTTTCGAGAATCTCTGCTTCTACTGCGATTCTCAACGATCGCTTTTCAATCTCAATCGGGAGAACGGCTTCCGCACCGTATGCCAAGGAGAACGGCATTGCCCCAATTGATGTTCTAACTGTCGTGCGATAAGCCCATAAAGCGAGTGGAAGCTGTTCGTGCCAGTTCCGGTGCGATTCTACCATCTTTACGAGAATCCTTTTAAGGTTCTTATTAGCCGCCTCTACTGCGCCATTAGCTTACGGACGATACGGAGAAGACCTATGATGTTCAATACCGTATTCTTAGAATAAAATTTTCACTTCTCCTTGAAACTGGACCCCATTATCCGTGATCATGTGATGAGGCACTCCGAACCTGGTGATCAAGTGCTTTTCAATGAACTTCCTCATCTGTTTAGACCCCAACTTGCTAAATGATTCTGCCTCTACCCACTTGGTGAAGTAATCAATGGCGACTGCAATGAATTTGTGTCCGTTTGACGCATTAGGCCTCACTTCCCCGATGATATCAATGCCCCAAGCCGCAAACGGCCAAATGGGTGCTAACACGTGCAATTCCATAGCGGGTAAGTGATTATAATCTCCGTGGATTTGACAATCATGGCATTTCTTCGCATATTCGTTACAATCTCTTTCCATGGTGAGCCAATAGAAGCCTTGCCTTATGATTTTCTTTGCTAATACTGCTCCTCCCATATGGGCTCCATAAATTCCTGAGTGTACTGACTCCATTGCTTCACGGGCTTCTCCCGCATCCAAGCACCTCAGTTGTAAACCATCGGTGTGCCTTTTGTAAAGCAAGTCGTTGTGGATGACGAACTGCTGTGCTAACCTTCTAATCACAGCCTGATCCCTAAGTTCTGATTCTGCCGGGTATGTTCCACTCTTCATGAAGTTTACGATATCGAAATACCAAGGCTTTTCATCTGCCCCCAATAGCATTACATCTTCGTAGCATGGTTTGTGAGACCTCTTCAATACCAAAGGCTTCGAGGCAAGGTTCCGAAGGTTATCCCATACTGATACCAAAGTGGCCAAAGCATCCGCTGCCTGGTTCTGTGCTCGAGGAATGTGATAAAAACGACATTCGCTGAATTTCTGCACCAATCCCTCCAACTGGTCTAGGTATGGACGCAACCTTTCTTCCCTCACTTCCCAGTTTCCCTGCGCTTGTTCGATAATCAGTTTTGAGTCGCCCCAGATTTCAACATATGATGCTCCCAGTGCTGCTAATGACTCCAACCCATAGATGCATGCTTCATATTCGGCCATATTATTGGTGAGAGGGAAGGATAGCTTCTTTGCCATTGGGATCCTTTCTCCTTCTGGTGAGATAAGTAGCACCCCTACTCCGGCTCCATTCGAATTAACTGCTCCATCGAAGAACATTTTCCATGGTATAACTTCTATTGCGTTCAAGTGCTCATCGGGGAAATCATAGTTTATCTCTTCCTCTTCTGCGTTCAGAGGTTGGTTGGCCAGAAATTCTGCTACGGCTCTCCCCTTGATAACATTCTTCGTTACATATTCGATATCAAATTCGGACAAAAGCAACAACCATCGGGCTAGCTTCCCTGTTAGAGACGGAGTTCGGTATAGATACTTCACAGGATCCATCCGGGAAATAATGATCACTTTGTAAGATTGAAAGTAGTGCCGTAGTTTCTTTGTTAACCATACTACCGCCACGCACGTCTTTTCGATCATGTTATACTTAAGCTCGTATTCCAAGAACTTCTTACTCAGATAATACACCGCGTGCTCCACACTGGTGTCCCCCTCCTGGGCCAGCATTGCCCCAATAGATCGCTCTTCGATTGCTACATAGAGGAGAAGCGGTTTTCCAAGTTTAGGCGGTCTCAGAACCGGCGGGTTAGACAAGTAGTTCCGGACATTCTCTAGGGCTTGCTGACACTTATCATTCCAAATCGTGGGTTGATCTTTCCGTAGCAACTTAAAGATCGGCTCGCAGATTGCAGTGAGTCTTGCTATGAACCGACTGATATACTGAACCTGCCCCAGAAACCATCTCACCTCTTTCTCATTCTTTGGTGCCGGCATTTCCCGTATGGCCTTCACCTTGTCGGGATCTACTTCAATTCCCTTATTTCCGATTAAATAGCCTAAGATTTTCCCCGATGAAATGCCGAAGGAGCACTTCTTCGGGTTCAACCTTAGTTTGAATTCTGCAATTCGAGCCAAAAACTTCTCGAGTGCAGCGAAATGCCCCTCTCTCGTCTCCGACTTGACCATCATGTCATCCACATAAACCTCTACCTCTTTGTGTATCATATCATGGAACAGTGCCGTAGCCATTCGCTGGTAAGTTGCCCCGACATTCTTCAAACCAAACGGCATCACCCTATAGCAGTATGTTCCCCACTCAGTTGTGAACGAGGTTTTTTCTTTGTGTTTCTCGGCCATCTGAACTTGCATGTAGCCCATGAAACCGTCCACATTCGTGTGTAAGACGCTTGATGCTGCACTGTCGATTAACACATCGATATGAGGCAACGCGAATTCATCTTTGGGGCACGCCTTGTTAAGATCTCTATAATCGACGCACATTCTTACTTTGCCGTCCTTCTTCGCGATGGGCACTACATTTGCGACCCAAGGGGGATAGTCGATTACTTCGATGAACCCTGCTTCTAACTTCTTCTTCACTTTTTCTCTGATCTTATCTGCCCATTCCGGTCTCATGCGTCGGAGTTTCTGTTTCATGGGCTTAGCATCGGGGTATGTTGGAATACGGTGAGTTACGATGGATTGATCGATTCCTGGCATGTCTTCGTATGTCCAAGCAAACACTATTTCGTATTTTTTAATTATTCTCTCAAATTCTTTCCTCTCTTCAATAGTTAATTCTTGAGCAATTTGTATAAGTTTAGGATTTTCATCCGTGCCAAGATTGAAAGTTGACATTTTTATTGTATTGATTTCAAATATAGGCATGTTATATGAATGAGAATGCATGGAATGATCACGATCAACATCAAGCAAGTAAGCAAAATCAGAATTCATTTCATTGATAGTGTTGGCGAGTACATCATCAGATTCAAATAAAGCAGTAATACAATTTTCATCATCGGGATTCTCGGGTTTCTCATAAACTTTGGAGGTACTGGGCTCATCCACCGCTCCCACAGTGGCTTCCATAGTGACGACCTGCTCCTCGGCATTCAAATCTAACATCATGATCTCCTCGACGAAGCAGCTTGCCTTTCCTTTGCCCCAGTCTGTAACATCATTGAAGATCTCGAAACCTGGCAGAATCTTTCCTTCGGCGCTAGTCCATGACTCAGGAGCCCCCGAATAAATCTTCCTGTGACCCTTATTTACGAAATACTTCTTTAGGCCCACCTTTCCTTCATCACCTGTGTTGGACGGACCTCCCAGTTCATACCCCAAGCCCCTTCGGGTTTTCTGACTCTTGAAGTCCGGAAATTCTGGCAACCCTTGATGGTGTGCTCCCAAGCCCATACCGGGGATAAAGCCTCCTTTCATCATCTTCACCACATCGGTGGTCATGCTAGACTCATAGATCCCAGAAACTTGGAACCCGGAGAAAAGCTGAGGTTCAATTCCCAATGCCGCCACCGAGCTCAATATCTCAGCTCTGATCGTCACTATCTCCTCCCCGAAGGGGAATTTGATCATCTGGTGGAGCGTGGAGGGCACCCCTCCCAACTTGTGGAACCACAGACGTCCCAACAACACGGCAAATGTCACCGGTATATCCAGCACCATAAATTCAATTTCTTCCTCATGCGGTCCCACTTTTAGCTTAGCCTTGAAAACTCCTTCAATGTGCCTGCGGCTATCATCATAGGCCCTGATCACGGTTTCCGAGGCAGTCAAATCTCCCCTTTCTACTCCCAACTTGGACAAAAGTTTCAGTGGGCAAACATTAATGGCCGATCCATCATCGACCATCACACAACTAGTCTTCTTCCTGTTAATTTCAGCTCGGATGTACAAAGGCTTGTTGTGAGCCTTCCCCTCTTCTGGGAGATCTTCGTCAGTGAACGTGATTTCAGTCTTCTTTCGGGCCATAATTGCCCCTACTAACGCTGCCGGCTCAGTATCAATAGAAATAACCAAATTTTGCAGCTCTTTCATCAGATTTTCACGGTGGTACTTGGAATGGCATAGAACTTCCCACACCATAGACTTAGCTTGTGTTTTCTTCAACTGCTCGAGGACCAGGTCATCTGGCTTGGGAGCCGATCCTTCCCCTATCTCAGTGTCACCCACGGGTACCTTTCCCTCGGCCACTCGACCTGATCTTGTCATGACAACAATTTCCGACTCTTCATCAGATTCATCCCAAATATTGATAGGAATCCTCCGATCAGTATCCTCCTCATCCGAGGAACTTTCCCAAATGTCCACAATCATCAGATCCATTACATGAGGAACGTTTGATTTCAAATAAAAGGGATCCGCTGATCCATACAAAGCCCAGCCTATCAAGTCATCATAATCCCTGAGGGATACTCTGCTCATCCTCCTTGCCGCCAACGGAATTGCACCTCTCTGTATGCACATGAGCTGCACCTTATCACTCATCGTTTCACAACACTGCTCATAGCGGTGCCTCCACCTCCTAACATAATCCACGAATGGTTCCTCGGGGAATTGCCTGATCCTATCTAGATCTTCCAGGGATCCCGTCCATGGAACATACATCTCGTATCTCACCATAAAAGCATCCCTAAGCGGTATCCAATGACCCATTTCCTCCTCTGATAGGCCTTGGTGCCACAACAAGGCTTCTTCCATGAGGGTTTCCGGGAAATGTTCATGTAATTCACATTGAAGGAACCCGGCGTCATACATATAGTTGCAGAATAACCTTGCATGCTCAATAGGATCCCGGTATCCACCATACCTAGGCATTGCTAACACCGCTTCAGGTGTCTCATAGGAGGGCGAGTCCGGTGTTTGTTCCGCAAGCATCCATACTGTATACTCTTTGATAAACCTCTTCGTCATCGCGGCCCAATCACGCTTAATATGCATTGGGAGAGACATATACCACATTAGCGGCTCCCCCATTAGTGAATTGCAAAACAGGCTAGTGATCTCTTCTTCCTTAAAACCCAAAGGCCCCATGGCCGACAAGTAGAAGTGAAGATGTTCCATCGGATCCTTGTTGCCATTATACTTACTGACTCTCGGTAAACGGACGCTTGATAGGTCCAATCTGCATCGCAAAGCGCTCTACGGTCCTGTCCTTAGCTCTCTGGTACTTTTCTAGGAATAAATCTGACAACCATTCCCAATCATGCTTGCAAGAGTCGGGTAATGAGTGGAACCACCCCAAAGGCTCGCTTATTAGCGAATGGTGGAACCACTGAGCAATCTCGTCCACCCCGAAGGATTCAACAAACATATCGTGCATATATTCACGCAAGTGCACATCGGGATCCTCTCTTCCACTAAATAGACTCAATTCTGGCACAATAGTCCGAGATGACCCTTCCCCGGTCTCTTCGACACTATCCTCATCATACGGTGCTCCACCGTCCAACCCTTCATCCATCGGTTCGCCCTCCGGTTCCTTGCCAAGGAAGGACACATATAGACCATTTCCTACATTGCTCTTTTCATCGGAGTCCAACAACTCCTCTTCATTTTCCCCGAAGGATTCCACCACCATGCTTTCTTTCAGCCCGACTCCGATCATGCTCACCCTATGATTAGGCAGTGGATTGCGCCTAGTGGAAGGGTTCCCTGACGAAGGATCAGCTATCTTCTTCTCCTCAATCAAATCCTAGATCTCATGCTTTAACCTCTCACAGTTCTCAATGGTATGCCTATAACTGCTGTGGAATTCGCAGTATCCCCTAGCTTGTATCTGCTGAGTGGGTGGAGCTTTGTTATAAGGATTAAGAGCTTTCAACAATCCCTTTTTCTGCAATCGTTCGAAAACTTTTGCGTAGGTCTGATCAAATTTGGCGAACTGCCTCTTTTCGATAGCATTAAGATCAAGCACTTTCACTGCTGCAGATTCTGCACTCGCACTTGGCCCTCCGGCACTATATCCAGACTTTATCCACTTGGTATAAGCTTTCTTTGGTTCTCCGTCCCCCTCAACTGTCAAGGGGCAGCTATACATCTGGTTGAAATCAGTAAAAGGCATGTATCGCAGCTCATTCTTAATATACGGCAATGTGTTACCAACTACCATTCGGATCTGATCCTGCTCAAGCGGCTTCTGCTTCATAACCACGGCCTTGGCCCTCCATCTCCTCACGAAATCGGAAAAAGATTCCCCGGCCTGCTGCTTAGTGCTCTCTAGCTCCTTCAGAGTAACCTCAAGCATAGTGTTGAAACTATACTGAGCGATAAATGACTTTGCCAACTCCTTCCAATCTCTTTTCGTAACCATCAGCAACGCATGGAACCATGTGAGGGCAGCCCCCTCCAGATAAGTGTTAAACAGCCCCAGGACTTGATCCTCAGTCAGGATCGTGTGCTTCATTACTGCGACATACTGATTCATATGGGCGGTAGGATCCCCCGTTCCGTCAAACTTTTTCATGTCAGGAAGTCGAAACTTCAAAGGCAAGGCAGTTGCCGACAAACAATTCTTCAAATTATAAAAGTCCTGACTTCCGGAGCTTCCCCCATGCAGATCCTGCACCTCCTGAGTGATGTGCTGCTTCCACTCCTCTTTCTTAGCCTTCTCTTTCTCAAGCTGTTTCCGGATATAGTCCTGATAGTCATCCTCATTCCCGAAGCGGGGACCAGTGTTCACCTCATTCTCAGCGCGCTTACTACCACTCTTGTTATCCTTCAACGCCAACTCAGCTAGCTGGGCCAAAATTGCGGCCAACTGATCATTGATATTGTTCACAGAGTTTTCCAATTCGGCCACCTTTTCGTCGGTCGCAGACATACTGGCTGAAGACTGAGTATACTCGGACGAAGATGATTCAGAAGCCACAACTGCCGATTCGGAACTGTCAATCTGTAGCTGATCAAACTGCCTGACTAACCGGTTACTCTCGCGAAACCACAACCGCTTAATGATGAAGTCTGCGCGAACGGTCATCCATTAGTATGTATGCATGATTTTATATGCATGATTCGTGGTGTGTGCGTTTATTTATTTACGGATATATAAGATAAGAAGAACAAACGTTAGCCTAATTACACGTATCACAACATCTCTCTTCCACCCTTATTCCTCCACACACTCGATGATCCAAGTCTCTTTCCTAGGATTTTAGTTTGGGGCTCACATTGCGGTCCAGGGGACGCGTGATGCCGACGATTATTGCGGAAAAGTAAATCATCCATCAGACAATACAGTTTGTTTTAACGTATCAGCGTTCGGTGACTAAGATATCGACCAAATGGATTGTCCTTTTGAATAACTCGTCTTTCGTTATTTCACGAGATGCATCAGTTCTGGTTTTGACACCCTTTGAACGTATCTCGGTTTTTAGACGTGGTACGAGTTATTCCTCTGGTTCAATCGTTCGTTGTTGACAATGACTCGTTCCCTTTTGTTCGCGTGGGTTCATGTCTCGATTTTTGGATTATGACGAGATCTTTTGGATATATCGAGAGACGTAACCACGTGTTTATTTAGTGATGAAATCACTTTTTTTATTTTAGGGAACAGACTCATCGCATAACGGGTTTGTTTTTAGCGTCAAGAATCCGTTTGCTCGTTTTGGCTATATGAAAAGACGGCGAGTCTTATTTGAGCGCATGGTAATCTTTTGGCTATTAACAACTCTTTATTTCTTCCAATCTACGGGATATATCACCCTAGCGTGGTTATAGAAAATCAACGTTTCGTTGAATCGCATGCTTATTCAAAGCAGGGATATTACCGCTCTCCTCATTTAGACACGAATTGAGCAAACACGCCAATCGGGCCATATTTCTTGTGGTTTTGGTAACGGTCGAAATGATCGAGCCATTAGTTAAACCCACAGTCTCGTCCATATGGTGCGATAATGCGGTTTTTTTAGCTTAATTCGGCTTTGTGATTTTAAACGGCGTATATACCAGTTTGAGGCACGTATTGAACGACATTGGTTCATTTACTTTAACTACTCTCAGGATTGATATATATCGTAGATACGGAATGACTTTGGTCGTTAGTTTATTTTGCTTTTATTTTCTTAGTCACCTTTGCGGATATGTCCATTTCTCTCAAGAGCGACACAAGGCATAACATAAGAGCTCGTCTTTTATTCGGAAGGGACGGGCCACGTTTGCGAAACTCTTTACATTACAACGGGGTCGTTCGAAACAGAAATGTTCTTTGTTTTCGTTTTGTCATAATCTCGTTTTATCCCAACCTATTTAAAGAATGTGAATAACGACCACCGTTAATATAGTCTTTTGAATCGAGATATATCCTTAATACCAAACCAATTCATACTAATACGTGCTTACGTCATAGCGCATTTCCTGAACATGTGCCTTCTTCGGGACATGGAAAGGGACCAGGCGGGTCGCACAAGTTCATTCATACGAGATGACTAAGTCGTCTTTAGTTCGAATCGTTTCGATGTTTTGGGGTAGTTTGTACATCGGTTTAAGAGTATTTATTAACATATCGTTTCATCTTCTTTACACATTTTAGGATTAGACACGTATCATGGCAATTTGAAAACACGAACCGATTCATTCATCACATCAAAAAATAGTAACGGGTAATCCTATGGCAACTTCTAAGGCTACTATATGCTGACACGGCTGATCGCGGGACCTCACAGGACCGCACAAATTCGCCCCTAACGAATGGATGGGGACCCTTTGGCGCCTTACTGTAAGGGGGAACTTACACTAGCCTCTTTCGAGCGACGAATGGACTCTCGCTAGAGGTTTCGCGGAAATTACCCAAAAGGTTTGCAATAATGCTTATGAATGCATACGAAAAGAAATAATACGATCCGTCCCCGTTAAGGGCTTAATACACGCCTTCCGGAATCAAATTTCTCGCTTCCCCAGCAGAGTCGCCACTTGTTAGACAAGGTGCCGCGGCCTAATCTCCTGGGCGGACCGGGGGGTGGACACCTCATGGCGACGTAAGCGGTGATTGGCGCCGAAAGCAACCAATCGTGGAATCAAGCTGCTCGGCAGGACCGGAGCTCGGAGTATGGAAGAGTCGCCACCCACGAATGGGAAAATGAACACCGATCCCTTGCGGGAGACCGGTGAGGGTTCGGGAAACTTAGGTACGAGCCGAGAAGGCTAGCTCCTTTCCGGAGAAAGGCTACTAGGCACCCCGACATCGACCGGTTATGAACCACCGGCCTCCTACTCAGCGTGTTAGGCGATAACGGACTAATCGCATATTTCTTTAAGTTTAAAATTCGTTTGAAACCTTTTCTTTCTCGCTTTGAAAACCTTTTTGAGCATGTCATTAAAAGCCACTTTAATAAAGAATCACCCATTTACATGAATTAAAAGTACATAGGAGAGAGAAGGGGAAGAAGAAAGAATTGATTTGTTTACAACGTGATTTATGCTTTATATTATACACTAACTCTAAGCTAATCTCATTCCCCAAAACGAGTTTATTTACATGGTTCGTACCTTAATCGCCGTTGGAACGATTTAGGTACGTTTTAAAACCCCGTTAATTTACATGACATCGACTCGAATCGCCGTTGGAACGACTCGAGTGTTTGAAAATGTGGAATAACAAAAACTTTAACTCCAAAAACGTGATTAGGCATACAAGTCCATTTATTTTGTACAAACCATTTAAGAAAACGATTCAAAACTCTATTATTTACAATGAAAACGATTTTAATTACAAGGTTCGCCTAATCCGTCGTTGGAACGGATTAAGGTTTCAACACGTGATATTTTGGAAATGGTTTAAAAATGACAAGAAAACGTTATTTACACTTTAGGAATATCTAGAAAAGCTTTAATTTAAACAAACAAATTAAACTCTCTTTTTTGTGGTTTATTTTCCCCTTTTTCACTCAATTATCCTTTATGTAGATAAAATGACAACAAGTAATGAATTAAATCTCCAAATTCACCAAATAAAACCAATTTGAAACACATACACCTAAATGTCAAAAGAATAAGAAAACAAAAGGTTATATACATATATATATATATATACATTTTGTCTAAAAATAATGATAAAAAAATGAGTAATAGGATAATAAGTAATAAACATATAGGTATAAGAAATGATAGTGAAAACATTAAATAGAGTACATTTTTATCCTACTTATAACTATATGAAAATAATGAAAACCATAAAAACTAGAAAATAAGTTCGATATAATAAGTACATAGAAAATACCCTTCCCTAAATAATAGCTAAACCATCATTTGATAACCCAAGAATATATATACATGTATACCAAAACCAAATCAATGAAAATCATAATCAAAAATACAAAATAAGTAAATATATAGGTAGTTATTAAGTAAATACCTCAAAAATAATTTCTACCAACATGTTACATAATTATACATATGTATATAAAGGATTAAAATACCAAAAAGTGGAGAAAATGGTTTAAAAGGGTGATTTTCGGTTTTCAGCAGATTTACCGACGGAAAATCCGTCGGCAAACAGCTATCAGTGACAGAAAAGGGAGAATTACAGAAACAGTCCACAACTTTCCAGATTTATTCAAAAGCTTTAGATTAGATCTATTCTATCATTTCGGATCCTCGAACTACCAAACTTGGATCATAGTCTATAACGGAGAATCCTAAAATGATGTTTTATTTTAAAACGTTATTTAGAAAAAATTTCAAAACTTATAATTACAACGTTTTTAATTCCCGAACTACCTCTAAATCGGATCACGGTTCGTATTGGGATATTAAAAGATGAGGTTTTTTATTTCAAAACAAAAACCGAATCTTTATTTTAACACGAGACGAAAATAAATAAATACGGGAATTTAAATAAGACGTGATAAATAAATAAGTAAACTAAATAAATAAAACTTTGGAATAAATAAATAAAATAAATAAAATAAATAAAATAAATGAAATAAATAAAACGAGTCTAGTCTTCGGATAATACCTCAAGATCGGTATCTGACAATCGAAGTCGGTTGATTCCACGGGTTGTGATTTTCCGGTGTTTTTTGTGTTTTTGATAAAATATTCAACTTTGGAAAATTTGGATTTTTTTTGGAAAAAAAAATATTTTCTCCAAAAAATTAACTTTCTCTCTCTAAAAATGTCTAGAGTGAGAAAGCTCTAAAAATCCTTCTCCTCCCTTCAAATGCATGGGGATCCGTGCTTTATATAGGCACGGATCCCGGAATCTTTGGGCGACGCCCGGCTAACGTTGGGCGTCGCCCAAAGTAGGTTGGGCGACGCCCAACATGCGTTGGGCGTTCGCCCAACATGCGTTGGGCGTCCGCCTAACTAAAGTTGGGCGTTCGCCCAACCACGTTGGGCGTCCGCCCAACGAAGGTTGGGCGTTCGCCCACCGCAGTTGGGCGTTCGTCCAACGCCCGTTGGGCGTTCGCCCAACGTCGTGGGGCGCTCGCCTAGAGGCTGCCGGGCGCGCGCGCCCAGCGGCCGTCGGGCGTGCGCTCCGCTCTGTCGGGCGCGCGTCTAACTGTCGTTGGGCACGCGACGACTGCCGCTAGGCGCTCGTACCATGTTGCTGAGCACTCGCGAGCCGTCCACTCGGTGATCGCGACTCCTACTACCTCGCGCTTTTTTTTATTATATATATTTTTTTGCGTTAAAACTCCCGGAACCAACCGCTTCAACCGTCTTATTTCAGGTTTTCGTCACAGGTCCTCCGACTCGGTGTCTACAATAGACTTAAGTTAAACGATCTGTTGGTGCCCAATAGTCGGAGCTTATATATGAGATAACCAGTTTAGAGCATGCAATATCAGAAGTAAGTAAAGGTAGAGCTAGAAAAGAGTTACACAACAATTTATAATGGTTCGATCTCCTACCTCCATCCAGTCCTCAGAATACCTTTTAATCCACTACAGAACTCTTTACCGGTAGAGCACAAACCTTTATAATAGATACAGAGGTTCTGCAAAGTACATTTATTTATAATTCACACTCAGCTATATATCTCTCTAGATGTTTACTTATAACCGAAGCAAACAGAAGAGCTTTTGATCTTTTTACTATAGATGATTGGTTCTAATATAGAACACGAATGAAATATTATCTCCCTATTAAATTTATACAAGTATGAACTGTGAATGTGTATTTCACTTTTTCTCTTTTTCACTTGAACGTTTGAATCTCTTTTTTTTTTTTGCGTTGATGATCAAGGGTGAAGATAAGCTTTGTCTTGGCTTTTATAGTGGAAGCTTTGAGGTAGAGACGTTTGAATTTTGAATTGCCCATTGAAGGGAAATCTTCATTTGGCTTCTACCTTTTGTCTATGCTTCTGACTTTGATGCCAATATATCCAAATGGGGAAAGTGCCATAGGTGAAATTAGTCTTCCATCTGATGTTGAGCAGCGCATCAACGACAATTTCTGACTTCTGGCTTAGTAGGCTTTTTGTCTGCTTTCTTTCCCAAAATGGTGGTGTGAGAGAGATGTTTGGCTGACAGTTGCTTCTAGCTTTTTGCCAAGTCCGGAAGTGCCTTGATGTTGACTCTTTGATTCTCTTGAGCCTTATCTTTTTGCTTCTAGTTCCGGACCAGAAATATGCTATTGGGCCTTTGTCGTTTTTTAGGGCCTTCTAAGTGTCATTTATACTTTGAGTTTATATTTGAACAATTAGCAAACACATTAGTATAAAATAAAACTTAATTTAATTCTTCAAATTAAATATTATGGGAATCTAATTCCTTACATGTGATTTTTTTCATAATTAAAACTTATTGAAAATTATGTTTCAACAATCTCCCCATTTTTTATGGTTACAAAAAATTTCAGAGAATGAATTGATTTAACTTACTCCCCCATAATATGTGAACTTACTTTTCTTCTGGATACTCCCCCATAAGGTTGATCTTCTGAAATTTTTTCTAGGCTTAAGAATTACTCAAAAGAGTTGGTTAGTTCAGTAGCAGAAATTGCTTAGAGCTTTTAAAGCATGAGTATAAGTATGAGAGGCAATATACATCGGAGGCATAGATGTTTGAATGAGTTGTGCGAAGTTTGATGTAAGTTCATGTTTTAAATAGTGTGATTTATGCTTAGTGATTTTATCGTTTAAGGCCTGAGAGATATCCGAGACAATTAAAACATTAGTAAGTTATATAGTTCAGAGTTAAGACATTTATATAGAACTATCAAAGGCAATTATCATTCAAGTGATAGATGTAATTCAGAGGCAATAGCTTGAATAATAGATAATTGAAGAGAGATCTTATATATAACTTAGAGGCAAACATTTAAAACAAATACAATATCAAGCAAAAGATAAAGTTAAACAACTTATGAGCTTTACAGTAACCTAGATCCTACTTAGGCTTAATGTTGAATTGTAATTTGTTTTTGGGATGTGGAGAATGATACGGAGGATGTTTGTTGGCTTCTTCTAAGTTTTTCTTCTCTGCACTTTTCTCCCCCATTTTGTTAGCATCAGTCGAAAGGGAATCGCTAGAGGCAGATTGCTGAGAGAGCTGAGTGGTATGCTAAGTTAGACGCTCAGAGCTCTTAATCAGGTTAATGCTAATATTTTTGACTTCGGCTTGACCATTAGGAGTGAGAGAGTTATTGCTGCTTATTTCAACCAGTATCACTTGCAAAGCCCTAGCGTTCCAGTAGATAGTAACATCAATGGCTACTATATATTTGAAATGGACACACAGGAAGGTTTGGTCAAGATTGCGGTTCTAGGCGCCAAAGGTTTGGACATTTTTGCTCAGGGTCTTGAAATGAGTTTGAATATTAGAGACCTTGCTGCCTAAAGACTCCATTGATTTTTTGTTTAAGTCAAGTTATCAGAGAGCTTCTGTAAGTGATTTAGTAGGGGAGTCATGAGAGATGAGCTCAAGGAGATTTTTTTATCTCAGTAAGCTCAAGGCCAACCTTTTGAAACTCAGGTGAAAGACGGGTTGAGACTTCCTTTGTTATGGTAGATCTAATAGGATGAATTTGATCATTGTTTCAAGCAAGGCCATATGCTGAATTATACTGAGCTGAATGGCTGACATCCGATCAGCATATGTGTGAATGCCTTGCTGAGAAACTAGTGAAGCTACTGTATAAAGCAAGCTTTTGCATTGCGATCATCCAGTACTCATCATTTTCTTCTTTTGGAAAATTCTTAGGTTCTAGATAAAAGACGAAGGCAACATTACTCAGAAGTCATCTTAGTTGACTTCTGGTCTTTACGCTGTTCTCGACAGTGTCAATTATATTTCCCTTAGAGTGGCCTCTAGGGACTTTTACTTCTCCCGAAAGAGTAGTGTCTTTAGCTACGAGTGTTTCAACATTATCTGCAGGGAGATTTTCGTCATGAAATATAATTTCAGATTCAGCTTTACCTTCGGAGGTTCCGATTGGATTTGGTTCAGCAATTGGTTATTCTTAGTAGGTACTAAGACCAGTTCTTTTTCTGAATCATTGCTAGACTTCTCTGTAGTGTTAGTCTTATCGAACTCAGCATGTACTGATTCTTCTAGCACATGAGTTCATTCATTAAAAATCCTATAGGCTCTATAGTTTGTTGAATAGCCAAGAAAATAGCTTCATCAGCCTTATAATCAAATTTAGCAAGATTATCTTTATTATTCAATATAAAAAATTCGCAACCAAAAGCTTGGAAGTGTCCTATCTTAGGCTTTTGCCATTTCCATAATTCATATGGGGTTTTCTTCATAATAGGTCTAACTAGAGCCCTATTAAGAATGTAGCATGTTATGTTAACAACTTCTCCCAAAAAGTACTTCGGAGGCTTATTTTCATTTAGCATTATCCTGGCCATTTCAACTAGAGTTTGTTCTTCCTTTCAACTACCCCATTCCATTGAGGAGTTCTAGGAGAAGAAAAATTATGGTCAATACCACTGGTTTCATAGAATTCATCAAACAATTGATTTTTTAATTCTCCATCATTATCGTTTCTAATATGAGCTATTTTCAAGTCTTTCTCATTCTCAATCCTTTTACAGAGTCTTGAGAATGTCTTGAATGTTTCATCCTTGCTACTAAGCAAGATGACTCATGTGTATCAAGAATAGTCATCTACTACAACTAATGAAAATCTTCTTTCGCCTAGACTCAGAGGTTGAACAGGTCCAAAAAGATCTAGATGTAGCAGCTCTAATGGACGTCTGGTTGAAACAAGATTTTTTCTTTTGAAAGATTTTCTAGTTTTTTTTCCTGATTGACAAGCATTGCATAAATGATCCTTTTCAAATTTTAATATTGGCAGTCCTTCAACAAGTTGCTTTATTACTAATTTGGCTAGAAGGTCCATGTTTACATGACCAAGTCTTCTGTGTCATAGCCATCAATTTTCTTTCTTTGAGACTAAACATATTTCTTTTGAAAATTTGTTCCATATTTAGCACAAAAACATCATATATCCTAGGAGTATTAAGGATTAAGGAGTTTGCCTTACTATCTATTATTTGACACCTAGAGGCGTCAAAGATGACATTTCTGCATTTATCGCAGAGCTGAGCCACACTCAAAAGGTTGTACTTCAGACCTCTGACTAGGGAGACTTCTTCAATAATTTGATTGGTTTCGATGGATCTAGAGCCAACTATTCTTCCTTTCTTGTCATCTCTAAAACTTACATTTCCACCTCTTTTCCGTTCTAGTGTGATTTATTGCGTTTCATCACCTATCATATGCCTTGAGCATGCGACTGTCTATATACCACATTTTTTACTGATGTACACATCTCAGGCTTACCTGCATCCTTCCGAGCTTTTCGAATCCTCTACTGAGCTCTTTAAAGGTAGAGCACAAACCGTTTACAATAGCAACTGAGTATGCAAGAGTACCTTTCTCTATTCGTCTACTTAATCCTATCTCTACCACTGAGTACTATAACCGAGTACTCAGCCTCACTCCACCACTGAGTACTATAACCGAGTACTCAGCCTCATTCCACCACTGAGTACTATAACCGAGTACTCAGCCTTTCTTTTCAAATGATACAAGAATTGTTCTTAGTAAAACAAAGAACACTTTAGATGAATAAAATCACTCTAGACTTTTACACAATGATTGGAGTTGGTGTAAGAACTTGCTTTTTCTTTTTGACAAAGCTTCTAATTTGTATTCACTCAATAGTTTGACTTGATGAAGATATGCTTGTCTGTCCTTTGATTCAAGTGATGGATTGGTCTTTTTATAGTGATCTTTGAGGCACCAATGATTTGAATCCCGACATAGCCGTTGTGGGGGAAACGGTCTTCATTCATCATCACTTGGTCAGCATTCAGTGCTGCAGGCCAATCCTGTCTTCTGTTTTCGTCAGGAGCCAGGGTTGTCCTCTTACGCCAGGTTTTTCTTCTTGTAAATGTCAGATGGTCCATGTTCTTTCTCAAAAAAGTCTTCCAGACAGATTTCTGAGACTTCTGTTTGTTTCAGAAAATTGTGAGACCTTGTCTTCCAAGTTGACGGATCATTAACGCTGACCTGACGACTACTTAGCTTGACTCAGCGGCTTCGCCTTCAAGCTTTTATGAAGAAGACATTTCTTTTCTCAAGACTGAGTTGCATTCTACTCAGCTCCAGCTGTATGACTTGCATCCGCTGACTTTTGGCTTTCTCTTATAGATATTCAATTCCTGTTCTTGTTAATTAACTTACTCAACATTGAACAAACCTATTAGCACAATTAAATCAGAGCAATTAAACTTAATTGTGTTGGAATATTTTTATCATGGAGATTTACTTAAATAATTTTGTCAAATCAAAATCATGTGGAAAGGTGTTTCAACAAGTCTTTACAAGTATATCTTCTTGATCATAATAGCCATTTTTTTGCTATCATATATTTGTGGCATGGCCTCTTTTTCCACAAAAGCTACAACCAGCTTCTGATCTAGTTTCCATCATTTCCTACTGGGAGTATAGCTTCCAAAGGGCTGTTGATGGTGGCTATATTTCTTCTAAGTCATCTGGTGACTTTGAAGCGATGCGATATCCTTTCTGAGGACTTTTGATACCTCATAGACTTCTGTGACAAACTTCATCATAGTTTTAAGATTTTCATCTTGATGAGTATTGTCTTGAAGAAGATATTAGATATCTCCGAGTTTTATTTCTTCAATTTCATCACATCTTCTATTTAATGCCCTGATTTTCTTATTGGATTTCTTAAACAAAGAATATACATCATACACGACATTAATGATTTCCTTTCGGAAGGCAGAAATGGAGATTACCTCAACATTCTGATCATCGTTATCGGAAGCATTAGAAGGCTAAACATCTTCAGCAGCTATGGGCTTTTCTGCCTCTATAGCCATGAAACATATGTTGGTTGTCTCAGTAGCTTCACATTCGAAGGACGATGATTCATCATTGTCACTCTAGGTAGCTACCATGGCCTTCTTGCCATATTTCTTCTCCTTTTTCAGAGTTGAGCAATTTGACTTGATGTGCTCGGGCTGATGACATTCAAAACAAGTGATAGGCTTTGAAGGTTCCTTTCTGAACTTATTATCACCTTGTTCTCTTCTAGGTTTGTTAGACCTCTTGAATGCCTTTTTGTACTGATCATTCTTTCTGAACATCCTCTTCATTTTGTGGATGAACATAGCCATTTCCTTATCATCAGTAGTGCTTTATTGAGTCAGCCTTCATCACCATTAATTTTTGCTTTCTATCTGATAACTTGTGGAAAAATCCTTGATCGGATTCCTTCCATATGGGGGGCGTCGTTGGGTTCGACGGGGGGAAGCTCCGATGCCAAAGTCAATAACGAGGATCAAAGGGGTAAACTGAATTGACCAAGAGTAAGTAGAAAGTGTGTACCTCAATAGCTTGTGATGTAAGCTATTTATAGTCGTAGAGTTGTAACTCCTTGGTTACTGGAAAGTCTCCATTAATGCTCCATTAATGGTGGTTATGAATCTCATTGAAGTATCTCATTAATGAACTATTAATGAGATTTATTGGGAGTTAACCCTGCCGTTTGGAGGGCGGATCGAGATGTGATGGCGGGTCTCCATAGGTTTGACTATGGGTAGCGTATGGCGGAATCTACGGGATTCGCCACGTGGATGTCTTGCTCGATACGCCATTGCTTCTCCATTGATCATGGTACGCTGTCGTTTTGGTGAATATCTCCTTTGGTCCTCATTTCAAGGAATATTCTAGTTTTGGTCCTTCATACTTTATAGTGGTTGTTATCAGAAGCCCCCCTAAAGGTATAAAAAGCTCTTTAGGGCTGTTTAAAGCATGTTTTAATGCTTTTTCATCATATTCCATGCTATTGATCTTTCAAGTGTTCAAACTTCTTCTGAATTTTTCAAGGTTTCAAACTTGTTATGAATTTTCTGAAGGTTTCAAACTTGTTATGTCTCGTGGGGGCGTTTTGGCACTCTAGTATTTACTCATTTTCCAAAGTGTTTTTACTTTGCATTTGTGAAGGCGAGACTTCGTTATTTCTATGATGAAGACGAGGCTTCATTATTTGGAGATGAAGACGAGGCTTCATTATTTGGAGATGAAGACGAGGCTTCATTGTTTGGAGATGAAGACGAGGCTTCATTGTTTGGAGATGAACACTTTTCTTTCCAGAACTATTTTTACTAATGCATTATATCTTTTAGCAAGTAACTTTTTAGAACCTAGTTTACTTAGGACTTCTCCTGATTGTTTAGGGCAGGTGGCCAGCCGTACCCCAATGTGTGAACCTTTTTTGAAGGTTTAAAGCTTTTATTCTTGGTGAGGAAGTTAAACTGTCTTAGGTGATCGATTTGCTTCCTATCTTTGAGGTGAATCGATCCGCCCTTAGGTCTTGAAACCCTTCTTTGGAAAGGGATATGAACCTTTGTGAAGGTTTGAAGCTTTTATTCCTTTAGAGGAAGTTAAACTGCCTTAGGTGATCGATTTGCTTCCTATCTTTGAGGTGAATCGATCCGCCCTTAGGTATAAAAAACTTCTCTCTTGAGACAAGTTTTTTGAAGGATGTAAAGATCTCACGTCTGAGAAATGTTCTAATCCTGGCGGTGATCAGGGCTTGATCCGCCGTTGGGTCTCCTATGTTAAATAGGAGAAAGTAATTATACTTTGAAGGATGTAAAGATCTTACGTCTGAGAAATGTTCTAATCCTGGCGGTGATCAGGGCTTGATCCGCCGTTGGGTCTCCTATGTTAGATAGGAGAAAGTTTAGGGTGTAATTATCTCATGTTTGAGATAATTTTAACCCGCTTTTGATGGTGACCAATATTTTTCATGTCTTTGAGGAGAGAGTTGAGCTCATTTGAAAGCTCTTGAGGGTCTGTGTTTCTTATCTTTGTGGAAAGGGGATCCGCCCGTGATGGGGATCAATTGTCCTATCTTTGAGGTAATTGATCCGCTTGTGGAACTTTTCATTCGCCAGTCATTGGGCGTATATCACCTCTTTGATTACATCCGCCTGTTCAGCTTTGCTATTTCTTCTTTGATTTTTAGGCCCATGGTTCCGTCTTTTCTGAGCAACTAGAACCGCATCTTTGGTGATATTGAGTTTATGTGTGATCACATCTGGATTGACCCCTGTGAGGATCTCATCCTTCCATTTGAATACGTCCTTTGACTCGAGGAGAACCTTCGTAACACCATCCGTGATCTAAGGTTTTAATCTTTTGGCGATCCGCACCCGCTTTCCATCAGCAATAAGGAACATTATTGTGTCGCCCAAAGCTGTAGTGACAAGTTCATCTTCCTCACCTTCGTCATTTTTGGATTGTGGGCGAATCGATAGTGACGCCGAGTAGGTCTCTTGAGCCACCTTTTGGTTCCCGCTAATCATTACTCCTCCTTTGCTGGTGGGAATGTACATTGCTAAATGACAGATGGAAATTAGGGCTGCAACCTCTGAGATGAACGGTCGCCCAAGAATGATGTTTATAAGCTAATTGTCCATCCATAGTAGAGAACTTCAGATCACCAATCCACGCTTGATCATCATCCGCCAGCTTGCATTCCAAAGTTTCCTGGCCCTTGGTCTGGATAGTGTGACCTGTCACTCCCATGATGTCAACAATGGTTGTTCTATTTGGATCGGATCAACCTTTAGTTTGGCGAATGCACCTCTAGTGATGACATTGCAAGAACTGCCCGTGTGTACCATTACTCGCTTCATTTCATCTCTCATCTTTCAATCGTCATTGTTACTACCAATGCATCTGTATGTGGAGAGATTATTGGACCTGTTTCTGCAAAAGGGGAAATTGAGAGATGTTTTATCCAGGACGGATATTTTTGATTTTTTCACGAGTGGCTGATACACTGATCCGTCTGCTATGACATTAATGACACTTTTGAATTTCTTTCTGGGATCTGTCTTCTATTTGTCGTCTTGTTATTTGTTATTCTGGACAAATCTATCTAGTTTGCTAGCTCCCAGCAAGCTTCAAAATGTGGTGGCCATTTCTTCTATGGAACTTGTAATACGCCTTGGCGTTCCTTCCAACGGTTACATGCTCCCCTCCTTTGGGTTCGGGATATTTAATGTCCCGTTTATATTGTACTCTTCTCCTTTATATTGTGGCAAGTTGGAAGCTTTAAACATTCTGTCCGCCTCGTACCTCAAGATCCGTGCTGTGAACGGCGAATTCATGTTAACTGGATGGGCGTACCTTTCTGCATTGTTCTCTCATCTATCTAGAGCGGTATGCACTCGCCTTTCAATCTCATCATCCATGTGTTCAGTGGTGGCGAAGTCGGCTCTTGATTTTTATCTTGATCATGTTAAGGTTATGCTTGGAACTATGGTTCAATGCGGATGGATGTTGTCACAACGGCTGGAGCCATTTTATCTAGCTTCGAATATCTTGTCTCCGCATCCTTCAACATTTTGCTAACATAATAGATGGAGAACTGTTGACCTTCTTCTTCTGGAATAATCACGGTGCACATAGCTTTATCCATGATAGATTGATACAAATGCAGGTCTCCCGTTCAGATTGGTCTGCTCATCAAGGGTGGTTCTGCTAGGAATTGTTTTGTACCTTGAAATGCTTGTTGGCAATCTTCCTAGTACGATGATTCGCCCGTTCAACCTCTGGATCTTTCTCACCCATTGTGGGGCTTTCATTTAGGCGTTCTTTTCACCTTTCTCCTCGTAGGGCTTTTATTTTATCTGGATTTGCTCTAACTCCTCTTTGGCTAATGATGTAGTCAAGGAGTTTTTCTGAAGTGACTTTGAATGTACACCTCTATGGATTGAGCTTTACTTTTCATGCCAGTGTTAGGCGATGGTTGCAGTATTAGTGATTCCCTTGTACTTGTGGGTTAGTACATAAAGAACTCCAGATATGGGGCATATCCTGTCCATTATTAAAAGACTGTGGTAAGGCATAAAAGCTATATTCACTTACCTTGGGGATCAATGGCTTGATCCATGGAATTGACTTCATAATGAAAGACTATTTGCATTGGCCTCGTTGGCAAATATCATGTGCGATGCAATGTCTCTTTATGGAATTTTTAGTTCATCTTGGAATCAACATAGTAATTCATTCACGTTGGTTCCTGACTTTAGAATGAACTTAGTCAAAGGATAAAACCGGGTAAATATTATATGCCAAACGAATTCATAATAGAATTTTCATAGTGCTTGTGTTAATAATACCACATATAACGGTTATAACCATAAAGATTGCTACCGAACATAAATATCACAATGAATTTTTAATAATGCATACCATAATGACAATGGTTAAAAACAATGTCTTTTTGTATTTCAATGCATATTAATATCCAAGATAGCATATTTATTTCGGACATCATGAAAGTTATGACATTCAATATTGGGTAAGATATCTTACATAGTTGCTATTTACTTGCAATCAATATTATGCATCCATGCATTAATGGCATTCAGATATCATTAAAGCATAGTTTGGATGTGATGTAATTAAAGTAAGGGAAGCAATAATTTAATATATAGTTATATATAAAATTACGCTTATATCCTTTCATTTGTATAAATAAAATAAAAGATGAAGGGTAGCTCTGGAAGAAAAATACATGTACCATGATTCTCCTCTAATTCGGGGTGTAAGGAAAATTACCCAAAATTCACCCTTACTTACCGTCAAAATGCATCATCCAAACAATCTCTTAAAGAATTCTCATGTATATCCTAAGAACTTTGCATAAATTGATGTTCTTATTCGAAACTGACGCTTGCACAGTTTTGTAGTTAGCTCAGGACATGAAAGTTTTGTTTATCCAATTTGGTAACTCATCATCCCAGAATGGCCTTAATAGTTAGGGACAATTACATGATAATCAGAAATAGATTCAATATGTTCAAGTCTCTTACGTTGGTAAAAGAAATTCTAACAAGGTCAGATAAACAATTTTTATTATGAATAAACACATCCTTGTAAAAAAGGGAATGAAATAACTGTCTAATAAAATATTCAAAAATATGAATTTTTGGTATTAAAAGTGCTATAGATGAGAAAAGCCATACATAAATGATGAATTGTACAAGAGAAACCAAATATGGTTTTTTGCAATTTCTTCTAATAGTTATATGCATGTTCATCCAAAAGACTGATCAGACCTAAGTGATCTGTAATTACACGAGCCTTTTTTATGACATTTTGATATCAAATGATAAAAATCATCTTGAATGGATGGATTTTTTTTCTATAAAATTCTACATGCATCTTGTACTAATTCAATGATAATGGCATATTACACTTGTCATGCATAAAAATATGAGGGCATAGCAAGCATGCAAGGTTTAATGAAAGATTTGTGTCTATGACTTTATCTTTCATAATTTATTAGATTTATCATAATAACATTTAATGATATTCATAGCACTTTATAAGGGTGAGGGATCTCAATTTTCTTTAATTAAAAATGGAATAAGAAAGGGAAAGAAACTTATCTTTTTATCATAAAATTCCACATTTAATGTAGAAAACTCTTTCCGACTAATATATGGAGAACTCTATCTTCGGAATAGATTCGTTCCATTGATTGAGCCAAGGTTTGAGGTCGGGATTCCTATTCCTTTGACTCCATTGTTTTGTTCTTTGTGAAACTCTATACAATCAAGATTTGGTGATCTTTTGTTTGTTAGAGATCCACGTTCACCGCACCAATTGATAACTTGTGGAAAAATCCTTGATCGGATTCCTTCCCTGTGGGGGGCGTCGTTGGGTTCGACGGGGGGAAGCTCCGATGCTAAAGTCAGTAACGAGGATCAAAGGGGTAAACTGAATTGACCAAGAGTAAGTAGAAAGTGTGTACCTCAATAGCTTGTGATGTAAGCTATTTATAGTCGTAGAGTTGTAACTCCTTGGTTACTGGAAAGTCTCCATTAATGCTCCATTAATGGTGGTTATGAATCTCATTGAAGTATCTCATTAATGAACTATTAATGAGATTTATTGGGAGTTAACCCTGCCGTTTGGAGGGCGGATCGAGATGTGATGGCGGGACTCCATAGGTTTGACTATGGGTAGCGTATGGCGGAATCTACGGGATTCGCCACGTGGATGTCTTGCTCGATACGCCATTGCTTCTCCATTGATCGTGGTACGCTGTCGTTTTGGTGAATATCTCCTTTGGTCCTCCTTTCAAGGAATATTCTAGTTTTGGTCCTTCATACTTTATAGTGGTTGTTATCACTATCTTATGACTTCTCCTTTGTTTCAAAATTCTTTATAGAGATTTCATGTGTTAGAAGGGATCCGACGAGCTCATCGTATTTGTATGCTATCAAGTTTTGATCCTCCTCAATAGTCATTTTCTTAGCTTGCAAACCCTTTGGGAGGCTTCTAAGTATTTGCTTTACTTGCTCATCTTTTGTAAATCTGGCATCCACGTTAGAGATGCCTTCACCATCTTTCATCTCGGATAGCTCATAGAGTCTCATGTTCTGATTTACTTTTGACTCTTTGACTTTGCTGGTACCTTCATAGGTGACTTCCAGCTTGTTCCATATTTCATGTGCTGATTCATAACCTGAAATCTTACTGTACTCTACTGCATCCAGAGCATAGTGAAGCATGTTGATAGCCGAAACATTATTTTGTAGCTTCTTTAAGTCTTCTTCTATCCATTTTTCTGTAGTCTTCAAGACTTTGGTTCCACCAACCATTTCAAATAGTTCATAAGGGTTTCTGATTATTTCTAACCAGGCACTCATATTCTATGCTTGGATGAAATTCTTTATTCTGCTTTTCCAGAATGTATAATTCGATCCAAAAAACAGAGATGGTTTGATGATGGGCAATCCTTCTAGAAGGATTTGGGTTGTCTCATTTCCAGGGAGGAAATGTGTGCTATTTGATGCCATTAAGAGATCTGGCTCAAGATAGTTTTATCTTTATGGATAGAGCTTAGGCTCTAATACCACTTGTTGGTTCCTTGTGAGGTTATATTCGTTCTAAAGAGGGGGGAGGGGGGTGAATGGAACTATCGGTTAATTTTAATCTTTTATAAAAAAAAAATTCATTTGAAGTTCAATAGCACAACACAGAAGAAAATTTCGGAATCAGAGGCAAGTTCCATTTATTAAGCTAATAAGTCAATAGAGCTTGATTCTACTTCTGACTTTTGTGCACGGAAGACAACTCACTCAGAGGAGCTTCTGTATAGACTTAAGATTAATGATCTATTGGTACACAATAGTCAGAGCTTATATATGAGATAACCAGTTTAGAGCATGCAATATCAAAAGTAAGTAAAGGTAGAGTCAGAAAAGAGTTACACAATGATTTATACTAGTTCGGCCTCCAGCCTACATCCAGTCCTCATAATACCTTCTTCTGATTTTTAATCCACTACAAAACTCTTTATCGGTAAAGCACAAACATTTACAATAGATATAGATGTTCTGTAAAGTACATTTCTTTAGAATCCACACTCAACTATCTATCTCTTTAGATGTTTACTTATAACCAAAGCAAACAGAAGAGCTTCTGATCTTTTTACAATAGATGATTGGTGCTAATATAGAACACAACTGAACTACAATCTCTCTATTAAATTTACACAAGTATGAACTATGAACATGTATTTCACTTTTTCTCTTTTTCACTTGAACGTTTGAATCTCTTTTTATTTGTGTTGATGATTAAGGGTGAAAAATGAGCTTTTGGTTTGGCTTTTATAGTGGAAGCTTTGAGGCAGAGACGTTTGAATTTTGAATTGCCCATTGGAGGGAAATCTTCATTTGGCTTCTACCTTCAGTATATGCTTATGACTTCGATGCTAATATATCCAAATGGGAAAAGTGTCGTTGATGAAATCAGTCTTCTGTTTGATGTTGAGCATCACGTTGACGACAACTTCTGACTTCTTGCGTAGTAGGCTTTTTGTCTGCTTTCTTTCCCATAATGGTAGTGTGAGAGACATATTTGGCTGACAGTTGCTTCTGAGTTCTGTTTTCTTACCAAATCCGGAAGTGCCTTGATGTTGGCTCTTTGATTCTCTTGAGTCTTTATCCCTTTTTAGGGTCTTCTAAGTGTCATTTACATTTTGAGTTTATATTTGAACAATTAGCAAACACATTAGTATAAAATAAAACTTAATTTAATTCTTCAAATTAAATATTATGAAAATCTAATTCCTTATATGTGATTTTTGTCATAGTTAAAAACTCAGTAGAAATTGTGTTTCAATAAAGTTAACAAATAAATTTGCTAGCTAGGTTGGGTCAACCACAGAGCTGGCAGCAATCTCTACTCCGATTTTGACTTGTAAATTTTGTTGGAAGACCATAAAACCATTGATTGTCAAGCTACGAAACCGGTGCATAAGGTTAATGTGGAGTTAGTTAATTATACCAAGAGCGACCACACCATAAATTATCTCAACTAATTTTTTTTATTATTTATTATTGATTTTAGTAAAAAATTTATCTAATACTTGTATTTTTTTTTTCATTTTTCATCTTGTACTTATATTTATATTTAGGCCTAATACATTTATTGTCTCTTTCAGTTAGCCCAAAACTTTAAAGGTACTCGTAAACTTTTAAAAGTTACAAATGACATCTACTATTTTCCAATTGCATCCAATAACCTCCTATCTCCAAGTGTCAAACTACTCGCCACGTGTTAAAAAGAAAATACCAAATAGACAAATAATTAGAAACTTTTGAAAGTTGAAGGGGCAGTTGAAGTTTGGGCTTATGGAATGCAATTAATTGAAGAAAAATAATAGGTCATTGAATGCAATTTGATAAGAATATAGTATTATTAAATGTAATTGGACAAGAATAGGAAGTTATTTGGAACTTTAAAAGTTTAGGAGACAGTCGAAGTTTGAGACGAAGTACATGGAGACAACAACTGTATCGAGCCTTATATTTATTACACATTTAAATTTGTTAATTTTGGAATCTAACACCTTAATTTGCTGATTTGATAAACTTTAAATATACATGGCATGTACACATATTTTTCAATATAAAAGAGGCCAAAATCAGTAAAAAAGAGTGTAAGAGTACAAAATTGACAAGTTTATGTGTATAATACGTAGAGGTGAAAAAATTACATATCACCCCATTACACGATATTGAAATCAACAAAAAAAAAAAAAAAAAAAAAATTTGGTTTAGCTTAGTAGATAATGTGTTGTTTTAGGTTGACACAAAATTGACACATAAAATTTTGAGTTGGGTTAATGTTGATCAAGAACTCGAAATGATACGAATATTTAAAATAATTATCATATCCTCTCACAGTTTTACGTGTTACTTTAATTAATAAAGATAATAAAATTACAATTATTATAAACAAATACAACTCGAATCTATTATATTTTCATGTCATCCTTAATAGGAGTTCTTATATTAAGCACCCGGTTCTCCATGTCACTCGGAGGACCCCCAATTCACATTTGGACACGTGTATTGTGATCACACGTAATAATTAAAATAGTGGGACCTCTTACATGGAGAACCATATGCTTCTAATAATTTGCCCCTTAATAGAGATAGTATAATTACACGTGACTTGTAAAGTAAACACATTATACGAACTTAACATGATATTAGAAAACTTTTGGATGATCGATATTAACATGCTAATCTAAAAATGACATAGAATGTTTAGAAATATTATCACACCCTCATATTTTTAAATTTCACTTAGTAAACTTACATGTGACTTGAAACACGATACAAAATATCATTGTTCTGGCCAGGTTGACACAGTTATTTACATAGTTTTTTTAATTGAGTCCGGACTAATATGTTAATCAACATGACATGAACATAATAATCAGGATCGGCCCTAGGCCTAGGCCATGAGAGTGCCGGCCTAGGACTCAAGTTGGAAGGGTCCCCCAAAAAAAGTTAGTAGGTCTATATAGTAAAAAATATTGTATACATGTATATCATTTAAGCTTTAAAAGTCCAAATAATAGATATTTTACGCTTAAAAGAGGTACATTTGAATTTGGGAATATAGATTGATGGTTAATTTAAAGGAATTATGAAACAACTTTTTACTTTTGGGTAAACAAATGTATTTGGTGAACGTAATAATAAGTATCGTACAATTATTAATAAATATTATTTTGTCTATAATTTTTTTTTATTAAATGGACACTTATCTATTATTTCGTTTAGGAATTATAAATTGTCAGAACCGGACCTGTTGATAATTATCACTCCTAATTGACAAGTTCAGGTACATGATAAGTGAAAATATAAAATATGGTGCCAACTAACACGAACTCAAGATGATATTAGCGGATTTTTGAATGGTCAACATTAACATGTTAATCCAAAAATAGCACCAAATATTTAGAAATATTATCACATTCTCTTGTATTTTAAAATGTCACCATTAATAAAGTGGGTTGTTATTTACCGCTCCATTTTTCCTACTTACCGTCCACATTTGGACTTTTTTGCCTTTTTTCATAATTTTGATAAAAAATTATAAATTCTCTCTCCAAAATCACGAACCCGAACAAAAATAATTAAAATTATGAAAATAATTGATATGTGACAACCCGAACCCCGAAAATAGATGATTATGAGTCGGAAACATTAAAATTTACATTTTTTATTCAAAAAAATCATGAACATAATGCATATTTTCCGTGACTATTTTGTATTTTTCGTCACAAAAAATTAAAGAATTTTATATTTTTCGTCACAAAAAATTGAACGATTTAACATTTTCCGTCACTAAAAATGATACATTTGTGCCTAGACCTAATTTTGGCCTAGGCGGGTGGCTGACCCGCCCATCCAATGTTCACCCGCCCAAGCCATTGGACGGGCGGGTGATGCACCCTCCTACACCATTGGCTGGGCGGGTCCGCCACCCGCCCTGCATATGGCTTGGGCGGGTGAAACACCCGCCTAGGCCAAAATTGACGTTTTTTTTGAAAATTCAATTTTTTTTTATTAAAAGGGTAAAATTGTCCAAATTAGGGAGGCAAGTAGAAAAAACGGGGCGGTAAATAGCAATACCCTTTATTAAGGTATATAGTAAACTTACATTTGACTCGAAAATACAATACGAAATTGTCACTGATCTGATCAAATTGATACGGTTATGACACAAATTTTATGGGATAAGGTGCAAAAATGACCCTAAGCCAGGAGTAATTTTAACCCTAATATCTAAAATGGTGCAATTTTACTCCAACGTGGGTAGCCAAGAGCAATTTTACCCATAACGTCGTCAAGTTAGGTCAATTTTAGAAATAATTCATCAAACTGTCTTCTCGATCATGAATATTATCATCCACACTTCACATGTGAGTCATTTTATCACTCATTAGTAACAAATCATAAACATATGATTAGACGTGAAAAAATATACTGTCTATTTTACGAGTTGGAGAAAAAAAATTCAAAATATTTTACCGAATTAATAAATGTTAACCTACAATTCTATTATTAAAGCACAAAAAATATGAAATCTTTTTTTTATATAAAAACGAACTGATATGCAATTGGTGCAGAATAAGGACTAAAATATCCGTATTTTACAATAATATCTGTAATTGACCCAATGTTAGGGGATAAAATTGATCTTGACTGCCAACATTAGAGGTAAAATTATACTATTTTAGATGTTAACGATAAAATTGTTCCTGACTGTAAACATTAGGGGTACTTTTGCACCTTATCCCGACTTTATTGAAATGAATAGAAATAGAAGGCAATAATGGGCTTTTTAGAGTTTTGAATGCCAAGCCCAATAAGTATAATGAAGTTAAATTGTCCAATTCCAAGACTCTTACTCTACCACAAAAATCAATGGCTATGGCTTCAAGTTCACACCTTCTACTCCAAATTAGAGCCAACCAAGGTTCAGGTATTTATCAAAATCTTATTAATATTATCCACTAAATTCTTCTTAAATTAACTAATTTTTCTTAATCCATAGGGATATGCAGACATAGTTCTTATTCTTCTTCTAAGCATGGTTTTTTCACCAGCATTTCTACTGCAAAACGATGTCGTGTGAAAACCAAGGTTAGTTTAATTAATTAGTTTCCTAATCCATAAATCAAGTTGTTTTTATTGTTAATCTAATTTAAATTTGTGATTGTTAATCTAATAATAGGCTGCTGCTGCTGCTCCAAGTAATCAAAACCCCAAAAGGAAAAGTGTTATCTGTGATGATTGTGATGGAAATGGTAACTCATAAACTAGCTTTGTTTTTTATTTATATTTTGCTCTAAATTTCTTAAATTTTCGGATATTTTAAGTCTCGTGTTAATGGATTATGTAACAATCTTGTTCGGTATCATATAGATATTGTATGTTTTGATTAGGAATATAAAGAGGCTGGGTCGGGTTTGGGATTATATTTCCCATCCCCGCTCCTTGACTTATTGGGAATTTTCTGTCTTTGCCCCAAAACCTAAATAAGATAAAAGAATTAGAAAAATGATTCAAAAAAAATGCTTTAGTATTTTTTTTTTTGTGGAATAAGGTATAAAAATATCTCTAACGTTGACAGTTAGGAGCAATTTTACATCAACGATTAAAATTGTACAATTTTATCCCCAACGTTGGCAGCCAAGAGCAATTTTACCCCTAACGTTGATAAGTTGGGTCAATTTTTAAATATCATTATAAAATACAGATGTTTTGCTACTTATTCTGCACCAGTTACATATCACTTTGTTCTAGAAAATTTTTTTACATTTTTTTTGTGATTTAGTTATAGAATTGGAGATTAATATTTTTAAATTCGATGAAATATTTGAATTTTTCTATCAAATTCGTACAAAATATAGTATAATTTTTTAAATTTTCATTTTATTTTTTCACGTGTTTATGATCCGTTCCTAATGAGTAATAAAATGACGCACATATAAAGCGTAACGACAAAATTTGTGATTGAGAAGACATTTCGATGAATTATTTCTCAAATTAACCCAATTTACCAATGTTAAGGGTAAAGTTGCTATTGCCTGCCAACATTAGGAGTAAAATTGCACAAGGGTAAGGGTAAAATTGCTGTCAACATTAGAGATATTTACAATTTTTTTTTCTAACGTGTAAAATCATAAATACCATTTTTCAAAAAAAAAAAAAAAATCCAATCCTTAAAAGCAATCAAACTCGAAACAAACTTATGAAAGATTAAGATTACTTCAATTAGTGAAATGCTGTAATTATAGTCTTGAATAACGAAACTTGACGTCTCATCGTTTAAACGGTACTAATTTAGCTCCAAATTTCATTATTCAAAACTATAATTGCACCGTTTCACATATATTGATACTAAAATGGTATTACTATTTTGTACGTGGATTAAATTAGTATTTTTTCAAAATTTTTAAAGCTATTTTGATATTTTATTCTTTTACACGTGACTTGAATGGTGACACTGGACAAAACATGGATGATGCCAGAACTTTTTCAAAGAAATTTAGGTAAATACAGGGACTAAAATACAACTTTGCCTATCATTTTCTTTACTAGGTGCAGTTTTATGCTCACAGTGTAAGGGTGATGGAGTGAACTCTGTTGATTTCTTTAATGGTCAATTTAAAGCTGGTGAATCTTGCTGGCTTTGTGGGTAATTCCTGTCTCATCTCTATCTTCATCATGGTTAAAGATTAATTTGGGTCGAGTTTATGTCGTGTCAATTTTCGAGTTAGTATTAAATGAGTTAATTTTAATCCAATTCTATTTTTTTTGTGTTATAATCGTGTCAATCCAATAAAATTCGTGTTGTTTCTGTGTCATATTCACAGGTCATGTATAATTTTCTTAATATGAACTTTGTGGTTTTGCTGATTTATAGATTGGTGCCTATAGTTCTTTTGGTTGTGAAAAGAGAACTGAGGTTCCCGTCGTTAGTAAAACGAGAGGTTTTTAGATTGATGCTGTCAATTTGATTGTTGATGATCTAGAAATAAAAAATTTCAAGAATTTATAATATTTTAATTCTTCAAGTTTTTAGTTTTGAGGTCATTCAGGTGTTATTTGATTAGAAGGGAGAAAATGAATATTTAGAAAAAAAAATCTCGGATTTGAAAATCGAAAACGTGGTTCCATAATGTGATACTGAACAAATTTAATTTTTTATTTATTAATATTTTGTTGAATGACATGTAAAAACTTGAGAAAATATAATAATTTTAAAGATGAATCAAGGCTAAAAAACCAATTGGATCTTTAAACTTTGGAAATATCTTATTAACTCTCTAAACTTTATTAAAATGGTCTATTGACCCCTAAAACTTATTTAAAGTGTTTATTAATTCCTAAACTTATTTAAATTAGTCTACTGCTCCTGAACTTGGTTAAAGTGATAACCGCTTTAATTTTGCCAAATTCTCCATTTGTATGTGTTTAATGTTGATGCAAAGTTGTTAGTAGAACATGAAATGCAATTGTGATTAATGTTTTTTTTTACCTTTAATAAACTCTTTAAAAAGCTTAATTGAGATATTACAGAGGGAGAAAAGAGATGTTGTGTGGGAACTGCAATGGAGCTGGATTTCTCGGCGGTTTTTTGAGTACTCAAGATGAGTAAAAATGTTCGAATCGCGTTATTTTACTTCACATGTACACTATGTTATATACACTCGACATCATGTGGGTTCTATATTAGTATCTAAATTCTTATCACGTATTGGACGAAAACATTAAAAAAATCAAAATATTCTCTCAAGCTTGAAGACATTTCATCTCAAAGATCGCAAAAAAAAAAAAAAACGTAAAATCATTGCTTTCTGAATCAATTGATATGTAGTTCGTACAAAACATGTGAATAAAATATTTGAGATTTTTCAATAATTTCTGAAAAGCTGAGTTTGTTGAAAGCATTCAATTGCACCATTTATAATGTCCGGGTAACATTGCTCTTAGACAACTGTAGAAATATTTCTGAACTTTATCTATGTATATGTAGTAGGATAACGTACTAATTTAGTTCTATGGTAATTATTGGAGAATAAATTTAGACTATGCGTATAAAACCGTGCAATATTAGCAGTAACGTTTTGTAGATTGAGCAATTTCAGATTTCTTTAACGACAAATCTAACATAAACTCATTTTCCATTAATTTGGTTTCATGTTTGCACCACTAAAACTCCAATGTTGTCCACATGAAATGTTAGTGCTAATATTGCACACTTTGTTATCCACGTGAAACAAAACGTTAGTGTTAATATTGAATGAATTTCCATTGGATTTGTTGTTAATGGAGTATGAATTTGATTTATCTACAAAATACGAGTAATAATATTGCACGGTCTTATACATAGACTCTTCCAACAATCACAATGCTAAATTTGTACTTTTATTTCTATGAACCTGTTTGGTTCTGTCATTAGCTAACAACTGTTGTTGTTAGATGTTTACTAATAAGATGTTGTTGTTGTTGTTAACGGTTTATTATATAAACTGATTAATTTTTTTTTTGAGAAAATTAACTAATTAATTATTAGTATGGTAAAATTATGATAAGAATGTTTTAAATTAATCAACAAATAAATTATAAAAATAAAAATTGTAATACACAAAATAATAAAATAATCTAAATAACTAAATAAAAAATATAAATAAAAATTTATTGAACAGTTTTTTTTCTAATAATATTATAGAGATAAAAATAATGTAAAAAAGAAACATGTTTTATGGAAATAAAAAGGATAATTTGTCAATATTAAATAATATAAACAGTTTTTCACCAAAACGTTACTATTTCCATAAAAAGTTAAAAATTGGGGTAAATAATTTATTAGTCCCCTTATTTTTACCTAACACACTGTTTAGTCCTTCTATTTTGAAAAACATATTTTAAGCTCCCCATCTTTTATTAATATTAACCATTTGGTCATTCTGTCTAGATTTTTTTTAGATTTTTAACCAAACGTATCTTAGTTTTCAAGACATCAATAATAAATATAAAATGGTCATGTTACTCCGTTCTTTTCTGTCTGTCTATTTATGCCAAATATAACGGTTAAAAATCAAGAAAAAAATAGATAAAAGGACCAAAAGATTAATATTACCAAAAAATAGGGATCTTATAACGTGTTTTCTAAAATAGGGAGATAAAACAGTGTGTTAGATAAAAAGAAAGGGACTAATAAATTATTTAACCTAAAAATTAGAGTAAATAATTTATTAGTCCCTTACTTTTTACCTAACAAATTGTTTAGTCCCCATATTTTGAAAAACACATTATAAGGTCCCTAAATTTTGCCAATAGTAACCATTTGATCCTTTTGTCTAGTTTTCTTAGACTTGTAACCGTTATATTTAGCATAAACAGACATATATAAAATAATAGAGTAATATGGTCATTTTGTATTGTGTTATGGCGGTCCTAAAAGCTAAGATATTTTCGGTTAAAAATCTAAAAGAATAGATAAAAGGACCAAAGAGTTAATATTGACAAAAGATAGAGATCATAAAATGTGTTTTTCAAAATAGGGGGACCAAACAGTGTATTAAGTAAAAAGTAGGGAACTAATAAATTATTTACCCTAAAAATTAATATTGTATAAATATAACTTGATACCATATTTCATATGATTTAGAATGAATCGTTGTTATTCCGTAAAGCTGAAACAAACACTCCCGGATCAACACGAGATTTGTAAGGTTTGTTGAATATCTGATGAACATTTTTATTAGAATTTGCTTTTATTAATTATGTTTGAATGAGAATCTCTTAAACAGATGCTAATGGCTCCTCATAAACTGAGTCATCTGCTGTTGAAGCAAACGAGTTGACTCAGATTTCGGATAAAACACATGAAAAACATGAGCTTCTCCCTCAGCTTCAACTATCACCACCTCTTTAACCCTTTTCTTAGCTAAAAATTCGGCATAATTCACTCCCCTTTCCTTCAAAAAGTCGAGTCCGGCCACGTATACAACCGTCGCCGGAAACTCGCTCCATTCCGCCGCCGACAAATCATCCATCTCGACGTTGCATCCGAAGTAATCGCGGGTTAGCCCTTTCGGTATACTTAGTCCCCAAAACATATCATTCATTTCAACATACCCTAATGCTACATCAACCATCTCTTTCTTAGTCCTTTTTTCGCTTCCGAAAAAAGGATGTATCGGGAGCAACCCTTTAATACTAACGTTCCCCACATTCTTCCTCATCGCTCGGATGGCAACATTGTGCACAATGTTGCCTCCGGCACTATCTCCCGAGAGGAAAACACGCGAAAGATCCGCGAGCTCGAGCCAAGGTTCGACGCTCGCGTGATCACTTAACCATTCGAGCGAGGTGAAACAATCATCGTAAGCTATTGGAAGTCGATGCTCCGGTGCTAAACGATAGTCGACGGAGAGGATTATCGATTGGGATACGACCGAGAAGTCGCCGAGAAAGTGGTGGTATCCGAGCCACGTGGTTGAACCAATGCAAAAACCGCCACCGTGGAAGTAAACCATGACGGGAAGGCGAGTCGCGGTGGAAGATTCGGTAGGGAGAAACAACCTTGCTGTGATTGGTTTGAATTGATCAATTGTTACATCCTTGAATTTGAAGCCATTGATGGATTGAATTGAGGAAGGAACTATTTCTGGTGTGAAACGTTTCACAGATTCATCAGAGAAGACTTGGAGATAACCAGGAGCTTCTGCAACCATAGACATTGTGGATTTTCAGTTCAATTCAAGAAGAGAAAATCTGTTGAAATATAAAGGGCCATGAATTTTCTCATTAGAGAGTTAGAGATGAAATTGGTGGACAGATTTCTTGTTATAATAAGGTTGATCATCTAAAAGATATTAAACCTTATTAAATATGAGGATAATATAACAAAATAGCCTCTAATTTTTGAAAAGATCCAATTTAGTCGGGTAAATTACATACGTGGATTACATTTGTCCTATTTTTTACATTTTGGTGTATAATCTTTAATTTTGCATATAAAAGTGTACAACCTTTTGGTGACCTCCCACTGAAGTGTAAAACCGGTAATTGTGACCGGTCAATGTGCCACGTCAGCAAATTGACCTCTTAAAAGTAAAAAGTTGACCGGTCAACGCGTCACGTCAGCAATTTTGAGTTTTATGGAAGTCAAATTGTTGACGTGACATATTGCCTTTGCGTTGACTGTCCATAATTACCGGCTATACACTTTAGTAGGATGTCACCAAAAGGTTGTATAGTTTTATGTACAAAATTAAAGGTTGTACACCAAAGTGGGAAAAAGGACAAAAGTTGTACACTACGTATGTAATGTACCTCACTTTAGTCCCCACATATAAAATATCATAATTTCAGTCCTAATATTTGCTAAATAATATAAATTGTGGTTAATTTAATGACCGATTCTCTCCACACTCATCATCCATATGCCTGGATCATTAATCATTGTCAAAGTTTCAAAACCAGGAATTGGGATTTTTGGGTTATTCATGCGTTTAGGGAAAGGAATAGGGCGACTGACTGGATGATAAATTTCACAGACTCCTATACTTCGGGTTTTCACGAGTATGTTGCGCCTCCTGCAGGCCTCCAACAGAGACTGTTTGACGATCAAAGTGGTGTCACGTTACCTAGGATGGTGACGAGTTAGTGCTTTGCTCTTTTTTCCTTCTTTTTTGTTTTTTTCTCTCTGGCGTTTAGCCTTCCACTGTCTAAAAAAAAAAACCATTAGTTGACATATATTTTGTAAACCCTTTCTACACAGTAATAAAAAATTAAAGCCCCCACATCGAAAATTGATGCCTGTGTGTAGACGGGGTTAACGAAATATATGATGTGTCAACATTTATTAGTGACGACTTTAATTATGACATTTAGTAAACATTGAGATTGAAATTGTGCTATTTTATATGTGGGAGCTAAGGTTGACTTTCCCCAAAAAATCTCGATGCTATTTTGATACTTTATCTCTTAAATACCATACCAGAGCTTAATATATAACTAATCCCTCCAACTTGTACTCAAACGGCTAAAGTTTCAAAATGATCCTCCCACCATTCAATTTGTTTGAAACAATTTTTTTATCATCTCAACTTGCTTAGAACGACATTTTTGTCGTCTAAACTTACTTAAAATGACCATTTAGCTACGCCACATGAAAATACATGGTTAACCTAAGGACAAATCCAAGATTCACTAATAAGTGGTGTTTATGGTGCTCTCTAGTGATCAATGAATGCTCAATTCATATTTTTAGGTGTTTTTGTAGAAGAAAAGGCCATCATGGCCTGGCTGGCCATGTATGCAGTTTTCACAGAATTTTTTAGTGTTTTTCAGTGATAAATAGATGCTCAATCTTCGGCAATGTCCTCCTTGGATTCGTTCATGGGTTAGCTACGACAGTTTAAGTAAGTTGAGGGGTAAAAAGGTCGATTTGGAAAGTTAGGGGATCATTATGCATTTAGGTACAAATTGGAGGGGTATATACATGTATTAACTCTAGAAATTAGTATTTGCAAGGGAAAAATACATTAAGGTTGAAAATACAACAATCATACACTTGATGGATATTATAATTAAAATTAAGAATGGTAAATTATAAGTAAGATAAAGCATTTAAGTTGGATGGACAAAATGTTAGGTTACTCATGGAAGTGGTAATGTGCATAATACAATAATTTTAGGAAAATGGACAAAAGCATCATGAGGTTTATATGGAATTCATAAATTGAAAAACTTATTTTTTTTTATTTCAACACATTATATTTCTAGTAATTTATTTTTTTGTTGCCATATTAAGCTATTATTTATTAAAGTAGTTAGTTTCTAACATTCAATTTAGTTAAAAGAAAATTATTACATGAGTTTAAAAATGTATTTTCTTACCGTTCGAAATAACTTTTTTACAGTTTCTACACAATCACATCATCAAACATATAAAGGACTGTTATTGAATTGTTTAAAATAGAGAAAAGTACGAAAAAAAATGCATGTGGTTTGCCCACTTTACAAATAGAGGTATGTGGTTTAAAAATTTACAAATAAAAGTCTGTGGTATGCTTTATTTACAAAACAAAGTATTATAATTACACAGTTAACTTCTGATTACAACTAAAGACATTTTTATCTTTAAAAAAATTATTCTTACATATCAGCAAAACATATAACCCCGAAAAAAACAATTTTCTAAATTGAAACAATAAATAATATGGTGAAATTTTACGTTTTTTACTAATCTGACAGTATACAAACTAAATTGATATTTAAATTCATTTTATACCGTTTCAATTTGATTTTGGGATCTGTGTTTTGTCAATATATAAATATAACTGAAAAAAATTAAAAAAATGCTCTGATTGTCATCAATTACTTAAAAGTTTAATTTTAAATACTTTGTTTTGTAAAAAAAACATACCACATACCTCTATTTGCAAACTTTTAAACCACGGACATTTATTTGTAAATAAGATAAACCACGAGCATTTTTTTTATACTTTGCCCTTTAAAATATAAAACTTTAATGTATATGGATTAATTGGAGTTTATGACTTTACTGGTCATCATGAGCTCAATTTGACCAAAAATAAGAGAATGAACTTAATGTGTTTGAAATGAAAGACTAGTGACTCAATTCACCAAAATGATTAAGGACTTCAAAATGTTTTTTTCCATTATTATTTTATGTGAGATTAATTGAATTAATTAATAGTCAAAATGATCCTTTAAAGAAAAGAGTTAAAATGATTTTTAAAGTTGACAGATCAAATTAATTTAGTTCAAATTGAATTTTACATATTAACTCAAGTTGTCAATATTTAACGAATTAACCAAATACAATTAGTTTCAATTAATACCTAAAATTTGTAACGAGCTAATTTATTAAATACTATCAATTTCAGAACTAATAATACCTACAATTCAATTTGTGCTAAATTGATATTGTCGATCAATTTTACAAGTCATTTTTACTCTTAATTTAAAATTACGTATGATTAATACAAATTTATATAGTACATTTTTTTCAGTAATTAGATTTAATTAATCAATTGAAGGATTAAGGTAATAGATTCAATAGTAATTTCTCTCTCAATTAAACTCAAAATCTCTAAATTAAATTATTTAATATTTTTACATAATCAATTATATATATATATATATATATATATATATATATATATATATATATATATATAATTTCTCATTGGTGATACTCATTTTTTGATATCTAAAAAAATGTGTAATTTTGTTGACATGACATCGTGTGATTTAATAAGTAAACATCAATTTACTTTTTTTACCATGAAAAAGATTATTTTTTTTAATTATACAGTTTATTATTAAACCATTTCATTTTTTTTAATCAAAGAATGATGTTTATTAAGAATCAGCCTCAAGGGCATTACAAGCAAAAATAGGTGGGATATGCAGCCATATTCCAGGATCAGACACAGACTCTACCGCCCTTGCAATGACATGGACAGTTAGATTCGCGGATCTTTTTACATGAGAAATTGAACAATTAACAATAGAACGAATTAGGAAGTAGCAGTCTCTTATTATTAGCTCTAAGGGAGAGCTGTCAGTCGGTAAACGATGTAGAGCGCTGACCAAGAGTTGCGAGTCAGTTTCCACCCAGATATTTTATCAGTTGGTGCCTTTTATCCAACAAAGAGTCTCCTGGCATGCCAGTGCCTCTGCCAGAAAAACATCAGACACCCGACCATTCCAGCTGTTTCCCGCTGCCATGAAACCTTGTGCGTTGCGAGCTACGAAGCCATATCCAGCTATACCTAAACTCGGGAAGAGAGTAGCGTCAAAATTGATTTTTATCTCATCATCAACAGGGCGCAGCCAGCGAGCAGGGGGAGATGCTACAATCGCCCGATGGGACTAGGCATCAGTCCAATTCGAATGCATCGATACTGCCTCCTGGTGGAGTGCCACTACATTGGCCCCGTGATTGTTCCAGACTATATCATTTTGGTTTTTCCACACGACCCAACATACTGACGCTGCGAGTCCCTAGATACCCGCCGATTTTGCTGCGATGATGAAGTACCAGAAAGCCACAATGCTGTCTATTACCAAACTCATATCTCCAATCGGAGTCTTGGCCCATACCTGTTTCGCTAGCGCACACTTGAATAAGGCATGTGTATTATCCTCGGGATGATTCTGACAGACAGAGTCATAAGGTTGGAACCTGTATATGATGATTACGAAGAGCCATAACAGTTGGCAGACAACCCACCAGAGACCTCCACACCAGCTGTTTAACCTTTAGAATTGCCTGAATACGCCATAATCCTTGCCAATTACCGAACCCTGCATTAGAGGCATGGACGACTTCGCCATTGAGATGTCTGTAACCTGATTTCACTGAGTAAATCCCTTTGGGGTTCAACCACCAGTCCCACTTATCTTCCACATCTCTTTTACTTAGTGGGATTTCCTTAATTAACTAACAATCACGAACCATGAATAAGCCATTCACAAGTTCCTCGTCCCAATTCCGTCTATCTAGTCATTAGATTCTGAACTAATTGGACCTCAACATTCGGTAAACATTCACTCTCCACATATGGGTTATTGTTATCCCTTAACCAGGGGTCAGTCCAGATACTCACTGAATCCCCTCTCCCAATCACCCGTCGAGCTCCCACAACGACCAATTTCTGGGCCGCTATAATGCTCCTCCATATAAAACCGGGATTAGCCGTGAGGTCAGCTTCAAGAAAGGATAGATTAGGATAATACATGGCTTTATACATTTTAGCAACTTGTGAGTTTTCCATTTGAAGTAGGTGCCAACCTTGTTTAGCTAACAAAGCTAAGTTGAATTGACGAAGCTGTCTAAACCCCATGCCTCCAAACTTCTTCGACTTACACAGTCTATCCCATTTTTGCCAATGTAATCCACTGTTTCCCTGACCCGAGGAGCCTCACCAGAATGAGTTCAATATTTTTTCTAGGTCTGAGCAAAGCAAATGAGGAAGCAGAAAGAGACTTATTACATATGAGGGCAGAGACTATAGAACGAACTTGACGAGGTTTCTTTACCTGCTTTAGACAGCGATCTCGACTGCTAGCTATATATCCTGGACTTGACCATGTCCTCAACATATCCAAACACCTTCATTCCGTTCCTCCCAATTACACTAGGGAGTCCTAGGTACTGACCCAGTGCCGTAGACAGTGATATCCCAAGAGATGAGCTGATCAAGTTCTTCACCACAGGGGAGCAGTTACTGCTAAAAGAAACAGATGACTTAGAATAGTTTACCTTTTGACCGGAGGCCTTCTCATATTTGATCAAACAATTCTTCACTTCCTGACATTCCTCCTGTGTAGCCTTGAAAAATAAATAGATATCGTCTGTAAACAGGAGGTGTGTGATGGATGGTGCGCCTCTCGAAACCATTTCATTTTAATATCTTGTTCTTTCTTATTATGATTTTTTTTATTGGAAGTGAAAAATATGAATTTTTAAATTTCGTGCCTTCTTAAAAATGTAGATTTGAATTGATTTGATGTTTGTGTGGCACATAAACCAATAAAATATTAATATAATTAATTAATTAATTTTAGTTAATTAATCTGGTCTGAGGTTTAAGACAATGTGACTTTTAGTTCCTTTATCTTTTCATTATATGTGTTGTAGTTTTATCTAATCTAATTTATAAAGTTATTGATAATATTATTTAAGGATGTAGAGCTTGTCAAAGTGCTCATTCGGTATCACATGTTTTCTTTGCAGATGGTAGCTTCTTTTTTTTATCGCGCTTCTATAGATGAGGTTAAAGTTGTGTCCGATATTTCTTTTTGGCTTCTACACCATATTGTCACTTAATAAAAAAAAGCACCACAACTAAGGTCATCCATTAGAATAAAACAAAATAGTGTGGTACCAAGGGAGAAGAGTTTTTCATCAATTATAAGTTAAATTTGTTTTAAGTTTAAATTTGGTGTTTCCTTAATTGGAAGACTAAAGTTAGATAATAAAATCTTAAATCAACTACAATATTGAATAAATTAAAATCGAGCTGTTCACAAGTTTTTCTCGAGTTGATCTGAGAATAATAGGCTCGTCAAGCTTCGAGCCGAACTTATCTCCAACTCAAGCCTAAAATGATTTTTTTATGTTGGGTTAAATTAACAATTGTCTAAAAATTTTGAGGTCTTTTTGGTACGTGATGCGCCTCGCGGCGTTCGGTACCGCAAGGCTCACTAAGGGATAAGTGTACCCCGTCGTTATCAAGTAATAAATCTGGAAAGTCCAGGTATCGAATCCACAGGACTTATTTACCACAAGTATCGAGCTACTTGGTCTCAAGTGTTATCTAGGCTTTGTGGGTTTTGAGTTTGTTTGTTTAAGTTAATCTACTCCTAGGTTGAATTATACTACGCCTAGCTAGATTATACTAATTCTAACTAAGTTATTCTACGCCTAATTCAGTTAAACTACTCCTAATTAAGTTACACTACTCCGAAGGAACATGGTATGAACGATAATAATGAAGTTAGGTTATTAGGTCTATTGATTAAAAACCTAATCTAAGTCACTTGTATTCAAGGCGATTAACCCTACTTACCCTCCTGAAGTTCCTAGTGCGTGATTCCCTTGTAAGGCCGAAACTAGGTCTAAGGCTCAGCAATTTGGGCTTAATCAACTAAGAGGTCGTCAATCTCCTAGGCTCTGACTAGGTCAGATTCAGCTCACAATATATGCATACTAGATTTTGGGGCTTTTGAATGAGTTAAACCAATTGAATAAAGCGTAAGACAAAGATTAAACAATTAAGCATAGAACAAAATAAGAGCTAAAATATTATTAAAGGCGAAGAACAATGTCACAGGATACAATCAGCCTAGGATTCATAGACTGTATCAAAGAGTACAAACAAGGAAAGATAAAAGGAGATACGAAAATCCCTTTCAGGGAACCTGTCTACTCTGCAGCCGGCTTCCTAGGTCTTAAGGACGGACCTTGAATATTCCTCGGTGAACAGCTTTGAAGGAGCTTCAATGGAGGTTGAAGAAGATGGAGGAGATGGAGAGGAATTTCAAGGGGAAAGCTAAAGTAAATTACAATAATGAAAGATGTCTAATTTACAATGAAAAAGTTCTATTTATAGTTGTAGCTCGGGCCCTCTTTTTGACCTATTTTGTATCCTTATGCAGGTGGGAAGTCGTGGGACCGGTCGTGGAGTCGTGGGGTCAAAACTGCTTATTTTGACCAATTCCCGCAGGTCAGCTCGCGGCGAGCAGGCCCCCAGCTCGCCCGAACAGGCCCCTGGAGGCCTGCTCGGCGAGCTGGCATAGCCAGCTCGGCGAGTTGGCCTAAAGAGGCCAATTCGACGAGCCGTTTTGCCCTGCACGCTTCCGCACGGTTGCTCGATGTTCCATGATGTAATTTTCGCCCGAATTTATCCCTGCGCATGCACGAAAACTCCAAATAACATTAGTCTCGAGGCTAAATTGACCCGCCAATCGCTCATTTTGAGTAGACACTCCGTTTGGTGTGACTTTTGGCGGATCAATTAGCTATAAAAGATAATGGAATTTTAACATACATGCTATTTTTGCCATATTTGCCTAAAATAACCAAAAAATGAGCCTAAACAACGAAAAGTAAATAAAACATTTCCAATTTCTAACTAACTCACACAAAAGCATATAAATGCGAGAATTGCTCGCTTATTCATGAAATAATGCTAAAAACCGTCCTAAAACCGTACCCAAAGATAGGGGTTTTTGACCCCTATCAGTACGTTTTCTAAAATAAAAAATCCAAATATTTAAAACCATTTGATATGCAAATACGAAAATAAAATATATATTGTGGCTCTTTGTGATGAAAATGGAATTACAAGCGTGCCAACAATTTATAGTACCTGTGAATGCTGTAAAGTGCTGTATCTGACTATTAAATGATTGTTAGGAATAAAAGGGACCGAGAAATTTATAAGGTCTAAATTATCAAGAGTTAAACTAAAGAAAAATAAATAAATTATAAGAAGACTGTAAAATTGTAAAAATGCTAAAAATGTAAAGTGCAAGAATTAAAATTTGATTGTTTGAATAAATTTGTATAGAGTTTAGATTTTTGGATAGTTTGTATGTCCTCATCTTCTCAATGATTTCATCTGCCTAATTAATAATATAAATTTTTTTTATTAAAGATTGCTTAGAGAGGAAGGGAAAACGGCGGACATCCCAGCTATGCTGGCACCCCCACCAGAGACCCAAAAAAGCCCCGAACCAAATTTATTAAAAGAGTAAATAAATGTCATAATACAAAAAGAATAAAGGATAAAATGAAGCCAAAAAATTAGGAAAAGCAATAAACGCAACGTCCTACACGATCATGAAAAAAGACCGGTCCACAAAAATCCGGGACAACATCCCACCAAGTCGAAGCTGTTGCCGTCCGTCCATAATTTGCAAGCGAATCCGCAACATGATTTCCTTCACGAAAATATGAGACACCACAAAAGCCACAGAATCGATCTGATTTAAACAATTGAACCATTTTTGTCTAAGCAACCAAGGAACCGAACAAGATTTAGATTTGAACATTTGCACAACATACATTGAGTCGCTTTCAAGCCAAATTTTCCGCCAACCTTTGCTGATAGCCATGTCAATGGCGAAAATAGCAGCAGATAGTTCAGCAAGATAAGCAAAGGAACTTTCAATCGGAAAGGCAAACGCACCAAGGCACATACCAATATGCGAGCGATAAATACCTCCACAACCCGCAGGACCAGGAGCGCCCATGACAGACGCATCAGTATTGATCTTAATCCAATCCCTCGGAGGTGGTTGCCAAAAAATCGGAGTAATGTGTGGAGCCTTAGCAAGACGCTTTTCAATCCCGAGCTCACCTAAGATTTGAAGTTCAACTAGCGAATTCCAAACGGAGCCTCGTCCAGTGTGAGCAGATTCACGAATAGCTCCCCAAATTCGTCTCAGCGTGACGGAAGTATCAACCCTCTCATCCTCAAAAATGGACCTATTACGAGCAAGCCATAGAGCCCAAATTCTATTAACAATAGCTGCCGCCCATAAATCAGCGATTTGAGTACTGAAATGTTGAATAACAACATGATCAACCAGATTCTTAAGAGTCGAGTCTGTGTTAATTTGTCTTCCAAACCATGAGCTAACACCATGCCAAATAAATTTGGAAAACCGACAGGAGACAAAAAGGTGGTCCAACGTTTCAGAATCTAACGAGCACAAACTGCAACGAGAAACAACTTGACAGCCGTGCAACTGAAGCTGATCATGTGTTGGCAAATACCCAAGATAAGCCCGCCATCCAATAAGCGAGTGTGCAAGAGGAACACTCTGACACCTTAAAAAATGACTCCAAGGCTGTTGAGTAGGAGGAGATCTAAGCCAAGCGTACATGAGCTTAACAGTTAAAACCCCACTCATAGCAGGCTTCCAAACACAAATATCAACATCGTCCCTACCCCGCCTAATATTCCGCAATCTATTCTCCACATCCGTAGGTAACACGGGCAGATTATGCCAATTATTACCATCCAAATAATCCTCCACCAAATCAAAACAACGACGCTGTTGACTAGCAGATAGGCCAACCTGTGCAGCTAGTGAAGGACACATCCAGGCCCCATTCCAAAAATTAAGTTCAGAGTGCTGACCAATCCACCAAAAACAGTGATGCTCAACTTCAGAATAAACGGATTTTATCGAGCCCCAAATAGAAGAATTCATGATATAATGTCGTGACTGTCCCGCTTTATTGAGAAAACGAGTTCTAAGTAAGTTAAAGCAGAGAGACTTTTCTTGAAGAAGACCCCAAGCCATCTTTCCATTCAATGCCTTGTTTAGAATAGACAGATTCTTGATTCCAAGACCTCCATCCTTGAAGTTTTGACAACAAATTTTCCAAGGGACAGTGACAAGCTTCTTGCAATTAATGGACCCAGACCAAATAAAATTCCTCATATGCCTAGTCATACGTGTAAGCAGCGCAGAGGGCCACTTATAAATGCTAAAAGAGTGAATGAAGCTACCAGTAATTACAGAATTTACCAGAGCCACTCTCCCAGCCATAGACAAACAATGCCCTTTCCATTTAGCAAAGTGAGCAAGCACCCTATCCATCAAACTAGTCAGATGTCGTGTCTTTGGTAAACCAAAAAACAAAGGGACTCCAAGATAGCGAAATGGAACAGACCTTTGACGAATACCAATAATATCAGCAAGACGATTGCCACGTCTAGAAGAAACAAAGGAGCCAAGAAATAATTCAGATTTGTTCCAACTAACACACTGACCCGAGATAGATCCATACAACTCAAATACACCCTTAATAACAGCTAGATTATCTGAAGAGGCCCTGAAGAAGAGAAGAATGTCATCAACATAAAATAAATGAGTCGGAAACACCTTTGCAGAAGTATATTGCATTGGAGCAAGTCGCCCAGTATCCACGAGGTGAAGCAACCAACGGCTAAGAAAGTCCTCGGCAATACCAAACAATATAGGAGACAACGGATCGCCTTGTCGAACCCCTCTTGAACATCTGAAATATCCACTAATGGCTCCATTATTCAAAATTGAAATCCGAGATGCAGATAAAACATTCAGAATCCAGTCTCTGAATTGAATAGAGAAACCAAAAGCGTCCATCACGGCAAGTAAAAAATTCCAATTTAAAGTGTCAAAAGCTTTCCCGATGTCAACCTTCAAGGCTAAGTTCCCTCTAAAACACTTTTTACGAAGCATATTAGTGCCTTCAGAAGCAAGCGAAATACATTGGTGAATACTTCGTCCAGGAATAAATCCAAATTGATTCTGAGAAACAATGCGAGATGCAATAGAAGCGAGTCTATCAGCCAAATTTTTTGCAATTATTTTATAACTAAAGTTGCTCATTGCAATAGGCCTATACTGATCAAGAGATATCGCACCCTCCACCTTCGGGATAAGGACCATAATACTGGAGCACAGGCCAGGATGTATCATGCCACTCATAAAGAAGCTTTTGACAACAGCAAACACATCAACACCAACAATATCCCAGAAAGACTGAAAAAAGACCCCAGAAAACCCATCAGGTCCAGGAGAACTACTGCTATCCATTGCAAAGACTGCCATACGAACTTCATTCATATCCGGGCAACGAGTAAGCAAATCATTATCCAAGTCAGAGACAAGATGTGGAACAACCTCATAAACTAGATCATAATTCTGCGGCAAGACCTCATCATTTTTAAAAAGACTTGAATAAAATTCAGCAATATGTGTCCCAATTTGATTCGGATTAAAGACCAGCTCATCCTTAATTTGAAGCACCGAAATCCCAGAGGTAGCAGCTCGAATAGATGCCATACGATGGAAGAAGCTGGTATTTCGATCTCCCTCCTTAAGCCATCTAACTCTGCTCTTGTCGCGCAAAAAGACCTCCTTTCTATGCAAAATATTATCCAAATGTGCATGAGCATTCATCTCCTCATGATGTAGTTCAGGAGTAAACCCATTCTCAGAGATTTCTGCCTGCACACGGGCCAGATCCGTCTCAGCATCAGTGAGACATATATCAATGTTACCAAAAACCACTTTATTCCAGTGACAGAGCACCGGCCGAAGTCGCCTGAGTTTATCGCATAAAGCTTGCATAGGAGGTAAGCTAGGATGCATTCCATTCCAAAAATCAGCAATCACCTCCCTAATCCCCGGATGGAGAATACACATAGACTGAAATCTGAATCTAGAGATAGGGCGATTCCCCTTGGAGCAGCTAAACATCAAAGGGCAATGGTCAGAGTGATGCCGCGGCAAAGCCAAACTGCAAATCGATTCCCAGAAGTTCGAGAATAAAGCAGATAATAAGACTCTATCCAGCCGACATTCAACCCGCACAGAGCCAGACCTGCCATTAGACCAAGTAAAGAAGGCCCCATGAGTAGGACCATCAACAAAAGAACCAGAATCAATAAAATCACGAAACTCCCTACAAGGACGCAAAGCAGGAGCCCGTCTCGATTTCTCATGAGATCCAAGGACAGAATTAAAATCTCCAAGAAGCACCCAATGCCCATTCAACCTATTTTGATGAGCCAAAATATCATCAAACATAGTGACACGTCTATTTGCCCAAACACTCCCGTAAACAAAGAAGACAAAAGTATTTAAATTAGACAAACTCAGAATAACAAATTGTTCATGTCTGAAACAAATATTGGTAACCATGGAAGAATTAATCTTTGCAAAAACCCATAGAGTTGGAAGCTCCTTATTGTTCATAGCAATTAAAGACAAACCAAGCCTTCTCCAGAAGGCCTCATTAACATAACTGAACTCCACCATAGGCTCAGCTAAACAAAGAAAATCTGGTTTATAAAGAGAACATAAACGATGCAAGTAACCCTGAGTATCCCTATTAAGAATACCCCTACAATTCCAGTAAAGAAAGATCATTTCAAACGGACCGGAGGTTTACTGGCTCGTTTGTTTCGAGCTAGCAAATTCTCCGTTGTTGTCATAATTTTTTCCCTTCGCCTTACTTTCTTAGTGCTAACTGTGTTCCAGCTATTGTCATCCTCCTCTGCCATATCAGCCCAGGATTTAGTACAGGATGATGATTCAGATGCTGAATCAGCTCCTTCATATCTAGTGAAAATATTGTCCATTCCAGGTGAATCCGGCCTATCAGTTTTATCACAACTGTATTCATCCTCCTTCCTAAGTTGTGGGCTACCAGGTAGAATAACCTCCACCACACAACCAGTATCAATAGGAGGCCTAAGCTCAGAAACAATCCGTGAAGTGGCATGTTGAACAGGCACCTCGGTCTGAATTGCATTAGGCTTTTTCACAAACTTCCTCTCCTGTGAAACCATTGTACGTTTTCTTTCAATAACTGGAGCCTCTAGAACCTTTTCCAATGGTTTTTTTATTTTTCCTGCAGTCATAAGCCATGTGGCCAATGTTTGAACAAACTTTACAGAAGCTTGGTAATCTCTCATACACCACATCTATCCAAATTTGTTTTCCTTCTCTCTCAATACCCATTTTAATAGGAAGCTCATTCATCAAATCCACATCAATTAACATTCTAGCATAATGACCAAACTCACCTTCAAGAGTGGTATTATCAAATCATATAAGCCCTCCAATACCCTTTGAAATATCCGAAAGAATTTGAGGATCCCAATACTCCCACGGAAGAGAATATAATCTAACCCAAACCTGAGCATTTGTAGACTTCTCAGCATAGGGGTCAAAGTCTGGAACCCATGGTTGCAAACGGAAAGTACCTGGCTTAGTATTGATAATGCCCCGCGCTAGCAACTGATTCTTGATCTCCTGGGATCCCAAAACCACATGAAAAAAAGCCTCTCCCGATAGATATCAGTCGCCAAGAATCCTTCAAACCCCAAACCTTTGTTAAAGTTTCCTTAAGAGAAAGAACCTTCCATAGGGAATCTCCTTTGTTTAAGATTAACCTGCCAATCAGAGATGAGGAGCAAAGGGCTGCACGCCTATCATAGGCAGATTGAGAAATTCTAACCGACCGAAGACCGCTAATATCAGAAATCACAGCAGACGAGCAAGGAGTCGGATCCAGATTCCCAGCAAGGACCTTCGCAAATGACCTGCCCTGCACCTCCAAATTAGGCTTTCTCAAAGGATCCTATGAAATCGAAGCAATCTGTGGTTGCGGGATACGCGATTGCGAATTATGAAAAGGGGCCTTTGGATTAAAGAGAACCTCTATACCGAGGTAGTTATCTAGATAATCCATGGTGGATAAAGAGTGATTCCTAAATGATTTGGAATTTAGTAAGGAAAGTTTTGGAGTCTTTTTAGGCAGATTTGAATCTCCATAACTTTATAGGATACTTCCTTTTCTTGCTATAATTGATTTATAATTTAGTAAGGAAGGTTTTGGAGTTTTTAGGAAGGTTTTAGTTTTTCTTCTAATTTTCCTTAACAGTTGCAAATGTCAAATTGTATTTCTTCCTGGAATATGAAATTGCATATCCGACGACTTGATGATCAACGGTACTTGGTGACTTGTGAGAAGATAGATCTGAAAAAGAGAAGACAGACAGATATAAATCCAATAATATAAATAATTAAAAATGATATAAATAATTAAGGATAACAACGGGTAAGATATCTGCGGGTAGTGTTATCCATTTATTTTTTAACTATCCGTATCCGTTCCATTTGAGTATACTTTTTGCTAGGGGTGAGTAAAACCGAACCGAAAACCAAAAACGAAAAAACCGAACCAAAAAAACCAAACCAAACCAGATTGTAATTTGATTCGGTTTGGTTCTTATTTTTATACAACTTCGGTTTTCGGTTTGGTTCGGTTCGGTTTGAATATAAACCGAAAAAACCTAAAAACCGAATTAAATTATTATTTGGTTATTAAATAACCCATTCCCACTACAAATCAAACTACTGACCCATTCCCACTACAAACCAAACTATTATCATTATTTCAAACCTAACATTATAAATTAGCAGAGAAAGTCGAGAAAGAGAGGAACACAACACAACTCTAGCAGCCTCTCTCTCTCTCTCTTAATTCTCTCTGTCGCTTTCCAAGCAAGTTGACCGAGTCTGACCATCCTTTATTCGTCTAATCCGGTGCAAAATTGTCGTACTGCTACTGACTACTACACTACAAGACTGATTAAGAGTCTAAAAAAGGTAGGAATCGACAGATTTTTTCTAATTTGTTTGGTTATAATATTAGACTCAACTAGCAAGATTGGAGTTAGGAAGAAAAAAACGTAAGAATACAATTATGAATAATAAACAATCTGTTCATGTTTTCTTAAATATAATATATATGAAAAACAATTGGTTCTGTTCATAGCACAATTGGTTCTGTTCATGTTTTCTTAAATTAAATATAATATATAGAATACAGTTATTATTAATAATAAACAATTGGTTCAGTACATATATTAAAATAATTGTTTACATATTAACATATATATGGAAAACAATTAATTATGTTCATGTGTTGTTACCATAAAATTATATAAAGAGGCACATGCATATCAATTATTTCTTTTAATTTATAAATTGGAGTTCATATGTGCAAATTTCTATTCATAGCTTTTTGCTGTCAAGTTATGATACTTTTTGTCAAATCTACTTGTAATTGGAACTTTTAATATTTTGTATGTGAAATTAAATGTTGTTACAATAGCATCATATTTTCTTTTATGTTTTTATGTTATTTAATTAATATAACTATATTGTATCAATATGCATTGTTGTTAAATTATCTTATTTGAATGAATTTTATCCTTAGTTATTTTTTAATTAATTATTTTTTATACTTTAAGATGTCAAAATCAATGCCTTCCTCATCACTTGACATTGAAGAAGAAGAAAATGAAAATGAGGCAACTGATTCTGATCCGTTTCCTGAAATTAGAAATGTAGCTAATTCTCAAGCTACTGAGAATGAGGTCCAATCAATTGGCAAAGCAAGCAAGGGTAAGAAGAAGATGGTTAAAAGGTCACAGGTTTGGAAACATTTCAGCACATATCTGGATGAAACAGGAAGAACTAGAGGTAAATGTAATCACTGCGGGCAAACCTATCTATGTGATGCAATTATAAATGGGACAACTAATTTGAACAAACACATGAAAAGATGTTTGAAAAACCCTGAAAATATAAAAGCAAAGCAAAGTCAATTATCTTTGCAACCTTCGATAATTTCTGGGTTTGGAGAAAATGAGAATGTGATTCCTGGTACTTTAACTACTTGGAAATTTGATCAAACTGCGATGAGGGCTAGCATAATTAGATGGATTATTAAGGAGGAACAACCCTTTAGAGTTGTAGAAACTGAAGGATTTAGAGAAATGTTTGCAATTTGTTGTCCTCAATTAAAAGTTCCTTCTAGGTGGACTGTTAGTAGAGATTGTTCCCAACTATTTTATGATGAAAAATTAAAGTTAAAAAATTATCTGAAAGAACATGGTCAAAAAGTTTCTATAACAACTGACACATGGACCTCAGTAGCAAGAGATAATTACATGGTTATAACTGGTCATTTTATTGATGGAAATTGGGCTTTACAAAAGAAGGTGTTGAGTTTTGTTAAGATAGATTCACACAAAGGAAATGATATTGGGATGTCAATTGAGAATTGTTTGACTGATTGGGATATTAAGCGATTGTTTACTATTACTGTTGATAATGCTAGTTCAAATGATGTTGCTGTTAGTTATGTGAAAACTATTCTTATGCAATGGGGAGCTCTTGTTTCATCATGTCAGTACACACACATGAGATGCATGGCACACATAATCAATTTAGTTGTACAAGATGGCTTGAAAGAAATTGATTTATCAGTGGTAAGGGTTAGAGATGCCGTAAGATTTGTTAGATTTTCTCCACTTAGTCTTTCAAGATTTAAGGAGTGTGTGAAATACAAAAAATAGAGAGTAAAAGCTTATTATGCATGGATCTCCCTACTAGGTGGAATTCTACCTATTTAATATTATCTACTGCTGAAAAATTTGAGGCAGCCTTTGATAGCTTTGCCATTGTAGATCCTATTTTCTCCCATGAGTTAAGACTTCGTGATGGGGTGCCTACGGCAACAGATTGGGAAACTGTTAGAAACAGTGCTATCATGTTGAAAACATTTTACACTGTCACAGTACAAATTTCAGGTTCAAAATATGTCACATCTAATACTTTTTGGACTAAAATTAGTAATTTGTACATGACATTGAATTTTTGGAACAATAGTGATGATGGGCAATTGACAGCAATGAGTGTTAGAATGAAGCAGAAGTTTGATAAATACTGGGGGGATCCAACAAAAATGAACAAGGTCATTTGGTTTGCAGCTGTTTTTGATCCAAGAGAAAAATTTGAAGTTGTTAAAATTTCTATTGTTCAGATTTATGGGGATGCACGAGGGACTCAAATTTTTGATAATGTGCATAGTTCTTTTTTTGAATTGTTTCAAGAATATAAAAAGATGCATGATGTGGGAGAGAAATCATCTGATATTGTAATTGAGCCACAAATAGTTGAAGTTGAGAAATCGATTGCTAGCAAGTACGAACCTCCAAAATATGTCTTCCATGGAATGCACAAGAAACAAAGAGTAAACACTGGGGGTAGTAGAGGGGGTAAGAGAACGGAATTAGACGCATATTTGGATGAGCTTTTAGTAGATGATGTTAAGGGGTTCGATGTATTGAAATGGTGGAAGCTTAATTCTGGAAGATTTCCTATTCTCAGTATCATGGCTAGAGATATATTGGATGTGTCTGTTTCTACTGTGGCTTCTGACTCTACTTTTAGCACTGGTGGACGAGTTCTTGATGATTATAGGATTTCTCTATCTCCTGATGTTGTTGAAGCTTTAATTTGTACACAAGATTGGATTCGGAAAACACCTAATCCTTTATTCAAGGAAGAAGATATATATGATGTGGAGAGAATTCAAGAAGGTAATTTATTTATTTGTTTATCAAATTTATATTTTATATATTTAAATTGAATTTTCTTTTATAAGTATCATTTGATTTATTATTAAAACTTTGTCCAATTTTTCGTAATCGTTATTTGCAGAGTTTGAAGCAATGGGACTCAACAATCCATGTGAGTCTTCTATGAGTAGTAATACTAATATTTACTAATCATTAAAATTCTAATTATTTCATACATTGTGTTTCTAATTGTGTTGTAAACTTATATGTTCTATTTTTTTATATTTGTATTTTGTATTCCATGATCTAATTTTTTTTGGGTGAACTAACTTTTTATTTTTCACGTTTTTTTTTAGGTTTAAATTCAAACTTAGTTGATAAAGTTTAATTTGGACTTTAAACTTCAAGACTGTTATTTTAGTTATTATTATTAGTATATCAATCAATTTTATTATTTTGAGACTAATTTATATTGGATTATTATTTTAGTTTATTTGGAACTATAGATTATTATTTTAGACTATTATGGATTTGGAATTAGAATGATATGGTGAGATTTTAATTACTTTTAAATGAATTAATTTAAAATTATAAGAAAAATAAGTTCCAGGAACATCTTTTTGGAATTTGCATGCTTTATAACAAAAGCAAAATGAATATATATAATGTAAACATTCTAAAATTATATAAAAAAAAGTTACAGGAACATTATTATTATATCTAATTTGGTTTGGAATGGAACCAAATCGAAATAGTTCGGTTCGGTTTGAATCGAACTAAATTTTAATTCGGTTCAGTTCGGTTCGGTTTCTAAAAAATGTCTTTATATGGTTCGGTTTTATTTGGTTCGGTTAGGTTTTTGAACCGAACCAGACCATGCTCACCCCTATCCATCAATATCTGCTCTGTCCGTTGCCTCCGGATAGAGGCAGTCACAACACGTGACCTTGTATGTCTGTGTCCAGAACGGGCCTCAACAATATCAGCTTGTAAAACCAAAAAAGAATTACATATATAAGCAAATAACGCATTTTTTTAATATATTCAATTTCTCATTTTTTTAGTTTTTTTTAACAATTTTGACTTGCCAACGAGCGGCCCGAATTAATTTTAAAAAAAAAAATTCGGGGCCCGTTTTGCCTAAACGGAGCGCCGCAATCGTTTGGCCTAGTGGCCAAACGGGCAACGCGCTCCGTTTGGCCGTAAGGCCAAACGTATGCCCCACTCGTTCCACCATTAGGTGGAACGAGCACGGCACCCAGTTCCACCTTACGGTGGAACGGGTGCGCCATGCTTTCCACCTTACGGTGGAAAGCATGACCGATGCCGTTGCCACCACGGTGGAACGGACAGTTCGTCCGTTCCTCCTGTGGTGGCAACGACATCGGGATTCCGTTTAGGCAAAAAAAAAAAAAGGGTTCCGCCTCCGATTTCAGAGGCGAAACCCGTGATTTCAGACAATTTTTTTGTAAAAAAAAACTTACCGGAACATTCATGAAGCCGTTTCCCCTTCCTTCCTTTGGCGGCATGTCGTTTTAGGAGCAATTACCTTTCCTAATTTATTTGCCTATTTTTCTAAAAAGATTAATACTATTATTGAAAGCTTTAAAGAGGAGGGTTTACCTTTTTCTAGCCAGAGGAAGGTGGTTCAGTTATTGGGTTAGAGCAAACCCGGGGAAAGGACTGTGAAGCTAAATACTGATGGCTCCTGTCTTTCGGATGGTAGGATCGTGGCTGGTGGAGTCTTGAGAGAAGCTGGAGGTGCTTGGGTGTCTGGCTTTGCTCAGAACCTAGGAGTGGGTTCTTCCTTCACTGTTGAGCTCTGGGGAATATTCTCTGGGCTTAGGCTCGCTAAGAACCTGGGGTTAAAAAGGTTGATTGTGGAATCTGACAACCTTGAATCAGTTAAAAGTATCTCTGAAAATAAGACCATCTGTTTAGGCAGCCAAAATTTACTAAAAGGGATCAGAATGTTATGTTCCTCCTTCGATACCATCATTTTTGAGCATGTCTTCAGAGAGCAGAACAGTGTTGCTGACCGCCTTGCTGCTGAGGGCAATGAGAGGATGCTTGGTGTCTCTACCTTCTCGCCGCCTCCGGACTTCCTTTCTTATTTGCTTTCTGCCGATCTAGTTGGGGTTATCTTTCCCAGGCTAATCCCGAGTTAAGTTTTTTCTGGTTTTTGTTTTTTCTTTCCTTTGCCTACCAAAAAAAATAAGTATTCATTAAACTTCTATTTTGAAGATTAGAAATTAATTTTTAATTTAATAAATGATTATGAATAAAATATATATGTATTACATATGAGGTAATTTGCAAATTGGGATTTTTTATTTCTCCAAATTGCTCTTTTTAAGGGTAAATACCCACACTAATATTTTTTGGCATAATATCTCAAACTGGACAAACCACAAAATCTTGTTTGTAAGTTTTTACACCACGAGATTGTGTTTACCAAAAGGTTAAATCTCAGTATTTTTTTTTATTTTACTCTAACAATAATATAATTGCTAATTGTTTCGTTCTCTGCAAATTGTCTTAAAAAGTTTGGTTTTTATTTGGTTTTTTTGGTTCAGTCAAGAATTAATTTAATTTATAAAAAAATAAAATATAAAAACTAGCGGCCTAAGGTTTCTAAAATACTGGAGCTGCCTCTGTTTGGAGATAATGTTAATTCATAACATGATCTTTTAGAGTAATTAAACGAGATGAGTAATTCAAAATATAAACAGGTGGTGTTTAAACTCCTAAAAAGTGTTAATTGGAAAAATAATTCATAATTTAAGAATGGTTAGGAAATATTTCCTTATAAGGTGCTATGTTGTTTTAAATCATAGTTAAAAATAAGGGGATTTTTTTTACATAAATATCACAAATGATAATAATATTTTGGCTTTAATCAAATTGATAATTTTTATTTGTATTATATCAGCTAGACTCATTTTTATTTTAAAAATGTCATAAAGCAAAAGGTAATCATCATCTTTTAACCTTCTTAAAAATATTTAGTTATTGATAACTTTTCTAATGATAAAATTCAAAATAAGATTTGATAATTTATGAAAGCTGAATAATATTGAATGACCCAAAACAAAAGCCCAAAGCTTCGTAGCAAAAAAGTCCAAAATCCAAAGCTTGATAGCTCCATCCGAAGAAGAAGTAGCTTGAAGGTTAAATCAGATCCAATATAAAATTGGTAAAAATTTTATTAGTCCTCCACTTTTTACTTAACATATTGTTTAGTCCCTCTATTTTGAAAAACACATTATAAGGTCATTATCTTTTGACAATATTAACCTTCTAGTCCTTTTTTTTTAGATTTTTAACCGTTATATTTGGTATAAACATACAGACAGAAAATAACAGAGTAACATAGTCGTTTTGTATTGTACTATGCTTGTCCTTAAAGCTAAGATATGTCGGGTTAAAGATCTATAAAAAAAATAGACAAAATGACCAAAAGATTAATATTGACAAAACACATGAACCTTATAATGTGTTTTTTAGGAAGATTAAACAGTGTGTTACGTAAAAAGATGGGGACTAATAAATTATTTACCCATATAAAATTGATCCACTTTTATGATTTAGTTACCATTATATTAATAATAAGGGTAAAATTAAACGACTATAGTAGGTGTAATTTAACAAAAGAAAAAAATTCAAGGGCTAAAGATATTAAGAAAAGACAAAAACTATTTTGTATATATCTACAAATTAAATTTTATTAATTTATAGAAATATTAATCTATCGAGTATTAATTTAATGAACTAGTACAAGTCGAATATTATTTTAAAGATGTTATTAATTTATCGAATATTAATTTAGAAAGGTTATTCAGAAAGGTTTTACTGTAATCCATTTTTCAATTATAATAGAGTAACAAAAGACGTGGGAAGGAGGGAGTATGCGGGGTTAGGGCTCCATCCATCTTATTGTGGGAGATATAGCTGAGTACAATCACAAATCACAATCTCGTTTAGTTTACATCCAAAGACCAAATAATATTTTTAAAAAAGCCCAAGCAAGAGGGCCCAAAAAAGCCCAAGGAAGAGTTCTTCCTGTTGCCCTTGGCTCGCTTCAAATCACAATCTAAGTACTAACCTACTTTTGACCCTGACCTTAGACTTACTCAATTAAACCTTACAATGTTTAGAGTAAAGCTAAGTTAGTGATCCAACCCTTATGGGGGAGTTTCTCAGAAGTTAAGTAAATGATCAACTATCATGGGGGAGCTCAACACTGAGTTCCAATTGAATATTTTTGTCAACATCAAAACAGGGGAGTTTATTGAAACACCTTTCCACATGATTTTGATTTGACAAAATTATTTAAGTATAATCAATTAACCATGATAAAAATATTCTAACACATTAAATTTAAATGCTTTGATTTATTAAGACTAATGTGTTTGTTCAATGTTGAGTAAACTTGAATTATAAGAATCAAGACATTAAAGTGTAAGGCCCAAAAGCCCACAAGAGAAGGTCAAGCCCAAGTCAACTGATGAAAACTTCGCGTCCCAAGCAAAGCAAAACGCAGCTTTTGAAGAACAAAACACAGCTCAACATATAGAAGGATCGAGAAGCCTTCGTAATAGCTTCAAGATGAAGCTGCAGAGTCAACCAACAAGAAAGTTAGGTCAGCAGCTGGCCTGGACAACTTGGAGACAAAGTATTTTTACTTTTGGTAAAATTCAGAAGACACGGAAAGCTGTCTGGAAGACTTTGCCAAAAATGTGGAGACACTCTGACCAGCCTGACGAAAAGCTGCTGAGCACTGCCGAAGACAGAAGTTAAAGGATTTTCATTGGCCGAGGACGCTGAGCACTAACTGAGTGAAAGCGACAAGAAGCCGTTTCCCTCCAACGGTTATTTTGAAATTCGAAATAACCAATACCTCAAGTGTCACTATAAATAGGCCTCTCAAACACTTCATTCTATGCAGATCTTCGTCAAGTCAAAACGCTGACCAAATTACTACTTGAAATTCTGTGTTGAAAAGCAAAGTAAAAATCTTAAACCAATTCATATTCTTGTGTAAAAGTCTAGAGTGATTCAATTTCATCTAAACTTTTCTTAGCTTATTGTTTAGAACAAACACTTATCATTTCTAGAAGTATAGAAAGGAGAAGCTGAGTTGCTCGGTTATAGCACTCAGCGGTAGAAATAGGATTGAGTAGAGGAATAGAGGAAGGTACTATTGTATACTCAGTTGCTATATGTAAAAGGTTTGTGCTCTACCTTTAAAGAGCTCAGTAGAGGATTCAAAAAGCTCGGAAGGACTCCGGGGACTAGACGTAGGCAAGGAGGCCGAACCAAGATACGTCTGCTGAGTAATATCTTTCTAACCTTTAACTCTTTATATTGCTTGTTGTGTACTGCCTAGTAAAAATACTAAAACAAACATAAACTGAGTTGAGTGAACTGAGAAGCTAACCTCAGGAATAGACTCAAGTGCTATCTCATGACTCAAGAATAGAAACAGTCGTTATCACATGTTGACTAAGCTTGTCTCTAGAACTTACTCAGCACCATTGTGCTAAAAGGCTAAGTTAAAGTCTTAAACTAAAAAGAAGTCAGCCTTAGCGTGAAAAATTTATATTAGTTCCTAACCCCCCCCTTTGGAACTAATATTGTCACGTTACATGGGACCAATATTAATTTAATAAAATGATCCAAGTTCAGCTTAGAAGAAATTATTATTTTAAAAATATTATTAATTTATAGAGTATTAATTTATAAAGGTTAAACTGTACTCCGATATTTTAAAGATGTTATTAATTTATGGATATTAATTTAATAAACTGTAACGTTATCCGTTTTCAATTATAATCGAGTAACAAAAGCCGTGGGCAAGAGGGAGTATGCGGGGTTAGGGCTCCATCCATATTATTGTGGGAGATATAGCTGACTACAATCACAAATCACAATCTCGTCTAGTTTACATCCAAAGACCAAATAATATTCCTAAAAAAGCTCAATCAAGAGGGTCCAAAAAAGCTATTGGCAATTGAAAGCTTCACGGTGAGGTGACGAGAGTACAAAAATGTTTGTTTATACATTTGGTGAATTAAAGATGAAGTACAATATTACCATATAATATTCTTTGGGATTAAAGTGTGATTAAAGAAGTGAGAGATAAATTATGAATTTTGTTGGGATTGATGGATGTCAGAGATAATTATGGAAACACTCTAAAATTGGGAATTGATATAAATTAGGAAATTGATATCTAGTGTTTTTATAAGTGAATTTAGAAAGAATTTGAGATAAATTAAGGAATTTGGAAAGACTAATTGATACCCACATTTTTATTAATATAGAGAGATAATAATCTGAGTTTTTTTTTTAGAAATTCAAGTTTATAATTGCATTGATTTTTTTTTAGTTTTAAATGGAAACTAATTTAAAACCTAGACCAATTGATACTAGTACTAATAAATTACCATATTTGGGCCTCTCTATCTCTGGGCCTGGGCAGGCGCTCCTCTTGCCCAGGCTCAAGGACGGACCTGCGTCTAGTCATTTGTTGTGGTCTATTACTAATTAGTGATAAAATGATGTAAATATGAAATGTAGATAAAATTCATGATCGAGAAGACAATTTGATGAATAATTTCTCAAATGGAGCAACTTGTTAACATCAGGGATAAAATTTCTCAAATGGACCAATTTGAAGAATTAATTTAATTTATAAAAAAATAAAATATAAAAACTAGCGGTCTAAGGTTTCTAAAATACTGGAACTGCATCTATTTGGGGATAATGTTAATTTGATACCATGATCTTTTAGAGTAATTAAACGAGACGAGTAATTGAAAATATAAACAGGTGGTGTTTAAACTCCTAAAAAGGGTTAATTAGAAAAATAATTCATAATTTAAGAATGGTTAGGAAATATTTCCTTATAAGGTGCTATGTTGTTTTAAACCATAATTAAAAATAAGAGTTTTTTTTACATAAATATCATAAATGATAATAATATTTTAGCTTTAATTAATAATTTTTTTTTTAATAGAAACACTTATAGGGATAATGTGCAAATTTGCCCCTAACGTTTTTGGGGAGGATCAGATTTACCCTTAAGTATGAAATAGCAAAATTTTAGGTCTATGGTTTTTCTAAAGGTGCAATTTTAGGCCTATTGGATGGAAAACTTTAACAGTGTTAAAATTGCACATTCTTAATAGATGTGGGTCTTTCTCACTTAGCTTCTTGTGCGAAGCTTTCAGCATTGAATTTGAATTTCACGCCCAGAAACACAGGTTGTGGCATCTTGTCTGTTGTTGTGGGTTGCAAAAAAACTCATCGTTCTCCACCTTAACCGATGTCTCAATGTTACTAGTGGTGAATGGTTGGAATACCTCGGCAAGTTAGAGACGCTCGAAGACCTTTCGATTAAGAATTGTAGAGTGATAGGGGAGAGAGATTTGATTAAGTTAGGATGTAGCTGGAGAAAACTAAAAAAGCTGCAGTTTGAAGTGGATGATATATGAAGGGTCATCCAATGGTTTGGGACAATAAATTTTTATGTCAATAAATTTCGACAAATGAATATTTTAATGATGGAGCATTTGGGAGGAGCGGCCAGTTGGACTATTAAGTGCACAAAAAAATGCTTAATCCATATCAGGACAATAAAAAGCGATAGCTCTAGGAAAAGGAAGTGCCGTGATTGAAGGGAAGAAGGAGAAGCAGAGCAAAATCACGATTGAAGCTAAGAAGGAGGAGATGACATCAAAATCAAAATCGCAATTGAAGGGAAGAAGAAGAAGAGCGGAATCGTGATTGAAGGGAAGAAGATGAAAAAGAGCAGATTCAAAATCGCAATTAAGAAGGAGACGAATCTGCTGAATCACGGTTACGGGGAAGAAGATGGAAATGAATTATGCAGGATGAGTGTAATCTACTTGAAAATCCTAAATATAAATTTTCTGACATGGCATACAATTTTAACACTGTTAAAGTTTTACATCCAATAGGCCTAAAATTGCACCTTTAGAAAAACCATAAACCTAAAATTTTGCTATTTCATACTTAAGGGGTAAATCTGATTCTCCCCAAAAACGTTAGGGGCAAATTTGCACCTTATCCCTTAAATCTAATTTCAAATTTTGGAACCTCTCGTTGAACAGGTTAATTTGAACATGCGCAGGTAAATGGTCAGATAGCTGTGATATTTTTTCTTATGGTGTTGTGCTATTGTCTTTAATAAGCAAAAGATTCTACAAAGATGACGGTGACAGTACTGATGCGCCGTCTGTTCATGTATGGGCCAAGAATGAGCACAAACAACAAGACTCAGTAGCTAGTGGTAAATTCAAGTCTTGGTTGGTGCACGATAGCCTAAAGTCAGATCCAGATTTTAATTTCGATGATGCAGTTACAATTACCAACTTAGCAATGAGGTGTGTTAAAGACAACCCTCAGCAACGACCAACAATGAAACAAGTTGTTAGGCAAATGCTGAATTTGCATATTGTTAAACAAAATGCCAACACGTGGGAGTGTTGTCGGATGCTTGATGGGGTTAACAAGATTCACCAATCACGGTGTTATCGGAAGGACAAACGAGGTACTATCGATTATCTATTAGACCTTAGTGTTAATATAATCATATAATGGTATCCTAGTAACAAGCAATGGTGCTGGTTCTCAATTTTCATTTGTCAGTTGTTGGAAGTTTAAATTGGAGAAACTAGTTGATAAAAGGGAAAACCTCTTTCTTTTTTGTGTTTTCTCCTTATCTATTTTTTTTTTTTCTCTTTTACAAAATCCAAGCATGAACTAGAAACATAGTTTTTTTATTCCCAATGACTCATGACTTGAATTTTGTGAAGAAACCACAAATAGTGCTACAGTATTAGTGGTTCCACTAACTCTTTTCTGATTTATGCTGCAGAAGCTTTCAAAAGGCAATTTTAGATGTTTGTATTTAGATTGTAGGGTTATTTTTCTCTTAACTTTCTTTTTATGCTTTTCACTGTTTTATAATAATGCAATTTCTTGTAACGAGCTTCCCTTTTGCTTTTTAAAAGTGTATTTTTGAAGTGCTAGTTTACAAATTGCAAACTCCATAGTTTTTTCAGTGTTTTTTAATGTTGATTATGCTTTGTTTAAAGACACATGTTTTCTTATAGTTTGTAAATGTTTGTGGCTTTATTGGACAGTGAAGCTATATCGGCAACCTTCGAGATGGCATTGGGGCATACTGATCAACCGTTTCAATGATCGAATGCGCAACCGCACAATTAAAGGCTTAGGTCAAAGCCAAGCAAGTAAGCATATAGTGTTAATGTAAAAGCATATAGTTTCTTTCTAATAATATTGCTACCGTGTGATAATATGCCTTAATTGTCTAGTACTAAAATCACAAACACATGTTTTTTTTAGTGTTTTTTTGTTAAAATTTCTCTAGTATTTGCATTTTAGTTCAACAGCTCTTTAACAACTTCTTTGCTTATGTGTTATGCAATTTAATGTAAAAGGATTTGCTAGACGTTCTATTTCTGGGCTTAAAAGGTGTCGATAGAGTCATTCAATATTTTTTTTTGAAAAGGAAAGTATATCTTGAGAGTTGTGTTTTTTTTTTTTCAATTTATGCTCATGATTCTAATTTCCGTCACAGGGGTTAAAGTGTTCTCTTGTGAAGCCCTGATTAAGGCGACTGATAGTTTCAGCGAAGAGAATCTCATTGGAAAGTATCAATTTAGGAAAGTGTTTCGCGGAGGGATAAAAGGACAAAAAGTGACTGTGAAGATATGGGAAACCATTGAAGAGAAGGGAGTCTATCCATTTGGTAATGAAGACCGGTTAAGGGTATGTTGCAGAACTATATAAGAAAGTCTTGTGGTTTTTGATGGTCACCTTTAATACACATTCCTTGGCTTGAATCACATTGAATTTATATTTCGGGATGAAATTTCTTTACTTCAACACCCTCGGCTGTTAGGCGATCCTAACTTGGTGAAGATGATTGGATATTGCTTTGAGGGAGAAACACTTGGTGCTGTTTATGATTTGGATCCACAGGATAGTCTACGTAATCTTGCACCCAAAGGTACTGCTTGTTTTTGTTTGGTTACTTGGGAATAAAGAAATGGCATCAGTTGTAATCCTAATGTGTTTAAGTTTAAGCATGTTAAACAGGCTGTTAGAGTATATACTTTAGGCGGTCATAGTTCATAATGTGAAAGCCGTGATTATAACTTTCATTTCCCTTGCTTCCAATGAGATTACTTGGACTTGAAATTAGTTGTTTTTCTGATAATGTTAATTCTCTTGAAATTAAGTAATTTTGATGAACAGTCCAGCTCATTCTGATTAGTGAGTGTTCTTCATTTTTTTTTTCATTTGGGATCATTTTGTTTTTATATCCAAATCCTGCTGCAGTTGGATTAGCTGAAGATATTGATTCTTTACTTTCTTAGTAAAATTTCTTTCCTACCTGCAGATGAGTTCAGTTGGCTTCAGAGAATGAAAGTTGTTTACGAACTTGCCAACCTGCTTGAGTTTCTTCATACTCCAATTCCAGCACCCCATGTGCCGTATAGAGTTGGCAACATCGATGCTGCCCATATAATACTTGACAATGTCTGTATATATTTACGCTTGTTTGATTTTTATATCTGTTTATTTTTGCTTCAGTATTTGAACAACTTTGATACATGTAGGAGTACAGCCCAAAATTGGCTGATTTTGGGATGACTGTTGGTGGCATCATTCTTAGCTCGCGAGCATCAAGAATGAAGGTTCTCCGGGAACGGTTTGGTTACACGGATACGAGCAGAGGTATGCCATGAGATTTATATGAAGAATATAAATCTTCACCACGATTTAGCATTCTGTTTTTCTGTATATAAATTAGGGGAAATACATAATGTTAAGTTTGCTAAATCCATGCATATGCACAGGTGGTGCTTATGAAGGACGAGATATTTTTGGATTTGGTTGCATACTCTTGTGCTTGATACACAAAAGGGTTCCGACACTAGATGGCGGTGAGGACGATAGATTCGTTCCTCGTTATGAGGCCCAGGATTTATATGAAAAATATTATGAAAAAACTGGAATTTCAAATGGATTTTCATTTGTGCACAAAAGCTTAGAAAAGGAACATGATTTTGTTGAGAAAGATGGATTGGAACTTACCGAGTTGGGGATGGAGTGTGTAGATTCTGCTTATAATCGACCTTTAATGATGGAGGTTGTCAAGAGATTGCAGAATTTACATGTTATTCGAAAGCATGCTAAAGAAATGGGCATCCAGGAAATGCTTTAGGTTCAATGCTAAATTTAGGTAGATATAGATAAATTCGTTTATTTTAATAATAGTCAACTCTTTTATCCATCCATTTATTTTGTATAGGTGAATTCATTTTCAAGTAGGATCAAGTTATGTTAATCTCCTGTTTATCTGATTTTTGTAATTGCTCAAAATGCCCTAATGTGTATTTGTCTATGAAGCACCGATACTTCCCGGAGGTCACCGTACGCGTATCCGATACTCCGAGTACGAAGAAACGGAGGGGATACGGCGGGATACGTACGGGACATGCCGGGGAAGTATCCCCTTTTTTCTTTTCTTTTTTAAATGAGGGGACACGCCGGGACACTTCGAGGATACTTTAGTATTTTTTTTTATAAAAACTTTGAAAGTATAAGGGTTTTTTTTTTTTTTAGAAAAAACTCAGAAAGTACGAATTAATGACTTATTAGTTAATATTATAGATGTTATTTGTGGTTTTATAATAACTTGTGAGCATTATTTGTGTTTTTATAATAACTTTATGACTATGATTTGTGATTTATATATTGGAATTTTCATTATAAATGATATATATATAAAATTTGTCGTATCTCCGTTGTATCTGTATCTCATATTTTTTAGAAATGTCGTTTGCAGTACGCGTACCCGTATGCGTACTCGTATCGGTGCTTCATAGGTATTTGTCATTTTGTTATGAGGAGGCTCTTTTTGGTGGTACAAACACATTTAGAATATATCTATAATTAGAATTATTTTCTCTACAAGTCCTTGATTTTTTTATTAGGATATTTATTGGAAAGGTTGAACTAGTTATTTTGCACTTTTAGATACTTTTACATGGGCATAGAGGATCAAAATTGTTTTTGGCTTTGCTTGTTTGCTCATAGTCATATATTTGCTTGATAAGCGTTATTTGACCCCATTGCTCTGTCTAAAAAAAAAAAAAAAAAAATCATATAGATTTTGATATTTGTGTGATTTCACTTGTTAGGATCATGAGCCATTATTTATGTGCTTTATAGCTTGAATTTATGTGCCTATACTCATACATTGTTCATTCATGGCTGTTGTACAGAGGCAAATTCCTAGATGGAATATATATTTTGTTTTTTTTGAAAGAATGAATGAATTAACTTAAATCAGAAGCGAGTACATCGGTAAGGAACGATGGAGGACATGCCCACTCATCGAGATCAGATCTAGAACTAACAGACTTTGCAAGCAAATGTGCTACGAGGTCCGCTGATCGATGAACATAAGAGATTGAAACAGAGCCCAAATCCCGTAAAAGAAAACAACATTCCTGAACAACATCTGATAAATAAGAAAGATCGTAGTCCTGATGTTGAATTGCCTAGACCACATTGAGACAGTCCGATTGAACTTCCACATGCGAGAATCCTAGAAGCTTGATCCAACTAAGGGCTTCCCGTATAGGGAGAGTCTCTGCCATGACCGGATTAATAGAAGCATCTAGACCTGCATTACGCGCAAGGAGACAAAACCCATTGTGATCCGGTATCGGCATCCTATAAGAGCAAAATCCCGCCTCCCGTTGAACACCTGCATCGACATTACAGATCAGGGATCCCTGCTGCGGCTTCGACCAGCGACTCGAAGCGGAGGTTGCTGATGTGTGAAGATTTAGGCCATTGATTGCTGGTTTAGGGTGACATGAATTCCAAGCCTGGAAATCAATATTAGCAGCGAGCAGCAACGATCTAGGCAGACTGAATTTATTGTTCCAAACGACCTGATTACGGTTCTTCCACAGGTGCCATAAAATAATAGCAATCATATCAATTGACTGTACATGTGATACCAAAACATTACCAAACCAGCTGAAAAAATCATTCTCCCTCTCCATACGACAATCCAAAAAATATAATCCCCGAACTTGCTTGGCAAAAAAAAAAAAAAACAGGATAAGAAAATATGACTCTCCTTCTCACCAGACGACTTACAAACTGGACATATGTTGGGTAATGTGCTACGCCTACCCCTGAGATTGGACATTGATGGTAAATAGCGGGATATGGCTCGCCAGAGGAAGTTCTCAATTTTGGGAGCCACCTGCAATTTCCAAAGTAATTTCTAGTTTATCACATTTGAAGCTATGGGGTGCTGCAAATCAGAATTAACATCTGTTAGATAGCCGCTTTTCACTGAGTATCTCCCGTTCGGCGAGTGAAACCAGAACCACGAGTCGCTGCTCCCCAGTCGACGTCTCGGGATTGATAAAATCAGTTCCTTGTCTCGCTCGTTGAAGCAATCCCGTAACACTTCCTCATTCCAACTTCCATTCTGGTTTAGTAGCTCACTCACAAATTCCACCTGACAGTCAGTAGGCACACGGTTGGTTGGAAGCGGATTTTCTGAATCCGATAGCCTTCGGCTACCCCAGATCCTAATGGATGAACCAGAATCGACTTTGCAACGAAGACCAGCAACGAGTACATGACGCCCCGCAAGGATACTTCGCCATATAAATGAGGGATTATGGCCAAATGAAGCATGGAAAAATCCCCATTTTGGAAAATAGCGCGCCTGAAGGACCCTGGCAACTAGGGACGAAGGTTCTTGTATCAGTCTCCAACCTTGTTTGCTAAAAGGGAGAGATTGAAAAGATGTAGATTACGGAAACCCATTCCTCCAAAAAATTTAGGATAAATCATATTCTCCCAACATTTCCAATGAATTCCTGTCACCGACGCTCTTGATGATTTCCACCATAAGCGGTTGAGCAGTTTGTTTATGTCTTCACACAAATAAGTTTAAATTATTATCAACTTGTATGACTTTGTTAAGTTTAAATTTTAACTTTTATGAACTTTATATTATTATCAATAAGGGTAAGCAAGTGAGTGGCGTTTTGGATTGTTTGAGATTATATATGAAGTTATTTCACGTTTTATAAAAACTATAGTAAATGAGGAATTTTTTTTATTATTATATATGAAGATAAAAATAATAATTTTCATTCCCTATTTGAACCAAACATCCACAAAGGGAATGTGGTGGAATTGCATTCCCTTTCCTAAACATATCCAAACACATAGGGGTATGAATGCTTATTCCTTTCCTTTCCTTTAGTTTCCCTTTCTTGATTCCTTTTCTCTTACCCATTATGAACCAAACGCCCCCTTAATATTACCATTAAAAGCTGGTAAATTCCACAATCAAGCGAAAATCAGACACCATAAATTAACATCTCTAATCAATATTAAATAGAAACCCATATGCATAACATAGAAAATTACGGGGCAAGACATGTAGGATAAGAAGAAGAACCAGAAAACAGATTATAAACTCTGTGTTGCAATTTTTGGGATTTTCTCTCGTCAGAGAAACTAAAACCCTATTTGTTTAATTTTGCATCGCGCTCATCCTACGCCTACCCATCGAACTCTCTCTGCTTGACGTTTCTCAGTGGAGGATCTAGACTATCTCTCTCTCTCTCTCTCTATAGGCGGATCTGGACTATCTCTCTCTCTCTCTAACTCAGGTATTCCCCAGCCACATGAATGTTTTTTTTTAATTCCAGAATCTGAAATGACGCCTTCAGAAGACTATTTCCTAGATTTACACATTAGGCAAATGAAATTTTCAGGTTGAAACATAAAAGTTCACAACTTCATGGGATTTTCTCTCGTCACAGAAACTATATAATATAAAAAGAAAAAAATATTTAAAATATATATATATATATATATATTACCAATATAAATTTTGGTTGGTGGTGCTTCACCATTTTGGCATTTCCAAACCCTCGTTTGGTGAGGGTTGGAGATGCTCTTAACATCTAACTTTTTTTTGGTAAGTAAATTACTCATCTTTATTTTATTGCATGTATTTATTCGTGGTATTTTTATTTTTATTTTTTTAATACATATATTACTGGAATATTATCCAAAAAAAATTAAATGAATTTTAAATTTTTCTTCATAATATGTTTCTTTTAAATGAATTTTTGTGGCAGTGCAAAATTAGATTTAGATAAGTTAAACCAATAAATCACTACTTTAATCAAGTTCACTTTAACAAAATTCATAATTTAAATAGAAAAAAATGGATAAGATAACAAATTATTATAAACTATGGGACTAAATTAGCTATCTTCCAAAAATATTAATGTGCGTCACTTATTTAAAGTACTCTCAAATTATTATAAACCTTGAGACAAAAGTAGCTATCTTCCGACAACGTTAAACCTATTTTGTACATTATCTCTACATAAAAATTTATAAACACCACATATTATGCTTACAAAAGGAAATGTATAATTACATTTTAAGAAATTAGTTTATATAATTAATTAATCTGATTACTCTATTCGAGCTCGTCATGCACCTTCTAAATTGAATCTAGTACATCATACACATAAAATACTTTTCGTTTCCTTTACCAATCTTTTTATAAAGATCCATAAAACTACAAGGATTATTTTTAGAATTTATCCTAAATATTATTATATGGATCAAACATATAAACTACATGATCTATGGTAGATATATAATGCCTGGCACAATAAGTTGATGGGAAAATCTCACATAAACAGCTTAAATGACGTGTCAAATGCTCAAGTCTCTCTTTTAATAAAATACATGTGATATCATATTATTCATCCTAAATACACGTGGACCAATATGTCGTCTCCTCCCTCAATTGTAATTATCGTTGTCACGTGGATCTGTCAAATGAGCCCTTAATGAGATGCATATTCTTACCCATATTTGGCGTCACAATTAGCATAATAAATGGTACATTTCCTAGCCTCACTTTTGGTAGATCGCTACGTGCACTATTCCTCCCATCTATGGCACACAACTTAATCTTCTTATAAATATAAGCTACATCATACACAAAAAGTATTTAATTCATTCTCTTTACTCATCTAAACTCACTTATTTTCCCGTAATCCTTCTCACTACTGACTTAGCATCGGAACAGGGTTGTTGGTCCCCTCTTTGACCCTTTTGCATCTTATTCAGGCATCTAAAGAATTCCCAAAGCTCAGTCAAGATTATATCATATCAATTGATGTAATGAGCGTAGACTTGAGCAACAAAAACACCATGGCTATAGGGTCTTATTGATGCAAAGGCAACCCCTTTGAGCCTTTTACTGCTACCTCATAGATGGATCAACAAATGAAGTCTTGCTTTGGTTTATTGGATTCAGGGCAACGAAGGTTCGTGGACATAATCACTAAACAACTCCTCTACAACATGGGATCTATTTAGGAGTCCATGAACATTCTCATATGCCACAAAGTTGGTAGTCATCAAGGCACAGTTGCAAGAGGCTAAAAAAGCTAATTGGCATCCAAGTAAGCAAGATTCCATTACATCACATTGTCGATACTTGCACCAAAAAAGATATTTGTCTATGGATTCCCAGCTAGATAGAACGAGAGGGAGATCCAAGGGAAGAGATTCTAGTCCACATCATTGGAGATGCCATCATTCTAAAACACCACCTCGCACGAATCACCATCATTCTGATGAATATAGATCTTCAAAGCGTAAGAAAGTTATCCGATAAAACTCTATTGAATCTTATCACAGAAATACAAAAGTATGGGTCCTAGATCTAACGATAGACGGTAACCCAAGCAAGATCCGAAGGTGGGAGATGATGAGACTCCTATAGTAATGGAATAAATGTATAACCTCATCTATAGGGAGCTCTAAAATGTTATGATGGATGACGAGATTGATTCCAAGATCCCTGAGGTAACAGATATCAATACACCACTTTGTGTAGATATTACATCTCAACCTATACATAGAGGGTTCAATTATCATGCATTAAAAGAGTACAATAGATTTATAAATCCTACTACCTATGTTAAGAATTTCTGAAGGTCAATAAAAACAACCATTACTACAAAAAAGGAAGTTAAAAAAAATTAAATTTGTTAGCTCTATAATCGTTAACCCAAAAAGAAATCTAAAAACCAATTATATAGAGAGAGGCAATGCTCTTGAATTTTTATGCTTTGGATTAATTTCCAGATAAAGGCAATGATTCTATGGCATTAATATGTTTATTTGGGAACTCATAGCTGACGTATTGTTCTTCTTCCAATACCTGATGTGCTAGAAATTTTGTGACTGCTCTTCCTTTAATCATCACCTTCTTTATTATGTACTTAATATCAAACTCACACAAAAGCAGTAGCCATCTTGCCAATTTTCCTGTCAAAGACGATGTTTGATAAAGATATTTGATGTGGTCCATTCTTAAAATGACTATCACCTTGTAGGATTGGAAGTAATGTCTAATTTGCTTTGTCATTCAAACCAATGTTATACACTTGTTTTCTATTATATTGTACTTGGTCTCATAGTCCAACGACTTTATACTAAGGTAATACAATGCATGTTTTATGCCTTATTCTCCTTCTTGGGCCCATATTGTCCGCACTGATTCTTCTTCTGTGGCCAAATATGGTAACAAAGGTTTCCTAGCCTTGGTGGTTGAAACACCAGAAGATTGATAAAGTATTCTTCGATTTTTATTAAAGGCTTGGTGACAATTTTCATTCCATTACACTAGCTGGTTCTTTCTGAGCAGTTTAAATGTAGGTGCACAAACCATTGTGATTCGGGTGATGAACCTGCTAATGTACTATATTCTGCCTATAAAGCCTCTAAATTATTTCTCTATCTTGAGAGCCGACATCTCTCTTGTTGAAACACCTTTCCATATGATTTTGATTTGACAAAATTATTTAACAAGAATTAAATCTCCATGATAAAAATATTCTAACACATTAAATTTAAATGCTTTGATTTATTTATACTAATGTGTTTGTTCTATGATGAGTTATTTAATTTATAAGACATTAAGTTGTAAGGCCAAAAGACCCACAAGAGAAAGTCAAGCCTAAGTCAACGGATAAAAGTCTCACGGCCCGAGCAGATCAAAACGTAGCACATACCGAGTTAAACGCAAGCCCATCAATGAGAAGGATCGAGAAGCCTTCGACCAAAAGCTTCAAGACGAAGCTGCTGAGTTGAGCGACAAAAAAGTCAGCTTAGCGGCTGACCTGAATAAACTTGAAGACAAAGTATTTCTACTTTGGGTAAAGTTCAGAAGACGCAGAAAGCTGTCTGGAAGACTTTATCATAAATGTGGAGACATTTTGTCTTGTCTGATGGAAAGTTGCTGAGCACTGTCGAAGACAGAAGATACAAGAAATTGATTGGCCGAAAACGCTGAGCACGTACTGAGTGAAAGAGACAGGAAGCCGTTTCCCTCCAACGGTTATTTCAAAATTTGAAATTACCGGTGCATCAAGTGTCACTATAAATAGGCCACTCAAACGCTTCATTCGATGCAGATCTTCAATTAAGTCGAAACACTAACCAAATTGTTATTCGAAGTTCTGTGAAAAGCAAAGCAAATCTTACACCAATTCCAATCTTGTGTAAAAGTCTAGAGTGATCTAAATCATCTAAAGTGTCTTAGCAATTGTTGTTTAGGACAAACAAACACTTATCATTTCTAGAAGTATAGAAAGGAGAAGCTGAGTACTCGGTCATAGTACTCAGCGGTAGAAATAAGAGTGAGTAGAGGAATAGAGGAAGGTACTCTTGTATACTCAGCTTTCTGTGCTCTACCTTTAAAGAGCTCAGTAGAGGATTCTGAAAAGCTCGGAAGGAATTCCGGGGACTGGACGTAGGCGGAGAGGCCGAACCAGGATACGTCTACTGAGTAATATCTTTCTAACCCTTATCTCCTTAAATTATTGCTTGCTATAACATTGCCTAGTTAAACGCTAAAAAGAACATAAGCTGAGTTGAGTGAACTAAGAAGTTGAGTTCAGGAATAGACTCAAGTGCTATCTCCTGACTCAAGGATAGATTCAGACTTAGTCACCTGTTGACTAAGCTTGTATCTAAAACTTACTCAGTTTCACCGTGTTAAAAGACTTCGAGAAAGTCTAAGTTAAAAACTAACAGTCAGCCATACGTGAATTTTTTTAAATAGTTCCTAACCCCCCCCCCCCCCTTGGAACTAATATTGTCACGTTACACGGGACCAACATCTCTCTCTCTCTCTATAGGCGGATCTGTACTATCTCTCTCTTGTTGGGGTTTAGTGTCCTATAGACAATTGTTCTAGGATATAAACCTAATGTAAATGAATTGTTCTTTATGTCATTTGTTTTAATAAGATATGGTTTCATAACTGTATAAAGGCAACCTCTTTTAAAGAACTAAATAAGTCTAATAAAAGGAAATCCCTAAGTTTATTTAAAGTGATTATAAAGTGTTCATACAAGCATGAAGTGAGACGAAACATTATAATAAACTAATAAACTTAAAACCACCCCAAGTCAAGTGATATGTTTTGAATAGGGATTGACATAACACTGTTGAGACTTGTATGTAACAATGTTTTCTGTCGAGATAGAGAGCTGATCTCACAAGCTTCAGATATGCAGATATCTGGACAGTTACATGGATCCAATGAAAGGGGTTCATTAGGATTGGGGACCCAACTTGAGATAACAGGATGGGTAGATTTATCCTTGTCACCTATTCATCTCATTGGTATTAATACGTATAAGTAATCCTAAGACTCAAAGGAATGTTAATTAGTGATTCTGGATTATGGAATGTGATGCTTTGATCTTGTTGTAACACGATCCATAACAGGGATGACTCTGGGGTGTGTACGATAGACGTTGGGTATCACAGGAAGTAATTGCAGGATAGTTATACATTGGATTGAGCATTTGTCACTCCTGATAAAATGGGAGATACGTTCAAGGATCGCTTATGGAAGACTTAACTCTAAATCCTTATAAGGTGATAACTTAAGACTTGAAATGCAGATTTCACTTAACCTATTTAATTGGAGTTAACTCGGCCTGTACAAGTAAAACGAACGTCTCGCTATATATGACTTGACATTGCCCATAGTCATAAGATTCAGTTCAAGGATGTAATTGTCAAAGGATCGAATTATACTGTAACTAATACGGAAAGGTCAACGACAGAATCAACTTATCTTCTTATAGCTCTGGGGGAATGTTTCGGATCTGCCAATCACAGTTCGCGTACTCATTCCGTTATACAAAGATTAAATATAATTCTGAGAAAATTAATTTAATAGTTGTATATGACTAGAAGCAATAAGAACCTAATGGGTCACACATAAGACTTGGAACCCAAAAGAGAAACAGATGTTAATTAATTGACGGAAGCCCAACTGAGTCCACTAAGGCCCAGTAGTATAGGGGGGCGAATTTAGTGTATTAAATACACAAAAGAATTGATTTAATTCAAACAATTATAATTAGATTATGATTATGAATTAAATTAATTATAGAATAAATAAGTTAGGAGGTTTAATGAGATTAAATTGCTTCTATTATTATCCTATCAATAAGTTGTTATTATCTTTATATTTAATATAATTATAGATAATAACAATAAGAATTTTATTCCGAATTAAATTCTTATTCAGTAACCTAATTCTATCTAACTAGGGTTTCGATGGAAGAGGCTATATATACTCACCTTAACTGTGAATTTCGGCCAGCCCTAGCTATCCCAGAAAGAGTGAATTTCGACCCCCTACTGTAGTGGATCATCATTCACTGCTTGCTTTCGAGCAATTGATTTTCATCTCTTTCTTTTACTCCTTGATCTTGTGTTGATTTATTAGAGGCAATCTTCTTTGGTTGCTATTATACGGTTGAGTTCTAATCCTTATTTGAATTGTGTTTTTGTTTTGTGCTCGTGAACTCGGAGTAAGAGTTGAGGGCACTTCGATTGCAACAATAGATAGAACTTCAAAAGGTATTTCCTTCTATCTCTCTTCATATGAAATAACAGGTTAACGGATCTTGGTTAAAGGAAATAGGTTAAAAAATTTATATTTCCACTGCCAAACGTTTGCCTATTTTCCTTCATCTCTAACTCAGGTATTCCCCAACCACATGAATGTTTTTTTTTATTCCAGAATCTGAAATGTTGCCGTCAGAAGACTATTTCCTAGATTTACACATTAGGCAAATGAAATTTTCAGGTTGAAACATAAAAGTTCACAACTTTATCGGATTTTCTCTCGTCACAAACTAAAACCCTATTTGTTTTCTACGCCTACCCACCGAGCTCTCTCTGCTTGACGTTTCTCAGTGGCGGATCTGGACTATCTCTCTCTCTCTAACTCAGGTATTCCCCAACCACATGAATGTTTTTTTTAATTCCAGAATCTGAAATGACGCCTTCAGAAGACTATTTCCTAGATTTACACATTAGGCAAATGAAATTTTCAGGTTGAAACATAAAAGTTCACAACTTTTTGCAATCAAACACACAATCTTTAATACATAAACTTATATGAGTGTATGAATGGTGTTTAGAATACCTGTGGGATTTGAACCAGGGCAGGCTGAGGATGCCCTATGGTAGTCTTTCTTTTCATAGCAGGTGGGCAGGTTTAAAGGGAATATTGTTTTGCATCAAGGTATGTTGTTTTCCCGGCTTTTTTGCTTGTTTTTAATTGGATTGGCAGGGATAATCGGCTAGAACTCCTTTGGGATAACTTAAGAATGCTTCTCTCTAATCGGGTATGGAGAAATTGTGATTACCAAGTCTACTCAATAACCAATTCACTGAGAAACTAAACGATTATTCCTTACCAACTCAACTAGCTGAATACTAATAAAAGGAGTTGAATTCAAATCGCCTTTTCCTTCTCACCGGCTCACCAGCCCAACTCTCTTTACTTCAGGTAATTCACTTATCGTCTTGACTCGACTCTAACACTTTTTTCCCACTTGCTTTCAGTAGGGGTTTTTGCCCCTACAAGTAGTGTATAAGTTGATTTAAGCGAGAAGTAAGTCTCCACCCATAAGGTGTTTGTCCCCAATATAGTTTATCATTAGCGAAGAATCGACTCGAAGGTCTAATTCCTGCTTATTTTCAGACGAACACTTCCTGATAGCATATGCTTGGAACATATTGCCAAGCCACCCCCGTTGGTACCGGGCTCCAACTCAAATTTTTTTTGATCCACCTCTCACCTAGGTGGTAGCCTCTTAGGAAGCTCCGCAGGTATCACATATTTTTAATAAACTTTCCCCACTTCCCTAGGGGGTGGTGCGCCATCATCTCCCTTCTTTTCCCTTTGCCCAGCTAAACGCAAAGAGAACAATTCCTTCCTTAACTAAGTCAAAGAGCGGATTCGTACCATCCTGTTAAACAGTCGAGTTGCGGGAAAGAGATAACATTCGCCACGTTCAAGCTAAAAACTAGTTCGAACTACAGTTTTGATTCTATTAGGTAATTAGAGAAATATCGTATTAGAGAAGAAAGATCCGTTCTAGGGGTCGGTCTAAAAAGAAATCTAAAAACCAATTATATAGATAGAGGCAATACTCTTGAATTTTTATGCTTTGGCTTAATTTCCAGATAAAGGCAATGATTCTGTGGCATTAATATGCTCATTTGGGAACTCATAGCTGACGTCTTGTTCTTCTTCCAATAGCTGATGTGCTTGAAATTTTTTGACTGCTCTTCCTTTAATCATCACCTTCTTTGTTATGTACTTAATATCAAACTAAGACAAATGCAGTAGCCATCTCACTAATTTTCCTGTCAAAGACGATGTTTGGTAAAGATATTTGATGTGGTCCATTCTTAAAATGACTATTACCTTGTAGGATTGGAAGTAATGTCTAATTTGTTTTGTCATTCAAACCAATGTTATGCACGTGTTTTCTATTATATTGTACTTGATCTCATAGTCCAACAACTTTATACTAAGGTAATACAATGCATGTTCTATGCCTCATTCTCCTTCTTGGGCCGACATTGCCCCCACTGATTCTTCTTCTATGGCCAAATATGGTAACAAAGGTTTCCCTAGCCTTGGTGGTTGAAACACCAGAAGATTGATAAAGTATTCTTTGATTTTTATCAAAGGCATGGTGACAATTTTCATTCCATTACACTAGCGGGTTCTTTCTGAGCAGTTTAAATATAGGTGCACAAACCATTGTGATTCGGGTGATAAACCTGCTAATGTATTAGACTCTTTCTTAATTTGTCATCCTCTCGAGCTCAAAAATTATAATATTGTTGTTTACTCTTTCCCTCATCCTCTCGCCCTCATCTTACTGTTATTCGCCTACCCACCCAGATGTCCCTCTCTCTCCCTCGCACTTAGGTATTCCACATGAATGTTTTTTTTAATTCCAGAAACTGACATAATCTGAAATGATTACAACATCTTCTTTTCTCTTTTTTTGCTTTACTTATCAAAGTAGACAACTGTGAATTTCTATACCTATGTTTTCTTGATATCTTTATGCTAATGGAAGCTATTAATTCTGATATGACCCCTTCAGAAGACTAGGCCTCTAAATTTCCTAGATTTAAGTTGTCCAAATCTTTCCTTGTTTTGCCACATGGGCTTAAAGGGCTAATAACACATTTTAAGCAGATTTAGGGAGCTAATATATCAAATCACCCATGGAGTTAGACGACCGCCTTACTCAAGTGAGACACAATTAAAGGGTAAAAACACAAACAACATCGGACCTTCTTTATAACCAAAAGAGGTAATTGATTCTAACTTTTAGTTCATTTTTTTTCTCCATCATTTTTAATTTTATAGTGAACACACCGATACAAAGAAGTTTTATTTTATCATGCTGAAAGCAAAAATAAAAAATAAACTAGCCCGCCGGATTTGGATTTTGAAAAATTACTCTCAATTGCATAACTAAAACTAGTGGCACCACCAAGTATTACTTAGTCATAAAGAGAAATTATACTGTGTGCCAGGCATACCACATCAAATTCTGATGTGGCATGCCATGGCCAATAAAATTGAGACAACTGTCAAAAATAATTAACAATTAATAAAAAAATTAAAAATTAATAGTTATTAGTTATTCCATCTTCTACTCTCTTTTCTGCTTCTCTCCTCCGCCGCTGACCCATCATCGGCATTCTCTTCCGGCGAGCGTTGTCAAGCCGTTGGTTCTATTTTGGCGACCACCACCACCACCTCGGTTCATTCTCTTCTGATTCGATGGTATGATGTAATTAATTAGATTTCCCAATTTGAGTGCAACCACAAAATAACTCCTTTGGTAAAGCTAAAGATTCCAATAAAACTGCAGGTAATATTTTCAGATCTGAAACCTACAATCAATGTTCAATTCCATCGAAATCAATTTTAATCCAATCCAAGAGAAACAAAAATCAAAGATATTGAATGGAACAATAGAAATTAATTTTAATCGAAGCCCAAGAAAATTATTTGACATCAAAATTAACCAGGAACAAATAGAGGAGGTTCATGTTCACTTTCCAGGAGAAGCAAAAGGTCCAATCAACTTCATTCTCAGACTTTTCAGGAGGCCGGAGGAGAAAAACAAACGGAAACAGAAGTGATGGCAGTCGAAAAAGGGACATTTTGGAAGATGAAGGGACATCTGCCGTAAGAGAACAACGGTGGTGGTTGCCGGAATAGAACCAACGGAGTGATGGTGCTCGTCGGAAGAGAAGGGCAGTGATGGATTACCGAAAGTTAAGAACAAAAGAGTTTGACGGCGCTTGCCGGAAGAGAATGCCGATGATGGGTCAGCGGAGGAGAGAAACAGAGAAGAGGGTAGAAGATGGAATAACTAATAACTATTAGTTTTTTTATTAATTTTTAATTATTTTTTACAGTTGTCTCAATTTTATTGGCCATGGCATACCACGTCAGAATCTGATATGATATGTCTGGCACTTTCTTTCGCCTTAGTAGTGAACCTTACTCGATCTGATTTAACTGAATATGGGACTTGAATATGCTCTTGCTCCCGGCGGATATACTGACAAAGGGGAAAGTCGAGCCCCCTATAAACGTAAACCTAATTTCTCAGTCATAAATCTATGTTTCATTCTCATATGTCGGATTAATTAGCAGAGATTTTCACCATTCATTTAACCCTCAATCCATGTGAATGTGATGTCACTGTTTCAACTTTACCACCATATATACCCATTCATAAATCTCTATTTCATTAAGCTCACATGTCGAATTTATTAGAAGGCATCTACACTATTTGGCCTTTGGGCTCGAATACTTAAAATAATTTATATAAAAAATACCTAATTGAGTCTATCTAGCTTGCAAGGCTTTGGGAAAAAATATTAAAAATTAACAGATGAATGTTTTTTTTAATTCCAGAAACTGACATAATCTGAAAAGATTACAACATCTTCTTTTTTCTTTTTTTTTTTTTGCTTTACTAATCAAAGTACATAATTGTGAATTTCATACGGACGAAGCTGGGATTAACAATGGGATACAACGATCCAAGAGGAGCGTGAAACCATCTCACTATCTGGGGCCTGATTACATTAAATAGGAGATACTAGTTAGGGTTAATTAGTTTTCCTTGTTTGTTTAGGATTAATTATGTTTACTTATCTATTTAGGATTAGGCTTTTATTATCTATTTAGGATTAGATTTCCAATTCCTTTACCTAGTTTGATTACAATTATTCTTGTCCTATTTAAACCTTTGCTTTGTTAAACTTTAGACATCAAATTATCAATCTAATTTGCTATTCTCTAAAAGTTGAGAAAAGTTGGTGTATAGTTTCCTTCCACCCAAAAGAATTCATCTCGATACTCCCTAAGGCGTATCAAATGGTGCTTTCATTATGTCTATTCCAAGTACTACCGAATCCGAATTTCATGAACTACGCCTCGACCTCGAACTATCCATCCAAAACACGTTACAACAAAGCCTCAAGGATCTCAAAGCCGAAATTCGATATTTCGAGAAACCACCCGGCTCATCCTTCTTCCAACATTCGCTCAAATCTCGTATGAAACCTGAAGCCCCACGGTTCTCCGTTATTGACCCCACCAACTGGCTTTTTAAGATCGATAAATACTTCGACTTCTATGAAACTCCCCCAGATAACCACATTAAAATCATCACACTCCACATGGACGAAATCGCTTTAGAATGGTTTCGGTGGATGAAAGAAAATTCCCTCTTCACCGGCTAGACAGATTTATGTGACAAAATACGATGCCGATTTGGCCCTTCTCAATTCGAAGACCCCCAAGGACGCCTATTCAACCTAATGCAAATCGCCACCTTAGACGACTTTATAGAACAATTCGAGAAATTAATGAATTACCGAAGCACAGCTTCTTTCGTGTTTTATCCTCGGCTTGAAACCCACACTGAGCAGAGAAGTCCGCATGGCTAGACCTGCCAATTTACTCTAAGACCATTAATCTCGCCAAAGAATACATCGATCGCATGGAGGAATTCCGTCAAGAACACCTCAGTACTAACCGAACCAACTGGAAGTCTCAGTTTAATAGTAAACCATGGATCGCCAACAACGATTCCCCAAAGTCCAATCTGAGCAACGACAAAGACATCAAACCAAAACAAAGAAGTTTTATTTTATCATGTCCAGGGTAAAAATAAAAAATAAACTAGCCCCTTAAGGTTGGATTTTGGAAAATTACTCTGAACCGCATGACTAAAACTAGTGGCACCACCAAATATCACCAAGTCATAAATCTATGTTTCAATCTCATATGTCGGATTAATTAGAAGAGATTTACAACATTCATTTAATCCTCACCAAGTCATTGTTACAACTTTACCACCATATATACCCACTCATAAATCTCTATTTCATTAATCTCATCTATGGAATTTATAAGAAGGCATCTACACTATTTGGCCTTTAGGCTCGAATACTTGAAAGAATTTATATAAAAAATACCTAGAGTCTGTCTAGCTTGCAAGGCTTTGGGCTTTCAAAAAGTATTAAAAATTAATAGGGCTTTGTCTTTGGACTTAATGTTGTATGGGTTGGTTATATTGCGATCAGATAAAATGCATTATGCATTTTCAAGCTATAAATAAAGCACATGCATATGGATTATTACGACTCAAAAAACAAAAATTGGGAGCCTTGTATTGTATGCATTGATTTAGAATTCCATCAGAAATAATACTATATTGACTGGGTAAATATCAAAAGTGAATTGCTTAATACCATCCTGATTTTACTTATCACCACCTTACCCTTGATCAAAAAAATTGAAAATTTTCTCCAAAATCACAAACCCGAACAACAATAATTGAAATTATGAAAATAATTAATGCATGACAACCCGAGAACCCTGGAAATGGATGATTATAAGTCGGAATCATTAAAATTTACGTTTTTTTTATCAAAGAAATCATGAAAATAATACATACTTTTTTGTGACAATTTTGTATTTTTCATCACAAAAAATTAGACGATTTTGCATTTTTTCGTTACAAAAAAATTGACAATTTTTCATAAAAAAAATTATGCCTAGACGGATGAATCGGCCGCCTGGCCTATCATGTGAATTCTCTCCAAAGGAAAAATTTCAGGTTTGAAATTTTTGTATGAAAAAGGTAAAATTGTCCAAATAAGATCAGTTAATTAGAGTAGTTGAACCTAAAGCATTTTATGGATGCCCATTTCTTCAGCATGCTTTCGAATAACATGTAAATTCCCCAATCTCTTGACAACCTCCATCATTAAAGGGCGATTATAAACATTAGCATCTGCACACTCCATCCCCAATTCCGTAAGTTCCAATCCATCTTTCTCAACGAAACCATGTTCCTTTTCTAGGCTTTCGTGCACAAATGAAAATCCATTTGAAATTCCAGTTTTTTCATAATATTCTTCATATGCAACCTGGGCCTCATAATCAGGAACGAATCTATCATCCTTAGCGCCATCTAGCGTCGGAACCCTTTTGTGTATCAAGCACAAGAGTATGCAACCAAATCCAAAAATATCTCGTCCTTCATAGACACCACCAACTACGCATATGCATGGATTTATTAGCATACTTGTAAATTTTCAACATTATATACAGAAAAACAGAATTCTAAATCACGGTGCTGATGGCATACCTTTGACCGGACCCCTGTAATCAATCCGTTCCCATGGCATATCTCTGCTCGTATCCATGTAACCAAACCGTTCCCGGAGAACAGTCATTCCTGCTGCTCGCGGGCTAAGAATGATTCCACCAACAGTCATCCCAAAATCAGCCAATTTTGGGCTGTACTCCTACATGTATCATTGAATGTTGTTCAATAAAAAAAAAAAAAAAAAAAGGGCGGCCCGGTCGCATTACGCATCCCCGCTGAGCGAGGGTCCGGGGAGGGGTCCCACCACAAGAGTGTATTGGGGGCAAGCCTTCCCTTGCCAATTTAATTGGCAAGAGGGCACTCCTAAGACTCGAACCCGTGACCTCAGGTCACACGGCAACAACGTTTTTACCGTTGCGCCAAGGCTCGCCCTCTATTGAATGTTGTTCAATACAGAAGCAAAAATAAACAGATATAAAAATCAAAGAAGCGCAAATATATACAGACCTTGTCAAGTATTATATGGGCAGCATCAATGTTGCCAACTCTATACGGTACATGGGGTACCGGAATTGGAGTATGAAGAAACTCAATCAGGTTGGCAAGTTCGTATATAACTTTTATTCTCTGAAGCCAACTGAACTCATCTATAGGTAGGACAAGAAAATTTACTAAGAAACTATAGAAGCAATATTGAGAACAGATGTTAAACTCATCTTATACTATATTGAGCATTAGCATTAATTCTGCAATTGACTCAAATTGCTAGAGCCCAATTTTAAGTTTTTCTTCAGCTAATCCAACTGCAGGCAGCAGGATTTTGGATATTAAAACAAAATCATCCTAAATGAACAAAAAAATTATGAAGAATGAGCTGGAGTGTTCATCAAAATTACTTAAACATTATCAGAAAAACAACTAATTTCAAGTCCAAGTAATCTCATTGCAAGCAAGGGAAATGAAAATTATAATCACAGCTTTCACATTATGAACTATGACCACCTAAAGTATATACTCTAACAGCCTGTTTAACATGCTTAAACACATTATTAGGATTACAACTGATGCCGTTTCATTATTCCCAAGTGACCAGACAAAAACCATATCAATAATAAGCAGTACCTTTGGGTGCAAGATTAGGTAGACTATCCTGTGGATCCAAATCATAAACAGCACCAAGTGTTTCTCCTTCAAAGCAATATCCAATCATCTTCACCAAGTTAGGATCACCTAACAGCCGAGGGTGTTGAAGTAAAGAAATTTCATCCTGAAATATAAATTCAATGTGAGCCAAGCCAAGAAATGTGTATTAAAGGTGACCATCAAAAACCACAAGACTTTCCTATATAGTTCTGCAACATACCCTTAACCGGTCTTCATTACCAAATTGATGGACTCCCTTATCTACAATGGTTTCCCATATCTTCACAGTCACTTTTTGTCCTTTTATCTCTCCACGAAACACTTTTCCAAATTGATACTTTCCAATGAGATTCTCTTTGCTGAAACTATCAGTCGCCTTAATCAGGGCTTTACAAGAGAACTCTTTCACCCCTGTGATGGAAATTTAGGATCATGAGCATAAATTGAAAAAAAACCCACAGCTCTCAAGATATACTTTCCTTTTCGAAAAAATGTTGAACCACTCTATCGACACCTTTTAAGCCCAAAAACAGACGGGTATAGTACATCTAGCAAATCCTTTTACGTTTAATTGCATATTAAATAAGCAAAGAAGTTGTTAAAGAGCTGTTGGAACTAAAATGCAAATACTAGAGAAACTTTAACAAAAAGCACTAAAAAAACAACATTCGTTGTGCTTTTTGTACTAGACTAACATACTGCTGTTCATTTTATCAGACAATTAAAGCATATTATCACACGGTAGAAAGATTAGTATAAAGAAACTATATGTTTTTGCATTAACAATATAGGCTTACTTGCTTGGCTTTGACATAAGCTTTTAATTGTGCGGTTGAGCATCCGATCCTTGAAACGGTTGATCAGTATGCCCCGTTGCCGTCTCGAAGGTTGCCGATATAGCTTCACTGTCCAATAAAGCCAAAAACATTTACAAACAACAAAAAGAAAATATCACAAGAAAATGTGTCTTTAAACAAAGCATAATCAAAAAACACTGAAAAAACTATGGAGTTTGCAATTTTTAAAGGGTTAATACACATATTTGCCCTCGTGTTTTCTCGAAAAAACACATATGCCCCTGTATCAAATAAACCCACTAAAATCTCCTTGTACTTGTCACAACCCTACAGATATACCCCACACTAACGGAATGATGATTTGGCACAAACGCCATCCCACGTGGAACGCCACGTCATGCCACGTCAACTGCCAACAAATCAAAATGAATCCTACGTGGCAAAGTAAAAAGGGTTAATACACATATTTGCCCTCGTGTTTTCTCGGAAAAACACATATGCCCCTGTATCAAATAAACCCACTAAAATCTCCTTGTACTTGTTAATAAGTTATCATGCCACGTCCCATTTTTAAAAATTTAAATAATTAAAAATATGTCTACATGGCAGTTCATATAAGTAGCAGTTCATACCTAGGAACAGGTTTACCCTAACGTCTAAAATGAGAGAGAGTCGAAAGAGAGAGAGAGAGAGAGTGATTTCCCTAATGCTCGCATTATTCTCCATCTCCTTGAAGGCTACCAGGTACGAATTAATTAAACTTTGAAACAGTCATTAAGCTTTTGGGTTAAACGGTTTCTATATTTTACAGGTTTACATTCAGCGAGTGTTTGCTACTATTGAGAAATGATATGCTCATAAATATCCAGAAAGCGGCTTTATAATTGTGTTCAAACCAGAAATGTTTCTGATTCTATGTTTTATTGAGTTGATGATTTCAATTATATGCAGTTCATGGATGATGCGGTCAAATTCATGAACAAGTCGTTTTAGGATGAATTCTGGCACAAGAAGTTGTATGCTGTGACTTAGGAATTACAATGCTATGTAGACATATTTTTAATTATTTAAATTTTTAAAAAAGGGACGTGGCATGATAACTTATTAACAAGTACAAGGAGATTTTAGTGGGTTTATTTGATACAGGGGCATATGTGTTTTTCCGAGAAAACACGAGGGCAAATATGTGTATTAACCCTTTTTACTTTGCCACGTAGGATTCATTTTGATTTGTTGGCAGTTGACGTGGCATGACGTGGCGTTCCACGTGGAACAGCGTTTGTGCCAAATCATCATTCCGTTAGTGTGGGGTATATCCGTAGGGTTATGACAAGTACAAGGAGATTTTAGTGGGTTTATTTGATACAGGGGCATATGTGTTTTTCCGAGAAAACACAAGGGCAAATATGTGTATTAACCCATTTTTAAACTAGCACTTCAAAAAATACTTTTTTAAAAAGCAAAAGGGAAGCTCATTACAAGAAATTGCATTATTATAAAACAGTGACAGCATAAAAAGAAAGTTAAAAGAAAAATTACCATCCAATCTGTCATGGAACCAATTGAACTAATAGCTCGAGCTTATAGTTAAGGCCCAATCATATATCTTATATTAATCTCCGACACACACTCACACTCAAATGCCCCCTTGGGCTTGCATTATACCATGTCATGGAACCAATTGAACTAATAGCTCGAGCTTATAGTTAAGGCCCAATCATATATCTTATATTAACATCTAAAATTGCCTTTTGAAAGCTTCTGTAGCATAAATCACAAAGAGAGTTAGTGGAACCACTAATCCCATAGCACTATTTGGGGATTATTCAAAAAGTTCAAGTCGTGAGTTATTGGGATATAAAAAAAAAAAACATGTCCAATTATCACAGCTATACTAGCATGGTATATGTTTCTAGTTCATGCATGAATTTTGTAAAGGAGAAAAAAAAGATCAGGAGAAAAAATGAAAGAAAAAGAGGTTTTCCCTGTTATTCAACTACTTTCTCCAATTTAAACTTCCACAACTGACAAATGAAAATTGAGAACCAGCACCGTTGCTTGTTACTAGAACACCATTATATGATTATATTAACACTAAGGTCTAATAGATAATTGAAAGTACCTCGATTTTCCTTCCAAATAAGCCGTGATTGGTGAATCTGGTTAACCCCGTCAAGCATCCGACAACACTCCCAGGTGTTGGCATTTTGTTTAACAATATGCAAATTCAGCATTTGTCTAACAACTTGTTTCATTGTTGGTCGTTTCTGAGGGTTGTCTTTGACACACCTCATTGCTAAGTTGGTAATCGTAACTACATCATCGAAATTAAAATCTGGATCTGACTTTAGGCTGTCGTGCACCAACCAAGACTTATATTTGCCACTAGCTACTGAGTTTTGTTGTTTCTGCACATTCTTGGCCCATACATAAACAAACGGCGCATCAGTATTGTCACCGTCATCTTTGTATACTCTTTTGCTTATTAAAGACAATAGGACAACACCATAAGAAAAAATATCACAGCTATCCGAGCATTTACCTGCACATGTTCAAATTAACTTGTTCAACGAGAGGTTCCAAAACTTGAAATTAGATTTAAACAAACACAATTTATAACCATTATAATTTAGATAAACAATAGAAACTCGAGACTATACTGCAAATTGCTTGAAGAGAATAAACACAAGCGGAAGCAACCATTTAATTTGTCAACTCAAAACAAAGAGAGCCATGTACACGGAAAGCATAACACTAGAAGAATGAAGAAAGACATTTGCAACATGTGGTACAATGTAAAAGGATATTATTTTAGTGAGATGAAGAAAATTTGTTAGAACATGTGGTACCACAATGAAATTAACGAGAATACAATTCAGTATATTAAATATTTTGATGGGTAATCCCCAAAATCATGGACAACTTAGTCACTCCCATTTTGCACTTCTGGATTTTTTCCTTATATTATAGTTATTAATGAAGTGAAAAGTATTGGTCAATGAGTGCATTTAGCTATTCTGCATTTAAGCTATTTAACATAACTTATGCTCAGAATCAAGAACGTTGATATTTTCACAATACAGAGGTAGATAAGACCCTTCAAATAAAAAAAGGGTACATATGATATGATAGTAAACTACCTGGTCGAGTACAAATTGGATCACTGTATCCGCAAGAGCCGTGTATGTATTGGCTCAGAAGCTCTCTTTTATCGGTAAGAATACCACCAGATATCATACTGAAGTCAAATAACAGCGCCTCGTAATCCTAACAAGTGAAATAGAATAAATATGAAAAAATATATTAAAAAAAAACAATTGTAGGAAGATAAATGGGGGTTTTCTCGTATGCAAATAACTGTAAGGGTCTCAGGTTCATGCTATAACCCTATCCCTAAATACATACAGAAGTAAAATGCCAAATTATTGAAAAGTTAATCCACATCAAAAGAAAAAGACCAACCTGATCAACCAATATATGAGCAGCACCTATATTGCGAATCAAATATGGCACATCACTTGTACAGTTAGGTTGCGGAGTATGCATATACCGCAGCAAAGAAGCAATCCCAAAAGCAACCTTGATCCTTAGGGCCCATGTAAAAGTATCTAAAAATGCAAATAATGAGTTTATATAATTATTTTCAACAGAGTAAACTTAAATATACCTAATTTAGAACGAGTTCTTCTAAATATTCAGAACTTGGATAGATAAAATTCTGATAATCAATATGCATACCCCAGTAACAGTAACTGATGAGATAAATCAGCAATAGCAAGAGGCAACAGTGAGATTAAGCTGTACCTTTTTCAATGAGATTATGTAGTGTGTCGATTGCGATTGGATTCAGATAATAAAGGACAGCCAGATATTTGGGGCCACGACAGAAATTCAGCAACTTCGCCAGATTCGGATGGAACTCATACAGTGAAAAGTATTTGTGTAAGATGAATTCATCCTATGAATAAATTGAAGCAGGATTTCAATTAGGCGTTTACAACGAAAAATAAATAAAATAGTAATAATAAAAAAACCTAGTCGAAGAAGCTTACTTCCAATCTGCCTCTGTTTTCCCCTGGAAGCTTTTCTTCTTTCCAAATCTTCACAACCACATCAACTCCTTCATAATTTCCGCGATAAACTTCTCCAAATTGGAATTTCCCCATAAAATTATTTTCACTAAATCCGTTTACACATTTTTCTAATTCTTCGTCTGACAAATCCATCATGCCATAATGCATTCTCTGACATCGACCTTCCAGGCAACAATAAAGTCAGTTCTGCAATAATGAACATAAAAATGCATAGATAGATAGATTAAGGAAGAAGCAGAACCTGATAAGGATGATGAACCAGTAACTTGTTCTTCTATGCCCATATTGATCTCTACAATGAACCTTAGCTGTAAATTAAACGAGATTGTGAATTGTGATTGTACTCGGCTAAATCTTCCCCAATAATATACATGGAGCCCTAACCCCGCATACTACCTCCTTCCCGCGGCTTTTGTTATAATTGAAAACAAGAAAAAGGAGTAGGTTCACTAATTTATCATTATTACTATTATAATTACTATTATTATTTATTTTTTTTTTTGGTAAGAATTACTATTATTATTTATAATATATATAATTTATTATTATTATTTATTATAATTATAATTATTTATATATACTTCATTAAATATCCTAACTACATTTTAATTTTTTTTTAATTTTTTTGTTAACTTTATCATGTTCGTTCGTCATCTTTATTCTCTTCTCCCACTTCATTTTCCGCTCCCACTTCATTGAATAGATTTTTGTATTTATATTTGAATAAAAATTTATATTAATATTTAATTTCATAGACTTTAAATTGTATGTAAATTTGTATTTGTATGTAATTTATATTTTTAATTAAAATTAGACTCATTTTTATCTAATTTCATAAGCGTTTATCGAGTCGAGCTTTTATTTAATATTCAATTTAGTTTTATCTTGGAAAAAAGTACCAAAATAGGCATATGGTTTTTGAAAAAGTACCAATTTAGGCTCCACGTATAAAATAGCACCAAATAGGTTTGACTTTTAAAAAATGGTATAAATCTAGGCCTCGAGAACGGATTGGACACGTCATTCTCATTACTCAGTTAAGTTTTGATTTCTCCCTCTACGTACAATTAAGAGAACTTAACAGAGCAATATCAACATCGTGTCTCGTTCCGTTATCGATGTCTAAATTGGTACCCTCTTTTAAACGTTAAACCTATATTGTTGCTATTTTGTACGTGGAGCCTAAATTTATACTTTTCTAAAAACCATATACCTATTTTGGTACCTTATCCTTTTTATCTTTAATAATATATTTATTTATTATTATTATAAACTTATTAATGTCTAATATTATCATTAAACTTATTTTAAAGTCTAATATCATCATTATTGTTAAGTTCAGTAGCATTCAGTTCAGTAACATTCACTTCAGTTTAATTTTTTTCAGCGACAACGAACATAGTCTAATTATATATACAAAATAGTTTTTTTCTTTTCTTAATATCTTTAGCCCTTGAATTTTTTGTTTTGTTAAATTACACCCATACATAACATTATATATACTTACAAAAGTGGGGATTTCAAAATTTTTTTCAATTTCTTCTTTTTTTTTTTTTTTTTTTGTAGAAACAGGAAAGAAAACAAACCAACACCGAGACAAAAGCTAACCTGGGATCAGCCTAGGAAAGTTAACCCCAACTCTGTCCTCTAAAAGGAGAGAAGAAAGATAGATAGGAGGATCAGAAAGGGTGGAAACACCTAACATCCCCTCGTGCCCAGCCGCCGCCAAGCGATCCGCAATTCGATTTTGTTCTCTGTAGATGTGGCTGAACTCTAAGGACTCAAAGGAGGAGCCAAGACTTCTTATTGCTTTGATAAGGTTCTGGCTACTAAGACAAAAAGCATGATTATTAGAGATCATACTAATAGCCTCCATATTATCAGACTCCACAACAAGCCTTTTAATACCCAGATTTCTGGCAAGCTTGACTCCAGAAAGAATACCCCAAAGTTCCGCTGAAAATGATGAGCCCAAACCCAGGTTATGGGTGAATCCAGACAACCAGGCACCTCCCGCGTCCCTGAGCACGCATCCAGCCGCGATCTTTCCATTGTTGAGACAGGAGCCATCCGTGTTCAACTTAACCACCCCATCCTTCGGCCTACACCACCCAACGAGTTGAACCTCTTTATTCTGGGTAGAATTGGCAAGGGGGTCCCATTTGAAGCTCCCCGTAATGGTAAGGAGCTTTTTAGAGAAGAACTCGGGTAAGTTCTGAATAAAAACAGTCTTCTCACCAAAGATCTCCTCGTTTCTCCACTTCCAAAGGTGGTGGCAGATAATAGCAAATAAAATGTCTCCCTGCTCCATGCTAGCCATTAACCTACCTTTAACCCCATTGGAGAACCAGTCATTCTCAGGGTAGGCAAAGAAGGAGGGGAGAATGTGGTGCGGAAGAACTTTATGCCAAACCTCCTTACTCTTAGGGCAGTCCCTAAGGGCATGGCACAAAGATTCAACTTGGCCTCTGCATCTACTGCAAGCACCTGAATCCGCCAAGTGACGTCTATGTCTATCCGAATTAGTCAGCAACCTGTCCTTGACTCCAAGCCACAGGAAGCTCCTCATTCGGTAAGGGATTTTCAGAGCCCAAATGGATTTCCAAGTGTCCGAAAGAGGGTCGGATCTGTCAAGAGTAAAAGCTTCAAAGGCAGACTTGCAAGAGTAAGCTCCATTTTTTGTCAGGGCCCAGCAATGCCTATCCTTGTCCTCCTCAAGGTTACTAATCTTCACTCCCCTGATTCTGAGGAGAGAATCAAGGCTCAAGAAGGAATCAAACATAGACCAAATCTAGTCCCCATCAGAGTCCACCACATCGGCAATCCTCCAGTTGCGGAAATTGCTAGGCAGGGGAGAGCAGCAAACCTCTATAAGAGGTTTATCTCCGATCCAAGTGTCATACCAGAAGCTTATGGACTTACAATTACCCACCTCCAGGCCAACCCCCGTGCAGAACTCAGCAAACACAACACTGAGCCCTTTCCAAAGGAAAGAACAATTGCCAATCCTCTCTTTAGGGCCCCCAAAGATTTTGTCCTTTCGATACTTGCCACAAAGCAATCGAACCCAAAGAGAAGAAGGGTTCTGCCACATTCTCCAGAGGAGTTCATCAACAATACCTTATTTTCTTCTAATATTGCCCTCAATTATTTTCTTCTCATTATTCCACTTTTATCCTCATCCATTTGACATTTTACTCTCTTCAATGTAACTAATTTTAATATTTTCTACTCATTGCTTCATCTCCTCCTTTCTTTCTTTTAGGCAAACACATATTTATAAATTCATTTTTTATTGATTAAGCCTTTCATTTCTTAAATAAATACATTAAATCCTTAATCAATTATTTTTTAATATAATATTTGATCTTTTAAATGGATATGGTAAGCCTTTGATCAATTATTTTCTTAACACATTAAGTCCGAAATGAACATACCAGTTATATGAGTAATTCAAACTCTGTTTAGCGTGTGTAAAACTATCAATATACCTCTAAAGTAAAACAGTTAAGAAATTATTTGAGGTGACAATATATATGCAGTTTGAATCATACACGTAACTAGATTGTCCAAGAGAGGCTTGATATGTTTAAAAATAAATGATCAAGAGTTTAATATCTCAATTAAAAAAAAGAGGACTTAATGTGTTCATAAATAATTGTTTAGAGAGTTAATGTATCTATTTAAAAGATCAATGACTTATAAATAAAAAATAAATTGGTTTACCCTGACTTGGGAGTGGGTAGACCTACCATTACCTAAACTTTTACCTACCAAAAAAAAATTTATATTTTTGCATGTTTCTTCATAACGACCGCTACCACGAAACCAACCTCCATTTCTATCAACAAGGTTCTCGATAATATAAAGTTTAAGGGGATAAGAATTAAATCTATTTCTATTTTTATACCATGTTTACCCAATTATTCTTCTTTTTGCTCTCTTCTTTAATTATAATTTCTACGATCTCCGTACTTCTTCTTGGATGGTTTGATTTGTTCTTATCAGTTAAATTATAAAACCGAATAGTCTCAAAAATAAAAACCGAACCTAACTGAATAATAATAAATAACCGAACTAAACCGACTGAATTATTTCGATAGGTTCGGTTTGGTTATTCGATTTCCTTACATTAAAAGATTTTATTAATAATTATTTTTATGTAAAGTTAATATTACACAGTTAATGATGTTGTTTGGCATTTACTTATATATTCAACAATTTTGTTTTTATTTTTCTTCACTACATTATAGATTGCCTATCGCAACCAATTTTAAAAAATCGTTATCGTAAGTCGTTGCATTATCTTGCATTATTTAATTTTATAATGTTTATGTAAGTCAAATGCAACGATTATATATGAATTGTTGCATTTGATTTATTTATAATTGTTCAATTTGAACTAAGGCAACAATAATATGACTTTTACAATATATTGTTGCCTTATTTAACTTGATAATTGGATAAAGTAATGGTGTACCATGTAAAACTACTATTCCAACGTTGCATTTAATAAAAATACAATTATTATATCTAATTAATTCAATAAATTTAATTTCACAACTTGTTAATTAAAGATTTTATATATAGTTTGTAAATAATTGAATTTATTGAAAATAGTGTAATATTTTTTTTAGGTAGTTATAGCAAAAAAACTACTCCCTCCATTTTTTATTATATGACGTTTTAGCTTTTTTTTTTTTTTTTTGGTAAGAAGGGAAGAAAAAAAAACAAACAAACAAAAACCTAACCCGGGATCAGTCTAGGAAGACTGACCCCAATCCTATCCTCAAGAAGAGAAGGTAACAGAAAAGAAGGAGGAACGGAAAGGGTAGAAACACCTAACATCCCCCCATGCCCAGCAGCTGCCAAGCGATCCGCCACGCGGTTTTGCTCCCTATAAATATGGGAGAAGGTAAGAGAATCGAAGGCAGGACGAAGCCTCAAGATGGCTTTAATGAGATTCTGACTCTTAAGACAAACAGCCTGTCTATCCGAAATCCTGTTGATAGCCTCCAAATTGTCAGACTCCACCGAAAGTCTTTTAACACCCATGCGAATGGCGAGTTTAATGCCAGACAAGATCCCCCAGAGCTCTGCAGTAAAGGAGGAGCCCGTACCTAAGTTATGGGTAAACCCAGCCAGCCAGGCGCCACCAGCATCCCGAAGAACTCCACCAGCAGCAATTCTGCCATTACTAAGGCAGGAGCCATCCGTATTCAACTTGACAACCCCTTCCCTGGGCTTCCTCCAACCAACTAACTGGACCTCTTTAACCGGGGAGGGGTGAACCAGGGGCTCTCCTTCAAAACTCTTTGTAATAACAGAGAGTTTTTTCGAGAAGTAAAACTGGAGGTCAGGAATAAAGACAGTCTTCTCAGCAAATAACTCTTCATTCCTCCATTTCCACATTTGGTGACAAATAATAGCGAAGAGAATAGCCCCGTGCTCCATACTGGCCAACAAATTCCCATTAACGCCTTCAGAGAACCAGTCAATATCAGAGAACCCCATAAAGGAAGGAAGGATGTGGTGAGGAAGGACCCCTTCCCAAACCTTTCTACTATTCGGGCAATCCCTCAAAGCATGGCACAATGTTTCCACATGGTCGTTGCATCTGCTACAGGCACCAGATACAGCCAAGTGCCTTCTGTGTCTATCTGCATTCGTGAGGAGCCTATCTTTGACTCCCAGCCATAGGAAACTCCTAATGCGGTAGGGGACTTTGAGGGCCCAAATGGAATTCCAAATTTCCAAAGGAGGATCAGCCCTATTAGGGGTAAAAGCTTCATAGGCCGATTTGCAAGAATAAGAACCATTATTAGTCAAGGCCCAGCAGTGTCTGTCCTTATCCTCCTCCTGATTACTAATCTTCACACTTCTAATATTAAGGAGGGTCTCCAGGCTAAGAAAGGAGTCGAACTTAGACCAGATCCAGTCTCCCTCCGAGTCCACCACATCAGCAATTCTCCAGGAGAGGAGATCATTCGGCGGAGGGGCGATGCACACCTCAATCAACGGTTTGTCACCAATCCAGGTGTCATACCAGAAACTAATGGATCTCCCATTACCCACCTCCAAGCCAATCCCCGTACAGAACTCAGCAAAAACAGCACTAAGCCCTTTCCAGAGGAAGGAACAGCTGACAACCCTCTCCTTCGGGCCACCAAAGATTCTATCTTTCCTATACTTGCCGCACAGAAGACGAACCCAAAGGGAGGAGGGGGATTGCCACATTCTCCAAAGAAGCTTCATTAACAGGACTTTATTATTGTCCTTAGCTTGCCTTATACCAAGACCCCCCCTGCTCTTAGGCTGGCAGGCTTCCTTCCAAGGGACCAGGTGAATCTTCCTCCCATCCCCAGACTCTCCCCACAGAAAACGCCGATTAATTTTATCAAGGTCGTTGAGGACCGGCTCAGGGAGCTTACAGGCTTGCATGATGTGATTTGGAGCAGCGCATTTGATAGACTGGATTAAAGTAAGGCGACCTGCAAGGGAAAGAGAATTAGCTTTCCAGCTAGCACACAAACCGTTAGATTTGTCCAAAATATCTTTAAAAGAGGCTTTGGACACCCTGTCACTATGAAGAGGGACCCCAAGGTATTTCCCAAACGATTGAGTCAGGGGAATGCCAGACATCTCACTCAGTCTTCTACACAAGCTATTATCCATATTCTTGGAACAAAGCATACGGGATTTATGGATGTTAATCTTCTGGCCAGAAGCCTCACAAAAGCAATCGAGGATATCCATCACAGCCTTAATTTGTTCCTCATTACCCTCCACAAAAAGCATGACATCATCAGCAAAGAGTAAATGGGTAACAGGGGGGCAATGTCTGTTGATGGAAACAGGGTGGAGAGTCCCTTTGCTCACCGCCTCTTGGATCAGGTGAGACAATCTTTCCATGGCAATAACAAAAAGGAAGGGGCTCATAGGATCCCCTTGACGAATACCCCTGGATGGAGAGAACTCATCCGACATATCCCCATTGATCATAACCTGGAAAACAGGAGAGGAGATACACTTTCCAATCAAATTCCTCCAGTTCTCCGGGATACCAGCTTTGGCTAAACTATCCAGAAGAAAGCTCCAGTTCAACCTATCATAGGCTTTCTCCAGATCCAGCTTGAGAGCCACGATCCCTTTCTTGCCTTTCTTAATCTTCATAGAATGGACAACCTCCTGGGCAATAACAACGTTATCCATCAATTGTCTTCCAGGAACAAAGCTCCCTTGATTTTGGCTGATAATATCCGGAAGGATCTTCCGGATTCTATTAGCCACAATCTTAGTAATAGCTTTATACAAGACATTACAAAGACTGATGGGTCTCATCTGGAGAAAGGAAGAAGGCTTGGCAACCTTAGGAATCAAGACAATGAGGGTTTTATTAACCAAACTGATATCGTTCAAACCACCAAAGACACCTAACACAAAGCTGTATATACCCTCTTTAACAGTGTCCCAGTGTTTATGATAGAAACTAGCGGGGATACCATCAATACCAGGAGCCTTAGTGGAACCGATGCTGGAGAAGGCCAGATCAATCTCTTTAAGCTCAATGGGATGGAAAGCATTATTAATAGCATCCTCCCCCAAACGAGGAAAGGAAATGCCAGAGTGGGCACTCTCTAGGTCCACAGCTTCCTCTCTGAACAGGTCCTTGTAGAAATCAAGGGCAAGGCGCCGAATGTCCTCCTCCTCAAAAATCCACTCACCACTTTCATCTTTAATAGCCTCGATCCTATTTCGCTGTCTCCTAATGATCGTTGAGAGGTGGAAAAACCTGGTATTCCGGTCCCCGTCTTGAATCCAAGCCTTCCTAGATTTCTGGAACCACAGAAGCTCTTCCTGTCTAAGCACAGCTTCCAACTCGTTCTGAAGAGCTCTTAGGTGACCATTCAGGCTATGATCAAAACGAACCTCCAAGCAACGCTGAACACCTTCCATTCTCCTCAAGAGTTTGTTCTTCCTCCTGATAATATGACCAAAAGTATTTTTATTCCAAACAGCCACATTCCTCCTGAATTCCTCAGTAGCGAGGAGAACATCAGAGTGGGGATGCCAATTGCTTTTAACGAAATCCTTAAACTCGGGGTGAGACTCCCAAGCCACCAGATACCTAAAAGGTCTATTACCTTTCAGCCGATTTCCTTTGACCAAATTAATGAGGATAGGGCAATGGTCTGAGTGACGGAAAGGGAGATTAAGTACCTTGACCTCAGAAAACCTATAAATCGCTGCAACATTAGCGTACACCTTATCCAACCTAACAAACACACTATTCCTTTTCCAGGTAAATTTGTGGCCAGCAGCACCCAGGTCCGAAAGCCCACACATATCCATACTTTGCTTATGATTAAGACACCGGTTCACATAATGATTACCCCCTCCTCTCTGATCACTCAAGAGGGCAATGTCATTAAAATCCCCGGCAACCAACCACGCCTCCACCATGTTAGAGCTAAAAGAATGAAGGATCTCCCACAGCCTTCTTCGGTTAGTCGAAACAGGATCAGCATAGACGAAGGTAATAAAGAAGGGTTTATTACCCGGGTAACACACCTTACTATGGATGAATTGACTGTCCATAGTAACAATATCAATATTGACTTGACCTGGCTTCCAAAAGAGCCAAATCCCCCCTGCCCGGCCAGTAGCCTCCGACCTGACGCAATTCCAATTCTTAAACTTTCTAACCACCTCATCTGCTTTGGCTCCACTAACCTTGGTCTCAAGAAGGACAAAGCAGGAAGGGTTAAACTGTTTAATGAGATCATTGACATGAATGCGGGTAGCCTTGCTCGCCGCACCTCTAACATTCCAAACGAAGAAGTCCATCAGAGGGGGAGACTACAGACGCAGGCCCAAACCCTAGATCAGGTATTTGTTTGGGGCTCCGGAGAGCCTAGAGGCGGTCCTAGAAGGACCCCTTTTATCCAAAGAATTCAAACCATGAAGGTTCTTTTTAGGTTTCCCTTTGGGATTCTTCATGTTTAACTTACTCACTCCTATAGTCTTACCAATAGGAGCATCAACAGGAGGATGTAGAGTACTCGCCTCCCTACTCAAACCCTTCCCAGCTGACAGGATAGACTGGGGAATCTCTTTGCCTTTAGCAGAAGCATTAGAGACAAAGAGAGGATTAATAGAATTACCCAGACTAGAGGCATGCTCTACCGACTCCAGACCAGGCATGCTTAAATCAATCTGCTTATCAGAAGGATCCGAGTCTTGATCTTCCTCCATAGACAAAACACCGAACCTTGACCCGGAACCCGAAGCTGAGTCCACTCCAGTCTCAATCCCCTTCTTAATATCCGGGGGTCTGACCTTGATCTCAGGAGCAATCTGGAGAGTAGTCATCTTCGTACTGATATCTGGTGAATGATTAGCATTAACATTAGCCTGTGGCTTCCTTCTCACTGGTCTCTTGGCAAGCATCCATGGGCCAAAGCTCCTTACTTCCCCTTGACTCTTCTCAGCTTCGCCTATAATAGGTTGCACCAACTCCTCCACGTCCTTCCTCCTCTTAGGACAACCCTCAAGGGTATGGCCAAACATACCACATTCATAGCAGATGTTGTGTATACCTTCATATTCAATATGATAAACCTTGTTTTGAGTACAGAACTGAGAAAGAAGAGGCTTAGCGAGATCAATATCGATACAGACCCTGGCAAACTTGCCTCTCACTGCCCCAATGGTAGTCTTATCAACATGGTGGACTTTCCCAACAAGGCTACCAATCTTGTTCAGGAACCTATCACTGTAGTATTCAAGAGGTAGGCCCGGGAACCTAACCCAAGTAAGGATCCTGTTAACAGAGCAATCATGGGGATCAAAATTTGGGACCCAAGGTCTTAGAGCCAACACATGATTGGAGATAATATACGGACCACCATTCACAACAGCATTGAAATCCTCAGCCCTTGTGAATTTAATGACATAATAGTCATTTTCAAGGTCTGTGATAGTAACCTTTCCTTTCTTTGCCCATTGAGCCTGGATCCTCTGGGCAAAATAATTGAAACTGATCCTTTTCCCCAACACAGTGACGATTAACGCCAATTTCCACTTCGATCTCATGACCCGCTTGTCATCTGAGGACAGCCGGATCCTAGGACACAGCGGGTTATCAGGCTCTCCATCCTCAGAATCGGAATCAGAGAGAAAATCCCCGGAATCATTCTCAAAAGCATCCACCTCCATCATGGGATCCTCCTCTGACACCCCTAGCAACTTATCCCTCCAGGAGGGCCCTCCCAAATCCACGGAAACTTCCGCTTGAGCGGCTTGCGTAGTCTGTGCGGCTTGCGCGGCCTGCACGGCCTGCGCGGCCAACGAAAGTCGCACGGCATGCTCATCCTGCTGGGGAGAGACGGCCGGTACTCCCTGTGGCCCAAGCACCGGAAGCGGCCCTCTAACTCCGGAATCATACGCGCGTCCCTCCGCGAAAAACGAGTCCAAAGCCGCGGCCGCGGCACCAACACCTTCCAGCCCCCGATCGGCCGCCGCATCCCTAGAAGCCCCCAACGACACCGACGCACCCCTAGCACCCCCCGTCGAAACCGCCGAATCTGCCTCCCCACCATCCACCCACTCCGATCTACTCCTATCCCTCGACCGATCCCTCCGAATCCCGCTGCTCCGCCTCCTCCCCCGAGGAGATCCCTCGGATCTCCCATCATCCGCCGCCGCCCACGCCTCATCGATCCCGGAGCCATTGCCCCGCCCGCGCCCCGCCACCACCAGATCCGACACAGGCCAGCCGCCTGCCTTCACCGACCCATCCCCCTTAACCTTCACGATCGCCTTGGTCATCGCCAAGAGAGAGAGAGAGAGATTTACTTTTCTTAAATTCTACTATTAGTTATAGTTAATTTAGTTATAACTAATTGAGAGAGAGAGAGAGAGAGAGAAAATTGAGTTATAAAATTGATCCTGTGTTTTAGAGAGAGAAGAGAGATCTGAAAGAGAGGAGATAGATCTAAAAGAGAGAAATAGATCTGAGAGAGAGAAGATAGATCTCAAAATTCTCCATCTTCATAAAAATTCTTCACCATGACAACAGATCTGAGAGAGAGAAGCCAGATCTGAAAAAGAGAAGATAGATCTAAAAGAGAGAGAAAGATCTAAAAGAGAATAGATCTCAAAACTCTCAATCTTCATAAAAATTCTTCACCATGACACGTTTTAGCTTTTTTAATTTGTTTGTTCCTTTTTATATGTCGTTTTGTATTATTAATGCACTTTTAGAAATATTTTCTCAATTTTGCCCTTATTTATGATAAGAGAGATACGTTTACTATTAATGCAAATAATCCTAATTTTTTGAAGCAAAAATAATCCTAATTAAGCCATAAAAATTAAGAAGAGAGAATTTTCGAATAGAAAAGTAGAAATTGAGGAGAGAGGTATTAAGGATAAATTAGTCATTTTAATAATATAATTAATGTTGCATTAATCCTAATGAAAAACCTTAAACGACTTATAAAAAAGATAGGAGAGAGTAATAAAAAACAACTAAAAAAAATACTAATTAATTAATATATTAAGAATTTGATATTTTTTATATTAAGATTTGGTGTTTAGTAGTATATTAATAATTTGTTCCAGTTAATTAAGAAATAACCTACTAAAAAATCATACCAAATTAATATTTTCATTTCTCACCATTAACTTTTTTTCCCCAATTTTCACTACCCCCAAATTTGACTTACTATTTTCACTTCCCTCCAATTTTCACTTCCCTCCAATAATTTGATGCAATTTTTATTTCCCACTTATTCAATTTCACTTTCTTAGTGATCCGTTCTTTCTCCCTCTCTCTCACTTCACTGGTAACCTTGAGCCTTTGTTTGGAAGTCTGAAGGTTAACGGATGAGAGAGTTAAAGGAGGTAATGGAAAGGGAAGGAAAGTGATGGAAAGGGAAGTTAAAAATTAACCTTGTTTGAGAGTTTATAAGATGTAAATGAGATTAAATGTTTAATCTCGTTTGAGAGTTTAAATATGGAGGGGAAGGAAAGTTAAATTTACTCTGCAGAGACAAGAAATTTTAAAAAAGTTTACGTTACTCCCATTAACCCCCAATTTGGAGATTGGAGGTTAGAGGAAGTAAATATTTAACCCCAATAACATTCATTTACTCTAATTTACTCTCATTAACCTTCCATTACTCCCATTTACTCTCATTAACCTCCTCCCAAATAAGGGCTTGATTAGAAGGATTAAAAAAGGAAGAGTAGAGAATGGTAGAGAAAGATAAAGAAGGGGAAGGAAGAGAAATTTCTAACCCTTCCAAACCCACCAAATTGGAGGGATGAAAATTGTATGGAATTTCTTAAAAAAAAACCTCCAAACCTTTACCCTTCATTCTCACCGGCCCTTCTCTTCTCTCATTCACGATCTCAAATTCACTCACCGGCCTTCTTCCTGTCAAACCGATTAGGAATTTCTAGGTTTCTCATCAGGCTCAATGGATTAGAGAATGAATCTCATTTCCTGCTTACCTAAAAATACACTATTAACAACAAAGACAAAGACAAAAGAAGCTCATTTCTTACTCCTTGCGCGCTGGTCTCCAGGTCTGGTGCATTTCTATCTGTTTATCTGTTGCATTTCTTTTACTTGACTTAGGAATTTAGGTTTGAATTCAAGAAAATTTAATTGGGAATCCTTGAAAAATTATTGATGTTTTCTTCAAAGAGGACATTTACTTGTTTATTTTAGGTAATTATTGATTTCTGTTGTGCTCAAGTGTTAATTCAATTGGGATGGGTATGTTGATCTAGTGCAGACGGTACCAAAGCATGACCTAAAACTTCAAGTTGTTATGCGGTTCTATCAATGTGAAGAGGCTAAAAAGTTTTTTTGTGCTGCTGAAATTACACTTTGCATATACTGGTAGTCATTTACTGTCAGTCTTATTATGTGGAGAAAGTGTGCTCTCTGTTCAATCACAAAATTTTGATAGAAATGTATCATACTTTTCAACAAGGTGCTAATACATACTTAAACATATTGATATTTGATGTTGTCATATTTGGACCATGAATAGGAGTTTCTAGTCCTTGATTGGATATATGGGTGGGGCCTCATTTTATATTCTGACTAATATCTTCAATGAAATACAGTGAAAGAGGAGATGCAGCTCATGCTGGGACATGCCTTTCTAAAGCTATAAGGGCAGCTCCTAATGATATTGCTCTAAGAGTTCTGCTTGCATTGCATTTTGTTAAGCTTGGAGATTTGCAAAGGGCTACAGAGTCATATGAAAGAATATCATGATTTTTCCTGAAGATGTCGAGGCTTTAAAGATAGCTGCAAAGGTTTTTATTTTTTCGTTTATCTTAATTAGAGCTTTATTTGTTTTCCTATGCTTGCAAAATCAATTCACAATATTTTGTGGTCAAATCCTTTTCATTGCGATACTAATATAACTATGGCATTCTGTTTTTGCCCTTATATGCTTTGTGTGGTCTGTATCTAACTTTTAGCATCGAATGCTGCAACCTATACAGCTGTATATGGTAGACAGACCTATATCTAGTATACTGATAAGAAATCAATATAGAGAAATAAAGATATGGGAATAAAATGGGATTCAATATGAAATATCACTAATAGCTTCAATAGAACAGTAACTGATCCTACAAAAAGTAAGAATAGTAAAGCAGTGTTTTTTCTGTTGTGAAAGCCAATTGGAGCTCTAATAAGTAAAGGAAAAAGTTACTAGCCTTAAGGTTCAATGAAGCTTTGATAGGATGCTAATGTTCTGTTCATTTTTCGATTTCCTTGTGCAAGATAAACTTTCATCATTATGTAGGGTGGATGTTATGGTATTAAAATGAAATATCTAACTTTGCTCTTCAAAGAGACCTCTAACTAGGTGGAGGATAATAATTAGTATCGGTACTCTCTTGGCATTGTACTTTCTTGTTGGTTTCAATATTATCAACTATTATTGCTATATGTTAATTCACTACAAGTCTACAATCATATTGAGTTGTTTTGATGAAATTAACCGCAGGTACACCTCTGCCATCTGTGGAAAAGCCTCGTCAAGGTATATTTTCGTGCTTGGGCGCTGTTCAGCGTTTGTAGGATTCTTTGCTTTCACATGTTCTTCAATTTGGTTGAATAATGAAAACCATGCCTCTAATTCTTCTCGTGATGCTTCTAATCCAATTTTCATACCAATACTCAAGGAGTTTCGTCCCCCTTGTCCTTCTCCAGAACTTACACGGGCAGACATTGTCTCATCTGTGTTGAAAAAGCTAGGTGATCTTGAACAGAAGGTTGACATGCTATATGAAGCCTCTTCGGAGGCCTTGTGAGAAAGAGGAGTTGCAAAATGCTGTTGTTTGTCAAGTTGATGCATTAGAAGCAGAGTTGATTACTACAAAAAAAGGTGATTACTTCTCTATTTCATACCCTTCATTCATGCCTTCAATAAGTGGTGTGAGATCACTGGTTTATGTGTCCATCTGCTTATGCTTCTTCCCTTGTAGGCTTTGCATGAAGCTTTAATAAGACAAGAAGAGCTTCTTACATATATTGATAGACAATGCTCAACTGTTTAATTGATATTGTCTGATTTTAGGTTTTTATTCCATTAACTACCTCATGTTTTATTTTTAGGACAGGAAATGTGTACTTGCTTTGTTACAGTTAGATTTGCTTGCTATGTTAGGCTTCATTAAGTTAGTTACTGTCATGGAACCATTTTAACCAAAAGCTCGAGCTTTTGGTTCAAACGGTTTCATGACATGGTATCAGAGCCGGTATGACCAAGTGGTCCAGGGTTCTCCATTTGTTGATTAAATTGTAGGACATGGTAATATGGGCTGTGTTGTCATGCTTCAAACCCAAGTGAGCTTTCGCATGTGGGGGTGTGTCACACATTAATATGGAGTGGACCTTGAACTATCAGCTTGAGCTTTTAGTTCAAACGGTTCCTTGACATGAGGTTCAAACGGTTTCATGACAGTTACAATTGAATCTCTAGATGCAGTTTATAAAAAATCTGTAAGATATATGAATTTAGGAACCTTCTAATTTCTTTCAGTCTAGTTACTTGATGCAGTGTTCAGTTAGTAATTGTAGTATTTAGGGTTTCATGTTTTAGTCTAATCTCGCAGGAGTATTCTTTTAACGGAGGGAGAGTGTGGTTTTATGTAAGACATAAGTGGCTGTTGTGGAAGTCAGTATTTAAAGTGATATCATGATTGAGAGAAGATGGAAACATATAAAAATTAGTTGATTTAGCCTGTGCCAATTAGGGTGATAATTTTTGACACGATAACACGTTTTAGAGAGATAATCTGATTGACACGATTATGATTTTTAGTGTCTTTATATCATATATAATGGTGCATAACACGATTATGACAACTCAACCCGAAGTGCCATCTTTAGTACTAACAACAAGTTTACTGTCCATTCTTATTACTCCGATCCCTCGTAGTACTTTTCTTGTTCCATTTTCCTGCTGCATCTTGCTAGGATTCTTTTCTTAGGAACCTTTGGACCTCTGTTATTGAGCATTCATACACACCATATTATGTATTCATCACATGCCTTCTTTTTCTTTTCAAGGCAAGTTTCTTTCTTTACCGAAGTGGGGTTTTATTAAGAGATACAAAAATTAGATTAGACCTTTGTAAGGTGAAGGTGTTGTGTTTTTGGAGCCATATCGTCAGCACCATTCATCTTTGTCTTTTTCCATAAATGCTCGCTAAATACGCAGAGTAGTTGAACTTGCAGTATTAGTGATTCAAGTGCCCACAACGCTACATTGAAAGAAAAAAAGAATAGAAAAAAATAGAAACTTTATATAGAAATGAAATCAATCTTAGTTTCAAATGTGAATTAGTGTACAATCGTACTAAATTGGTAGACAAACATTAAATAGACCATTAACATAGTTACAGGAAATCCAAGAAATATCATGCTTAACAAAGATTCTAATAATATGATTCTAAATCAAATATAAGTTAGAACAATAAATGATATACACCAATTATATAATAAATCTAATTTCTAATTATTTTTAATTGATTTCGGTCGGTTCGGTTAATTTGGTAATTTTGATTTAAAAACTGAACCGATTGAAATTATTGAAATATTATAAAAAATAAAACCAAAACCGAACCTAATAGACCAAAAAAACCGAGTTATTTCGGTCCGGTTCGGTTTTTGAAGACCCTACTAAAAACTAAAGAGATAAATTGACTTTTATTTATTTATTTTCAAGGAAGAAAAGGAATGATAAAAAATGATAGATTAAAAAGAAATGCTTGAAATACAATTATATTGTAGGATTTATGTTTGAGTTGGGACCTTTCAAATAATAGTTTGGTATTAATATTCAATTTTATATGTATAGAAAATATTTTAATTCTCCGTATATTTAACATATTTAAACTAAAGAACTCCATCACAAATTATTTTGATTAATATAAAAATATTTAAAAAGATATTCCAATAGAAAAAAAATAGATATTTTAAGAATATGGCAAGATTTATTTATTTAGTTATTTATTTCGAAGAAATATTTATTTATTTAGATTAAACAAGCTTTTGTAATTAACTACATCTTTTAAATTGATTTTTATTAATTAAATGATTTGATATTTTTTAAAAGTTAAAATTTGTTATTTATTTCATGATTTTAATTTTACTTTAGATATATTGAATGTGTATGTTAACCCGAAGTAAAATGAGGGTATCCTTCTCGTAGAAGTATAAAAATGGATCAATTTTATATTGGATCTAATTTAACCTTTAAGCTACTTCTTCGCATGTTGATTGGCATGTGATGAGATGGACCCCCTAACGTTTTGGGCCATGAGCAATTTTACTCTTAATGTCTAAAATGGTGCAATTTTACCCCTACTGTTGGAAGCCAAGAGCAATTTTACCCCTAACATTAATAAATTGGGTCAATTTGAGAAATAATTTGTCAAACTGTTTTCTCGGTCATGAATCTTGTTATCTGCACTTCATACGTGTGTCATTTATCAGTAACAAATCACAAACATTCATTGGGATGTGAAAAAAATATAAAAATATACTGTCTTTTTGTACGGAATAGACAAAAAAATTTCAAAAAATCCACCGAATTTATAAATATTAATCTCAAATTCTATTATTAAATTATAAAAAACCTGAAATCCTTTTTTAGAACGAATTATTATGCAATTGGTGCAGAATAATGAACAAAAATATCTGTGTTTTATAATAGTGTTTGAAATTGACCCAATTGATCAACGTTAGGGGTAAAATTGCTCTTGGCTTCCAACATTAGGGGTAAAATTGCATCATTTTAGACGTTAAGGGTAAAATTGCTCCTAGCTTAAAACGTTAGGAGTATTTTTGCACCTTAACCCCAAACCTTCTTCTTCTCTCAACATCTTATTGGACAAACGATTCTAAAGAAAAAGATAAAAACTCTTACACTTAGAAACCAAATGAACTAGAAGTCATCACGTGATATTACCATAACATTTTTTCTCAAACATGGTTAGGTACACAAAGAAGTTTTTCATTACTTAAGTTCTCAACAATTTTGTTAGTGTATGCTCTAGTTTTGCAATATTGTTTTTAACATTTTATGAATTAATAAAGGCGATAATTTATTGTATTTATTTTCTTGAGCAAATTAACTTAACATACACTACATCGAATGAGCTTTCAGATAGCGGTTAAAAATTGTCATTCTAAAGAAAATAAAACTATCACAGGGCTTGCTGACGACTGTTGCTGCTTTAGAAGACGGAAAAAAGCTGTCATCTGTAATACTTTCCCATGATACGACCCAATTGCTCTCTATCATCTAACCATAAATTATATGGCGATTACAAGAATAAAAGTCACCGAATTTTTATATTCTCATGACTCCATGTTTAAATAATCTATCAAAATATTAAGTTAAAATGTAGATATTATGTTAATGTTATGACAGTTTTTGTTTCCTGCTTATCCTTGTAACGCAATTCACATGACATAAGTTGTATTAAATTTTGTTAAAGTGTTGACGTTCAGGTGACAATATATCTAAACATATATGTCAAGTTAAAAAAATTCACATGACATTATTTTTAAATAATCTGTCAGCTAACATCCTTAAATGTAGTTGTTATACTAATATCATGACAATTTTAGTTTATATGTTTGTCGTTGGAACGTAATTAGTATGACAGTTTGTTACCACTTTTGTTTTATAGAAAGTAAGATGGAATTTTCTTATGATAATTCTGTCATTGTTGTAAACTTGTATATATAACCAAAGTGTTATCACAACATAATGCAAATAATATGTAAATAACTTTTATATATAACATCCAACGTGTACATACACCAAAATATGCACAAATCGCACATATAAAACTATACATGTCAGGGACGGATCTACAGTGGGGGCAATGGGGGCACTTGCCCCCACTGAGATCTAAAAATGTGTAGAACTTCATATATATAATTTTTGATATCTGGAGTTTGCCCACAGTCGTCCATGGCTGCCGCTAGCTTATTTCAGGTTGAGAGAGGTTGAAGATGAAGACGTTTGATTTTAAATTCGTTTTGGTCTTATGCTTTGGAAAACGATGTCGTTCAAATAAGTGGAACCTGAGTTGTTTACAAATCACAAAGCCCAAGACAAACTAAATCCAAATAGTATCTGTTTGGATAAGTTAGAAGAAATAAAATAGTAAAAAAAAAAGAGAAAAGGTGAGAGGAAAGGTTTATTTAACTAATTTTTTATTTTTTTTTATTAAGGACTGCCTCGACTTCTACCACCATGATTAGGAAAAATATAACCCAATTTTCTATTTGTTTTATTCATTTACTATTATAATTTTTTTGGATAGAAATTCATTTACTATTATATTATTCTTATTAGAAAATGGATATAAACTCAAATTATTGAAATTGAACTCATGCTTATATAATCAGAATTAGAGGTCAAATTAATTCTTAAAGTTAATAGTCAAAATTAATTTAACTTAAATAAATTTAGGTATCAACTCGGTTTTCAAGTTGAATAATTTTGAAAAATTGATCTGAATACAATCGATTTTAATAACAAAAAATGATAAAATTTGGGTCAATTCGTCTAAATTTTCAATTTAGAAGCTGGGTTGATATTCAAAGTTTGGTTTGGATTAAATTGATTATAACTGCGAAGTTTAAGAGCCATTTTAACCTTAATTCGTTATAATTCCTATATTGAACTTTTTATTTTTATACATTTTTTATTGCGTACATTTTTTTTATGTATATTTTGTGTATGTTTTTATTTTACACTATGTATATAGTTTGCCCCCACTGATTATAAATTTTGGATCCGTCCCTGATACATTTACGCAATTCGACTTAAAGCCAACATAACAACGTGCCCAAATTTAAAAGACGCTCGTAAAAACCTAATTTTTCTTCTTACCTTCTCCATCCACCGATCTCACCTCTGAAAGTAAGATGATACTTCCAGTTTCTCCATCTTCATCTCCGATAAGCCGTCTTCTTCTCTGTTCGTTCTCAAACAACTCCATCTGGGTAGGTTATGTTGGGTTTTTTTAAAGTAATTTGGGTTTAAATGTTTAATGTGCAAAATTATTAATTGCGGGTTCTTTCATCTCCGGTTCTATCTAGGTAAGTAATGTTTAGTTTTTTTAGTTATGTTGGTGTTATGGTATTAAGTTATTCGGGCTTATGTCAAGAAAGCTCAGCATGGCTTATGGGCTTCAGATAGGCCCTGGCCCATTCAAGAGAAGGAGCGAGTTAGTCTTGACCGAAGCTTGGATTAAGATCAAAGCTTTGGTCATCTTAACATTGTCGAACGTAGTCTTTAAAGGAGAATTTTGGAGACATGTGGACCAATCAATGCATTGAACTCCAAATACACGCTCCTAACTTTCATAAACATGTTGGCACGTAAAGATAACGTCACTATCATAAGCCACCACATGTCTAAAGATACAACTCTAATCATCTATAAATAGTAGAAGTATCCCAAGAATCCAGGTATCTAATTTCTTAATCACTCTAATACATATTTCATTTGGTCTTTAGTATTCTCTCGATTATCAACTGATTTTAGCATCAGAGATGGTTCACCGGTCTCTGGGCCCTTTTTATTTGAATTGCCACCCTTTGAAACCGCTCAACCCATTCCTTTAACGATTCACTCGAATCCTGAACTAAATAGTTCAAATCTTGCATAGTTTTGCTTTCAGGAATGAAGGTGATAAAGTGGTCACAAAACTCCTAAGGTATTTGCTTGAAGGACCGAATAGACCCAAGTAGCAGTTGATCATACTAGTAAGCACACGAGTCTCTTAATGTTGTTGCAAATAGTCTGCACATGACTGCATCAGTGGCCGTAGTGGTTTGTAGAGCCCTCTGGAAAAAAATTACATGAAGAGTGGGATCGGCCATCCTGTTGTAATCTTTCAGTATCGGATACTTAAATCCTCTAGGCATTAGCTGGCTCATGATTTCTGCACTCAAAGGAGTTTTAGTCTCAATAGCCACCGAACCCTTAGCATGGAAACCTTCATCTTTCATAGCCTGTCGAAGCTCCCCTTTAATGAGATTCAGCATTTCTTCCTTCAATGAGAGCTCCTTCATTTTTTGCCTCATGGGCTCCGAATCACGATGATTAAGGGACTTAGATGCACTAGAACTTCTTTTATGAGAACCGTGATGTCTAACCAATGATCATATCTTCGTCTATTTGGGGATCTTAAGTTTTTTCCTCTAACCGATGGTCGTGGCCTCACCGGAGAAGGTGAGTGATGATACCTCCGATATTGAGGGCTATCAGATCTTTCTCTAGATCTTCCTCTCATCTTCTCAGGCTGAGACTCTGGTGAACGATCCTTGTTCTTAGGGCATGTCTTTGTGGTGTGATGTCTTATAGGACAAGCAACATAACTGCCCCTTTCTTTATTTCTACCAACCCTCATTGCCTCTAGTAATTCCAAATGCATTGCCTTCATCTAAGAGGTATGCTCAGCCCTTAAAATGTTCATCAACTATTGTACAAAGACGATGTTATAGATTAACTGTTTTGTAAGGTTATCCATGAAGCAACGCTGCTCTGGCTCCAAAGACCCCAGATAAGCCTCAATTTGCTAATCAAGCACTGGTGTAACAAAGAGAGGTTGGATTGGCTGATTACAAGAATCTAACAAGCCACGATTGGTAATAGCTGAAGAACTAGGTATATCTTCCACTCTTTGACTGAATGGAACTAGAGAATGGGTAATTGGTTGAACAATTTATGGAGTAACCTGTTGAAGAATAGGCTCAATTGTGGGATGTACAACAGATGATTAAACGTAAACCATCTTGCTACGGAGTAAGACCCACGCTCACCGCACCAAAATGTTATCGTACTTCTGTGTAACAAATCTCTAGCTAGGATTCCGGTCACCAAAAAACACAAAAACCATTATAAAAGAGGTCTGAGACCGACGAACCCTCTCCAATGCTAAAGTCAGTTGATAATCGAGAGAATACCAAAGACCAAATGAAATGTATAAGAGTGATTAAGAAATTAGATACCTAGATTCTTGGGATACTTCTACTATTTATAGATGATTAGAGTTGTATCTTTGGACATGTGGCAACTTATGATAAGTCAATGGACCCTATCTTTGCACGCCAACATGTTTATGAAAGTGAGGAGCGTGTATTTAGAGTCCAATGCATTGATTGGTCCACGTGTCTCCAAAATGCTCCTTTGAGGACTACATTCGGCAATGTTAAGATGACCGAAGCTTTGATCATAATCCAAGCTTCGGTCAAGACTAACATTGCTCCTTCTCTTGAATGGGCCAATGCCCATCTGAACCCCTTAAGTCATACTGGGCTTTCTTGACATAAGCCCGAATAACTTAATACCTTAACAGGTGGCGAAGCCAAAAAGGCCTTCAGATGCTCGAAAGATGACTGACATTTGGTAGTCCATATGAAGTTCTTCACTCCTTTTAGGCTTTTATAAAATGACATGCATCTTTTGGCCGAACAAGAAATAAACCGACCCAAAGCGTTTATTTTCCCATTCAGCTTTTGGATGTCATTAATTTTCTTCGGTGGTTCCATATTAACGATTGCTTGGATTGCTTCAATTCTTCTCTAAGATATCATGAAACCAAGAAACTTTCCTAAAGAAACTCTGAAAGTACACTTCTCAGGATTCAACTTCAAATTATGCTCCTGTAAAGTAGCGAAGACTATGGCCAAATCTGTTGCATGCTCCTCCACTAAATGACTTTTCATGATCATATCATCAATATATACCTCCACTTTATCCCCAATAACATCACCAAAGATTTTATTTACCAGTCTCTGGTAAGTTGCCCCTGCATTCATCAAACCGAAAGGCATTACTTTGTACTCATATGTCCCTTTGTCTGTCTGAAAGCAGACATTCCCAATGTCATCAGGATTCATGGGGATCTGATGGTACCCAGCTACTGCATCTAACAAAGAGTAAATTGCATATCCAGTAGTGGAATCAATCAAGGTGTCTATACAAGGCAAAGGATAAGAATCCTTCAGACATGCCTTATTTAGATCGGTGAAATGCACAGACATCCTCCACTTACTATTAGCCTTCTTTACTAAAACAAAGTTCGATATCCACTCTTGCAAAGACTACCTCCTCAATGTGTTGGCAATCTAACAACTCTTTTACTTCAGCCCTGATAACCTGTTGTTTATGCAAACCATGGTTTCTTAACTTTTGCTTGATAGTGAAGGAAAATAGACAAGCCTGAGCGCAGTGGAATAATAAAATTTTATCTATTTTATCTATTTCTTTTTTCCAAGATCTGTTAATTGTTATTTCATATAAAGAGGGATAGAAAGTAATACCTTCGGTGAAGAACTATCTACGGTTGCAAACGAAGTGTCCACAACTCTTAATCCGTGTATCACGAACAACAAAAGAAACAACACAGAAAAAGATAACTAATCAGTAATCAACCTTAATAATAGCAATCGCAATGATTGCCTCTAACAGAAATCGATACGAGATCAAAGAGAGAGTAAGAAATAATGTAGATTAGCCGAGACGAAGATGGAACGGTTCCTCCTCCTTTATTATTGTGTTGATCGAAATTTAGGGGTTAGGGTGTCTATTTATAGACTTCTCAAAATCCTAATCCCAGTTGTGTTAGGTAATTAAATAATTAGAATCTTATTCGGAATAGGATTACTAATTAGATAATTAAATAAACACTTTATTATTATCTAAATAATAACTAATTATATCTAGATAATATTATTAATCAAATTAATAATTTAATTATTGTTAGGGATAATTAATTAGAGTTTCAATCACATAAAAACTTCTTAATATTATCAGATAATAATTTAATTTAATTTATAATCATAATATAATTATAATTATTAAATCAAATTAATATCCCTATTTAATTAATGAATTTCGGCCCATATATTGTGTCTCACTAATTTACACTTTCGTCCTCCGATTCCAAGTCCCATATGCGACCCATTAGGTCCTTTATTGCCACTAGCCGTATATATCCTTTGAAATTATTCATCACGATTAATTCCAACATATATATAACGGAATACCGTCGCGAGCTGTTACTAGCAGAACCTATGATATTCCCCCAGAGCAATTAAGAAGTCAGGTTGATAATTGACGTTAACCTTTCTGTATTAGGTACAGTATAATACGATCCTTCATCAACTATATCCTGTCGGTCAATTCCTTATAACCATGGAATGTGTCAAGGTTACATATAACGAAGAGTCCAGTTTTACTTGTACAGGTTGAATTCACTCTGAAAGATAAGTTAAGTGAAATGTTCATTTCTACTCTTAACTCTATCACCCTGCAAGGATTTCAGTCAATTCACCACAAGCGGCCAGTTGGATATATCTCCCACTTATCGGGAGTGACGAATGCTCAATCTGACATTAACTATTCTGCAATTACTTTGTGTGATACCTAACCCTGCTCTCACACACCCCAGGCTCTCACCTGTTGGATCGTGCTCGCACAGAATCAAAGTATCAGACTCCATAATCCAGAATCACTAATTAACGAATGTTTGAGTCTGAGGATTAGTTATACCTACTAATACCAATGAGATGAACAGTTGACACATTAGATAAATCAATCCATTCTGTTATCTCAAGTCGGGTCCCAATCCTAATGAACTCCTTCACCGGATCCATGTAACTGTCTAGATATCTGAATATCTAAAGCTTGTGAGATCTAGCTTTCTGTCTCGACAGAAAATACTGTTACATGCAAGTCTCAACAGTAATATGCCAACCCCTATAACATATTACTTGACTTGGGTTTACTTTAAGTCTATTGGTCTATTATAAAGTACAGTCTCACTTCATGCTTGTATGAACACTTTATAACTACTTAAATAAACTTAGGGTTACTTTCTTTATGAAAGATTTGTGCCTTTATATATAGTTACATTTTAATGCTATATATCTGATTAAACAAATGACTAAATAAACAAATTATTCATTAATATTTATATCCTAAAACAATTGTCTATAGGACATAAACCCCAACAGATAGGAGTAACATCCTTCTTGATATTCAATAAGTGCATCATAAGATTCGATGATACTCCGATTATATCAGCTGGAGACCATGTAAAGGTCTGGACCTTTGCTTTTAAAGTGGAAATTATGTCTGGCTTCGGTTGCTCCGAAATCTTTGAAGCAATTTGGACAGACCTTCCTTCGGCTAACCATATTGTCTCCAAATCTCTTACTGGTTTGGCTCTTTCACGCTCTTCTTCCTCAAGATCTTGTATTAGCTTCATTTTTAATGAAGCCAAATAAGCTTCCTAGGCCACCACTTGGTTACCCTATGCCACTGTCATACCTTCTTTAGTTGGAATTTTCCAAGCCAAATGATGGATAGATAAAGCCCTAGCAAAATTCTGATAAGAGTGGTCGCCCTATGATGACATTGTAAGGTAACACCGAATCAATCACCAAAAATTCAGCTTTGGAATTCCACTTTATTGGGCCATCACCAATAGATACTTGCAAATTAACACTACCTAGTAAAGGTACAGTATGACTAGAAATTTCAACCAATAGTGACAAAGTAGGAATCAATCAGTCATGGTTAAGTTTTAATGCTTCATATGCCTTTTTGGTGATGATGTTCGCAGAACTTCCAATATCAATGAATGCTCTATGAACCTTATATTCATCCAAATTGATCTCAATTACCAAAGCATTGTTATATGCTTGTTGATTAAAACTACCGAATGAAAACTCGGCCTTGAAACTGGAAACTCTCTCATTGCCTTTTTCCATCATTCGTCTTTTAATAGAACGATCTTTCCCTGGACCTCCTGCTATTACATTGATAACCCCTCTAGGAGCATGCTTGACCTGTTGCTTATCCTTGGGCTCCTTTGTCGTGATGTCATTCTTTAAAAATCTATCCAGCTTACCAGCTTCGGCCATTTTGTTCAATTCGACAGCCAATTGCCTGCAATCTTCAGTATCATGCCTCACACTCTTATGGAATTCACAATGTGGGCTGTTGTGTCTCCGACCTGAAGTATTCAGTTTCGGTGTGGATACTGAATGTGTTGTCTGTTGGTCTCCACCCAATACAAAACTTCATTCCCAAGGGCATTTAGAGGTATATAGTTGTGATCCATGTGCTCTTTAGATTACTTATGTTCCTCTTTACCACTGTCGTTATTTCCTTCATTCGGCTGATTTACTGAACTCAACCTTTCCTTCAACAAAGGATTCAAATGGTGGCTGTCCTATTTAACAAAATCTCTAGCTCTTCTCATCAAAGCAGGAAAGATTTGATGTCTCCTCGTGGTTAGCTCCTTGGATAAATCTTTGCTTCGGCAGTTACATGCCATGGGTTCAACCGTCCCATCAACGTTCTGATTTTTTATCTAAATTTTTACCCTGTGGAATCGTCCCACCCACTCCTTCAGTGACTCACTTAGTTCTTGAACCAAATAGTTCAAATCTTGCATGGTTTTGCTTTTGGGAATGGAAGTGATGAAAAGGTCACAGAACTCTTGAGACATTTGCTTAAAGGACCGAATGGATCCAAGTAAGAGTTGGTCATACCAATAGGCAGCCGAATCTCTTAAAGTTGTTGAAAAGAGTCTACACATGTCTGCTTTAGTAGCGGTAGTGGTCTAGAGAGCCCTCTAGAAATTCTTGACATGAAGAGTAGGATCGGTCATTCCATTATAATCTTTCAACAATAGATATTTAAACCCCATGGGCATTGGTTGGCCCATGATGTCTGCACTCAATGGAGTTTCGATCTCTATTATTGCCGAATCCTTGGCTTGTAATCCTTCATAGCTTGTTGAAGCTCTCCTTTGATGAGATTCAAAATTTCCTCCTTCAAGGAAAGCTCATTTGGTTTTTTCTGCAGTCGCTCTAGGTCACAATGCTTAGGAGATTTAGATACTCCTGAGCCCTTTTTGTGTGACTCATAATGCTGAATCAAAGATTCGGGAGAATCATGACGATCATGCCTTCATCTCTTCGGGGATCTTGAATCTCTTCTTTTAGATGCTGGCTTCGGCCTCACCGAAGAAGGTGAATGATAATACTTGGGTAAATTACATACGTGGTGTACAACCTTTACCCATAATCACACTTTGGTGTACAACCAAAATTTTATCACACTAAACTGTACAACCATTTAGGGACCTCCCACTAAAGTGTACAGCAGGTAAAAATAACCGGTCAATGCTCAGTCAACGCGCCACCTCAGCTTTGACCGGTCAAAAAGTAAAAAAAATTCAACCACTTAATATAAAATTATATCTATACCCCTATCTCTCCCTATCTTCATCTTCTTCCCTCTATTTCTTTCTCTCTCTTCAAATTCTTTCTCTCTCTAACCTCTCTCTCTTTGAATTTCTTTCTCTCTTTAACCTCTCTCCATAAAATCAATACCATCAAATCTTTGTAGGAAACAAATAAATCATTTTCCCCCAATTTTTAAGAAAAATGATGTACAGATTGAATTGCTTAAAACCAAACAGATTACCTGAAAGGAAAAACCCAAAATTGAGCACATGAATGAAAAGCCATGTTGGCATGTTTTGAGCAAGTCCAAGGCTTCATTATTTTGGTAGAAATATGATGATGTACAAGATCAATCAATTACTTAGTCACAAGTAGGGCAAAAATTTATAGAATCCCTCAGGGAAAAGGGGAAATTGGAACTTTTATATCTAGAACTTTTATGTCGAATCTGGTCCAACTAAGAGTAGATTTAGTAAAGTTGATATAGAGAAGGCGACTCAAGAGGATAGTAAATCTAAGTCTCCACGAACTCATCACAGAAAACAAAGCAGCAGTTCATCTGAAGATGAAAGGAGCAGGAAACGGCCCAGCCGACATCGATATAGTAGCAGCGAGTCATATAGTGATCAATCGGATGATGATCGAATGAGGCAACATTCTAGGTCAAAAGTAAGAAGAAAAAGGAGAAAAGAGAAGTAGCAACAGTAAGCATTCAAAGCATCATAAGTGCAGAAGCAGGGAGTCACCTAGCAGAAGTAGTCGTTCCGGTAAAGAAAAGGCGCGTAGTGAATCAAAAAGGGAGAAACGGAAATGGCGAGATTGAGTTAGAGAGAGGAATGGAGTGGCTGTAATTAATGTTCCAATAATGACAAGTTATAGAATTTTAACACACATGTCCAATGTAAATATTCTTTTTAGAGAGAGAAGAGTTAGAGAGAGGAATGAAGTCAGTTCTATTTTTTTCAATTTGGAAGGGATGAGGGTATTTTAGTAATTCTATATTAGGGATTTGAATTTTTGACTTTTAAAGTGGTCAAAATACTGATGTGGCAACATTGACTTGCGTTGACCGGTCATTTTTACCGGTTGTACACTTTAGTGGGAGGTTACTAGAAGGTTGTACAGTTTAGTGTGACAAAATTTTGGTTGTACACCAAAGTGTGATTATGGGTAAAAGTTGTACACCACGTATGTAATTTACCCATAATACCTTCTATATTGAGGATTATCAGATCTTTCTCTAGACGTGCCCCTCATCCTTTCCGATTAAGATTCTGCAGAAAGATCTCTATTCTTAGGCCATGTTTTTATTGTGTGATGACTAGTAGGAGAAGCAATGGAACTACCTCCTTCTTCATATCTACCAGCCTTCTTTGCTTCCAACAGTCCCAAACACATAATTTCCATCTATGAAGCATGCTCAGCTCTCAGAATATTCACTAACTCCTACACTGATCCCATGTTGTATATTAATTGCTTCATGAGATTGTCCATGAAACAATGTTGTTTTGGATCGAGAGACCCTAAACAAGCCTCAATTTGTTAGTCTAGAGCCGACGTAATGAAAAGAGGCGGAATCAGATGGTTGCTGGAATCCAATAAACCGTGATTATGAGCAGTTGAAGAACCAGGCAAATCCTCCATTCTTTGATTGAATGGAGCCGGTGAATGAAGAACTGGCTGCACAATCTGTGAAGTAACCTGTTGAAGAACAGGCTCAACTAAAAGACGAACAACAAAAGAATGAACATAAACCATTCTATTACGAGATTCAGTCCACGCTCACCATACCAATTGATATTAGGATATCAATTACTTTTTGACAATCAGCTTCTGATCACCTAATTTTTATCACAATGACAATATCTCAGTATCATTATGACATTTTATTCCCTTGATATATTTCACTCTGATTACCATGCTTCTGACTCTGAATTTAATTTTACTATTGAACTTTCAACGTTTAACATCTTTTCAATACAACAACAACAACAAAGCCTTAGTCACGAAATGATTCAGGGTCGGCTAACATGAACCATCATATAAAACTGTGAAATCAAGTCGTGTCAACGACACAAATTCTCTCCCTCCACTCTTTCCTATCCACTACCATATTTTCCTCAATCCCCAATAAACTCATATCACTCTCGATCACCCTCCTCCAAGTTTGCTTAGGTCTTCCCCTCCCCCTCACCACTACATCCCTTTGCCACTCTTCAGTCCTCCTAACCGGCGCATCAAACGCTCTTTTCAATCTTAAGTAAAATTCTTTTTAGTAGCTCAACCCTCATGGGGAGAATCCAGAAGCAAAGTAAGTCCAACTATTATGGGGGAGATTAATGCTATTATTCTTAACCTCTAAATTTTTTCCAACATCAAAGTGGGGGAGTTTGTTGAAACACAATTTCCACACTAATTTTGATTATGACAAAAATGTTTAAAGAAATTAATATTACCATAATCAATAACACATTAAAATTAAATGTTGATTTATTTGGACTAATGTGTTTGTTGAGTGTATGTTTAATTACAGTGGAAGTATGAAAGAAATAATCAAAGGCCCTAAGAATGGATCAAAGGTCCAAGGATCAACTTCAGCTCAATAGTTGGAAGGATCCAAAAGCTCAAAGCCATGCCTAAATGAAGACTGATTTCGGAATACAAAAGATCAAGGCTCAAGAGACAAGATCAAGCGTTGACTCTGATCCACTGACAATGCATTACCAAATAAGGAAAGAAGTAGAAGCTCCAGACGGCTTGTCTCCTGGTCAACTTGGAATTTTTGCCTCATTTGGTTAGACAGTCAGACTGCATCTGTCAAGAATCAGAAGCGTGGCATCTCGAAGACAAAACGGAAAAGAGAAGAACAACCTTTGGCTAAGGACATTAGATACTGAGGATGAAAGCGACAAAAGAGTTGTTTCCCTCCAACGATTATTTTGAATTTTGAAGTTCCAAAAGTAACGCAAAAATCCATACACACTAATTGTATTCATTTGTGTAATAGCTCTAAGTTCTTTCATTGTGTTCTAAGTTAGAATAAAAACTATCAATAGCTCAGAAAATTTCAAAAGCTCTTCTATTTGCTTTGGTTATAAGTAAACATCAAGAGAGGAAGATAGATAGCTGAGTGTTGAGTGTAAAAGAATGTACTTTATAGAGGCTCTATAATTATTGTAAGGTTGTGCTCTACCTGTTGGAAAGAGTTCACTAGTGAATTAAAACGCAAAAGAAGATATTATGGGGACTAGATGTAGGTAGTAGGCCGGACCAGTATAAATCACTGCGTAACAATTTGTCTAACCATTTTCCTTCTGATATATTTATATTGTTTGCTTCTGTGCTTAAAGTTATATAACTTGCGCTTCTGACTATTGTACTCGATAGTATATTTAATCAAGTCACACAGAGGCTACCCTAGTTGTGTGCTCTAGTGTTTAATGTTCAGAAGCAGAATCAAACTTTGTTCTTGTTGAATACAGCAAACAAAGTTTGCGTCTGATTCCGAGTAGCATTGTGCTATTAAATTAATTGTGAGAAAATTTTATAAAGACTTAAATTTATTTATAGTTCCATTCACCCCCCTTGGAACTAGATTCTATCTCACAAGGAACCAACAATATGAAATAATGGGTCTGGATTTATTTGCTTAAGCCCATTACATTATTTCGTATCATATCACTAAAGATTAGAAGTTTCAAAGTGCAAATTGAGAAGACCAAATTCTTCAACTTTATAAAAAAAAAATATGAGACAGAGAAAAACAAGATAAAATCCTATTTTATGAATTCTAGTCAATAAAAGTATTTTTAAAAATAATGATATTCTCAATTTGATTCAAATTATTATTTAAGATAGTTGTAAAAAATTATTTGAAAGTGTAGTTCCATGTAACAATTATTAAAAAGTGTATTTGGCCAAACAGTGATTTAAAAAGAACTACTGAATATACCCAAAGGCAAAAAAAAAAAAAAAAATTGAAGAACCCAACACTAAGGATTTCCTGTTACATTGCCTTTCCCAATGGGTCATTCTGTTGAGCCGTGACTTATTTCTCATTTCTTGCTTTCTCTTCCTTTGACCCATCATTTCTCACTCTCAAATCTCTACTATTATATAATTTATTATTAGTAGACATCTCATATATTCGTGTGTGAACACAAAAGAATGACCTAAATAAATATTAGAAAAATGGGACCCAAATATCAGCCACAATATTTAATTTGAAGATTATTAGTTTCAAAGTCAAAATAGATGAAAATGAAAATGATGAAACACAAGCATGCGATATCTAGTCTATTTATATGAGTTTTGCCCTAACTTAAAATGCATTTGTATAATTTTAGTTTTATATGCATGCATTCATTGGGGGTTCATTTTATCCGTTTTCGCTAAAATATTTTTTCAACTGTAGTAAAATTCGAAGAATGTCGAAACAATTCACCGTTGATCAAATCAAAGAGTTCATAAATGATATTGAAGACATCTTTGCAAGAGGGAGTTTTGGAAGGTTGCGCAGATGAGTCATTAGGAGCAAACATGTGACCATTCAAGAATTCATGAATGCACCAAAAGGAGACTATGAGTTTTGGCTATTATTAACTAATACTAATGGATTGTATAACTCTACTATTAAATATGAAGTATGTAGTTATTATTTTTATAAATTGGAAGTAACTTAATTTTCATTTTCTTACTGTTAGCGTGAAACCCAATATTTGGAAACTCTTGTGCATCCGTTTGTTGTCAAGATTATTAGACATGCGAGTGATGAAGTGTGTCACTACATGGTCATGGAACTCATTCCAAAAGACTTAAATGATGCATATAATGGTAAGTTTAACACAAACTGTTTAATAACACAAATTTTATAGGATTCCAATGTACGGAGATGATTAATGTGATACAACAAGTACTTGAAATAATTCAACACATATATAAGAAGAGATTGATTTATTATGATTTAAAGTCAAAAAATGTATTGCTTAATGAGGAAGATAAGGTAAAATTATACCGGTAGGAAAGGCTAAAAAGATCGGAGGTGTGACTCGAAAAGTTGGCATTTATAGTTTCGGGATCACATGTCTCCAAATTATAATGAAGGCGGACGAGTGAGAGATAGGTGACACGCTAGATCGTAAAGCTTCGGTTCATCAGCAGATTGGGGGAGAAGAGAGATGAAGACTAACATATATGTTAGATCTGAGAAGCTCCATCAAGTGTAAAACAAGTCAAATAAAGCTCTTGAAATTGAGAGTAAGATTATTTTTTAAATTTGATATTACTAAAATTTCTCCGAAAATATTGTGATTATTCATATATTGTCATAATAATATCATAATACATGACGATATTTAAATAATATTTTAAAATTTTAATAAATGAAAAAATCTAAGTTGTTACTGTTGAAACACCTTTCCACATGATTTTGATTTGACAAAATTATTTAAGTTAATCCATGATTAAGGGGAAATTAAATTTAAGTGCTTTGATTTAATTGTACTAATATGTTTGTTCAATGTTGAGTATAAGTATAAATGAAAACATAAATAAAAAGTAAGACAGGACGAAGTCAGCATGAGACCATAGCACAAGCTGAGTGGAGTGCAACTCAGTATAACAGAAGAAAAGTCATCTTCAGAACAAATGCTTAAAGATGAAGCTGACCAAAGAAGCTGAGAGGAACGAAACTCAGAAAAGTCTTCCTCTAACCTTAAAGCTTGCAGACAAAGCTGACCAACAGAAGCTGAGTAAGAATATGACTCAGAAGTAAAGAACAAAAGCAACGTCAATAAAGTCAAGCTGAGTGTTCGTCAGGACAGCATGATTGATCCGTTTGCTAAAAGACAAGATCCGACATCTGTCTGCACCAATAACAGAAGCCTTGGAATTACGCACAGAGTCAATTTCGAGATGCATGGGTCAACTGTCCGTTAGCTAAAAGACGAACTGGCACTAGAAGACGCACCTGCGGGAAGAAGACAAGTCTGACGCCTGCGAATTTCAGACGACAGGATTGGCCTACAAATCTGAAGCTGACCAGAACAATGATGCAAGAAAGAGCCGTTTGTATTCAACGGATAGATCCAGATTCAAATCATTAGAGCTTCAGACCTCAACTATAAAAGGACAAGTTCATTCTTGGATCCTTAGCCGATTGCCAAAAAAAAGAGAAAAAGAGCATACATAAAAAGCACACAAAAACAAGAAAAAGATCTTACACCAAATTTCTATTTCTGTGTAAAAGCTAGATTGATTTTTGTAATCATCTAAAGTGTTCTTCATCTAGAAAAGAACAAGTCTGTATCAATTGTAAAATTGAGAGAGTGGTACTGAGTACTCGTTTTAAGTACTCAGTGGTAGAGAAATCTAGGTGTTCGGTTATAGCACTTAGTAGGAGTTGAGTAGATGAATAGGGGAAGGTACTCTTGCATATTCAACTGCCTTGTAAACGGTTTGTGCTCTACCTTTAAAGAGCTCAGTATTGGATTGAAAAAGCCCGGAGGGACTCTAGGGACTGGACGTAGGCGGAGAGGCCGAACCAGGATAAGTCGTGCTGAGTAATTTTTAACTCTCTCTCAATATATCTATATATGTGTTGCTTGATTAAATTGCTCAGGATATAAACTGTAAAAGCTGACACTGAGTAATCTTGTTGCTGAGTTGGAAGCTGACCACAAGTGTTAATTCCCAACTCACACGTAAAACAGTTCTAGTCAGCATCTGACTAAAGCTGTCTTGCATCTCTCGGCCGTGCTGACCTAAACTAAGTTAAGTAACTTAAAGAATTGATTAAGTCAGCATAATTAAGCGAAAAAGTTACATTAGTTCCTAACCCCCCCTTGGAACTAATCACACGGGACCAACAAGTGGTATCAGAGCACAGTAGCTCACTACTCAAAGATATAACTATCTTGAGCTGATCCCGATAAATGGCTAAGAACAACACTCGTTTCCTTCCAGGAAATCAAACAACACAGATACTCCCTGAGGGATTATCAATTAGTCGGCCTCCCTTGTTTTTCGGATCAAATTATACATTTTGGAAAAACAGGATGAAAAACTTTATTCAAGCTACAAACATGAGCGCATGGCTTGTAATAGTTCAAGGCCCATATATGCCCTACAAAACTGTTGACAACGAGAAAGTTGTCAAGAGTGAAACTGAGTGGTCAGAAGATGACCTTAAAAAATTACAAAATAATGCTTCGGCTATCAATATGCTTCATTGTGCGCTAGATGCTGCAGAATACAATAAGATTTCAGGTTGCAAGTCAGCACAGGAAATATGGAAGAAGCTCGAAGTGACCTATGAAGGCACAAGCAAGGTCAATGAGTCCAAAGTGAACCAACATATGAGATTATACGAACTGTTCGAGATGAATGAAAACGAAGAGATCTCGGAGATGAACTCAAGGTTCACCAATATTATAAATGAGCTTAAGAGACTTGGAAAGATCTTCACAGAAGAGGATCATGTGAAGAAAATCCTAAGAAGTCTCCCCAAGAGCTGGCAAGCTAAGAAAACAGCAGTGGAAGAAGCTCAGGACTTGACCACGTACAAATACGACGAGCTGATCGGATCTCTGCTGACCCATGAAATATCAATGAAGAACTTTGAAGCTAAAGAAAAGTCAGAAGACAAGAAACAAAAATCACTTGTCATGAAAGCTGACTCAACCGAAGCTGACTCATCAGATGATGAGGAGATGGCCATGTTCACAAGAAAGATGAAAAAGATGTTCAGAAAGAATGACAAGAACAGCAAGAGGCCATACAAAAGAGGCGATAGGTACAAAGCTGAGTCCAGTGACAAATACAAAAAGGACAGCTCCAAGCCTGTCATGTGCTTTGAGTGCCATCAAACTGGGCACATTAAATCAAGCTACCCTAACTTAAAAAGGGAAAAGAGGGGAAGCAAAAAGGCATTGGTGGCCACATGGAGTGACAGTGATGAGTCAACCTCATCAGAAGCTGATGCTAATGAGACAGCAAATATATGCTTCATGGCCGTAGAGGAACAAGAGGAACATTCCAATGAGGTAACATCTCTACTATTTCTTAGAAATGAAATGGTTAACGCCCTGAGTGATCTGTATACACTGACTAAAAAGTGTAACAAGAAAATAAAGGCACTCAGTAGGCGATGTGATGAGATCGAGGAGATCAAACTAAGTGATCTCCGACATCTTCTCCAAGACAACACCAGGCAAGATGAAAATCTGAAAATCATGCATGGTTTTGTCTCGGAAGTCCAAACTGAGTCAAAGAAGCTTAGGAAGGACATCACAACTATACAGAACCAGCTGAGTAAATCGGCAGAGAAAAGGTTCTATCCCAATGCTGAGTATCAAGGTACTGGTCAGCATAAACGGTTCACTCAGTGTAACTGTTGTGAAAAAAAAGGACACACCATAGATGTGTGTTGGTATACTCAGCGGAATGTCCAATGTGACTTCTGCGGAAAGAAAGGCCATACCACTAAGGTATGTTGGCATGCTCAGCATAATCGTGCTGACCAAAAACAAAATCACTTTCAAAGGGTGACCTATTGTGACTTCTGTGGTAAAGCTGGCCACACAATAAATATATGTCGTCACAAATTAAAATATGATGTAGCACCTGTCTATGCTAACCAATGAGCACCCAAAAAGAATTGGGTACCTAAAGATGAATGATTCAAAATGCAGGTGAGCCTGAGGTGCGTGGAGAAGTCAAAGCTTTGGTATATTGACAGCGCATGCTCGAGGCACATGACGGGTGATGAAACTCAATTCATCACACTTGAGAGTAAACGAGGTGGAAGTGTAAGCTTCGGAGACAATAAAAAGGGTAAGATAGTCGGTTCAGGTACTATCAGAGGTAACCCTACTATTGAGTCAGTCTCCTTATTCAGGGGTCTCAATATAACCTATTGAGCGTAGCTCAGCTGTGTGACAGCGGTAGAAAGGTTGTATTTGACGCCACTGAGTGTCGGATACTCGAGGGAAAAACAAACAATTTGATTTTAACTGCCCCTCGTGTTGACAATGTATACATGTTGAGTTTAGAAAAGAATTTTTCAAAAAATATATGCTTAGTGTCAAAGGAGGACAACTCCTGGCTATGGCATAGGAGACTTGGTCATGTAAGCATGGACCTCCTTCCCAAACTAGCAAGAAAGCAATTAGTTGAGGGATTGCCCAAACTTAGATTTGAGAAAGATCAGTTATGTAATGCTTGCCAGCAAGGTAAACAAACGAAAAAGTCTTTTCAAAGTAAAAATGTTGTCTCAACCAAGCGCCCATTGGAATTACTACATTTGGACCTTTTCGGACCTGTCCAGCCACTCAGCTTGGGCGGTAAGAAATTTTCCTTAGTCATTGTAGACGATTTCTCTAGGTATACTTGGATCATCTTGCTGAGTTGCAAGGATGAAACATTTGAGATGTTTTCCACATTAGTCAAAAGACTTGAAACTGACAAAGACCTAAAAGTAGCTCATATTAGAAGTGATAATGGCGGAGAATTCAAAAACCAACAGTTTGACGAATTCTGTGAAGTCAGTGGCATTAACCATAATTTTTCTGCTCCTAGGACTCCTCAACAAAATGGGGTTGTTGAAAGGAAGAACAGAACAATAGTCGAAATTGCTAGGACAATGCTGAGTGAAAATAGGTTTCCAAAGTATTTCTGGGGTGAAGCTGTCCACACAGCATGCTATATACTAAATAGGGCTTTAGTTAGACCTATACTCAAGAAAACCCCTTATGAACTTTGGAAAGGATGAAAGCCCAACATTGGCTACTTTCATGCCTTTGGGTGTAAATGTTTTATACTCAACACAAAAGAAAACCTTGCTAAATTTGATGCTAAAGCTGACGAAGCGATCTTTCTAGGGTACTCAACTAACAGTAAAGCATATAGGGTGTACAATAAACAAACTCAGGTTGTAGAAGAGTCTGTACATGTTGAGTTCGATGAAACTGACCCTGCAGGAAAGACAACTCAGTCCGCCGAAGATGACCCAAGCTCAGCTTCCGCTGACCAAAATGGAGCCGCTGAGTCATCACCACAAGAGCTGACCAAAGGTAAACATGAACCCGAAATTACCTTTGCTGACCAATCTACTCCTGCAGATATTGTAAAAACACCTATTCCAGACAATTCAACATTACCTAAAGAAGTCAAAATTCCAAGAGGACACTCGGAGAAGTCCATTCTTGATGCTGCTGAAAACAAGCTGATGACAAGAGATCAGCTTAGAAAATATCTCAGCAATGTTGCGTTCGTCTTAGTCTATGAACCAAAGAACTTCACCGATGCTGAGCACGACGAATTCTGGATCAATGCTATACAAGAAGAGCTTGATCAATTCAAAAGAAATGAGGCATGGGATTTAGTATCAAAACCTAGGAATCAAAAGACCATAGGAACTAAGTGGGTCTTTAGAAACAAATTAGATGAGCAAGGCAATGTAGTCAGAAACAAAGCTCGACTTGTAGCCCAAGGCTATAGTCAGCAAGAGGGCATTGACTATGGTGAAACCTTTGCTCCCGTTGCGAGGTTAGAGGCTATACGAATATTATGTGCATATGATAGCTTTATGAATTTCAAACTATATCAAATGGATGTTAAAAGTGCGTTTCTTAATGGATTTATAAACGAAGAGGTATATGTTAGTCAGCCTCCAGGGTTTGAAGATCCAAAATTTCCAAACCACGTTTATAAACTCAAGAAGGCCCTATACGACCTGAAACAAGCACCACATGCTTGGTACGAGAGGTTGACCAATTTCCTACTGACCAGGAACTATGTCAGAGGCAAAGCTGACACAACCTTGTTCATTAAGAAAAAGGGTAAAAATACCCTGCTCGCACAAATTTACGTAGATGATATAATCTTTGGTGCTACTGACGAATCTATGTGCAAAGAATTTAGTAAACAAATGCAAACTGAGTTCGAGATGTCAATGATGGGAGAACTCAACTTCTTCCTTGGACTACAAATAAAGCAAGGGAAGAACGACATCTTCATTAGTCAGTCTAAGTACGCCAAAGAAATGTTAAAGAAATTCGATATGGAAGAATGTAAGCCCATATCTACCCCAATGGGTACTAACACTGTCCTTTGTGCTGACGAGAAAGGTAAGTCAATAAATAGTAAGTTATATCGAGGTATGATTGGCTCTCTACTTTATCTTACCGCTAGTAGGCCTGACATTCAGTACTCAGTATGTTATTACGCAAGATATCAAGCTGACCCCAGGGAATCTCACCTTATAGCAGTAAAAAGAATTTTCAAATATTTGCAGAGCTCAGTTAATGCAGGTTTATGGTATCCAAATACAAATGACTTTACACTCATTGGATATACTGATGCTGACTATGGACGAGATAAGCTAGAGCGTAAGAGTACTTCAGGAGGGTGTCAATTCCTTGGAAGCTGTCTAGTATCTTGGTTCAGCAAGAAGCAATCATCAGTGGCCCTGTCAACAACTGAAGCTGAGTACATTGCTGCTGGAAGCTGTGTGGCTCAAGTCCTGTGGATAAAGCAACAGCTTGAGGATTATGGTGTAAAAATAGAAACAATAGAAGTCAAATGTGACAACAAGAGTGCCATTGACTTATCCAAAAATCCAATCCAACACAGCAGGATGAAGCATATCAGCATAAGGCATCACTTCATAAGGGATCATGTACTCAATGGTGAGATCAAGCTGACCTACGTTCCTACATATGAACAACTTGCGGATATCTTCACAAAGCCTCTGGCTCGTGAGCAATTTAACATACTAAGGGAAGCTATCGATATGTCTAATCCTCTTCACTAAAATTCTATGTTTAAATTGAATGTTGAGTGATTACCATGCTGAGTGATTTGTGCTAAATTAGTAACCATTGCATGCTGAGCTAAATATGAAGTATATCACCCTATGCTGAGTAGATAAACATACTGAGTGATTAACATAAGCTGTGTTACTAAGCATAACGAAATTCTTCTACGTAAAACTGACTACTCAGAATATCAAACGTTTTGAATTCTAGATACTGAGTAATTCCGTTGCATAATTAATGCTAGCACGCATATTAAATAGCCACCTAAGATGACGTAAGCGCCATAATTAGAAAACACATGTGCTGATTGTGTCATAAATGCCAGATTAATTATCGATTGATCATCTCGAGGTCCAACTGCCACTTCAACGTATCAGATCAACTTGGCATTCTTATAAATAGTGGACGAATTCCCACTTATACCTCTTTACATTCAAAATTTCTGGCATTCAATCTCTCTCTCTCTCCTATCTCAAAATCTCTCTAAAATCCTTGGGAAAATCGTGTTTGATTCTCAAAACATCTCCGGTGCCGATTATGACCAAAATCGCTCCGACGAAAATCCTTCATCTCATACTGAGCTGGAGCATGAGGAGACTTCATCTGAGTCTCAGGGACATGGTCAGCATAACCAATCTAAAGCTACCACTCCGAGCAAAAACCCCCAAGCTGACCAAGCAACCTCTTCGAAAAAGAAGAAGGAAAAGAAAGACAAGCAACCTAAGGAAAAGGAATTTCTTCAGGTTTACAACTGTGTAAAGAATTGTGAAGTACTTCACTACCGGTGGTTCTCCCGAAGTTTTGTAACAGCTGAAAAACTATTCTGCGAATGGATCTCTAAAAATGGGTGGTCAGAATTCTTTTCTCTGTCCGGTAAAACTTACCCCCGGTTAGTAAGGGAATTTTATTCGAATCTTAAAGTGAATAAGGACAACGCTGACCATCTAGTCACCAAGGTCACGGGCAAGGACATCACAATAACTCCATCTTATCTAGCAACTTTGCTAAAGCTGCCGAACAAAGGTAAGGAATTCAGAACCACGAACGCCAAACTTGACTACCCCGTTGAGTTCTGTAAGCCGAAGGACCACAAAGGAGAAATTTCCAGCACGTGTATGGGTCAGAATCAAAAAATGGCTCATTACATCCTGACCAACTTCATATTTCCTAAGGTCAACTCCGCCTCATCAGCCTCCAATTTCGAGCAAAACTTTATCTGGCACATGCTGACCTACCAACCACTCAATATGCCCGTCTTTCTCATCGGTGCGTTCCAACGGAGTACTGGGAAACTCAGAATGGGCTCCCTCATCATAAGAATTCTTGAAGACCATCAGGTCAGCACGATCGGTGAAGCTGAGTCATGGGGTACTGAAATCACAGTGGCACTGCTGTTTGGGTTAGCATTCAACCAACCCCTCAAGTCTAAGAAAGGAAAGGGGGTCATTGAGGAGAATGTGGAAGAAGTTAATGCTGAGGAAGGAGCACAAGCTATGCCATCCAAGAAAGGAAAGTCAGTGATGGTAAGCAAGGAACCTGCTGATCGCACTAGGCAGGATAAAAAGAGGAAAGCTGACCAAACCTCTTCCAAAGATATTAACTCAGCTCCAAAGAAAATCCGGTTTGCATCATGCGGGAAGAAAGAGCAAGGTCAGGCAGAACCTGCGTCAATAGAAAAACAGAAAAGGCCAGCAGAGACTGAGGAAAAAAGTGAGGAAACCCCCGAACAACCCTTGCAGAAGAAGAAGAAAACTTCTGGGATAAAACCGATCGATGCACTGCCTCTTGACCGTGTAATTTCTGAAGACTCACACTTTGTGAGAAGTCAAGATATCGATCTTGAGAAACCTCCTGCTGACCAAAAAGAAGAACTGGGTAATAATGAAGGTCAGTTTGAAAAGTCAGATCATGTTGAGCCATGTAAGGAAGTTAATGCTGAGCAGGTTGAGAATCCAACTGTGCCAAGTAAGACAATTGATGCTGAGTCCACAGAGAAAGACAAAGCTATGGAAGATCTCAATACTGACCTTGGGCTGAACTCCTCTTCTGAGTCTCTTGACTCTATTCCAGCTGATCTCTCACCTCCAAACAAAAAGGACAGCACTGGCAAACGACTTAAGCGAAAGGCTCAGAAAACTCCAGTTATTGATCTTTTGGATGATTCTCCGCTAAGGGAACCAATCTCTGACCTTACCACACTCCAGTTCTAGTTCTTCAACACCGTCATTGAACCAACCTTGGACCAAATCAAGCAAAAGCAAGCCTCTGTTTCTCAGGTTGAGGAACAAGACGACCCCAAAGCTCCAAAAGGTCCTGTTTCTGTTGAGCAAGTGCTCGAAGTTCCTGCTGCTCAACACAATGAGTTAGCAAAGGAAAATCCTGCTCAGGTCAGCACTACATTACCTCAATCTTCTGCAACTACTCAGCTTCAAGCTGACTCTAAACAGGTCAATATCTCTACCGATCCACCTCTTCCAAATCCTTCAACGCAGAACAAAAATCAGTCAGTTCCTGCTGCTGACCTGACCAAAAGTCCAGATGCTGACCAAGCTGGCACATCTAAGTCTGGACAACACCAAACTCCTCCTCCATCCGGTCTTGTTCCAATTCCGACCTCTGAACCACAACATGATGAATCCTATGCTTACCTGCATGCTTCTGAGTCTGGACGAAGAATCATTGACTTAGCTCAAGAATTACTTCAGGAAATTCATCACTCCAATGCCGATGTTGCTGGGTCCGTCAATGTTGAGCCAACTCAACTCTCTTCTGTCACTCAACTTTTAACTGAAATCAAGGGTCTTAAGAACTTGCTATCTTCGCGAAACATTTATTCCTCCCTCTAGACGATGGCATGGCTGTCTTCGATGATCTTCGGGAGAGTACGAGTCAACTCCGAGCATACTCTGCAAAACTCACTCGTGCTGTTCTTCGCGAAACATTTATTCCTCCCTCATCTGATGCTGGAAAAATGGGGGAGAAAGAAATGCACGCTGTTGGAACTCAGCAGAAAATGGGAGAGGCATCTGGTTCCGCAACTCAGAGTCAGCAACAAAGAAATGCCAAAGGCAAAGGGCTAGCTAACCAAGCTCAAGTCAACAGGAAGAAATAGATTGGCTAGCCTTAGTTTTTCACTTGTAATTTTTATCTGGCGTGTTCTATTTTGTTAATGCTGACCATCTATATATATTTATGCATCTTTTATTCAAAATTGACCAATCTTATGTGATGCTTACTTACTTATTGTGCTTTGTGCTGATCTGTCTTAAATGAACAAACAAACAAAATTAAAATGGAACATACTCAGTACACATTTGCTCTGTACATCCATCCATAACTATGATACCTAAAACTGACTATGTATCAAACTAAGTAAATATATGTTTCAAGAATTGAACTCTTCTGAAAACTGACCTAGGCTCATCTGAATTAGATCTTGGAAGGTCTAGAATTGAACTTAGTCAGTATAGGCATGTCTTAATTTTGCTCGATTAAATCTTAGAAGGTTTAGAGTTAAGTTAAGTCAATAGATGCAACCCTTACGGGGGAGCAACTTCAGAAGTATAAAAAGAATTTCAATCATGGGGAACCTCAATGCTGAGTTCCATTAATCAAATATTTTGCCAACATCAAAATGGGGGAGTTTGTTGAAACACATTTCCACATGATTTTGATTTGACAAAATTATTTAAGTTAATCCATGATTAAGGGGCAATTAAATTTAAGTGCTTTGATTTAATTGTACTAATATGTTTGTTCAATGTTGAGTATAAGTATAAATGAAAACATAAATAAAAAGTAAGACATGACGAAGTCATCATGAGACCATAGCACAAGCTGAGTGGAGTGCAACTCAGTATAACAGAAGAAAAGTCATCTTCAGAACAAACGCTTAAAGATGAAGCTGACCAAAGAAGCTGAGAGGAACGAAACTCAGAGAAGTCTTCCTTTAACCTTAAAGCTTGCAGATGAAGCTGACCAACGGAAGCTGAGTAAGAATATGACTCGGAAGCAAAGAACAAAAGCAACATCAATAAAGTCAAGCTGAGTGTTCATCAGGACATCATGATTGATCCGTTTGCTAAAAGACAAGATCCGACATCTGTCTGCACCAATAACAGAAGCCTTGGAATTACGCACAGAGTCAATTTCGAGATGCATGGGTCAACTGTCCGTTAGCTAAAAGATGAACTGGCACTAGAAGACACACCTGCAGGAAGAAGACAAGTTTGACGCCTACGAATTTCAGACGACAGGATTGGCCTGCAAATCTGAAGCTGACCAGAACAATGACGCAAAAAAGAGCCGTTTGTATTCAACGGATAGATCCAGATTCAAATCATTAGAGCTTTAGACCTCAACTATAAAAGGACAAGTTCATTCTTGGATCCTTAGCCGATTGCCCGAAAAAAGAGAAAAAGAGCATACATAAAAAGTACCCAAAAACAAGAAAAAGATCTTACACCAAATTTCTATTTCTGTGTAAAAGCTAGATTGATTTTTGTAATTATCTAAAGTGTTCTTAATCTAGAAAAGAACAAGTTTGTATCAATTGTAAAATTGAGAGAGTGGTGCTGAGTACTCGTTTTAAGTACTCAGTGGTAGAGAAATCTAGGTGTTCGGTTATAGCACTTAGTAGGAGTTGAGTAGATGAATAGAGAAAGGTACTCTTGCATATTCAACTGCCTTGTAAACGGTTTGTGCTCTACCTTTAAAGAGCTCAGTATTGGATTGAAAAAGCCCGGAGGGACTCTGGGGACTGGACGTAGGCGGAGAGGCCGAACCAGGATAAGTCGTGCTGAGTAATTTCTAACTCTCTCTCAATATATCTATATATGTGTTGCTTGATTAAATTGCTCAGGATATAAACTGTAAAAGCTGACATTGAGTAATCTTGGTGCTGAGTTGGAAGCTGACCACAAGTGTTAATTCCCAACTCACACGTAAAACAGTTCTAGTCAGCATCTGACTAAAGCTGTCTTGCATCTCTCGGTCGTGCTGACCTAAACTAAGTTAAGTAACTTAAAGAATTGATTAAGTCAGCATAATTAAGAGAAAAAGTTACATTAGTTCCTAACCCCCCCTGGAACTAATCACACGGGACCAACAGTTACCGCTTGTTCGAATTAAATTATCACAAAGGCAAAGTGCCTTAAAAATATTTCTTACAATTATGATAGATTCATCACAAATTATTTTCATTTTATTAAGACAAAATTTCCCTCCAAATTTATTCTACGAAATTTTACCTCCAAAGTTATAGGTTACGATATTTTGCTTATCGTCATAAAATATATCTATAACAATGAATTGATAAAACAATGGAGATATTCGTAAAAGATGTCAGCATGTGTTTGAGTATTTTGCTGGGTTGAATTATGTGGTTCTCATCAGTATGTGATAGGAGAAGGTGTTGGAAAATAATACTATTTTATATGGCTTCCTCTCCAAACACCGATGTAATAGAATCATATTTTTTGTATCATAAAATCATATTATCAATCAAGCTACCCTGGAAAAAGATATCAGGGGAATTAACTCATTTCTCTCTTTCTGTTCCTTTGAGTCCATCTTCTTCTCACTTTCAAATCTCTACAACAATATAATTTATTGTTAGGAGACATCTCATATATTCGTGTGTAGGACACAAAAGAATGACCTAAATAAATATTAGAAAAAGGGAGACCCAAATATCAGCCACAATATTTGATTTGATAATTTTAGTTCCAAATTCAAAACAGATAAAAATGAAAATGAAGAAACACAAGCATTGAATATCTAGTCTAATTTTTTTATGAGTCTTGCCCTAACTTAAAATGTATTTGTATAATTTTAGTCTTATATGAATACATAGATTGAGGTTCATTTTATCCGTTTTTGCTTAAATATTTTCTCAACTGTAGAGCAATTTGAAGAATGTCGACATTGACCAAATCAAAGAGTTCACAAATGGTCTTGTAGACATCTTTGCAAGAGGAAGTTTTGGAAGGTTGTGTATAGGAGTTATTGAAGGCAAACCTGTGGCCATTAAAAAATTCATGAATTCACAAAAATGAGACTATGACGTTTGGCTATTATTAAGTAATACTAATAGATTATATAACTCTACTATTAAATATGAAGTATATAGTTATTATTGGTTATAAATAGGAAGTAACTTAATTTTTATTTTCTTACTGCTGGCGTGAAAAACAATATTTGGAAACTCTTGTGCATCCGTTTGTTGTCAAGATTATTGGACATGCGGGTGATGAAGTGTGTCACTACGTAGTCATGGAACTCCTTCCAAAAGACTTAAATGACGCAGACAATGGTAAGTCAAATTCACCAATGGTTTAATTTGACATGTAACATAAATTATTTATTGAAACAAATTATATAAAATTCCAATGTACGAAGATGATTAATGTGATACAGCAAGTAGTTGAAGCAATTCAACACATACATAAGAAGAGATTAATTTATTATGATCTAAAGTCGAAAAATGTATTGCTCGATGAGATTAATGTAAACTTATCTCGGTAGGAAAGGCTAAAAAGATCGGAGGTGTGACTCGAAAAGTTGGCATTTATAGTTTCGGGATCACATGTCTCCAAATTATAATTAAGGCGGACGAGGGGGAGACAGGTGGCATGCTAGATCGTAAAGCTCGGGTTCATCAGTAGAATGGAGGAGAAGAGAGAAAAATGATAAATAGATGAAGACTAACATATAAGTTAGATCCGAGAAGCTCCATCAAGTGTAAAACAAGTCAAATAAAGCTCTTGAAATTGAGAGTAAGATTATTTTTTCAATTTGATATTACTAAAATTTCTCCGAAAATATTGTGATTATTCATATATTGTCATAATAATATCATAATGTATAACGATATTTAAATAATTTTTTCAAATTATTGGACATGCGAGTGATGAAGTGTGTCACTACATAGTCATGGAACTCATTCTAAAAGACTTAAATGACGCATACAATGGTAAGTCAAATTCACCAATGGTTTAATTTGACATTTAACACAAACTGTTTATTAAAACAAATTATATAAGATTCCAATTTACGAAGATGATTAATGTGATACAAAAAGTAGTTGCATAAATTCAACACCTCCATAAGAATGTATTGATTTATTATAATCTAAAGTCGAAAAATGTATTGCTTGATAAGCAAGATAAAGGTGAATTTATGCCGGGAGGGAAAGCTGAAAAGATCGGAGGTGTGACTAAAAAAGTTGACATTTATAGCTTTAGGTCACATGTCTCCAAATTATAATGAAGGCAGACGAGGGGGAGATAAGTGACATGCTAGATCGAATAGCTTTGGTTTATCAGCATAATGGGAAAGACGAGACAAAAATAAGAAAGAGAGGAAGACTAACATATATGTTAGATATGAGAAGCTGTATCAAGTGTAAAACAAGTCAAATAAAGCTCTTGAAATTGAGAGTAAAATTATTTTTCCAATTTAATATTACTAATATTTCTCCGAAAATATTACAGTTATTCATATATTGTCATAATAATATCATAATACATGATTATATGTAAATAATATTTTAAAATTATTGGAAATGCGAGTTATGAAGTATGTCACTACATAGTCATGTAACTCCTTCCAAAAGACTTAAATGGAGCATACAATGGTAAGTCAAATTCACCAATGGTTTAATTTGACATGTAACACAAACTGTTTATTAAAACAAATTATATAAGATTCCAATGTACGGAGATGATTAATGTGATACAACAAGTAGTTGAAGCAATTCAACACATTTATAAAAATGGATTGATTTATTATGATCTAAAATCGAAAAATATATTGATTAATGAGAAAGATAAAGGTGAATTTATGTCGGTAGGGAAGACTGAAAAAATCGGAGGTGTAACTTGAAAAGTTGACATTTATAGCTTCGGGGTCACATGTCTCCAAATTATAATGAAGGCGGACGAGGGGGAGATAGGTGACATGCTAGATTGCAAAGCTCTGGTTCATCAGCAGAATGGGGAAGAAGACACAAAAATGAGAAATAAAGGAAGCCTAACATATATGTTAGATATGAGACGATGCATTAAGTGTAAAACAAGTCAAATAAAGCCATTGAAATTGAGAGTAACATTTTTAAATTTGATATTACTAAAATTTCTTCGAAAATATTATGGTTATTCAAAAATTATCATAATAATATCATAATACACAACGATATTTAAATAATATTTAATAAATGATAAAATCTAATTTATTACCGTTCGTTCAAATTAAATGATCACTAATAAAAAAATGTCATACAGAACTATTTTGATGGGTTGTGATTCTCATCAATATATGCCAATAGAATATGTCGGAAAATAATATTGTTTTATGACTTCCTTTCCAGGAATCGTTGTATTAAAATTATCTCTTTCGTACAATAAAACCATATCCTAAACCAAGCTAGCCTAGAAAAAGATATAAGGGTAATCAACTCATTTCTCTCTTTCTCTTCCGTTGACTCGATCTTCTTCTCACTCTCAAATCTCTACAACAATATAATTTATTATTAAGAGATATCTCATATATATGTGTGTAGGAAACAAAAGAATTACCTAAATAAATATTAGAAAAAAGGGATCCAAATATCAGCCACACCATTTATTATGAAGATTTTTATTTCCAAAGTGAAAAAAGATGAAAATGAAAATGATGAAACACAAGTATTGGATATCTAGTCTAATTTTTTTTATGAGTCTTGCCCTAACTTAAAATGCATTTTTACAATTTATAGTTTCGAAGTGACATGTCTCCAAATTATAATGAAGCCGGACGAGAGAGATAAGTGACATGCTAGATTGCAAGGCTCTGGTTCATCTGCAGAATGGTGGAGAAGAGACAAAAATGAGAAAGAGAGGAAGACTAACATATATGTTAGATCTGAGAAGCTACATCAAGTGTAAAATAAGTCAAATAAAGCTCTTGAAATTGAGAGTAAGATTATTTTTTCAATTTGATATTACTAAAATTTTTCCAAAAATATTACTGTTATTCATATATTGTCATAATAATATCATAATACCATAATACATGATGATATTTAAATAATATTTTAAAATTATTGGAAATGCGAGTTATGAAGTTTGTCACTACATAGTCATGTAAAAGACTTAAATGACGCATACAATGGTAAGTTAAATTCACAAATGGTTTAATTTGACATGTAACATAAACTGTTTATTAAAACAAATTATATAAGATTCCAATATACAAAGATGATTAATGTGATACAGCAAGTAATTGAAGCAATTCAACACATTAATAAGAATGGATTGATTTATTATGATCCAAAATCGAAAAATATATTGATTGATGAGGAAGATAAAGGTGAATTTATGTCGGTATGGAAGGCTAAAAAGATCGGAGGTGTGACTTAAAAATTTGACATTTATAGCTTTGAGGTCATATGTCTCCAAATTATAATAAAAGGCGGACGATGGAGAGATAGGTGACATGCTAGATCGCAAAGCTCTGGTTAATCAGCAGAATGGGGGGAAGAAGACACAAAAATGAGAAAGAGAGGAAAACTGACATATATGTTAGATATGAGACGCTGCATTAAGTGTAAAACAAGTCAAATAAAGCTATTGAAATTGAGAGTAACATTTTTTAAATTTGATATTACTAAAATTTCTCCGAAAATATTATAGTTATTACAAAATTATCATAATAATATCATAATACACGATGATATTTAAATAATATTTTAAAATTTTAATAAATGACAATCTAATTTGTTACCATTTGTTTGAATTAAATGATCACTAATAAAAAAAATGTCATACATAAATAATTTGGTGGGTTGAATTATGTGGTTCTCATCAGTATATGACAAAAGAAGATGTCGGAAAATAATATTGTTTTACATGACTTCCTCTCCAGAAATCGATGTAATAGAATTATCTCTGTCGGAAAATAATAATGTTTTACATAACTTCCTACCCTAGAAAAAGATATAAGGGTAATCGACTCATTTCTCTATTTCTCTTCCTTTGAGTCCATCTTCTTCTCACTCTCAAATCTCTACAATAATATAATTTATTATTAAGATATATCTCATATATATATATATGTATGTAGGAAACAAAAGTATTACCTAAATAAATATTAGAAAAAAGGGGATCCGAATATCAGACACAACATTTAATATGAAGATTTTTAGTTCTAAAGTAAAAAAACATGAAAATGAAATAATGAAACACAAGTATTGTATATCTAGTCTAATTTTTTTTATGAGTCTTACCCTAACTTAAAATACATTTGTACAATTTTAGTCTTTTGTATATGCATCCATTGGGGTTATTCTATCCGTTTTGGCTTAAATATTTTTTTAACTGCAGAAAAATCTGAAAAATGTCAAAACAATTCACTGTTTACCAAATCAAAAAGTTCACAAATTGTCTTCAAGACATGTTTGCAAGAGGGAGTTTTGGAAGGTTGTGCAGAAGTCATTAAGGGCAAACATGTTTCCATTAAAGAATTAATTAATTCATAAATGAGAGACTGACATTTGACTATTATTAAGTAATACTAATAAATTATATAACTTTACTATTAAATATGAAGTATATAGTTATTATTTGTTATGAATAGGAAGTAACTTAATTTTCATTTTCTTACTGCTGGCGTGAAAAACAATATTTGGAAACTCTTGTGCATCTGTTTGTTGTCAAGATTATTTGACATTCGAGTGATGAAGTGTGTAACCAGGGACGGATCTACAGTGGGGGCAATGGGGGCACTTGCCCCCACTGAGATCTAAAAATGTGTAGAACTTCATATATATAATTTTTTATATCTGGAGTTTGCCCCCAGTCGTCCATGGCTGCCGCTAGCTTATTTTAGATTGAGAGAGGTTGAAGATGAAGACGTTTGATTTTAAATTCGTTTTGGTCTTATGCTTTGGAAAACGATGTCGTTCAAATAAGTGGAACCTGAGTTGTTTACAAATCACAAAGCCCAAGACAAACTAAATCCAAATAGTATCTGTTTGGATAAGTTAGAAGAAATAAAATAGTAAAAAAAAAGAGAAAAGGTGAGAGGAAAGGTTTATTTAACTAATTATTTATTTATTTTTATTAAGGACTGCCTCGACTTCTACCACCATGATTTGGAAAAATATAACCCAATTTTCTATTTGTTTTATTTATTTACTATTATAATTTTTTTGGATAGAAATTCATTTACTATTATATTATTCTTATTAGAAAATGGATATAAACTCAAATTATTGAAATTGAACTCATGCTTATATAATCAAAATTAGAGGTCAAATTAATTCTTAAAGTTAATAGTCAAAATTAATTTAACTTAAATAAATTTAGGTATGAACTCGGTTTTCAAGTTGAATAATTTTGAAAAATTGATCTGAATACAATCGATTTTAATAACAAAAAATGATAAAATTTGGGTCAATTCGTCTAAATTTTCAATTTAGAAGCTGGGTTGATATTCAAAGTTTGGTTTGGATTAAATTGATTATAACTGCGAAGTTTAAGAGCCATTTTAACCTTAATTCGTTATAATTCCTATATTGAACTTTTTATTTTTATACATTTTTTATTGCGTACATTTTTTTTATGTATATTTTGTGTATGTTTTTATTTTACACTATGTATATAGTTTGCCCCCACTGATTATAAATTCTGGATCCGTCCCTGTGTGTAACTACGTAGTCATGGAACTCTTTCCAAAAAGACTTAAATGACGCATACAATGGTAAGTCAAATTCACAAATGGTTTAATTTGACATGTAACCCAAACTGTTTATTAACACAAATTATATAGGATTTCAATGTACGAAGATGATTAATGTGATACAGCAAATAGTTGAAGCAATTCATTACATTCATAAGAATGGATTGATTTATTATGATCTAAAGTCGAAAATGTATTGCTTAATAAGGAAGATAAAAGTAAATTTATGTCGGTAGGGAAGGGTGAAAAAATCGGAGGTGTATTTATAGCTTCGAGGTCATATGTCTCCAAATTATAATGAAGGCGGACGAGGGGGAGATAGGTGAAATGCTAGATCACAAAGCTCTGATTTATGAGCATAATGGGGAAGAAGACACAAAAATGAGAAAAAGAGGAAGACTAACATATATATTAGATATGAGAAGCTGAATCAATGTAAAACAATTCAAATAAAGATATTGAAATTGAGAGTAACATTTTTTCAATTCGATATTACTAAAATTTCTCCAAAAATATTATGGATATTCAAAAATTATCATAATAATATCATAATACATGACGATATTTAAATAATATTTTAAAATTTTAATAAATGACAAAATCTAATTTGTTACCGTTTGTTCGAATTAAATGATCACTAATAAAAAACGGCATACATAAATATTTTGATGGATTGAATTATGTGGTTCTCATCAATATATGCTAAGAGAAGATGTCGGAACATAATACTGTTTTATATGACTTCCTCTCTAGGAATCGATGTAATAAAATGATCTCTTTCGTACGATAAAACCATACCCTAAAACAAAATACTCTTGAAAAAGATATAAGGGTAATCGACTCATTTCTCTATTTCTTTTCCTTTGAGTCCATCTTCTTCTCTCTTAAATCTCTACAACAATATAATTTATTATTAAGAGATATCTCATATATATGTGTAGGAAACAAAAAAATGACCTAAATAAATATTAAAAAAAAGGATCCAAATATCAACTATAACATTTAATATGATGATTTTTAGTTCCAAAGTCAAAAAGATGAAAATGATGAAACACAAGTATTGAATATCTAGTCTAATTTTTTTTATGAGTTTTGCCTTAACTTAAAATGAATCTTTATAATTTTACTCTTCTGTATATGCATCAATTGGGGTTCATTTTATCCGTTTTTGCTTAAATATTTTTTCAACTGCAGAAAAATTTGAAGAATGTTGGAACAATTCACGGTTCACCTAATGAAAGAGTTCACAAATGGTTTTGAAGACATGTTTGCAAGAGGGAGTTTTTGGAAGGTTGTGCAGAAGAGTCATTAAGGGCAAACATGTGCCTATTAAAGAATTCATGAATGCACCAAAAGAAGACTATAAGGTTTGACTATTATTAACTAATACTAATGGATTATATAACTCTACTATTAAATATGAAGTATATAGTTATTATTTGTTATAAATAAGATGTAATTCATTTTCTTACTGTTAATATGAAAACCAATATTTGGAAACTCTTGTGCATCCGTTTGTTGTCAAGATTATTGGACATACAAGTAATGAAGTGTGTCACTTCATAATCATGGAACTCATTCCAAAAGACTTAAATGATGAATACAATGGTAAGTCAAATTCACCAATTGTTTAATTTGAAATGTAACATAAAATGTTTAGTAACACAAATGTTATAGGATTCCAATGTACGAAGATGATTAATCTGATACAACAAGTAGTTGAAGCAATTCAACACATACTTAAGAAGGGATTGATTTATTATGATTTAAAGTTGAAAAATGTATTGCTTTTTAATTAAAGGATGGCAATCAGGGAGTGCAGATTACAGACATCCCAGCTAGGCTGGCACCCCTGCTCTCAACACCTAATCCCTAAACCAATTTATTAAAAAGAATAAAAAAAATATAGTAACAGACCAGTTCAGAAAAATGATTAAGCAAATCGATAGATTTGCCAACCTCCTAAGTTACAAAGAAAGGAGGAGATACAAAATTGAGGAATGTTCGACCACCATGCCATATCCGGATGTAATCTACCGTAATTAGCCAGAAAAATGTATTGCTTGATGAGGAAGATAAGATAAACTTATGGCGGTAGGGAAGACTAAAAATATCGGAGGTGTGATTTGAAAAGTTTGACATTTATAGTTTCGGGATCACATGTCTCCAAATTATAATGAATGCGGATGAGGGGGAGGTACGTGACACGCTAGATCACAAAGCTCTAGTTCATCAGCAGAATGTGGGAGAAAGACAAAAATGTGAAAGAGATGAAAACTAAAATATATGTTAGATCTGAGAAGTTGCATTAAGTGTAAAACAAGTCAAATAAAGCTCTTGAAATTGAGAGTAAGGTTATTTTTTCAATTTTATATTACTAAACGTTCTCCAATTTTTTTTTGGATATTGTCATAATAATATCATAATGCATGACGATATTTAAATCATATTTTAAAATTGGGTAAATTCAAAAAAAAAACCCTTATGATTTCATCAATTTCCAAAAAAAAAACCCTTTATGGTTTGTTATTACAAAAAAAGGGACTGTGAATTACGCCGTTACAACAATTACGGAAAAACAGAAAACGCCGTTTAACTTGGTGACGTGGCCAAGGGTAGATTTGTCCGAAATTATTGGGGGACCTATATAAGCTGCATATCGGGCTATAACTGCGTTTATCTTTGTGACTTTTGGGTTTCAAGGTTTCCAAATTCAGAATTCGAAGTGACAGCCAACGAACTCGCTTCAAAAACTCTTCGATCATCGTTCATACTTCTGAAGTTGTGTGTTTTCTGGAGCGACGAAGGTAGATAGAAGTAGGAAGTGCTTGTTCGAAGTGAGTAGGGCAACGACAGTTGAAGGTTTTCGAAGGGGTTACGTGTCAGCCAAGGTAAGTTAACCATATCCATGGAAATTTTGATTTTTTCATCTGTAACATGCGTTCTTGGTTTCGGGTTTTGTTTGATGTAGTTAGGGTTTACCGTTTTTACGATTAATAATCGGAATTTTTGAGCTTTTGTTTGGGTATATTAATCCGCAAAAGTTATATTGCATATAATAGTGTTTCGTTCAATATAACTTGCTTTTTTGGTTTCGATTTCTGTTTGAAAAGTTATTCTTGTATTTTAACGAATGATCGTCTTATGAATATCTCTATTTTTAGTTATCGATTAGTGTTGTTTTTTTGGTTTTGCTGGTTGCATATACAATTAGAGTTATTTGATAACTATTTATTATTGTTTTGTTTGTTTGTGCTGGTATGTTGGATATGGGTGCAGATGGCTGGATATGTGACCCTGGTATTTCACCATGGAGGCAAATGGTCTTCATTTGATGACTCTATGAAGTATTTAGGGGGAGATGAAGCTGAGATTACATTAGATAAAGATTACTTAGGCTATTATAGATTGTTGGACTATTATAGGCAGCTAAAGTATACAGGTGGGTGTAGGATGTGGATACATGTGATAGGACTTACAGGTGAGTGGAGTTACTGGGAGATAGTAGATGATAAATCATGTTTTAGTGTGGCAGATGTGAATAGTAAATGGGATACTTGGGATGTTTATTTTGAATCTCTACCTAAACATGTGTCAATGATCAGGGGGGATGTTTTCATTAATCTGGTTGATGAACATTCACCCGCTGAGTCTAATGCATCCAACTCAGATAATAACCTATGCTCAAGAGTTGGTGGTCTTGAGTTGGTGATGGTAGGGGAGATAGAGGATTTAACTGTAATGTCTGATAGGGTTGGTGTATAAATAGTCGAGGAAGTAGGTGTGGATGGAGATGAACCAGTTGAGGATGTTAATATAGGTAGGGATGGAGATGAACTAGTTGAGGATGTTAATCTAGGTGTGGCTGGAGGAGGTGTGAATGGAGGTGTAGTTGATGAGGGTGTATATGTTGCTAAAGGAGTTGTGAATGGAGAAGAAGCATTAGTTGGGGGAGAACCACTTGTGGATGGGGGAGAACCACTTGTGGATGGAGTTGTGTATGGAGAAGAATTAGTTGGGGAAGTAGTAGAAGATGGGGAAGGGTTGGACATAGGTATGAATTAGGATGAAGTAGAAGTTGAAGACTGTTTTGTGAACAATGATAGTGGTAATATTAGTGGTGAAGATAAAGGTGAAGATAGAAGTGAAGATAGGGGAGAAGATAGGGTTCAAGATGTGGAATTTGTTAGAGGGGCAGATAGAGGTGAAGAGGATATTGGTGAAGAAAATAGGGGTGAGGAAAGTGGTGAGGAAAATAATGAGGGAAGTGATGAGGAAAGTGGGGAGGAAATTGATGAGGAAAGTGGTGATAATGGTGAGGATAGTGGTGATAATGTTGAGGACAATGATGGTGAAGACAGTGAAGATAGTGAGTTTGAAGTTGTTTCAGGCTTTGATAACTCAGACAGTGAGGATGTGTCTTTGGACAATGAGGGAAATTTGTTCAATGAAATTCCAACTGAGGGTACAAATAATGTCCATAATAGAGAAATGGACAATGATGTCAATCACCATTCAAACAGGATGGATGTAGAGTTTGAGTTCAATGAGGCTGCTCCTGACTTTGATGATGAGTTAAGGAGCTTGCAAGGTTCAGATGATGAGGGAGCAACACCTAATGCAGAGTACAATGCAATTACTAAAAACTTGGCAATAGGTATGACATTTAGGAATGCTAAGGAGTTTAGAAAAGCCTTGAGGGCTTGGGCCATAGAAGGCGGGCACACATTTTCATTTAGAAAGAATGGACCATTAGTGGTGCATGTGAGATGTGATGCAGAGGGTTGCGAGTTCAAGATTAGAGGATCAATGGTTAGAGACACTCAAACTTTCAAAATAAAAACATGTAATCTGAACCATACATATCCTAGGCAATACAATGAGAAATTTTGTAAGGTTTCATACCTTTGTGAAAAATATCGGGAGGTGTGACTCGAAAAGTTTAACATTTATAGTTTCGGAATCACATGTCTCCAAATTATAATGAAAGCGGATGAGGGGGAGGTAGGTGACACGCTAGATCGCAAAGCTCTGGTTCATCAGCAGAATGTGGGAGAAGGACAAAAATGTGAAAGAGAGGAAAACTAAAATATATGTTAGATCTGAGAAGTTGTATTAAGTGTAAAACAAGTCAAATAAAGCTCTTGAAATTGAGAGTAATGTTATTTTTTTAATTTTATATTACTAAACGTTCTCCGATTTTTTTTTTGGATATTGTCATAATAATATCCGAGAGCGAGCCTTGACGCAACGGTAAAACGTTGTTGCCGTGTGACCAGAGGTCACGGGTTCGAGTCTTAGGAGCGGCCTCTTGCCAATTAAATTGGCAAGGAAAGGCTTGCCCCCAATACACCCTTGTGGTGGGACCCCTCCCCGGACCCTCGCTCAGCGGGGACGCGTAATGCGACCGGACCGCCCTTTTTTTTATTGTCATAATAATATCATAATACATGACGATATTTAAATCATATTTTAAAATTTTAATAAACGGCGAAATCAAATTTGTTATGGTTTGTTCAAATTAAATTATAAAAAATCTAAAGTGTCATAAAAAAATATTTCTTACAATTACGATAGATTCGTTACCGATAATTCTCGTTTCATCAATACAAAATTTCCCTCTAAATTTATTTTACTAAATTTTACCTCCAAAACTATAGGTTACGATATTTTGCTTATAGTCATAATAATGAATTGATAGAACAATGAAGATATTCGTAAAAAATTGTCAGCATGTGTTTGAGCATTTTGCTGGGTTGAATTATGTGGTTCTCATTAATATATGACATGAGAATGTGTCGAAAAATAATACTATTTTATATGATTGACTCTCCAAGCACCGCTGCAATATAATTATCTTTTTCGTATGATAAAACCATATCATCAACCAAGCTACCCAGGAAAAAGATATCAGGGTAATTGACTCATTTCTCTATTTGTCTTACATTGAGTTCATCTTCTTTTCACTCTCAAATCTCTACAACAATATAATTTATTATTAGGAGACATCTCATATATTCACGTGTAGGACATAAAAGAATGACCTAAATAAATATTAGAAAAAGGGGACCTAAATATCAGTCACAACATTTAATTTGAAGATTTTTAGTTCCAAATTCAAAACATATGAAAATGAAAATATGAAACACACGCATTGAATATCTAGTCTAATTTTTTGAGTCTTGCCCTATAAAATGTATTTGTATAATTTTAGTCTTATATGCATACATACATTGAGATTCATTTTATCAGTTTTTGCTTAAATATTTTTTCAACTGCAGAAAAATTTGAAAAATGTCGACATTGACCAAATCAAAGAGTTCACAAATGGTCTTGTAGACATCTTTGCAAGAGAAGGTTTTGGAAAGTTGAGCAGGGGAGTCATTGAGGCCAAACTTGTGGCCATTAAAGAATTCATGAATGCACCAATAGGACACTATGGCGTTTGGTTATTATTAAGTAATACTAATAGATTATATAACTCTTTTATTAAATATGAAATATATAGTTATTATTTGTTATAAATAGGAAGTAACTTAATTTTTCTCTTTTTTACTGTTAGCGTGAAAACCAATATTTGGAAACTCTTGTGCATTCATTTGTTGTCAAGACTATTGGACATTCGAGTGATGAAGTGTGTCACTGCACAGTCATGGAACTCCTTCCAAGAGACTTAAATGACGCATACAATGGTAAGTCAAATTCACCAATGGTTTAATTTGAAAGGTAACACAAACTATTTATTAACACAAATTATATAGGATTCCAATGTACGAAGTTGATTAATGTGGTACAGTAAATAGTTGAAGCAATTCAACACATCCATAAGAATGGATTGATTTATTATGATCTAAAGTTGAAAAATGTATTGCTTGATAAGGAAGCTAAGGTATATTTATACTGGTAGGGAAGGTTGAAAGATTTAATATTTTCTTCTTCCTCTCTATTCTCTTCTCTATCCTCTTCTTCTCTAGTTTTTTTGTGAGTTTACAAATGGTGAATAATCGTATAGATGAATCAAGCCCTTATTTCGTTCATCCTTCTAAGAATCCTTCTTTGGTTCTAGTGGATTCTGTGCTTGTGGGTACAAACAATTATTATTCTTGGTGTAGAAATATGAAGATGGCTTTAATCTCGAAGAATAAGCTTGATTTTCTTACAAAACCTCCATCTACCATTCCATTTTATGCTGTTTAGAAAAGGTATAACAACTTGCTTCTTTTTTGGTTAAACATATCTTTATCTCCATCTATTGCAAAGAGCGTTCTTTGGCTTAAAGTTGCAAAAGATGTGTGGGATAATTTGATAGAGAAGTTTTCACAGGGTGATATATTTTGATCGGCAGATCTACAGGGAGAAATTTACACAATTAAACAAGGTTCTCTTTCTATTACTGATTATTTTGCTAATCTACAAGTTCTTTGGGATGAATATCTTTTGGTAAAAGCTTTACCCAAGTGTATATGTCAAGGTTGTGTTTATAATGCATCTGAAGCACTTAATAGTTTCATGGAAAAAGAATATGTGATTTGTTTTGAAGGGTTTAAATGAGAGTTTTTCTTATGTTACATCTCAAATCATGACTATGGATCTATTACCCACAATTAATAAAACTTTTTCGTTGGTTCTACAATATGAGAGACAATTTATTGATAATGATTCTTTGGTTCCAATAGCGAATTTGGTTGCTTTGGTGAATAGTCAGAACAATACAGGTGTAAGAAAGTTCAATGGCAGTTACAATAATAATAAGAATGTAATATGCACTTATTGTGGGAAAACAAGACATACAATTGATACATGCTATAAAAAGCAGGGGTATCCTCCTAGATAAAAGGAAAAGACAAGTTTGTGAGTCTAATGCTATTTTTGATGAAGATACAGAAGGTTATAATGGTATTCTTGGACCAGTTCCTGATTCGAATTCGAACATAAATAGGGGCTTTACAGAAGAACAATTGAATCAGATAAAAGATTTTCTTCAATCTCAACAAGGATTACAAGGGTCACATCATTCTATAGCTTGTGTCACCACTATACCTTCTACTTCAACTTCTGCAATCACAAATGTATCAACTGATAAGAATGGTATTTTTCCTAACATTTTTGCTATTTCAAATGTTTTTCCTTCTAATTCTTGGATACTTGACACTAGAGCCAATAGTTATATAATATCCAAGTTAGAATACTTCAGCAATTATAAAGCCATTCATAATGGGCATGTTTCTTTGCCAAATAATACAAGTTTAAAGGCTGCACATATAGGGAATATTCATTTTTCTGACAAATTTGTCTTGCAAAATGTATTATATCTGTACCGGATTTCACTTTTAATCTTATTTCTGTGTCAAAACTAACTGGTTCCTTGAAATGTTCTGTTCTATTTTGTGATCAGCAGTGTATTATTCAAGAGCCAGTGACAAGACAGATAATTATACTAGTAACGGTCCAGAATTTAATGTTCTGTATTTTATACTAGTAACGTTGTTCTTCATCAACCTAGTTGTGTTGAAACACCACAGCAAAACGGTTTAGTTGAACGAAAGCATAACATCTTTTAAACGTGGCTAGAGCACTAAAATTTCAAAGTGGTTTATCTGATAGTTTTTGGGGTTTGCATAGTCCTATTTTAGATAATAAAGTCCTTTTCAAATATTAAATGGTTCTATTCCAGATTATAATGGTTTGAAAACCTTTGGATGTTTATGTTACACTTATACTTTAAAAGGCAGAGGAAAAAGTTTGATCCTTGGGCTCTATTTTTATTGGTTTTAAATAATAGATTTAGTACATTTTTACAATGTCAATGAAGCCTTTCTAACTTAATTTGATGTTCACAATTAATGAAATGAATGAGTCTTTCTAATTTAATTTGGCAAACAAGGACTTATAAGACTAAAAATAAGTTATCAGAGACTTAACGTATCCAAATAAAAGATCAACGACTTAATGAACCAGAAAAATGAGCGATCGATGCATCAAGATGCTTTTTACCAATAAGATATCACATAGTATAATTAATAGCCATATATATATTATTGGAAAAATATTAATATAGCACTTGATAGTGTTATTTTTATCAACTTGAGACTTAAGCATATAATAAATAAAAGATACTTAGAATAACTTGGAATACGTCAGTGTATTCTATGTCATGCGAGCTTTCCAATGGTATATTGTAAGCTCAAAACAGACAAAGGATTAATGAAAAATTAAAACTCAAAGTGAACCACTTAGAATAAATTACATTTAATTGACTGATTAATTGCATTCAATTTCTGAAACATTGAAACTAATTGCATTCAATTGAAACAATTGTGAGGGCTGAGCTTAGTAGCATTCAATTAAAACGGTTGTATCGGATGAGCTTAATTGCATTCAATTAACTGATTAATGACATGAATCTGTTTATACATGTTTTTTCCAAATGCCATTATATGGAAAAGGACTAAATTATTTTTTCTAGTTTGGTTAGTTGAAAGTACTGCAAACTCATAAAAATTTTCTTTCCAAAAACGAGAAGCAAATTGGTCTTCTCTTCTCATTCATGTGTTCTTCCATTCTTGCCTTCGATGATAACAACATGCACAGTTCAAATTTGCCTACATTGTATCTTAGGAGACCGGGCTAAATTATATCTTAAGGAAACTAAGTAGTTTCAGGCTTCAATATAATCACTTCTGTTTCGTGCTGATTTAAAGATATAAAAGTGCTCTTATTTTTCATTTTGTATTTCTGTTTGTTATTTTTGTTCATTCTATAATCATGGAAAACGCCTGGCCAATGCCCGCCATACATTTTTTTATGGCCGCCTCGCCATTGGTCAGGCGGTTTCCGTGACCGCCTAGCCATTCCCAGTTTTTGAAAAAATAAATAAAAAGAATAAAATGGTTCAATAAGAGGCGGTAACTAGTAATTTGGTGGCGGAAAATAACAATACCCTAAAAAAAGTTGGAAAACGGGATTGAAATATTTAAGGGAAATCTCATCTGCGCAACCGGTTAAAAATAGGGCTAATCATAAATCTAGCCCAACTAAAACGGTCCATTTATATATCTAACCCACTTTGCTTCCATCTCACCAAATTAGACACTTTCATTCTATTTGGACAAGAATACCCTTATTTCAATTCATCTTTTTCCTCAGACTCTCAACGTCTTCTTCGTCATCCCAAACCGACGAAAAGACGGTGGTTTATAGAGAGAAGAGATTATGTTTCCTTCAACCTTTGAAGAATTAGTGTCTGCGGAAGAAGATTAGGATGGAAAGCTCAAAAAATGAGAGAGAAAAAAATCTAATAATTGAACTGCTGCGATGTCGCATTTGTGACGAATTCGTCACAAATGCGACAAGAGTTGTCGCCTCTGCGACGAAATGCAACAATTGTCGCATTAGCGACGAAATACGCCAATCATCATTTTGAAATGTGTGTGTAGGCATGATTGGTCGCCCTATCTGTGTGGTTTGGTTTTGATAAGGATGGTCTTCGAAGAGATTTAAGGTTCATTTTTCCGGTTACGTATAAGGAAGAGAGGTGAACTCACCCTACCCCGCCCGACGTATTGGTACTATCGTGATATTACATGTTGCTATTCGTTTTGCTTTGAATCGTGGATATAAACCAGATATTCATGTTTTTTAGGGTTACTAGGTTTAAGTTTGTCTTAATTTGAAATTACGTTAAAATCTCATTTTATTTTACGCATATCACATATACGATAAATAGAATAAGGATCTTAATAAAGGGGTATTTTAAATGCATTATTAAGTTCAAATGACATTTTTGTATCGATTTGAATCAAGTTGATTAGTTGATTCGAGATAACATCTCGAATTGATTTATTTGGAATTATGTGTATTACATACACGATAAAAATATAAATTCTAATGAGGAATGTTTTTTTAGTATATTATAAATTCAAATGACATTCTCATATCAATTCAAATTAACTTGCTATTTTTTATTGACTCGAAATAACATGCAAAGTCGATTCATTTTTATCTTGGAACTACGCGTATGACGTACGCGTAATTATATTTGTCCAAATTAAAGTCCAATTTAATTTTGCATGTATCACATACATACTGAATAAAATATGAATAGAGAATGTTTTAAATATTTTTAATAAATTCGAGGGATGTTTTCACATCGATTTGAACTGAGTTTGATTTATAATATTTCAAGACGATATTTTAAATGGATTTATTTTAGCTTTGAAATCGTGCACATCACATGGACACGGTATGTTTATTTATATTACAACATGATTTAGTTAGGCTTAAAGCATTATTTGACACATAATCTATCCAAAATTTTGTCATTTCGTCCCTGAGCTATTATTTGGTCACAATTGACCCCTGATCTATCCCAATTGGTGAAATTTCACCCAATTTGTATTCAAACTTAGCCGAATCGTTATCTCATTGATAAGTAACAATATTTTGACACTTGAACTTAACAAATTTTAGTTTAGGATTTGTTTTTTTATTTTTTTATTTCTTAATCTAATTAATTATTTCCACATAATGTGACGAAAAAACGTTAAAAAATATTACGTTTCAAATCCAAGTGTCAAAATGTCGTTACTTGTCGATGAGATAACGATCCCGTTAAATTTAGATCAAGGGTCAAATGTGACCAAATAATAGGTTAGGGGCCAAATGATAAAATTTTGAATAAGTCAAGGGTTAGTTAATATACGTAATATGTATGCCGAAAAATGAATTTTAATAAGATGGTAATTTTATATACATGAATAAGTTTTTTTTTTTTTTTTTTTGTAAAAAATGATCTAAAACATAATGAGCTATTTAAAATTTATACACCTTCACTAAATCAATAATTATCAATACAAAATAAAAAAAGGGTGTTGTTATACCTAGCCTCGAATTCCCACTCCTAGCCCCATAAAATGACAAAAATGCCCTTTCATGAGTTAAGGGTGGGAAAAAGCTATTTTTTTTTCTCTCTCGACACTCGGGCGTGTGGCTATCACGCCTCACCGTGTGGTCGGGCGTGATAGCCCCACGCCTACACGCCCGACCTTAAAGTGAGGCGTGGGGCTATCACGCCCGACCTTAAAGTGAGGCGTGGGGCTATCACGCCCGACCACACGGTGAGGCGTGATAGCCACACGCCCGACCTCACGGTGGGGCGTGATAGCCACACGCCCGCGTGTCGGGAGGAAAAAAAAGCTAGTCTGCTATTGAATTAAACCCATAAATACCTGTTACGTAAAAAAAATTAGTCTGCTGTTGAATTAAACCCGTAAAAAAATTAGTCCGCTATTGAATTCAACCCGTAAATACCTGAATTAACAAAATAAAAATTTAACTAAAATTAACAAAATAAAGATTTAGTTAAACTAAATTAAACAAAATAAAATTTACAACAACTAAAATTTACAACATAAAAATTTAGTTAAACTAAATTAAACAAACTAAAAATTACAAAAATTTAATTAAATTTAACTAAATTAAAAAAAAGTAAATAAATAATTGCCCATAAACCCATCGTCATCCTCACCCTCGCCATCACCACGAGCTGCAGACTCTCGCAGTACTCGGGCTACCACCTCCAAATAGTCTTCCTCAGAATCGCTATCACGATCTCGGTCATCATAATCTGTCACCGCCTCTACTCCACGTATATCGGGCTGATCCACAATCGGACCCCTCCGCACCTGTTTCGCCGCAGCCCCTCTACGCCTACGACCCGATATATCAATATCACGCATTCTCGTATGCCGTGGTGTACCCTCTTCCTCGTCCATATCTAGACGGCGTGCAGATGACGGGACGGATTTCCCCCCGATAGTAGGCCGCTCCGTCTACAAAATTACACTAAATTAATCTAAAAATTTAACATATAAATTATAATCAAATTAATATCAAAATTTCACATATAAATTAAACTCCAAATTAATCTAAACATTTAACAATTTAATTAAAATGTAAATATAATTTAAAAAAAAAATTTCAAAAACCCCTCGGGCGTATGAACATCACGTCCGAACCATATGTCGGGCGTATGAACATCACGCCCGCACCATAGGTCGGGCGTATGAATATCACGTCCGGCCTATGGTGCGGGCATGAGGCTATCACACCCGAACCACAGGTCGAGAGTGATATTCATACATCAGAACCGTAGGTCGGACGTGATGTTCATACGTCCGACTGCGATTCCGACGTTTTTAAAAAATCGCCCACAGATTCCACTTTTAAGCTTAAATCAAAAAACAAAAATGGTAAATCTTACCATTTTCGCTTTCCCTTTACGGTTGTTGTTACGCTCTATGTTTTGGTTCACAAATTAGTCCGGATTTGATCAAAGAGTGTGTAGAGTGTTTGAGAGGTTTTGTGTTTTTTTAAATTTTGGGTAAAGGGTAGTTCGGTCTTTTCACGGGGCTAGGGGTGGGAATTCATGGCTGGTTATAGTAATTCACAAATAAAATTGTCAATATCTAAACTAATTTTGAATTAAAATTGCATGGCTAGCCTAATGGAAAATAATAGGATAATTTTTTTTTTTTTTGCATATGTACAAACTAATTGGTATGTTGCATACATACATCATAATAATACGAAGTCTTAAAGCATTATTTTGATCCCTGATTTATCCAAAATTTTATCATTTGACCTCTGACTTATTATTTGGTCACATTTGGCCCTGATCTATCCAAATGGGTGAACTTTCACCCAATTTGGATTCTGATGTAGATAAAATCGATCTGAAGGTTTTAATCGTAAACCAACAAAGATTACAAACTTCTCAAGCTTAACTTGAAGGTTGAATAAACTCAAAAGGAATGAATCCTTGCTCCAATGGAGGCTTCAAAATATAATATTCATGAAAAGTTAACCAACATTACAAAAGATGGAGAATATATACTCCCCCCCAATTCAAAGATAAAGACTAAAAGACCACCCCTAGGGTTACCAACAACTAAGGAGCCCTAGGGGTAAAATAGGAAATACATAAGGATAGATATTAGGGTAAATAAGTTCAATGGCAACATGGTAAATAGTTAAATGGCAAAACAGTAAATAAGAGGTGGCAGATATTGTCCTTAACAATAAGAACTTGGGGAGGAAGTATTCCCCCAACCCAGGTACGCCCCGCGTGGATGTGTCCCTGGACTTGGTGGTTCTTGCTGGGCACTCTTACGCCCCGCGTCTTGAGACATACGCCCCGCGTCTTGAGTCATACGCCCCGCGTCTTGAGACATATGCCCCGCGTACTTGACCTCCTGATCTGAACTCTCATCGGAGGCTGGTTCCACGCCCCGCGCCTCGCCATACACGCCCCGCGTGTATGACCTCTTGGGTTGTTCCCCCGACTTCGAGCCCTTCACGCCTAACGTCCCAATGGACACGCTCTGTGTGCTCTGTTCTTCGCCCTTTCCTTCATCCCCCTCGGTTAGCTTTCTACGGGTCCCATCCTTCAACTCCGGTTCAACCTTTAGGGACCGGATGTCCTCATCATACTCTCCTTCTTTAGAGGAGTTGGACCCCAACTCAATGATAGCACAAGGATGACTCACCCCCAAGGTTGATGCTTCGCTCTCCCCACTAGCAATACTCGTCTTTTGGGTCGGCTTACCCACACCTAACAATCCGACGGGCTGCTCAACGCGGGTATCTTCTAGCGACGTCGGTTCCCGGCTAGGATACGCAATCAATGCCACTTTCTTTTCTCCCTTAGTAGGACCCGTCAACGGTATGAGAATATACTTTGCCCCATCTTTGAAGATGGTGTATGTGTTGTCCCGTCCCGCATGTGAGGCGTCACGGTCGAATTGCCAAGGCCTCCCAAGAAGCAAGTGATACACATCCATATCAGCCACATCACACATAACCTCATCTTGGTAGGCCCCAATAGAGATAGGAACCTTGCACCGGTGGGTGACATTAAGCTTCTCCCCCTCTTTGATCCAGCCCACTCGGTATGGTTTCGGGTGTGGCTCGGGCACTAAGCCAAACTTGCTCAAAGCGGCTTTGCTAAGGATGTTCTCTTGACTTCCACCATCAACAATCAATTCACATTTCAATCCGTGGATTAGACCTCTAGTCCTAAATAATTGGTGCCTCGGGTCATGATCTTGTTCAACCGACATCAGTACCCTCTTCACTACATGGACCTTCCGCTCATCCCCGGATGATCCACTATCAATGGGCTCACAATACACCTCAGCATTACCCCCATAATCACCATCATCATATCGCTCAACCATGTTAGCGCTCCTCCTCCTTGGACACTCATTCGAACGATGGCCCGGTTCGTTGCATCGGAAACACTTAAACGGAGTCGGTTTTGTGTACGGGTTGTTGCCCTTAGGAAGGGCGGCTGTCCTAAAGGGTCGCACATCTCCGCTAGGTGATTTTCCCCCACTCAAGATCTTGGTTCCACTTGAACTAGCACCATTCTTATCCTTGCCCACCTCTTTGGACTCTTCCACCTCTTCACAAACTTCCTCAATTCTCGGCCTCCGGTATCCGTCACGTGCCCTAACATTCAATTGAGACTCGGCCTTCAAAGCTAGGTTCCTTGCATCTTGAATCCAGATTACCATTTGTGTCCCAATTCTGTCTTGAATATTATACTGTAGCCCCTCTAGATACCTTGAAGTCTTTTGGCTTTCGATTTTCGACAAGTTAGCCCTTGCCGAAAGCCTTAAGAACTCCGAAGTATACTCGTGCACGCTCCTCGGTCCTTGCGAGCAATTCCGGTAGGAGCTGTAGATATACTGCTCGTAGTCGGGTGGTAAAAACCGCTCTCTCATCATCGATTTCATCCTCCTCCAAGACCTAATCGGTTCCCTTCCTCCTCTTCTCCGCTCTTCCTTCACATTATCCCACCATACCGAGGCTCCCCCTTTCAACCTATACGCCACTAACCGAACTCTCCTATCTTCCGGTATTCCCGCATAGTTGAAGAACCTCTCCACCTCAAGCAACCAATCAAGGAACCTCTCCAAATGAAAGTAGATCAACCTTGAGTTTGAAAGCATCATCCCTATCATAGTGTCCTCCATACCCCACTCTCCCATTCATTCCGTCTCTATATCCGCCCCTATCAATAGCATGACCCCCATACGGATCATTCATCCCATAATTTACCCTTCCGTGACCACCTACATCATCATCATTCAAAATATCCAAATTCCCGGCAGGCACATGCACGGGACCAACAACATCATGCATATTCATATCATTCACATGCCTAACATTCAACACATCATCATCCATTCTAATCCCCATAGTTCTAGCAATTTTAGGCATCTCAAAATCATCGAATAGATCTCCATCGCTATCACTATCAATGTTTCTAACGGCTACGGGATTAGTACGTCTTACCTCTTGAACCCGAGGGTTCTTGGCTTGTGGTGCATAAGTTATCCTTGGTGGTGGTGTCGGTTTCCGTTCAAGTAGAGGGCGGGCTTGTTCCTCTTGTCTCCGGTGAGGATCTCCGGTTAGGAGGTTGTGATTTTCGCGGGTTACTATTGTGAGTTCTTCAATGAGGCGGCGCAAGTCTCGGGTACTCGTCTCGTGTTTCTCCTCTAACGTTTTTAGAGACTCCGAGATATGTTTCATGTTGCCTTCTAGCGCCTCAACACGGTGCTCCATGGATCCGGTGGCTTCGGTGGTGATACGAGGTTGAACCATTTCCGAGAAGAAGTCTCCGGTCAAGGAAAACGACTCGGCTCTGATACCAAATGATGTAGATAAAATCGATCTGGAGGTTTTAATCGTAAACCAACAAAGATTACAAACTTCTCAAGCTTAACTTGAAGGTTGAATAAACCCAAAAGGAATGAATCCTTGCTCCAATGGAGGCTTCAAAATATAATATTCATGAAAAGTTAACCAACATTACAAAAGATGGAGAATATATACTCCCCCCAATTCAAAGATAAAGACTAAAAGACCACCCCTAGGGTTACCAACAACTAAGGAGCTCTAGGGGTAAAATAGGAAATACATAAGGATAGATATTAGGGTAAATAAGTTCAATGGCAACATGGTAAATAGTTAAATGGCAAAACAGTAAATAAGAGGTGGCAGATATTGTCCTTAACAATAAGAACTTGGGGAGGAAGTATTCCCCCAACCCAGGTACGCCCCGCGTGGCCTCCCTCACGCCCCGCGTGGATGTGTCCCTGGACTTGGTGGTTCTTGTTGGGTACTCTTACGCCCCGCGTCTTGAGACATACGCCCCGCGTACTTGACCTCCTGATCTGAACTCTCATCGGAGGCTGGTTCCACGCCCCGCGCCTCGCCATACACGCCCCGCGTGTATGACCTCTTGGGTTGTTCCCCCGACTTCGAGCCCTTCACGCCTCGCGTCCCAATGGACACGCTCTGCATGCTCTGTTCTTCGCCCTTTCCTTCATCCCCCTCGGTTAGCTTTCTACAGGTCCCATCCTTCAACTCCGGTTCAACCTTTAGGGACCGGATGTCCTCATTAGATTCAAACTTAACTGAATCATGATCTCATTGATAAGTAACGATATTTTGACACTTGAACTTAATAGATTTTAGTTTAGGATTTGTTTTTTTTTTGTTTTGTTTTTTTTATTTCCACATAATTTGGAAATTTTTTTTAAGAAATATCATGTTTCAAGTTTAATTGTCAAAATTTGGTTATTTATCAATGAGATAACGATTTCGTTAAGTGTTCATATAAATTTGGTGACATTTCACCAAATGGGATACGTCAAAGGCCAAATGTGACCAAATAATAGGTCAGAGACCAAATAATGCTTTAAGCCTAATATTAATAATAAACTAAAGATTTGTAAATAAAATAATAAACATATAAGTAAAATAGATGGGGGTTGAATTCACAAATTAATAAAAAAAATGGAGAGTACATGTAATTAATAGGAACTAGATTGAACTTACTTAAAATCATTAAGGGCCTGATCAGAACGCGGAGGGATATAATTGATGAATTAAAACAAAACGGGTTTAATTTCGCTAATTAATTGGAACATGGGGTATATTGGATGGACGACATCGCTAGGGGTTAATTTGGAATATTAAAAAAATGGGTATAGATTTGGATATTTAGGGTTTATTACCCAATTCTGACGACGTTTTCACATTATTTAGAATTAACTTGATTATAAATTCGAATGACGTTCTCACATCAATTCAAATTAATTTGGTTAATTTTATTAATTCGAGATAACATCTCGAATTGATTTATTTTTTATTTTTGAACCATGCATGTTACATACGTACGGTATCATATGTGATGTACAGTAAAATCTCTATAAATTAATAATGTTGGGACCATGAAATTTTATTAATTTATAGAGATATTAATTTATCAAGTGTTAATTTAGTGAACTGACCCCAGCCGGAACCAGAAGAAATTATTATTTTAAAGAAGTTATTAGTTTATCGAGTATTAGTTTATGAAAGTTTTACTATATGTATAGTGTCCATTTTAATAAATTAAAAATGTGACTTAGTTAGCATATATAACATATCCTCTAAAAAAGTAAATTTTAATCGAAACATATCATGGACATTATTTCCTACGCATGTGCGTATTCTAAGCGATACAATTAAAATGGATTTAGATTCGAGAAATTTACATATATAAATTCACATTTAAAAAACTATCTACAATTATATCAAATTCTAATTTTGATTTATATCAAACTAAATCACTATTTGACTAAATGCACTTTTTAATAATTTTTATATGGAAATACACTTTCTAATAACTTTTTACAACTATCTTAAATAATAATTGGAATCAAATTAAGAAAAATCATTATTTTTAAAAATAATTTGAATGATTAGAATTTATAAATTATAATATCATATTGTTTTTCTATCTCTTATTTTTATAAAGTCTAAGAATTTACTTTTCTCAATTTGCACTTTGAAACTTCTAATTTTTAGATTCTAAGAATCTTGTTTAATTTTTTTCTTTGCTTGCTAACGTTAAAATATGGATTAGATTGGTATAAAGCACATGGATATGGATTAGACATGTTCATAAACCCTTTGGTCCATCGAAACCCACTCTTTACGGGTTGGATTTGGATATTTATATTTTCATTTGATCGATCCGATCCAAACCCGTATAAACCCGTACATGAAAGGGTTGGGTTTGGGATTTGTTTTGAAAACCCGAACTACCCCCAACCTAACCCGCCCTTTCACATATATATTAGATAATAGTGGTAATATTTTATTAGATTTTCAATTTGTTAGTCTAAATGAAATCAAACTTTAGTTGAGCCATTATTTCATATTAGATCATTAATATATTAGTTTGCTTGGATTTGGGAATTAGTTTCCTTAATTCAGCCCAGCCCAATCCATAAACAGGTGTAATATGGATTAGACACAAAGACAAAAATGTGTATTGTATGCATTGATTTAGAAAGAAATCATTAGTAAATATCAAAATCCATATACTTTTCTTGTAACAATGGACTTAGCTGGAATGCAAATAATAGGAAGCAAGGTTCAAATATGCCAGGCCTTCATTTAATCATTTAATAAAAACAAGTATAGATAATCCAAGGCTTTCATTTAATAAAAACAAGTATAAATAATCCTAATCTACATGGCATATATAAGAATACATTTAGGACTGGCCTATTTGTATAACAATTGAAAAGTTATTACTAAAAAGAGTTTGGTAATAGAGGTTATTACCAAGTTGGGACCGAATTTTTTACAACAAAATAGAGATTATTCCTATATAGAGTATTCTTATATATAAGTTTTACTGTAGTACTATCTATGTGTTTATATAGATCAGTTAATTAGAGTAGTTGAACCTAAAGTGTTTCCTGGATGCCCATTTCTTCAGCATGCTTTCGAATAACATGTAAATTCCCCAATCTCTTGACAACCTCCATCATTAAAGGTCGATTATAAGCAGAATCTACACACTCCATCCCCAACTCGGTAAGTTCCAATCCATCTTTCTCAACAAAACCATGTTCCTTTTCTAAGCTTTTGTGCACAAATGAAAATCCATTTGAAATCCCAGTTTTTTCATAATATTTTTCATATAAATCCTGGGCCTCATAACGAGGAACGAATCTATCGTCCTCACCGCCATCTAGTGTCGGAACCCTTTTGTGTATCAAGCACAAGAGTATGCAACCAAATCCAAAAATATCTCGTCCTTCATAAGCACCACCTGTGCATATGCATGGATTTAGCAAACTTAACATTATGTATTTCCCCTAATTTATATACAGAAAAACAGAATGCTAAATCGTGGTGAAGATTTATATTCTTCATATAAATCTCATGGCATACCTCTGCTCGTATCCGTGTAACCAAACCGTTCCCGGAGAACCTTCATTCTTGATGCTCGCGAGCTAAGAATGATGCCACCAACAGTCATCCCAAAATCAGCCAATTTTGGGCTGTACTCCTACATGTATCAAAGTTGTTCAAATACTGAAGCAAAAATAAACAGATATAAAAATCAAACAAGCGTAAATATATACAGACATTGTCAAGTATTATATGGGCAGCATCGATGTTGCCAACTCTATACGGCACATGGGGTGCTGGAATTGGAGTATGAAGAAACTCAAGCAGGTTGGCAAGTTCGTAAACAACTTTCATTCTCTGAAGCCAACTGAACTCATCTGCAGGTAGGAAAGAAATTTTACTAAGAAAGTAAAGAATCAATATCTTCAGCTAATCCAACTGCAGCAGGATTTGGATATAAAAACAAAATGATCCCAAATGAAAAAAAAAATGAAGAACACTCACTAATCAGAATGAGCTGGACTGTTCATCAAAATTACTTAATTTCAAGAGAATTAACATTATCAGAAAAAAAAAACTAATTTCAAGTGCAAGTAATCTCATTGGAAGCAAGGGAAATGAAAATTATAATCACGGCTTTCACATTATGAACTATGACCGCCTAAAGTATATACTCTAACAGCCTGTTTAACATGCTTAAACTTAAACACATTAGGATTACAACTGATGTCGTTTCTTTATTCCCAAGTAACCAAACAAAAACCATATCAGTACCTTTGGGTGCAAGATTATGTAGACTATCCTGCGGATCCAAATCATAAACAGCACCAAGTTAGGATCACCTAACAGCCGAGGGTGTTGAAGTAACGAAATTTCATCCTGAAATATAAATTCAATGTGAGTCAAGCCAAGGAATGTGTATTAAAGGTGACCATCAAAAACCACCAGACTTTCTTATATAGTTCTGCAATATACCCTTAACCGGTCTTCATTACCAAATCAATAGACTCCCTTATCTACAATGGTTTCCCATATCTTCACAGTCACTTTTTGTCCTTTTATCTCTCCACGAAACACTTTCCCAAATTGATACTTTCCAATGAGATTCTCTTCGCTGAAACTATCAGTTGCCTTAATCAGGGCTTTACAAGAGAACACTTTAACCCCTGTGACAGAAATTAGAATCATGAGCATAAATTGGAAAAAAAAAAAAAACAACTCTCAAGATATACTTTCCTTTTCAAAAAAAAATGTTGAATGAATCTATCCACACCTTTTAAGCCCAGAAATAGAACGTCTAGCAAATCCTTTTACATTAAATTGCATAATACATAAGCAAAGAAGTTGTTAAAGAGCTGTTGAACTAAAATAAAAAAAACATGTGTTAGTGATTTTAGTACTAGACAATTAAGGCATATTATCACACGATAGCAATATTATTAGAAAGAAACTATATGCTTTTGCATTAACACTATATGCTTACTTGCTTGGCTTTGACCTAAGCCTTTAATTGTGCGGTTGCACATTCGATCATTGAAACGGTTAATCAGTATGCCCCGATGCCATCTCGAAGGTTGCCGATATAGCTTCACTGTCCAATAAAGCCACAAACATTTACAAACTACGAAAAAAAGTTTACAAGAAAACATGTGTCTTTAAACAAAGCATAATCAACATTAAAAAAACACTGAAAAAACTGTGGAGTTTGCAATTTTTAAACTAGCACTTCAAAAATACACTTTTAAAAAGCAAAAGGGAAGCTACCAGTGAAAGCATAAAAGAAAGTTAAAAGAAAAATTACCCTACAATCAGAAAAGAGTTAGTGGAACCACTAATACTATAGCACCATTTGGGGTTTCTTCGCAAAATTCAAGTCGGGGGGGGGGGGGGGGAGTGCGTCCAATTATCACAGCTATACTAGCATGGTATATGTTTCTAGTTCATGCTTGGATTTTGTAAAAGAGAAAAAAAAAAATAGATAAGGAGAATTTCCTATTATTCAACTAGTTTCTCCAATTTAAACTTCCAACAACTGATTATATTAACACTATTGCTTGTTACTAGGATACCATTATATGATTATATTAACACTAAGGTCTAATAGATAATCGAAAGTACCTCGATTGTCCTTCGGTAAACGCCGTGATTGGTGAATCTTGTTAACCGCATCAAGCATCCGACAACACTCCCACGTGTTGGCATTTTGTTTAACAATATGTAAATTCAGCATTTGTCTAACAACTTGTTTCATTGTTGGTCGTTGCTGAGGGTTGTCTTTAACACACCTCATTGCTAAGTTGGTAATTGTAACTGCATCATCGAAATTAAAATATGGATCTGACTTTAGGCTATCGTGCACCAACCAAGACTTGAATTTACCACTAGCTACTGAGTTTTGTTGTTTGTGCTCATTCTTGGCCCATACATAAACAAACGGCGCATCAGTACTGTCACCATCATCTTTGTAGACTCTTTTGCTTATTAAAGACAATAGCACAACACCATAAGAAAAAATATCACAGCTATCCGACCATTTACCTGCACATGTTCAAATTAACTTGTTCAACGAGAGGTTCCAAAACTTGAAATTAGATTTAAACAAACACAGTTTATAACGACTATAAGAGTATGGTGATACCTAGACTAGATGACAAAAATTTAGATAAATAATAGGAACTCAAGCCTATACTGCAAATTGCTTGAAGAGAATAAACACAAGCGGAAGCAACCATTTAATTTGTCATCTTAAAACAAAGAGAGCCATGTACACAGAAAGCATAACACTAGAAGAATGAAGAAAGACATTTGCAACATGTAAACTAATTACTGAAGGGAATTTGTTGGCAGTCGTACAATGGAAAAGGTACCAACAAGGGAGGGCATAAAAGAATATTATTTTTGTGACATTAAGAAAATTTGTTAGAAAAGGTGGTGCCACAATGAAATTAATGAGCATACAATTCAGTACATTAAATATTTTGATGGTTTATCCCCAAAATCATGGACAACGTGCTCATTCTCATTTTGCACTTCTAGATTTTCTTTTTTTGGTGTGTGAGTATTTTCCTCATATTATAGCTATTAATGAAGTGAAAAAGTATTGGTCAATGAGGGCATTTAAGCTATTTAACACAACTTACACTCAAAATCAAGAAAGTTGATATTTTCACAATACAGAGGTCGATAAGACCCTTCAAATAAAAAAGGGTAAATATGATATGATAGTAAACTACCTGTTCGAGTACAATTTGGATCACTGTATCCGCAAGAGCCTTGTATGTATTGATTCAGAAGCTCTCTTTTATCAGTAAGAATACCACCAGATATCATACTGAAGTCAAATAACAGTGCCTCGTAATCCTAACAAGTGAAATAGAATAAATATGAAAAGATATTTAAAGAAAAAACAATTGTAGGAAGATACAATTGTATGCAAATAACTGCAAGGGTATCAGGTTCATGCTATAGCCCTATCTCTAAATGCATACAGAAGTAAATTGCCAAACTACTGAAAAGTTAATCCACCTCAAAAGAAAAAAACCAACCTGATCAACCAATATATGAGCAGCATCTATATTGCGAATCAAATATGGCACATCACTTGGACAGTTAGGATGCGGAGAATGCATATACCGGAGCAAAGAAGCAATCCCAAAAGCAACCTTGATCCTTAGGGCCCATGTAAAAGTATCTAAAAATGCAAATAATGAGTTTATATAATTGTTTTCAAGAGTAAACTAAAATATACCTAATTTAGAACGAGTTTCTAAATATTCAGAACTTGGAAAAGAAAAAACAAAATAAAACTCTGATAATCAATACCTTTTTCAATGAGATTATGTAGTGTGTCGATTGCGATCGGATTCAGATAATAAAGGGCAGCCAGATTTTTGGGGCCACGACAGAGATGTCGCAACTTGGCCAGATTCGGATGGAATTCATACACTGAAAAATATTCGTGTAAGCTGAGTTCATCCTATTAATAAATTGAAGCAGGATGTCAATTAGGCGTTTACTTCCAATCTGCCTCTGTTTTCCCCTGGAAGCTTTTCTTCTTTCCAAATCTTCACAACCACATCATCTCCTTCATAATTTCCGCGATAAACTTCTCCAAATTGGAATTTCCCCATAAAATTATCTTCACTATATCCGTGTAAAGAATTATCAAACTAATATCCCTTATTCTTCTATTAGCTGTCAAGTGCTGTTAACATTGTTAACTGTTAGTTAACAGAGTCAGTTTGTGTTAGTTAACAGAGTCAGTTTCAGTTAGTTAGATTAGCAATATAAAAGATAGAATTAGTTCATTGTACAGGGATCCGATTATATTGTATTCTTTTAGATTACTTTGTTTTGATAACCAGTTCATTCTGATTTCTATCAATACAATTCTCCTGCTTGATTACCCAATCATAACAGTGCTTCTTTTCAATCTTGCTTTCTTTAGATGGTATCAGAGCAGTAAAGATTCAATTCCGCACAATTAACAATGGCAAGAACCAAGAAGCTTCGAAACAGGAGATATGTTGTTGAAGATGATTTAGAGGATGAAGAAAATGTCAATTCCGATCTGGAAATTTCACCATTACTGGGGAATGGAAACAAAAACAGATAACAGAAGAAGAAAGTTTCAGATTCAGGAGGGAAACCGAGCAAGAAGAATGGGGAGAAATCGAAATCGATCTCGATTGAAGAACAAGAAGATGATGAAATGGAATCTCTTATGATGCTTCAGAGTTCTGATCATCCAGGGCTTGCTTTGGTGAGTGTTCCACTAACTCCACAGAACTTTCTTTCTTGGAAAAAGGCAATAAAGATCAGTTTATCTGCCAAAGATAAACTTGATTTTATCCTCAGGGATGATCTAAAGCCTGTAATGGGATCTTCCATGTACAAAAAGTGGAAGAAATGTGATAGCATGGTACATGCTTGGCTATTGAACTCAATCTCAAAAGAATTGAAGGAGTTCTTCATGTATGTTACATCTGCTCGAGAATTGTGGATTGTGCTTGAACAATGCTATGGTGAGTCAAATGGGCCATTGATTTATCAAGTAAAGAAGGAATTGACTTCTTTAGTTCAAGGGAAGATGTCTGTGAGCAGTTACTATACAAGAATGAAGAAATTGTGGGAAGATTTGGCAGAGCTAAATCCCATAATGCTGTGTGAATGCGGTTCTTCAATGAAGAATTTTGTGGAAATGCAGGAAGCAGATCATTTGATGCAGTTCTTGATGGGTCTTAATGAGATGTATGATGCAGTTAGAGATTCAATATTGATGCAGGATCCTCTTCCATCTGTGAATAAAGCATATGCTATGGTACAGAAAATGGAAAGGCAAAAGCAGAATGTTAGCATGGCTATGGACAAGATAGAGATTGCTACTCATGTCTCTGGGTCATATAACAAGGCTGAAGGTGAAGAAAGCAAAAGCAAGGATGAAATGGTATGCAGTCACTGTAGTAAGACAGGGCATTTGAAGGAGTCTTGTTTCAAGATAAAGGGGTACCCAGATTGGTTTAAACCCAAAAAGAAGAATGCAAATGGCAAGAAACAAGGCACACAGCAGGCTCATTTGGCTAATTTTTCACAAGAAGGAGACAGTGGTGATGAAAACACAGATAATAGTGCTGAAGCATTCTCTCAAATGTTTCAGAAAGAGTTTCACAAGTTCATGAATCTCAAGAACAAGGAGATGGCAAACCTGTGTGTTACAGGTTTTGCAGGTACCATTTATTCCCTTAATGCTTTCCAATATCCTGATCACACTGAATCATGGATTATAGACTCAGGGGCAACATCCCATATGAGCAAAAATCTTTCTAATTTTGTTGAGACACATGTGGTTAAGGGATCTAATTCAGTTTTTCTACCTGACGGGACTGCTAAACAAATTGTTCATACTGGCATGGTGCATTTTACTGCAAGATTCAAATTGATGAATGTGCTTCATATCCCTACTTTTAAGTACAATCTATTATCAGTGGGTCAGTTGCTAAGAGAAGCCGAGATAGAAGTTATCTTTAACCCTGATACATGTGTTCTGCAGGACCAGAAGACTAAAGAAGTTCTGGCAGTGGGTTTCTTACAAAATGGGCTGTATATATTGAATAAAACCTCATTTCAGGGATCCACGTTACAGAAATACACAAAAATAAAACAAATAGCCTTACATACTTGTACTACAGGGTCAATTGATGACAGTCTGGTGTGGCATTACAGACTTGGTCATGTGTCTTGGAAGAAATTAAAGCATGTAGACAGACTGAAAGGTGTAGACTGTTTGTCATCATGCTGTGAGATTTGCCCTTTAGCAAAGCAGCATAGATCAGCTTTCCCTATCAGCCAAACTGTTACGAAGAAGATTTTTGACATACTTCATGTTGACATCTGGGGTCCTTATCATGAGCTAAGCAGCAACGGCTCTAGATATCTTCTGACATTAGTAGATGATTACTCCAGGGCTCTATGGGTTATTCTACTAAAAAACAAAGCTGAAGCCTGTTCATCTTTACATCAGTTCCTTATACTGATACACAATCAGTTTGACACTAAAGTGAAAATTCTCAGGAGTGATAATAGAGCTGAATTTACCAGCAAAGAATGCCAACATATGTTACAAAACATGGGCATTCTGCATCAAAAAGCTTGTGCCTATACCCCACAACAAAATGGGGTTATAGAGAGGAAGCACAGACACTTATTAGAGGTAACAAGGTCTCTACTTTTCCAATCTGGTTTATCTAATGATTTCTGGGGAGAAGCTATAATGACTGCAACTCATATTATCAATCTTTTACCAGTAGAACGGTTGAAATGGAAATCTCCATTTGAACTGCTCCATAAAAGAAAACCAGACTATGACCATCTTAAAGTCTTCGGTTGTCTTTGCTATGCAACTAATTTGCAATCTAAGAAGGATAAGTTAGCAGCCAGAGCTTTCAAAGCTATCTTTCTAGGATATAAGACTGGTCAAAAAGGCTATGTTGTTATGGATTACAATACAAAAGTTTTTCATGTTACAAGAGAGGTGTCTTTTCATGAGAATTCTTTTCCTTACAAGTCTAATGATCAAGATGTTATGCAGTCTACTGAGATACAGATGCAGGTCCCTAGTTCTTCTGCTGACACCAATGCAGAGGAATTATTTTCCTCCACATCAGGATCTGATATTCCTAATTCAGACCTGTTATCTGCTCCTCTATTATCAAGTACTCGCAGGAAAGTACAGAAACCAGCATGGTTGAGTGACTTTGTAGCATCTGTGCAGGCTGTTCAACAAGTCTTTACTTCTTCCACAGAAATCTGTATTGTACCAGAATTCCAACCAGAGGGAAAGAAAGCTATACCTTCTGGATGGGTGTTTAAGATCAAGAGGAAAGCAGATGGTTCTATTGATAGGTTCAAAGCTAGACTTGTAGCCAAAGGTTACAATCAAGTTTATGGGATTGACTACACTGACAGTTATTCACCAGTTGCAAAGGTTGTCTCAGTCAGAGTTTTTCTAGCCATAGCAGCATCATATGGATGGCCAATACACCAAATTGATATTAACAATGCCTATCTGCACGGTTATATTGATGAAGACCTATATATGCTTCCTCCACCAGGTTATAAAAAGGCAGGCAAAGATCAAGTTTGTAAACTGCAAAAGTCTCTCTATGGACTTAAGCAAGCAGGCAGACAATGGAACAAAGAGATGGCTTCTAAACTACTCCTCTTTGGTTTCAATAGATCTAAACATGACCATTGCTTGTATACTAAAGAGCGTACAGAGAGTTACACAGTCATTGTTCTATATGTAGATGACTTACTAATCACTGGAAATCAGGAGGGTGAAATCATTGCAGTCAAGCAATTTTTGGATCAACAATTCACCATCAAGGATCTGGGGTATGTTAAGTTCTTCTTAGGCATTGAAGTAGCCAGATCAGAAGAAGGCATGGTTATCTCACAAGGAAAGTATACAAGGGATCTACTTAAGGATGCAAATATGGCAGATGCAGCAGCAGCTCCAGCTCCTTTGCCATCTGCTTATGAATCTAATATTACATCAACTCCACTGAATAGTCCCGATTCATACAGAAGACTGATAGGGAGATTATTATATCTTGGCTTTACAAGGCCTGATATAAGTTTTCCTACACAACAGCTTAGTCAATACATGTCCAAGCCTTTCCAACATCATATGGATGCAGCATTATATATTCTCAGATACTTGAAGGGGACACAGAATAGAGGTATATTCTATCCAAAACAATCCGAGATGAAGTTGAAAGCTTATTGTGACTCAGATTGGGCTGTATGCAAAGGATCTAGGAGGTCTGTTACAGGGTATTGCATCTTTATTGTCAAATCCATGGTTTCTTGGAAGAGTAAGAAACAGTCAGTAGTTAGTAGGTCATCTGGAGAAGCTGAATACAGAAGCTTAGCCATTACTGCTTGTGAAGTTAAGTGGATTAATTTTCTACTTAAGGAGTTCAGGATTCAAGTACAGCTGCCTATACCTCTACATTGTGATAACACTTCAGCAATTGCTATAGCTGCTAATCCTATAGATCATGATAGGACGAAGCACTTTGATGTGGATGTTCACTTTATCAGAGATTATGTAGAAGAGGGGTTCATTGCTACACCACATATATCTACAACACACCAGTTAGCAGATATTTTCACTAAGATCATGACAAGTCCTCAATTGAATAATTTTTTGTCTCAACTGGGAATTGTGGATATTAATTTGAGGAGGGAATGTAAAGAATTATCAAACTAATATCCCTTATTCTTCTATTAGCTGTCAAGTGCTGTTAACATTGTTAACTGTTAGTTAACAGAGTCAGTTTGTGTTAGTTAACAGAGTCAGTTTCAGTTAGTTAGATTAGCAATATAAAAGATAGAATTAGTTCATTGTACAGGGATCCGATTATATTGTATTCTCTTAGATTACTTTGTTTTGATAACCAGTTCATTCTGATTTCTATCAATACAATTCTCCTGCTTGATTACCCAATCATAGCAGTGCTTCTTTTCAATCTTGCTTTCTTTAGAATCCGTTTACACATTTTTCTAATTCTTCGTCTAACAAATCCATTATGCCATAAAGCATTCTCTGACATCGACCTTCCAGACAACAATAAAGTCAGTTTTGCAATAATGAACATAAAAATGCATAGATAGATAGATAGATTCAGGAAGAAGCAGAACCTGATAAGGATGATGAACCAGTAACTTGTTCTTCTATGCCCATATTGATCTCTACAATGAACCTTTGTAAATTAAACGAGATTGTGATTTGTGAGCGGAACCGGCCGCCCGAGAATTGAGAAAAAAATAATTTTAAGTGATGGTATCTCGTTGGAGAGAATTATATTGACTCTATGTAGTATTATTGTGATTGTACTTAGCTAAATCTTCCCCAATAATATAGATGGAGCCCTAACCCCTCATACTACCTCCTTCACTAATTTATCATAATTATTATAATAATAATTATTTATATATAATTTATTAAATATTCCAACTATATTTTAATTGTTTTTTTGGTAGAAATATTTTAATTGTTTTTAATTATTCCTTTTGTTAACTTTATCATCATTTTCATCTTTATTCTCTTCTCCCACTTCATTCCCCGCTTCCGCTCCCACTTCATTGAATTGATTTTTGTATTTATATTTGAATAGAAATTTGTATTTGTATTTAATTTCATATGTTTTAAATTATATGTAAATTTGTATTTGTATGTAATTTGTATTTTTAGTTAAAATTAGATTCATTTTTATCTAATTTCATAGGCTTTTATCGAGCCGAGCTTTTATTTGATATTCAATTTAGTTTTATCTTGAGATAAGGTACCAAAATAGGCATATGGTTTTTGAAAAAGTACCAATTTAGGCTCCATGTATAAAATAGCACCAAATAGATTTGACTTTTAAAAAATAGTATCAATTTAGATATCGAGAACAGATTGGACATGTCATTCCCGGATAAATTACATATGTGGTGTACAACCTTTACCCCAAATCACAATTTGGTGTACAACCAAAATTTTGTCACACTAAACTGTACAAGCTTCAGGTGACCTCCCACTAAAATGTACAACCGGTTTTTATGACCGGTCAACGCTTGTCAACTATGCCACGTCAGCATTTTTTATTGTAGAATTAGAAAAAGTGGAACCTACTCTTTATGGAATTACTCGAATAACCTCATTCCTTATAAAATTACTAAAATATCATAATCTTTTTTCTTCAACTCCTCTCTTAAGGACAGAGAATCGTTGTTGGAATGCAAAAATCGAGATTTGGGAAATGGAGGTATTGGTGCTTCATAGGATTGAATAAGCAAGAAGAAATTGATAATCACAAATGAACCCAGAATTAACAAAAGAAGCCTTAAATTAGAAGCCTTCTGGAATTCCTTGCATCCTAAATTAGAAGCCTTAAATTAGAAAGTAATAAAATTTCTGGGAAAATCAACATTAAAAATGATAATCACAATGAACCCATAATTCTTGAAGCACAAAAAACCTGAAATTTATGGACTTTTCGAAAAACAGAATTGAATAAGCAAGAAGAAATTGATAAAGAACAACAATAACAAAGCCTTAGTCCCGAAATTGATAAAGAACAAAAAAACAAAAAAACAAAAAAAAAAGAGGGAAAACGTGGGTTCCTAATGAAGAAGGAAGAAAATTATTGTCTCTTCTCCATGAATTGAAAATGATGAAGAATCCACGTATTCTCAGAAACATTATTCTCAGAAACAAAAAAGCAAGCACCTGTAATGCATTGTAATTTGGGAACATAAAAATGGTTGAGAGGTTTATAATTTTATATTGCAGCAATGGTATAAGAATAAGAACAATAAGCATTAGGCCAAATCAATTCCATTAAAGAAGGCTGAGAATAAATTAGTTTAAAAGAAATGCATATAAATGGTAGAGAGAGAGAAGTGAGAGAGAAATGGTAGGGGGAGAAATGGGAGAGAAGGGTTGAAGGAAGAAGATGAAGATATTTTAGTAATTTTATAAGGAATAAAGTTATATTAGTCATTCCATAAAGAGTAGGTTTCAATTTTTCTAATTCTACAATAAAAAATGCTGGGATAAATTTCATCAATGGTGTACAACATTTACCCAATTTCACACTTTGGTGTACAACCTTCATTTTGTCTCACTAATATGTACGACCTTATAGGTGACCTCCCACTTTGGTGTACAGCAGGTAAAAATGACCGGTCAACGCCTGGTCAACGCGCCACCTCATCATTTTTCAATTCCTACAAAGTTAATTGACACTTTTACCCATCTTCTTCTTCCTCCTTATCCATTTCTCAATTTCTCTCTCTAACTCCTCTTTCTCTCTCTCCATCCTCTTCTCTTTGTTCAAATTTCTTTCTCTCTCTTCAAATTATTTCTCTCTTTCTCTCTCTTAAAAAAACAATAATCATAAAAAATTTATGAGATGCTGTTTATTATTTTCATCATAAAAAATGTGTAGTTTATTATTTTCTGAGAAAAGATTATCGTGCTTTATAATATTCAAACAAAGACAGATAACTAATAGTGAGAGATTGATTGGCGAGGCTGCAAAGATTGCTATTCTAATAACAAAGGTGTTTTTCTGCTGATTCATTCTTAAAAGACAGTTTGAAGATCGAAGCTGAAGTTTACAGAGCTTTTAGGAATTCTACAGGATATCATGAACATAGTTTTTCAATAAATATTAAAATTGTTCACAGCGATGCACGTATCAATCTATTAATTAATGTTTAACCTTATAACCTTGTCCAATTTGTGTTCATGAAATTCAAATGAGGTATTTATAATATTGCCAAATCATCTCCTTTCTATTTTAAAAAAAAGCCAGCACTCATTGATCTCATTTTCCTTTTGAGGGGCTCGTTCTGGACAATTGGAGATAAGAGGGATTAAATCTAGAACTACAAACTTTTTGTTTATTATTTTAAATAAATAGATGATCGCCTTTTCCAATTCTAATGAAGTTGATTATATGAAAAATGGAACAAATAAATGATAATCTCTCCCTTTCCTCTTTTGATGCAGACTCTTGTTTCTGTTATCCAACAAAATCTAAGAGAGAGAAAGAATATGAAGAGAGAGAAAGAAATTAGAATCCAAATAGATGGAAAGAAGATGAAAAGAGAGAGGAGTTAGAGAGAGAGATTGAGAAATGGATAAGGAGGAAGAAGAAGAAGAGGGGTAAAAGAATTAATTAAATTTTTAAGAGTTGAAAAATGATGAGGTGGCGCGTTGACCAGGCGTTGACCGGTCATTTTTACCTGTTGTACACCAAAGTGGGAGGTCACCTATAAGGTCGTACATATTAGTGAGACAAAATGAAGGTTGTACACCAAAGTGTGAAATGAGGCAAAAGTTGTACACTATGGATGAAATTTACCCAAAAATGCTGACATGACATAGTTGACCAGCGTTGACCGGTCAAAAAAACCGGTTGTACACTTTAGTGGGAGATCACATGAAGCTTGTATAGTTTAGTGTGACAAAATTTTGGTTGTACACCAAAGTGTTTGGGGTAAAGGTTGTACACCACATATGTAATTTACCCCGTCATTCCCATCTATATATAATATAAAACAGTAACGATGGAACTGAGGTGTCACTTCCTCCTTTTTTACTGATAAAAAATATAATATAATATATTAGTTTTTATTTTATTATTATATTTATCTATAAAAATATTATTTAAAGTAAATGTGAAAATCAAATAATAATATTTAATTTATATAACACATTTATGTCATTAATTGTATTATTAGATTGTATTTTTATTAATATTTATATATTAAGATGAATCCGTGCATCGCACGGGCCAAAAACTAGTTACTCTGTTAAGTTTTGATTTCTCCTTCTACGTACAATTGACAGAACTTAACATAGTAATATCAACGTCGTGTCTCGTTCCGTTATCGAAACCTAAATTTGTACCATCTTTTAAACGTCAAGCCTATATTGGTATTATTTTGTACTTGAAGTCTAAATTGATATTTTCCTAAAAACCATAGGCATATTTTGGTATTTTATCCCTTTTGTCTTTAATAATATATTTATTAAGTTTATTAATGTCTAATATTATCATTAAAATTATTTTAAAGTCTAATATCATCATTATTGTTAAGTTCGGTTAAGTTCAGTAGCATTCAGTTCAGTATTCAGTAGTGTTCAATTCATTTCAGTTCAGTAATATTCTGTTCAATTCAGTTTTTTTCAACAATAAAAAAACAGAGGCTAATTATATATATATAATAGTTTTTTCCTTTTCTTAATATCTTTAGCCCTATACCCATACTTATTTAATTTTAAAGCATAACATTATATATAATTATAAAAGTGAAAGACATATGAACATGGGTTAGGCTATGCTTATTTTGTTTTTTCCATCATTGGATGATGATGATGAACTTTGACAAAGCAAACTCATTCAATTGTAGAAAAAACAAAGTAAATCTTACTTTGACAAAAACAAAGTAAGCATAGAAGGCACCGAACAGTAGTGATTTCAAATTTTTTTCTACTTTGTTCCAATATTACCCTCAATTATTTTCTTCTCATTATTTCACTTTTATCCTCATCCACTTCACATTTTACTCTCTTCAATATAGCTAATTTTAATACTTTTTCTCCATTGCCCAACAACTGAACAGAAAACGACAACGTTTTAGATGCACTCTAGCTACTCATTGCTTCATCTCCTCGTTTCTTTTTTTTAAGCAAACACATATTTAAGCCCTAATAAATTCATTTTTTATTTATTAAGCCCTTTATTTCTTAAATAAATACATTAAGTCCTTAATCAATTATTTTTTAATATAATATTTGATCTTTTGAATGGAGGTGTCTTCTATGGTTACTTTGTTTTTGACAAAGTACCATTACTTGGTATATTTTCACCATGGAGTATAAAATTAATCCAATGATGAAAACATACAAAGTAAAGCTTACTTTGTCAAAAACAAAGTAATCATAACCTTTACCATTAAATGGATATAGTAAGCCTTTGATCAATTATTTTCTTAACACATTAAGCCCGAAATGAACAGGTCAGTTATATAAGTAATTCAAACTCTGTTTAGCATGGGTAAAACTATCAGCATATCAGTATACCTCTAAAGTAAAACAGTTAAGAAATTATTTGAGGTGACAATATATATGTCAACTCATGTGTTAAATAATGATCGCAATTCTTTGCTCACTAAATGAAGTTTGAATCATACACGTAACTAGATTGTCCAAGAGATGCTTGATATGTTTAAATGGTCAAGAGTTTAATATCTCGATTTAAAAAAGAGTAATTAATTCATTAGTCCCTATATTTTGACAAAACACATTGTTTAGTCTCTGTATTTTCAAAAACACACGGTAAAGTCTCTAACGTTTTTCTCGGTGAACTGTTTAGTCCCTACCGTTAGATTCTCATGAAGATTTTGTTAGTCAATTTGGATTTGCGTTCTTCTTTTCCTTTATTTTCCTTTCCTTTAAACTCTAATGCATCTGAAATCAACTTTGAGTGTTATTCTTCTTGATTTTCTTCTTAATCGTTCAAATTCGTAAGCATTGGGTCTGTTCTTTTTCTTGTTCTCCATACAAATAGATTCTTCTTCTGAATTGGATGAAGGTAAATAGTAAAGGGTAATTTAGTCATTTCCGAAGTCATAAACGGTAAAAAATCTAACAAACAAACGGAATGACTAAACAGATTACTAAGAAAAAGGTTAGAGACCTTACCATGTGTTTTTGAAAATATAGGGATTAAACAGTGTGTTTTATCAAAATATAGGGACTAATAAATTAATTATCCTAAAAAAACTAGGAACTTAATTTGTTCATAAATCATTGTTTAGAGAGTTAATGTATCTATTTAAAAGATCAATGACTTATAAATTAAAAATAAATTATTAAGGGCTTAAATATGCATTTTTCCTTTATTTTTTCTTTTTTTTTTGGTAATCGGAGAAGGCTCACGGCCCAGAACAAGAAACAGAAAGGGAAAAAAAAGAAACAAAGAGAGTTTAAGAGCGAACAGATCTGCTGAAAGCAAGTCCTCTATAATCGTCTGAGAGGATATCTTGGAGGCCTGCAGGAGGCGCATCATACTCATGATGACCCAAAGAACTCGACCCTGCGAAATTCGCCAACCAATCAGTAGCGCGGTTGCCTTCTCTATAGGTATGAAGGAAGATAACATTCCAGTCTCTATCTCTAAGGGCTTGACAGCGGGTGATTAACCAAGAGTGCGGGTGGTGGAGCTCTAAAGAGCTTGATAACATGTTCAGGGCTGTCCGGGAGTCTGCTTCCAACAAGATATTTCGGAACCCCCTCTTCCAAGCTAGAGCTAAACCGAAGTAGATCCCCCAAAGTTCCGCCAGCGAGACTGTGCAGTACCCAATTTTAGCTCCAAAACCGCCCTTCCAGTGCCTCTGTGAATCTCTGATTAAGCCGCCTGCTGCGGCCTCCCTAGGATTCCCTCGACAGGCTCCATCCGTGTTTACCTTGACCCACTCTTCCTCCGGTGGCGTCCAGCAGATCCAGATTTCCCGTCTCGGGGAACCCGTAACAGGTTCGAACTTCTCTTTATTCCCAATGTATTCTTTGCTGAAACAGATGACTTGTTCTACGCTTCGGACCGGCTGAGCTCCGGCCCCAAAAATAGCCTCATTTCACCAGCGCCAAAGCCACCAGACGGCGAAGGAAAAGATAGTAGACCACAGGATTCCTTGGTGGTAGGCCGTAGCTGTCAGATTAAGCCTAAGCCAGGCATTAATATCTCCTAAGAAGAAAAATGATTGGTGTTGTTGAGGGATAAGGCGTCTCCAGAATTCTGAGGCTATTCGGCAATCCCGTAGGACATGAAGCTCGTTCTCAATGCTTTTGCAGCACGCACAAGTCGCCGATGTTGCCAGGTGATGCCTCGCTCGGTTTGCATTGCACATGATTGCTCCGTGAGCCACCATCCAGATGAAACACTTGATTTTCTTCGGTGCCAAAACAGTCCATAAAGCCTTCCAAATGTTGTTGCTCCCTGTAACGGTTTGGTTTCTTAGTTTGTCATAGCCGGTTCTCACCGTGTACTCCCCCGTAGTGCTTTGCGACCAGAACCAAGGATCTCTAATCTGGCTGTCTGGGCAAACTGCTATAGCTGCAATTTTCATTTTATCAATTTGGCTCACCTTACCCCTGATTTCATTCCAATTCCAAACCCCTTGATCGGTATCCCAGTATTCCGACACAGTCTGATCCGCTTCCTCGACACTGATAGGTGCAGTCGCATGAGGCAGCAGAGGCTTCCCGCTGCACCACGCATCTTTCCAGAAGCGAGTTTCTCTACCATTGTAGATAAGCTTGCCAACCCCATTTTCCAGAACTGTTTTGCCCGTGACTATTCCTTTCCACGTTGAAGAGTGAGCTGTCGAAGCTTGGAAAATCTGCATACCGTGTCTACCACCCCCATATTTAGCAACCAAAACCTTGGTCCAAAGAGAGTCCTTGCCAGTAAGAATAGCCCAGGTTAGCCTTGCAAGCATTGAAAGATTGAATTCTCTCATCTGTCTAATGCCAAGCCCTCCATCACTTCTCCTTTTACAAACGATATCCCAATTGATCAAGTGGATTCGTCGGGTGTCACCTATGGAACCCCAAAGGAAACCTCTGCTGCATTTGTCAAGCCTATCACAGATGCTTTTTGGGAGGAGGGTTGTTTGCATTGCATAAGTGGGTAGTTATAACTGATTTTACCAAGGTTAGACGACTCGCAAAGTTTAGGCATTTGGACTTCCATCCCGCCAGGCGTGATTGAACCCGATCCAGGATATAGCCATAGGTCTCCTTGGTAACTCTTTGATGGATAGTGGGCATTCCTAGGTATCTACCCAGGTCCAACATAGAGGGGACTCCTAGGATATGACAGATGTCCTAAGCAGCATGATCCGGGACGTTGCTTGAGAAGAGAACCTTGGATTTAGACAAGCTGACTTTCTGACTAGAACAATCTGAAAAATTGCAAAGGATTTCCCTTATCAGACAGGCTTGAGTGGTTGAGGCTTCTGATAAGAGGATGATGTCATCTGCAAAAAACATGTGAGACAGAGGTGGACCACCGCATGAAAGCTTGACCGTTTTCCATTCCCCTTGCATAATTGCATCAGTGATCATGTGACCAAGACGTTCCAAACAAAGAACAAAGAGGTAGGGGGACAACGGATCCCCTTGTCGGAGACCACGAGAAGGGTTAAAAGATCTCAACTGTTCACCATTCCGGAGAAACCCATATCGATGAGCTCCATGTCATTAATCCATTGCGAAAACATGGAGCAGCGGTCAAAGACTCCCGGGGCACCTCCCTGTTTTTCAGTAGTGTTCTTGATGCAGTTAAAATCTCCTAATATGACCCAAGGAGAGGAAATTTGAGATTGCAGATTAATGAGAGCAGACATGAACTCTCGTTTCCAAGACATTTGGGGTCTAACATAGGCAAAGGTGGCCAGAAAAGAAGGTTTCCTAGGGGAGTTCCCAACAAACTCAATGTGCATGTGCAAGAACTGACTGTTTCTTTCGATAACTGAGATTGTGACTGTAGAAGCATTCCAAAACACCCAAATACCACCCCTGAAACCATCGGTGTCCACAAGCAGAGCATCAGAGAACCGAAGCTTTCGACGGAGGTCGTCGGCCCTATGAAAGGGAAGGCGAGTTTCAAGAAGGACAAGAACATCTGGCTTATAAACAGAAAGCAAATGGCGGAGAGCCCGGTGAAACTCATTACCACCGGCTCCAAAGCAGTTCCAAGACAAAATCATGGGGATGAGACAAAAACCAAACCAGACAGAGGAATCATTGTTGTCGCGGGGACCCCGAGGCTCCTTGCTCCATCATTACTATATTCACATCCTAGGGACCCAGGGGAGTGCGAGAGGCTATGCTCTGTCGGCTTCGCTTGTGTCTTCTAGGGGTTGAGGCTACATTCACAAAGTTCTCTTTATCTATATGGGAGCGATCAACAGTTATGTTACCCTCCGGGTTGCTGTCCGCTAATAGTCCGAACGGGTTTCTTGAAGCTGCAAATAGAGGACCAGGGGGAGCAGGCTTGCTTCTCTGCGTTGGTTGCTTGGTACCTGAAGAGGAGGCCAGGAAAGTGTAGGCCTGCTGATTATCAACCTGGCCCGTGCAGATTGTTCTGCTCCCCGAGCTGTGTAGCGCATTAGTCTCAGACAACCGTTCATTACTTTCCGAGGGAGTAACAGGGGCCTTGCCAGTAACTGGGGGCAAGCTGTTGGCTGGTTTCTTCAAACGCTGGGCATACTTTCTCTTTGGGACACACATCCAGGCCCCATAGTTCTCCTGTCTTCCCTCAGTGCCCATGCTGTTCACATCATCCTTATCCCCAATGTTGATCGTATTTGTTTCAGGCCCTGGCGGTTGTTGGTTTTCCTGCCCCAAGCCTGGCGCGGGGGAATGCTTCGTAGGAGGGGGTGGGTTCCTTGCAGTTTCAGTTACCTTCATTGCGCTGTTAAATTTGCAGTTCTCCTTTGAATGCCCATATCTACCGCAATTCAAACAAGCAGTGTATAAACCTTCGTACTCAACATGATAAGTAATCCCGTTTAGGCGGAATTGGGCGACTAGAGGTTTGTTGAGGTCAATTTCCACGCATACACGTGCGAATTTGCCCCTTGTCGTTCCTTTTGTGTTCTTATCAGCTCTGATCGCCTTCCCGAAAGAGTTCCCAATCAGAATGAGGGCATCCTCCTGGTAAAATTGGAGAGGTAGCTCAGGGAAACGAGCCTAGACAACAGTAGAGTCTACTGCGGCGGTTGAGGGTGCAAACGTTAGGGACCAAGTCCGAACGGTCAGGTAATGGCCTTGAACTGTCCAGGGGCCGTCCTGTAGTACATGGTCCTTATCGCTTAACTTGTCAAAAGTAACTAGATGAAATCCATATCCCAGGTCAATCATGTTGAAGTTACCCTCAGTTTTCCAAATCTCAGCTGCACGATTGCGCAGGGCAATGAAGCCGACATTGCGGCCGAGTATCTTGATAATTAGTGCATCCTTCCAGGCTTGTGACCATTCCGCAACTAGCCCTAGGTCAATTGTGATATCTGGAAATAGGGGGTTTTCATCCACACAAGCTATCTGACCAAGGCCTGATAAGCGCAAATCCACTGGAGTTCGGGAGGGTTCTCGCATTGGTTCATCAGTGAGCATATCGCGGTAGGAGCAGGGGAGAGAGGAAGCATTATGTCCGGCAGCAGGGCCATCATCAGGTGGGATCGGCGGGGGAGGCGGCGGCTGGTTTAGGGCATGTTCTTGAGGAATCGACCTTGGCAGAGGAATACCTTTTCCTTTATTTTTTCTAGTTGCCTCAATTTTCTTTTACTCTTTATTTTCTTTATTTTCACTTTCTTCTCCACTGTTAAAAAATTATATTCTTGCATGTTTCTTCATAATCACCGCTACCACGAAACCAACCTCCATTTCTATCAACAAGGTTCTCGATATTTCTTATTGTGCTGCAATAGATAGAAGAGAGAGTTAATCCTATGGAACATATAGATCTTTGTGTGAATTTTGTTGAGAATATATGAGCTTTTCGGATGCATTTTGACTAAAAACTATCGTGTTCATCGGTCGGTTCGGTCTGAAAACCGAACCGAAATAACCGAAATAATCGAAAACCGAATAGTCTTACAAATAAAAACCAAACCTAACTGAACCGATCAAATTATTTCGGTAGGTTCGGTTTGGTTATTCGGTTTCTTTACATTAAAATTTTTTATTAACAATTATTTTTATGTAAGGTTAATATTACACTGTTAATGATGTTGTTTGGCATTTACTTATATATTCAACAATTTTGTTTGTATTTTTCTTTTTGGATTGAAAGAAATAAAATAGAAATTTTATATAGAAATGAAATCAATCTTAATACCAAATGTGAATTAGTGTACAATTGTACTAAATTGGTAGACAAGCATTAAATAGACCATTAACATAGTTACAGGAAATCCAAGAAATATCATGCTTAACAAAAATTCTAATAATATAATTCTAAATCAAATATAACTAAGAACAATAAACCATATACACTAATTATATAATTAATCTAATTTCTAATTATTTTTAATTGATTTCGGTCGGTTCGGTTAATTCATTAATTTTGATTTAAAAACCGAACCGATCGAAATTACTGAAATATTATAAAAAGTAAAATCGAAACCGAATCTAATAGACCGAAAAAACTGAAACTTTTTGGTTCGATTTCCGGTTCGGTTTTTGAACACCCCTGTTAAAAACTAAAGAGATAAATTGACTTCTTTTTTTCAAGGAAGAAAAGGAATGATAAAAAATGATAGATTAAAAAGAAATGCTTGAAATACAATGTAATTGTAGGATTTATGTTTGAGTTGGGACCTTTTAAATAATAGTTTGGTATTAATATTCAATTTTATATGTATAGAAAATATTTTAATTCTCATATATTTAAGATATTTAAACTAAAGAACTCCATCACAAATTATTTTGATTAATATAAAAATATTTAAAAAGATATTCCAATAGAAATAAAAAGATATTTTAAGAATATGGCAAGATTTATTTATTTAGATTAAACAAGCTTTTGTAATTAACTACATCTTTTAAATTGATTTTTATTAATTAAATGATTTGATATTTTTTAAAAGTGAAAATTTGTTATTTATTTCATGATTTTAATTTTACTTTAGATATATTGAATGTGTATAAAAATGAGGGTATCCTTCTCGTAGAAGTATAAAAATGGATCAATTTTATATTGGATCTAATTTAACCTTTAAGCTACTTCTTCGGATGTTGATTGGCATGTGATGAGATGGATCCCCTAATGTTTTGGACCATGAGCAATGTTATCCTTAACGTCTAAAATGGTGTAATTTTACCCCTAACGTTGGAAGCCAAGAGCAATTTTACCCCTAACGTTGATAAATTGGGTCAATTTGAGAAATAATTCGTCAAACTGTTTTCTCGGTCATGAATCTTGTTATCTACACTTCATACGCGTGTCATTTTATCAGTAACAAACCACAAACATTCGTTGGGATGTGAAAAAAATAAAAAAATATATTGTCCTTTTGCACGGAATAGACAAAAAAAATTCAAAAAATCCACCGAATTTATAAATATTAATCTCAAATTCTATTATTAAATTATAAAAAACATGAAATCCTTTTGTTAGAATGAATTACTATGCAATTGGTGCAGAATAATGAACAAAAATATCTGTGTTTTATAATAGTGCCTGAAATTGACCCAATTTATCAACGTTAGGGGTAAAATTGCTCTTGGCTTCAAACATTAGGGGTAAAATTGCACCATTTTAGACGTTAAGGGTAAAATTGCTCTTAGCCCAAAATGTTATGGGTATTTTTGCATCTTAACCCACTGAGAAACCAAATGAACTAGAAGTCATCACGTGATATTACCATAACATTTTGGCAAAAAGCATCCTGAGGCTCCTGATCTTTCATTGTTTGGTGTATTAAGCCCTCGATCTTTTATTTAGACACATTGAGTCCCTGATCTTTCACCATTTGGTGCATTAAGCCCTCGATCTTTCATTTAGACACATTGAGCCCTTGATCTTTCATATATGGGTGTATTAGGTCCTTCCATAAATCAATTAATATATAGGTTTATTAAGGGCATGTTTGGTTAGGTTTATATAACTGCAGCGTTTCGCATTTTCTCTGGACACTGCAACATTTTGGAGCTTTTCATGAACAGTTGTTTGTAGTTACTTGTTATTGATAAAATTACCCTTCTTATTTCCACAAAATGTGCTTTAATTTTAACATTATTTTTATTTTTAGAACATAATTATCGAAAACAAGGTTTTATTGTGTTCAATAAATTTTTTATTTTTTATTTAAATTATTTTTATTAATTTGTATAATATATTTTTTATTTTAGAATTTGTTATTTTTAGAACATCATTTGTTGTCACATCAAACATGCCCTTAATAAACCTATATATTAATTGATTTATGGAATGACCTAATACGCTCATATATGAAAGATCAAGGGCTCAATGTGTCTAAATGAAAGATCGAGGGCTTAATGCACCAAATGGTGAAAGATCAGGGACTCAATGTGTCTAAATAAAAGATCGAGGGCTTAATGCACCAAACAATGAAAGATTAGGGGCCTCAGGATGGTTTTTGCCTAACATTTTTTCTCAAACATGGTTAGGTACACAAAGAAGTTTTTCATTACTTAAGTTCTCAACAATTTTGTTAGTGTATGCTCTAGTTTTACAATATTGTTTTTAACATTTTATGAATTAATAAAGGCAATAATCTATTGTATTTATTTTCTTGAGCAAACTAACTTAACATACACTATATCGAATGAACTTTCAGATAACAGTTAAAAATTGTCATCCTGAAGAAAATAAAACTATCATAGGGCTTGCTGACGACTGTTGCTGTTTTAGAAGACGGAAAAAATCTGTCATCTGTAATACTTTCCCATGATAACGACATGATTTCTCTCTGTCATCTGATCATAAATTATATGGCGGATTATAAGAATAATTGTCACCGAATTTTTATATTCTCATGACTCCATGTTTAAATAATGGCTTAATGCTTCCCCAGCCCCCTTAACTTGTCCAAATTGGTCATTTTACCCCCTCAACTCATTGAATATCCTATTTACCCATTTAACTCCATAAAAGTGGTATTTATCACCCCATCAACTTGTCCATTTATCCCCCCAACTTATAGAATGTTCTATTTACCCCCTTAACTCCATAAAAGTGGTATTTTTCACCCCTTACAATCCGTTATCGAAGCCTAAATTGATAACTTTTTTTAAACGTTAAACATATATTTATGCTATTTTGTAAGTGGAACCTATATTTATCTTATTTTGGTACGTTATCCCTATATGTAATGTATTTAACTTGTTTATATTAATGTTATTGTTATTTGTATTTTTTTATTCGTTCTTTCTCTTTTCAACTTTTTTGACTATTATAAATGGATAAGAAATACCATTTTTATGGAGTTAAGAGGGTAAATAAGATCATAAGTGGTGAGAAATACCACTTTTATGGAGTTAAGAGGGTATATAGGATATTCGATAAGTTGAGAAGGGGTAAAATGACAAAATTGGACAAGTTAATGGGGTGAGAAATACCATTTTTATGGAGTTAAGGGGGTAAATAGGACATTCAATGAGTTGGAGGGGTAAATTGACCAATTTGGACAAGTTAAGGGGCCTGGAGAAGCATTAAGCCTTAAATAATCTATCAAAATATTAAGCTAAAATATAGATATTATGTTAATGTTATGACAGTTTTTGTTTTCTGCTTATCCTTGTAACGCAATTCACATGACATAAGTTATATTAAATTTTGTTAAAGTGTTGACGTTCAGGTGACAATATATCTAAACATATATGTCAAGTTAAAAAAGTTCACATGACATTATTTTTAAATAATCTGTCAGCTAACATCCTTAAATGTAGTTGTTATACTAATATCATAACAATTTTAGTTTATATGTTTGTCGTTGGAACGTAATTAGTATGATAGTTTGTTACCACTTTTGTTTTATAGAAAGTAAGATGGAATTTTCTTATGATAATTCTGTCATTGTTGTAAACTTGTATATATAACCAAAGTGCTATTACAACATAATGCAAATAATATGTAAATAACCTTTATATATAACAGCCAACGTGTACATACACCAAAATATGCACAAATCGCACATATAAAACTATACATGTACGCAATTCGACTTAAAGCCAACATAACAACGTGCCCAAATTTACAAGACGCTCGTAAAAACCTAATTTTTCTTCTTACCTTCTCCATCCACCGATCTCATATGTGAAAGTAAGATGATACCTCCACTTTCTCCATCTTCATCTCCGATAAGCCGTCTTCTTCTCCGGTCGTTCTCAAACAACTCCATCTGGGTAGGTTATGTTGGGTTTTTTTTAAAGTAATTTGGGTTTAAATGTTTAATGTGCAAAATTATTAATTGTGAGTTCTTTCATCTCCGATTCTATCTAGGTAAGTAATGTTTAGTTTTTTTAGTTATGTTGGTGTTATGGTATTAAGTTATTCGGGCTTATGTCAAGAAAGCTCAGCATGACTTATGGGCTTCAGATAGGCCCTGGCCCATTCAAGAGAAGGAGCGAGTTAGTCTTGACCGAAGCTTGGATTAAGATCAAAGCTTTGGTCATCATAACATTGTCAAACGTAGTCTTTAAAGGAGAATTTTGGAGACATGTGGACCAATCAATGCATTGAACTCCAAATACACGCTCCTAACTTGCATAAACATGTTGGCACGCAAAGATAACGTCCCTATCATAATCCACCACATGTCTAAAGATACAACTCTAATCATCTATAAATAGTAGAAGTATCCCAAGAATCCAGGTATCTAATTTCTTAATCACTCTAATACATATTTCATTTGGTCTTTGGTATTCTCTCGATTATCAACTGATTTTAGCATCAGAGAGGGTTCACCGGTCTCTAGGCCCTTTTTATTTGAATTGCCACCCTTTGAAACCGCTCAACCCATTACTTTAACGATTCACTCGAATCCTGAACTAAATAGTTCAAATCTTGCATAGTTTTGCTTTCAGGAATGAAGGTGATAAAGTTGTCACAAAACTCCTGAGGTATTTGCTTGAAGGACCGAATAGACCTAGGTAGCAGTTGATCATACTAGTAAGCACACGAGTCTCTTAATGTTGTTGCAAATAGTCTGCACATGACCGCATCAGTGGCCGTAGTGGTTTGTAGAGCCCTCTGGAAAAAAAATGACATAAAGAGTGTGATCAGCCATCCTGTTATAATCTTTCAGCACCGGATACTTAAATCCTCTAGGCATTGGCTGGCTCATGATTTCTACACTCAAAGGAGTTTTAGTCTCAATAGCCACCGAACCCTTAGCATGGAAACCTTCATCTTTCATAGCCTGTCGAAGCTCCCCTTTAATGAGATTCAGCATTTCTTCCTTCAATGAGAGCTCCTTCGTTTTTTGCCTCATAGGCTCCGAATCATGATGATTAAGGGACTTAGATGCACCAGAACTTCTTTTATGAGAATCGTAATGTCTAACCAATGATCATATCTTCGTCTATTTGGGGATCTTGAGTTTTTTCCTCTAACCGATGGTTGTGGCTAATGCGCCTCCGTTAAGAAGGCTCACTAAGGGATAAGTGTACCCCATCGTTATCAAGTAATAAAATCTGGACAAGTCCAGGTATCGAATCCACAGGATTTATTTACTACAGGTATCGAGCTACTTGGTCTCAGGTGTTATCTAGGCTGTGTGGGTTTTGAGTTTGTTTTGTTAAGTTAATCTACTCCTAGTTGAATTACTCTACTCCTAGCTAAGTTATTCTAATTCTGACTAAGTTATTCTACTCCTAATTAAGTTATTCTACTCCTAATTAAGTTAAACTACTCCTAGGTGATCTTTCACTAATGCAATTACCCGAAGGAACATGATATGAACGATAATAATGAAGATAGATTATTAGGTCAATAGATTAAAAACCTAATCTAAGTCACTTGTATTTAAGGCGATTAACCCTACTTACCCTCCTGAAGTCTCTAGTGCGTGATTCCCTTGTAAGGCCGAAACTAGGTCTAAGGCTCAGCAATTTGGGCTTAATCAACTAAGAGGTCGTCCATCTCCTAGGCTCTGACTAGGTCAGATTCAGCTCACAATATGTGCCTACTAGATTTTGGGGCTTTTGAATGAGTTAAACCAATTGAATAAAGCGTAAGACAAAGATTAAACAAATAATCATAGAACAAAATAAGAGCTAAAATATTATTAAAGATGAAGAACAATGTCACAAGATACAATTAGCCTGGAATCATAGACTGTATCAAAGGGTACAAACATGGTAAGATAAAAGGTGATAAGAAAATCCCTTTCAGGGAACCTGTCTACCCTGTAGCCGGCTTCCTAGGTCTTAAGGACGGACCTTGAATAATCCTCGGTGGAGATTCGGAGCTTCGGAGCTTCTTCAATGGAGGTTGGAGAAGATGGAGGAGGTGGAGAGGATTCTTCAAGGGTGAAAGGCTAAGCTAATTTACAATAATGAAAGATGTCTAATTTACAATTGGAAATTCCTATTTATAGACGCGGTTCGGGCCCTCTTTCTGACCTAATTCGTATCCTTTTGCAGGTGGGAAGTCGTGGGGTCAATCGTGGCTTCGTGGGGCCGAGAATCAGTCTTTTGACTGATTCTCGCAAGGCAGCTCGCCGAGCTGGGCGCTAGCTCGACGAGCTGACCAGCTCGACGCGAGCTGGCCATGCCAGCTCGCCCGAGCAGGCCCCTGAGGGCCAGCTCGCCCGAGCAGCGTCTGGGCAGCGCCCGCTGATCACGGAGTAGTGCCTGGGCTGATCGCCGAGCAGCGCCTGGGCTGTTCGCCGATGCCCAATTCACCGAGCGACTGCCGGGGGTCCCCGAGACGCGATTTTTGCCTGAAATGGATCATGTTTTAACTTGCACACGCACATAAACTCCAAACAACATTAGTTCCGAGGCTAAATTGACCCGCCAATTGCTTATTTTGAGCAAACACTTCATTTAGTGTGACTTCTGGCGGATCAATTAGCTGTAAAAGGTAATGGAAATTTAACGCACATGCTATTTTGGCCATATTTGCCTAAAATAACCAGAAAACGAGCCTAAATAACGAAAAGTAAATAAAACATTTCCAATTTATAACTAACTCACACAAAAGCATATAAATGCGAGAATTGCTCGCTTATTCATGAAATAACGCTAAAAACCTTCCTAAAACCGTACCCAAAGATAGGGGTTTTTGACCCCTATCAGTGGCCTCACCGGAGAAGGTGAGTGATGATACCTCCGATATTGAAGGCTATCAGATCTTTCTCTAGATCTTCCTCTCATCTTCTTAGACTGAGACTCTGGTGAATGATCCTTCTTCTTAGGGCATGTCTTTGTGGTGTGATGTCTTATAGGACAAGCAACATAACTGCCCCTTTCTTTATTTCTACCAACCCTCCTTGCCTCTAGGAATTCCAAATGCATTGCCTTCATCTAAGAGGTATGCTCAGCCCTTAAAATATTCATCAAGTATTGTACAAAGACGATGTTATAGATTAACTGTTTTGTAAGGTTATCCATGAAGCAACGTTGCTCTGGCTCCAAAGACCCCAGATAAGCCTCAATTTGCTAATCAAGCACTAGTGTAACAAAGAGAGGTGGGATTGGCTGATTACGAGAATCTAACAAGCCACGATTGGTAATAGTTGAAGAACTAGGTATATCTTCCACTCTTTGACTGAATGGGACTAGAGAATGGGTAATTGGTTGAACAATTTATGGAGTAACCTGTTGAAGAATAGGCTCAATTGTGGGATGTACAACAGATGATTAAACGTAAACCATCTTGCTACGGAGTAAGACCCACACTCACCACACCAAAATGTTATCGCACTTCTGTGTAACAAATCTCTAGCTAGGATTCCGGTCACCAGAAAACACAAAAACCATTATAAAAGAGGTCGGAGACCGGCGAACCCTCTCTGATGCTAAAGTCAGTTGATAATCGAGAGAATACCAAAGACCAAATGAAATGTATAAGAGTGATTAAGAAATTAGATACCTAGATTCTTGGGATACTTCTACTATTTATAGATGATTAGAGTTGTATCTTTGGACATGTGGCAGCTTATGATAAGTCAATGGACCCTATCTTTGCATGCCAACATGTTTATGAAAGTGAGGAGCGTGTATCCGGAGTCCAATGCATTGATTGGTCCATGTGTCTCCAAAATGCTCCTTTGAGGACTACATTCAGCAATATTAAGATGACTGAAGCTTTGATCATAATCCAAGCTTCGGTCAAGACTAACATTGCTCCTTCTCTTGAATGGGCCGATGCCCATCTGAACCCCTTAAGTCATACTGGGATTTCTTGACATAAGCCCGAATAACTTAATACCATAACAGGTGGCGAAGCCAAAAAGGCCTTCAGATGCTCGAAAGATGACTAACATTTGGTAGTCCACATGAAGTTCTTCACTCCTTTCAGGCTTTTATAAAATGGCATGCATCTTTTGGCCAAACAAGAAATAAACCGACCCAAAGCGTTTATTTTCCCATTCAGCTTGTGGATGTTATTAATTTTCTTCGGTGGTTCCATATTAATGATTGCTTGGATTGCTTCAATTCTTCTCTAAGATATCATGAAACCAAGAAACTTTCCCAAAGAAACTATGAAAGTACACTTCTCAAGATTCAACTTCAAATTATGCTCCTGTAAAGTAGCGACGACTGTGGCCAAATCTGCTGCATGCTCCTCCACTAAATGACTTTTCATGATCATATCATCAACATATACCTCCACCTTATCCCCAATAACATCACCAAAAATTTTATTTACCAGTATCTGGTAAGTTGCCCCTGCATTCATCAGACCGAAAGGCATTACTTTATAGTCATATGTCCCTTCGTCTGTCTGAAAGTAGACATTCCCAATGTCATCAGGATTCATGGGGATCTGATGGTACCCAGCTACTGCATCTAACAAAGAGTAAATTGCATATCCAGTAGTGGAATCAATCAAGGTGTCTATATAAGGCAAATGATAAGAATCCTTCAGACATGCCTTATTTAGATCGGTGAAATCCACAAACATCCTCCATTTACCATTAGCCTTCTTTACTAAAACAAAGTTCGATATCCAATCTTGCAAAGACTACCTCCTCAATGTGTTGGCAATCTAACAACTCTTTTACTTCAGCCCTGATAACCTGTTGTTTATCCAAACCACGGTTTCTTAACTTTTGCTTGATAGGAGTAACATCCTTCTGGATATTCAATGAGTGCATCATAAGATTCAATGATACTCCGATTATATCAGCTGGAGACCATGTAAAGGTCTGGACCTTTGCTTTTAAAGTGGAAATTATGTCTGCCTTCGGTTGCTCCGAAATCTTTGAAGCAATTTGGACAGACCTTCCCTCGGCTAATCATACTGTCTCCAAATCTCTTACTGGTTTGGCTCTTTCACGCTCTTCTTCCTCAAGATCTTGTATTAGCTTCATTTTTAATGAAGCCAAATAAGCTTCATGGGCCACCACTTGGTTACCCTATGCCATTGTCATACTTTCTTTAGTTGGAATTTTCCAAGCCAAATGATGGATAGATAAAGCCCCAGCAGATTCTGATAAGAGTGGTCACCATATGATGACATTGTAAGGTATCACCAAATCAATCACCAAGAATTCAGCCTTGGAATTCCACTTTATTGGGCCATCACCAATAGATACTTGCAAATTAACACTTTCTAGTAAAGGTACAGTATGACTACAAATTCCAACCAATGGTGACAAAGTAGGAATCAATCGGTCATGGTCAAGTTTCAATGCTTCATATGCCTTTTTAGTGATGATGTTCACAGAACTTCCAATATCAATGAATGCTCTATGAACCTTATATTCCTCCAAATTGATCTCAATTACCAAAGCATTGTTATATGCTTGTTGATTAAAACTACCGAATGAAAACTCGGCCTTGAAACTGGAAACTCTCTCATTGCCTTTTTCCATCATTCGTCTTTTAATAGAACGATCTTTCCCTGGACCTCCTGCTATTACATTGATAATGAGGATTTAACTTTTATGCTTCAGCATTTATGTTGTATTAGATGAATGATAAGACACTGCTTTCATCTTCACCGATATCTCTATTGATCTCCCAACTTCGAAGCTGACAAGTTAGAAGGTTGTGTCAAGGGTTTTCTCACCTAGAAATGCAGTTTTGTTCTTAATGCTAGAAAGAACGTATCTTTAGGACGCTAAAGGTGTTAGTAAATCTTAGGAGTTTGAGAACACACGAAAGTTGACTCAAACTCACTTCAAACTGAAACTTTGGCTTCATTGGCATTGTCTTGTATTCATGGAATGTTGTAAGACGTAGCACACCATGTTCGGCCATGTCGAGCCTGTTCTATTCTCTAAAATCTTTGCAAAGTTATTTCATTTTCTTGTTTCATCAGTCTGCCTGAATTGTTAAGTAACCAACATCAAACAATCAACGATAAAAGAAGACACTGTTGTGACACACACTGTTTAGCAACGATTTCTAATATTGATTTGAATCACAATCCCTGTGGAGACGATACTCACTTATCACTTTATTACTTGTATCTAGTGCACTTGCTAGAGTCTAATCTGAGGACAACAAAGAGCACGCTTGACCTGTTGTTTATCCTTGGGCTCCTTTGTCGTGATGTCATTCTTCAAAAATCTATCCAGCTTACCAGCTTCGGCCATTTTGTTCAATTCGGCAGCCAATTGTCTGCAATCTTCAGTATCATGCCTCACACTCTTATGGAATTCACAATATGGGCCGTTGTGTCTTCGGCCTGAAGTATTCAGTTTCGGTGTGGATACTGAATGTGTTGTCTGTTGGTCTCCACCCAATAAAAAACTTCATTCCCAAGGGCATTTAGAGGTATATAGTTGCAATCCATGTACTCTTTAGATTACTTATGTTCCTCTTTACCACTATTGTTATTTCCTTCATTCGGCTGATTTACTGAACTCAACCTTTCCTTCAACAAAGGATTCAAATGGTGGTTGTCCTATTTAACAAAATTTCTAGCTCTTCTCATCAAATCAGGAAAGATTTGATGTCTCCTCGTGGTTAGCTCCTTGGATAAATCTTTGCTTCGGTAGTTACATGCCATGGGTTCAACCGCCCCATCAACGTTCTGATTTTTTATCTAAATTGTTACCCTATGGAATCGTCCCACACACTCCTTCAGTGACTCACTTGGTTCTTGAACCAAATAGTTCAAATCTTGCATGGTTTTGCTTTTGGGAATGGAAGTGATGAAAAGGTCACAAAACTCTTGAGACATTTGCTTAAAGGACCGAATGGATCCAGGTAAGAGTTGGTCATACTAATAGGCAACCGAATCTCTTAAAGTTGTTGAAAAGAGTCTACACATGTCTGCTTTAGTAGCGGTAGTGGTCTAGAGAGCCCTCTAGAAATTCTTGACATGAAGAGTAGGATCGGTCATTCCATTATAATCTTTCAACAATAGATATTTAAACCCCATGGGCATTGGTTGGCCCATGATGTCTGCACTCAATGGAGTTTCGATCTCTATTATTGCCGAATCCTTGGCTTGTAATCCTTCATCCTTCATAGCTTGTCGAAGCTCTCCTCTGATGAGATTCAACATTTCCTCCTTCAAGGAAAGCTCATTTGGTTTTTTCTTCAGTCGCTCTAGGTCACGATGATTAAGAGATTTAGATACTCCTGAGCCCTTTTTGTGTGACTCGTAATGCTAAATCAAAGATTCGAGAGAATCATGACGATCATGCCTTCATCTCTTCGGGGATCTTGAATCTCTTCTTCTAGATGCTGGCTTCGGCCTCACCGAAGAAGGTGAATGATAATACCTTCTATATTGAGGATTATCAGATCTTTCTCTAGACCTGCCCCTCATCCTTTCCGATTGAGATTCTGCAGAAAGATCTCTCTTCTTAGGCCATGTTTTTGTTGTGTGATGTCTAGTAGGACAAGCAATGGAACTACCTCCTTCTTCATATCTACCAGCCTTCTTTGCTTCCAACAGTCCCAAACACATAATTTCCATCTATGAAGCATGCTCAGCTCTCAGAATATTCATTGACTCCTACACTGATCCCATATTGTATATTAATTGCTTCATGAGATTGTCTATGACACAATGTTGTTTTGGATCGAGAGACCCTAAACAAGCCTCAATTTGTTGGTCTAGAGCCGACGTAATGAAAAGAGGCGGAATCAGATGGTTGCTGGAATCCAATAAATCGTGATTATGAGCAGTTGAAGAACCAGGCAAATCCTCCATTCTTTGATTGAATGGAGCCGACGAATGAAGAATTGGCTGCACAATCTATGAAGTAACTTGTTGAAGAACATGCTCAACTAAAGGATGAACAACAAAAGAATGAACATAAACCATTCTATTACGAGATTTAGTCCACGCTCATCGTACCAATTGATATTAGGATATCAATTACTTTTTGACAATCAGCATCTGATCACCTAATTTTTTTATCACAATGACAATATCTCAGTATCATTATGACATTTTATTCCCTTGATATATTTCACTCTGATTACCATGCTTCTGACTCTGAATTTAATTTTACTATTGAACTTTCAACGTTTAACATCTTTTCAATACAACAACAGCAAAGCTTTAGTCCCGAAATGATTCGGGGTCGGGTAACATGAACCATCATATAAAACTGTGAAATCAAGTCGTGTCAGCAACATAAATTCTCTCCCTCCACTCTTTCCTATCCACTACCATATTTTCCTCAATCCCTAATAAACTCATATCACTCTCGATCACCCTCCTCCAAGTTTGCTTAGGTCTTCCCCTCCCCCTCACCACTACATCCCTTTGCGACTCTTCAGTCCTCCTAATCGGCGCATCAAACGCTCTTTTCATTCTTAAGTAAAATTCTTTTTAGTAGCTCAACCCTCATGGGGAGAATCCAGAAGCAAAGTAAGTCCAACTATTATGGGGGAGATTAATGTTATTGTTCTTAACCTCTAAATTTTTGCCAACATCAAAGTGGGGAGTTTGTTGAAACACAATTTCCACACTAATTTTGATTATGACAAAAATATTTAAAGAAATTAATATTACCATAATCAATAACACATTAAAATTAAATGTTGATTTATTTGGACTAATGTGTTTGTTGAGTGTATGTTTAATTACAATGGAAGTATGAAAGAAATAATCAAAGGCCCTAAGAATGGATCAAAGGTCCAAGGATCAACTTCAGCCCAATAGCTGGAAGGATCCAAAAGCTTAAAGTCATGCCTAAATGAAGACTGATTTCGGAATACAAAAGATCAAGGCTCAAGAGACAAGATCAAACATTGACTCTGATCCACTGACAATGCATCACCAAATAAGGAAAGAAGTAGAAGCTCCAGACGGCTTGTCCCCTGGTCAACTTGGAATCTTTGCCTCATTTGGTTAGACAGTCAGACTGCCTCTGTCAAGAATCAGAAGCGTGGCATCTCGAAGACAAAACAAAAAAGAGAAGAACAACCTTTGGCTAAGGACACTAGATACTGAGGATGAAAGTGACAAAAGAGTCGTTTCCCTCCAACGATTATTTTGAATTTTGAAGTTCCAAAAGTAACACAAAAATCCATACACACTAATTGTATTCATTTGTGTAATAGCTCTAAGTTATTTCATTGTGTTCTAAGTTAGAATAAAAACTATCAATAGCTCAGAAAAGTTCAGAAGCTCTTCTATTTGCTTCGGTTATAAGTAAACATCAAGAGAGGAAGATAGATAGCTGAGTGTTGAGTGTAAAGGAATGTACTTTATAGAGGCTCTGTAATTATTGTAAGGGTTTGTGCTCTACCTGTTGGAAAGAGTTCACTAGTGAATTAAAACCCAAAAGAAGATATTATAGGGACTAGATGTAGGTAGTAGGCCGAACCAGTATAAATCACTGCGTAACAATTTGTCTAACCTTTTTCCTTCTGATATATTTATATTGTTTGCTTCTGTGCTTAAAGTTATATAACTTGCGCTTCTGACTATTGTACTCGATAGTATATTTAATCAAGTCACACAGAGGCTACCCCAGTTGTGTGCTCTAGTGTTTAATGTTCAGAAGCAGAATTAAGCTTTGTTCCTGTTGAATACAACAAACAAAGTTTGCGTCTGATTCCGAGTAGCATTGTGCTATTGAATAAATTATGAGAAAATTTTATAAAGACTTAAATTTATTTATAGTTCCATTCACCCCCCCTTTGGAACTAGATTCTATCTCACAAGGAACCAACAATATGAAATAATGGACGGGTTTATTTGCTTAAGCCCATTACATTATTTCGTATCATATCACTAAAGATTAGAAGTTTCAAAGTGCAAATTGAGAAGACCAAATTCTTCAACTTTATAAAAAAAATATGAGACAGAGAAAAACAACATAAAATCCTATTTTATGAATTCTAGTCATTAAAAGTATTTTAAAAATAGTGATATTCTCAATTTGATTCAAATTATTATTTAAGATAGCTGTAAAAAATTATTTGAAAGTGTAGTTCCATGTAACAATTATTAAAAAGTGTATTTGGCCAAACAGTGATTTAAAAAGAACTACTGAATATATCCAAAAGCAAAAAAAAAAAAATTGAAGAGCCCAACACTAAGGATTTCCTGTTACATTGCCTTTCCCAATAGGTCATTCTGTTGAGCCGTGACTTATTTCTCATTTCTTGCTTTCTCTTCCTTTGATCCATCATTTCTCACTCTCAAATCTCTACTATTATATAATTTATTATTAGTAGACATCTCATATATTCGTGTGTGGACACAAAAGAATGACCTAAATAAATATTAGAAAAAGAGAACCCAAATATCAGCCACAATATTTAATTTGAAGATTATTAGTTTCAAAGTCAAAATAGATGAAAATGAAAATGACGAAACACAAGCATAGGATGTCTAGTCTATTTATATGAGTTTTGCCCTAACTTAAAATGCATTTCATTTCTATAATTTTAGTCTTATATGCATGCATTCATTGGGGGTTCATTTTATCCGTTTTTGCTTAAATATTTTTTCAACTGTAGTAAAATTCGAAGAATGTCGAAACAATTCACCATTGACCAAATCAAAGAGTTCATAAATGATCTTGAAGACATCTTTGCAAGAGGGAGTTTTGGAAGGTTGTGCAGATGAGTCATTAGGAGCAAATATGTGACCATTAAAGAATTCATGAATGCATCAAAAGGAGACTATGAGTTTTGGCTATTATTAACTAATACTAATGGATTGTATAACTCTACTATTAAATATGAAGTATGTAGTTATTATTTTTTATAAATTGGAAGTAACTTAATTTTCATTTTCTTACTGTTAGCGTGAAACCCAATATTTGGAAACTCTTGTGCATCTGTTTGTTGTCAAGATTATTGGACATGCGATTCATGAAGTGTGTCATTACATAGTCATGGAACTCCTTCCAAAAGACTTAAATGATGCATACAATGGTAAGTTTAACACAAACTGTTTAATAACACAAATTTTATAGGATTCAAATGTACGGAGATGATTAATGTGATACAACAAATAGTTGAAATAATTCAACACATACATAAGAAGGGATTAATTTATTATGATTTAAAATCAAAAAATGTATTGCTTAATGAGGAAGATAAGGTAAAATTATACCGGTAGGAAAGGCTAAAAAGATCGGAGGTGTGACTCGAAAAGTTGGCATTTATAGTTTCGAGATCATATGTCTCCAAATTATAATGAAGGCGGACGAGTGGGAGATAGGTGACTCGCTAGATCGTAAAGCTTCGGTTCATCAGCAGAATGGGGGAGAAGAGAGAAAAATGATAAAGAGATGAAGACTAACATATATGTTAGATCTGAGAAGCTCCATCAAGTGTAAAACAAGTCAAATAAAGCTCTTGAAATTGAGAGTAAGATTATTTTTTCAATTTGATATTACTAAAATTTCTCCGAAAATATTGTGATTATTCATATATTGTCATAATAATATCATAATACATGACGATATTTAAATAATATTTTAAAATTTTAATAAATGAAAAAATCTAAGTTGTTACCGCTTGTTCGAATTAAATTATCACAAAGGCAAAGTGCCTTATAAAATATTTCTTACAATTACGATAGATTCGTCATAAATTATTCTCATTTTATTAAGACAAAATTTCCCTCCAAATTTATTCTACTAAATTTTACCTCCAAAGCTATAGGTTACGATATTTTGCTTATCGTCATAAAATATATCTATAACAATGAATTGATAGAACAATGGAGATATTCGTAAAAAATGTCAGCATGTGTTTGAGTATTTTGCTGGATTGAATTATGTGGTTCTCATCAGTATCTGATAGGGGAAGGTGCTGGAAAATAATACTATTTTATATGGCTTCCTCTCCAAACACCGGTGTAATATAATCATATTTTTTTGTATCATAAAATCATATTATCAATCAAGCTACCCTGGAAAAAGATATTAGGAGAGTTAACTCATTTCTATCTTTTTGTTCCTTTGAGTCCATCTTCTTCTCACTCTCAAATCTCTACAACAATATAATTTATTGTTAGGAGACATCTCATATATCCGTGTGTAGGACACAAAAGAATTACCTAAATAAATATTAGAAAAAGGGAGACCCAAATATCAGCCACAATATTTGATTTGATAATTTTAGTTCCAAAGTCAAAACAGATAAAAATGAAAATGAAGAAACACAAGCATTGAATATCTAGTCTAATTTTTTTATGAGTCTTGCCCTAACTTAAAATGTATTTGTATAATTTTAGTCTTATATGAATACATAGATTGAGGTTCATTTTATCCGTTTTTGCTTAAATATTTTCTCAACTGTAGAGCAATTTGAAGAATGCCGACGTTGACCAAATCAAAGAGTTCACAAATTGTCTTGTAGACATATTTGCAAGAGGAAGTTTTGGAAGGTTGTGTATAGGAGTCATTGAAGGCAAACCTGTGGCCATTAAAGAATTCATGAATTCACAAACGGGAGACTATGACGTTTGACTATTATTAAGTAATACTAATAGATTATATAACTCTACTATTAAATATGAAGTATATAGTTATTATTGGTTATAAATAGGAAGTAACTTAATTTTCATTTTTTTACTGCTGGCGTGAAAAATAATATTTGGAAACTCTTGTGCATCCGTTTGTTGTCAAGATTATTGGACATGCGGGTGATGAAGTGTCACTACGTAGTCATGGAAGTCATTCCAAAAGACTTAAATGATGCAGACAATGGTAAGTCAAATTCACCAATGGTTTAATTTGACATGTAACATAAATTATTTATTGAAACAAATTATATAAGATTCCAATGTACGAAGATGGTTAATGTGATACAACAAGTAGTTGAAGCAATTCAACACATACATAAGAAGGGATTAATTTATTATGATCTAAAGTCGAAAAATGTATTGCTCGATGAGATTAATGTAAACTTATCCCAGTAGGAAAGGCTAAAAAGATCGGAGGTGTGACTCGAAAAGTTGGCATTTATAGTTTCGGGATCACATGTCTCTAAATTATAATTAAGGCGGATGAGGGGGAGATAGGTGGGATGCTAGATCGTAAAGCTCGGGTTCATCAGCAGAATGGGGGAGAAGAGAAAAATGATAAACAGATAAAGACTAACATATATGTTAAATTTGAGAAGCTCCATCAAGTACAAAACAAGTCAAATAAAACTCTTGAAATTGAGAGTAAAATTATTTTTTCAATTTGATATTACTAATATTTCTCCGAAAATATTACGGTTATTCATATATTGTCATAATAATATCATAATACATGATTATATTTAAATAATATTTTAAAATTATTGAAAATGCGAGTTATGAAGTGTGTCACTACATAGTCATGTAACTCCTTCCAAAAGACTTAAATGACGCATACAATGGTAAGTCAAATTCACAAATTGTTTAATTTAACATGTAACACCAACTGTTTATTAAAACAAATTATATAAGATTCCAATGTACGAAAATGATTAATGTGATACAACAAGTAGTTGAAGCAATTCAACACATTTATAAGAATGGATTGATTTATTATGATCTAAAATCGAAAAATATATTGATTGATGAGAAAGATAAAGGTGAATTTGTGTTAGTAGGGAAGACTAAAAAAATCAGAGGTGTAACTTGGAAAGTTGACATTTATAGCTTCGGGGTTACATGTCTCCAAATTATAATAAAGGCGGACAAGGGTGAGATATGTGACATGCTAGATCGCAAAACTCTGGTTAATCAGCAGAATGGGGAAGATGACACAAAAATGAGAAATAGAGGAAGCCTAACATATGTGTTAGATATGAGACGCTGTATCAAGTGTAAAACAAGTCAAATAAAGCTATTTAAATTGAGAGTAGCATTTTTTAAATTTGATATTACTAAAATTTCTCCGAAAATATTATAGTTATTCAAAAATTGTCATAATAATATCATAATACACGACGATATTTAAATAATATTTTAATAAATGATAAAATCTAATTTGTTACCGTTTGTTCGAATTAAATGATCACTAATAAAAAAATGACATACAGAAATATTTTGATGGTTGTGGTTCTCATCAGTATATGCCAATAGAATATGTCGGAAAATAATATTGTTTTATATGACCTACTTTCCAGGAATCGTTGTAACAAAATTATCTCTTTCGTACAATAAAACCATATCCTAAACCAATCTACCCTAGAAAAAGATATAAGGGTAATCAGCTCATTTCTCTCTTTCTCTTCCGTTGACTCCATCTTCTCACTCTTAAATCTCTACAACAATATAATTTATTATTAAGAGATATCACATATATATGTTTGTAGGAAATAAAAGAATTACCTAAATAAATATTAGAAAAAAAGGAATCCAAATATCAGCCACACCATTTAATATGAAGATTTTTAATTCTAAAGTGTAAAAAGATGAAAATGTAAATGATGAAACACAAGTATTGGATATCTAGTCTAATATTTTTTTATGAGTCTTGCCCTAACTTAAAATGCATTTGTACAATTTATAGTTTCGAAGTGACATGTCTCCAAATTATAATGAAGACGGACGAGAGAGTGATAAGTGACATGTTAGATTGTAAAGCTCTGGTTCATCTGCAGAATGGTGGAGAAGAGACAAAAATAAGAAAGAGAGGAAGACTAACATATATGTTAGATCTGAGAAGTTACATCAAGTGTAAAACAAGTTAAATAAACCTCTTGAAATTGAGAGTAAGATTATTTTTTCAATTTGATATTACTAAAATCTCTCCGAAAATGTTATTGTTAATCATATATTGTCATAATAATATCATAATACCATAATACATGATGATATTTAAATAATATTTTAAATTATTAGAAATGCGAGTTATGAAGTTTGTCACTACATAGTAATGTAACTCCTCTCAAAAGACTTAAATAGCGCATACAATGGTAAGTCAAATTCACAAATGGTTTAATTTGACATGTAGAGAATATTTGATAAATAAACTTAAGCTTAAAAAAGTGTTTTATCATCTAACTAAACACTTTTTTTGAACAAATAACATTTTTAGAAAAGTTAATCAAACTGTCTTAAAGGAACGAAAATAGGAGATAAATTTAAAAATCGGATCGAACTATTTTTTATCAAACTTTTTAATATTAATTACCAAAGGACCGAAATATATTTTAAACAAAATACTTTTATCAAAGGATTTCATGCCAGAGATTTCAAAATCAAACAAATAGTGTCATGAACCATAATTACCACTCACCTCGAACTCCAAATAATAGCCAGATCCAAATCTTAGAGATCAATTTTTCCAATCCATCTAAACACTGTCAAATTTCCTATTCAATCAACATACCCAACTAAAATTACTCTAAAATTTTCTACCATACTTAGATCAATTGCTTCCCAACTTGCTCAAAATCAATGAAAACGGCTAAATAAAATGTTTCGGTGAAAAGGAGAAGAACCCGATTTTTTTTGTAGAAACGTGATCCTTTAAAAACTGTTTTTATTTAATTATTTATTTATTAAGAGTTTAAATTAAAATAGATAACTTAGATATATGAGAATAAAAAGGTAGTGATTATATTAACACAAAAGTTATTATTAATAAAATCAAATAATTAATAAAATCAAATAATTAACTTAAACCACACTGATTTTAAAAAATCGAAACACTGGCAATTTTTTTTTTGTATGGAAGTTATTGTTGGTTAGCATTTTAATAAGTTCCTATTTGTTAGGGATATCTTAGAGTTTGTTTAAAAATAGACTTAGTTATTTATTTGAAATCACGTTTTTTTGGTTTATGGGAGAAGTTGGCTTTCTTTTAGGTTTTCTGTTTTGTAAGGCTATTTAACGTCTCCATTGTTTACGATTCAGAATAACAAAGACACTTGCATCTTTTGCAAACTGTTTACTGTTCATATTTTGTTAACAATTATGTAGTAAATTATAATATTATAAAACCATACCTATCCATACTTATAAATTATAATAGTATGAAAAACTTAAAATTACTAATTAATATTTTCTTTTCAAAGGCAAATAATTAAAAATATACATATAATTAGATTTATTTTTTAAATAACCATTTCTAAAGTTCGGAATATTACATTATTAAATATGAAGTATATAGTTATTATTTGTTATAAATAGGAAGTAACTTAATTTTCATTTTCTTACTGCTGGCGTGAAAAACAATATTTGGAAACTCATGTGCATCCTTTTATTGTCAAGATTATTGGACATGCGAATGATGAAGTGTGTCACTATGTAGTCATGGAACTCCTTTTTCAAAAGACTTAAATGACGCATACAATGGTAAGTCAAATTCACCAATTGTTTGACATGTAACCCAAATTGTTTATTAACACAAATTATATAGGATTCCAATTTTCGAAGATTATTAATGTGATACAACAAGTAGTTGAAGCAATTTAACACATCCATAAGAATGAATCCATTTATTATGATCCAAAGTCGAAAAATATATTGCTTGATGAGGAAGATAAGGTAATTTATTGCCGGTAAGGAAGGCTGAAAAAATCGGAGGTGTGATTCGAAAAGTTGACATTTATAGCTTTGGGGTGACATGTCTCCATATTATAATGAAGGCGAACGAGAGAGAGATAAGTGACACGCTAGATTGCAAAACTCTGGTTCATCAGGAGAATGTGAGAGAAGAGACAAAAATGAGAAAGAGAGGAAGACTAACATATACGTTAGATCTGAGAAGTTGCATGAAGTGTAAAACAAGTCAAATAAAGCTCTTGAAATTGAGAGTAAGATTATTTTTTCAATTTGATATTAATAAAATTTCTCCGAATATGGTTATTCATATATTGTCATAATAATATCATAATAAATAATGATATTTAAATAATATTTTAAAATCATTGGAAATGCGAGTGATGGAGTGTGTCACTATATAGTCATACAACTCCTTCCAAAAGACTTAAATGACGCATACATTAGTAAGTCAAATTCACCAATGGTTTAATTTGACATGTAACACAAACTGTTTATTAAAACAAATTATATAAGATTCAAATGTACGAAGATGATTAATGTGATATAACAAATAGTTGAAGCAATTCATTACATTCATAAGAATAGATTGATTTATTATGATCTAAAGTCGAAAATGTATTGCTTAATAAGGAAGATAAAAGTAAATTTATGTCGGTAGAGAATGCTGAAAAAATCGGAAGTGTGACTTGAAAAGTTGACATTTATAGCTTCAAGGTCATATGTCTCCAAATTATAATTAAGGCAGACGAGTGGGAAATAGGTGAGATGCTAGATCACAAAGCTCTGGTTTATCAGCAAAATGAGGAAGAAGACACAAAAATGAGAAAGAGATGAAGACTAACATATATGTTAGATATGAGAAGCTGAATCAATGTAAAACAAGTCAAATAAATGTATTGAAATTGAGAGTAACATTTTTTCAATTCGATATTACTAAAATTTCTCCAAAAATATTATGGATATTCAAAAATTGTCATAATAATATCATAATACATGATGATATTTAAATAATATTTTAAAATTTTAATAAATGACAAAATCTAATTTGTTACCGTTTGTTCAAATTAAATGATCACTAATAAAAAATGTCATACATAAATATTTTGATGGATTGAATTATGTGGTTCTTATCAGTATATGCCAAGAGAAGATGTACATAATATTGTTTTATATGACTTCCTCTCCAGGAATCGATGTAATAAAATGATATAAGTGTAATCGACTCATTTCTCTATTTCTTTTCCTTTGAGTCCATCTTCTTCTCTCTTAAATCTCTACAACAATATAATTTATTATTAAGAGATATCTCATATATATTAGATATGGATATTTCTGATGATAATGTAGAATCCTTGCCTTTCCATTCATTGATAATGTGATATATATACACAAGATATATGTGTGAACATGATAATTACAAATCAATTATATTCCTAAATTACAGCAGAAATATCCATATCTAATAATATATAGGTGTAGGAAACAAAAGAATGACCTAAATAAATATTAAAAAAAAGGGATCCAAGTACCAGCTATAACATTTAATATGATGATTTTTAGTTCCAAAGTCAAAAAAGATGAAAATGAAAATGATGAAACACAAGTATTGAATATCTAGTCTAATTTTTTTATGCGCTTTGCCTTAACTTAAAATGAATCTTTATAATTTTAGTCTTCTGTATATGCATCCATTGGGGTTCATTTTATCCGTTTTTGCTTAAATATTTTTTCAACTGCAGAAAAATTTGAAGAATGTCGGAACAATTCACGGTTCACCTAATCAAAGAGTTCACAAATGGTCTTGAAAACATGTTTGCAAGAGGGAGTTTTTGGAAGGTTGTGCTGAAGAGTCATTAAGGGCAAACATGTGCCCATTAAAGAATTCATGAATGCACCAAAAGAAGACTATAAGGTTTGACTATTATTAACTAATACTAATGGATTAAATAACTCTACTCTTAAATATGAAGTATATAGTTATTATTTGTTATAAATAAGATATAATTCATTTTCTTACTGTTAACATGAAAACCAATATTTGGAAACTCTTGTGCATCTGTTTGTTGTCAAGATTATTGGACATGCGAGTAATACAGTGTGTCACTTCATAGTCATGGAACTTATTCTAAAAGACTTAAATGATGAATACAATGGTAAGTCAAATTCACCAATGGTTTAATTTGAAATGTAACATAAAATGTTTAGTAACACAAATGTTATAGGATTCCAATGTACGAAGATGATTAATCTGATACAGCAAGTAGTTGAAGCAATTCAACTCATACATAAGAAAATATTGATTTATTATGATCTAAAGTTAAAAAATGTATTGCTTGATGAGGAAGATAAGCTAAACTTATGGCGGTATGGAAGACTAAAAAGATCGGAGGTGTGATTCGAAAACTTTGACATTTATAGTTTCAGGATCACATGTCTCCAAATTATAATGATGGCGGATGAGGGGGAGGTACGTGACACGCTAGATCGCAAAGCTCTGGTTCATCAGTAAAATGTGAGAGAAAGACAAAAAATGTGAAAGAGATGAAAACTAAAATATACGTTAGATCTGAGAAGTTACATTAAGTGTAAAACAAGTCAAATAAAGCTCTTGAAATTGAGAGTAAGGTTATTTAACTGTAATGTCTGATAGGGTTGGAGTAGAAATAGTCGAGGAAGTATGTGTGGATGGAGATGAACCAGTTGAGGATGTTAATGTAGGTAGGGATGGAGATGAACCTGTTGAGGATGTTAATGTAGGTATGGCTGGAGGAGGTGTGAATGGAGGTGTAGTTGATGAGGCTGTATATGTTGCTGAAGGAGTTGTGAATGGAGAAGAAGCATTAGTTGGGGGAGAAGTACTTGTGGATGGGGGAGAACCACTTGTGGATGGAGTTGTGTATGGAGAAGAATTAGTTGGGGAAGTATTAGAAGATGGGGAAGGGTTGGACATAGGTATGGATTGGGATGAAGTAGAAGTTGAAGACTGTTTTGCGAACAATGATAGGGGTAATGTTAGTGGTGAAGATAAAGGTGAAGATAGAAGTGAAGATAGGGGAGAAGATAGGGTTCAAGATGTGGAATTTGTTAGAGGGGCAGATAGAGGTGAAGAGGATATTGGTGAAGAAAATAGGGGGTGAGGAAAGTGATGAGGGAAGTGGGGAGGAAATTGATGAGGAAAGTGGTGATAATGGTCAGGATAGTGGTGATAATGTTGAGGACAATGATGGTGAGGATGATGGTGAAGACAATGAAGATAGTGAGTTTGAAGTTGTTTCAGGCTTTGATAACTCAGACAGTGAGGATGTGTCTTTGGACAGTGAGGGAAATTTGTTCAATGAAATTCCAACTGAGGGTACAAATAATGTCCATAATAGAGAAATGGACAATGATGTCAATCACCATTCAAACAGGATGGATGTAGAGTTTGAGTTCAATGAGGCTGCTCCTGACTTTGATGATTAGTTAAGGAGCTTGCAAGGTTCAGATGGTGAGGGAGCAACACCTAATGTAGAGTACAATGCAATTACTAAAAACTTGGCAATAGGTTTGACATTTAGGAGTGCTAAGGAGTTTAGAAAAGCCTTGCGGGCTTGGGCCATAGAGGGCGGGTACACATTTTCATTTAGAAAGAATGGACCATTAGTGGTGCATGTGAGATGTGATGCAGAGGGTTGTGAGTTCAAGATTAGAGGATCAATGGTTAGAGACACTCAAACTTTCAAAATAAAAACATGTAATCTGAACCCTACATATCCTAGGCAATACAATGAGAAATTTTGTAAGGTTTCATACCTTTGTGAAAAATATCGGGAGGTGTGACTCGAAAAGTTTAACGTTTATAGTTTCGGGATCACATGTCTCCAAATTATAATGAAGGCGGATGAGGGGGAGGTAGGTGACACGCTAGATCACAAAGCTCTGGTTCATCAGCAGAATGTGGGAGAAAGACAAAAATGTGAAAGAGAGGAAAACTAAAATATATGTTAGATCTGAGAAGTTGCATTAAGTGTAAAAGAAGTCAAATAAAGCTCTTGAAATTGAGAATAAAGTTACTTTTTCAATTTTATATTACTAAATGTTCTCCGAATTTTTTTTGGATATTGTCATAATAATATCATAATGCATGACGATATTTAAATCATATTTTAAAATTTTAATAAACGGCGAAATCTAATTTGTTACGGTTTGTTCGAATTAAATTACCAAAAATATAAAGTGTCATAAAAAAATATTTCTTACAATTACGATAGATTCGTTACCGATAATTCTCATTTCATCAATACAAAATTTTCCTCTAAATTTATTTTACTAAATTTTCCCTCCAAAACTATAGGTTACGATATTTTACTTATAGTCATAAAATATATCTATAATAATGAATTGATAGAACAATGGAGATATTCGTAAATAAATGTCAGCATGTGTTTGAGCATTTTGCTAGATTGAATTATGTGGTTCTCATCAGTATATGACATGAAAATGTGTCGAAAAATAATATTATTTTATATGATTGACTCTCCAAGCACTTGTGTAATAGAATTATCTTTTTCGTATGATAAAACCATATCATCAACCAAGCTACCCAGGAAAAAAATATCAGGGTAATTGACTCATTTCTCTATTTGTCTTACATTGAGTTCATCTTCTTTTCACTCTCAAATCTCTAGAACAATATAATTTATTATTAGGAGACATCTCATATATTCATGTGTAGGACATAAAAGAATGACCTAAATAAATATTAGAAAAATGGGACCCAAATATCACAACATTTAATTTGAAGATTTTTAGTTCCAAATTCAAAACATATGAAAATGAAAATATGAAACACACGCATTGAATATCTAGTCTAATTTTTTGAGTATTGGCCTAACTTAAAATGTATTTGTATAATTTTAGTCTTATATGCATACATACATTGGGATTCATTTTATCAGTTTTTGCTTAAATATTTTTTCAATTGCAGAAAAATTTGAAAAATGTCGACATTGACCAAATCAAAGAGTTCACAAATGGTCTTGTAGACATCTTTGCAAGAGAAGGTTTTGGAAAGTTGAGCAGGGGAGTCATTGAGGCCAAACCTGTGGCGATTAAAAAATTCATGAATGCACCAATAGGACACTATGACGTTTGGCTATTATTAAGTAATACTAATAGATTATATAACTCTTTTATTAAATATGAAATATATAGTTATTATTTGTTATAAATAGGAAGTAACTTAATTTTTATCTTTTTTACTGTTAGCGTGAAAACCAATATTTGGAAACTCTTGTGCATTCATTTGTTGTCAAGACTATCGGACATTCGAGTGATGAAGTGTGTCACTACATAGTCATGGAACTCCTTTCAAGAGACTTAAATGACGCATACAATGGTAAGTTAAATTCACCAATGGTTTAATTTGTAATGTATCACAAACTATTTATTAACACAAATTATATAGGATTCCAATGTACGAAGTTGATTAATGTGGTACAGTAAGTAGTTGAAGCAATTCAACACATCCATAAGAATGGATTGATTTATTATGATCTAAAGTCGAAAAATGTATTGCTTGATAAGGAAGCTAAGGTATATTTATGCCGGTAGGGAAGATTGAAAGATTTAATATTTTCTTCTTCCTCTCTGTTCTCTTCTCTATCCTCTTCTTCTCTAATTTTTTTGTGAGTTTACAAATGGCGAATAATCGTATAGATGAATCAAGCCCTTATTTTGTTCATCCTTCTAAGAATCCTTCTTTGGTTCTAGTGGATTCTGTGCTTGTGGGTACAAACAATTATTATTCTTGGTGTAGAAATATGAAAATGGCTTTAATCTCGAAGAATAATCTTGATTTTCTTACAAAACCTCCATCTACCAGTCCATTTTATGCTGCTTAGAAAAGGTGTAACAACTTGCTTCTTTTTTGGTTAAACACATCTTTATCTCCATCTATTGCAAATAGTGTTCTTTGGCTTAAAGTTGCACAAGATGTGTGGGATAATTTGAAAGAGAAGTTTTCACAGGGTGATATATTTTGATTGGCAGATCTACATGGAGAAATTTACCCAATTAAACAAAGTTCTCTTTCTATTACTGATTATTTTGCTAATCTACAAGTTCTTTGGGATGAATATCTTTTGGTAAAAGCTTTACCCAAGTGTATATGTCAAGGTTGTGTTTATAATGCATCTGAAGCACTTAATAGTTTCATGGAGAAAGAACATGTGATTTGTTTCTTGAAGGGTTTAAATGAGAGTTTTTCTTATGTTAAATCTCAAATCATGACTATGGATCTATTACCCACAATTAATAAAAAATTTTCGTTGGTTCTACAATATGAGAGGCAATTTATTGATAATGATTCTTTGGTTCCAATAGCGAATTTGGTTGCTTTGGTGAATAGTCAGAATAATACAGGTGCAAGAAAGTTCAATGGCAGTTACAATAATAATAAGAATGTAATATGCACTTATTGTGGGAAAACAAGACATAAAGTTGATACATGCTATAAAAAGCAGGGGTATCCTCATTGTTGGTCCCATGTGATTAGTTCCAAGGGGGGGATAGGAACTATGTGTAACTTTTTCGATTTTAATTAAGCTGACTTAATATATTTTCTTGAGTTAGTTAACACAGCTTTGGTCAGCACGGCCGATTATAGTGTAAGACAGCTTTAGTCAGATGTTGACTAGAACTATTTTACGTATGAGTTGGGAATTGACACTATTGTGGTCAGCTTCCAACTCAGCACTCTTATTTACTCAATGTCAGTCTAAGCAATTTATATGTTGAATAAATATGACAACCAACACATACAGATATATATATATATATATATATATATATATATATATATATATATATATATATATATATATATATGAGAGAGAGGGTTAGAGATTACTCAGTACGACTTATCCTGGTTCGGCCTCTCCGCCTACGTCCAGTCCCCAGAGTCCCTCCGGGTTTTTTAAATCCAATACTGAGCTCTTTAAAGGTAGAGCATAAACCGTTTACAAGGCAGTTGAATATGCAAGAGTACCTTCCTCTATTCGTCTACTCAACTCCTACTAAGTGCTATAACCAAACACCTAGATTTCTCTACCACTAAGCACTCAACACCGAGTACTCAGCACAACACTCTCAATTTTACAATTGATACAAATTGTTCTTTTCGAATGAAGAACACTTTAGATGATTACAGAAAATCAATCTAGCTTTTACACAAGAATAGAAATTTGGTGTAAGATCTCTTTTGGCTTTTGTGTGCTTTGTATGTATACTCTTTTTGTTCTTGTTGTGATCGGCTAATGATCCAAGAATGATCATGTCCTTATATAGTTGAGGTCTGAAGCAGAAATGGTTTGAACTTTGGATTTGTCCGTTGATCCAAATGGCTCCTTTTTTAGATAAGTTCTGGTCAGCTTCAGTTTTGCAGGCCAATCCTGTCGTTTGAATCCCGCAGGCGTCAGGCTTGTCTTCTTCTTGCAGATTTCATCTTCTTGTGCCAGTTTGTCTTTTTGCTAATAGAACAGTCGACCCATGCATCTCGAAATTGGCTTTTGCGTCATTCCAAGGTTCTGGATTGGTGCAGACAGTTGTCGGATCTTGTCTTTTAGCAAACGGATCATTCATGCTGTCCTGAAAATCACTCAGGACTTTGATAGTCGTTGTCTTTGATTGTTCCCAATTCAGATACTGAGTTCTCTTTTACTCAGCTTCCATGGTCAGCTTCGTTCTGCAAGACATATTTCTCAAGAAGACTTTTCTACTTTTGATACTGAGTTCCGTTCCACTCAGTTTCGTTGAATAGTTTGATCTTTAAGCTTTTGTTCTGAAGGTAACTTATCTTCTTTCATGCTGAGTTCCACTCTACTCAGCTTGTGCTGTGATCTTATGCTGACTTCGTCCTGTCTTACTTTTTATTTGTATTTATTTATACTCAACATTGAACAAACATATTAGTACAATTAAATCAAAGCACTTAAATTTAATTGTCCCTTAATCATGGATTATCTTAAATAATTTTTTCAAATCAAAATCATGTGGAAAGGTGTTTCAACATCATACACTTATCTGAATGCCACTGAGTCTGGTCGATGAATCATTGACTCAGCTCAAGCCTTACTCCAGGACCTTCATCAAACCAATGCCGATGCCGCTGGGTTAGTTCATGTTGAGCAAACTCAATTTTCCTCTGTCACTCAGCTTCTTGTTGGGGTTTAGTGTCCTATAGACAATTGTTCTAGGATACAAACTTAATATAAATGAATTATTCTTTATATCATTTGTTTTAATGAGATATATGTTTTATAACTATATAAAGGTAATCCCTTTTAAGCACTAAATAAAGTCTAATAAAAGGAAATCCGTAAGTTTGTTTAAAGTGATTATAAAGTGTTCATACAAGCATGAAGTGAGACTAAACTTTATGATAAACTAATAAACTTAAAACCACCCCAAGTCAAGTGATATGCCCAGGATTGACATATCACTGTTGAGACTTGCATGTAACAATGTCTTCTGTCCGACATAAAGCTGATCTCACAAGCTTTATATATACAGATATCTGGACAGTTACGTGGATCCAATGAAAGGGAGTTCATTAGGATTGGGGATCCGATTTGAGATAACAGGATGGGTAGATTCATCCTTGTCACCTGTTCATCTCATTGGTATTAATAGGTATAACTAATCCTCAGACTCAAAGGAATATTAATTGGTATTCTGGATTACGAAATGTGACGCTTTGACTCTGATGTAACACGATCCTTAACAGAGATGACTCTGGGGTGTGAACAGTAGACGTTGGGTATCACAGGAAGTAATTGCAGGATCGTTATATATTGGATTGAGCATTTATCACTCCCGATAAATGGGAGATACATCCAAGGATCGCTTGTGGAAGACTCGACTCTAAATCCTTGCAAGGTGATAGCTTAAGACTTGAAATACAGATTTCACTTAACCTATCTATTTGAGTTGACTCGGCCTGTACAAGTAAAACGAACGTCTCGCTATATGTGACTTGACATCATCCATAGTCATAAGATTCAGTTCAAGGATGTAGTTGATAAAGGATCGAATTATACTGTAACTAATACGGAAAGGTTAACGACAGAATCAACCTGTCTTCTTATGGCTCTGGGGGAATGATTACGGACTTGCTAATCACATACTCTGTACATCATTCCGTTATGCAAAGATTAAATATAATTCTTTGAAAATTAATTTAATAGTTGCATACGGCCAGTAGTAATAGGAACCTAATAGGTCACACATAAGACTTGGAACCTAAAAAAGAGATAGATGTTAATTAATTGATGGAAGCCAAATTGAGCCCAGTAAGGCCCATGGACCAAAGGGGGGGGTCGAAATTGTTGTAGTAAAATACATGAATAATTAATTTGATTTTATTAATTCTAATTAGATTAGGATTATTAATTAAATTAATTAAGAGATAAATAAGTTAGGAGTTTTAATTAGATTATAATACTCCTATTATTATCCAATAAGGTTATTATTATTATCCTTAATATATTAGATATATAATGAGATAATAATTAGGAATTCTATTCCGAATTGAATTCCTATTCAGTAACCTAATTCTATCTAACTAGGGATTAGATACAAGAGATTATAAATACCCCCTCCCTTAGGATTTGAAATCCAACTAGCCAAAATCCCTACTGTGATTTTCGAAATACTCAGTGCAACCGGGAGAGAGAATTTCGACACCCCCAGTTCGAGGATGAGATTTTCTACGGATTCCTTCCGATCAATTGATTTCATCTATTTCTTTTATCCTTGATCTTGTGTTGATTAATTAGAGGCAATCTACTTTGGTTGCTATTCAATGGTTGATTCTAAATTAATCTTCCCGTGTTTTATTTCGTGCTTGGGAACTCGGAGAAGAGTTGTGGGCACTTCATTAACAACGGTAGATTGATCATCAAAAGGTAATTCTTCTTATCCCTCTTTATATGAAATAACGATTAACGGATCCTAGGGTTAATGGAAATAGGTTAAAAATTTTATATTTCCGCTGCTATACCTTAGCCTAATTTCCAACAGTGGTATCAGAGCCATCGTTAAATCCGTTATTTCATATATGAAAATTTAGAAGTTTTTCAATAGGATTGAATAAATATTTATGGTTAGGTTAATTAACAAATAGTTTTTGATTAATTAATCCTAAAGATAAATAAGTTTTAATTCCTTGTTAATTAAAACAGATTATGCGTATGTTCCTAATTATTTTGGTTGACAATCATTACAACAAAATCTATTAGTTTTATATTTAGAGTGATAAAATCAGTTTTATTAATTCTAAAGATAAAACGGAAATCTATAGTAGGTTTTCCTATTTTCTGAAAATCGTTTTAAAACCGTTTTAGAACTGATATATATATATATTTAAAATTGTTATTATAAAAAAAATATGACAGCAGCCCAAGTCGCGCCTCGCGGCGCGACTGGCCGCTGTCGCGCGGCGCCTGGCCGCCGCTGCCGCAAGGCAGCGGCGGTTCAGCCGCCCTAGGGCTGCTCCCAATCGGCAGCAGCCCACTCTCGGGCCCGGCCCGAGACCCACTTGAATTTTAAATTGTTTAAAATCGGTTTTTATATATATTTAAATATATATGTTTGAGAAATTGATAGTTTTCTGTTTTGATTATCGAATGAAAATTTATTTAAAAGTTTGTTTTACCAATTTGTAAATCAAAATGTTAAATAAATTAAAATCAAAATAATTGGGACGTGCATAATTAAAGTTTTGTATAGTTATATTAATCTAAAATTAATATAAAAGATACGAAACTATTAGAAGTAAAATTGGATGAAAGTTAATTTGATAAGTTAATATGATTAACATAAATATTACATAAAATAGTTATGTAATCAACCAATTAAATTTATTTAATTGAGTCTATGCATGTTTGGAGTTATGGACATATTTGGACCCTCTTTCAGTCTTTTGGTATTTTTGAAATAGGGCATGCGAGTCCTGCCTTTCTACTATCTATTGTAATTTCTCCTCTCATCTGATTCCCTTCAATTCAATTGAAGTTTTCTTTAGTAGTATAGAAATTAATATGTAATTTCAAGGCGCCATGGTGAAGACGGAGGACCTAAAGAGAAATATGTAATAATTAGTATTTCCTTAGATTTGCCCTTTTATTCCGTCTCTGGCTCGACGGAATAATTTAGATGATATGTCCATAACGCCAATGTATGTGAATGTATGTGTCTGATGTATGCTAAAACAAATCAAGACTAAGTTAGATTATGAGACCTAAAATAAAATCCCTCATTAAAAGTTAAGTAAATAAACAAGTTATTAAAATTGGTTGCCCCTCCCTAATATTATAATTCAGCCGGCAGTACTGGGGGCCTTTGGGTTGTTGAGCAGACTCAAGCTCGGGATCTTACGGTAACACTTGAATTATTAAAAATTACTTTTCATGAATATGGGGTAATACTTAAATTAGATCATGATAATTGGATGAGCAAACTCATGTTGTCATAAACTAATGGGCAAGATGGTTGGGATTAATATGAATAGCATATTAGTTACTAATGTGGTTAGTAACCCAATAACCTAGGAATCACATTAAAGATGTGATTGATTACATGAATCTACCTAACGAATGAGACTAGCTTGTTGAGCAAACTCAAGGCGAAATCTCAGGAGTTAGGATCCTAGCTCACTAAAGGATTTGTGAAATTCTTCGAATTAATATGGAGGGCTATTAATTTGGCAAAATAGTGGGAGCAATCTAAAATAAACTAAAAGGTCTATAATTTTAGATTGATATACTTTAAGCAAATGAATGACATACGTTTACTCTTTCTCACTCTCAGGTTTAATTAAACACACTCTTAAAATCATGACTAACACCAATCTGCAAAACATTCTTACCGATAACAAATTGAATGGTTCAAACTTCACCGACTGGTATCGCAACCTCAAAATTGTTTTGAAGTTCGAGAGGAAAGGGTATGTACTTGATACACCGATACCCCCTTACCCAACGGATGATGCTCCCTACCAAGAATTTTATGCTTACTTGAAGCATAAATCTGATGACGATCAAATGGGAGACATCATACTTGCATCCCTGACACCGGAAGTAAAAAGGCAACTACATTCAGATATGGATGCCTATTCCATGGTCAAGCACCTAAAAGAGTTATTTGTGAATGAAACTCGGTGCGAGCGCTTCGAAATAACAAATGAGTTATATAAAAGCAAGATGCAGGTGGGCACATCTGTAATGGCACACTGTGCCAAGATGATCAGCCTTATCACCAAGTTTTCTAGTATTGGAGATGCGATGGACCATGAACTAAGTGAAAACTTACTTCTTCAGTCCCTCCCCGAGAGTTACTCACAGTTCATCATGAACTACCAAATGAGTGGCTTGCAAACCTCTCTTGTAGAGCTTGCACATATGCTCGAGTCAGTCGAGCCCATTATAAAAGAAAACGAGGAGATACTGGCCCTTGCTATTGAAGGATCAAGAAAAAGGAAAGGGATCTCTCCCAATCCAAACCATCTTGATAAAGGCAAGGAGGCTGTGCTCACCGAAACGAAGGGAAAGGAATTAAAGAAGCCCAAAAGAAAGTGCTACTATTATGGTGACTTGGGGCATTGGAAGAGGAACTGCATGGAGTACCTAACCTTCCACAAGAAGGAAAATGATGGTGCTTCAGCATCTGGTATGTTTTATATTGAAATAAATACAGTTTCACAGTCTGAATTTTGGGTACTTGATACCGGATGTGGATCTCATATTTGTACAAATATGCAGGAGCTAAAATAGACTAAGGAACTAAAGAAAGAAAGCATAAACTTGCGAGTAGGAAATGGAGCAAGAGTTGCCGCCCTCGCAATTGGAGATTATGTTTTAAATGGTTACATCTACTTGATGAAGCACAAATCAGAAGCTTTTGAGAAATTCAAATGCTTCAAGAATGAAGTAGAAAATCAATTAGGAAAGAAAATAAAGATGCTTCGATCTGATCGAGGTGGCGAATATCTTTCAGATGATTTTCTGAATTATCTAACTGAATGTGGGATATGCTCACAATGGACACCTCCCTATACACCACAACACAATGGTGTATCCGAGAGGAGAAACCATACCCTACTAGATATGGTACGATCCATGATGAGCATGGCCTTACTTCCAAAGACGTTCTAGAGCTATGCCTTAGAAACTGCCCTCTTCACCCTAAATCGAGTACCAACTAAATCCGCTAGTTCCACACTATATGAATTGTTCGTTGGTAGGAAACCCGTGTTCTCATTTATGAGAATATGGGGTTGTTCAGCATTTGTCAAACGCATTGCGTCCGACAAACTAGATTCGAAATCTGATAAATGTTTCTTCATTGGATACCCTAAGGAAACTAAGGGATATTACTTCTATCATCCAGATGATCAGAAAGTAATAGTATCCAGACACCCAACCTTCTTAGAGAAAGAGTTTCTCGAAGAAACACAAAAGGGAAGCATGATTGAACTTGACGAAGTTCAAGAAGAAGAAACACCGACTGAAACAACAGAGGCGGTTGAGGTACCCGAAGGAGTCCCATTAGATGAGACTCCAATGCCACCTATTCGTAGATCACAAAGAGTTCGTGAACTCCCAGTTAGATATGGTTTTCTAGTGGGAGATGATAATGAGGTTCTCATGTTAGACGACGAACCCGAAAACTACGAAGAGGCTCTTACTAGTCCAGATTCTAAAGCATGGCTTGAGGCCATGGATTCTGAAATGGATTCCATGTATACTAACAAGTGTGGACTTTGGTTGATCCACCCGAAGGGATAAAATCCATTGGGTGCAGGTGGATCTTCAAAAAGAAGACAGACATGGATGGAAAGGTTAGCACCTACAAAGCTAGGTTAGTAGTGAAAGGATATCGTCAGAAGCAAGGAATTGATTATGACGAAACTTTCTCTCCTGTGGCTATGTCCAAATCAATCAGAATCATGCTTGCAATTGCCGCTCATTACGATTATGAGATTTGGCAAATGGATGTGAAAACAGCTTTCCTAAACGGAAACCTGCTTGAGGATGTATATATGATGCAGCCTGAAGGTTTCATATCGAAGGATGCAAATAAAGTTTGCAAACTTCAGAGATCCATTTATGGACTCAAGCAAGCATCAAGAAGCTGGAATAAGCGTTTTGACGAAACCATAAAACAATTTGGTTTCGAACAAAATTGCGAAGAAGCTTGCATTTACAAGAAAGCAAGTGGGAGCTCTATATCATTTCTCATACTATATGTGGACGATATATTATTAATGGGAAATGACATTGCTCTACTACAGTCGGTAAAAGTATGGTTATCTGGTAACTTCTCAATGAAAGACCTTGGTGAAGCAGCTTATATACTTGGTATAAAGATCTACAGAGATAGATCGAGAAGACTGCTTGGTCTTTCACAGGCTACATACATTGAAAAGGTGCTAAATCGGTTTAGCATGCTTGAATCGACAAGAGGTATCTTACCCATGCTACATGGAGTAAAGTTAAACAATCATCAATGTCCTAAAACCGATGATGACAAAAGACGCATGGCTGTAGTCTCGTGCGCCAGCGCAATCGGTTCGATTATGTATGCTATGCTATGCACTAGACCTGACGTAGCGTTCGTGTTAAGTATAACGAGTCGTTACCAAGGAAATCTGGGAGACGAGCATTGGATTGCCGTCAAGAACATTCTTAAGTACTTGAGAAGAACTAAAGATATGTTCCTAGTGTACGGAGAAGGTGATCTGAAAATAGAAGGATTTTCAGATGCAAGTCATCTCACAGATGAGAATGATTTTAAATCCCAATCAGGATACCTGTTTAGCTTGAATGGGGGCGCGGTCAGTTGGAAGAGTTCCAAGCAGGGAAGCGTAGCTTTCTCTACGACCGAGTCAGAGTATATCGCAGCTGCGGAAGCAGCAAAGGAAGCGGTTTGGATAAGAAAGTTCATTACAGAACTTGGTGTGATGCCTGACATTGTAAATCCCATTACACTATATTGTGATAACAATGGTGCTATTGCGCAAGCAAAGGATGTTGGAAATAGGGCTAAGGTATAGCAGCGGAAATATAAAAATTTTAGCCTACTTCCTTTTAACCATAGGATCCGTTAATCGTTATTTCATATAAAGAGGGATAAGAAGAAATACCTTTCGATTATCAATCTACCGTTGCAAACGAAGTGCCCACAACTTCAAAAGGAGCTGTAAACTGTTTACCAATCTGCCCCTATCCGAAACCGACCTTTCAGACCTCCGAACGACAATCCCTTCGGTGAAAACGTGGAAGAATATGTCTAGAAGCTACTGTCCAAAAATCGCGACGATCCGACGGTTCAATCTCCGGGAATCCTCGAAATAGTGAACTGACCTGATGTAGGCGAAGAAAAACGAATTTCTCCCTTTTGATTGTTTTTCTTCTTTCGTGAACACGGTGAGATTAAGTTAGAATCAACCCTTATGAGATGTAACCAAAATAGATTACCTCTAATTAACCAACACAAGATCAAGGAGAAAGAGGGATGAATTAGATTAATCAATCGATGGAATGCCGAATGAATTCTTGTCCACGAACTTGGGGATGGGAATTCTTTTCTCTCTCTAACTAAGCAATTTCGAAAATCACTTTAGGGGAGGGGAGAGGCTTAGGTCGAAATTCTAGTGAAGGAGGGGTATATATATTAGCTTGTCTCTAAATCCTAGTTAGATAGGAATAGGTTACTTAATAGGAATCCAATTCGGAATATGATTTCTAATTATTATCTTACTATATATCCAATATAATTAGGATAATAATAAATAACCTAGTTAGATAATAATAGGAGTATATTAATCTAATTAAAACTCCTAACTTGATTATCTCTTAATTAATTTAATTTCACAATCCTAATCAAATTAGAAAGAGTGGAATAAATTAATTCCTTCCCCTAATATACATAAATTTCGACCCCCTCCTATATATGGGCCTTATTGGGCTCAATTGGGCTTCCATCTATTAATCATATCCATCTCTCTTTTGTTTCCAAGTCTTATGTGTGATCCATTAGGTTCTTACTACTTCTGGCCGTATGCAACTATTAAATTAATTTCTTCAAGAATTATATTTAATCCTTGCATCACGGAATGATGAACAGAGCATGTTATCGGCATGTCCGTAATCATTCCCCCAGAGTCCGTTAAGAAGACAGGTTGATTCTGCCGTTAACCCTTCCGTATTAGTTACAGTATAATTCGATCCTTTATCAACTACATCCTTGAACTGAATCTTATGACTATGGATGATGTCAAGTCACATATAGCGAGACGTTCGTTTTACTTGTACAGGCCGAGTCAACTCAAATAGATAGGTTAAGTGAAATCTGTATTTCTACTCTTAAGCTATCACCTTGCAAGGATTTAGAGTCGAGTCTTCCACAAGCGATCCTTGGACGTATCTCCCATTCGTCGGGAGTGATAAATGCTCAATCCAATATATAACTACCCTGACATTACCTCCTGTGACACCCAACCTTTGCAGTTCACACCCCAGAGTCATCTCTGTTAAGGATCGTGGGACCACGCGATCAAAGTCTCACATTCAGTAATTCAGGATGACCAATTAACATTCCTTTGAGTCTGAGGATTATTTATACCTATTAATACCAATGAGATGAACAGGTGACAAGGACGAATCTACCCATCCTGTTATCTCAAATCGGATCCCCAATCCTAATGAACGACGTTTCATCGGATCTATGTAACTGTCCAGATATCTATATATATGAAGCTTGTGAGATCAGCTTTCTGTCGGACAGAAGACATTGTTACATACAAGTCTCAACAGTGATATATCAATCCTAAACATATCACTTGACTTGGGGTGGTTTTAAGTTTATTAGTTTATTATAAAGTTTTGTCTCACTTCATGCTTGTATGAACACTTTATAATCACTTTAAACAAACTTACGGATTTCCTTTTATTAGACTTTATTTAGTGCTTTAAAAGGGATTGCCTTTATATAGTTATAAAACATATATCTTATTAAAACAAATGATATAAAGAACAATTCATTTACAATAAGTTTGTATCCTGCAACAATTGTCTATAGGACACTAAACCCCAACATACTCCCACTTGGACTAAAGCCAATTGTTTCTAAAACTTATCCCAGTAGAAGTTAAATGACGATCATGTACTTTCTGGGCTAATGGCTTTGTCAATGGATCTGCAACGTTGTCCTCGGTAGGTACTCTTTCTATTCTCACATCTCCTCTAACCACAATCTCTCTAATGATGTGGTATCGCTTTAGGTAGTGCTTGGATGCATTATGAGACCGTGGTTCCTTTACTTGCGCAATGGCTCCATTGTTATCACAGTACAGAGTAATGGGATTGACAATGTCAGGCACCACTCCTAGTTCTGTAATGAACTTTCTAATCCAAACTACTTCCTTTGCTGCTTCCGCAGCAGCGATGTACTCTGATTCGGTCGTAGAGAAAGCTACGCTTCCCTGCTTGGAACTTTTCCAACTGACCGCGCCCCCATTCAAGATAAACAGGTATCCTGATTGGGATTTAAAATCATTCTCATCTGTGAGATGACTAGCGTCTGAAAATCCTTCAATTTTCAGATCTCCTTCTCCGTACACTAGGAACATATCTTTAGTCCTTCTCAAGTACTTAAGAATGTTCTTGACGGCAATCCAATGCTCGTCTCCCGGATTCCCTTGGTAGCGACTCGTTACAGATAACGCGAACGCTACGTCAGGTCTAGTGCATAGCATAGCATACATAATCGAACCGATCGCGCTGGCGTATGGGACAATAGCCATGCGTCGTTTGTCATCATCAGTTTTAGGACATTGATGATTGTTTAACTTTACTCCATGTACCATGGGTAAGTTACCTCGTTTCGATTCAAGCATGCTAAACCGATTTAGCACCTTTTCAATGTATGTAGCCTGTGAAAAACCAAGCAGTCTACGCGATCTATCTCTATAGATCTTTATACCAAGTATATAGGCTGCTTCACCAAGGTCTTTCATTGAGAAGTTACCGGATAACCATACTTTCACTGATTGTAATAGAGCAATGTCATTTCCCATTAACAGTATATCGTCCACATATAGTATGAGAAATGCTATAGAGCTCCCACTTGCTTTCTTGTAAATGCAAGCTTCTTCGCAATTTTGTTCAAAACCAAATTGTTTTATGGTTTCGTCAAAACGCTTATTCCAGCTTCTAGATGCTTGCTTGAGTCCATAAATGGATCTCTGAAGTTTGCAAACTTTATTTGCATCCTTTGATATGAAACCTTCAGGTTGCATCATGTATACATCCTCAAACAGGTTTCCGTTTAGGAAAGCTGTTTTCACATCCATTTGCCAAATCTCATAATCAAAATGAGCGGCAATTGCAAGCATGATTCTGATTGATTTGGACATAGCAACGGGAGAGAAGGTTTCGTCATAATCAACGCCTTGTTTTTGACGATATCCTTTCGCTACCAACCTAGCCTTGTAGGTGCTAACCTTTCCATCCATGTCAGTCTTCTTTTTGAAGATCCACCTGCACCCAATGGGTTTTATCCCCTCGGGTGGATCAACCAAAGTCCACATTTGGTTAGTATACATGGAATCCATTTCAGAATCCATGGCCTCAAGCCATGCTTTAGAATCTGGACTAGTAAGAGCCTCTTCGTAGTTTTCGGGTTCGTCGTCTAACACGGGAACCTCGTCATCATCTCCCACTAGAAAACCATATCTAACTGGGAGTTCACGAACTCTTCGTGATCTACGAATAGGTGCCACTGGAGTCTCATCTAATGGGACTTCTTCGGGTACCTCAACCGCTTCTGTTGTTTCATCCGGTGTCTCTTCCCCTTGAACTTCGTCGAGTTCAATCACGCTTCCCTTTTGCGTTTCTTCGAGAAACTCTTTCTCTAAGAAGGTTGCGTATCTGGATACTATTACTTTCTGATCATCTGGATGATAGAAGTAATACCCTATGGTCTCTTTGGGATATCCAATGAAGAAACATTTATCAGATTTAGAATCCAATTTGTCGGATGCAATGCGTTTGACATATGCTGAACAACCCCATACTCTCATAAATGAGAATACGGGTTTCCTACCAACGAACAATTCATATGGTGTGGAACTGGCGGATTTAGTTGGTACTCGATTCAGGGTGAAGAGGGCAGTTTCTAAGGAATAGCCCCAGAACATCTTTGGAAGTAAGGCCATGCTCATCATGGACCGTACCATATCTAATAGGGTACGGTTTCTCCTCTCGGATACACCATTGTGTTGTGGTGTATAGGAAGGTGTCCATTGCGAGCATATCCCACATTCAGTTAGATAATTCAGAAAATCATCTGAAAGATATTCGCCACCTCGATCGGATCGAAGCGTCTTTATTTTCTTTCCTAATTGATTTTCCACTTCATTCTTGAAGCATTTGAACTTGTCAAAAGCTTCTAATTTGTGCTTCATCAAGTAGATGTAACCATATCGAGTATGGTCATCTATGAAGCTAATGAAGTATCTGAATCCTCCTCTTGCTTGGACTGACATAGGGCCACATACATCTGAATGAATGAGTCCTAGAGTGTCTGATACACGCTCACCTTTATTGCTAAAGGGTGTCTTTGTCATTTTACCTTTTAAACATGATTCACATGTTTCCAATGATTCAGAATCGATTGGATCTATAAGCCCATCTAAATGTAGCTTTAGCATGCGTCTCTTGTTTATATGGCCTAAACGACAATGCCACAAGTAAGTTGAATTATCTAGCTTATGTCTTTTGGTATCAATTGCAAAAACAGGAGTTTTATCATCTAACACATAAATCTCATTTTGTGATATTCCTGAAAAATAAAAGATCGAATCTTTATAAGAATTGCAACTATTGTTCTTTATCGAAATATAGAACATACCAGATGTTTGGAGTACCGGCTTTTCCCTTCTAGAGGGTAGCTCGGTACAAAGAACTATTTCTCTTCCAATATCCCATGTCACCATAATAGTGGCACTCTCCTTTGGGCTTCTTAACTTCCTTTCCCTTGGACACATCTTTCTTACCTTTCTTGGGATGTTTAGGATTGGGAAAATTCCCTTTCCTTTTCTATGATCCCTCTATGACAATAGCCGGTATTGCCTTGTCTTTCTGAATATTGGGCTCAACTGACTTGAGCATATTTGCAAGCTCTTCAAGAGAGGTTTGCAAGTCATTCATCTGATAGTTCATGATGAACTATGAATAACTCTTTGGGAGGGATTGAAGAATTAAGTCTACACTTAGTTCGTTATCCATCGCGAATCCAATACTAGAAAGTTTGGTAATATAGCCAATCATCTTGACACAATGTGTCATGATTGATGTGCCCTCTTGCATCCTGCAACGATATAACCATTTGGATATCTCGTAGCGTTTGCACCTGGTCTGTTTCCCAAACAGTTCCTTTAGGTGCATGATGACGGAATAGACATCCATCTCCTCATGTTGCCTTTGTAATTCCGACGTCATCGATGCAAGTATGATGCAACCGGCATGATCATCATCAGCCTTGTGCTTCTGGTAAGCATCAATTTCCTCGATGGGAGCATCATCTTCCGGGATAGGGGGTATCGGTGTATCAAGTACATACCCAATTTTCTCGAACTTCAAAACAATTTTGAGGTTACAAAACCAGTCGGTGAAGTTTGAACCATTCAACTTGTTATCGGTAAGAATGTTTTGCAGATTGGTTTTAGTCATGATTTTAAAGAGTGTTTAAACAAAACCTAAGAGTGAGAAAGAGTAAACGTATGTTATTCATTTGTTTTAAAGTATAACAATCTAAAATTATAGGCCTTTTAATTTATTTCAGATTGCTCCCACTATTTTGCCAAATTAATAACCCTCCATATTAATTTGAAGAATTTCACAAATCCTTTAGTGAGCTAGGATCCTAACTCCTGAGATTTCACCTTAACTTTAGCCAACAAACTAGTCTCATTCGTTAGGTAGATTCATTCAATCAATCACATCTCGAATGTGATTCCTAGGTTATTGGGTTACTAACCACATTAGTAACTAATATGTCATTCATATTAATCCCAACCATTTTGCCCATTAGTGTATGACAACATGAGTTTGCCCATCCAATTATCATACTCTAATTTAAGTACTACCCCATATTCATGAAAGAACTATTTTCGATAATCCAGGTGTTACCATAAGACCCCGAGCTTGACTTTGGCCAACAACCCAAAGGCCCCCAGTACTGCCGGTTGAATTATAATATTAGGGAGGGGCAACCGATTTTAATAACTTATTTATTTACTTAACTTTTTAATGAGGGATTTTTATTTAAGTCTCATAATCTAACTTAGTCTTGATTTGCTTTAGCATACATCAGACACACATTCACACATACATTGGCGTTATGGACATATCATCTAAATTATTCTGTCGAGCCAGAGACGGAATAAAAGGACAAACCTAAGGAAATACTAACTATTACATATTTCTCTTTAGGTCCTCCTTCTTCTCCATGGCGCCTTGAAAATTACATATTAATTTTCTATACTACTAAAAGAAAACTTCAATTGAATTGAAGGGAATCAGATGAGAAGAGAAATTACAATAGATAGTAGAAAGGCAGGACGCGCAGGTCCTATTTTAAAAATACCAAAAGACTAAAATAGGATCCAAATATGTCCATAACTCCAAACATGCATAGACTCAATTAAATAAATTTAATTGGTTGATTACATAACCGACTTATGTAATATTTAGGTTAATCACATTAACTTGTCAAATTAACTTTCATCCAATTTTACTTCTAATCGTTTTGTATCTTTATATTAATTCTTAGATTAATATAACCATATAAAACGTTGATTATGCATGTCCCAATTATTTTTTATTTCAATTCATTTAACGCTTTGATTTACAACTTGGTAAAACAAACTTTTAAACGAATTTTCATTCGATAATCAAAACAGAAAACTATTAATTTTCGAAACATGTATATATATATTTTATATTCAAAACTAATTTTAAAGTACATATATATATCAGATTTTCAAAACGGTTGAAAAGCGATTTTCAGAAATAGGAAAAACTACAATAGATTTCCGTTTTATCTTTAGAATCAATAAAACTAATTTTATTAATCTAACCATAAAACTAATAGATTTTGTTATAATGATTATCAACCGAAATAATTAGGAACATACGCATAATCTATTTCACTTATTTATCTTTAGAATTAATTAACCAAACAATTTGTTAATTAATCCTAACCATAAATATTCATTCAATCATATTGAAAAACTTCTAAATTTCATATATGAAATAACGGATTTAACCTGGCTCTGATACCACTGTTGGAAATAGGGCTAAGGTATAGCAGCGGAAATATAAAAATTTTAGCCTACTTCCTTTTAACCATAGGATCCGTTAATCGTTATTTCATATAAAGAGGGATAAGAAGAAATACCTTTCGATTATCAATCTACCGTTGCAAACGAAGTGCCCACAACTTCAAAAGGAGATGTAAACTGTTTACCAATCTGCCCCTATCCGAAACCGACCTTCCAGACCTCCGAACGACAATCCCTTCGGTGGAAACGTGGAAGAATATGTCTAGAAGCTACTGTCCAAAAATCGCGACGATCCGACGGTTCAATCTCCGGGAATCCTCGAAATAGTGAACTGACCTGATGTAGGCGAAGAAAAACGAATTTCTCCCTTTTGATTGTTTTTCTTCTTTCGTGAACACGGTGAGATTAAGTTAGAATCAACCCTTATGAGATGTAACCAAAATAGATTATCTCTAATTAACCAACACAAGATCAAGGAGAAAGAGGGATGAATTAGATTAATCAATCGATGGAATGCCGAATGAATTCTTGTCCACGAACTTGGGGATGCGAATTCTTTTCTCTCTCTAACTAAGCAATTTCGAAAATCACTTTAGGGGAGGGGAGAGGCTTAGGTCGAAATTCTAGTGAAGGAGGGGTATATATATTAGCTTGTCTCTAAACCCTAGTTAGATAGGAATAGGTTACTTAATAGGAATCCAATTCGGAATAGGATTTCTAATTATTATCTTACTATATATCCAATATAATTAGGATAATAATAAATAACCTAGTTAGATAATAATAATAGGAGTATATTAATCTAATTAAAACTCCTAACTTGATTATCTCTTAATTAATTTAATTTCACAATCCTAATCAAATTAGGAAGAGTGGAATAAATTAATTCCTTCCCCTAATATACATAAATTTCGACCCCCTCCTATATATGGGCCTTATTGGGCTCAATTGGGCTTCCATCTATTAATCATATCCATCTCTCTTTTGTTTCCAAGTCTTATGTGTGATCCATTAGGTTCTTACTACTTCTGGCCGTATGCAACTATTAAATTAATTTCTTCAAGAATTATATTTAATCCTTGCATCACGGAATGATGAACAGAGCATGTTATCGGCATGTCCGTAATCATTCCCCCAGAGTCCGTTAAGAAGACAGGTTGATTCTGCCGTTAACCCTTCCGTATTAGTTACAGTATAATTCGATCCTTTATCAACTACATCCTTGAACTGAATCTTATGACTATGTATGATGTCAAGTCACATATAGCGAGACGTTCGTTTTACTTGTACAGGCCGAGTCAACTCAAATAGATAGGTTAAGTGAAATCTGTATTTCTACTCTTAAGCTATCACCTTGCAAGGATTTAGAGTCGAGTCTTCCACAAGCAATCCTTGGACGTATCTCCCATTCGTCGGGAGTGATAAATGCTCAATCCAATGTATAACTACCCTGACATTACCTCCTGTGACACCCAACCTTTGCAGTTCACACCCCAGAGTCATCTCTGTTAAGGATCGTGGGACCACGCGATCAAAGTCTCACATTCAGTAATTCAGGATGACCAATTAACATTCCTTTGAGTTTGAGGATTATTTATACCTATTAATACCAATGAGATGAACAGGCGACAAGGACGAATCTACCCATCCTGTTATCTCAAATCGGATCCCCAATCCTAATGAATGACGTTTCATCGGATCTATGTAACTATCCAGATATCTATATATATGAAGCTTGTGAGATCAGCTTTCTGTCGGACAGAAGACATTGTTACATACAAGTCTCAACAGTGATATATCAATCCTAAACATATCACTTGACTTGGGGTGGTTTTAAGTTTATTAGTTTATTATAAAGTTTTGTCTCACTTCATGCTTGTATGAACACTTTATAATCACTTTAAACAAACTTACGGATTTCCTTTTATTAGACTTTATTTAGTGCTTTAAAAGGGATTGCCTTTATATAGTTATAAAACATATATCTTATTAAAACAAATGATATAAAGAACAATTCATTTACAATAAGTTTGTATCCTGCAACAATTGTCTATAGGACACTAAACCCCAACAAAGGAACCACGGTCTCATAATGCGTCCAAGCATTACCTTAAGCGATACCACATCATAAAAGAGATTGTGGCTAGAGGAGATGTGAGAATAGAAAGAGTACCTACAGAGGACAACGTTGCAGATCCGTTGACAAAGCCCTTAACCCAGAGAGTACATGATCGTCATCTAACTTATACTGGGATAAGTTTTAGAAACAATTGGCTTTAGTCCAAGTGGGAGTATGTTGGGGTTTAGTGTCCTATAGACAATTGTTCTAGGATACAAACTTAATATAAATGAATTGTTCTTTATATCATTTGTTTTAATGAGATATATGTTTTATAACTATATAAAGGCAATCCCTTTTAAGCACTAAATAAAGTCTAATAAAAGGAAATCCGTAAGTTTGTTTAAAGTGATTATAAAGTGTTCATACAAGCATGAAGTGAGACTAAACTTTATGATAAACTAATAAACTTAAAACCACCCCAAGTCAAGTGATATGCCCAGGATTTACATATCACTGTTGAGCCTTGCATGTAACAATGTCTTCTGTCCGACAGAAAGCTGATCTCACAAGCTTCATATATACAGATATCTGGACAGTTATGTGGATCCAATGAAAGGGAGTTCATTAGGATTGGGGATCCGATTTGAGATAACAGGATGGGTAGATTCATCCTTGTCACCTGTTCATCTCATTGGTATTAATAGGTATAACTAATCCTCAAACTCAAAGGAATATTAATTGGTATTCTGGATTACGGAATGTGACGCTTTGACTCTGGTGTAACATGATCCTTAACAGAGATGACTCTGGGGTGTGAACAGTAGACGTTGGGTATCACAGGAAGTAATTGCAGGATCGTTATATATTGGATTGAGCATTTATCACTCCCGATAAATGGGAGATACATCCAAGGATCGCTTGTGGAAGACTCGACTCTAAATCCTTGCAAGGTGATAGCTTAAGACTTGAAATACAGATTTTACTTAACCTATCTATTTGAGTTGACTCGGCCTGTACAAGTAAAACGAACGTCTCGCTATATGTGACTTGACATCATCCATAGTCATAAGATTCAGTTCAAGGATGTAGTTGATAAAGGATCGAATTATACTGTAACTAATACAGAAAGGTTAACGACAGAATCAACATGTCTTCTTATGGCTCTGGGGGAATGATTACGGACTTGCTAATCACATACTCTGTACATCATTCCGTTATGCAAAGATTAAATATAATTCTTTGAAAATTAATTTAATAGTTGCATACGGCCAGTAGTAATAGGAACCTAAAAGAGAGATAGATGTTAATTAATTGATGGAAGCCCAATTGAGCCCAGTAAGGCCCATGGACCAAAGGGGGGGGGGGGTCGAAATTCATGTAGTAAAATACATGAATAATTAATTTGATTTTATTAATTCTAACTAGATTAGGATTATGAATTAAATTAATTAAGAGATAAATAAGTTAGAAGTTTTAATTAGATTATAATACTCCTATTATTATCCAATAAGGTTATTATTATTATCCTTAATATATTAGATATATAATGAGATAATAATTAGGAATTCTATTCCGAATTGAATTCCTATTCAGTAACCTAATTCTATCTAACTAGGGATTAGATACAAGAGATTATAAATACCCCCTCCCTTAGGATTTTCGAAATCCAACTAGCCAAAATCCCTACTGTGATTTTCGAAATACTCAGTGCAACCGGGAGAGAGAATTTCGACACCCCTAATTCGAGGACGAGATTTTCTACGGCTTCCTTTCGATCAATTGATTTCATCTATTTCTTTTATCCTTGATCTTGTGTTGATTAATTAGAGGCAATCTACTTTGGTTGCTATTCAACGGTTGATTCTAAATTAATCTTCCCGTGTTTTATTTCGTGCTTGGGAACTCGGAGAAGAGTTGTTGGCACTTCATTAACAATGGTAGATTGATCATCAAAAGGTAATTCTTCTTATCCCTCTTTATATGAAATAACGATTAACGGATCCTAGGGTTAATGGAAATAGGTTAAAATTTTTATATTTTCGCTGCTATACCTTAGCCTAATTTTCAACACTTCTCACCAAAATCAAAGGTCTTAAGGATCTTCTGAGTGTCATGACATCTCTCCAGTCTCAACAGCCCAAGCAGGAATCAATAGTAAAGCTGGCCGAACTTCAGCTGACAATGGTCAATCACATGAACTCTCTCCAGGGTCAATTTCAAAACCTGTCAGCTGCGAACTCTATGTATGCAACTTCTGCTGAAGTTCATCAACTCTTTACCCAGCTTCACTCTGAACAAGACAGAACCAATGCTCAACTCTCTTCCTCCTCCCAATGCTCCATTGAGCAAATTTGTGAGGCTGTCCGTCTACTCAACTTGAGTAAGAAAGAGATGGAAACTGACCAACTCAAGACAAATGAGCTTCTGCAATACTCCCAATCCATCTTCAAACATGCGCGTCACACGAATGCTCAACGTCAGTATTATGACTCGGCTCTGCTTAAAATGTTTCATCAAGCTTATGCCATGCTGACTGACACTATCACCTGGGTTGGGAAGTCTCAAGAATACATTCTGAGTATGCTCAGTGCCTCGGTCAGGGTTCCCCATTCTGTCTTGGATGATGGTGTTCCTGTCTTTGATGGTCTAAATGAAAGCACGCGTAAGCTTAAGGCATTCTCTGTACGGTTAACTCGTGCTGCTCTCAACGACACCTTCATTCTTCCTCCTCCCGATGCTGGCAAAATGGGGGAGAAAGAATAAGCTGATAGAACTCAGCATACAGGAGAAGCATCTGGAAGTCAGCAGAAACAAAAGGGAAAAGCCAAAAAGCATTCTGCCCAAGTCAACAAGAAAAAATAGCTTGACTAGGATTGCTAGATTTAGCTTTTAAAACTTGTATTCTTTTCCTGATGTATTTTGTTGTGCTGACCATTAATCCAAAACTATGCATGTATCTATTTTTCAAATTGACTAATCTTATGTGATGCTTACTTATGTTATGTGCTAAACATTAACGTATCTTCATTAAATCAACTGTGTTATTTGTTTACATTGCTTTATGATTGTCTGTTGTGTTGATCTATACGTTGACCTCTTTTATATGTCCTCTTAACTAAAACTCATTGAACAAAGATATACTCAACGTAGTCTTATATCTAAATCTTCCGCATAAATTAACTGAGTTAAAAAGAAAATGTTCCATGAGCTGACCTAATTCTGAAAACTGGCCTTAGACTTACTTGATTAAATCTTGAAATGTTTAAAGTAAAACTAAGTCAGTAGCTCAACCCTTACGGGGGAGTATCTTGAGAAAAACAAGGTCAACTATCATGGGGGAGCTCAACACTGAGTTCCTTACTGAATATTTTTACCAACATCAAGATGGGGGAGTTTGTTGAAACACTTTTCCACATGATTTTGATTTGATAAAATTATTTATGTGAATGATAAAAATATTCCAACACATTAAATTTAAATGCTTTGATTTATTCACACTAATGTGTTTGTTCAATGTTGACTTAACTGATTTATAAGATATTAAGATAAAAAGCCTAAAGGCCCATAAGAGGAAGTCAAGCCCAAGTCAACAGATCAAAACCTCACGGTCCAGGAAGACAAAACGCAGTTGTATCAAGTAAAACGCCAGCTCAGCATGAAGAAGGATCGAGAAGCCTTCGACCAAATAGCTTCAAGACGAAGCTGCTGAGTTAAGCGACAAGGTAGTCAGGTCAGCGGCAGAACAGAACCAACTTAGAGACAAAGTATTTCTACTTTGGGTAAAGTTCAAAAGACACAGTAAGCTGTCTGGAAGTCTTTACTATAAATGTCGAAACATTCTGTTCATCTGACGAAAAGCTGCTGAGCACTGCCGTAGATAGCAGATGCAAGAATCTCATTGGCCAACGACACTGAGCACGTCCTGAGTGAAAGCGACAGGAAGCCGTTAGCCTCCAACGGTTATTTCGAAATTTGAAATCACCGATGCTTGAAGTGTCACTATAAATAGGCCTTCAAATGCTTCATTCGATGCAGATCTTCAATTAAGTCGAAACGTTGACCAAATTCATACTTGAAGTTCTGTGAGAAAAGCAAAGCAAATCTTACACCAATTCCAATCATTGTGTAAAAGTCTAGAGTGATTTTATTCATCTAAAGTGTCTTAGCAATTGTTGTTTAGGACAAACACTTATCATTTCTAGAAGTATAGAAAGGAGAAGCTGAGTACTCGGTTATAGTACTCAGCGGTAGTGATAGGAGTGAGTAGAGGAATAGAAGAAGGTACTCTTGTATACTCAGCTTCTGTTGTAAAAGGTTTCGTGCTCTACCTTTAAAGAGCTCAATAGAGGATTCGAAAAGCTCGAAACGAGTTCCGGGGACTGGACGTAGGCGGAGAGGCCGAACCAGGATATGTCTACTGAGTAACATATTTCTAACCTTTAAACTCCTTTATATATTGCTTACTATAAAACTGACTAAGTAATGAACTCACACTGAGTTGAGTGCACTGAGAAGCTGAGTTCAGGAATAGACTCAAGTGTTATCTCCTGACTCGAGGAAAGAAACAGACTTAGTCACCAGTTGACTAAGCTTGTGTCTTAAAACTACTTAGCGCCGCTGTGTAAACCTTTTCTTAAAGAAAAGAAGTCAGCGTTAACGGATAAAATTTTAAATAGTTCCTATCCCCCCCCTTTGGAACTAACCTTGTCACGTTATACGGGACCAACAACCTTCTCATTGAGATGGCCTCCACACCAGCCTTTCACGAGAATGCCACATTTCAGATCGACGTCACATACGCATCTCTGAGCAGTTGGCGAAGTCTAATCATCAGGTTCCTCGAAAGCGGAGAGCTCCCCACCGATAAAACAGAAGTCACTCTGGTCATCCAAAGATCGTGGAGATATGCCTTGTTTGACGGTGTCACACCCTGGCTTTCGGTCTTCAGGTCGGGGTGTATGGCCAGCTCGATCGGCTTTTCGTGTTTTAGGTTTTTGAATCACCGCCAATCATCATTTGGAAATTTGTGTGCGGACATGATTGGTCATCCTATCTGTGTGGTTTGGTTTTGATAGGGATGGTCTTCGAAGAGATTTAAGGTTCATTTTTCCAGTTACGTATAGGGAAGAGAGGTGATCTCTACTACTAGAAAAACCATGATTTCTGACGGAATTTACTGACGGAAATAATTCCGTCAGAAATGTCTGACGGAATTCTGTCAGCAATGAAAATCGTCAGAACCTCTGACGGAATATACTGACGGAATGAAATTTTCGTCGGAAAATTATGGCGGGAAATTTGCGGCCACACTTATGACGAAATTTTGATGAAAATAATTCAATCGAAAGCACCGACGGAAATTCTGACGGAAAGTAAATTCCGTACACTGCCTTGACGAAATTACTGACGCAATTCCGAGAAATTAAATGTTTATGTAAATTTAGGTGTTAATAATGTTTTATAAAAAAATAATGTTTTATTTTATTAAAATCACATTAAATAAAATTAATATATATTTTATTAATTATAATTAAAAATATTTTATTTTTAAACAACTATTTCTTATTGCTTTGTAATGTTTAATTATTTTTATAAGATTTTATTATTTTTATTATATCAATTATAATTAGATTCTAATATATTTTATTTTAATATTTCTTTTTTATATAGTTTTCCAATTCTCGGTTCGAGGCTCGTCAGACACTATTTAGGTGGATTATCTCTCAATCAAAGCTTTCTGTGTGAATCGAACTTGAGATTTAGCTTAAGCGACTTGAGTTCCTTAACCACACAAACCAATTTTAACAGTTCTTAATTGGATGGTTAGCATATTTTTATTGAATGTGCAGGTGCTGTTCAGGTTTGGCAAAAAGCAGAGCTGCTACAATTAATCAATTCCAAAACTGCTGGGGCCGAGAATTTGGCGGACTAGGTTCGGCGGGTCCTGGACTCGTTGTCGGAACTGATCATAGCAATCTACCTAATGCACCTATGGAGCATATGGCAGACACAGAATGATAAACTTTGGAAACACCGAATTAACTCCACTGATCAAACGGGAGAAATGGCGCGCTCAGTTCTCCATAACTGGCAACAGGCTCAACAACTCTAGTGAACTGATGATACTGTTATTGCAGACAGACACGACACAAACCGATGTTGCACGGCTAGGCATTCTTCATCGACAGGGCAGTTATCATGTTGTACGGATGCGACATGTTTTGATGATATTGGAGCAGCGGGCCTTAGAGCGGTGATTCGCGATTCGTCAGGCAACTTTGTGAAAGGCCGAAGCGTGCAGCTCTCCTATTGTGAAGCGGAAGCACTGCTACAGATAATGAGCTGGCTGGTCTCATTAAATCTCTAAAATGTGATCTTTGAATCTGATGCCAAAGAAGTTGTATATGCTATAAATTCAGATGCAGGAGACGATTAAGAATTTGGCGATCTGATTGCTCGTATCCGAGCACTATATTGGTTACAAACGACTCTTACCCAGTCAAGTGGATAAAGAGGCAAGCTAACAGAATGGCTCATGCACTAGCACATGCATCTCGTTTCCATACTTATCTCACAGTAATTCTTTACCGGGTTTCATTTCTATTTATTTGTTAAACTAATCCCAAATTACGACGCATTAATTCATTGATTCAAAAAAAAAAATTGTCGAATAATGTTTCTATTTTAAACTATAATGTAAGCTTTTCCAAATCATCTTATTTTAAACTAATATTTTTAATTCAACACTTATGTTCTTTTGAATTAAAAACTTGTTTTGATTTTTTAATAGGTAGATTTATACCGTTAAACTATATCTCCACTTGAATTTAGTTGGGGGTAAGGTGTAAAAATACTCTTAATATTTACAGTCACGAGCAATTTTACCTTTAAAATTTAAAATGATGCAATTTTATCCATCACATTGGCAGATAAAAACAATTTTACCGCTAATTATATGGGTATTTTTACTCATTATTTTTATAATATTAATTATTTATATAGCAAATTACATTAAATATATGAAAAATATACAAAATATAAAATATAAAAACTTTCTTAGTGTTGAGAACTCATCAACTTTCAAAGCTGAATGTATAGTTAAGATATATATTTTTTAAACCTAATGCAGTCAATTTAATATTTTTTATTTGATTAAATTTTTATTCTTAAATAAAAAGAAAAGAAATAAAAATAATGATTAGCTCTCTCCCATATTCTAAAATCCAAACTCCTTAACAAGTTCAATTTAACGTGTTTAGAAGTAAATTAAAAGTTTTCGATAATTTTAAAAGGACTTATAAATAAAAAGTACTTAATTGATATTTTATCAAATGTGTTAATAGTTGATTTACGGTTTTATAAAAAAATGATGAGAATAATATAAATTAAAATTTACTATTAATAATTAGTTTTAATATACTATTCTTCAATCATCACTATGTGCGATTCAAAAAAAAAAAAATCATCACTATGTGCATTTACTATCCAAATTGATATAAGTATTGATATTCTTATCATGATAAGAATTAAATAATAATAATAATAATAACTAAAAACATGTTTGATGACACATTACTTATGACATGTTAATATTTAACTAATCCAAAATCCAAACATCACTATTTTAACTATACAAAATACATGTGTCATAATTATAAACTCATATCATCTTACAAATGATTTTCATGTTGCCATGTATATGGTTAGGTTTGGAAAAATTATATTTGAAGGTATTTGATAAGCATATATATACATAGATATATATAAATGTGGGAGTTAATTATCTAGGAGGGAGGAAGTGATTACAAATAAAGATGGAAAAACAAAAGCTACTTGTTCCATTGTTATGTTTGAAAGTGTTCGGTTCGATGGCTCGACGCCACATACCGACGAATTTTTTATGATGACGATATTTCAGTGACAAATTTTTGGTGATTGATGACGATATTAGGTAATTGTATTTTCGGTGATCAACGACGACATTCGGTAACTGTATTCTAGACTCAAATTATTTTTAAAATATTTTCGATATGATTTTATGTAAGTTTAGTTTTGGTAGTTTTATTGAATTTTAACGGGTTAAAATCAGTAATTTATAAGTTCTATGAGTTACTAATAAAAATATAAAATTTAGACAATTGTCCTTTAAAGTGAAATTTAATTCGGTATTAATGAGCTTTTAGTAGTGTCACGAGTTTAAAGGTATAATCTGTCTAAATTAACTATGTCGGTCTAAAATAACTATACCGGTTTGAGTTAAACATTACTATTCCGGTGATAAGCGAAAATAATCCAATAAGAATATTTTGATTATTTTAAAAAAATATTTTAAACAACTTTAATAGTTAATACTGATATTTACCAAGTAAAGTCGGTATAAAGTCGAATATAAAATTTGTACCAAAATTTGAATATAAAATTAGTCCAAGTAACTTATCCTAATATAACGAGTCTAACTGAACCTTCGGCCAGAATTAACGATGTTAGTTTAAATGGTCAAATTTGGAATATTTATAGATTCAGACAATTTCAACGAATTTGAAGATAAAAATTAGTAACGATAGTAATGTCACGAATGTAATGATATATTCAGTCTAAATTAATTATACCAGTCTAGTGTTAGACATAACTATTCCGGTAATAAACAAAAATAGTTCGATAAAAATGTATGAAAATAGTCCGATAAAAGTGTTTGGTATAATTTTTATTTAAGTATATTTCTATAATATTTGAGTGATTTTAACTCTTGAAATTTGATGAAATTGTCAACTTATGATTTTTATGGAAATATATTATTTAAAGTATTTAATTTTGATTTTAATTACAAAATGATTATTTTGAAGTATAATTTTATGCTTGCGGTATTTATTTGGAAATTGAGTCGAGATAACGAATTTGACAATTTAATGCGAATTGTTTTTGGATTAAGAAAAATATTGTGGTTGTTATTGTTATTATTTCTGTCATTTGGACTGAAGTCCAAATATTATTTTTATGTTGGGATATTTTGAAAGATTGATAAAAATGTTTTGTCCATCTAGAATTGTTCGGGGTAGGGATAGTAGTTGTAAGACCATACCTAATGGCGGTATGGCCAGAGTGCACGACTGGTAGTCTTAACGTTAGGCAAGACAAGATATGAATGAGATATCTCGATTATTGATATGATTGATATTGTTGATGTTATGAGAAACTATACGGGTGGAGTTCGAGGATAGACACGCACAAATTTGGTATTATGTTTTTGGCATTATGTGAGAATTTGAAAAATATATTTAATAGCAAGCTTATTTTGTTACAGATTTTGATTAAACATTTATTTGATTATGAGCTGGTTTGTTAAAGCGATTTATTTGATTACGAGTTGGTTTGATTACGAGTTGTTTTGATAAAAATGGTTATTTGTTCATGAGCTAATTTTGATAAAATGTTTATTCGATTTGATAATATATATATATATATATATATATATATATATATATATATATATATAGTAATAAAGTGAAATATACAGTTAAATGATTAGCGTGTCGATCAACGTGTCAATAAATTAATTAAGAGAATTACCTAAAATAGGTAGAACTACGTGGCTTTGATTCTCGATTTAAAGATTCAAAGATATTCGGGATACGCATGAAGTTTGATAGAATTATCAAGTCCAAGCCAAATAAATAAATAAAACTTTAGATTCAAAGATATTCGGGATACGTAGGAAGCTTGATAGAATAATCAAGTCCAAGCCAAATAAATAAATAAAACTTTAGGTAGTCTAAATAAATTTTTATCTATTAGAAAATTTAAATTAAGAAATTAACGAGTTAAAACTGATGAGTTGAATTCATATGTAGTCTAAATTCATCGTTATCTTATTTTCCATTCATACCCGATGTCGTTTAGGGTCGGGTGTGATATTTCATATGTAGTAGTTATTTTATTCTCAATTGTCTTGTTGCACACCTTTCGCTATCTTATCTATTTTTTTATTTTATTTTTTTCAAAATGACTAAAATAAAGATTTTGTATATTTTCATTCTTTTTTAGTATAAGTTGCTAGGTGTAATCGTTTGGATTGTTAACTTTAACTAAAATTTAGATTTTGGCTTTATATTAATTCAGTTGTTATGTTTAATTGGAGATAGATCAATTTTCAAATTCAGAACCTGGTGAAGTCCACTGATTTTTTTTTAATTTGGGTTATCTAACTCGTATGAATTGAATTTTTTATTTTTATTCATTTTGTGTTAATAGATATAAAGTTTCACACAATAGATGTTAATTGAAGTGGAAGACATATTGAAGAAAATAATTAAAGAGGTATTAAAACATTATACTTACAATGAAATTTATTAATAGTAAGTTTTATTTATTTTAAATGGAAATTATTTAATTATCAGCTTCTGAAGCAGCTAAAAGGAAATTTGGAATGGAAATTCATTAATGAACTAGGCGTGGTTCTTGACATTGTTAATGGGATTAACAATAGAGCTGTTGCTCTTGCTAAGGACTCGTGGTCTCATAATACGTCCAAACATTACCTCAGTCATTACTATCTCTTCCGAGGGATAACAACTAGAGTAGATGTGAGAATCAAAAGAGTGCCCATAAAGGGACAATCTTGTAGATCCATTTAAAGAAGCGCTTACCCCAAAAGGTTCATGATTGTCATGTGAACGCTTGTGAGAATATTTTTAGAAACAATTGGCTTTAGTATAAGTGGGGGAATGTTGGGGTTTTATGTCCTATAGACAATTGTTTTAGGATATAAATACTTGTAAATGAATTGTTCATTTAATCATTTGTTTTAATAAGATATAGTATGTTTAACTATATATAAAGGCATCCATCTTTTATTAAGAAATAACTAGTTAAATAGAAGGAAATCTCAAAGTTTATTTAAAGTGTTCATACAAACATGAAGTGAGACTAAACTTTATGATGAACTAATAAACTTAAAACAACCCCACGTCAAGTAATATGTTTATGAGATTAACATAATACTGTTGAGACTTGCATGTCATAGTGTCTTCTGTTGTGAATAGAGAGCTGGTCTCTCAAGCTTTAGGTATGTAGATATATAGGCAATTATATGGATCTGATGAAGGAGTTCATTAGGATTGGGGACCCGACTTGAGATAATAGGAGGGATGTATTTATCCTATGTCACCTGTTTGTCTTATTAGTCTTAGTAGGTATAAGTAATCATCAGACTCAAATAAATATTAATCAGTGATTCTGGATTATGGAGTGTGATGTTTTGACTCTGTTCAAACACAATCCATAACAGGAATGATCTTGGAGTGTGTGCGGGCAGGCGTTGGGTATCACACAAAGTAATTGCAGGATAGTTACTATTAGATTGAGCACTCATCACTCCTGATATTGGGAAATATATCAATGACCGTTTATGGAGACTTAACTCGAAATCCTTGCAAGGTGATAGGTTAAGAGTCGAAATGGAGATTTCACTTAATCTATCTATTCAAAGTTAACTCTACCTGGATAAGTAAAATAAACGTCTCATTATATGTAACTTGACATTACCCATAGTTACAGATTTGTTTAAGGATATAGCTGATAAAGGATCGAATTATACCGGACCTAATGCGGAAAGGTAAATGATAGGGATAAAAACTATCTAACTTCTAAGAAACAAGTGAACTCTATCATATCAAGTAGTAAATGTTCCTAAGAATAGTATTGATCCCACATAGACTAATATCTAATGCCTTACTCGTAATCGAACTCTATATTATCTAAGGATTGAATTAAGTGTTTTGAGATTGTTACTTAACTACTAATAAAACAATAACATTAGCAAAGCAATTAAAAAATAAATATATTTAATGAATAAATGGAGGACTAAGATTCAGGATCCCCGTGCTAACTCCTATGAATCGATTAGTGAATATTATGTGAATTTAAAGGTCAACTCAAGATGGTGATTTCCATAAAAAGAAATAGTAACTCTGATCAACAACTTACTAAATCTACCTCAACACTATCAGACCGATGCTTGGTTAGGAAAAATCCCTAACAGTGATTGAGGGCATTCGACGCCATGAAAATCAAAGCTAAGTTGTAACATATACCATGAAGTGTCACGACCCGAACCTGGCCATAACTGGCACATAAATTAAGACTAACTTAACCTATGCTAGCCTCAAGTTCAAATTATAAAATACTATTATTTTATCTGATAAACCTTATAATGTGATGAAAAAGAAAATATATACCACATAATAATACTCAAATATCTCCAAATATGTACAATAACAATATCTGACTAATAGTATCCTCCTCAATATTGAACCCAAATGTCTGTCCAGCTATATAGATCTTAATCTGAAAAAAATATAAAGTCAACGTGGTATGAGATTTCCGTCTATGCGAGCGAAAATCTCAGTGAGTGATAATCATAGCACAACAGACAGGGAACAGGCAGATATGCAGATAAGTTTCAAATTTGTTTTCAGAATTTATCAAACATGATGGTGTAGAGAAATCAAATAATATGGCAATATTTACTCAAATCAAGTAAATCGAATAATAATAAATTACAGAAATTCTCAAAACCACGGTACAGTAACATCAGAGTGATGATATTCCACATCACCAAAGGTCAGATAACAGACACAGATGGTAGCGCTACCACAATCAAATACAAAATGTCTTCACCAACCGTATGAATGATTCTAATACAACTGACACAAAGACAAACACATCGACAGATAAAACAACGACAAATAATGCAAGCCTAATATGAGGATCGGTGAGACATGAAAACAGATACAGATAGTACTGAGCACATATACCGGTTTTCAAAGTGTGTAATTTCTATCTCATAATATTTTTCAAATAACTTAAATATCCAGATGACAGAATTTGAATAAAATTTCAGATTTTCAATATAAATGGTAACAGATAAATCAATCGATTAACAGAATTAAGTATAATCTCAAAGAATTTTTATTTCCAAATAAGATAAATGATATCAGACAAACTAATGTACCAAGAGCTTGTTCCCAAAAGCCTATGCTCTAATGCAGAGAATATTTGACAAATAATTTAAACTCAAGGAAGTGTTTTTATCATCTAACTAAGCATTATTTTGAACAAATAACATTTTTAGAAAAGTTCACCAGAACTGTCTTAAATGAACGAAAATAGGAGATAAATTTAAAAATCGGATCAAACTATTTTTATCAAACTTTTTAATATTAATTACCAAAGGACCGGAATATATTTTAAACAAAATACTTTTATCAAACAGATTTCATGCTAGAGATTTCAAAATCAAAAAAATATTGTCATGAACCATAATTACCACTCACCTCGAACTCCGAATAATAGCCAAATCCAAATCTTAACTATCAATTCTCTCAATCCATCTGAACATCGTCAAATTTCCTATTCGATCAACATATCCAACTAAATTACTCCAAAATTATCTCTAATATACTTAATCGAATTTCATACTATCGAACATGTAATCAAATTAGAACATTGGGAATTGAATGAATTTTAGTTTATAGACTATATAAATCAAATTCTAGAAGTTACAACAATTTTTTTCCACAAAGAGAAAACCATAAAGCTTTTGATAAAATAAAAATCGATTTTTCTTTCTTTATAAACTAAAACATGAATCACTAAAACAAATTATTAATAAATAAAACCAATAAGAAAACTTACTTCAATTTATGGCAGTACTCAAAGAAGAATCGAATTTGAGAGTTTTTGCTTGAAAGATGAACCATGGAAAAAGATGAAAAAAAAACCTTAGAGTGGCGACTCCTTCTCCCCAAATAAAACAAAGTCGTAACTCAACATAATATCTATTTATTTTTATTTTATTTGTTTTTAGGTTTTGGATAGATTTTTTTTAAAACCAGGTTTTGGATAGATTATTATCTATTTGTTAAAATAACTAAATTGATGAAATTGTAATATTAATATTGATCAAATTCGATAAAATATATATGAAAAAAAATTAGATAAAGTTTTCTCAAAAGAGGATAAATATGAAAATTATTAATTCGAATTCAAAAATTTACTCTAGAAAAATTTTAAAAAAAAGTTTATAAAAATTGAGGATATTACATGAAGCCACACTATCCGGTTAAGGTATAGGTAGAGTTAGGGTTTGCTTGGTTGGACTGATCGCTTGGCTAGGCTACACAATCCACCTCCTATACTAATCACTTGGTTAGGTTATTTAGTATAGACAATAATTCCTAACTGAATCTCCATTACTCCTACAACACATCCTAGACGCTTAATAATCCTATTTGCTAAGCACGGTTCACCGTCATCCTAGCCAAAGGTGTTCTTAGCTCATGTCCGAGCTAATATACGAAGGCATAATAGGATGGGGCGGACAAGAGCTTTTGTGTATCTAATTTAGATTAATTGATTCAAGAATAAGATAAAGGAAGATGGAACTTGGAACCAATTAAACTGAACTTGATTCATAAAAGGTGAGAAATAATTCAATGTCAAGCTTGCTTTAACTAAATTAACAAAAGAATGGAAATACTACTGAAATATAAAGACATAAAAGTAGACCTAAGTTATACTTAAGATAAATGTATTCTATGGTAATGTAAATTGATTCTACGCTAATTGATTCGTCCTACCCTAATTGATTAATTCTTAGAACATAGATTTAACTTCTATTTATAGTGCTCAATATCACTTCCTGGTCCGATTGGGTCTTCTGATCTCTTTAGGGTCGAATTGGAGTGATACGAGTTGGAGTCGGATTGGACTTTTGAAATAAGAATTCTGATCGAAATCCATCCCTGATTGTTGCTCGTCGAGCACACATGTGCTTGCTCGATGAGCGGAGGTCTCAAATGTGTTGACCCAAGCATTGACTGCCTGGTGATGTGGAGATGTCGAATGTTGACTGCTGCTCGCCAAGCAATGATAGCTCCCTATTTTATAGTCTTTTTAGGATTGTTTTACATTGTTTTCGCTTTGTTTTTATTCAATTCTATTGTTTTGTTAGTTTTTAGTTAAAATTAGCAATTTCCATTATTTATGGCATTTTCTGTATTTTCAGGGATTTTCAAGACTATTTGAGCATTTTTGAACCAGACCCAGGCCTTTTGGAGCATTTCCAGACAATTCCGGGACCGTCAAGGCACTTTTAGGATTCGTCATGGACCATGAGAGCAAATTTCAGAAGCCTAGGGACCAAAACGGAGAAAAATCGGACATTCTGCCCCATTTAGGTGCCTGTCTCGTCGAGACACTGGATGTCTCGATGAGACAGGCACTCGTCTCGATGAAACAGCCTGTGTCTCGATGAGACGAGGCGAGAGAGGTGCAAAAACGTCTCTCCTTTGTTGGAATTCGAATGCTAAAGCCTAAAAACCCCTTTTAAGTGTAGGAAATGACCGTTGTACCCCCGGAGACCTATGGTTTCGCCCTATGTCTATAAATAGGGAGCTATTCACAGTTCTTTGGGGAGATTAGATTTTTAATTAATTCCTTAACTACTTTCAATATATTTCAGCTTTCATATTTTAATTCATTTTTAGCTTAGCTTTAATTCATTAAAGAACAAGCTCAAAGGGTGGAGGATATACCTTGTTTACATTATAATCAGATAAACGGGTTTTAGAATTTCTTTCTCCTTCCCTTTTATCTTTATTTACATTTAATTTCATTTATTCTTAATTGCATGATTGATATGATTAGTTTGTCTATGAGCTAATCTCCATCCATTATAGGATGGGGATGAAATTGGTTGAATGATTATGTTAGATTAGGACTTAGGGTTTATTGTATTCGCTCTTGATTGATCAGATTATGCATGCTTAATGCCCAGATAATGCCAGGAATAGGATTAATGCTAGAATGAGAATCGATGATAATCAACTAGCCTGCTTAATGTATATAATTGCGCTTAATGCCTATGAACCTGACTTAGATAGGATTTTAGATAGATGAAAACCTGACCACAGAATTGTCTATATGGAATCTGTGTTAATCTGACCTCACTAGAGACCATTAGGAGTGAGGCTACGTGACTGGGCCACGGCTTTAGTCTTGATTGTCAAAAGACCTAATGTTTTGCATGACTTAGGGTATATGCCTAATCAAGCCGTCATCCGAATGCATATGAATAAGGTAGATGAATATTGATCTACATTTGTCTTTCTTATTAGGACAATTACCTTCAATCACTAGTAGAGCTTAAACCTGAAGTCCTTTAAACCCATACTTAGGAATTAACCAATGAATTAGCGTTCTAGGTTGTAACTTACCATAAATCACAATCTACCCTGCGACTTGTTCTGTTTACTGCTTTTCTTAGATAGATATTTGTTTTATTTGTTTTACAACAAAATTGCTATTCAACTCCGCTAAATGGATAGATTTACCCTTCGACTTAACTAATTAGGATAATAGTCTTTGTGGTTCGATCTTGTGCTTAGTACTATATTACTTGTTGCGATAGAATACACTTATCCTATTAACTTCTATATACTTTACGAGCATCAAGCAACAGTTGGTAGTTTTCCTCTTCTTCCTGTTTTGCTCTGTTTCTCGTGCGTTTATACCTGAAATAATTCAGAACACACATAAACTAGATAATGGAAGACTATACCATAATTTAGACCAATTAGATGCTAATAGCATACACAATATAGCTAAAACTATGCCTAAAACCCTATATGACAACACCCTAACAGTAAACGACGAAATCAACATGTATTCTTATCGCTTTGGGGGAATGTTTATGGTTCTGCTATTCACAGTCCACGCACTCATTCCGTTATACAATGAGTTGAATATGATTTGGGAAATTAATTCAATAACTGTATACAACTAGTAGCGGTAAGAACCTAATGGGTCACATATGAGACTTAGAATCGAAGGACGAAATGGTAATTATTGAATGGAGTATATAGGGGGCTGAAATATACATATTGTATGTATATTAAAATTGTTTGATTAATTTATTTAGAGAATTATAATTAGATTATAATTATACTTAAATTAATTTAGGATAATTCTAATTAAGAATTTAATGGGATTATGTTTCTAAATTAAAATGATTATCCTATCAAATAGATAATCTAATTTGATTAGAGATATTATTTATATTTATTAGATATAGATATAGATAATATTATTATTTATTGTATTTATCTAATTAGAAGTCATATTTAGAATAGGACTCTAATTAAGAGGTTTAACCTAATCCTAATAGGGTTAGAGATTGGAAGCAACAATATATAGCCCCTACATTGAGAATTTTGGTTGACACAGAAAATAAGGAGGTGTAGAATTTTGGCCAGCTCAATTCTAGAGAGAAGAAAATTCTTCCCGACTCCATTCAACCGATTATCATCTTCGTTTCTCTGTCTTTGATCTTATGTTGATTCCTTTAGAGGCAATCTTCTTTGATTGCTATTCAATGGTTGATTTCTAATTGTTTCTTTATTATTTTGTTTGTGCTCGTGAAACTTGGATTAGAAGTTGCGGGCACTTCGTTTGCAACTAGGTGTGTCAAAATGAGTCATGACACAATAACACGATTCGCGTAATCCGCAAATTAAGCGGGTTAGGGTTGAGGCTAAATGGGTCAAAGTGTTAAATGGATCGACTCGCAAAACTCGATTAATAAACAGGCCAGGTCGCGGGTTGACTCGCGAACTAGTTACAACCCGTATAGTTTTAGACGAGTTAACGTGTCGGGTCAACCTGTTTCACTAACCCGCTAAACCCAACCCATATAACCTGTATAACCCGTTTAGCAATTGGAAATATTAGATTTTAGAGAGGGTATAATAGTAATTTAGAGGCTTATATATATACCTAACAAATTCTTAGGTTTTTGTATTCCCTAACTTATCAGCAGCCACCACAAACAATAGAACCCACTCACATCACACCATATACGATTTCTCTTCTCCCATCCATTTCTTCTCTTCAATTTTTTTCAAAATTCTAACTGCTTTCCGCCGCCCCTACCGTTCCACCGTCGTTGCCTTGCCGACGTCGCCCTCTTGCCACTGTTTCTGATCTCATGTTCTTCCTACTGTTGTTTCATGTTTTGTGGATTTTGCGTATTTTTTTCTTATGGTTTGTTGTTTATGTTGAACTATTTGGATGTTTTTTTTATGTTTTGTTATGTTGAACTTGAACTAAATGTTGTTTAATGGATTTGCTGAAATTTTATTGAAATTTTAAAGTGTTAATGGGTTAGATAACTCGTTTAGGATGTTCTGACTCGTTAAGTATAAACGGTTTGGGTTAAAAATTGACATGTTTATTTATTAATTTAGTTAAATGGGTTATCCAGGTTGAACTATGTTTTAACCGAGTCGTGTCGTGTCAACCCGTTAAGTTAAACGAGTCGTGTCTAGGTTTCAATAAACGGGTCACCTAAGTGGTTAACACGACCTGTTTATGACCCATTAACCCATTTTGACACCCCTATTTTCAACGGTAGACTGATCATCATAAAGGTACTATGTTTAATCCCTCTTTATAGGAAATAACGATTAACTGGTCTTAGGTTAAGGGAAATATGTAAAAAAATTATATTTCCACTGTGTTTGCCTATTTTCCTTCAAACGTGCTGGTTCAGAGTTTGATTTTGAGTATAGATGGTTGTGATTTTCTTGTCTAGAGTGTCCATGACATATCTATTAATATTCAGATGAAGAAGAGCATATAATAGAGATTCATCAATGTTTAGGCCTTCGGAGTGTCCAAGACGATCAGTCATAATGCCAAGTTCATAGCCAATCTTGTAGAACTCAGAAGAAAGACGGTTCCATACCTCTTGAGTAGTGGCAGAGTTAGAAGGTATGCAATGTATTTTCTACTCAAGTGATGGTATATGTTGATTCATGCTTAGTTGAATGGAGGCCATTCTATCAACGTAGGTGTGGATACTTTGTTGAGAGAGCAAAGTCGATGTTGTGTGAAGCAAGCTTTTAACATTGGCAACTCATTCAGAAGAAGAATGATTTCACCGATGGAATATGTCTTCATTTAAGTAGCGGATTGAGATGATGTTAGAGAAGGTTTAGGAAGAGAGAATGCCTAGTCATTTCAACCAGCTTAGCAGTAGCTGCTTCAAGAGCTTTCAGAACCTTTAGTTCAGAGTATGTGTGAGACATTAAAGCGCTTTGATTTTTAATTTTCCCAGAGAAGACAACTTCGTTATTTTTCAATTTAGAGGAGTTCTGAGCGAGTGAAATGATATCATCGCCAGAAGGAGTTGAATTCTGCCGAGTGGGAGCAGCTGGAAAAGTTAAGTCGGTCAGATAATAATCTTTAGAAGCATTGGGAGGACCATCAATATGAATTGGCTTCTTGGCTATATTGACCATTATCTCTTCATGAAGAGAATGCATTTTTTCACGTTTCATGGTTTTAACATTTTCTAATGTTTTCATGTTTTTGTGTATTTACACATTTTTGTGTTTTAAAGATTTTTTCATGTTTTTTTGTGTGTTTTTTTACGGTAAATTGCATACATGGTGTACAACATTGTCCATGTTTCACATTTTAGTGTACAACCTTTAATTTTGCACACGAAACTCTACAACCATATGGTGACCTCTTACTAAGGTATACAACCAGTAAAAGTGTTGAATATATGATGAGTATATAGTGAGGATATATGTATAATGGAGATATAGAGAGAGAAGTATAAGAGTTATCATAAATTCCGTTTATTAGGGTTAGGCATAAAGCCTTCTATATATAGTGGTAGATATAAGAGTTAGTGTATAACTAGTATACGCAATGAGTGTTATAGAAAATTATAAACACTAACTAGATAATAAATCTAATTAGGAGATAATGATGAACATTATCTCTAACACGCCCCTCAAGAGCTGTTACGATCATTCAATCAATTTCAGTAGGCAGGAAGGGCACGAAAGCTACCGTTCTCACCCAAAACAAGTACTAGGAAACACAAGCTAGCAGGTCATATCTATCTCTGGTCCTTGATCGAACAAAAGCCGTTTGATCCTATATAGCATAGACTCGTGTTACTACTACTATGGTTCTATTCTAAACCCTATAGGGAACCTATTAGGGAGCTCTCTTATATCATTAAAAACCAGACCAACCAAGCCAATTCCATTTTAAAGAGTCCAACTAATGGCCTTATGTCGACTTCAAGAATATACTAGTACATGTCCTCTACTCATTTGATTATTCTCTCTCGGAAGGGAGATATAAAAATCTTAATTCAGTTTATCTATATGCTCCATATCATTGCTCAATAGAAAAAATGGTTGCTGGTCTAGTGATCTATCCTAGCCGCCACCTAAAGTGCAACCTTCCTGCTTAAGACCGGACGAAAGCGAAACATGGTGAAGCGAGTGGTAGAAAACGACTTGGTGAGGATGTCCACAACTTGATCATCAGTCAGAATGAAACGGACCCTCAAGGATCCACTTTGAACTTGTTCACGAATAAAATGATAATCAAGCTTAATGTGTTATGTCTAGCATGAATCACCAGATTTTATGTTAGATAAATGGCCCCAACATTATCACATCAAAGCTTAATAGGTATTGGGAGTGGAAATCCCAAGGCTGAGAGCAAAGACCGAAGCCATAAGAGTTCAGCTATGGCACTGGCAACATCTTTATATTCACTTTTAGTGGAGGATTGATCAATTGTTGGTTGTTTGCGAATCTTCCACGAGACAATGATTGTGCTAAGATAAACACAGAATGCACCAATTGATCTTCTGTCACCAAGGTTCCCACCTCAATCGCTATTAGAGTAACATCGAATGAGATCTATAGATTTAGTAGACAGTGATATTGACAGTTGTCGAATCCACCAAAAATAAATATAACTTCACAACCCTTAGGCTTGCACAAGGGTAAGCAAAGGTCGTACCCAAAGGACTAATACTGATCTAATTTGTAAATATAACAAAGCAAATGAATAAAAAGTAAAAATGGGGAATTGGAATAGTTGATTGCTAAATTAACAAAATTAATAGAGTTGAGTTGAAATTGAATATAATGATTAATTAGAATTTCAGCTAAGGGATTCTCAGGCAAGGAATTTAGTTAGTCTTAATCATTGACAGAAATGATGTTTCTTCTAAATTATATATCAGACTAGTTTGGTATATTCTTCCTAAGTAATGAATTAACCAAGAAAGACTGTAGTTAACTCCTAATTAACAAAACCTTACCTCAGCGGCTAAGATTCAACCCGTTAACAGCGTTATGAATTAGAAGAACCTAACCTAAGCCAACCGATTCTCAGCGATATCGATTCAGAAACTTAATTACTCATTCACTTGACAAAATAAAGTCGAAAATAGATGTATTAATGTCATATGGAGAGTTCTCAGTTGTCAATCTGATTATCCCCAAATACAATCTAGATTTCAACTTTATAGCACCAATTGCTACTAACTCAGATTCAACTAAATAATGACTCGTTAATTATCTAGTTTAATCAGACAGCTATATGTCAGTTTAATCAAATGAACAATCAGCCGTATCATTCAAAAGCAAACTAACAATTGAGATAAAATCCCTATACACAGTGAATAAATAAGAGAAAATACTAGAAGAGAAACGATCTCACAATACTTGAAGATTCATGCTTTTGAATTATCCCTTAACCGAAATAAAGGGTTTAGTTATGAATAGCCATTAAGAACAAAATAAATGTTTCTGAGTTTTCCCGTCTGAAAGATACGTTCTCTGGAAAAATGTAAAAAGTCTAAAAAAGAAGAGAGAAAGATAATCTAATATAAAACCTAATGTTTTGTAAATAAGATATATCCCTCCAAATTAGCTAACAAAAGAATATCTTTTCCAATCACAAATCTTTTCTAATCTTCTCGTATCCCTTATTTTATGTCTTCTTCTTTGAGTAGGAAAGAGTCCTGATCAATCTAAACATCATCAGTTCGGAGGTCTTAGTCTTGGGCAAGACTAACTCCAATTTCGTTTCAAGTCCAAAGTTTCTTCAAATTAAGTCCAATTCTGCTCCTTTTAATCATTTGAGTCTTGTGGAGACAAATCATACCAAAACAAGCAATAATATCCGAAATAACACTAAATTAATTAAATAACCTAGCACTAAAATGGACATTCGAACGTTGAATTGGACACTTATCAAAACACCCCACACTTACCCAATGTTTGTACCTAAGCATATCAGATCATGTCAACAGCTCTTTACTCTTATGATTTCATGTTTACCAACCTTTCTCGACCCCCCCTCACAATGTAAAGATTATTAGCCATCAACTCTCCAAGCCAAGACATTATTCATGCTTAAACATATAATGTAACTACTTGAAAAATCTCAGCAAACAAGCTTTTAACCATGTACATAAGGAATTAAAATCAACAACACCCTCATGGAAATCACTCATTGCACTCAAGTGTTTGGGCTATAATTAATTTCAAGAAATCACTCAAGTCACAACCTAGAAAGAAATTACCATAAGCTTGCCAATATATCAAATCTCCACCACTTAGTATGAATTCAAGACACTAAATCAAAGGGACTTAAAACAGGGTGTAGCGTAGGCTGGGGTTAAGGTTTGGAAAGGAAATAAGTAAGAAAGGGAAATCGAGAGTAATAAAAATGTACATTTACTCTGAAAATGGCCAAAAAGGACATCAAAACACGATTATTTACAAACGACTCACAATTCTTAAACTTCGGAATGAATGAATGTTTAAGACAAACTTAAACAACTATAGACATACTGAAATGAATAAGTTAACGAAACATTTTTTTTTCTTTTTGCTTCTGTTTTTTTTCTTTTTTTTTTTGTACCTCTGATTTTTTCTTTTTCTCTTTTTTTTTTCTTTGAGGCTTCTTGTTTTCTAAAGATAATACTTCAAACTAGAATAAGAAAGCTACCACTTTTCAAGCTAATGTCCACTTAGACACCTTTTAAAGCACAACCACATATAAGCAAAAGGCTTATGCTAAATCCTCATACTTTGATGAACTTGTGGTTAATTCGAATATGGAGATTGCTTAAAGCAATAGCTAAACACAAAAATAAGTGAGAGAATGTACAGACTCTGACGGCTAGAATGTTCCTGGCCAAGGGACTTGAACATGGGTATGTCAAGAATGGGGAAATGGCTCAAAAGTGGCTAACTAAGGGCTGGTACTGTTATTTTTTTGTTTGCCTATGGCAAGACTAAGGGTTCAAAGTTTATTTGAAATGGCTAACATAAAAAAAAAACCTACTGTCCTTATCATTTTTAATACTCGAATACATCAATGTGGTCTCGAAATGCATAACATGGCAAGTTCTAGAATTTCAAACTAGAATTGGACAACACTCGAAAAAATATAGAACAAAGTGTAATGTTTTGTTCTTGCATTTAGGCTCAAAATCTTTGCAAAAATTGGGGTGAAGTTGGTGTTGTTTCATTCAAAACGTCTGTCATGTAATGAGAAATTAGTCAAGTGGTTCATATGTATGCTCAAGACAATTGTGCAACCCTGACCTTTTGAAATTGACAGCTTTACTGAAAACAAGACTTAGGGGTTTCAATACTAAGTACGCAACCTAGTTTCAACCGAGTGCAAAACTGAGAGCTAGCATTGTTATTTCTAGGGACGAACCAAAGGGTGTGTCCACCCCACACTATTGCAGACAAAAATAAACAGAAATTCTAGAAAGAGGACATGCATAAAATGAGGTAATGAAACAGTATATCTCTATGAAAGTTAGACAAAATCAAAACAAACAAACAAAACACACTTCTATATAAAAAAAAAACCCTCCCCCACTTTCTCCTTGCAGTGTCTCGGTGCGAAAATCACCCAATTAGGGGCGAAGGGCAGCAAACACCACAACGAAAAAGATAAAATTCAAACTAAAAACAAAATATAAGCGGTGGCACTGTATCAACCGTTATATCAGCGGGGTGGCTGCCTACCTCGTGTGGTGACTCAGGCACTATATCTATCGAAGTTGTAGAGACATGTTCGTTGCCGGTTGAGAAAGTGGAGTGAGCGTTGTTCGAATTTGTGAAGCAGAGAAGAGAAAAGGAAAAATAATAATAAAAAGAAAGAAAATGGAAATTGAAAAAAAGTGGAAGAGGAGAAAAAAATAAACTAAAGGGAAGTAGAAATTTCAAATAAATAAATCAAAGGAAAAGAAAGTGAAGTGGAAATTGAAGGAAGGAATGGAAGGTGTTGTATGAATTTATAAGAAAGAAAAAGAAAGTGGGATGGTGATGTTGTGAGGCGGAAGTAAGTGGAGTGAGTGGCGGTGGTGTGAATTCCGTAGGCGGGTCGAATCTTGTGAAGGAAAGAAAAAGGAAAAAAATTGAATGGCGGTGGTGAGGGTTGAATCAAAAGAAAATAAATTGAAGACATGGAGTGATGTTGGTCGAAATTTGAGAGGGTAGAATTAAGGATTTATTGTTTAGGGTAAATTGTGTTTCTTTTTTTTCACCCCTCATTTCTAATTTTTTTTCCTAATAAACACTCTTGGGCTTTTATTAACTCCATAACTCATCCTCTTGGGCCTTTATTCCTTCATTCTTTTCTTTTCTTCACACCTAAAAATCAAAACTAAAAAATTGAAGTCTTTGGAGAAGATGATGTTAGTTAAGTTAGTTGTTACAAATAAAAAATAAATCAAATGAAAATGAAATTACGAACATTAGTCTTGGGCAAGACTAAAACTGGGCGACCTCCCTACTCTCCTGGGTTAAGATATTGCACTTCTTTGGGGACTCCAATTGGGATATTCTCATAAAACGGCTTAAGTCGGTGACCGTTTACTTTTTGCACATTCACATTCTCCAAGCTCTGAGTTTCCACTGCACCATTAATATTCATGTCACACTGCTTAATCGCCCATAAGGCTCTGTGTTCTGGTTTTCGTGCCTGCAAAATGGAAGGTGAAAGGAGTTGAGTGGTGCGTAAAATTGTTTTAACATTAGAATTCTCCTGTTTCGATTTCAGAGCTACCATCTCTTGTATAACTTCCTATACATCTTCTCTAAGCTCCACGCTTTTCTCCTTTATTTTGATGTTCACATTCAAACTTTCCTCAATAACCACCTGCAACTTATCTTCCCTAAAAATCTCAAAAGCTTGCTGAGTTATTGGCTCTACAATTTCTATTCCACATACGGAAGACACTTCATTAGGAAATTTCATGGCTTTATAAACATCAAATTGAACAATTTTACCATCAAACTCCATGGTTAGTGTTCCTTTATGAACATCTATTTTTGTCCGTGTTGTTGTCAGGAACGGTCTACCCAATAAGATTTCTAAAGACTCCGAGGAGTGATCCTCATCATCCATGTCGAGGACATAAAAATCAGCTGGAAAAATTAGCCCATTGACCTGCACTAAAACATCTTCCAACAACCCTTCAGGGTATACAATATATCGGTTAGCGAGTTGGATTACTACTCCTGTTTCCTCGCTGGAAATTCCCTCTTCTTCACTAGAACTGGAAGTTTCAGTCCCTTGTAATTTTTGCAAGCTCACTTCTTTACGAAGTCTTCTTACTAGCAATTCAATTTCTGATTCTAAAAGAAGTTGCTTCGAGTTTTCAAACCTGGTCATATATGGAATTAAATCAAGTTAGATTAGTCCCCGACAATGGCGCTAAAATTTGATATATCCCTCCAAATTAGCTAACAAAAGAATATCTTTTCCAATCACAAATCTTTTCTAATCTTCTCGTATCCTTTATTTTCTGTCTTCTTCTTTGAGTAAGAAATAGTCCTGATCAATCTAAACATCATCAGTTCGGAGGTCTTAGTCTTGGACAAGACTAACCCCAATTTCATTTCAAGTCCAAAGTTTCTTCAAATTAAGTCCAATTCTGCTCCTTTTACTCATTTGAGTCCTATGGAGACAAATCATACCAAAACAAGCAATAATATCTAAAATAACACTAAATTAATTAAATAACCTAGCACTAAAGTGGACATTTGAACGTTGAATTGGACACATATCAGATATTCCAAAGTCAGATGTGCGTAATGTAAAGGATCCATTTGGCACTTTTCCAATGCTCATCAGTGGGACAGTGAAGAAAGTAACACAACTTGTTGACTACAAATTCAATATCAGGATGAGTGAAAGTTAAATACTGAAGCACTCCAACAATTTTTTTTGTATTCATCACCAGAAGGCAAACTAGTGTCAAGATCTTTGGAGCGAGTTGGTGTGGTAGCCATGAGTGTTGATGTGGTTTTAGAGTCAACTATTTTAACCCTGTCAAGAATGTCAGCCACATACTTGGCCTAACACATATGAATGCCATCCTTCTTATACCGAATCTCAATATCCATAAAATATTCTGCCTTGCCCAGATTTTGAATGGGGAATTCCTATTTATTGGATGCAATGGTGCAGGTAATGTGGGCATGAATATTTCCGGTGATGATGATATCATCCATTAGAGTGAATTCCATGTTCATTTAGATAATTAAAAAAAAATCATCAAAAAGATATTCTCCACCACATCTGGTATCTAATATCCAAGAACCAGACTATTGAATTGGATTTATTTCACGGTAGAACATATGATGCGTATTTGATGTATACGTGCTTGTGAAGGCAAATGCACCTTAATCGTGTATCCATTAATAAAGTAAAAGTAGAGTATTGTTCCCACGAGGATGATGATTATAATTACTAATCTTTTTGCTACTATCTATTATTTAAACAATCGAAAGGTAGAGTTTGTTGGGTAATTGAATTAAAATTACGTTAACAAGTGAATATAAGTTACACAAATTGACAATAGGAATTACTTATAATGGAAGAAAGTAAGGCTTTTAATTTCACTTAACCTATTTGCTTGGTAATAACACTTAACCTTTTTCGAGTTGTTTTATCCTTCTAAGATGACGATTTTTCTTATTAACTAATATATTTTCGAATTATTGGTTCTAAACTATTGGTTAATACCTTGATCTAAGAGGTTACTACACAGAAGGAGCAATCTCCGTTGTTCCACGAACTAAGAACGCAACATGAGAACAAAAGGAGGGGGCAATAGAGTGATTGCCTTGTGCAACCTCTAATCTTTAAGTCTAGGGTAAACTACTCTAGGCAATATTCTGTTTCTGGTGTGTATTTATAGGTTTAGCCTCCATAGTTTTCTATTTATAGCTAGGCTAAACCTAAACCCCTAATCCTAACCTATTTACTCCATTTATTCCTACAAGAGCGAAACAATTAGCAACTGTATTTTTGTTAGAGTAAAAAACAAAAAAGACTAAAGTTTAACATTTTTGTAAACACAATTCTGTGGTTTAAAAACTTGTAAAACAAGATTCTGTGGTTTGTGCAGTTTTAGAAAAATATTAATGTGGCCATTTACTCTTAAAAAGAGCAATTTGAAGAAATAAAAAAATCCGACTTGCAAATCACCTCGTATATAATACATATATATTTTATTTATAATCATTTAAAATAAAATCTAATTTCTAATCTTCAAAATGGAAGTTCAATGGATACTCATAATAAAGAAAATATATACATAATTTTTTTTGGATAATGTGGAAAAATACCCTAAAGTTTATAGCTAGGAGCAATTTACCGTAACATTAACAGTCAAAAATAATTTTGTCACGTCCGTGTCTAAAAACTATTCTATATAGATTTTGCAGTATTAATCATTATTCTTTCAACTAGACATCATACCTATAATTTATTATATATGTAAACTTTGTATTTAAACATTGAATTTCATGTGATGTAAAAAAATAAAAATAAATACATAAATACATAAACAAAACGTGGCATGAAATTAATGTATATTAAAACCACATGTTATTAATTTAGTTAATCTATGTACATATGTCAATATTAAAGTATAGGCCACATTTATTTAGTTTTGTCAAAAACGTTGTATATAAAACATACATATCTATATATATATATATATGTGTGATAGATATTAGATAGGAAGATGTTTTAATTGTTTTGAGAGTTTTTACAAAGTTTGGGGTCACTACAAAAAAAAAAAAAGTCTATTACGACGCTAAAATTTAAGATTTAACGACGCTTTTCGGCGTCTCTAAATGCTTACCCACGCTTTTCAAAGCGTCATCGTAAGCGTCATTAAATCGCGTGTCGTTAAATTTAACGACGCATAAGACATTGTGTAGGTAAATTCAATCCGACGACATACCTCATACAAACATCGTTATGTTTCCAACGCTTAAATTTTTAGCATCGTAATTTTTTTAATATTATTTATTTTCAATTTCAGAAACTCCCACTATGTTTTAATAAAGCGCCGCAAAGTAAACGACACATAATATTTGTTATGTCGTTATTTCGCTTCAGAAAATATTAATAGTGTCTGGAATACCGCGAGTCTTTAATTTAAAAGCGTCCCAAATTGACGACATTTAATTAAAAAAACGTCTAGTTTTAACTACATAAAAATTCATTACGTCTCAAATTCAACGACATTTTGCAGCTGAAATATCATCTCAAAATTATGACAATTTCATATTATTATGTCCTTGACATAACAACATTTTCATAAATAAACGTCTCGAATGAATGTTATAACAATTTTATTGAAAAACATCTCTATGATATTTGACCTAATAAGGGTACAACAATTTTATTGAAAAACATCTCTATGATATTTGACTTAAGAAGGGTACATAATAAACAACTTTTTCCCCACTATCTCAATAGAAAATGAAAATAATATTTAACACGATCCTGAAATTGATTCGGTCAAGCTTAGTTAAGAATATAGTCTCTAACTCTATCTGTCAACCAGTAGTGTGGGACGACACCAATAGTAGCTCCATGGGATCTATCTTCAAGCAAAGCTTCCATTTCAACAAGGATTTTATCAACAATCTGAAATACCACAATTTGATGAGTTAAGCATATAAACTGCTCCTTCAAAATTGTAAATGCAGCTTAAGGGTAAACATACTTATACCATATCATTTAAATTGTTGCCCAACAACTCCAAATGCATATATCATACTTTACATCCAAATTTTGATCAAAACCAATAGTAACCAGAGCAAGAAATATATGGGCAGAAGAAACTTTTGCATCAACATATGGCACCTGTTAAGAGAATGAAGTCTAACTATAAATAAAATAAAGAAAAAATAAATATAAAAATATGAATACAAAATGTGTAGGCACTGTAATAGTCCATTTCAGCTTTCCAAGGATAGTTTTCTCCATCACGAGAACTTGTCCATGGCTATATGCTCTATCAGATATGCATACCAAATCATTGACCTCTAGGGGCCAGATTTCCTCGTATTTTGCAGCAATTAAAGTTACCCTTATGCCCACCAATTGTAGTTCCCTTCTTGGAACAACCTTCACACATAGGAACCGGTCGATTATGTTGACATAATTAGATAAAACGTTTATGGTAAGAGCTCAAATCTCTGATGAACATCAACCAACCAGTCTATCAGAATTGCCCTCATCCTCTCATTGATTTTAGGATGTGATTCCATGTAATTATGTGGCCTACTCTCATTTTGCAAATAGAAATTACAAAGGTTTAGGCGTGTCGATTCTTATAGGCTTGCTTGTTTAACTAAATTCGAAGAAGATGTACATACCTCTACTGTCTTATAGAATCGGTAGATGTCTTCAACATACTCGATGCCAGCCAAATCGTTGTTAGCATCTGCTGCATAGATATCAACGATGTCCTCCTTCGGTTTGAAGGCTATACCACATGCCTTCTGTAATAAGACCAATTCAGAAGAGTTATTCTTTTAGACAATTCCAATATAGCCAATCAGGATACAAAGACGAAACTCACCTTGCTCGAGCAGTCAGGGCTGAAGTATAGGTCTGTGCCTTTTTTCCTCGAAGACAGTTATAGTTCCATTTTGTTATCCACTATTGTTTTCTTATCTTCGGACTTGTTCAACTTCTCATCTTTCTCAGTATCAGGGCTTATGACAATCACTTCTTTAGGTTTTGGAATTACTGTGACTTTCTGCTGAATTGCCTTTTCTGCTACATGTTTTTAACCGACTACTACTCCTACTGGAACTTCGCCCCATACCTTGTTCACCTTGACACGAGCTATGTTCTGCATATGGGGTATAAAAGAACAAAACAGCCCAGAATCCAAATTCAGAAATACTGAAAAAACTTGATGCAAACTATATATAGTAAATAATGGAAGTCCAAACTAACAAAACAAACCTTGTGATTATTATTCTCCACGGCTACATCAGCCTGGGCATTGGCTAATAGTTGCGCATGGAAACTCTTATCAAAGAAAAGTATAATCAGCACAAAAAAGGAACAACGAATCACCTTTCAGATACATAAATCAAAGAGAATAATGAGAGAGAAACCTTGTCATTGGGCGACATATGCGATCTTGTGCCTTTGCGTCATTTCCTCGAACAGCTACCAGATTACCTATATCCCCAAGAGCTCGTCGGTTTCTGCCATCACCGGCTGCCGCTACATTCTTCTTCTGGTGCATATTTTCTCCTGCAACCGCTTCACCTGTTCGATATAGTTGATTAGCGATCCATTAAGATAGAAAGAACCAATCAAACTATATGTTTTCTTCGAGAAATTATCGTCGAAACATGTAAAATGTTCAATTCAGTGTGTAGACAATTACAGAATTTAGGGAAAATCAATTGAAAGAACCAAATCAAGTAAAGGAGACGGTCCATATCAATACACTGATCAGAGGAATAAATATTAATTTACATATCGTATGGCACCTGTCAAGAGAATGAAGTCTAACTGTAAATAAAATAAAGAAAAAGTAAATATAAAAAGTGAAAAAATAAACCAAAGCTAACATCAAATAATGGTTAAAGAAGATGAGTAACTCACTAAGACTTTCAACAAATATGTGGCATTGATATGCATTTTCACAACGAAGAAATTGAGATACAAGACAAAGAAAAAAAAACAAAATCCGTTGACATTAATACATTACTAACTTTTCAACTCATTAAGACATTTCATCTAAAAAAATAGCAGCATAACAAGCAGATACACCTGAAGAGTATAATGGGGCATACTTGGGTTGGGACTCAAACAAATGCTCACTCTTCATCAAATTAACAATATTTTCAGTGAACCCTTGCATTTCCCTCTACAACAGCAACATGTTACGAGCTTCGAACTATGTTACTGAGTGAAAACCCCAAGGATTTCAACTAATATCTAATTGATCTTACAAATGCAATGAAGGAAGAAAAGAAAACCTTGAAATGCTCATATAATTTCCAATTAATCTTATAAAAGCAATCAAGGAAGAAAAAGAAAACCTTGAAAGGCTAATTGTGTGTTCGAAAGCTGATGCATGGGACATATTTTGACCAAACTGGAAATCCTATGCAAATATGAATAAATTTAACATCCATAAGATTAACCAAATTTCAAAGGGGGGAAAAAGAGTCATTGTATATCTAGAGAAAGAGCAAATAGTTGGTACCCGAAATTCTATTCTGCACAAACATAAGGTCCAACTCGAAGATGAGCATAAAGCTTACTTTCTGTTCCAACTTTGGTTGGTGAACTAGAAAATTTTCTACCTTCCTCATCTAGCTTAGAGTAATTGTATCTCTTAAAATATAAATAAATGCACAGTTTTAATTCCTTTTTGGAGCAAATCTTACTCAAACGAACTTATTTGACTGGAAAAAATGCCTCCACATCATAGAAGGCATTCCTTAAGGAAATTTTTACTTTCACAAATATTCAAGATTGACAATAGTTTATAGAGACTTGAAATTAATAGAAATCACATGTCTATGTATAATTAATTCTTCAGAAATTATATATAGTTGGCTTCGTGTACGTGAACCAGTGAATTGGCATATCAGATGTAAAACAATAAAAAAAAACAATTGAAAAACCAAACATAGGATGCAATGTTGAAGGATCAGCTCTATCTCCCTTCCCAATGTAAGCAGACTATAAAGAAGAAAAATCTTCCATTTGAAGCTTTGAGCCAAATTAGTGAAAATAAGGAAATTCATATTATTATGTCCTGACTTTACCATATCGTGTAGCTTCATCTTTTAACTTGAATAACATTTGTTAAAAGTACTTTCAACTAACTTCTTAACTCTCTTCCTTTAATTATTTTTGGTCTATATCGTCTGGTATCCTAGGCCTGACAGCAACTAACACAGGCTAGGTTGCACCGAGCATTTTAAATACAGCTGCATTCCCATCCTCACAAATTGAACCCAGATTAAATGGTTAACCTTATCCAATTACAATACTTATACCACCTGAGCAAGTGCACCGTGGTTATTTCCATTTTATTAATAACAGTTTAATATACTTCTCTTCCTCCTAAAGAATTCAAAGGTCCATTCACTAGAATATAAAAGGCAAAGGATTTCTATTAGATGCTATAAGTTCTGCAGAACAAAACAAAGAAAAGAGGCATACCTAGAAGTCACTCCAAACATCTTAAGCATTTAAACCAGATATTCAACAGTATAAACTCTAAGAGGCATTTATGGTGCCCCTGTTTTTGGTTTAATTCCTCTCCAATGCTTAATATACTTGGCTGATCCTTTATCATGCTTGTTGAACTCCTCGAATGGTCAAAGAAATCTAGAATTACATTTATCGCTTACATCATAAATATGCCAGAAGGCATAATACAGTTGCAGTGGTGGAAATTGTCATGCTAAAATTGACGCAAGTAAAATAACATGTATCATGAACTTATGCGGTTATGAAACAAAAGATGTTTTTGCAGCAGAAGAATTACCTTAACAATGTCAGAACAAGTGTAACAATACATTTCTTTAACCTTTCGAGCCACATCAAATGAATCTTCAGGTGGTACAATTTCTCCTCTTTCCTGCAACAATAATTTCAACCAGCAGTCAATTTTAAGACTTGGCAAACAAATCAAAGAGTTAGCCAACAACAAAGAACAAGAGTCATAGCTGCTTAGTAAGACTTGGGCAATTCAACAATAAGAAAGGATAATAAGCTACTTAAATGAATTTAGGATTATGTTTAGCAGACAATGAAACTGAAAAATCTAACGCAATATTGAGCAGACAATCAAGTTAGTTTAACATAACTAGGGGATCAAGATGATGGTCACTTGACTAGGCCACGTCGATTGATACCTAGATATAGCTACAGTCTATCGACATGCGATGTAGCTTACAGTCATCGATAAATAAAACAAAACAAGAGCATGAAGTAAGAAGAAGAAGATTCGAATTTAAACAAAATTGATAACCACAGTTTAAGCAAGTCAATCAGTCGATTCATTTTAGACAAAGAAAATTAGGTTACTGAATATGAAATTGAGCGATTCACCAATGAAATTGATCGGATGCATGCTAGAGCTAAATTCACCATCTCTAAGTTTTGTTTTCACGATCGCTCTGCAATTGGATTTGATTTGATTTCACAATCGTTGTACTCCGTACTGTCGGCCTGTTGTTTGTGGACGATCGAAGAGAGAGAGAGAGAGGGGGAAAGAAAGGGAAAGTAGGGCTCCCAAGACACATCTTATTTCTATATTTGATTTTTTTGGGCTTTTTTAATTAAAGCTTGTGGACACTTCTTAACAGTGTTGGTAAAAAGTGTTGTTAAAGCCCACCTATTTTTGTGCAGTGATAGTTAAATTTTTAAAAATCCCGTACCAAGAATTAAAAGTGTCATTAAATTGTAATAAAAGGTGATATAAATTAAAAAATATGGTTGAATTTTAAATACGGGGATAAAAATATTCAAATAAAAAAATACTGACACATTCATTCACGACGTAAATTTTAAACCGTCTTTAATTTTGAAAAAATACCGATGCTTTTTTTAAAAGCGTAGTTACTTTTTTAAAAATACCAACGTATAATAAAAAGTGTCGTTAAGTGACAATACAGACCGACACAAATACAAAAATATGGTTAAATTTTACTATATGAAGACGCATGCTAAAAAGCGTCGTATAAAAGTGTCGTAATAGACCCTTTTTTTTTGTAGTGGGTAAAGGAGATATTGAGGAAAAAACGTTTTTGTTTTGGCTCACAACGGAGTACACCGATTAATTTTCGGTAACTGACGATGACGTTTAGGATCAACTGTAAACAGATCAAAGCGATTAATTTTTGGCGACCGACAAACGACATTTCGGTAACTGTATTTTAGATTTAATTATTTTAAAATATTATAAGTATGATTTTGAGTAAGTTAGGTTCCGTTTCATTGAAGTATAACATGTTTACGAGTAGTGATTTATCAAGTCTATATTTTACTTATAAAAATATAAAATTTAGAAAGTTGTCCTTTAGATTTATCGAAGTAAAAGTTCGATCGGTATTAAGGTTTTTAGCAGCGCCACGAGTTTAGAGATATATCAGTCCAAATTAACAACGTCAGTTTAAGTTACTATCTTAGATATCAAAATAGACCAATAAAAATAATTGATTATTTTATATTGTATTAATATAAAATTTGTACAAATAGATTTCTAGCAGTTTCACGAGTCTAACTGAACCTTCGGTCGGAATTAACGATACCAGTTTAGTTTACAAATTACGATTCCGGTGAAAAACGAGAATAGTATGATAAAAGTGTTTGGTTTAAAATTTAGATATTTGTGTAATATTTAAGTGACTTGAAATAGTCGAGTTAAAATAAGTTATAAATTAGAAGAACTAATACCAATATTTGAATCCGAATATAAAATTAGGACAAATATACTTTTAGTAGCTTAACGTGGTTTAACGAGTCGAATAGGATTTATAGTCCTAATTAATTATTCAGTTTAGAATTTTTGTTTCGGTAACGATATTAAATTTTATTAAGAATATTTATTTTTAAACGATATTAAATCGATACAATATTTTGAGCTGTTTAATTCTTAGTGTTGGATTAAATTATGAATCGGTGATTTTATACGAATTCTGACAATTTTAGTTATATTAAAAGAGTATTTGATTTTAAATGATTCTGTATTTTGACTGTAAACTATCTTGAGTAACTTCAAGAGATTTTTTTTTAAAAAAAAAAGTTGTGCGCAATGCACTTACATTAAACAAAGGAAAATTACATCAAAGATGAAGAAAAACCCTTAACCCACCCCACCCGGATGTGATTCGAACTCATGACCTCTAGAGTCATAGGTAAGCTCTCAACCAACCAAGAGAATATTTGAACGATTGTGGTCATTTTTACGAAAGGGCGAATTGAAGCCAAATGATTTATGGTTATGAAATAGTTTGGAATTTGATTGTGAAAGGAAATTTGAGAACGTTATGATTTTCTGAATTTTTATATCCATCTAGAGTAATTCGGACCGGTGGATTTGATATTTGACGACCATGTTCAGTGAGGGACATGACCTATGTACACAGTGTAAAGACCTAGTCGGGTATTGGCAGCGAAGTGTGGGGTAAGACCAATACGGGATTAGGCAAGGTTAAAGAGACGTCTCGACTATGTGGTTATTAAATTGATATGTGTGGTTATGGATTGATACATAAGGGGAGAAACTCTAGGATGGATATAAGGATATAAAGTTTTATGTTTTCGATTATGAATTGATTATGATATAAGGTTTTATGTTTGATTGATTACCAGTTGATTGATAAAACGTTTATTTGATTACGAAGTTGGTTTGATAAAACGTTTATTTGTTCGTAAGCTAGTTTTGATAAAAAAAAACGTTGTTCGATCTGATTCGTTTTGATAAATTATTTATATATAATAAGTGAAGTATTAAATTAAGTCATTAGCGAGTCAATCAACGTATCAATAAGTTAAGAGAACTACCTAAAATAGGTAGAACTACGTGGCTTTGATTCCCGATTTAAAGATTAAGTGATGTTCGGGATACGTAGGAAGCTTGATAGAATTATTAAGTTCAAGCCAAATAATTAAACAAACTTTAGATAGTCCCAAATAAATATTTATCTATTAGAAAATAGTTCGGGTTTCAGACCGTTAGGTGTTCGTTATTCTGTTTTTCATTCATACCCGATGCCGTTTCGGATCGGGTGTGACAAATTTTATCTCCGATATTAACAAGTTGGGTCCATTTAAGAAATTATTCATCGAATTGTCTTCTCGATCATGAATTTCACCATCTACATTTCACATTTGCATCATTTTATCACTAATTAGTAATAGTCCACAACATAATTAGATGTGAAACAAATTTAAAAATTATACTATATTTCGTACGAGTTTGATAAAAAAAAATCAAATATTTTGTCAAAATTAAAAATATTAATCTCCAATTCTGTTATTAAATTACCAAAATATAAAATAAAAATTAGAACCAACTGATATGCAATTGGTGCAGAATAAGGAACACAATTTCTATGTTTTATAATAATGTTTGAAACTGATCAAACTTGCCAATGTTATAGGTACAATTGAACGGCCAATGTTAGATATAAAACTGCATTAGTTTAGACTTTAGGGATAAAATTACTACTGCTCGTAAATGTTATGAGTATTTTTCATCTTATCCTAATATTTTTTAATTTATTTAATAGAATAATTCTTTTATAACAAAGTTGTACCAATTTTTAATTATAGTTTAAAAACAGCCCCTTACAAGAAAATAATTCCTAACCATTCTTAGATTAGGAATTATTTTTCTAATAAATACTTTTTAGGTACCCATTTATATTTTGAATTACTCATCTCGTTTAATTGCCCTAAAGAATAAGAGTATGAAATTGACATTAACTGCAGACAGGGGAAACTCCAGTAATTTAGAAACCTTAGGCCGCTAGTTTTTATATTTTATTTTTTTATAAAATAAATAAAATTAATTTTTGACCAAACAAAAAAATCCAAATAAAGATCAAACTTTTTAGGACAATTTGCAGAGACAATTAACAACTATATTATTGTTAGAATAAAATACAAAAAAAAATTGAGGTTTAACCTTTTTGTAAATACAATCACGTGATTTAAAAACTTACAAATATGATTTTGTGGTTTGTACAGTTTCAGACATTTTGTCAAAAAATATTACAGTGGCTATTTACCCGTAAAGAGGAGCAAATTGACGAAATAAAGAGGTCCGACTTACCAATCACCTCATATATAAACATATATATTTTATCCATAATCATTTATTAAATTAAAAACTAATTTCTAATCTTGAAAAATGGAAGTTTAATGAATACTTATAATAAAAAGAAAACATATTCATAAATATTTTAAAATAATGTGGACAAATACGAGCAATTTTACCAGAAAAAAGAAAAAAATACTTTAATTAGATTGAAAGAGTGGTAAATTTGAAAAATAATTAGAGGTAAATCGAAAAGGAAAAAAAAAAGAAAAAAGAAGAAGCTAAGTAGAGTTGGATGGATACAGTAAGTTTAATTAGATTAGATACACTAACGAGGCGTTTGGTATTCTATTGGGATATAAACAAGAATAACGGTTAAGATAGAAATAAGGATAAATGATTGGGATAGAGATAAAATATGAATAGTCCAGTATTATTATTCAATGTTTGGTATGTGAGATATGGATAGAGATAAAATAATACATTTTACTATTTTAACCTTATTTAAACTACATAGCATTAATTTGAGGGATCATCAGTTGTCTTCCTTCTGATGGACTTCTTTGTTTGGAATGTTAGAGGTGCGGCTAGCAAGGCAACCCGCATCCATGTTAATGATCTTATTAAGCAATTTAACCCTTCTTGTTTTGCTCTTCTTGAAACCAAGGTTAGTGGTTCTAAAGCAGATGAGGTGGTTAAAAAGTATAAGAATTGGAAGTGTGTCAGGTCGGAGGCGACTGGTCGAGCAGGGGGGATCTGGCTTTTTTGGAAGCCAGGTCGTGTAAGTATTGATATTATTACTATTGATAACCAATTCATTCATAGCAAGGTGTGTTATCCTGGCAACAAACCTTTCTTTGTGTCCTTTGTCTATGCCGTTCCGATCCTGACTAACCGGAAGAGGCTTTGGGAGATCCTGTTCTCTATTAGTACGAATATGATGGATCCTTGGTTGGTCGTTGGTGACTTTAATGATATTGCCCGGATGAGTGATCAGAAAGGGGGGGCAATCATTATATCAACCGGTGCCTTAACCATAAGCAGAATATGGATCTTTGCGGACCTTGGTGCGGCTGGCCACAAGTTCACCTAGAAAAGGAACAACGTGTTTATTCGGTTGGATAAAGTGTATGCGAATCTAGCGGCGATCTATAGATTTCCTGAGGTAAACGTGCTAAACCTCCCTTTTCGCCACTCGGACCATAGTCCTATCCTCGTTAAGCTGGTTAAAGGTCATCGGCCCAAAGGGAATAGACCGTTTAGGTACCTTGTTTCTTGGGACACCCATCCTGAGTTCAGGAACTTTGTTAAGGATAATTGGCAACCCCATTCTAATGTTCTCCTTGCTGCTGAGGAGTTTAGAAGAAATGTGGTGGGATGGAATAAAAACATCTTTGGCCATATTATCCGAAGGAAAAATAAACTCTTAAGGAGGATGGAAGGCATTCAACGCTGTTTGGAGATCCGTTTTGACCACAGTATGAATTGTCATCTTAGATCTCTCCAGAACGAGCTGGAAGCGGTCCTTAGACATGAAGAGCTCCTTTGGTTCCAGAAATCTAGGAAGGCTTGGATTAAGGATGGTGACCGGAACACCAGATTCTTCCACCTTTCTACTATTATTAGAAGGCAAATAAACCAGATCGATGCTATTAAAGATTCTAATGGTGACTGGATTTATGAGGAAGAAGATATTCGTCGCCTTGCTCTTGAGTTCTATAAAAACCTCTTTAAAGAGGAAGTTGTGGATCTGGACAAAGCCCACTCAGGGGTCACCTTTCCTAGGCTGGAGGAGGAGGTAATTGTTGATGCCTTTCATCCTATCGACCGGAAAGAAATTGATCTTTCCTTCACCAGTATTGGAGCTACTAAAGCTCCAGGGATCGATGGTATCCCTGCTAGTTTCTACCATAAACACTGGGACTCGGTGAAGGAAGGTGTCTATAATTTTATCTTTGGAGTCTTCCGCGGTTCCAACGAGATTAGCCTGGTGAATAAAATCCTCCTGGTTCTGATCCCTAAGGTTGAAAAGCCCTCCTCCTTTTTACAAATGAGGCCGATCAGCCTATGTAATGTTTTATACAAAGCTATCACTAAGATTGTGGCGAATAGGATCCGACGGATCCTTCCTGAGATTATTAGCCAAAATCAAGGTAGCTTTGTTCCTGGTAGGCAAATGATGGACAATGTGGTAATTGCCCAGGAGATGGTCCATTCCATGAAAATGAGGAAGGGTAAGAAAGGGATCGTGGCTCTCAAGCTTGATTTGGAGAAAGCTTATGATCGTTTAAACTGGAGCTTTCTTTTGGATAGCTTAAGTAAAGCTGGTATTCCTGAGAACTGGAGGAATTTGATTGAAGGTTGCGTGTCTTCTCCTGTTTTCCAGGTTTTGATCAATGGAGATATGTCTGATGAGTTTTCTCCTTCTAGGGGTATCCGTCAAGGAGATCCTATGAGCCCTTTCCTTTTTGTGATAGCAATGGAAAGGCTGGCTCACCTAATTCAAGAAGCTGTGAATAAGGGGAGTCTCCATCCTGTGTCCATTAACAGATTTTGCCCTCCTATTTCCCACTTGTTCTTCGCTGACGATGTGATGATCTTTGTGGAAGGGAATGAGGAGCAAATTGGTGTGGTCATGAATATCCTGGAGTGCTTTTGCGTTGCTTCTGGCCAGAAGATGAATGTCCACAAGTCCCGGATGCTTTGCTCTAAGAACATGGATAGAAGCCTCTGTAATAAGCTTAGCGATCTTTCGGGTATCCCTCTTACCCAATCCTTGGGAAAGTATCTTGGGATCCCCCTTCATAGTGACAGAGTTTCCAAAGCCTCCTTTAAGGAGACTCTGGACAAAACTAATGGGTTGTGTGCTAGTTGGAAGGCCAATTCTCTTTCCTTGGCTGGCCGTCTAACCTTAATTCAGTCTGTCAACTGCGCAGCTCCTAATCATATCATGCAAGCATGTAAGTTGCCTGAGCCGGTTCTCAATGAGCTTGATAAAATCAACCGGCGTTTTCTTTGGGGTGAGTCTGGAGAGGGTAGAAAGATTCACCTAGTCCCTTGGAAGGAGGTCTGCCAACCTAAAAGCAGGGGGGGTCTTGGCATCAGACAAGCTAAAGATAACAATAAGGTCTTGTTGATGAAGCTCCTCTGGAGAATGTGGCAGAGCCCTTCTTCTCTTTGGGTTCGATTGCTTTGTGGCAAGTATCGAAAGGACAAAATCTTTGGGGGCCCTAAAGAGAGGATTGGCAATTGTTCTTTCCTTTGGAAAGGGCTCAGTGCTGTGTTTGCTGAGTTCTGCACGGGGGTTGGCCTGGAGGTGGGTAATGGTAAGTCCATAAGCTTCTGGTATGACACCTGGATCGGAGATAAACCTCTTATAGAGGTTTGCTGCTCTCCCCCGCCTAGCAATTTCCGCAACTGGAGGATTGCCGATGTGGTGGACTCTGATGGAGACTGGATTTGGTCTATGTTTGATTCCTTCTTGAGCCTTGATTCTCTCCTCAGAATCAGGGGAGTGAAGATTAGTAATCTTGAGGAGGACAAGGATAGGCATTGCTGGGCCTTGACAAAAAATGGAGCTTACTCTTGCAAGTCTGCCTTTGAAGCTTTTACTCTTGACAGATCCGACCCTCTTTCGGACACTTGGAAATCCATTTGGGCTCTGAAAATCCCTTACCGAATGAGGAGCTTCCTGTGGCTTGGAGTCAAGGACAGGTTGCTGAATAATTCGGATAGACATAGACGTCACTTGACGGATTCAGGTGCTTGCAGTAGATGCAGAGGCCAAGTTGAATCTTTGTGCCATGCCCTTAGGGACTGCCCTAAGAGTAAGGAGGTTTGGCAGAAAGTTCTTCCGCACCACATTCTCCCCTCCTTCTTTGCCTACCCTGAGAATGACTGGTTCTCCAATGGGGTTAAAGGTAGGTTAATGGCTAGCATGGAGCAGGGAGACATTTTATTTGCTATTATCTGCCACCACCTTTGGAAGTGGAGAAACGAGGAGATCTTTGGTGAGAAGACTGTTTTTATTCAGAACTTACCCGAGTTCTTCTCTAAAAAGCTCCTTACCATTACGGGGAGCTTCAAAGGGGACCCCCTTGCCAATTCTACCCAGAATAAAGAGGTTCAACTCGTTGGGTGGTGTAGGCCGAAGGATGGGGTGGTTAAGTTGAACACAGATGGCTCCTGTCTCAACAATGGAAAGATCGCGGCCGGAGGTGTGCTCAGGGATGCGGGAGGTGCCTGGTTGTCTGGATTCACCCATAACCTGGGTTTGGGCTCATCATTTTCAACAGAACTTTGGGCTATTCTTTCTGGAGTCAAGCTTGCCAAAAATCTGGGTATTAAAAGGCTTGCTGTGGAGTCTGATAATATGGAGGCTATTAGTATGATCTCTAATAATCATGCTTTTTGTCTTAGTAGCCAGAACCTTATCAAAGCAATAAGAAGTCTTGGCTCCTCCTTTGAGTCCTTAGAGTTCAGCCACATCTACAGAGAACAAAATCGAATTGCGGATCGCTTGGCGGTGGCTGGGCACGAGGGGATGTTAGGTGTTTCCACCCTTTCTGATCCTCCTATCTATCTTTCTTCTCTCCTTTTAGAGGACAGAGTTGGGGTTAGCTTTCCTAGGCTGATCCCAGGTTAGCTTTTGTCTCGGTGTTGGTTTGTTTTCTTTCCTGTTTCTACCAAAAAAAAATTTGAGGGATAAGATAGACTTTTTCATCCTATTAAAATTGCAGGAGCTTATCTCATCTTCTTATTCCACCCCTCTTGGATATAAGATTTGAAGAATAAGAAACTTATCCTTCATTTGTCTTACTCTTCTATCTCCCAAACAAACACGAGATAACTTATCTCGTGTTTTTTATCCATATCTCACCTCCTATATCCATTTTAACAAACACCCTACAAGTACAAGTGTAAGAGAAATAAAATCTCAAGAAACCAAACCATCTTTCTCTCTCTTCTCTCTCCGTCTTAACCGCCGAATTGAAACCCAATTTCTAGAAAACGACCGATCCCAATTCTCATAGTTGGGTTTATGGAGTACTGAAACTACAATTGTTTCTGGTCAAAGCCACTCCGAGACCCTTTGCGACGACGTTGCCGAAGTAAAAGCCCGTGGGATTATTGAACGTAAATCATCTCTCTCTAGTTTCTAATCTCAAATGAGGCGGGCAGATATAGATCTTGACCATCCCCACATATGCAGACAGATCGATCCAAGATACAAGGTTAAATAATTAATCTTAGTCTCACTTTATAGGAGCTTTGCTTCTCAGCCTCTGTCTCTCTCCGCCACGGACAAGGAGGGGTCTGTGCTCCTCCGATCGCCGGAACCACCATGGTCACGAGTAGTTTTGGTCCCTTTAATATTAGTCTATACAAACTCTATGTAGTAATATTTCAATTTTTAAAGGTAGATGAGATGGTTAAAAACATTTTATTCTTATAAAAAAGGTCCTAGGTTCAATTCATCCAAACCTCAACTTATTTTATTTTCCAATAATTATAAAACTATGCTACCTTTATTTATTTATTTTCATAACAAGATCAAAATCCAAAAGCCAAACATGATATAATATTCTCACAAGTTATACTTTAGTCTTTATCCACATTTCATTTCTTCTTCTTTTTATTGTTGTTATTGTTTTTCTTCTTCTTTCCTTTGCTTTTGCTCGACTCTCCTATCTCCGTTTTAGATAATGCACCTCCTTCTTCTTTCTTTATTTGTTTTTCTTCTTTGAGATTCTCCAGTTTCGTTACGACTATGTCTATTGTTGGCCTGTTTTTTGGAAGTTCACTCGCACAACTCAGTGCCAAATCCATTATCTTCTCAGCTTCTTCCTCCGTGCATCCTCCTCCATCCTCTCCCATAAGGGTCTTATGCACCACATGTCGCTTTTGTAACTGCATCAGCTTTGCTTTAACATATATGTTAGTTTTCTACTCCTTCTTGTTTTTGTCTCTTTGTCCCCCCTTCTTCTTATGCTTATGAGCCAGAGCTTTGCGATCCAGCGTATCACCTATCTCCCTCTGATCCGCCTTCATTATAATTTGCAGACACATGATCCCAAAACTGTAAATATCAACTTTTTGAGTCACACCTGTCATAACTTCAAAATAGAAAAATAACACATGAAGTTACATATCCATTTATTATTGTATTTACTACCAATAATTTATAGACCTTACTTTTGATTTCATGCGGGTAATAACCCGGCGTGACTACTTCGATATTTTTAGCATTTCCTACCGAACCAAGGTCACATAACTTTACTTTATCTTCATTATCAAGCAATACATTTTTTGGCTTCAAATCATAGTATATCAACCCATTCTTATGAATGTGTTGAATTGCTTTAGATATATGCTTTAACACATCAATAGTCTTCGTCCATTGGAATCCTGTAAAATAAATTTGTGTTATTAAACAATTTGTCTTACATTTCAAATTAAACCACTGGTGAATTTGACTTACCTTCGTATGCGCCATTTAAGTTTTTTGGAAGGTATTCCATGACTATGTAGTAATGCTCTTCATTGCTTGCATGTCCGATGATATTCACAACAAGCGGATGTGCAAGAGTTTCCAAATGTTGTTTTTCACTCTAACAGTAAGAACATTAAGTTACTTAACATTTAATAGTAGAGTTATATAATCCATTATTAGTTAATAATAGTCAAACCTCATAGCATTCTTTTAATGCATTCATGAATTCTTTAACGGCCACTAGTTTGCCTTCAATGACTCCTCTGTATAGCTTTCCAGAACCACCACTTGCAAAGGAATATTTAAGACCATTTGTGAACTCTTTAATTTCTTCAACCGTGAATTGTTTCGTCATTCTTCAAATTTTTCTACAATTGAAGAAATATTTAAGCAAAAATAGATAAAATGAACCTTAATGGATATAAGACTAAAATTATATAAATGCATACATTTTCTAACTCTAATAGATGCATGCATATAAGACTAAACTTTGTTTTGCATTTTTTTTTTTGTGCATTTTCTGTTTGTCTTTCACGCTCTATGCAATAGGGAATGACACACATAATATTGCATTATATTTTGAGATTTTGCTACGGGAAATACGGAAAGTGAAAAAAGGCGAAGCAATGTTGCTATCTGTGCCCAATAGAGTCTTGAGAAATATGTTCTCATTTTTCATTTTCTACCCGAAAAACTTTGACCGACTCATAAATGTATTCTAGCTAAAAAACCCTGTCTCTTTTAGGTTATGAACTCACTAGCCTAAATATTCATATTGATATATGTTTCTTCTAATTACTTTGGCTTGAAAGCATGGATATTTTCCCTTAAAGTTCTGTATTACTGTTTCCACTTCATTTTTGGAAGCAAAAGTATCTGTTGTTTTTGCTTCTAACGTATATAGACATTCCAACTAGAATATAGCTACTTCCTTTCTTCTATCTACAGTATATTCTTTTCTATCCTTTTCCAAAAGATGAATTGCAAACAGTTTCTTAGTTCGTTTAGTGCTTATGTCCATTTTATAGGCTTCAGAAGATGCCAAGAAACTTGTCCATGCGTGAATTCTGAAATGTTTCTCATTTATATTATCAATTTGAAAGGGAATTAAAAAATGAATTAAGATGTGATTAATTCTATTAGAACACCTATACACGAGACTAAACAATCTGAAAGTGGCATATTCTATGTTCTTACCATGTATGTAATTTTCAAATTTTTGTGCTACTAATTTTTTCAGTTTGCTGAAATTGTTTATAAGTTTTTATGGGAACTTAACATTAAGCAGTCTAATAGCGTAAGAGAAAATAATAATAAAATATATTCTGTTTCTGGCTGTTAACAGCTTTAACATTTCACTTACCAAAGGAATATATGAATTCTCATATACACTTCTTTTTTTAAGTATACAATATATTTCCTCTTAATAGTTCCATTAAAGATGATTTTAGTATATAATATGTTTTTGTGGTTGAGAAGTTCTTAATGGATTCAATATTTTTCAACTTGAGGGGGTAGCAGAATCTGCAGGTTTGTAAAAGAGCAACAAAGACAAAGCAGATGAACAAAGAAATATGGAGAAGCAAATAAGCTCTTCTTCTACAGTGCTTCTTCTTCACTTGAGTTTTCTTCTTTGTTTTCACTCTTCCACTGCTCAAAATGCTACCGTTGATCTAGCTGAAGGTACTAACTCCTCTCCCTTTCTCTTCTTATATTTTCAATCAGAATCAGTCCATAATTTTATTGCTTTTGATCATGGATTAACATGACGAATCAAAGATTGAAGAAACAGTGAAACATGGCTCATTATATGCCTAATTAGTTTCTTCATTTGATTAGATTATAATTCCAGAATCAGAAGTTGCTCTTATGAAATGGGAACTTTTCTTATTTTTCATCCTATAATAATAATAATTCAGGGGCAGATCCTATTATGAATCATTGATTGGGCTTCGGGGTTAATTAGAAAGTATAAACTGAAGGGTCGTTTGTTTTGGGGGTTTCAGGAAAATGTAAGGGAAACATAAGGTTTCATTCCTTTTGTTGGTGTTTATTTTATCAATTCAACAATTCCCTTTACCATGTTTTACTTTTAGGTTTACCTCTAACTCTTCTAATCTTATTCCCCCAACCCCCTAAGGTTTTCCATTGTCTTTCCTCTCTCTCTCTCACACTAATTTGAACATCTATTCTCCTTATAAAATTTCATTTTAGTCTCTATTTTGTTTTTAATTTTTATTTTGATCCATATATTTATTTCTTTTTTACATTTTTAATCATTGGATTAATTTCACTTTTGATCCTTATACTTATATATTACTTATTTTCAAAAAATATTTTTAACTAATTTTTATTTTTTTATTTTTATTTTGATCCTTATATTTTTTTATTTGTATTTTTTTATCCCTAGACTAATCTCACTTTTGATCCTTATACTTATTTGTTTTTACTTTTTTATCCTGGAAAATAATTTTGATAAATATTTTTCTTTTATCATATTATTCAGTTTTGTGGAACTGAAACAAACAGAGAAGGGAATTCAGGGTCATTCCATTCCTTTCTCCTTATTTCACTTTCCTGATTCCATTCTGTTATCTATGTACGAACCAAACGTCCCCTTAGTTGAATTGATTTCGTAACGATTGACAACACACATCCCCTCTCCATTTTTTCTCCATCAATATTCTTTAGTGTCACCTACAAAGACCTTTCATTCTAATATTGCTCCCTTAAAACAGGATCGTAGCACTGATATTGAACTCGATAATTCCTAGTTTTATATATTATATATATATATATATATATATATTATGACAATCTAAATAAAAGTATTAGGTACAATAGATTAACCGAATCTTATTTAAGTATTTTGCATTTACAAATATATATCACATATAAATAAAATTATTTTTAAATCTAACTATCAGATTAAATTGACTATTCATTTTTTTTTATTTGTTTTTGAAAGAAGCTTATAGTTAGCTATCTGATTAGAAAAACTTTTATTATTATCTCTGTAACATCTTACTTTATAAAAATAAATGAATACATTTAAGTGTTTTTAAAGTGAAATTATAATGAATATATAGTAGTGTCTTCTATGCTTACTTTGTTTTTGACAAAGTAAGCTTTACTTTGTTTTTTCTACTATTGAATGAGTTTACTTTGTCAAAGTTCATCACCATCCAATGGTGGAAAAAACAAAGTAATGCTTACTTTATTAAAAACAAAGTAAGCATAATCTAACCCTGAATTATATATAGTATTAGCTTCAATCACTATTTGGTTTTTTGTCTATTCAAAATTTATCAGTTAATTCATACTCTATTACTTATAACCTACTTATTTAATCAAATTTGATCCGTTACTTATTATTTAACTATAAATAAATTGATACTTATAGTTTTTTTTAACTAAAATTATATTGCAAGCTACAATTACGTTTTAATCTCATAGCTTAAAAGTATTACGTTGAAAAAAATCATTTCAAAAAATGACCACTTTCTATTATTATTACAGGGTTAGGCTATGCTTACTTTGTTTTTAAACAAAGTAAAGTGTTTTGATATATGCAGCCCTAAGTGCTGCATATAAGCATTTAATGTAATGAAACGATGGTTTTAGAAGTACAAATACATGAATATAAAAAAAAGTACAAAATTATAACTAAGTCATATCACTAAACTTAATTTTTAATATGTCATTATTTTCTATATGTTATAATTTTACACCCTAATTTAAAAATTCTAGACCCAAATTCATAAATCATAAACGCTAGAAAGTATATTCTAGACTCCTACTTTATAAATTCCAATCTTTAAAATATATTAAAAGTACTAATTTTACTAGTTTGACATATACTTTATAAATTTCAATCTTTAAAATATATTAAAAGTACTAATTTTACTAGTTTGACATAATTCAAAATCATTAGTTGACATAATTGTATATAGTTTTTTAAAAGTGAATTTATATGTAAATTTTCCTAGATTCAACTGAGTCAATTAAGTCTCTATTTGGGCCTCTAATATTCATCCCATACCTTTAAGATCCAAAGGGTTTTTATATGAAAATCATATGTAATTATAAAATTATAATTAAATCATATTACAAAACATAATTCTCAAAATATTATAATTTTCTATATATCACAAATAAAATATGATTTTATGTTATAATTTATAAATTTTATGCCTCAATTCATAAATCATTAACCATAAAAATATATCTTAGACCCTTAATTCATAAAATATAATACTTAAAATATAGAAAAAAAACAAGTATTTACTTAGTTTGACATTATTTAAATTAGTATTTGATATACTTGGAAATAATTTTTCAAATGTGCATTTCTGTGTAAATTTTCCAATAATTTTTCAAACGTGCATTTTTGTGTAAATTTCCGAAGATCCAAACCATATGCCCAAGCCGACCTAATAATTACATCTAAAACCCATCCCCATCTATTCCTAACAAATCCCCAAACTCTCTTCTTCCCTCTTCCATACCTATGATTTTACATCCTAATTTAAAAATTCCAGACCCAATTCATAAATAATAAACGCTAGAAAATATATTCTAGACTTCTACTTTATAAATTCCAATCTTTAAAATATATTAAAAGTACTGATTTTACTAGTTTGACACAATTCAAAATCATTAATTGACATAATTGTAGATAGTTTTTTAAAAGTGAAATTTATATGTAAATTTTCTTAGATTCAACTCAGTCAATTAAGTCTCTATATATTGCCCCCTAATATTCATCCCATACCTATAAGATCCTTAGGCTTTTTATATGAAAATCATATCTAATTATAAAATTACAATTAAATCATATTACAAAACATAATTCTCAAAATGTTATAATTTTCTATATATCAATAAAATATGATTTTATGTTATAATTTATAAATTTTAGAGCTCAATTCATAAATCATTAATCCTAAAAATATATTTTAGACCCTTAATTAAAAATATAGAAAAAATAATTATTTATTTAGTTTGATATTATTTAAATCAGTATTTAATATAGTTGGAAATAATTTTTCAAATGTGCATTTTTGTGTAAATTTCTCAAGATCCAAACCATAGACCCCAATTCATAAATCATAAACACTATAAAATATATTCTAGACTTCTATTTTATAAATTTCAATCTTTAAAATATATTAAAAGTAATGATTTTACTAGTTTGACATAATTCAAAATCATGATTTGATTTGACATTTTATCAAAAAAAAAAAATCATGATTTGACATAGTTGTAAATAGTTTTTCAAAAGTGAATTTGTATGTAAATTTTCCTACAATTAAAATGGATTTAGATTCAAGGGTCAAATACATGAATATAAAAAAAGTACAAAATTATAACTAAGGCATATCACCAAACTTAATTTTTAATATGTCATTATTTTCTATATGTTATGATTTTACTTAAAAATTCTAGAACTCAATTCATAAATCATAAACACTAAAAAATATATTCTAGACTCCTACTTTATAAATTCCAATCTTTAAAATATATTAAACGTACTGATTTTACTAGTTTGACATAATTCAAAATCATGATTTGACATAGTTTGTAAATAGTTTTTCAAAAGTAAATTTGTATGTAAATTTCCCTACAATTAAAATGGATTTAGATTCAAGGGTTAAATACATGTATATAAAAAAAATATAAAATTATGACTAAGTCATATCACCAAACTTAATTTTTAATATGTCATTATTTTCTATATGTTATGATTTTACACCCTAATTTAAAAATTCTAAACCCAAATTCATAAATCATAAACGCTAGCAAATATATTCTAGACTCCTACTTTATAAATTTTAATCTTTAAAATATATTAGAAGTACTAATTTTACTAGTTTGACATAATTCAAAATCATTAGTTCACATAATTGTAGATAGTTTTTTAAAAGTGAATTTATATGTAAATTTCTCTAGATTCAATTGAGTCAATTAAGTCTTTATTTGACCCCTAATATTCATCTCATGCCTTTTATATGAAAATCATATCTAATTTAAAATTACAATTAAATCATATTATAAAATCTATAATTTCTATAAATAAAATATGATTTTATGTTATAATTTATAAATTTTAGATCTCAATTCATAAATTATTAATCCTATTTAGTTTGAAATTGTTTAAATTAGTATTTGATATTTCAAATGTGCATTTTTGTGTAAATATCCCAAGATCCAAACCATAGGCCCAACCCAACCTAATTACATATAAAACCCATCCCCATCTATTCCTAACAAATCCCTAAACTCTCTTCTTCCCTCTTCCATTTTAGATTTCTTCCTTCCTCACTCTCTGAACCTCCAAATCATGGAGGTTATGTTTTCTTTCGGACGATTTCGGGCTTCCGGCAATGGTTGGTTTACTCCGATGATGTCCTTGGCTGTTTGATGGTTCTAACTGGTCTCTATTCCTACATGTAAGGTAAGACTACGGTTTGCTCTCTCTCTCGATTTCACTTTGGTTTGTGTTATTATGCGATGAGAGTGATAGAAATATGGAGAAACAATAAACTAGAATGATAGAAATGATGAATAAACTAGAATGTATTAACCTTTCTTTTTGATCTGATCTCACAGTGTTTTGCTCCCTCTTACAGTGTTTTGCTCCCCTTACAAATTTTTTTTCTGATCTGATCTTATAGTGTTTTGGCTCCCCCTATTTATACTGAAAGCTATAAGAGTTTATGGTCTGGTTTTGGTAATTTTCTTTTAGAGGAAATTACACTCGAAATCACACTGGAAATCAGTTTTAGAATTAATTTTGTATAGGTTCAAATGGAATGATGTCTATAGGTTCACTGCCAGCCTCCTCAAATGGAAGGATGTCTATGGGTTTACTGCCATCATAGCTGTCGAATAAACTTCCTCCAGAGCTCTAATTCTATAGTATTTATGAACCTGGAACTAGGGAGGTAATGCTTTTAATTTTGCTTTTAATTTATAAGAGTTTATGGTCTGTTTTTTGGTAATTTTCTTTTAGAGGAAATCACACTGGAAATCAGTTTTAGAATTTATGTAATTTAATTTTGTATAGGTTCAAACGGAATGATGTCTATAGGTTCACTGCCAGCCTCCTCAAATGGAATGATGTCTATAGGTTCACTGCCACCTCCTTCCTAGCTGTCTGATAAACTTCCTCCGGGCCTTATAATTTTAATTTTATAGTATGTTATGAACCTGAAACTAGAGAGGTAATGCTTTTAATTTTATTATTCATGTTTATATTTTAAGATATTTATATGTATAGTTCTGGCTTTATATTGAATAGGCTGTAATCAAATTCTTAAGGAAAAACTATACAATGGAAACGTAACATAGTGGCTGATGCAAGTTTAATTTGTATTCTGTGACTAACTCTACAATGTTAGATCATCATACCTGACTTGTTTCTGTTTCAGAGTCAATTACCATTCTCCTATATTGGTTATGCATTCTAAATTCAGTACTGCACTATTCCTGTGCCTTGGTTGCTTTGATTAAGTACATGTAATTGTAGTCTGAGATCAATGGTAAAGCTTATTATGACATTGAAGATCCTAAAACTTTAGCACAGGTTATGCTTCGGTTTTTAACGTTCAATGAGAGAGTAGTAACCAAACTCTATAAAGATGAATGAGGTAAAAGGAAATCACTTTTACTATTTGATTCTCATTAAAAATTAAAGAACCTTATAACTTACATATTTATATTGTTCTTAGGTTTGCTCTACAAAATTACATTAAGGAAAATAAAGGACAAAGACACTTGGATAAATCTGGTGCCTTGATTCTAGGGTTTTATGATGAATGGTGGTGAGTGATTGAAGATGGGTTAATTGGCTCTCAAGCTTCTAGAATATACTAAAGATGTGTTTGGACAGAAATATCCTTGATTGCGTGAAATGACCGAAATACCCTTGGTAGTCCAAGAGTGTCTTTCGGTCAAATAAGAAGCCTAAGTGGCTTGGGTTCATTTTCTTCGTTAGACTTTTGCTCTGCCCTCATCTCTTGCTCTCTCTTCTTCGAGTTCTGCCCTTTCTCTATTCCCAGAAAAATAGCTCCCAGAAACTGTTGTTCATGGTGTTGATCTTCTCAAACTCTAATATACTATTTTTCAAACTGTGAATAAATTTTCCTGCTTGATTGGCCAAGAGACAGATTGTTAATTCAAATCCAAAATGAATCTAGTGATGAAATGAACAGCAGCTTAAATGCACTTTGATGTATCTTACAACTTGTTAGGCATAATCATAGCATTTAATTAAAATTGAAGAATGTGGAAATTTACCATTTACATGCAACAATTTTAAGCAAGAAAGATTGAACGGAGAAACATTTAAATTGTTGCTTTTGGTTGTTAAAATTGGGAGAGTAAGAAGGAAGGAGTGACTTGTTTTGACTACAAATCAAAAGCAAAGACAATATTCAATCAAGCAGACTTTGATTTTTATCAATAAATTGGTTTTAAAAGATTTAATAGATGTTTTATACTTTTCATTTCAAATACACAATTAATATATACTGAAACTTTGATCAATAAAAAAAATAAAAAATTCAAAATGTATGAATTGGAAGAATAGCTTATGAAATTTATAGAGAAAAATATGCTAAAAATGCTTATTAATTTCCTTTCCATTAGTTTATCTCTTGTGAACCAAATGCCCCCTAAATGATTTCTTTTGCTATCATACGACTCTAGAAGAACCGATCTTTTATATTTTTGGACTAGAGTTGAAACTGTAAATTAGATATGCAGTTCGCTACTGGTTTAGAGTCTGAGTTTTCAAGAATAAAAACAGAGTTTCTAGTTCGATTTTAATGCAAAATGTAGTTTTCGAGATTGCGGACAATGTATTTCTGCAAAATAAGGAATAATTTGAACTGGGCTGAACTGGACAATGGATTCCTTTGGAAGTCTTCCCTAGCCTCCTCTTTGGGCTGAATGGGCCGAATTTGAACTCATTGATTGATTTTGCTCTGTTGATGCTTCTCCTCTGTTTAATTCACTAGAAATGTTTACTTGGTTCCTGGAATTAAGTTGCTTGGCCGCACAAACCTTTATTAAGTCTGAGTCGGTGGATTCGGTCGGGATTTGATGGATTTAGACCCCAACGTACCTTAATTTTAATATATAATATTACATTATAATTCGTAATTTAGATTATAAGTGTCTCTAAATATAATTCACGGAAAATTTATAAAAATTAAGATATTAATCCGATTGGTTGATTTTTGAACTTTAATTAATAAATTATAATTCGAATTCAAGCAAATTCAAAATACGAGAAATATATCTCGAATAAAATTTATAATAGGTTAAAATTATATATTAATTCGATTAAGTCACGTTTTGAATATAATTCGGTATTTTTACCGATTTTTATTGAAATATGACAAATTAGGGGTTAAATGCACCACTGGTCACTGAACTTACTTTGTTGTCTCAAAATGGTCACTCAACTCCAATTTGTCTCAATAAAATCACCTAACTTTGAGTTTTGTCTCAATTAGGTCACTCCGTCGATTTTAGTGGTTAAAACACATCGAAATAATGACATGGATGATACGTCAACATGAGTTAACTCAAATCTCTGACCGGAACGAAATGTGACAGCCGCATGTCGGGTATTTTTATGAAAAAAACTAAATTTTAGTTTTTTTTCCATAAAAATAATCGACATATGATAGCCATGTGGTAGGGGTGGGCACGGTTCGGTTAACCGGTCCGTTAGGCAAAAAAATTAACCGAACCGTTATTAACGGTTTTTAACCATCCAAACAGAAACTGGTTCATATCAATCGGTTAACCATCAACCGGTTAACCATTAATTTCGGTTAGGTTTTTCGGTTAACGGTTTTTAACCAATTCTCACTAGTTAATAAAAAATCAACGGTTAAATTTTTACCCCAACCTAAATTTTTAAACAATATTAAAATACACATAATTTCAAAAATTCAAACAAAACGAATTCATATAAAGTTTAGAATTCAAACATAAGTACCGAACTAAAAAATAATTCATCAAGTTTACATTTAAAACATAGAGAAATGTCAATAATATTTCGTCAAAGTACTTATTACAACATAAATCAGTATAATCTATGTTATATATTTTATATTAATCTATGTTATAATCTATGTATTTCTATTAAGCAGTATAATCTATGTATTTATATTTATATTTGTCTTGCCTTTGTCGTCAAATGGCCTATATATTTTTTTAAAAATTTATATTTATTAAATGGTTCGGTTAATCGTTAACCGCGGTTTTTGAACACTCTAACCCGAAACTAAAACCGAAACCGATACCTATCTATTTTTTTAACCATTAAAAAAATCACCAGTTCGGTTAACCGCTTTTTTCGGTTCGAATTATCGGTTTTTGGTTCGGTTACCGGTTTGACCGGTTTTTTTGTCCACCCCTACCATGTGGCGCATATATGGATGTTATGCGTCATTTCGGTTAGAAATATAAGTTGTCTCATATTGACGTATCACTTATGTCATCATTCCGATGATTTTTAATCATTAAAATCGTTATAGTGACTTAATTGAGACAAAACTCAAAGTTGAGTGATTTTATTGAGACAAATTGAAGTTGAGTGACCATTTTGAGATAACCATGTAAGTTCAGTGACCAATGTTGCATTTAACCTGACAAATTAGCTTTAAAAACATATTTTTTCCCTAATAAATTATTTTCGAGATAATACCATATATTTTGAATAATTTATGAATTATTCATATTTCGAATAAAATTTATTAAAAACTTAAAATTGGTCCGGACAAAAATGTTGGTCCCTAGTAATTTGTTCCAAGGGGGGGTTAGGAACTAATGTAACTTTTTCGCTTTTAATTATGCTGACTGAATGTTATTTTAAGAGTTTGATAACTCAGCGTGTTGGTCAGCACGGCCGATTGATTAGTCAGACAGTTTTAGTTCTATGCTGACTAAGACTGCTTGACCTGAGAGTTGGGAATTGACACTTGAAAGGTCAGCTTCCAACTCATCACTCAGATTTACTCAGTTTCAGTTTTAACAATTTATAAGCTGAGTAAATTTCACAAGCAACACATGCACATATATATATATATTGAGAGAAAGAGTTTAGAAGTTACTCAGCACGACTTATCCTGGTTCGGCCTCTCTGCCTACGTCCAGTCCCCAGTTCCTTCTGGGATTTTCAATCCAATACTGAGCTCTTTCAAGGTAGAGCACAAACCCTTTACAAGGCAGTGAGTATGCAAGAGTACGTCCTCTATTCGTCTACTCAGCTCCTACTAAGTACTACAACCCAGCACTTAGATTTTTCTACCACTGAATACTTACAACCAAGTACTCAGCTCAACACTCTCAATATTCCTATTGATTACACACTTGTTCTTTTTCAAGTAAAGAACACCTTAGATGATTACAAAACAATCAATCTAGCATTTACACAGAGAATAGAAATGTTAGTGTAAGATCTTTTTGTATTTGAGTGCTTTCAAGATTTTCTCTCTTATATTTTTCTTTTGATGCTTCGGCAATGATCCAAGGTTCTTGATTGTCCTTTTATAAATGGAAATCTGCAGATGGATCATTTGAATTTGTTCTAGCCGTTAACACCAAAACGGCTCTTTTGGGGAACATCTTCAGGTCAGTTTCAGACTGTTCCGCCATTCCCTTCCTCTGTTTTCTTCAGGCGTCAGGTTTTGTCTTCTTGCATCAGACTTGTCTTTTTGTGCCAGTTGTCTTTTACCAATAATCCATTGACCCATGTTTCTTGGAATTAGTCTTCTGTGATTTTTGAGGCTTCAATTATTGGTGCAGAAGATTGGCAGACTTTGTCCTTTAGTGAACGGATCCTTCATGCTGTCCTGACTGTCACTCAGCTTCATTCGTTATCTTCGAATGTTCAACTTCCATGCTGAGTTCCTTCTTAGTCAGCTTCGTTCTGTTTGTATAATTTTGAAGGAGTCTTCTAATTTAGTCAGCTTCGTTCTGGCAACTTTGAAGGAAGCTTCTGATGCTGAGTTCTACTCTACTCAGCTTCTATTCTTTCATGCTGAGTTTCGTTCCACTCAGCTTTGGCTTATGCTGACTTTTGTCCTGTCTAACTTTATATATATATTTTTGCACTCAATATTAAACAAACACATTAGTACAATTAAATCAAAGCATTTAAATTTAATTGCCTCTTAATCATGGATGATTTTGTCAAATCAAAATCTTGTGGAAATGTATTTCAACAAACTCCCCCATTTTGATGTTGGCAAAATACATAATTATAGAACTCAGTTATAAGTTACCCCATGATTGATTTATTTTTGAAATGACTCCCCCGTAAGGGTTGCACATATTGTCTTTAACTTAATTCTAAACCTTTCAAGATTTAATTGAATTAACCTTAAGACATTTGTGTATACTGACTTAGTTTAATGTTAGATTTTTCAAGATCTGAGCTAATTGGATTTAAGTCAGCTTTCAAAAATATTAGAAGTATGTTGTTACTCAGTTTATTACCTAAGTATTTTAGTGTTAATGTATACTGAGTATGTTTTACTTCTTAATTTGTTTGTTCAACTTTATCAACCAGATTGAGAAAATGGTACTTGTCATAGATAAAGTAATTAGATAAAGCAAGAAACATATAAGGAAAGATTCTATGCTAAGTTTTAAACATTGACTAGACTATATCTAGTTCTTCTTTTTCCTTGCCTTCAGATGGTCAGCTTCATCAGCTTGATATACTCCTTTGCCTTTATCCTTACTTCCCGAGGCATTACCTGCAAGCTGAGTTCCGTCTTGGCTGTTCTCCCCCGTTTTGCCATCATCGGGTTTATACAGGAAGGTTTCGTTTCTAGCTGCATTGGAGAGGTAATGGGAGTAGCGCTGGAGCCTCTTAGTGCTTTCACCCAAGCCATCAATTACAGGGACACTGTCATCTTGGACATGCCGAGGAACTCGGAGGGAGCTGCTGATGATGCTAAGTAGGCATTCATGTGATTTGCTAAGCCAGGTGAGCGAGCTGGTGATCTGAGCAAAAGATTGGTGGTACATCTTTAGCAAGGCAGAGTCATAAAACATGCGCTGAGCATTGTTGATGCGCATTGCCTTCATAATTGCTTGGGAAAAGCTCAAGAGTTGACTGTTTGTGACTGGGTCAACATCCATTTGTGCTTTGTTGACGTTAAGTAAACTGACTGCTTCACTCAGTTGGTCAATTATGCACTGGGAGGAGGAGGAGACTAACTCACGTGTACAAGTCAGCTCAGCATTGAACTTGGTAAAGCATTCTTGGAGTTCAGCAGATGTGGCATACTTAGTATGGCCAGGTGCGCTTGATGTGGTCAGTTCTGCAGTCAACTTAGCAAAATATCCTTGAAGCTCAGTGGAAGTTGCATACCCTGGATTGACTTTCGACAGTTGTTGGATTTTCCCTTCAAGCGAGTTCAGATGATTGACCATGGTGAGTACCAGTTCAGTCAGTTTTGCTATTTGGTCTTGGCTTGGTTGCTGAGTTTGAACAATGGTTATAATACTTACCAGATCCTTGAGTCCTCTAAGTTCATTGAGAAGCTGAGTGATGCCAGATAGGTGGGAGGACTCAGCATGAGACGATCTAGTAGCATCATCTTGAGAAGGGTGCAAATCTTGAAGCAAGGACTGAGCAGAGGCAATGATTCGTCGGCCTGACTCAGTAGCATTCAAGTATTGGAATTTGGCAGCATTTGTCTCAGAGGCTGGAATTGAGCTTGATGGTGGAGGAGTTGGCTGTTTGCCAGATTGATCACCTTGATTGGTGACTGGACTTTGATGCAGATTAGCTTCAGGAGTTGAGTTGTCAACATGCTGAGTTGGAGGTGGAGTTTGGTTAATCATGTTGACCTGCTCATCCTGAGTGGGTGAAGTTGAAGCAGGATTGGTTCCATCTTGAGCAGTTTTTGGATTCTCCAGAGTCTTAGCTTGTTCCTCAATATGAGTAACAGGGGTTTGGTTTTGCACAAGATCCGTTGGGGAAGATTCAGGCTCAGCATCATGAGAGAAATATTTGAACTGAATTTTGGACAGTTCAGCATCAATATCTTGAGGAGGAGAGTCTGCAAGGAGATCAATAACTTGAGTTTTATGGGCTTTCTTCTTAAGCCGCTTGAACTTTGTTTCTTTAGCAGGAGATGGGTCAGCATGAATGTTCTCCTCATCAGTATCAACTGTCTCTTCTACCATAGTTGGATGCTCATGTTGCTCAACATGATCCTCAACAGCAACATTTTCTTCTTCCTCAACTCTTTGCTCAACATCACCCTGAGGTTGCTCAACATCAGCAGGTTCTTCCTGCTCAGTATGGACGTCTTCCTCAACAAGAGTTTCTTTCTCAGCATCAATTTCAACATTAGCTTTTTCAGCATTTTGCTCAGTTTCTTTCTCAGCTTCCCTTTCTAGGTCAGTTTCATGACCTTTGGAAGATACAACCCAATCTAGGGGATCAGCTTCAACTGTCTTTAAGGTATTAACCTTCTTCCTTTTCATTAAAGGGGATTCCGGGGTTCCCTCTTCTTCATCCTCAGGCTCTTCTGGCCTCTTTCTCTTCTCTGCCAACTCGGCTTTCTCCTTAGCCTGGTCAGCTTTAACTTTTTCTTGAGACACGAGTCTCACTTTCTTTGGAACAGCATTGATGTCTTTGGAGCAAGTTTCAATAGCCTTTCTCTTCTTCTTCTTCTTTTCCTTAGGTGACTCAGCAGGAGCCTCCACTTCTTTCTCAGCCTCATTTTCAGGCTCAACTTCTTGCTCAGCTTCATCATTTTCCTCAGCATCTTCAACTTCTTCATATCCTTTCAATGGTTGATTGTATAACAATCCAACCGGTAGAGCTGCTGTGATCTCATTTCCCAAGGTATCAGTTTCATTTATGGTCTCAATTTGCTTATCTTCGAGGATCTTAGTGATCAGAGAACCCAGCCTGAGCTTCTTTCCACTGCGTTGAAGAGCTCCAACTAGAAAGACTGGAAGGTTGAGAGGAGTGTAGGTCAGCATGTGCCATATGAAGCACTGCTCAAAGTTGGAAGCGGATAAAGCTGAGTTGAGTTTGGGGAATATGAAGTTGGTCAGTATGTAGTGTGTCATCTTCTGGTCTTGCCCCATACACGTGCTGGGTATTTCTCCCTTGTGATCTTTGGGTTTGCAGAACCCCTTGATCTTGTCAAGCTTTTCCTTTGGTACCTTCTGTTTTGTAGTCCTAAATTCGATTCCTTCGTCTGGTAAATTTAGCAAAGTAGCTAGATAGGCAGGAGTTATGGTGATTTTCTGACCTTTGACTGTAGTCTCCAAATAGTCAGCATCCTCTTCATCAACAAGCATGTTGGAATAAAATTCTCTGACCAGTCTAGGGTATGTTTTTCCGGCAAGTGAAAAGAGACCGGTCCATTTGTTCTTCTCGATCCAGTCACAGAACGGTTTCTCAGAACTGACGAATCCTAGAGATAACCATTTGCATTTTAGAACTTCCAAGTTGTTGACCTTTTTATGGACCTTGATCATATTCCTTTCTATTTGCTTCGAAGAACCAGCGGGGTCAGCTTGAGTGGGTTTGCCAGATGTTTGGCCAGGCTGAGTGGTGAGGTTAGGGATTTCGTTTTTGCCGAAAGCCATTGTTGCAGATGAAGGTTTTAAGGTTTAGGGAGAGAGAAGAATTCGATTTCAGAAGATTTTTAAGCGTAAAGAGTAATGAGTGGGGATCCTTCCACTACTTATAGAGTTTTGAGTCATTAATGAACTAGCCGTTTTCATCTTGGGACTTTAATCGACAAAGATTCTGCCATTTATGACAGGTTCGGCGCATGGGTATTCATTATTACTTGCGTTTTTCTAGGTATGATTTGTTACATGTGTCATTGTTTATCGGTGCAAGTGGGCATTTACTCAGTTTGCCAGAATATGAGTCGTTTATGATACTGAGTATTTAATTCTACGTAGATGGATTTTCTATCTCTTAGTAACTCAACATATGTTAATCACACAACATGTACATCTACTCAGCATAAGGTGATTACTCAATATGTCTATCTACTCAGCACAAAATATTTACTCAACATTTGTATCTACTCAGCATAGACTATTAAGCTCAATGTGCAGTAGTTACTAGATTGATATTAGTCAGCATGACAATCACTCAACATTTATTCAAATACTTAGATTTATTAAAGAGGATTAGACATACCGATAGCTTCCCTTAGTATGTTAAATTGCTCACGAGCCAAAGGCTTGGTGAAGATATCTGCAAGCTGTTCATTTGTTGGCACATATGTCAGCTTGATCTCACCCTTTAGTACATGATCTCTGATGAAGTGATGCCTTATGCTGACATGCTTCATCCTACTGTGTTGGATAGGATTCTTGGATAGATCAATGGCACTTTTGTTGTCACATTTGATCTCTATTGTTTCAGTTCTTACTTCATAATCCTCAAGCTGTTGCTTTATCCATAGGACTTGAGCTACACAGCTTCCAGCAGCAACGTACTCAGCTTCAGTTGTAGACAGAGCAACTGATGACTGCTTCTTGCTGAACCAAGATACTAGACAGCTTCCAAGGAAATGGCATCCTGCTGAAGTACTCTTACGTTCTAGCTTATCCCGTCCATAGTCAGCATCAGTGTATCCTATGAGTGTGAAGTCATTTGAGGCTGGATACCACAAACCTGCATCAACTGAGCTCTGCAAATATCTAAAAATTCTTTTTACAGCAATTAAGTGAGATTCCCTTGGGTCAGCTTGATATCTTGCACAATAACATACTGAGTACTGTATATCAGGTCTACTAGCAGTGAGATAAAGTAAGGAGCCTATCATACCTCGATAGAGTTTACTATCTATTGACTTACTTTTCTCATCTTTGCATAGGACAGTATCAGTTCCCATAGGGGTTGATATGGGCTTACAATCTTCCATATCAAATTTCTTTAACATCTCCTTGGTGTACTTGGACTGACTAATGAAGATGTCGTTCTTACCTTGCTTGATCTGAAGTCCAAGGAAGAAGCTGAGTTCTCCCATCATAGACATAAATTTGTGCAAGTAGGGTATGTTTACCCTTTTTCTTAATGAACAAGGTTGTGTCAGCTTTTCCTCTAACATAATTCCTGGTCAGCAGAAAGTTGGTCAACCTTTCATACCAAGCTCTTAGAGCTTGCTTCAGGCCATATAAGGCCTTCTTGAGTTTATAAACGTGGTATGGAAATTTTGGATCTTCAAAACCGGGAGGTTGATTAACATATACCTCTTCGTTTATAAAACCATTAAGAAATGCACTTTTAACATCCATTTGATACAATTTAAAGTTCATGAAACTAGCATATGCACACAATATACGTATAGCTTCTAACCTAGCAACTGGTGCAAAGGTTTCACCATAATCAATGCCCTCTTGCTGACTATAGCCTTGGGCTACAAGTCGAGCTTTGTTCCTGATTACATTTCCATGCTCATCTAGTTTGTTTCTAAAAACCCACTTAGTTCCTATGGATTTTTGATTCCTAGGTTTAGGTACTAAATCCCACACCTCATTTCTCGTGAATTGGTCAAGCTCTTCTTGCATAGCATTGATCCAATACTCATCATGCTCAGCATCAGCAAAGTTCTTTGGTTCATGGACTGATACGAAAGCAACGTTGCTAAGGAATTTCCTAAGCTGGTCTCTAGTCATTACTTTGTTGTTGGCATCGTCAAGGATGGACTTTTCTGAATGTCCTCTTGGAATTTTTATCTCCTTGGGTAATGTTGAGTTGTTTGGAACAGGTGTTTCTACAATCTCTGCAGGGAAAGATTGGTCAGCAAAGGTAATTTCAGTTTCGATTTTAGCTTTGGTCATCTCTTGTGCTGATGGCTCAGCACCTCCACTTTGGTTAGTATGAGCTGAGTTCAGCTCGTCCTCCATGGGTTGAGTTGTCTTACCTGCAGGGTCAGTTTCATTGAAATCTACATGGACTGACTCTTCTACAACTTGGGTTCTTTTATTATAAATTCTATATGCTTTGCTGTTTGTTGAGTACCCTAAAAAGATTGCTTCGTCAGCTTTGGCATCAAACTTTGCCAAATTATCCTTAGTGTTGAGTATAAAACATTTACACCCAAAGGCACGAAAGTATCCAATATTGGGCTTTCGTCCTTTCCAAAGTTCATAAGGAGTTTTCTTTAATATAGGTCTTACCAAAGCCCTATTCAATATGTAACATGCTGTATTGACAGCTTCTCCCCAAAAATACTTTGGAAGCCTATTTTCACTCAGCATTGTCCTAGCAATTTCTACTATTGTCTTATTCTTCCTTTCAACAACTCCATTCTGTTGAGGAGTTCTAGGGGCAAAGAAATTGTGTTCAATACCATTAGTTTCACAGAATTCATCAAACAATTGGTTTTTGAATTCTCCACCATTATCACTTCTAATGTGAGCTACTCTTAGGTCTTTGTCATTTTCAAGCTTTTTGACTAATGTGGTAAACATCTCAAATGTCTCATCTTTGCTACTCAGCAAGATGACCCAAGTATACCTAGAGAAATCATCCACAATAACTAAGGAAAATTTCTTACCTCCCATGCTGAGTGGCTGGATAGGTCCGAAAAGATCCAAATGTAGTAATTCCAATGGTCTTTTGGTTGAGACAACCTTTTTGCTATGAAAAGACTTTTTGGTTTGTTTACCTTGCTGACAAGCATTACAAAGTTGATCTTTTTCGTACTTTAATTTGGGTAATCGCTCAACTAATTGCTTTCTAGCTAGTTTGGCAAGGAGGTCCATGCTGACATACCCAAGTATCCTATGCCATAGCCAGGAGTTGTCCTCTTTAGACACCAAGCATATACTTTTTGAAAATTGTTTTTCCAGACTCAACATGTAAACATTTTCTACACGAGGGGCTGTTAAAATCAAATCATTTGTTTTTCCCTCGAGTATTTGACACTTAGTATCATCAAATATAACCTTCCTTCCACTCTTGCAAAGCTGAGCTACGCTTAGAAGATTATATTTGAGACCTTTAACTAAGGAGACTGACTCAATTTTAGGGTTACCTCCGATAGTTCCTGAGCCAACTATCTTCTTGTTGTCTCCAAAGCTTACACTACCTCCTCGTTTAAGCTCTAGTGTGATGAACTGAGTTTCATCACCTGTCATGTGTCTTGAGCATGCGCTGTCTATATACCAAAGTTTTGATTTCTCCACGCATGTCAAGCTGACCTGCATTTTAAACTATTCGTTTTTAGGTACCCAATTCTTTTTGGGTCATTTCTTGTTAGTGTAAACAGGTGCAAAGTCATATTTTAACTTGTGATGACATACTTTTGTAGTATGGCCACTTTTACCACAAAAGCCACACTGAGTTACCCTTTGAGGGTGATGTTGAGTGTGGTCAGCATTGTTGTGCTGAGCATGCCAGCATACCTTGGTAGTATGACCTTTCTTACCACAGAAGTCATATTGGACAGTCTATTTGTTATGCCAACATACAGCTTTTGTGTGTCCTTTCTTCCCACAACAGCTACATTGAGTAAACTGTTTATGCTGACCAGTACCTGAGTACTCAGCATGTGGTTTATTCTTAGTTGAACCTTTTATTTGGTTCTGTAAGGTTGTGACATCCTTTCTAAGTTTCTTTGACTCAGTTTGAACCTCCGTGACAAACTTATGTAAGATTTGCATGTTGGTATGTAAATCTGAGTTGTCCTGGAGGAGATATCGGAGGTCACTCAGCTTGACCTCCTCAATCTCGTCGTAGCGCCTGCTGAGTGCCTTAATCTTTTTGTTACACTTCTTAGTTAGTGTATATAAGTCACTCAGGGCATTTACCATTTCGTTTCTAAGCAAAAGTAAGGATGTTACCTCATTGTTGTTTTCCTCCTGCTCAGAATCTCCAGAGAGGCCAGCTTGCTCAGATTGAGATTGGTCAGCTCCATCATCTGCCATGAAACATATGTTGCCTGTTTCATTTTGCTCAGCTTCAGATGATGTCGACTCATCACTGTCACTCCATGTGGCCACCATTGCCTTTTTGCTTCCATTCTTATCTTTCTTCAGATTAGGACAGCTTGACTTAATATGCCCAGTTTGATGGCACTCATAACATGTGACAGGCTTGGAGCTATCCTTTTTGTATCTGGTGTTACTGGACTCAGTTTTATATCTGTCTCCTCTCTTGTATGGCCGCTTACTATTTCTTTCATTTCTTCTAAACAACTTTTTCATTTTTCTAGTAAACATGGCCATTTCCTCATCATCAGTTGACTCAGCTTCTGTGGAGTCAGCTTTCATCACTAGTGATTTCTGTTTCTTGTCCTCAGATTTTTCTTTAGCTTCAAAGTTTTTCATGGAAATTTCATGGGTCAGCAAGGAACCGATCAGCTCATCATATTTGTATGTGGTCAGGTCCTGAGCTTCCTCTACAGCTGTCTTCTTAGCTTGCCAGCTTTTGGGAAGACTTCGTAAGATCTTCTTCACTTGTTCTTCTTCAGTGAAATTCTTACCGAGTCTTTTAAGCTCATTTATTATGTTGGTGAACCTGGCATTCATTGCTGAGATTTCCTCATTGTCAGTCATCTCGAACAGCTCATACAATCGCATGTGTTGGTTCACTTTGGATTCCTTGACCTTGCTGGTGCCTTTATAAGTCACTTCCAGCTTTTTCTAGATCTCCTGTACTGACTCACAAACTGAAATCTTATTGTATTCTGCAGCATCTAGAGCACAGTGAAGCATATTGATAGCCGAAGCATTATTTTGTAATTTTCTGAGGTCATCCTCTGTCCACTCAGCTTCACTTTTAACAATTTTCTCATTGTTAACAGTTTTGTATGGCACATGTGGACCTTGAACAATTGCAAGCCATGCACTCATGTTTGTGGCTTGTATAAAGTTCTTCATCCTATTCTTCCAGAATGTATAATTTGACCCAAAGAATAGGGGAGGTCTAGTGATTGATAATCCCTCAGGGAGTATCTGTGTTGTTTGGTTTCCTGGAAGGAAACGAGTGCTATTCTCACCCATTTTTAGGGATCAGCTCAAGATTGTTAGATCTTTGAGTAGTGAGCTTAGGCTCTAATACCACTTGTTGGTCCCTAGTAATTTGTTCCAAGGGGGGGGGGGTTAGGAACTAATGTAACTTTTTCGCTTTTAATTATGCTGACTGAATGTTATTTTAAGAGTTTGATAACTCAGCGTGTTGGTCAGCACGGCCGATTGATTAGTCAGACAGTTTTAGTTATATGCTGACTAAGACTACTTGACCTGAGAGTTGGGAATTGACACTTGAAAGGTCAGCTTCCAACTCAGCACTCAGATTTACTCAGTTTCAGTTTTAACAATTTATAAACTGAGTAAATTTCACAAGCAACACATGCACATATATATATATTGAGAGAAAGAGTTTAGAAGTTACTCAGCATGACTTATCCTGGTTCGGCCTCTCTGCCTACGTCCAGTCCCCAGTTCCTCCTGGGATTTTCAATCCAATACTGAGCTCTTTCAAGGTAGAGCACAAACCCTTTACAAGGCAGTGAGTATGCAAGAGTACGTCATCTATTCGTCTACTCAGCTCCTACTAAGTACTACAACCCAACACTTAGATTTTTCTACCACTGAATACTTACAACCAAGTACTCAGCTCAACACTCTCAATATTCCTATTGATTACACACTTGTTCTTTTTCAAGTAAAAAACACCTTAGATGATTACAAACCAATCAATCTAGCATTTACACAAAGAATAGAAATGTTGGTGTAAGATCTTTTTGTATTTGAGTGCTTTCAAGATTTTCTCTCTTGTATTTTTCTTTTGATGCTTCAGCAATGATCCAAGGTTCTTGATTGTCCTTTTATAGATGGAAATCTGCAGATGGATCATTTGAATTTGTTCTAGCCGTTAACACCAAAATGGCTCTTTTGGGGAACATCTTCAGGTCAGCTTCAGACTGTTCCGCCATTCCCTTCCTCTGTTTTCTTCAGGCGTCAGGTTTTGTCTTCTTGCATCAGACTTGTCTTTTTGTGCCAGTTGTCTTTTACCAATAATCCATTGACCCATGTTTCTTGGAATTAGTCTTCTGTGTATTTTCGAGGCTTCAATTATTGGTGCAGAAGATTGGCAGACTTTGTCCTTTAGTGAACGGATCCTTCATGCTGTCCTGACTGTCACTCAGCTTCATTCGTTATCTTCGAATGTTCAACTTCCATGTTGAGTTCCTTCTTAGTCAGCTTCGTTCTGTTTGTATAATTCTGAAGGAGTCTTCTAATTTAGTCAGCTTCGTTCTGGCAACTTTGAAGGAAGCTTCTGATGCTGAGTTCTACTCTACTCAGCTTCTATTCTTTCATGCTGAGTTTCGTTCCACTCAGCTTTGGCTTATGCTGACTTTTGTCTTGTCTAACTTTATATATGTATTTTTGCACTCAATATTGAACAAACACATTAGTACAATTAAATCAAAGCATTTAAATTTAATTGCCTCTTAATCATGGATGATTTTGTCAAATCAAAATCTTGTGGAAAGGTGTTTAAACAAAAAATGGGTATCTACAGACGACACCCTCAATCGAAAGGCCTCCACCCTTCCTTCTTAAGTGTATCTCTGAGGAGGAGGACGACCATTGCCTAAAAGAAATCCATCAGGGCATTTGCGGCTTCCACCAAGGAGCTCATTCCATCGCTAAGAAGGCATGCTTACAAGGACTATTTTTGTAGACCATGGATGCGAATGCTAATAAAATAGTATGAAGTTGTCAAGCATGCCAAATTCACACTTACCTTCCACACGTTAGGCGCACCCTTCAAAAGTATCATCACACATTGGTTGTTCGTTGTGTGGGGAATTGACATTCAGGCCCCTTCCCTCCTGGGAATGGCATAAAAGTGATTCGTCGTGATGGCCATTGACCACTTCACCAAATGGACGGAGGCAGAAGCCATCGCCAGGATCACATCGGAGAATGTCAGTGCCTTCATCCGCAAAGCAATTATTCACTGGTTCAGAATCTCCCATTCTTTCATCACTGACAATGAAAAGTAATTCAATTGCGCAGAATATCAAGATTTATGCTCTAAGTGGAGAATCCAGAATCATTTCACTTTCATCGCACATCCACAGAGCAACGACCTAAACAAAGTTACTAATTGAACTATACTCCAAAGGATCAAGGCACACCACCTCGCCACCGTTCTTATCGCACAACCCCACATTTTAGCAACTGAAAACCCCCTTTTTTTCTCATATACGAGGCAGAGGCAATGGCACCCGCAGAAATCACACTGCAATCCCCACGGGTCCTCAACTACGATAGTGTCTTGAACAACGAGGCACTGACAAATGCTGGCGATAGGTTAGAGGAACAACATCTCAACCCACTCTTCACCATTACCACCCATAAACAGGTAGTAACACGATACCACAATAAGAAACTATGTCCGCGTAACTTCTCCATGGGGGACTAAGTCCTAAGAGACGTCGCCGCCTTACAATCACCACTGGCCAAGGTCAAGCTCAACTAGAACTGGGAAGGTCCGTATCAAATATATACCGACCTATGCAACAGGGCCTACAAGATAGCCTCTCTCTCTCAAGCGAGCCACTAAACAACAACTGGAATGTACAAACACTCCGGAAATATTATCAATGACAATCACATGTATCTATTAATGTCAACTACACACATTAATTTTTTTTGTAGCTAATCAAAAGTTGTTACACTCATTACAAGCAGCAACATACTCATATGCAAGGGCAATAATCTCACTTTGTTACGCTCGAATGTAACAATCCCATATTGTCACATTGGCTATTCACAATCCCATATTGCCACTCTTAAATCTAAAAATCACACATTGTTACATTTAATATCAACAATCACATTTTGTTACACGAAGACGACAATTTCGTGTCACCACACTAACAATCTCATATTGTTACATCTAAATTTGGCAATCACATATTGTGCCATTTGACATTAACAATCTCATATTGTTATTTTTAAGTCTAACATGTACGTGTTATATTTAACCATCGATACAATCATGTAACAATTGTATATTTTTACTTCTAAAAACCAGCAATCATATATTGTTGCCAGAGAAATAAACGCTCCCATCTCAAATCGAAAAAACACACATCACTACACATACAAACTTCGATCAAATACAAACCAACAGAAGATCAACATAGTCTGTATATGACTTTCAAAATCAAAAGCTTTGTCATACGACACTTACATTTTATCTAAAGATTCATCAACAGATTCTTTACATCAGATAGGTGCCGACAACTGGCACATAAAGCCCACCACGCCACACAACATTCAAGATATAAAAAAAAGATACAAGTCAAAGCTAGTACTCCCGTACAACATAAATTATGACGTACAACACCATCATCCATCAAAAGTTGATGCATCTCACGCCAGTCACAACAGTCGTTAGTCGAATGGCCATTTTATCGTTGATACAAGTACCTGTCACACCATTTACACTTTCCACAGTATCTGTCCAGAGTTTCGAATTACAGTAAGTCCAAATAGCCCACAAAATTACCTATTTATTGCTTGCTACCTCTAGGCTGTCTGTTTCGAGTATATTTAAGGTCCAATCTTCTACCCAATCCCAGTTCTGTTCTGGAGCCACAAAGTTCGATCGCTGCCAGCACAACCTCACGAATTGACAATCCGAGAATAAGTGCCACCCGTGTTCTGCATCTGAACCACAAACTACGCAGTCAATTGTTGTTGGGATATTCATAATTAAAAAATTTTACTTATAAGATTTTTAATTATTGTATTTCCCTTAGAATTTTTAAAATGTAAGGGCTGGCCATACAATTGGATATTACATGTCTGGCAATTTCTGACACGAAAACACGATTACAGAGCCAATCCGACTGACACAACACGACTGACATGGAAATCATTTTTCTAGCATTTATAACATATAAAACTATATGGAACATATAAAACTACATGGAACATATAAATGTGATAACATGATTTTGACACGAAACACGAAATTGCCACCTCTACCTTTAGACAATTTAATAGATCACATATGCTTTTTCCGGCTATATATACCATTTTGCCATGATTTCTTCATTCGTTGTACTTTCATACCGTTAAAAAAATATTTCTATCAGAATTTCAATAAGCGCCTGTAGCTCAGTGGATAGAGCGTCTGTTTCCTAAGCAGAAGGTCATAGGTTCGACCCCTATCTGGCGCGACTACATTTTTGCCCTTTTGTTACTTTTTCCTATCCAAGGGCATTTTTGTCCTCATGATTTTAATATTTTTTTTTTATTATTTTCATAATTCTCAAGTTGAAAATTATATTTATTTTATAAAATAGAAAGAAGAAGGAAGAAGCCTGAGAGTGGAAAAACTAAAATGGTTGATTAGGGTGAGCAAAATAACCATTACCAAATTACCAAATCGAAATCTTAATTTGGTTCGATTATTTTAACATTTTAGTTTGGTTCAGTTTTAATTTTGGTTCAATTTGATAATTGGTTATTGATTCGATTATTCGGTTACTAAAACAATCGACGCAACTAATAATCGAAGGAACTTAATATATAAATATAAAAAAATATAATTTTATCTTTACATATTATTGGTTCATAAAATAAATTTTATTTTTATGTATATAAAAACCTTTTATTTAATTTTAAAGTAAAGTTCCAAATAAAAAAAATAACAATAAATTTTAAGATGTGCCATATGTCGTACGTGTGGCATGTAATTTCAGCAAGTATATATCGTTGTTCATCTCGACTCAACGACACGGGACGTTCGGTGCGCACCAATGCACACCAAACCAAATCAAGAGATAATTCATAATTTCTAGTTACAATTTCATTTTCTAACTTGTTTTAGCTTCAATTCAATTCCTTAATAGTTTTTTTTCAAGTTCATTTAATTTAATCCATAACTCCTAAGACTAAAGTCATAAATTTATTAGCTAGGATCTCATTTCAATTATTTTTTCCAGCTTTTTGCACAATTTGCCCAATAATTTTCAATCCCGTTTCAGAGCGTTTAAAATCTGTTTTTGCTTCTGATCCATTCTAAACATTTGTTCATAACTTCCTAAAGTTGAATTTAGCCTTTCGTTTTGCATGATTCCTGGAAGCCTAGTTTACAAGCTAATCTTTGTGCTTTAAAACATTTTAAATGTCCTCTTTCCCGCTTTTCATACAATCTGCTCCGTTTTTTATTTTCACGTTCTAAAGCACCTAACGCTCATTTCTATTCCAGATTTTTAGATTGACTCCTTGAACTTGATTGTAGCCTTTTACTTTACTCAATTCTGTGTTCATAAACTCCGATACGAGTCCGCCAAATCTGCCCACTCGAATCAGAAATGTGTTAACAAAGTCAGCCTCGTTCCTTGCCAACCGACTACGGTGTTCGTGAATTTCAAGCCAATATCATTTTCAACGCCTCGTCGAGATAGCTAATTGTGGCTCCGAATTTGAAGTTGAATTTCATTTTCTTGTTATTACATTTCAATTCACATGTATTGATTTGTTTTTGTCAATTCAATTGATTTAACTATATGTTAATATAGAATTATTACAATTGTAATCATTTTCATTATTTATTTTGAATATATGTACTCCGACCTACATTTATATCAATAAATACCCATTTTTACCAAATTCTGTGTCAATTTCATATTTTTAATTTCATTTATTTACTCGTCTTTTACTTATTCGCACTAGCTTAAACCATGGTTATCAAAACAGGACCGGTCAAAGAACCGGAAAGGACAAAGGGTCAAGGGTTAGAGGTTCAATCAGGGTTTAACCGAGGTTCAACCGTTATTAAAAAATTTATGTAAAAGATAATATTTTATCCATATTTTAATTTATAAAAATTATATAAATAAAATTAAAAATATTAAATTTATAAACCCAATCATGAATTAAAAATATAATAAAAATTCAAATTATAAAAAGATTAAAAAATATAAATTACATATTTTTTAAAACTAAATAATTTGTATTATTATTAACATAACATATAAGCATAATAAAATAGTTATTATACAATTTTTTAGAGTTTTAAATTTTATTTTATGAAATATTTAAATATTAATAAAATATTATGAGTATTGAAATGATAAAATAATGTTTATATAATATTTATAGAAATATAAAAAATTTGATAAAAAAATAAATATAAAAAATAATAATAAATAAATAATATTTTAAATATTTACTTTTTATAATGATTATATATATCTATATTGTTAAGATTAAACACAAGTTAATAAGTGGTCTAAATATTTTAAATATTATATATATCTATATTGTTAAGATTAAACACAAGTTAATAAGTGGTCTAGTGGTTAACCAGTTATTTCTTTTCCAAAGGTTCTATATTCGAATCCCTGGAAAAACAAATTTTTTTTATTGAGTATAAAATGTAATCCGACCAGTCCGGTTAACCGCGACCGGTTCAGACGGGTCACGGTTCAATTGACCGGGTTAGAAGGTTCTGTCCGGTTTTCAAACATTTAAAAACTGAACCACCTCCGGCCCGGAATGATGACCGGTTCCGGTCGAATTAGATTGAACCGACCGGTCCGGTTCAGTTCTCAAAACCATGGCTTAAACAGATTAAATTATCTAGCAAAGTTTTTATAACAGTTCTAAAGATTCAAGAGGGGACTTTTTCAATCATTGCGTCCCCCGCCAATCACTTCATTAGATTTCAAGTTTTGGCGTGTAAATCCATAAACTTAACCGTCCATATTAATTAAAAAATAATTTTTCTAGTACGCCCGCACCCTAACCACACGTGATAAGGTTGAAAATTAGCATACTCGTAAAATATCGCTAACAATTTTTGAAATGCCCAGTGGAACTTATTTTTTAGGCTTTGTCAAAATTTGAGTACTCGTTTTACCAATATCACGTACATAATTTTTTCCACAATAATATTTATTTTTCACATAGTAATTTAGATTTATGAACACCTTTAGTCTTTATGCTATCAATAATTTTTTTTATACCAACACTTATGTCTAGGCTTAATTTAGTTGCTTGGTATTTTGATTTTGCATTATTGTTTAGTTAATGTGTTTATTTATTCCATACTTTTATTTCATGAAATTTTATTTATTTACTTTATTTATTTGCATAATAAATTTAGTCTAACCGTTTCTATTCATCACTATTCACGGAGAATGCCTCCAAGAAAGACTACAAGACCATTTCAATGTCAGTAGATACGAAGCAATCACGACGAGAACATCATACGAAAATGCAAGGGATGCTCAGTGTATTTTGGTGGTTTCAATCGAGATCGCCATTTTACAGTAAGTTCAACTGGAGCGTGGGTCCATTGTACACTGTTTTTAGATGCTATGATGATGGTTATATTCAATTTATTCATCATGATGAACGTGATTTTGACTGTGAGTGTTGTGCTTATATTCAACCTCCGTCATTTTATGATAAGAAATATGGGTGCTATGTGGAGCAAGTCTAGGAGTTCTATGAAAATGCACATGGTCCTGATTATGTCGAAATATGGGAGCATTTATGGAGTAATCCTCATTGCCCAAATAGTTATTTGTATAACCATAGGAATGAAACCCTCTATTTTCATCGTCTTTGTCGGCCATCTTGTTTTGAAAAAAGTACGATCACGGCTCCAGTCTGATATGAGACTTACGGAAATTTTGACTGCTCTGATATGAGCTACGACCAAAATTCTTTCGAGGATTCCAATCATGTTGCAGATGTGAAAAGTCCAATCATTTTGCCCCTGACCTATCCAAAATTATGTCATTTGGCCCCTGGCCTATTATTTGGTCACATTTGGCCATTGACCTATACCATTTGATGAAATTTCACCCAATTTGTATAAATACTTAACGGAATCGTTATCTCGTTGATAAGTAACGATATTTTGACACTTGAATTTGAAACGTGATATTTCTTAAAGTTATTTTCCACATTATATGGAAAAAACTAATTAGATTAAAAAAAACAAAAAAAACAAAAAACAAATCATAAACTAAAATCTATTAAGTTCAAGTGTCAAAATATCGTTACTTATCAATGAGATAATGATTCGGTTAAGTTTGAATCCAAATTGGGTGAAATTTCACAAATTTGGGATAGATCAATGGCCAAATATGACCAAATAATAGATCAAGGGCCAAATGATAAAATTTTGGATAGATCAGATACCAAATAGTGCTTTAAGCCAATAAAAATAGACCTCGACCAACTGTCCATCAGTTGATGGACTTGAAAAAACAGTTTTAGAGTTGATAGAGAACTTGAGGTATTTGTTTTGATTTTGTTAACAGTACAAATCACATGGTTTGCTTTGGAAAAAAAAAAAATCCACAGATATTGATCCGTAAAAAATGTGAAACCATATGGATTTTATTTGAAATTAACCCATTAATCTATCGGTTTGTTTATGCAAGGTGGTTATGTTAGAATTATATTTGAATCTGGAAATGTTAAAAAGAAGGCTTAATGCATATTTACACTCTTAAATTTGACACGTTTTGTCTAATGACATTCTGAATTTTTAAATTAATATATCACACACATATAGTTGGCTTTAAAAACCTATGGCCTAATGCTCTCACAGCTCCCTTAACTTGTCCAAATTGGTCATTTTACCCCTCCAACTCATCGAATGTCCTATTTACCCCTTTAACTTCATAAAAAATGGCATTTCTTACCCCCTCAACTTGTACTCCATTTACCTCCCCAAGTCATAAAATGTCCTATTTACCCCCTTAGCTCTACAAAAGTGGTATTTCTCACCCTTGCAATCCGTTATCGAGGCGTAAAATTTGTATCATTTTTTAAACGTTAAACCTATATTGGTGCTATTTTATACGTGGAACTTAAATTGATACTTTCCCAAAAAACCATAGGTCTATTTTGATACCTTATCCTTACATATAATGTTTTTAATTTATATATATATATATATATATATATATATATATATATATATATATTATGAAAATGTATATATCTTCATTAGATACGAAAACAATAAGCACAACAAGAAACGAGAAAGGTAAAAAACCTTACAAAATCCACAATGGGACGAAAATGACTACAAAGAGCATAAAAAACCATAAAAGGTACAAAACTAACAAAAAAACAAAAAAAACATATACTTCATTGAAATCCAAATCCACAGAAAAGCAACTGCAATCGAATCTTCATCATTTAGGCTCTTCCGAACATTCGGATCTGAGTCTTTTCGTTTGTTGCATCCACGTAGATATATTGATCCACATATAAAATAAATCGTTTCCGTTCTTACTAAATCCGAAAAAAGGTATAAACAGTAGAATAATGGAGAACAGATACAATTCAAACGGATAAATAGATCCAATGAAATATATAAACACGGACAGAAAAAAATACAATAAAAAAATTACAATAAACCTAACCCGTTGAGAGGAGGAAGAAGGAACTTCCTTCTTCCTCCTTAATGTAGATCCACAAAAGAGAGAAAAAATTTGAAGACGCGGCAGTTTTTTTTCTTCAGAGAGAGCAGTTCTCTCAATCCGCCTAAATTTAACTTGTTTATATTAATGTTGTTGTTATTTGTATCTTTTATTCATTTATTCTCTTTTCAATTTTTTGGCTAGTTAAATTTTGATCATCTAATTATTGTAATACAATATTATTGTAAGAAACACATGAAGGATCAATATAGTTATCAAATTAAAACAAAATAATAAAGTTGACACTAAAAAATATATTTTCAAACTCATTTGAATAAGTCCTATTAATTTTGCACTATAAAAAGGTAAGAAATACTACTTTTATGGAGTTAATGGGTAAATAGGATCATAAGAGGTGAGAAATACCATTTTTATGGAGTTAAGATGGTAAATAGGACATTCAATGAGTTAGAGAGTGATAAAATGACCAATTTAGACAAGTTAAGGTGGTGAGAAATACTATTTTTATAGAGTTGATGGGGGTAAATAGGACATTCAATTAGTTGGAGAGATAAAATGATAAATTTAAACAAGTTAAAGGGGCTGGATGAGCATTAGGCCAAAACCTATTACACACTTATAGTTGGTTTTAAAAACCTATCACACACCTATAGTTGGTTCATTCGGACCTCCTACACAAAATCGTTGATCTGTCATCTTTGACGGATGAGATGATATGCGTGTTATGGAAAAAAGAAAACCACGTGAGTTCATTTTGTATGTCGTCTCATCTGTTAAAGATGACATATCAATAATTTTGCGTATAGGGGGTCCGAATGAACCACTATAGATGTATGATACTTTTTTAAAGCCAATTATAGGTGTTTGATAGGTTTTAAAAGTTAACTACAGATGTATGATATGTTATTTTAAAAGTTCAGGGTGTTAATGGACAAAATGTACCAAATTTAAGGATATAAATATACGTTGAAGCCTAAAAAGAAACTAGAGGAGTGTTACATTGTTTTGCAGGTATATATATAACTAGATTTAAGCCTGTGTATTGCACGGGTTATATGATTTCACTATATATTAAATAAATATAATATGGCTTAATACATCATTTGCTTTCTGAACTTGTCCAAAACTTGATTGCTTCCCTGAACTTTTACAGTGTCCAAAACTTAATTGGTTCCCTTAACTTTCAAAGTGTCCCGATAGCTTCTTCAACTTGCATAAAATGTAATTAATTAATCACTCGGTTGCAAAAAAAATTAAATGCGGAAGATGTATTACACACCTTAGAATGTTATTATATAATTCACAGGATAGATTAAAATGAAGTTCTTTAAAATGAAGTTTTTACTTATTCAACTATAAAACTTGTGATACCTTAATATTAGAACCGTATACCTCGATTTTGGTCGTTTTTCTTTTTTTAAGACACATGCAATATATCTTCTGCATTTAGCTTATTTTTTTTTTTTTGTAACCGAGTGATCAATTGATTACATTTTACGCAAGTTTAAGGGGGTAATCAAATATTTTATACAAGTTGAGGGAGCTATCGAGACACTTTAAAAATTCAGGACGACAATCAAACTTTTTAGATAAATTTAAGAAGCAAATGATGTATTAAACCATATAATATTAAAATTAATTTATTATTTTTCAATAACTGCTTAATAGTGAATTTAAACTGTAAAAGCTAGTCGGAAATCTGCGTTCATTGAATCTCATGCTTTTTCTTCCTTATTTTGTGTTTTTTTTTATATTGTCTTTTATATATGTAAACTTTTTATTGTCTTTTATATATGTAAACTTTGTATATATGTAATTATTGTCTTTTATATGTAAACTTTTTATTTAAAATATTAATAATACTAAAAATTTAGGAGAAGATAATTTACAAAATATACAAAATCTTCTTAGTTCTATATATGTTTTATTTATGATAGTAAAGGTCTTCCAATGGTTTCTGCTGCTTTTCCTATGTTGAAATTGCAGAAAGTTTGACTCTCTTTCAAGGATGCTTTAGGCTCTTGACTGCAGCCTCTTATTTTATCAAGTATATCGGCAAACTTTAGCATGATTATGCCAAGTTCTCAGTCAGCAGACCCATCCAATTCCAGTTTCAAAGAATCATCTTGTCTATATGCTTCTTCCGTCGAAGATAAACTGAACCTAAATCAAGATCAGTGCTAATTAAATTTATTTTTCAAATTTCAAGGATTTTTCAGAATTAAAAAGAACATATAAAGCACATGAGGAAAGATAAAAAAGAGTGAGTTAAAAGAGAGGGGAAATCTTAAAAAATCATCAAAATTTTCAAAAAATAAAAAACCGCAGTAAATTACATGTGGCACAAACAAAAATCCAAAGATCAACATAAAACTCGATCTCTTGTCCACATCATAAAAACATCAAAAAAGATATTAGTAGTATACTCCTTGCCAAAAAAAAAAATCAAGTTTGAGCTAACACTAAATAAAATTTTAGTGAGAATATGCAAAGAAAAACACCCTATATACCGACTTGAGCGCCAAAGGCTACAAATTTATGTTTTACCGGAGGATAAAGGTACAAATTCTACCTTTAACTTGACATATATAGACAAATAGAACCAACCAAATCATCTTTTTGGAACAAATATCACCCTGAACTGGACAAACAGCCTGATACATGTTATTTAGATAATAAGCTATGCATTCTCAAGGAAAATATAACTTTCAAATGCATTCTAAAAACAAAAGAATGGACTCTTTTACCTTAAATAAGATAAACAAATATAAACTGAACAATGTTTTATTGAGTAAAATTTCTTTACTATGTTATTATGAGTGAGGAGGTTTATTCTTTTACTTTGAGAAAGAAATGGATGCTTTAGCCTAATTATATTTATCCTATTAATCAAGCCTTACTTCATGTACCATTTAGGAGCTCACCTTTTTTATACATTGGTGAAGCCACAAGAAATCCAACCATAAAACCAGATGATAGAACACCATCCTGGAAATTGTTCAAGTTAAAATCTCCCCTGAAAGCAAAGCCCACATCAACTAATTAAACCAATAAACTTAAAAGATATAAATGCTTGATCAGCCAGATGAAATCATCACTATATTCAAACATATACTATTAAACTGGTTGAACCTTTTCAACAGATGCTCTTTAATGGTTTCTACAATCTCTTTCAAATCTTTATGATGTTTTTAAGTGAATTTACATTATCCACGCTTCTAGTATATCATGCTGAAATAATTAAAAAGATAAAATACAATAAATAAAAATTGCATCACTGAGATTACCATTACAGATGATATAGCCACTTACCAGTAAAAGACTCCTTGTTGTTTTATGTATGTTTGGTAAACAATCATCCTTGGCGATCCTTCTACAATTTTGAATGTTGATTAATTAAAAAAAAAAATGAAATCTATAAATCCAAACCCAAACCGTGACTCTCTTTCTTGGCTCTTTTCGCTTGACTTGGCGACCCTCATAACCCTCTTGGGAGGCATCAGTTCCTCTTTGCAACTGTAACAAAACTCAGAATGAGTATCAATCTGAATTAACTTAAGATTGGGTCTAACTTACGGCCAAATTCATAATTTTAGCAATATATATTTATTATCACCAGAAGAATCTTCTTGTTCGTTTCCTCTGTTCCTGCAAGAAGTCCTTCCTATACCTGATGTGCTTTTTTTCTTTTTGAGTTAGTGTAAAAACCCATATCACTCCTTTTTAGCTCCATATCAATACTCTGGTTAATCCGTTGTTGATTCTGTCCTAGCTCCTGAGCTGGTTCATTGAAGCTTCACGGAAGTATGTGAAGATAGCGGAACCATGGTAAAAAGTGAAGAGTGGTTTTACGCAATTTGAGTTTTCAATTGTTATCTACGGTGGTTTTGGTTTAATTAGTAGAGAGTTCTTTTTTTGAAGGTAATTGTTAGTTTTGTTCCATAGATATAATAGATAGATTAGTTAGTTAGTTTTCTATTTAGGTTAACTATTAATTTTTCAAACTATATTTTAATCCATTGATTTGTTAAACTCTTTTTTGGTTTAATTTTAATTTTATTATTATTTATCTTGAACATGCCAAGCTTGCTGCTAAGAAGCAGCTGATTCACGCTTTTGAAGTTTTTTATTTATTTTTCAAATAGATTTACACTGTTTATTTATATAAAAATTAACTCCAATATTAATAGAATTTCTCGGGTGTCAAGCTTGCCAAAAGCCTGGGTGTTAAGTGGTTATCTGTGGAGTCTGATAACATGGAGGTCATCAATATGATTTATGATAATCAGGCTATTTGTCTTAATAACCGAAACCTTATCAAAGCTATTATAAGGCTTTGCCCTTCCTTTGAGTTCTTAAAGTTCAGACACATTTATAGGGAACAGAACCGGGTTGCGGATCGCTTGGCGGTGGCTGGGCATGAGGGGATGTTAGGTGTTACTACCCTTTCTGATCCTCCCATCTTTCTCTCTTCTCTTCTTTTAGAGGATAGGATTGGGGTTAGCCTTCCCAGACTGATCCCGGGTTAGTTTTCTTTGTTTGTTTGTTTTCCTTTCCTGTTTCTACCAAAAAAAAAAAATAGAATCTCAAGATCGGAACCATGTCAAGTCATCAAGATAAAAAAAAAACAGAAACGTATCTGAATCCATAACGTAATAGATTAAATGTTTGTTTGGTTATTCTTTTTGAGGGAAATCATAAAAAAATCTCATTTAGGGTTTGTATTTCCGTGTGTAATTTTATCTATTTTTACATATGTTTTATTTTTAAAAGGCATTATATCCATTTGGATTTTCAAACTAAAGCTTCAATGTTAATTATGACTCTAAACTATCAAAATCATCAATCAGGTTCCTGAACTAAGCAAAATTTATCGATTGAATCCTCGTTTTATCCTAAAATTAGAAACTGCGACTATTTGATATAGATTGTAATCATCTCTATGTTGGTTCAAAATGAGTTTAGAGAAGATGTTCTGAAACTGTTCAACCGAATAATTTTCGATGAAATCTCAATTGATGATTTTTGTTTAGAATGATGATTCAATTAATAATTTTTATTAGTTTAGAGACTTTGTTGAAGATTTTGATAGTTTAAAATTCTAATTGATTTTAAAACTTTAGTTTAGAGAACCAAATGGGTATCCTTTTTAAAATTTTGGTTTTCATTAAAAAAAATTAAGTTAATATATAATATAATATTTAAGTTGATTAAAATGATTCATTTAATTATTATTTCCAGAAAAGTTAATTAATTTGCAAGAAAGAAACCGGTTGAACACACACTTCTCACTTTAATTGATATCATACGTTTTAATTTGTATATAAATTACACTCACAATCTCATTCTCATTCTCATACGTTTTAATTTGTAGAGTTTCAATCTCTCTATGTTACTAGCTAGGTAGAATTTTAATATGTCTATACTTTATAGATTGTATTCCTATACAAACTCTTTTTGTTTCACTATAAATACAAAGTCTTGGAGCTAATCACATTTAAGGTGATTCAAACTTCTCTTTATCTCCATATTCTCTCTGTATATCAAACTATACATCCAACATGGAATTGCTACTATTCCCATTTGACAAGAAGAATTCTTTCGTTCTTCGATCACTATAGTAAGAAGTTGCGAAACAATCAATCATTAGTGTTCTAATCGCTGACATCATCGGTAAATATCCAGTGAACAGAAATTTTCCCCACGGATTTTCACTCAAACAAGGTGATGTTAAACTTTCAAACGCATTCGGTAATACATGAATAAAAGCTGTGGATGGAAGCACACCTGCTGCAAATGCCTTTACTATGAAAAATATATCCACGTTTGCAGCGGGTGTGATTCCATGCACCGCTTTTATTCATGTCTTACTCGATTCATTTGAAAGTTTGACATCGTGTTGTTTGAATGAAAACTCGTGGGGAAAATTTCTGTTTACTGGATTTGTAGCCATAGTGTCGGGGATTTGAACATCGATGATTAATTTTGCAACTTCGTATTATAGCGATCAGATAAAGAAAGAAGTAGGCGGACACCGACACTCATTTTCACAGACATTCTCATAGTGTTATTGATTCTATTTAGCACATGGTGGTAGAATTAGTTGACTGCACACCCTTAATTCCGTTAAAATGGTTAATTTTTCTTTACTCTCTACGGCACACTATTTTTTTATTCCCTCAGAGTTTCCCTTTTTTTGAAAAGTCAACCATTTTAACGGAATTTGAAAGTATTCAGTTAAATCACTCCGTCAATAGGTTCAAATTGATGACTTTAATATAGCAGTCTTGATCACATATATAGAATTTGCTCATTCACCATTAGATCTAGGCTTATTAGAATCCTAAAGTGGAGATTCAAAATATTATGAGTCTTAGATTTAATAAGCCTATATCTAACGGTGAATGAGCAAATTCGATATGCTCATTAAGGTGCATGTGAAAATTCTTGTTAATATAGAATAGGGATTGATTTGTTGATTTTAAAAGAAGAAAGATTTAATTGCATTCTCATGTATAGTATATGGTACAAATTGGATTTTAAGCCTTATTATTATTATTAGTATTAGTATTATTTATTATTATATTATAGATTACAATTGTAGATTTTGAAATTGGGGATTGTGAAACATTTAGTAGTAATATTATTAATTTCATTAGGAGCATCTCAAAATCCAAAACTATAAGACCATTAATTGATGTACTCACTTTTCATACATTCTTTAAAGGCCTAATGTTTCCACAACCCTTTAATTCGTGGAAATTGGTCATTTTATCCCGTCAACTCATCGAATGTCCTATTTACACACTTAACTCCATAAAAGTGATATTTCTCATCCCCTCAACTTGTCCATTTAGCACCCCAACTCATAGAATGTTCTATTTACCCCTTAACTCCATAAAAGTGGTATTTCCGACCCCTTACAATCCGTTATCAATGCCTAAATTGATACCTTTTTTAAACGTTAAACCTATATTGGTACTATTTTGTACGTAGAACCTAAATTGATACTTCTTCAAAAACCATAGGTCTATTTTGGTACCTTATCCCTACATAGTCTTTAACTTGTTTAACAAAATAAAAAGTTGATATTAAAAACAAAATATTTTCAAACTCATTTTAATAAGTCCGATTAATTTTGCACTATAAAAGGATAAGAAATACTACTTTTATGGAGTTAATGGCGTAAATAGGATCATAAGAGGTGAGAAATACCACTTTTATAGAGTTAAGGGGGGTAAATAGGACATTCAATGAGTTGTGAAGGGGTAAAATGACCAATTTGGACAAGTTAAGGGGGTGAGAAATACAATTTTTATGGAGTTAAGGGGGCAAATAGAATATTCGATGAGTTGGAGGGGCAAAATGATCAATTTGGACAAGTTAAGAGGGCTGTGGATAGGGCTGTCAATTAGTTGGGGATTCCCCATCTCCGTTGGAGACCCGACCTGTTGGGGATGGGGAATCCCCGTTTGTGATCCTCATGGGACGGGGATGATTTTTATTTTGTCCCCGATAGTCGGGGACGGCGGGTATGGTTATAAGTGTTCCATCCCCGTCCCCATCCCCGAATGTCCCCAACGGGGATACCCGACTAAATACCCGAATATCAAAAAAATAAACTATATAGGTGATTTAGATAAACTAAAAAAAGATTGAGTTGTAACCTGGTTGCTTTAAAACGGAATATATTCTAAAAATAAATTAAGATAAACTCTAACTAGGTTGGTTCAAAATTAAAACGGACCTATGCAATTAGGAGTAGAAATTATAAAATAAAAAAAAAATTGAAAGCTAATAAGTAATGCATGCACCCATGATGCGGATTCCCCGCGATGATGAGAATTTTAGATAATCAAAACCTCCGAAACCTTAAAAAAAGTAGAGAAATTAAAAAGTTAAACGGAGATGGGGAATCCCCGCGGGGATCCGGATTCCTCGCGGACGGAGATGGTAGCCAAAATTTTTCCCATATGTTATTCGGGGCGGGGACGAAGAATCCCCGATAGACCAGTGGTCGGGGATGGTTAATCCAATCCCCGTCCCGATCCGCCCCGTTTACAGTCCTAGCTGTGGAAGTATTAGGCCTTCTTTAAAGGATTAGGGCTGGGTGGATGGATTTTCTAGGTAAAATTAAGTCCTAGCTGTGGACTTAATTTTATTTATTTTTCTTCTAAAAAAATGTATTCCATGGGAAAATATATAATTTATAGCATGTATTCTCATTCTATTATGTTTAAAAGAGGTAGAAATATTATGAACCATTAAAAATACAAATGTTAATTGCAGTTGAAACATATAACAATACGGCGTTTGGTATTCTATTGGGATAGAGATAGGAATAAATGTTGGGATAGAGATAAGGATAAATGGTTGGGATAAAGATAAAAATATGATAGTCGAGAATTATTATTCAATGTTTGGTATGAGGGATATGGATGGGGATAAAATAATACATTTTACTATTTTAACCTTATTTAAACTATATAACATTAATTTGAGGGATACGATTGACTTTTCCATCCTATTAAAATCGCAGAAGCTTATCCCACCTCCTTATACCACCCCCTCCGGGTATAGGATTTGAGGGATAAGAAGCTTATCCCTCATCCGTCTCACTCTTCTATCTCCTAAACAAACACGAGATAACTTATCTCGTGTTTTTTATCCCTATCCCGCCTCCTATATCCCTTCTAACAAACACCCCCGTATATGTTAATTGAGTTTATATGTTCAAAACTGTTTTTTTTTTAATCACTTATTAATGTGTAAGAGAATAAAAGATCGTGGATTAATATGTCAAAATAAAAGTTCAAGATATAATGCACAAAAGAAAAAGAAAGAAAGATCATAGAACTAATAATGTTGTTCGTGTAAAGATCATTGTTCATTATATCTATGTATATAATTCAAGCGTGTATATACCTAAAAGTAATTAATAAATGAGATAAAGAGTCTGTTTGTTTTATCTACTGTTTGTTGTCGGAAAAAACCGTTTAAAAAAAACAGAGATTTTCTGCTTTTGTAAAATGCTACTTTTCAGGTATAAAAGACAAACATGATATCACTAACCAAACACTTAAAACTCTTCATTTTAAAGTGAAAAGGCAAATATGAGCATGAAAATGAGCAACCAAACACTCTCAAAGTATATATTTGCCCTTATGGTTATTAAAGGAGAGCATATTTAATATCCATATTTAAAATAAAGCAAAAAGCATCCTTAGGTCCATGATCTTTCATTTTTTGGTTCATTAAGCCCTTCATCTTTTATTTAGATACATAGGCCCCTAATCATTTTTTTTTGTCTCATTAAGCATTTGATGACCAAATTAGTAAGTTGTGAACATCCAATTCTATTAAAAATATGTTATTAACTTCATCTGTATTTGAAATTATTAAAAAAAATATATTTTTTACGGTTTGAATTAATGTTTGTAAAATTTTTCTATAGACACATTACACATCTAAAACTGCTTTCAAACAGTTTAAAAGTACAAATTTCGAATGCAGGTACAATGAATAACAGTCTGTTAACCGAATTTTTATGTTCACAACTTACTAATTTGGTCATCAAGGGTTTAATGAGACAAAAAATAAATGATAATGGACTTAATGTATCGAAATAAAAGATCAATGGTTTGATGAACCAAAAAATAAAAGATCAGAGGCCTAATGATGCTTTTTTTCCTTTAAAATGGTGAAATTTTAAATCTAATGTTTACCCGTACATACACTTTCCAGCATAATTAACGGAAAAGTTTACCCTATCGTTTTACATTTTTGGTCAATTTGAAAAATAATTCATCAGACTGTCTTTTCAATAATCAATCTTGTCATCTACGCTGTACGTGTGCGTTATTTTATTACCCATTAGTAATAGATCACAAACTTATATATGCACATGAAAAAAATTATAAACAAAAACAAAACAATTTATTGTTGCACAAAAAAATAAAAATTCAAATATTTAGTAAATTTAAAAATATATCTATCTCTAATTATATTATGAAACTACAAAAAGAAATACAAAAAATCTTTTTTTTTTTCAGAATCAACATATGCAACTGATGCAGATTACGGGAACAAATATTTGTGTTTTTCTAATAATGTCTAAAATTGACTATACTTGCCAATGTTGCAGGTAAAATTATATCACTTTAGACATTATAGATAAAAATTACTCTAGTTGTCAATATTAAGAGTATTTTGACACCTTATCCCGTATAATAAATACTTGCACTACTCCTCATCCTTCATATCCCGAGAGCAATTACGTCCGACTAATTAATTATAGCTAATTGTACACGCTTCATTTTAAATACGAGTCAACTTATATGAAGTGAAGTGGTATGTAACCCCCTTTAAATCGATTTAGAGAAATTGCACATTTAATTATCACATACGAAATAATAAACTTTTATCCCAATATTTCTAAATAATATCAAATTTACCTATATTAAAGAGAAAATTTGAACATACTAATTTACTGTAATTATAATTTTAGACTTTCTAAAATCAATTATATCTAAATTGTGCTATTAAAATAACACATTAAGTGAATGATCTACAAGATTATTTAGATAAAAATCAAAGATTATTTTTCTAGAAATTTCTTAACTAAACTAAAATTTAATAATATAAATCCTTAAATGAGATATAAAATAAAATAGATTTTGAATTGGTGATAATTTTGACTTGATAAAGCATTTTTAGATATTCTTTGTGTGAAATCGGGTCCCAAATGGGCCCAAGAAGGCCCATGAAAAGACATAGGTCCTAGCTAATCAGATTCGTGTACCGTACTAACCTACGAATCAAGCAATATAATAAACATGTTAATGGGTTGAGTCGGACCGGATCTAATTATGTTTTACCCTAGATTATCTTGTCCAATTCCAGCTCAAATTGCATAATATTTACATCAGTCTCGGGTTAACTAGGACAAGGTAAAAAAACTGACTTTCAAATCTAACCGAGTCTGTCCCACTAATATACATTAACATTAAAAAAATAATAAAATTAAAATTAAAATATAAATATGAAGAATAAAATAAAAATAGAAAGTTTTATTATTATTTATCTTGAACATGTCAAGCTTGCTGCTAAGAAAAGAACATGCCAAACTTGCTGTTTATTCACCAAAAAAAGAAGCAGCAGCTCATCATGCTATATATATACATACATGCTTTTAACTTTTTAATTTCATAAACTTATTTTGATTTTGAGATGGAAAACGGTGTCATTGTTGAGTCGGATGATGAAGATGGATACCGAGTTCAGATTCTAACTGTCTACAAAATTATAGTGTTACTATACGGATTGCTAACTAAGGTGCATCTCTATCTTGTAACAGACGATAATTTTATTTATTTATTTTTAATCAAACTCTCAATATTTAATTGATTACAAATGTAGGTTTTGAAATTGGGCATTTTGGTACGTCAAAAGACGATCAAACCATTAAATGTTTGCATCCGGATTTTATCAATTCTTTGAAGGATTGGAGATTGGTGGATCGATTTCGTAGGTAATTAATTGATTAATTAATTAATATTATTTTACTTTTTTCTTAATAATTAAAAAAAAAAGTATGTTTTATAATAATATAATGTATATTTAATTAAATAAAATATTAAATTGACAGGTAAATTTCCAAATCAGAGCTATGATGGTCAAGAGGGTTTTGTTTCTCCAACAACACCAATCGAAATAGCTATTGGTATTGGAATTTCTCAAAGATACAATATAGTCTGGCTGCACTCATTGTTCAAGGCATATTTGATGCAACATCGGGTGGAATCTTGATACATGTCCTTAGCTGACCTTTCCGCATCCGATTTTATGCATGCTAAAGTACATGCAAACAGAAAATTCCAATTCAGAGTCGATATATTTCTCTTTTTAATAAATTGAAAATAGAGTATTGTATAATATGTATTCATCCTAATATGTTTAAAAGAGACAGAAATAATAAGATAATTATAAGAAAAAGAAAGCACTTATATTAATTTTTAAAATTATAAGATAATTAAGCATATTGAATTGTTAAAGACCTGAATTTAAGAATAAAATAAGAAATATGTGAAGAAAAACTTTCTAACTTGTAAATAATTATTTTTCACCTAATTTTCTCATTTATGGATATATTTTTCTCATTTTTTTAGTGTGTTTATAACGAAAATAGTCATGATAAAAAGATGATATTGAATTGGAAGGCCAGAGTAACGAGTTGTCGTAAAAAAAACGTATGGGGGTAAAAAATATATACTAGCATGCAATACGAAATAAGATTTTTACAGTCTTCCTATCACCATATTACACATCAAAAATGTATTTTGAATTGTTAAAAATATAATTTTTGGTTTACCGATGAAATGAATAACACTATCTTAGTCAAGTTTTATGTTCAAAACGGGCTTTTTGTTTTTGTAGTTATTGGCTAATTGTGAAAAAAAAGACCATAGGGTTAATCTTTCCAAATAAAAGTTTAATGGCGTAATACGAAAAAAAAAAATTTGAAAGATCATGAATCTCATAATACTTGTTGTGTCTGAATAATTGTTCCATTATATTTATGTAAATAATTCAATGTCTATAGACCTAAAAGTAATTAACAAATGAGATGCATGTATAACCTTATGGTTAAACATATAAAATAATGCAATTTTAAATCTAATAATATTTACCGTTAGTACGCTTTCAAGATTTCAAGCACAATTAATGAAAACTTTTTTTTATGTGTATAATTTCATGCCCTAACTTTTAGCATTCTGACAAAGGTTTGAAATTAATAAAAAAAATCCACTTGAAATTGCACCAACCGTTCGGTTTAAGCTTCATTATCTTCTACTTAGAGGCTCAATCTATTCTCCCCAATAACTATAGAGCTACATTTGCATCTTATCTCTTAAATGTTGTTCCTATAAGATTTATAGCAGATTCAGATATGCTGATAATTATGATTATTGACGAATTTTAAACTATCACCAGCAAATGTTTCCGTAAGTAATTACGAATTTTCTTGTAGTGAAATATATGTGAACATTACTTTTAATTTTTATATATTAATTTTAAGAGTAAATAATTATAACATCCTTATGTTTTTGCTTAACACGCTAGTAAGTCTATCATATTATTATAAGGTCCTTAAGTTTTATCTTAATCAATTGTTTAGTCCTTCCATTTGTTTTTGTAAATGAACGTCCAAAATTGCCTCTAGTTATATACATAAAATTGCCCCTACTTATATACATAAATTTTTTTTATCTTTTAATTTCAAATTTAATCTAATTAATTTTAATAAAGTTTTTGAACTACATATACACCGAAATGAATATAATTGAAAAAATGTATAATTAATTTTCTTAAATTATAATTTTTTTTCTTATTTTTTAATATAATATCTTTAAACTAACATTAAATATTTTTATAATTTTTTTTAAAAATCATATATTTTTTTCTTCATTCGTAAAATTTATTAGAATTGTAAAACCTTTTTACAATGATAGTCTTATTCCTATTTTAATAATTTTTGAAATATTTTTCATTCATTTGTTAGTCAATAAATTTTACATTATTAAATTAAAGGTCTATAATTATATAAAAATTAATAAATCAATTACTCTATAATGGAGAGATTGTGATTATATAGGAAAAAAAGAAAAAAAATATAAAATAGAAAAAATAGATGTTTTATTATTAAATCATAAAGTAAATGGTAATTTTGGTATTTTAAAATTTATTTAGTATAGTTTGACTATTGATCCAAACGTAAGGACTAAGGAGTTAACAAAAACAAAAAATGGAGGACTATATAATTATTTCTAAAAACACAGGAAGGAACTAAGTAGCGTATTCGGTAAAAATACAGAGACCTTACACTACAAAAAAAAAGAGCATTTACCGACGGAATTTAGCTTCTGTACGGTTGTTTCTGTCGCTATAGACTTTAGCGACGGTTTTTAAAACCGTCGCAGAACCGTAGCTACAACAGGCGTTGCTACACTAGCGACGGTTTTTGTGAGGCGTCGGGGTAAGTTTCGATAGGAACGGTTTGGTTGTAGCGGTTTTGTGGCGGTTTTGAAACAGTTTTGAATTTTTTACCGACGGTTTTGCGACGTTTTACCGACGGTTTTGGACATTTTACCGACGGTTTTACAGCTAGACTTATAAACCTCCTTTGGGCCATTTTTTTTAATTATTTTTATTTTATATAAATATTTCAATACTTTTTATAATAAAATATATAATTACAAAATATTTTTAATGAATCAATTCAACTAAATTTTTTATCCAAAGATTAAGAACATACTTTCATATATTATGTAATGGAGTCAATATTCATTTCCCATACAATATAATCCAAAATTGTCAAATTGATATAACTGCTACAACAATTATCAAAACTAATTCATTACAAAAACGTTTCACTACGCTGTAAATTAAAATCTCTGAGAATTCCCTACTTGGAGAAGCCTTCTTCACTTCTGCAATCAAACCTGAAACTCCAGTTCGAATATAAACTTTCCTTAAGAGCTCCAATAAAATCTCTGGCCGGAGGAGCATTGTCTAGAGAATTTTTCATAGCACAGAGAGACCTTCTCTGTTTTAACTGGAAAAAAACCACCATTAGCCATGATCAGTTATCGAAAATCCATTATTTCATACCCAATTAGTACATAACATAAGACTCCAATAGGAAAAGACGTGAGATGACATTTGGTAGTCCAAGTTCATTATAAAAAGGGCAGCCCGGTGCACAACGCGTCCCCGCTGAGCGAGAGTCCGGGATGTTATTCTGCAGTTATACGTACCTCTTCGGCAAACCAGACTCAAGGATGTGTGCTTCCCTCAAGGACTCCAAATCGACCTGAACATAAAGGCGCATAATGAATTAGAACATAAGGTAAAATAACATCACATGTTTTGAATTGTTGACAGCAAGAGATTTGGCAATAAAAAGTTTCCATCTCATGCAACCAATTTACAAAATATCAGGTTCACTTACATTTAGCTTTACACTTATTCCATGATTCATTGCACTGTAAACTTCAACATACAAACGTCACATTGTTGATAAACTGATTTAAAGAGATATAAAAGGAAATTGAAAACTGATTTAATTGGGCTTGCTTTTTATCCTTAGTGCCAAGTTTGCTGTAAAAGAAAGTACAGATAATAAACTGATTTAAAGAGATATAAAAGGAAATTGAACCTAAAAACTCAATCAAAATAAGGGAGACCATTATTAGATAGAACCAATTCTTAGAACATGAGAAAATTTCTAATGTTTGGCAAATATGTACTATATAAACAAATCAATCTAACATCTTGAAAATGTTTACCTGAAACGCTTACCTGAAACGCTTGGTCTTGTGTCCTGCTCAGGAGATAAACTTGAACCATTAGTAGTTTCATATAAAAGCAATTTATGTGTAAATGTTTCAACATACTATAAGTTCATATAAGGTATTTGTTTAACATGAAATATGATAGCTATGGAGCAAACCTGGAGGAATTGAAAAAAGGATCAGAACCTTTGCCTCCTCTTCCAATCACTTAAAGGGAACCTAAAACCTGTCGACCAAACAGAAACGATAAAATTACTAAGGTTTTAGAGAACCGGAACTTGCCTTAAATTAGTTGAAGTCGTTCCATAATGATATGTTGAAGAAAAGAACAGAATGCAAGAGGAAAATCACATGCCACTACCTAAAATTAATCTCAATCAAAGATGCAAGAGGAAAATCCTTCATGAAGAAAACAGTTGAGATTATAATTATAATTGTTCACCCTAATTTTAATTGCTTATGCTACATAATATATAATAATGAAATAAAATATGAATTTGACAAGGAAAATTAAAAAAAAAAAAAGATTATGTAGTTATATACATGGGCTAAGTGAAAATTTAGATCAAGCATATAAAATAATAGAAATTTAATTCTTATGTTTTCAAACAAAATCAATTTTATCTTTATCTAAAAAAAATTTTAAACAAACTGATTTTGTAATATTTAACTATCATATCAGACATTCTAAATAATTTTATTAATAAATCAAATTAATTTCATAAATTTTTTAATTATATTATTAATATGGTAAACATATTAGGTATTTTGACAAAAAAAAAATTTGTTATAGCTTATATGCGATAAGTATTTTAACAGGGTTTTTTTTTTTTTGGTATAATTGTGTTAGTAACAAACTAAATATCTTAAACATTTGATATTTGGAAGGTTCGATGTGTAGTTAAATAACCGTTAAACTAATATTTTCAATTTTTTTTATATATATCTAAAATTGATCTTATTTGAAAATGATAGAAATAATTTTGTATTATTTTATAAGTTAAGACTAAATCTACAAGTATTTAAAAAACGTTTGGATCATTTGACCCTTATTTTTATATAAATATTCATAATTCATTATAAAACCAATTCCAATTGCAGTTAGAAAAATCATTTCTAGACATTCATGGCGGTGCAAAATGGGCCCAAGAAGGCCCAAGTTGGGATAATAATAATAATAATAATAAATAAATAAATAAATTAATTAATTAATTAAATTAGAAGTAAAAGTTTAATGGGCCACCAACAAATGATGGTAGATTGCAAATGCATATGGTGTTGTATATACATTTCAAAGGCCATAAAATATTAAATACCAAAAAATAGATGTAAATCAGATTTGAAATTTTTATCCTATATATACAGTTATTTTTTTAGTTTTTAGAAACAAAAAAATTAAACAGTTTCATATATTTTATTTGATACTAAAAACACTTAATTACTTGACATTTTAACAAATTTCTTATAAATATTAGATAACGATAAATGGTTATTTTAATCATGACTAATATGTAACTTAAAAAAAAAACTAGCATGGGGTGTATATTTTCTCTATTAACACATTAGACACATTTAAAACTAATTTCTCTATATTGACCAAGTTTGTTCAAAGCTGGTTTTTCTAAGTACGTTCCTAATGTGACAAAAAAAATTTGTGAATTTAATGTATTCAAATAAAATATCAATGATATAATGTAAAATTATGTTTTTTTAATATGAAATTTGATGATTGTCCACCCTCCAAACTCCAGCTATCTAATAATGCTTGAAACTACACATCGTCTGTCAGTTAAAATAGTCAGTTTTTTTTAATTAGGTTTGAAATAGCACCAAAATAGCAGCAACGGATAAACATTAAGTTTAAGATTGCATTGTTTTATATATAGAAGTTCAATCTGGTCTCTTCTAATAATCATATAGTCAAATTTATATTTTATCCATTAAATATAATTTCTACCGGGTTTATACCAACAGATTCAGATCTACCGATGATTCGTTCATGATCATGATCACAGACCGATTTTAAGCTATTACCAACTAATGTTTCCATAGGTGATAGTGAATTTTCTTGTAGTGAAATATAAGCAACATATTACTCATTATGTTTATATATTAATTCTAGGATAAAGTATACAAAAACTGTATATGGTTTGTTGTATTTGTAAACATAGATTTGTATTTTAAAAGTTTGCAAATAAAGATTTCTAGTATGTTTTTTTTACAAAATAAAATATTTAAAATTACACTGCTAAGTTCTGATGATTATAGTGAATGCCAATTTTATTTTTATTTTTAAAAATAGTTTTACATGACAAAACACACGCCATAAAACAAAGCTCTCTAAATCGAAATTATAAATCACATAATGGATATTTTACATTTTACTAATTTGACAGTTTATGGACTAAATTGATGTTTAAGTTAATTTTACACAGCTCCAATTCGATTTTGGATGTGTTTGGTCAATATGTAAATATAATCTAAAAATAAAAATAAAAATGTTATTAATTTATAAATAAAATGTACCATAGACCCATGTCCATAGATGAGGGTGTGCAAGGAGTCCTTCTGCACAACCCCCAAAATTATAAGGGCTCTAAACTTTAGGACGTGTTTAGTTAAATATAAATATTAGCTTAAATTAAAAAGAAAAATATAATGTAATAAGATCTATATCTAATTTACTATATTGAGTATGCATGTGATTTAAATATTGAACCATTCAAAATTTATACTCTTTCAATTCATTTATTTCTCTTTATATTTTCTCAATACAAAATTCTTTTAAATACCAAAGCTCGGGTAAAAATTTAGCACATGACCCCAAAAAGTTTAAGACGAATCTGCACAGACATTTATTTATATTTTTTTTTCCTTTCTGAAAAGATTTATAAAGTTTTAGACACATACCTGTGTTTACAAATTGGACAAACCATAATCATTTTGTTTTTCATTTTTTCCTTAATTCTAATTACTTTTGCTATAATATATAATGTATAATAATTAAATAAAATATAGAGGGAATAAGCACCAATTTTGATCTTAATATTTTTACAGACTTGCAGATTTGACCCAAACATATGAAATTGTATAAATTCAATTCTACGTTTCCAAGCAAAATCAATTTTATTTCTATCTAATTGAAAATTTTGAACGGACTCATTTTACCATTATTTAACTGTAAAATCAGACCTTTCAAATTATTTTATCGATTTCGTAATTTTTTATAGTTTACTTTTAACTATATTAGTAACACAGTAAATATTTTAATTTATATGTGACAGACTTAGTTATTAGCATTTCAACAGGTTTTTCGTAACTATATTAGTAATGCATTAAATATTTATACATAAATGATATTTGGAATGTTCAATATGGTAGTCGAATAACAGATAAATCAATTTTTCAAAATTAGAGTAATATAAGACTAAAATTGATCTTACTTGAAAATGTTAAGGTTTAATTTTTGCAACTTAATGCTAGTCATAAATATTTGGGTCAAATACAGAATATCATAATTAACTATAAAATTACAACTAAGTCATATCACTAAATTTAATTTTTAATGTCACTATTCTCTATATATTATGATTTTACACCATAATTTAAAAATTATAGACTCCAATTCATAAATCATAAACCCTAAAAAATATATTATAGACTTCTAATTTATAAATTCTAATTCTTAAAATATATTAAACGTACTGATTTTACTAATTTGACATAATCCACAATTGTGACTTGACATAGTTGTAAATAGTTGAAATATGAATTTTTGTGTAATTTTTCCTAAATATTTATAAGTCATTATAAACTAATTCCCGTTGATGGGCTTGAGAAAGCATTTTTACACATTGGGTCCCAAATGGACCCAACAAGGCCCGTGAAGAGGTGTAGGTCCGTTGTTCTTGTTGAGATAATTATAATAAGGGTAAATAATTTATTAGTCCTCACCTTTTTACATAATAAACTGTTTAGCCATTTTATTTTGAAAAATATATTATAAGGTCTTTATCTTTTATCAATATTAATAATTTAGTCCTTTTATTTATTTTTTCGATTTTTAACCAAACATATCTAGCTTCAGGACAACCATAGTACGATATAAAATGATTCTATTACTCTGTTATTTTCTAATTGTCTGTTTATACAAAATATAGCGGCTAAAAATCTAAAAAATAAATAGACAGAAGGACCAAATGATTAATAATAATAAAGAATATGGACTTTATAATTGTTTTTCAAAATAGAAGGATTAAACAATGTTAGGTAAAAATGAGGGGAATAATAAATTATTTACCCTTATTATAATAATAATAATAATAATAATAATAATTATTATTATTATTATTATTATAAAATTAATTATAAAAAAATCAGATGTCAAAAAGATGTTGCAGAGTGCAACATATATTTTACCAAAAAAAGGGTAGGTTGCAAATGCATGTTTGATGCATTTGAAAGTCTATATATATGCAGACTTATTTTGAAACTCTATAATAATTCATACTCTCTTTTACTTTCCAACTATGGAAGATGTTGAATCTCGTTTCGAGGTGGAAAACGATGTTGTTATTGAGTCGGATGATGAAAACGAAGGATGTGGAGATGAAGACCGTGTTCAGATTTTTGAGGTGTTGCTATACGGATTGCTAAATAAGGTGCAACTCCTACTCGAGAGATAATTATTTTTAATTGTCTTTTTCCTATCGGGTAACTATTAGATATTTTATTTAGAGTTATTTTTAATACCTATTACGATAATAACTAGTGTTTATATTTGTTTATAATATGTGTTCATAATCCTAATTAAATTATAACTCATGTATTCTACTATATGTATATATATATATAAAGCTTTGTGCTCAGCCCTAGTTGAGGGAAATTCTTTAACCTAATATACTTTCTATTTTCACATTACGTTCACAGCTCCACTTGGAAATATTTGTCGATAAGCTGTATGATATGCCCATAATCTATGGCTACGATGTCGTCAACGGGCTTCCCAAACCTCAACGACTCAGAATTTCCATGTTCCAGAAACATTGGGTAATTCTTTGTTCTTTTTTTATTCTTTCTTCCTGTTCTTTTGACTTTTTCACTTTTTCATGCATTTGCATTATTATTTAAGTTGAGGGTATGGGATGATGAGAAAATGAAAGGTCTAATATGGACTTAGAAATTACAGATTCTTTAAAAGGAGAGAGATTGAAAGTTGTTTAGAGAGAAGAGTTAGAGAGAGAAAGAGAAAGATTGAGAGAGGTTGCAAGGAAGAGGATAAGGGTATTTACAGGTTGTTTAAAAATTACAGATTCTCTATAATCTCTATCAGCTCTGAGCTTCTACAAAGCTTATGGAGCTGGTCTAACCGACATGAATATGGCCTACAACTACTCAAAGTTGCTCTCTTTATGTCAGGAAAGAACGACGGACGGTGTTATTGCAGGACATGTCAGATGTGGCTTGATGAAATCCATTGTATCAATATCTTCTGATTTGATGCATGATTTCAAGACAGGTCATTTAACACTCACTTCGCCTCATTCGATGCCCGTTAGCCAGTCAAATCGGAACAGAATTATGCTGCTTGCTAGGCCCTGATGGTGGAACTGGCATTTTTGGGGGGAAGAAAGTGGCCCCCTTTTGCGGCAGGGTGGGCAGCATCGCTTTCCCTCGTGTAGCTATAATGCCATTCAGAAACAAGACAAGAAGAAGAAAAAAAAAGCAGTATCTCGATTGTCAAAGAGTATAACAAGGTAGACGGAAAGCCTGATTGCTCAAGTTATTTCTCAAATTGTTTCTCAAATTTATCCAATTTATCAACGTTAGGGATAAAATTGCACCATTTTAGACGTTAGAGGTCAATTTACTCCTGACCCAAAACGTTAGGGGTATTTTTGCACCTTAACCCTTAAATGTAATAAAAAGTTAAGAGTTTGTATTCATATGAAAATTTGTATTTAATTTCATAGGCTTTAAATTGTATGTAAATTTGTGTTTGTATGTAATTTGTATTTTTAATTTAAATTAGACTCATTTTTATTTAATTTCATAGGTTTTTATCGAGCCGAGCTTTTATTTGATATTCAATTTAGTTTTATCTTTAATAATATATGTATTTATTATTGATATTATTATTATTATAAGCTTATTAATGTCCAATATTATCATTATAATTATTTTAAAGTTTAATATCATCACTATTGTTAAGTTCAGTAACATTCAGTTCAGTTCAATTCAGTATTCAATAGCATTCAGTTAAGTTAAGTTCAGTAGCATTCAGTTTAGTTCAATTCAGTTCAGTTTTTTTCAGCGATAAAAATATATAGCCTAATTCCACGAAACTTAGTTTATTAATAACAAAATCATCAAACCCTACATTTTATTCCTCCAGTAGTTCATTTCCCTAGATTTTGGTAACAACATACACTAGCCGAAACACATAAACCAAATTTTTATACACTGATTATAGATAACAAAAAAAAATAAGGATTAATTACAAAAAAGTACCCTGTGGTTTGGCCGATTTGCGATGTAGTATCTGTGATATTTTTTTTTTTTGCAAACGCAATCCCGTGGTTTGCAAAATTTTGCATTTGAGTTCACTTTGTCAGAATTTGATCGATAACGACTTCGAAATGAAAATTTTCAACAGTTAAATGATATTTTAAACAACTTTAATTTTTCAACTTTTTAGGTTTGAGGTCATTTATGTGTTGTTTTTTTTATGAGAAAGAAAGATAATGTTTAGAGAGAGAAAACTCAAAAAATGATGATTTTGAAAAATTAAGAATATGGTTCCATAGTAAATATGATACCAAAAAAGTTTAATTCTTGAAAAATTCATTTTGAGGTCGTTATCGGCTAAATTTGGCAAAGTAAACAAAACATGTAAAATTTGGCAACCATAGATTTGTGTTTGCAAAAAAAAAAAAAAATACCACAGATACTACATCACAAATCGACCAAACCACATAGTACTTTTTTTTTTATATAATTACCCCAAAAAAATTAGAAGTAAAAAAGATGTCGCAGCACGTTTTTTACCAAAATAAAAATAAAAATGGGCCACCAATAAATGGTGTTAGATTGCAAATGCATTTTGAATGTGAGTGAAAAGAGAGGAAAAATGTGAGGAACAGAGAATGAGAAAAAATATTTTAAGGAGATTATTAAGTAAAAGAGAAAAATAATATATAGTATTTTCAGAAAGTATTTTGGTTGTTACAATAATAAATTTCTTCTTCTCTTAGGGACTTAAGAGAAATTGACCAAACCACATAAATATGGTTTTGAGTTAGTTTATAATTTCCTTTCCACATATTAAACTTGTCTAATCACTCAAATCTGATGCGGGGCATCTCTTTCTGGGATTGGGTCCGTACGAAGGAAGTCGGAGGAAGAACAAAGCATGAGCAATAAGCGAGTAAAGAGAACAAAACAGTTCCACACAACACACCAGCAGCTCAGACACGCTCCGCGTGTATTAAAGCACGCTCCGCGTGAAGGAAGGTTTGATCCGGAGAAGAGTTCAGCAGCCAATCCACGCTCCGCGTAGATTTGGGCACGCTCCGCGTGGAATGAATACTGATCCGGAGAGAAGTCCAGGAGGTCACATACGCGGGGCTTGGATTAGGCACGCTCCGCGTACGCGTACCTTCATTTTAAGGAACTTGCTTCTTACTCCAGCTTCCTCCGTAATTACAATCATGCCACTCCTTATTTACAACTCATGTCACTCCTTATTTACCATCCATGTCATCCCTTTATATTTAACCCAATTTATCATTATCTTGGTATTTTAATTAGTTATGTTCTTTACCCTTTATTGTAATTTAGCAATTAGGTTTTAGATGATATAAATTTATCTCTTTCATTGTAATTGCTTAACTTTTTATCAATCAATATTATATCTTCTTCGTTGTGAAGTTTGTTAGTGTTTTCACCTTCAACAATGAGGATTTCATTATTCCTATGGATTTAGTCCATAAATTGGGATTAACTCCTTCAAGTTTATCTTGAGAAGAAATATCTTTGTTAGTTTACGATTAAAACTAACACGTCCCGAAACCGATCTGTATCAAAATCTCATCTCAACCGTACTAGTCAAGAGTAATTTTACTTTTAAAATCAATATGTTAGGTTAATTTGAGAAATAATTCATGAAACCATCTTCTCAATCGTGAATTTTGTAATCTCCATTGTACATGTACTTTATTTTATACGAGTTACATACAAAATATTTAAAAATTCAAATATTCCGTCAAATTTATAGATATATTAATCACAATTCTATTATGAAATTAAAAAAAAAAGAAAAAAGTCTTAAAACCAACTGATATGTAACTGATGCATAATACGGGAATGAAATATCTTTGTTTTTATTAACGATGTTTGAAATTGACCCAACTTGCAACGTTATGGATAAAATTACTCTTGCCTATCAACGTGAATGATAAAATTGTACCATTTTACATGTTAGGGGTATAATTATACGATTTTAGGCATTAGGGGTTGGGCAATAGGAGTTGGGCTTCTGGTTCTCGAAAAAGTAATTTTTCCTTTTCAATCGAAAACAAATATATTCTTTATAGTAGATCCGTTGTAAACTTTTCGGAGGCTCTATGCTGAATTTTTATCGGACACTTGGTATTTAATAGAATTTTGTATTAAAAAAATATAAAAAGAAATGAATGAATTAGAATGGTTGAATATTTAAATCACATGCGTATTCAATATTTACATTATATTAATTTTTTATTTTCAATTTAAGTTAATAATATTTATATTTAACTAAACAAGTCTTAAATTTTGGGACCCTTATAATTTCGAGGTTTGTGCGGAAGGGCTCTTTGCACACCCTCATCTACCGCCTTAATTCATAGTAAAGGCTGTTAAGTAACGTGTCTTCTTGTTTGAAGTAGTCTTTACTGTTAACAATAAGTTCCTAGAAACTAGGAATAAGTTAGAGTTTGATTTGGTCTTTGTTGTAATCACGTTTCCTGTATATATGGGATACGTTAGTTTCTGTTTTTGGATTTCTGTTCACTGTAAAGCTATTTAAAGCTTCCTCAGTTTACATTCTAAATAACAAATACTCTTTGCATTGTGTTGCAATTTGTCTATTGTGTTCAATATTTATCATTTGGTATCAGAGCCAGAACAGGCCTGATTGAGAGAGAAGAGTGTGAGAGAAACACGAGAGAAGAGTGTGAAGAGATGGCAGAAAGCAACAATAATAATGGTTTTGTGCAACCAGCTATCCCAAAATTTGATGGCTTCTATGAACATTGGGCAAAATTGATGGAGAATTTCCTTCGAGCAAAGGAATTCTGGAGCCTAGTAGAAGACGGAATAACAGAGATTCCAGCAGGAAGAGAGCCATCAGAAGCAGAGACTAAAGTTATTGCAGAACAACAATTGAAAGATAAGAAGGTGAAGAATTATCTCTATCAAGCCATTGACAGAGAAATTATGGAAACCATTCTGAACGATGATACATCCAAGCAGATTTGGGACTCGATGAAGCAGAAATTTAAAGGGTCAACAAGGGTTAAAAGAGCACAACTTCAAACCCTAAAAACTGAATTCGAAATTCTGAAGATGAAAGAAGGGGAAAGTGTCAATGCCTATTTTGGAAGAACACTCTCAATTGCCAAGTGGATGAAATCATGTGGTGAAAGTCTCAAAGAAGCTGATATCACAGGAAAGATTCTTCGATCCTTAGTTCCAAAATTCAACTACGTGGTATGTTCAATTGAAGAATCAAATAATGTTGATGTTTTAACTGTGGATGAACTCCAAAGCAGCCTTTTAATTCACGAACAAAGGATGAAAGGATCTGTAGAAGAAGATCAAGTATTGAAAGTTACACATGAAGACCGAAGTGGACGAGGCAGAGGCACGTTTAGAGGTCGAGGAAGAGGCAGAGGCAGATCGTTCTTTGACAAATCTGCTGTTGAATGCTATAAATGTCACAATTTGGGACATTTTCAGTATGAATGTCAAAATTCAGAGAAACGGGCTCACTATGCTGAGATTGATGATGAAGATGAGATGTTGTTAATGGCGCAAGTTGATCTCAAGCAAGACAAAAGGAAAGGGATCTGGTTTCTTGATTCTGGATGTTCGAACCACATGTCAGGAAACAAAGAGTGGTTCACATGACTTGATGAAGTTTTTAAGCATTCTGTTAAACTTGGGAATGATTCCAAGCTGATGGTGATGGGGAAAGGGAGTATCAAGCTCGAAGTTGGAGGCCAAATCCAAATTGTGAGTGATGTTTTATATGTACCTGAATTGCGTAATAACCTGCTGAGTATATGTCAATTACAAGAACGAGGAATCACCATTCTTATCAAACATGGAGTGTGCAAGTTATATCATCCGACCTGTGGTGTTATAATGAAAAGCGAAATGACAGCAAACAAAATGTTTGTAGTTATTGCAAACATTTTCATGAAATCACCTTCTTGCTTCAACGCACAAATTGAAGAATCGAGTGAAATTTGGCATCAAAGATTTGGGCATCTGAGCTATAAAAATCTAGCATTGCTGCACAACAAAGAGATGGTTCGAGGGCTGCCAAACATCAAAACCCCAACAAAAAAATGTACAAGTTGCATGATGGGAAAACAACACAGAGTAGCCATTTCAAAGAAGAGTAATTGGAGAGCCACAAAGAAATTACAGCTCATACACTCAGACATTTGCGGTCCTATTTCGCCTGCCTCCTACAGTTAAAAGAGGTACATATTAACATTCATAGATGACTTTAGTCGAAAGCTGTGGGTTTATTTTCTGAACGAAAAGAGTGAAGCTTTTGTGACTTTCAAAAATTTCAAAATAATGGTGGAGAAAGAGTGTGGTCTATCAATGTGCAGCTTAAGAACAGATAGAGGAGGAGAATTCAACTCCAAAGAATTTTCAAAATTTTGCAAAACACAAGGCGTAAGAAGACAGCTTACTACAACGTATACGCCTCAGCAAAACGGAGTTGCGGAGCGTAAAAACCGTACAATCCTCAATATGGTGAGATGCTTGCTTGAAGAAAAACAAATACCCAAAATTCTTTGGCCAGATGCTGCGAAGCGGACATTTCACATTCTCAATCGGAGTCCCACTACCTCTGTGAAAAATAAAACTCCAGAAGAATGTTTGAGTGATTTGAAACCTAACATTGAATATTTCAGGGTCTTTGGCTGCATTGGAAATGTACCTGTACCTGATGCTAAGACATTGAAGTTAGATGCAAAAAGTCAGAAATTAGTCCTGATCGGCTATAGTGTGGAGTCCAAAGGATATAAGCTGATTAATCCTTTCACAAAGAAAGTAACCATCAGCAGAGATGTCATCTTTGAAGAAGATTAAAGATGGGATTGGGCAAAAACAAAAGAGGAGACTACTGATGTACTTGATTGGGGAGAAGAATATGAAGAAGCCCACAATCAAGGAGATGAAAGTGAAGAAGAAGCAGATTTAGATGAAGAAAATACAGCAGATGTGGATGAAGACATGACCTCCAATGACGCAGAAAATTCAAGCTCCAATAGTGATGTTCCAAATTCAGCAAGTTCCAGCTCTAACTCACTGAATTCCAGCTCCAATAATACCTCTAATTCATCTTTCTCAATCAGAGAACGAAGAGCTCCTGCCTACTTAGAAGATTACACAAGTGGAGAAGGATTCTCTGAAGATGGGGTACAAAACTTTGCTCTATGTATATCTGCTGATCCCATTTTCTATGAACAAGCAGCAAAATTGAAGAAATGGAGGGATGCAATGGATCTTGAAATCGAAGCAATAAAGAAAAATCAAACTTGGGAACTTGTAAAGGCTCCTTTGGAAGTGAAGGTGATAGGTGTCAAGTGGGTGTATCGAACCAAACTGAATGAAAATGGAGAGATTGACAAATGTAAAGCACGCCTTGTGGCAAAAAGGTATGCTCAAGAAAAGGGAATTGACTACAATGAGGTCTTTGCACTAGTAGCACGATGGGATACTATTCGCATGGTAATTGCAGTAGCAACAAAAAATGGTTGGAAGTTGTTTCAACTAGACATTAAAAGCGCATTTCTGCACGGAGAACTCAAAGAAGACGTCTACGTCGCTCAGCCACAAGGCTATGAAGTTAAGGGAGAGGAGAACAAAGTATATAAACTAAACAAAGCTCTTTATGGATTAAAGCAAGCTCCAAGGGCGTGGTTTAGTAGAATTGAAGGATACTTTGTCAAAGAAGGGTTCGAAAGAAGCTGCTGTGATCCTACCTTGTTTGTAAAACAGGAGAACAACAAGATTCTAATTATAAGTCTCTATGTTGATGATCTTGTTTTTACAGGCAATGATTTGATTATGATACAAAATTTCAAAAACTCTATGAAGAATGAGTTCGAGATGACTGATCTAGGAGAAATGAAGTATTTCTTGGGAGTGGAAGTTCATCAAGGAGTAAATGGAATTTTCATCAACCAGAAGAAATATGCCAGTGAAATGCTTGAAAAATTCGGGATGAAAGGGTGCAATGGAGTCAGAAATCCAATTGTTCCAGGAAACAAACTATCAAAGGAGGAGGAAGGCACTCAAGTAAATGGAACCTTGTTCAAGCAGATTGTTGGAAGCTTGCTATATATGACTGTCACAAGACCAGATTTGATGTACAGTGTATGTCTCATAAGCAGATTTATGTCAAAACCAATGGAGATACATATGTTAGCAGCTAAGAGAATCTTGAGATATATTCAAAGTACTGCTGATTTTGGCATTGTTTACAAATGAGGCTGCACAACTGAGTTCATGGCATATACAGACAATGATTATGCTGGTGATATAGATGATCGAAAGAGTACATCAGTATATGTTTTCGTATTAAGTGGAGGAGTTGTAGCTTGGGCGTCCAAGAAGCAACCTGTAGTGAGTCTGTCAACTATGGAGGCAGAATATATTGCTGCTGCCTCATGTGCGTGTCCATGTGTCTGGATGCAGAGAATTCTGAAACAAATTGAAGGTATAAAAATTGACTATGTGAAGGTTCTTTGTGACAATTCTTCTACTATTAAACTTGCAAAGAATCCGATACTTCATGGGAGAAGCAAACATATTGATGTACGATTTCATTTTTTAAGAAATCTTGTAAATGATGGGTCAATTAAAATGGAATATTGTGGCACGAATGAGCAAGTTGCAGATATCATGACAAAACCGTTAAAGCTTGATCAATTTGAGAAGCTTAGAGAAGCACTTGGTGTTCGAAGCAGCTTGGGTATAAACTAACTTGCTTTAAGCAAGTTTAGTTTAGGGGAGAGTTTTGTTAAGTAACGTGTCTTCTTGTTTGAAGTAGTCTTTGCTGTTAACAATAAGTTCCTAGAAACTAGGAATAAGTTAGAGTTTGATTTGGTCTTTGCTGTAATCACGTTTCCTGTATATATGAGATACGTTAGTTTCTGTTTTTGGATTTCTATTCACTGTAAAGCTATTTAAAGCTTCCTCAGTTTACATTCTAAATAACAAATACTCTTTGCATTGTGTTGCAATTTGTCTATTGTGTTCAATATTTATCAAAGGCGAACATAAAACACCAAGTTGATAAAGTTATTTGTAACGTTTTGAAGTCCAAACGGTCAGTTGCAATTTTTGGATAACTTTAAAAAGTTGAAGATGTATTAAACCTTAATTTTAAATGAAAAGAAACTTGATGGAAATACTGAAATACACTAATGTTGATTTGTATCAAATTGAAAGTATTTTTATTATTGTGGTGAAGCTCTTAGTCTAGTGGTTGATAGCTTACCTATGATTGGGAGGTTATGTGGGTTCGTATCACATCCGGATCTGGTGGGGATTTTTCTTTTTTCTTTAATGTAAGCACATTATGCACAAATTTAAAAAAAAAAAATAAAAAAAGTATTTTTATTATTTATCTTCAACATGCCAAGTTTGCTGCTAAGAACATGCTAAGCTTGCTTTTTTCAACAACTTCGAAATACATATATACATGCGTTTGAGATTTTAAACTTCTAAACCTACACCTTTATTTTTAATTTCTAAACATATTTTTTACTTTACAACCATGGAAGATGCTGATTCTGGTTTCGTGGTGGAAAACGGTGTCGTTGTTGAGTCGGTTGATGAAGATGAAGGATGCGAAGTACAAAATTATGGTGTTGCTATACGGATTGCTAATGAAGGTGCATGTCCGTTTTAGACCCTTTGATGGGGGCTATAATTTTATTTAGAGTTAATTACACATAGATGTCATGTGATTTCGTTAATTTGTAGATTAATATCTGTGGTATTTTTTTTTTTTATATCAAACCCAATTCTATGGTTTGTAAAATTTTGCATTTGGGTTCACTTTGTTAGAATTGGATCGATAACGACCTCGAAATGAATATTTTCAAGTTAAATGATATTTTAAGCAACTTTAATTCTTCAACTTTTTAGTTTTTGGATCATTTAGTTGTTGTTTTCTATGAGAGAGAAAGTTAATGGTTAGAGAGAGAAAACTCCAAAAAAATGATGGTGTTTGTAAATTAAAAATATGGCTCTATAGTAAATATGATACTGAACAATTTTAATTATTGAAAATTTTCATTTCGAAGTCATTATCAATAAAATTTGGTAAAGTAAAAAATTGTAAAATTTTACAAACTATTGGATTACGTTTATAAAGAAAAATACTACCGATACTTCTTTGCAAATCTGTTCCTACTTGTAATTAACCCTTTTATTTATTGGGCTCTTCTTAACCTCTACTAGTATAGTTTTATATCAAAAAATATAAAGAAAAAATGAATAAATTAAAAGATTCCTAATTTTGAATGGGTAAATATTTAAATTAGGCCTAATATACAAATAACCCTTAAACTTGTTCAAATGTTGCAACTTCCCCCCTCAACTTTCAATTGTAACAATTTACCATTTAAATTTGTCCAATTGTAAAACATAACCCCAAATTGGAAACTTTTTTACCCTATATTTGAAGCAACTGTAAAAACGTTTCCCCGAATTCATATCACGCCAAAGATCTGATTATCACACTCCACGAGCGTTGCAACTTTTGTATTTTACATGTTTCTTCAATTGCAGCTAATGAACTTAATTTGATGTTATATTTTATAATTGGACAAGTTTGAGGGATAAGTTGTTACAATTGAAAGTTGGAGGTGTCAGTTGCAATATTTGGACAAGTTGAGGGGTTATTTGTGTATTATGTCTTTAAATTATATTTTATATACATTTATCTATAGCTTTGCTAAGATTTTTTTTTATGTGACATTGATGTTCAGGAGCTAATGAACTTTCGTAAAAGAGACACTTGTGGCTCTGATGGCGAAATGCACAACAAGTTATAAGCTCTCAAGTATAAAATGGGTGCAATTGCATCCATCCTAGTGGCGGCCGCATTAGGAGTTGGACACCCGGTTCTGGGAAAAGTAATTTTGTTACAACCAGAACAAAAAAAACTCCATTTTGGATATTTTTACTTCTCGAAGCTGCAATATTTAATATTTAGATAGTCTTTGAACAGGTTTAGATTTTGTTAGAAATATAATAAATTTGATATACATGTACATTTTTTTAAAAAAAATATTGCGTACAATGCGCTTACATTAAAAAAAAAAGAAAAATCTCCACCAGATCCGAATGTAAAACCTCTCAAGGCATAGGTAAGCTCTCCACCACTAGGCTAAGAGTTTCACTATCTATACATGTTGTACATTTAAATGTAAGTTCTTGATACATTGTTTAAGTTGGAAAAAAGCTATACCATATGAAAATTTAATATATTGTGTTTTTATATCCACCAAATGGACTGTTTTTTTAACTATGGTTAAATATTGTATTTTTCTGAAATTTTTTAATGAATTAGTGGACAGGAATGGATTTCTGTCCACAAATAAATATTAAAAAAAATTTAAAAATAAAATTTATAAAACAATTATATAAAAATAAAATTATATAAGGTAAAGACTATGCTTACTTTGTTTTTAACAAAGTAAGCCTTACTTTGTGTGTTTTCACCATTGGATTAATTTTCTAATCCATCATCCAATGGTGAAAACATACCAAGTAATGGTATTTTGTCAAAAACAAAGTAACCATAGAAGGCACCTATATTATAATGATGTTATTGAATTTTTATTTTATAAAAGTTTAATTAAAATTAAAATTTAATTTTGTTTGGAAAAGTTAGAATTAAATTTGGACAATTTCATATGTTATGGTTAAATTTGTATTCCGCTTGAAACATTACAGTTGAATATTTAATGCATTACTAACAAAAAAAAAATATTTAAGTAAAATATTTTAGACATTTTCAAAGAAATTGTGATTAATTTATATGTAACAAGTTTAGTTTTTTGAAACTGTCTAAAATATTTTACTATATTATTAATATAGTTATGAAAAAAAATGTATGGAACTGATTCAATTTATCGACAAACTGGTTTAGAAGGTCTGGCGTGGCTAAATAATAGTCAAACAAATTTTATTCAAAATTTCGGTAGCGTATGGTTAAAATTGATCTTCCTTGGAAATGTCAGTGCTAAATTTGCACAATTTTATACATTAGGGCTGCACTTCGCTTGAAATGTTACGGTTAAATATTTAGGGCCTGTTTGGTTCAGCCGTTAGCTAATAGCTGTTGTGGTTGCTGTTAGTTGTTTGCTGTTACAGTAAGCTGTTAGCTGTTTGTTATTAGCTGTTTAATTACTAGTGTTTGGTAAATTATATTGAACTGTTGTTGTTCAGATTTAAAATGTCTAAAATGGACATATTTTAAATTAATCAACGATGAAATTATAAAAGGGAAAATGTGAAAAAATATCAATAACATTTACAGTTAGAAATAATTTTACTCTTAACGTCTAAAATGGTGCAATTTTACCCATAATGCTGGTAGAGAAAATGTACCTTGAGGTTTATTCCGTTAGCAAACACAGATCAAATTAATTAACGGTGTTAAAAAACTAAAAAAAATAGAATAAAAAACTAACGACCTAGAGCCTCTAAACTACAAGAGCTGTTAACTGTATTTTACAAAAGGGTTAAACCTCAGTCTTATTTGTATTTTACTCTAATAATAATATAGTTGCTAACTGTTTCGTCTTCTCTGTAAACTATCCTAAAAGTTTGATTTTATTTGGTTTTTCTTGGTTCAGTCAAAAGTTAATTTTAATTTATAAAAAAAATTAAAGCGATCTAGAACTTCTAAAATACTGGAGTTGTCACTTCATACGAATAATTTGATACCATTATATTTTAGAATTTGAACGGGATAAATAATTCAAAAAATAAACGGATAGCCTTACCCATTAGAAGACTGAATAAAACGTGATAATATGAATTATATACTATACGCTAAAAATATAAAATCCACAACATATATAATATAAAAATAATGTTTAATATAAAATAAAAACTAAAAAAATTATATATTATAATTTTATTTTTATATATTATTATCTCATTCCTTGGGAGTTGGCAGTGACAAAGCTACTACTTTTACTCCATTACGGCGGCTGCACCGCCGTAATGGGGTAAAATAAAATACCTTTTTATCCATCACGGTGGATAAAGCATCGTAAAGGACTATTTTCTAACTAAAGTTTAAAAACAGTCTCTTCTAAAGAAATAATTTTTAACTATATTTAAATAAAGAATTATTTTTAAAATTGACACCATTTAAAAGCTTAACCCGTTTTTATTATACCTGACATTGTCATGTTCGAGTCGTGTTCGTATTACGTCATTTTTAGATTTGTGTTAAAAAGAGTAAATTCAAATCCAATCCAAAAATTAAAATAATTTATATTTTGGAAAAAACAAACAAACTTGGTAGAATGACTTGTAAAATGGAACGGAGGGAGTATAAGAGCTGGAAAAATACACTTATTAATTTTGAAAATTATAGGATAATAAAGCTTGTTACCTAAAACTATATATATATATATATATATATATATATATATATATATATATATATATATATAAACCCTTTTTTAGGTGAGGACACTTCCTTATGGTGAAAACACTCAAAACTACGTAGTTTTGAGAGTATGAAAATTAAAAAAAATCGTTGCTGCTTATAGGGGGGTTCAAACCTTGGACTCCTCAACTACACTCCACACTGCTTACCACTGAACAAATTGCTTTTTTTTGTATATTATGTCGCACGCTGCTTAATATATCATTGCCCTTTTAGCTTCTATTGTTTAATATTTGATACATGCACTTATTAATATCGATTAAATATACATAATAATAATTTATTTAATTTCTCTATATTTTTGTAATTTATATTTTAAAATGTTAAGGACGATGTTCTAAATATTATTACATGATGTTCTAAACTTTATAATTTGTGTTCTAAAAATAAAAATTAAGTATAATGTTTTAAAAAAATAGTAAATATATGGACCATTTTTGCATTTGTTCTATAATATAATTTATAACTCATATGCTAAATAACATAACGTATGTTCTAAAAAACATAACGTATGTTCTAAAGTTTATATTTTGTGTACCAAAAATTAAGTATAATGTTATTAAAAAATCAGTAGATATCTCGATCGTTTTTTCATTTGTTCTATAGTATAATTTATAACTCATGTTCGAAAAAACATAACACATGTTCTAAAAAACATAACTTAAGTTCGAAAAAATATGTCGTATGTTCTAAACTTCATAGTTCGTGTTTTAAAAGTTAAAATATACGTTCTAACGTTTTTTTTAAAAATATATAGTTTGTGTTCCAAAAATTAAGTATAATGTTCTAAAAAATCAGTATATATCTGGATCATTTTTTCATTTGTTCTATAATATAATTTATAACTCATGTTCGAAAAAACATAACACATGTTCTAAAAAACATATTGTATGTTCTAAAAAATATGTCGTACGTCTAAACTTCATAGTTTGTGTTTTAAAAGTTAAAATATATGTTCTAACGTATGTTTTAAAAAATATATTTTCTTATATAACATAAATTACAAAAATATAAAGGAATTAAATAAATAAGAAATTAGAGCATCTTCTTAGATTTTAGAATCACAAATACATCACTCAAGTTTTCTTTACAAATTTATGTAATGAGCATTACATAAATAATAGACATGAATCCTCATTACGACTAACTCTTGCATTTTGTTATTAATACTTATTATGCACAATTCTTATTAAACGATAAAACAAAAAAAAAAACTAAAAAACATTAAAAATGAAAAAAACGTTAAAACTTGAAAATACGAAATACGAAAAACTCGAAAAACGTGATGAAATATTTCCATCACGATTTTTTTTGTTTTTCGTCTTTTTTATTGCATTTTTTTCAAGTTTTTCGTGTTTTTTGTTTTTCTCATTTTTCATTCTATTAATAATTCATTATTATGCACATTTCTTTTTTTTTATTAATAATTCATTATTATGCACATTTCTTTTTTTTCTATTAATAATTCATTATTATGCATATTTAATCGATATTAATAAGTGCATGCGTCAAATATTAAACAATAGAAGCTACTAGTACAATGTTATATTAAGCAGCGCGTGTGATATAATGAATAAGAGAAGTAATTGTCTTAGTGGTAAGTAGGGTGGAGTGTAAATAGGAGAGCCGAAGTTCAAATCCCACAAGTAGTAGTGAGTGTTTTTTATTGATTTTAATTGATTTTTATACTCAAAACTACGTAGTTTTTAGTATAAAAATTAATAAAAACAGAATGCTACTGGCGGGGTTCAAATACTAGCCACTTCACATATACTTCATACTTCTTACCACTGAGACAATTGTTTTCCTTGTCTATTATGGAGCGCGCTGATTAATATACCATCATCCATGTAGCTTCTATTGTTTAATATTTGACACATGCACTTATTAATATCGATTAAAAGTGCATAATAATAAATTATTAATAGAAGAAAAGAAATGTGCATAATAATGAATTATTAATAGAACAAAAAATCCAAAAACATGCTCCAATTTTTTATTTATTTAATTCCTCTATATTTTTTTTGTAATTTATGTTTTTAAATGTTAAAGACGATATTCTAAATAATGTTACATAATTCTAAACTTTATAATTTACGTTCTCCAAATTAAGTATAATGTTTAAAAAAATCAGTAAATATCTCGATCATTTTTGCATTTGTTCTATAATATAATTTATAACTCATGTTCGAAAAAACGTAACGCAGGTTCTAAAAAACATAACACATGTTTTAAAGTTTATAGTTTATGTTCCAAAAATTAAGTATAATGTTTTAAAAAAATCAGTAGATATCTGGATCGTTTTTTCATTTCTTCTATAATATAATTTATAACTCATGTTCGAAAAAACATAACACATGTTCTAAAAAAACATAACGTATGTTCTAAAAAAATATGCCATACGTTTTATACTTCATAGTTCGTGTTTGTTCTATAATATAATTTATAACTCATGTTCGGAAAAACATAACGCATGTTTTAAAAAACATAACGTATGTTCTAAAGTTTATAGTTTGTGTTCCAAAAATTAAGTATAATGTTCTAAAAAAAAGCAGTAGATATCTGGATCGTTTTTTCATTTGTTCTATAATAATTTATAACTCATGTTCGAAAAAACGTAACACATGTTCTAAAAAAACATAATGTATGTTCTAAAAAATATGTCATACGTTCTAAACTTCATAGTTCGTGTTTGTTCTATAATATAATTTATAACTCATGTTCGAAAAAACGTAACGCATGTTCTAAAAAACATAATGTATGTTCTAAAGTTTATAGTTTGTGTTCCAAAAATTAAGTATAATGTTCTAAAAAAATCAGTAGATATCTGGATCGTTTTTTCATTTGTTCTATAATATAATTTATAACTCATGTTCGAAAAAACATAACACATGTTCTAAAAAAACATAACATATATTTTCTTATATAACATAAATTACAAAAATATAAAGGAATTAAATAAATAAGAAATTAGAGCATGTTCTTGTATTTTTTTCTATTAATAATTCATTATTATGCATATTTCTTTTTTTCTATTAATAATTCATTATTATGCATATTTAATCGATATTAATAAGTGCATGCGTCAAATATTAAACAATAGAAGCTACTAGCACAATAGTATATTAAGCAGCGCGCATGATATGATACACAAGAGAAACAATTGTCTTAGTGTTAAGTAGAGTATAGTACAATTAAGTGGCCAGGGTTTGTATCCCATTCACAGCATTCAGTGTTTTTAATTGATTTTTACACTCAAAACGACGTAGTTTTGAGTGTCCTCATCTAAGAAAGGGTTATCACTTGATCCCTCCCCTATATATATATATATATATATATATATATATAGTGTAAAATTAACAAGTATAAAAATTAAAGGAAAAAGTATAAAAATAAACTTTACAGTTACATCTGTTTTCGAACAACACCCATGTAGTTTAAAAGTTTACAAAATGGTACATTGAGGTTAATTCCGTTAGCAAACACATCCAAATTGACTAACTGTGTTAAATATCAAAGGAAAAAAAAGTTAATTTGGTATTTATATTTATTTATTTTATAAATTAACCCTTATTATCTAATTATCGCATAAAAAATCCCAAAATAAAAAATAAAAATCAATTGCACCATATCTCAATCCCTCTTTAATTTTTTATTTTTTTCTTCATCCTCTCTCTCTCCTCTTTGTTAATTTCTTTCTAAAATCATTGAGTTTCACCCCCTTTCACTTCCATAACATTTTTCAAATTCATACTCAACAACAACAACAACAACAACAATCAAATTCGAGCCCTCATCAACATATTGGTCTCGTGAAAACTTCACCTGCACTAACTCCAGCAGCTTCTGAAGTTCAAATTCAAGTCAAGGATGATGAGCCTTTTGTTTACATTTCGAATCTGATTTATGACGGCAACAGAGTGGTGGAAATGTCGTTTGAAACACCAGATTCTTCGCCATCGAGATTGGAGACTGGAAGTCCAGGGTCATCTTCAGATGAGATTTGTACTAAAGTTGAAGGATGTGTTTCTTCTACACCTCCGTTGACACCTATGAAGAAGTTAGCGGCGGAGGGGAGTTCAGTTTCGTTGAGAGATGCGAGGTCTTTAGGTACTTCTGTGAGTAATAATGGTTTGGCTTCTTCTTCCTCTGGATCTCCATCTACCTCTCCTTCATGGTGAGCTTTTTGTCTTTTTTGAGTTAGCGTACTAGTGTAAGCATGAAAACTTAAATTAATTTTCATAGAGCAAAAGTGTCGTTATTTTTAGTTAATTTTCAGTTTTTTTTAGTTTTTGTAATTTTATTTTTATTTGGTTGTTTGTAATTTCTCTCTAAAATGATTTTAGAGAGAAATTAAGAAAAAGGAGAGAGAAAGAAGAAAAAATAAAAAATTAAAGAGAGATGGAGAAGATGGTGTAATTGATTTTTATTTTTTATTTTGAGGTTTTTTTGTGATAATTAAATAATAATGGGGTTAATTTATAAAATAAATCAATATAAAGACCAAATTAACTCTTTTCCCTTTGACTTTTAACGTTAGTCAATTTGGTATGTGTTTGCTAACGGAATGAACCTCAATGTGTCATTTTGCAAACTTTTAAACCACATGTGTGTTGTTCGAAAACAGGTGTAACCACAATGTTTATTTTTGTACTTTTTCCAAAATTAAAATCTATCTACCTTCTTCCATCTTGCGCTGCACTTCCAGGAAAGCTCAAATATCTCTTTACTGGCAACAATGGAGTCTGAGCAAACTCTAAAAACCAAAAACTCAGTGGGAGCAAGTACCTCCATTACCCCCACTGTGGATCCGTTCCTGGGTTCAGGTCAATTGGTTCAACCGGTTCACTCGGATTGATTGAATCAAATGGCCTCATAAATAATATATATATATTTAATTTAATTTAAAATATAAAATTTATTATTAGTTTTAAATTTTATTTTATGTATATTTAAAGTTTAAATACTAATTAAACTTTATTTATATTACAAAGATCGGTTAAATTTTTAATAAAATTTATCAAAACATATAAAAAGTAAATACTAAATAATATTTTAAATTTAAATTTTAAGTATTAGTATAATATATAAGTATATAACGTTGTTATTAATTACATATTGAAAGCTAGCTTAGTGATAAGATGTATATATAATATAGCCATATCTAAAGGTCCAAGTTTATATCCCACCTTCAACATATTGGTTCGCTAATGATTAGACAAACATCTCTCCCAATCTCCTTCTAGGGATATGCTTTGGAAACAGCTTCTTTCATTATAAATAATACGCCTAGCAAGGCAGTTGAAAGTACACCATATGAATTGTGGACAGGGCATAAGGCTAATGTATCTTTCATGAAGATTTGGGGCTGCGAGGCGCACGTCAAGAAATTAATGGGTGGCAAGCTAGAGTCCATATATACAAAATGCCATTTTATGGGCGACCCTAAGGGAACTAAGGGTCATTACTTCTACAACCCGACTGAGAATAAGAAATTCATAGCCAGAGGGGGTGTTTTCTTAGAGAAGGAATTCCTTTTCAAAGAAGATATTGGGAGCAATGTTGAACTCGGGGAAGTTCAAAGCTCACAGACTCCTGTAGCTGAAGGTGAGGAAGCTACGGGAACCGAAACATATCCATAAGAAATTGAGAAGGTTGGTCCGGTTACGCAGGACTTTAGAAGGTCTGATAGGACGCATCAGTTACCTGAGAGGTATGTATTCCTCGTCAGTGCCGAAGGGGATATCATGGTCGATGATCAAGAAGACCCCAAACCTATCAAGAGGATATTGATAGCCCACAGTTAGATCAATAGCAAAAAGCCATGGAGGCTGAAATGCTATCTATACGCGATAATCAAGTCGAGTGCTTGGTTGATCCACCTCAGGGTGCTAAGGTCATAGGTTGCAGGTGGTGCTTCAATTTAAAAGCTGATAACACTTTTAAGGGATGACTGGTAGCGAAAGGTTAAAGGCAAATTCAAAGAATTGATTATGATGAAACCTTATTGCCAGTAGCGATGCTCAAATCCATAAGGATTGTTTTGGCCATAGTGGCATGATATGACTATGAAATAGCAGATGGATGTCAAAACTCCTTTCCTGAATGAAAAGTTACTCGATAATGTCTATATGACACAACTAGAGGGTTTTGTCGACCCAAAACATCCCGACTGAGTATGCAAGCTTCAAAGGTCCATTTATGGACTAAAACAAGCACCCCAATCATGGAACCAAAGATTCAACGAAGTCATCAAAGAGTATGGATTTGTGTAGAATCTCGATAAGCCATGTTGTATATGAAAGTGAGTGGGGGCATACGAACGTTCCTGGTACTATATATCGATGATATACTCCTTATTGGAGGTGATGTTGCAACACTACAAGGCGTAAAGCAGTGGTTGTATAATAAGGATATGCAGTGTCAAATGGTTTTATATACAGAAGAAAATCATTGGGTATTCACATGTGGGGTTAAGTTATGAAACCGCCATTGAAGGGCACCGATGGAGGATAATTACTTCAACTTTTACACATATTGGTGTTGTGCATCATGTTTTCAATATGAGTGCATTATGGAGTGAGGGGATAATAGGACAATTGGGGCATATGGTCCTTGGTGTTGCTTGTGATCTTTATTATATACTGATACTAGTTGTGTTTTCGGAGTTATTAGTGTTAGGAATGTATCATTTATTGATACAAAGGATAAAGCAGAACTACATGGCTTTGATGTCTTGTTTGAAAATACTGGGATACGTAGCAAGATTGATTATATTATCAAGTCCAAGCCAATCAGTTAGATTAAATTAGACGGTCAAATTTAAATATTAATTAAGATTTTATTAGAGTATTAGGTTAGCTAGTATAGAAATTTCAAAATCATTTGTTCGTTTGAGTGATAAAAATATATATTTGATACTATTACTGCATGAATTGATTTTGAAGAATATATTGGTGACCATGGTATGGGTGTTACAACATCTGTCATGAGTGCAAAGAGAAGGGACACTGGAAAAATGTGTGCCCAAAGCTAAGGGCAAAGCTTCTTGTTCATGTATTTATGTCGTTGAAATTAATATGGCTATTCCTTATTATAGTTATCACACTACTAAGAGTATATTTGTCTGTAGTTAACAATTACGATGGCATATTTGGCTGTTTGTGAGTGGTCTCAAGCACCACTTCATTAATCGGCTGATTAGGTATGCAGCTACTAAGGATTGTTGTGTCCTAGTTACAGAATTTCAACCAACATGTTTCGTTGATGTACACACTGGTAGGTCAACTATAATAATTTTTCTGAACCTCAATTCTGACAAATAATTAGTTACACTTCACCATGTTAGAAAATTTCCCAAAACTGACACTCAAAACATTGCTTTTCATTTATTAATTCTAGGGTTTTAGTCTTCAGTTATTCACTGTTTTTGCTTTTTTTTCTTTATTGTTCTTCACTAAAAATGCCAATTGTGAAAGAACATACCATGGATGAGATTTGAGAGCTCATTGATAATTTCCACAAGAATAAACATATTAGCAAGGGGATGCACTCTTGTGTTTACAAAGAAAAAACTGAAGAGGTTGAAGTGGCCATACGAGGTGAGATGCAATTAGTTTAGATTTTTGCAAAACCTAAAAGGCATTTTATTAGAGGATTGAAATTATTGTGTAACCAAACCTAATTTGACAATAAAACATGGATCAGTATATTAAATAAAACACGTGTATCCTCTCAATCTTTATACTTATAAAATAAAACATGTAACACAAAGTCATTTATTAATATCATCCCAAGAATTGAAAATTGATTCTTTTGAATCACAGATACTTGAAACATATTTATGAGATCTCAACTATTCAAAATTTTCAAATAATTAATCTATGAGTTCCAATTTTTTAATTTATTGCGCTACTGATTGCATATATTTTAATATCCTTAAAATTGTATCTTCATCAACTATCTAATCTCTCGATATATTTTTGTATATGAAAGTACATAATTTCGTTAGTCTGGTCATCACACAACTAAGAGTATATTTGTCTATAGTTAACAATTACGATGACATATTTGGTTATTTGTGAGTGGTCTCAGGCACCACTTCATTAACCGGCTGATTGAGTATGTAACTACTAAGGACCATTGTGTCCTAGTTACATAATTTCAACGAACATGTTTGGCAGATGTACACACTGGTAAGTCAACCATAATAATTTGTCAGAACCTCAATTCTGACAAATAATTAATCACACTTCACCATGTTAGAAAATTTGCAAAACCATCGCTCAAAAATTTGCTTTTCATTTATCAATTATTGGGTTTTAGTTTTCAGTTATTTACTGTTTTTGCTTTTTTTTCTTTATTATTATTCACCAAAAATGTCAATTGTGAAAAAATATACTATGGATAAGATTAGGAAGCTCACTAACAATTTCAACAAGAACATACATAGTAGCAAGGGGATGCACTCTCATGTTTACAAAACAAAAACTGAAGAGATTAGTACGAGGTGGGGTGCAATTAGTTTTGTTTTTTGCAAAACCTAGAATGCACATTATTAGAGGATTGAAATTATTTTGCAACCAAACCTAAGTTTTACAATAAAACATGGATCATTATATTAAATGGAACACATGTATCATCTCAATCTTTATACTTATAGAATAAAACATGTAACACAAAGTTATTTATTACTATAATCCTAAGAATTGAAAATTATTTATTTTGAATCACAGATACTTGACACATTTATAACATCTCAACTTTTTAAAATTTTTGGATAAATAATCTACGAATTCCAATTTTTTAATTTACTGCACTAGTGATTGTACACATATATTTAATATCCTTAAAATTGTATTTTCATCAACTACTTAGTCTCTCGATGTATTTTTGTATATGAAAGTACATAATTTCGCTAGTCTAGACATAACACCACTAAGAGTATATATGTCTGTAGAAACAATTACGATAACATATTTTGCTGTTTGTGAGTGGTATTAGGCACCACTTTGTTTTTAGTAAAAATGACAATTGTGAAAGAATATACAATGGATTAGATTATGGAGCTCACTAAGAATTTCCACAAGGAAAGATATATTAGCAAGGGGATCCATTCTCGTGTTCATAAAGCAAAAAATGAAGAGAGTGAAGTAGCCATAAAAGATTTCGAAGCAAGAGATTAATACGAGGTGATATGCAATTTGCTTTTATTTTTTACAAAACCTAAAGGGAATATGATTAGGAGAATTGAAATTATTGTGTAATCAAACCTAATTTTGACAATAAAACATGGATCAATATATTAAATGGAAGACATGTATCATCTCAATCTTTATAGTTATGTAATAAAGCATGTAATGCAAAGTCATTTATTACTATTATCCCACGAATTGAAAATTGCTTCTTTTGAATCACAAATACTTGAAACATATTTATGAAATCTCAACTTTTTAAAATTTTCGGATACATAATTTATTAGTTCCAATTTTGTAATTTATTGCATTACTGATTGCACACATATATTTTAATATCCTTAAAATTGTATCTTCATCAACTATTTATTCTCTCGATGTATTTTTGTATATGAAATTACATAATTTCGTTAGGTTAGTCATCACACTACTAAGATTATATTTGTCTATAGTTAACAATTATGAGGGCATGCGTTATTTGTGAGTGGTCTCAAGCATCACTTCATTAATCGGTTGTTTGGGTATGCAGCTACTAAGAGCAACAATTGTAGGTGGTTACAACTTTGATTGTCAAGTAGACACAAATCAAATCCAAATTTAACAATTCATTAGAATACAAATTTACTTCAATATTTTTTATTAAAAATTTTGGATTGGAAGTGCATTTTTACAATTATTAGGGGTTAAAAACAAAAGTTATAAAAGAGCTGGTCCCGCAAAAGAGCAACATGAATTTTTGACCCACTCTCTATTTGCCTAAGTGGAGCTCACTCTCCATAGGGTAAAGCCCACTCTCTCTAGTTGAGTTGGTTTTTGGTTTTGATTGAGTTTGGTAACAAACCATAAAGAGTAACATGTACTCTAATGGTTGGTGATAACCCCACCATACAAAATAACAAGCAAATTAGTAGCATTAGAGATGCTCTAAGTCTTAGTTATATAATTTAAACCAACATGTTTGGATGATGTACACACTCGTAAGTCAACCATAATAAATTATCAAAACCTTAATTCTGACAAATAATTAGTCAAACTTTACAATATTAGAAAATTCGAAAAACTGATACTAAAAACATTGTTTTTATTTATTAATTCTAGAGTTTTAGTTTTCAGTTATTCACTATTTTTGCTTTTTTATTGTTCTTCACCAAAAGATATTAATTGTGAAAGAACAAACCATGGATGAAATTAGGGAGCTCCCTAACAATTTCCACAAGAACATACCTATTAGCTAGAGGATGCATTCTCGTGTTTATAAAGCAAAAATTGAAGAAGTTGAAGAATCATAAAAGATTTCAAAGCAAAAGCAACATATTAAAATGCATTAGAGGATTGAAATTATTGTATAACCAAACCTAATTTTGACAATAAAATATGGATCAATATATTAAATGGAACTCATCTTCTCAATCTTTATAGCTATTAAATTGATTATTTTTAATTACAGACACTTGAAACATATTTTAGAGATCTCAACTTTTTTAAATTTTTCGGATAAATAATTTATTAGTACACAGTTTTTAAATTATTACACTAGTGATTATACTAAATTTTTCGAATAAATAATTTATTAGTACAATATTTTGAGATGTCAATTTTAATTAACATTTAGTATAATCTTTTAAATTTTTATTATTATTTAATATATTATTTTCAAACTAATATCAGACATTAGTATCTTGATAAAACAAATTTGGAGTTTACAATTTTATGTAACTCTACTCCTTATTTTATTTACTTTTAGTGAAAAAAGTTGTATATCACTGAATTATGGTTGAAAATACTAAGATTATGTGGGAAAGAAAAATGATGAAATTCGAAAATTGTATGAGGAGAGAATAAGATTTACAGAAAAAGTGTATAATAAAATAAAATAAAATTTCTCTATAATTTGCTTTAGAGTCCATCTTTGGTTTAGATACATGTGGGAACATGCTAATATTAGGCTAGTAATGTTTTCTGCTTCAATTTTATTACATTATTCTCTTAATGCATTGTCTAGTACATTCCCTTTTTGTTTTCCATTATTAAGGCTAATGTCAAAATATCTTGCTTTTTGCTTTATTCTCTTTTCCTTTTCTTGGATTTGTTTGGTTTGGTTATGCGTTTCTCCTATTTGATCCTCTCTCGCTCTTATTACCGGTTGAAATATAATAATTACTTATCCATAAATATCAAATTTTTGACTTATTTTTCTTAATACCAGTTTTGTTAAGAAAACTTGTATATTGATATTGAAATTTTGGATTTTAGTTGTCAACATTATACGTACTAGACTTGCACAATATACCATTTGATTTCCAAAAGTGTCAACAACAATTAAATGCTGAGGTGATTTAAACAGTATTTGCTACATCAATTTTTCAAACCAGATTATACATGTGCATTTGTAAAAATTTGATAGTTTTCACATATTTGGTAAATTATCAAATCCGTCCAAAACTTCAAATTTTACACAATTTTTTACGGAAAAAATAATTAATAAAATAATAACAAATTCAAGCTAGAATAATTACATCAATTTTTCAAACTAGATCATACATGTGCATTTGTAAAAATTTGATAGTTTTCACATATTTGGTATTATCAAATCGGTCCAAAACTTCATATTTTACACAATTTTTGAAGGAAAAAATAATTAATAAAATAATTACAAAACTAAGCCAGAATAATTGGTAAGATTACCCAATCAGCCCGAATCCCATCAACTTACATAATTTAGGCCGAATTTAGGACCATTGTGTCTTAGTTACAAAATTTAAACCAACATGTTTGGTTGATATACACACTAGTAAGTCAACCATAATAATTTGTCAAAACCTTAATTTTGAAAATAATTAGTCAAACTTTACCATGTTAGAAAATTTGGAAAACCGACGCTCCAAACATTGTTTTCATTTATTAAGTCTGGAGTTTTAGTTTTCAGTTATTCACCATTTTTCCTTTTTTATTGTTATTCACCAAAGAAATATTAATTGCGAAAGAACATACCATGGATGTGATTACAGAGCTCTCTACCAATTTTCACAAGAACATAACTATTAGCAAGAGGATGCATTCTCGTGTTTATAAAGAAAAAACTGAAGAGGTTGAAGTAGCCATAAAAGATTTCAAAGCAAAAGCAATATATTAATATGAGGTGAGGTGCAATTCATTTTGATTTTTGAAAAACCTAGGGTGCATATTATTACAGGATTGAAAATATTGCATAACCAAACCTAATTTTGACAATAAAACATGGATCAATATATAAAATAGAACATATGTATCATCTAAATTTTTATATTTATAGAATAAAACATGCAACGCAAAGCCATTTATTACTATTATCTCAATAATTGAAAATTGATTATTTTTAATTATAGATACTTGAAACATATTTCTAAGATCTCAACTTTTTAAAAAATTCGGATAAATAATTTATTAGAACCAAGTTTTTAAATGATTGCACTAATGATTGCACACATATATTTTAGTATCCTTAAAAGTGTATCTTCATCAACTATTTAGTCTCTCGATATATTTTTTTAGAGAACCAACGACCCACTCTGGAGCAAGTTATAGAGAAACTAGATAAACTCAAGGGAGAAGAATGAGAGAAGAATGAAGAAGAGAGTACTAGAGGACAGGAATAGAAGCAGAACAAGAAAAAAAAATAAAAATGAAATCTTGTGTTCTTGGAAGGATGAAATGTTGGATGATAAATTTTTGATAATAGTAATAGTGTACTGTTGGAACTGGAACTCGAAAAAAAGGAACAGACCGACTAATGTCGCTTTCTTTAAGATGTTCATGGAACTGCCGGAAAATTGCAAGCAGTATGAACTCCAGTCGCCTCCAGGATAAAACAGCCCTCTATAGATATGATTTTGTATTGCACCGTACAAAAATCGTTTATGCCTACACTCTCAATTTGCTCAGTTTCGAAATACAGAAAGAATGAAAATAATTGTGTGTGTAGAATGGCAGTCTCACACCACCTATTTATACAGAAAAATAGAGTTGTTGAAGCTCTGATTTACAGGAGAGAAAGTGGGAGAGAAAACAGGGGAAGGTGGTGAGACTGAGTTTTGAGAAAGCCACGTTCAGAAAATAGACGTTAAGAGAATAACGTTCAGAAAGACTAATTCAGAGTAGTAATTAATTAAATAAAAATAAAAAATGAATTTAATAAAATAATAATAAAAAATTATATTATTTACACCACACCAACCCAACCCGGCCCGGTTCGGTCGGACGGACGACGACGGCGGCACGCGTGTGGTGGTCAACCAAGAGGTAGGTCCTCACCCTTTTACAAAAGTGGGTACCCCTTGGGGCACACCCCAAGCATGTGAGGACCTCCTTTATAAATATCTCCACCAAGTGCTTTGAAAGCAATGTGGGATACTTTTCATTTGAAAAACTTAAAGACATATGGGCTTATTTCATAAATTGTAATTGGGCCAAGCCCAACAATCCCCCACTAGAATTTTTGAAAACGTTTTACTGAGCATTTACATAAGGTTAGACATAAACAGAGGTATCTTTCGATTTGAACCTTTGCGTAGTGAGTATAGTTCAGATTTTACTAGAGTGACTCGTAGTTTTGAACTCTATCTCTGATGTAGATCACGCCATAACCTTTTCAGAGTGTAGTTCTAGTAGCTCGTGCGTTTATGGCCATGCACGTCTATCCCGGTTTAATGAATGCTCTAGAGTTTTGCCCTAAACTCATATGAAGCGGCCTCACTTCCACATTCATATAGGCGAGTCTATCAAAAGTACTCTTGTAGCTATGTACTTCACTCCAAATGGAGTATAGACTTCATTAAGAGTTTCTATTATCTCAACCTCAAATCGCTTCAGGATATTCATGCTTCAAATTGCATGATCTGACACATATTACAACACAACTTGTTATTACCCATTGAACCTATTTCTTGGGATCTCCAGTCTATAGGTTGGGTTACCATTGTGTGTAACTCATCACTGTAGGGGCATAAGTCCCATATTCTTTGTCGTATTCTGGACTTTCTCTCTAGCTAATCCTTTCGTCAAAGGATCGACTAAATCTCTTCTGAGCATATGTGATCCACTCTAACAGCTCCTTTAGTGAGTAACTCTCTCACCATACTGTGCTTACGACGTATCTGTCGTTTCTTATCGTTGTAATAACGATTCTGAATCTTAGCAATAGCTGCGGTACTATCACAGTGGATCAATACAGCTAGAATCGGTTTTTCCCATACGGGAATCTCAGCTAACAGACTTCTCAACCAACCTGCTTCTTCACTAGCCACAGCTAGTGCAATCAGTTCTGATTCCATGGTTGATTGAGCTAGGATAGTCTGTTTCTTAGACTTCCATGAAACGGCACCACCAGCTATATTGAAAATATAGCCGCTAGTAGCCTTGGAATCATCTGATAAGGTATTCCAGTCAGCATCACTATATCCTTCAAGGACTGTTGGAAACCTTTGATAATGTAATCCAAGTTTTATGGTTCTTTTAAGGTATCTCATGACCCTTTCTATAGCATTCCAATGCTCCACACTAGGTCTACTAGTAAATCTGCATAGCAATCCTACGACATACGCGATGTCGGGTCTAGTACAATCAGTGGCATAACGAAGACTGCCAATTATGCTAGTATACTCTGATTGTCTTACACTGTCTCCAGTGTTCTTAAAAAGTTTTATACTCGGGTCGTAAGGTGTACATGCAGGTTTACAATCAAAGTAGTTATATTTCTTTAGAATCTTTTCAATGTAGTGAGATTGATCTAAAGAAATTCCAGTTTCAGACCTAGTTATCTTTATGCCAAGAATGACTTTCGCTTCTCCTAGATCTTTCATGTCAAAGTTTTCACATAGCATTGACTTAACAGAATTCACAACATGAATATTAGATCCAAAAATAAGCAAGTCATCAACATATAAGCATATAATGGTGTAGAGATCATTTTCATATTTGTAGTAGATACACTTATCACTTTCATTCACCTTAAAGCCATTTGAAATAATCAAGTTATCAAATTTTGCATGCCATTGCTTAGGTGCTTGTTTTAGCCCATATAAAGACTTATCTAACTTACATACCTTATGGGCTTGATCAAAGACTACAAAGCCCTCAGGTTGATCCATATAAACCTCTTCTTCTAGTTCACCATTCAAAAACGCAGTTTTAACATCCATTTGGTGCACCACTAGATTTTGCACAGAAGCAATAGCAATCAAAACACGTATAGACGTAATGCTAGTGACAGGTGAATAAGTATAAAAGAAATCAACATTTTCTCTTTGTCTAAAGCCTTTACTACAAGGCGAGCCTTAAACTTATCTACTGAACCATCAGGTTTCAGTTTCTTCTTAAGGATCCATTTACAACCTATTGGTTTACAACCTGGTGGTAAGTCTACTAAGTGCCAAGTTTGGTTTGACTCAAGTGAGTCCATTTCATCATTAATGGCTTCTTGCCATAAATCAGCATCTAATGAGGTTAAGGCTTCTTGTATAGTAAGTGGATCCTCTTCTATTGTGAAAGCATAAAAGTCAGAACTAAAGTCTTTAGATACTCTAAGTCTCTTACTTCTCCTAAGTTCAGGTTTCTCAATCTCTTTTTGCACTATAGGTCTAATAGCAGGTATGTTACTAGATGATGCACCCCCACTATTTCTCAATTTAAAAGGAAATCTATCTTCATAAAAGTCGGCATCATTTGACTCCAAATTTGCATTCAAATCATAGAACCTATATGCTTTGCTATTCACAGCATATCTAATAAACACACATTCATAAGCCCTACTAGCAAGTTTGACTCTCTTTGGGTCAAGGATCCTAACATAAGCCAAACAATCCCAAGTTCTAAATTATGATAGGCTAGGTGTTTTATTTTTCAAGATGTCATAAGGAGAGATTTTGCTTCTTGATTTAGGGACCCTATTTAGCACATAGCAAACAGTCAAAAGGATTTCTCCCCACCAATGTGAGGCAGCACCTGAACTATGCATAATTGCTACTACAGATTCGGTAAGTGTCCTATTTTTCCTTTCAGCCTTTCCGTTCATTTCTGGTGAATAAGGTGATGTGGTTTCATGTATAATGTCATGTGTTTTATAAAAATCAATAAACAGGCTAGAACCATATTCTGTGCCTCTATCGCTACGAAGTCTCTTGACTTTCCTATTGTATTGATTTTCTATTTCAACTATGAACAACTTAAACATGTCAAACGCTTCACTTTTATTTTTCATCAAATAAACAAAAGTAAAGTCAGAACAGTCATCAATAAAGGTTATAAAATATTGTTTGTCATTTCTAGTCAACTTTCCATCTAATTCACATATATCTGAATGAATTAAATCTAGAGGTTCAGTATCCCTAACAACAGATTTATGAGGTGTTTTTGTGATTTTTGCCTGACTACAATAATCACATTTAAGAAACTCATTTAAATTCAATTTTGGAATTAAAGCTAAGTTACTCATGTTCTTAATGATACGCTTATTAACATGACAAAAACGAGCATGCCAAACAGTAAAAGTACACAAGGAGTAAACATAAGCATTCACTTTATTAATCTCAACATTCAACTTAAACATGCCTTCAGTAGCATAGCCTTTTCCTACAAACACATTGTTCTTAGTCAAAGTAAATAAAGCTGCTCCTATAGTCTGAGTGAAACCAGCCTTGTTGAGAACATAGCCCAAAACCAAATTTTTCCTCATTTCTGGAGTATGCATCACATCCTTCAAAGTTAAGGTTTTTCCAGATGTGAAGTTCAATTCCACATTACCAATTCCAGCAACAATAGTGGTATGGGAATCACCCAATAACACTTTCTTATCTTCTGTCACATCAGTGTATGTTTTGAACATACTTCTATCATAGCAAACATGGCGGGAAGCACTAGTGTCTACCCACCACCCATCTGATCCACCTATGAGGTTGATCTCAGAAATCATAGCAACAAAATTATGTTGCTCTTCAGTCAGGTTAACACTAGGAGTAGTGTTTGGCATGTTCCTGCACTTACGTGCCATATGACATGGTTTCCCACAATTAAAGCATAGGAAAGCAGCATCATTTCTAGATGGTTGTTGTTGTGGCCTATTTTGGTTCCTTTGAAGGTTCCAATTCAAATTAACTCGGGTGTTGCGGTTTTGGATTGGTTTGCGGTTCTAATTCTTAAAATTCTTTTGAGTGGGTTTCAGAACCGCAGTGGACCTTTTAGTGTTATTAGAAACAATAAGCACTTCTTCTTTTAAATCTTGTTTTCGAGCTTCCTCCTCAATTCGGAGGCGTGTAATCAGACTTTCCATCGAAAATTCTTTTGTTTTGTGCCTCAAAACATTTTTAAAATCTTTCCACGAATGAGGCAATTTGTCAATAATGACAGCAACTTGAAATTGATCATTTAGAGGCATAGCTTCTGAAATGATTACATGTGCTATTTTTTGCAATTCATGAGATTGAATCTCCACTGATTTGTCATCCGTCATTTGAAATTTGAGGTAGCGGCTGACAGGATATTTTTTCGATCCAGCCTCCTCAGTGTCATACTTCCTGTGCAGAGCTTCCCAAATTTCTTTGGTAGTTTTTTCTTCAGCAGTGTAATAATCATATAGGTCATCTATCAACCCATTGAGAATATAGTTTTTGCACAGAAAATCATTTTCTGTCCATCTTTCAGCAGCACGAACACCAGCACGAACATTTGCCTCATCACCATCTTCAGGAACAATCGGCTTTTCAGAAGTCAGAACAGAAGATACCTTCTTTGTTGTGAGGTAGAACAACATCTTCTGTCTCCATCTTCGGAAGTGAGCTCCTTCAAACCGGAATGGTTTGTTGATTTCAACAATCCCATTTGATTGTTCAGTAGCCATCAGCAGTAATTGAATCATCTTAAAATTGTTGGAACTGGAACTCGAAAAACAGGAACAGACCGACTAAAAATAAATGGGCAGAGTCGCGGACAATGTCGCTTTCTTTAAGACGTTCGCGGAACTGCCGGAAAATTGCAAGCAGTATGAACTCTGGTCGCCTCCAAGATAAAACAGCCCTCTGTAAATACGATTTTGTATTGCACCGTACAAAAATCGTTTCTGCCTACACTCTCAATTTGCTCAGTTTCGAAATACAGAAAGAATGAAAATAATTGTGTGTGTAGAATGGCAGTCTCACACCACCTATTTATACAGAAAAATAGAGATGTTGAAGCTCTGATTTACAGGAGAGAAAGTGGGAGAGAAAATAGGGGAAGGTGGTGAGACTGAGTTTTGAGAAAGCCACGTTCAGAAAATAGACGTTAAGAGAATAACGTTCAGAAAGACTAATTGAGAGTAGTAATTTAATAAAATAATAATAAAAAATATTATTAATTTTTCAATAAAAAATTATATTATTTACACCATACCACACCAACCCAACCCGGCCCGACCTGGTTCAGTCGGACGGACGGCGGCGGCGGGGCGCACGCGCATGTGGTGGTTAACCAAGAGGTAGGTCCTCACCCTTTCACAAAAGTGGGTACCCCTTGGGGCACACCCCAAGCATGTGATGACCTCTTTTATAAATATCTCCACCAAGTGCTTTGAAAGCAATGTGGGATACTTTTCACTTGAAAAACTTAAAGACACATGGGCTTATTTCATAAATTATAATTGGGCCAAGCCCAACATGTACCTTTGTAAAGATGAATTTTTTATTCTTGGTTACACATATTTTTTACTATTGTTTACTATACGATACAGGCATTAAGTAGCTTACATCTGCTCTGTGCATGCCAATTTACAATTGAAGTATGAAATGTGGTAGGTTTGGTCCTGTTGGTAGGTGATTTTGCTGATGTCATGGACTGACTGTTCGTGTGTGGTGCTAGGGGTGATAAAGACAGTTTAACATTTGTGATCCTAGTAATGTATGTTATACGATAGTGTCGAAATCAGAAATTATGGTAGAACATGTGGTGGATAACTATCAAATTTTTAGGAATTATTTTAACTTATTTTGATATTTTGATTATTTTGACTTATTTTGACTTATTTCAGTAATTTCCAGGATGATCTCAATAGCAATACACCTTTCTCTTAAATAGAGAAAAAGGGGAAAAGGGGTTATGGACAACTGTGGTAACTTTAATATAATCTAGCTATTAGCAACACGACTCGCCTTTAAAAAAATAAAAGTGCAGAAATAACCAAATTAACGGAATCGTAAAAAGAACCTAAAAATAACATTTCCAACCCCTAAACTTATTTTCTATTGTTGTCTACTGTTTGTTTTGTAACTTTTATAGGACTCAATTAGGAAAAAATATTGAAAGTATTGAAGGAAACAGCACAAGGACTCCAAAAAATCCGTACAAACAAGACAAAAGACTTCATATATTATGATTTGAAAACGGCTAATATTTTGTCGGATTATGAAGGAAATGTAAAGATTTGCGACTTTGGGTCGGTTGGCAAAAAACCGAGTTCAAACTATGGACTCAAGGATATGCGGCACCCGAATCAAGAAGTAAGGATTGTTTATGGTTTGATATTATAGCAGAAAAGTCTACTTCAAGCTCTACTAATGTTTTATGGTGTTCTATTTTGCAGCAATTAGCCAAATAAGTCAAAAATTTGACATTTACAGTTTTGGAATTTTGACATTACAAATGAGAGATGTAGAGGATGAAATAGGAGAAACACATAACTGGACAAAACCAGCAAAAGGAAAAGGGAAGAAAGAAAATGTGCTGGATATTATGACAAGACTTTAATGATGGAAAAACAAAAAGAGCATGTGATAGACAATACATTAAGAGCAGAATGTAATGAGAAGGAAGCGAAAAACATTACTAGCCTAGCATTAGAATGTTCCCACATGTATCCAAACCAACAACTTGTTGGTCCCATGTGATTAGTTCCAAGGGGGGGTTAGGAACTAATGTAACTTTTTAGTTTTAATTACACTGACTTAATTCAATTCTTTGAGTTTCACAACTCAGCTTTGGTCAGCGCGGCCGAGTAAAGCGTAAAACGGCTTTAGTCAGATACTGACTAGAACTGTTTTACTTTGTGAGTTGGGAAATGACACTTTTACGGTCAGCTTCCAACTCAGCACTCTGATTTACTCAGTGTCAGCTTAAACAATTTATATACTGAGTAAATATAGCAAGCAACACATACAAATATATATTGAAAGAGAGTTAAAAATTACTCAGCACGACTTATCCTGGTTCGGCCTCTCCGCCTACGTCCAGTCCCAGAATCCCTCCGGGCTTTTTAAATCCAATACTGAGCTCTTTAAAGGTAGAGCGCAAACCGTTTACAAGGCAGTTGAATATGCAAGAGTACCGTCCTCTATTCATCTACTCAACTCCACTAAGTGCTACAACCCAGCACTTAGATTTTGTCTACCACTGAGTACCAAACCGAGTACTCAGCACACTCTCTCAATACTATGATTGATACAAGATTGTTCTCTTTCAGACAAAGAACACTTTAGATGATTACAAAGAAAATCACTCTAGCATTTACACAGGAATAGAAATTTGGTGTAAGATCTCTTTCTTGTATTGATGTGCTTTTGTATGTATGCTCTTATTCTCTTTTTGTTTTTGCAATCGGCAAAAGATCCAAGAAGTATACTTGTCCTTTTATAGTTGTATTCTGAAGACTTGTTCATTTGAATTCTGGATTTGTCCGTTGAATCCAAACGGCTTCTTTTTACGACAAGGCTCTGGTCAGCTTCAGATTTGCAGGCCAATCCTGTCGTCTGAATTCCGCAGGCGTCAGGTTTGTCTTCTTCTCGCAGGTTTCGTCTTCTTGTGCCAGTTTGTCTTTTAGCAAAAGAGCAGTTGACCCATGCATCTCGAAATTGGCTTTTGTGTAATTCCAAGGTTTCTATTATTGGTGCAGACAGTTGTCGGATCTTGTCTTTTAGCAAACGGATCATTCGCGCTGTCCTGAAGATCACTCAGCTTGACTTTGATAGCCGTTGTCTTCGATTGTTTCTAATTCAGATATTGAGTTCTCTTTTACTCAGCTTCCATGGTCAGCTTCGTTCTACAAGACATAGTTCTCAAGAAGAGTTCTCTACTTTTAATACTGAGTTCCGTTCCAATCAGCTTCGTTGATTAGCTTGATCTTTAAGCTTCTGTTCTGAAGATGACTTATCTTCTGTCACGCTGAGTTACACTCCACTCAGCTTGAGCTGTTTTCTGATGCTGACTTCGTCCTGCCTTACTTTTTATTTCCATTTGCATTTATATTCATACTCAATATTGAACAAACATATTAGTACAATTAAATCAAAGCACTTAAATTTAATTATCCATTAATCATGGATTAACTTTAAATAATTTTGTCAAATCAAAATCATGTGGAAAGGTGTTTCAACACGACTGACTCTAGAGCAAATTATAGACAAACTAGATAAACTCAAGGGAGAAAAATGAGAGAAGAATGAAGAAGGGAGTACCAGTGGACAGAAACAGAAGCAGAAAAAGAAGAAAAATTCAAAATGAAATCTTGTGTTCTTGGATGGATGCAATGTTGGATGATAAATTTTTGCTAATAGTAATAATGTAATAGATTACCTTTGTAAAGTTGAATTTTTGATTATTGGCTGCATATATTGTTTACTATGTGATACAAACATTAAGTAGCTTACATCAGTTCTGTGCATGCCAGTTTACGATTGAAGTATGAAATGTGGTAGGTCTGGTCCCATCGGTAGGTGATTTTACTAATGTTGTGGACTGACTGTTCATGTTTGGTGCTAGGCGTGATAAGGACAGTTTGACGTTTGTGATCCTAGTAATGTATGTTATACAATAGTGTCGAAATCAGAAATTATGGTAGAACATGTGGTGGATAACTATGAAATTTTTCGAAATTAGTTTAACTTATTTTGATTATTTTGACTTATTTTGACTTATTTCAGTAATTTCCAGGATGATCTCAATAGCAATACATCTTTCTTTTAAATAGAGAAAAAGGGCAATATGCGTTATGGACAGATGTGGTAACTTTAATATAATCTAGCTATTAGCAACACGACTTGTCTTTAAGAAAATAAAAGTACATAAATAACTAAATTAACATAATCGTAAAAAGATCCTAAAAATAACATTTCCAGTCCCCGAATTTATTTTCTATTTTTGTCTACTGTTTGTTTTCTAACTTTTATAGGACTCAATTTGGAAAAAATATTGAAAGTATTGAAGGAAACAGCACAAGGACTCCAAAAAATCCATACAAACAAGACAAAAGACTTCATATATTATGATTTGAAAACGGCTAATATTTTTTCGGATTATGAAGGAAATGTAAAGATTTACGACTTTGGGTCGGTTGGCAGAAAAACCGAGTTCAAGGTATGGACTCAAGGATATGCGGCACCCGAATCAAGAAGTAAGGATTGTTTATGGTTTGATATTATAGCAGAAAAATCTATTTCAAGCTGTACTAATGTTTTATGGTGTTCTATTTTGCAGCAATTAGCCAAATAAGCCAAAAATTTGATATTTATAGTTTTGGAATTTTGACATTACAACTGAGAGATGTAGAGGATGAAATAGGAGAAACACATAACTGCACAAATTGATCAATTAATTTCAACCTCATTCAACTTTCAACTTCATGTAAGTTTTTTATTTTTTATACTTTATTTTATTTGTAGGTCTAGTTTCATGATTTATAAATTAGGGATTGTTAAATTCGGGTTTTTTGTGTGTGAGATTTCTAATTTAGAGGACTATTAATATGTTGTTTGTTTAGACATTCTTTAGTAATTACAATCAATTTTGAGATTTCTAATTTATGGTTTAATTTAGGATTTCTAATTTAGGGATTTCTATGTTGTTTGCTTAGAGTTTAATTTAGGATTTCTAATTAATTTAGGGATTTCAAATTTAGAGTATAATTTAGAGAAATTTACATAGAAATTCAGTTACCAAATGTGATAATCATGCAAAAAAAACCCATAATTTAATATTTCTAATTTAGGGATTTCTAATTTAGAGTATAATTTAATATTTCTAGTTGCTTTAATTTAAATTATGATTTATTTATTATGTTGAAGCAGCATTTAAATTCTTTTTATCGATGGTCTAGCCCCCCCCGACCTATAGGTCCTGGCTCCGCCACTAGATTTGATGGACTTAGACGCTTTACATTGAATCATTCTGAATAACACTTGCATCTTCTAATTAGCGGGGTGAAAAACCTAAAAAAAAAATCACATGACTTAGAATCAGTTTTTTTTTGTTTTTTTTACCTATTTTGTATCTTTCTTTCCTTCTTTTCCTCCATCTATTTTCCAAATAGTTTTTCTCTGCTCTTCTTTGCCTCCATCTCCTTCCCAAATAGCTTTTCTGTGAAAACTTCTCATCCACCTTCCCATGTTCATTAATTCAAACACTTCCTGATTCTTAGTTCTACACAAGTAATTTCTACCAGAGTAACAACTGTCACATCTCTGAGGTAAAAATTACAGCATTCTATGATTTATTTTTATATAATAGGTTGTTATTTTTTGAAATTTATGATATAACATTATACGAAAATGTACAAAACTTGCATATAATGTCAAATTTTAAACCAATTAAATAATACTTATGAATATCAATTATGGAGGGATAATTTCATTTGTCACCTAATTCTAATATGATAGAACATGTGGTGGATAACTATCAAATTTTTCGAAATTATTATAACTTTTTTTGATATTTTGACTATTTTGACTTATTTCAGTAATTTTCAGGATGATCTCAATAGCAATACATATTTCTCTTAAATAGAGAAAAAGAGCAAAATGGGTGATGGACAGCTGTGGTAACTTTAATATAATCTAGCTATTAGCAACACGGCGTGTCTTTAAGAAAATAAAAGTGCAGAAATAACCAAATTAACATAATGGTAAAAAGATCATAAAAATAACATTTTCAGTCCCCGAATTTATTTTTTATTGTTGTCTACAATTTGTTTTCTAACTTTTATAGGACTCAATTGGGAAAAAATATTGAAAGTATTGAAGGAAACAGCACAAGGACTCCAAAAAATCCGTACAAACAAGACAAAAGACTTCATATATTATGATTTGAAAACGGCTAATATTTTGTCGGATTATGAAGGAAATGTAAAGATATGCGACTTTGGGTCGGTTGGCAGAAAAACCGAGCTCAAGGTATGGACTCAAGGATATGCGGCACCCGAATCAAGAAGTAAGGATTGTTTATGGTTTGATATTATAGCAGAAAAGTCTACTTCAAGCTCTACTAATGTTTTATGGTGTTCTATTTTGCAGCAATTAGCCAAATAAGTGAAAATTTTGATATTTATAGTTTTGGAATTTTGACATTACAACTGAGAGATTTACAACTTTGGTGTTCTACTAATGTTTTATGGTTTTATGGTTTAATTTAGGATCCTAAAAATAACATTTTCAGTCCCCGAATTTATTTTCTATTGTTGTATACTGTTTGTTTTATAACTTTTATAGGACTCAATTGGGAAAAAATATTGAAAGTATTGAAGGAAACAGCACAAGGACTCCAAAAAATCCGTAAACAAGACAAAAGACTTCATATATTATGATTTGAAAACGGCTAATATTTTGTCAGATTATGAAGAAAATGTAAAGATTTGCGACTTTGGATCGGTTGGTAAAAAACCGAGTTCAAGATATGGACTCAAGGATATGCGGCACTCGAATCAAGAAGTAAGGATTGTTTATGGTTTGATATTATAGCAGAAAAGTCTACTTCAAGCTCTACTAATGTTTTATGGTGTTCTATTTTGCAGCAATTAGCTGAATAAGTCAAAAATTTGATATTTACAGTTTTGGAATTTTGACATTACAACTTAGAGATTTACAACTTTGGTGTTCTACTAATTTTTATGATTTTATGGTTTAATTTAGGACCTAAAAATAACATTTTCAGTCCTCGAATTTATTTTCTATTGTTGTCTACTGTTTGTTTTGTAACTTTTATAGGACTCAATTGGGAAAAAATATTGAAAGTATTGAAGGAAACAGCACAACGACTCCAAAAATTCCGTACAAACAAGACACAAGACTTCATATATTATGATTTGAAAACGGCTAATATTTTGTCGAATTATGAAGGAAATGTAAAGATTTGCGACTTTGGGTCGGTTGGCAGAAAAACCGAGTTCAAGGTATAAACTCAAGGATATGCGGCACTCGAATCAAGAAGTAAGGATTGTTTATGGTTTGATATTATAGATGAAAAGTCTACTTCAAGCTCTACTAATGTTTTATGATGTTCTATTTTGCAGCAATTAGCCAAATAAGTCAAAATTTTGATATTTACAGTTTTGGAATTTTGACATTACAACTGAGAGATTTACAACTTTGGTGTTCTACTAATGTTTTATGGTTTTATTGTTTAATTTAGGATCCTAAAAATAACATTTGCAGTCCCCAAAATTATTTTCTATTGTTGTCTACTGTTTGTTTTGTAATTTTTATAGGACTCAATTGGGAAAAAATATTGAAAGTATTAAAGGAAACAGCACAAGGACTCCAAAAAATCCGTACAAACAAGCCAAAAGACTTTATATATTATGATTTTGAAACGGCTAATATTTTGTCGGATTATGAAGGAAATTTAAAGATTTGCGACTTTGGGTCGGTTGCAGAAAAACAGAGTTCAAGGTATGGACTCAAGGATCTGCGGCACCCGAATCAAGAAGTAAGGATTGTTTATTGTTTGATATTATAGCAGAAAAGTCTACTTCAAGCTCTACTAATGTTTTATGGTGTTCTATTTTGCAGCAATTAGCCGAATAAGTCAAAAATTTGATATTTACAGTTTTGGAATTTGGACATTACAACTGAGAGATTTACAACTTTGGTGTTCTACTAATGTTTTATGGTTTAATTTAGGATCCTAAAAATAACATTTTCAGTTCCCGAATTTATTTTCTATTGTTGTCTACTGTTTGTTTTGTAACTTTTATAGGACTCAATTGGGAAAAAATATTGAAAGTATTGAAAGAAACAGCACAAGGACTCCAAAAAATCCGTACAAACAAGACAAAAGACTTCATATATTATGATTTGAAAACGGCTAATATTTTGTCGGATAATGAAGGAAATGTAAAGATTTACGACTTTGGGTCGGTTGGCAGAAAAAACCGAGTTCAAGGTATGGACTCAAGGATATGCGGCACCCGAATCAAGAAGTAAGGATTGTTTATGGTTTGATATTATAGCAAAAAAGTCTACTTCAAGCTCTACTAATGTTTTATAGTGTTCTATTTTGCAGCAATTAGCCGAATAAGTCAAAAATTGGATATTTACAGTTTTGGAATTTTGACCTTACAACTGAGAGATTTACAACTTTGGTGTTCTACTAATGTTTTATGGTTTTATGGTTTCATTTAGGATCCTAAAAATAACATTTTCAGTCCCCGAATTTATTTTCAATTGTTGTCTACTGTTTGTATTGTAACTTTTATAGGACTCAATTGGGAAAAAACATTGAAAGTATTAAAGGAAACAGTACAAGGACTCCAAAAAATCCGTACAAACAAGACACAAGACTTCATATATTATGATTTGAAAACGGCTAATATTTTCTCGAATTATGAAGCAAATGTAAAGATTTGCTACTTTGGGTCGGTTGGCAGAAAAACCGAGTTCAAGTTATGAACTCAAGGATATGTGGCACCCGAATCAAGAAGTAAGGATTGTTTATGGTTTGATATTATAGCAGAAAAGTCTACTTCAAGCTCTACTTATGTTTTATGATGTTCTATTTTGCAACACTTAGCCAAATAAGTCAAAAATTTGATATTTACAGTTTTGAAATTTTGACATTACAACTGAGAGATTTACAACTTTGGTGTTCTACTAATGTTTTATGGTTTAATTTAGGATCCTAAAAATAACATTTTCAGTCCCCGAATTTATTTTCAATTGTTGTCTACTGTTTGTTTTGTAACTTTTATAGGACTCAATTGGGAAAAAATATTGAAAGTATTAAAGGAAACAGTACAAGGACTCCAAAAAATCCGTACAAACAAGACACAAGACTTCATATATTATGATTTGAAAATGGCTAATATTTTGTCGGATTATGAAGGAAATGTAAAGATTTGCGACTTTGGGTCGGTTGGCAGAAAAAACCGAGTTCAAGGTATGGACTCAAGGATATGCGGCACCCGAATCAAGAAGTAAGGATTGTTTATGGTTTGATATTATAGCAGAAAAGTCTAATTCAAGCTCTACTTATGTTTTATGATGTTCTATTTTGCAGCACTTAGCCAAATAAGTCAAAAATTTGATATTTACAGTTTTGAAATTTTGACATTAGAACTGAGAGATTTACAACTTTGGTGTTCTACTAATGTTTTATGGTTTTATGGTTTAATTTAGGATCCTAAAAATAACATTTTCAGTCCCCGAATTTATTTTCTATTGTTGTCTACTGTTTGTTTTGTAACTTTTATAGGGCTTATTTGGGAAAAAATATTGAAAGTATTGAAGGAAACAGCGCAAGGACTCCAAAAAATCCGTACAAACAAGACAAAAAACTTCATATATTAAGATTTTGAAACGGCTAATATTTTGTCGGATTATGAAGTAAATGTAAAGATTTCGGACTTTGGGTCGGTTGGCAGAAAAACAAAGTTCAAGGTATGGACTCAAGGATATGCGGCACCCGAATCAAGAAGTAAGGATTGTTTATGGTTTGATATTATAGCAGAAAAGTCTACTTCAAGCTCTACTAATGTTTTATGGTGTTCTATTTTGCAGCAATTAGCCAAATAAGTCAAAATTTTGATATTTACAGTTTTGAAATTTTGACATTACAACTGAGAGATTTACAACTTTGGTGTTCTACTAATGTTTTATGGTTTTATGGTTTAATTTAGGATCCTAAAAATAACATTTTCAGTCCCCGAATTTATTTTCTATTGTTGTCTACTGTTTGTTTTGTAACTTTTATAGGGCTTATTTGGGAAAAAATATTGAAAGTATTGAAGGAAACAGCGCAAGGACTCCAAAAAATCCGTACAAACAAGACAAAAAACTTTATATATTAAGATTTTGAAACGGCTAATATTTTGTCGGATTATGAAGTAAATGTAAAGATTTCGGACTTTGGGTCGGTTGGCAGAAAAACAAAGTTCAAGGTATGGACTCAAGGATATGCGGCACCCGAATCAAGAAGTAAGGATTGTTTATGGTTTGATATTATAGCAGAAAAGTCTACTTCAAGCTCTACTAATGTTTTATGGTGTTCTATTTTGCAGCAATTAGCTGAATAAGTCAAAAATTTGATATTTACAGTTTTGAAATTTTGACATTACAACTGAGAGATTTACAACTTTGGTGTTCTACTAATGTTTTATGGTTTTATGGTTTAATTTAGGATCCTAAAAATAACATTTTCAGTCCCTGAATTTATTTTATATTGTTGTCTACTGTTTGTTTTGTAACTTTTATAGGACTCAATTAGGAAAAAATATTGAAAGTATTGAAGGAAACAACACAAGGACTCCAAAAAATCCGTACAAACAAGACAAAAGACTTCATATATTATGATTTGAAAACGGCTAATATTTTGTCGGATTATGAAAGAAATGTAAACATTTGCGACTTTGGGTCGGTTGGCAAAAAACCGAGTTCAAGGTATGGACTCAAGGATATGCGGCACCCGAATCAAGAAGTAAGGATTGTTTATGGTTTGATATTATAGCAGAAAAGTCTACTTCAAGCTCTACTGATGTTTTATGGTGTTCTATTTTGCAGCAATTAGCTGAATAAGTCAAAAATTTGATATTTACAGTTTTGGAATTTTGACATTACAACTTAGAGATTTACAACTTTGGTGTTCTACTAATTTTTATGATTTTATGGTTTAATTTAGGACCTAAAAATAACATTTTCAGTCCTCGAATTTATTTTCTATTGTTGTCTACTGTTTGTTTTGTAACTTTTATAGGACTCAATTGGGAAAAAATATTGAAAGTATTGAAGGAAACAGCACAACGACTCCAAAAATTCCGTACAAACAAGACACAAGACTTCATATATTATGATTTGAAAATGGCTAATATTTTCTCGAATTATGAAGGAAATGTAAAGATTTGCTACTTTGGGTCGGTTGGCAGAAAAACCGAGTTCAAGTTATGAACTCAAGGATATGCGGCACCCGAATCAAGAAGTAAGGATTGTTTATGGTTTGATATTATAGCAGAAAAGTCTAATTCAAGCTCTACTTATGTTTTATGATGTTCTATTTTGCAGCACTTAGCCAAATAAGTCAAAAATTTGATATTTACAGTTTTGAAATTTTGACATTACAACTGAGAGATTTACAACTTTGGTGTTCTACTAATGTTTTATGGTTTTATGGTTTAATTTAGGATCCTAAAAATAACATTTTCAGTCCCCGAATTTATTTTCTATTGTTGTCTACTGTTTGTTTTGTAACTTTTATAGGGCTCAATTGGGAAAAAATATTGGAAGTATCGAAGGAAACATCGCAAGGACTCCAAAAAATCCGTACAAACAAGACAAAAAACTTCATATATTAAGATTTTGAAACGGCTAATATTTTGTCGGATTATGAAAGAAATGTAAAGATTTGCGACTTTGGATCGGTTGGCAGAAAAACAGAGTTCAAGGTATGGACTCATGGATATGCGGCTCCCGAATCAAGAAGTAAGGATTGTTTATGGTTTGATATTATAGCAGAAAAGTCTACTTCAAGCTCTACTAATGTTTTATGGTGTTCTATTTTGCAGCAATTAGCCGAATAAGTCAAAAATTTGATATTTACAGTTTTGGAATTTTGACATTACAACCGAGAGATTTACAACTTTTGTGTTTTATTAATTTTTATGGTTTTATGGTTTAATTTAGGATCCCAAAAATAACATTTTCAGTCCCCGAATTTATTTTCTATTGTTGTCTACTGTTTGTTTTGTAACTTTTATAGGACTCAATTGGGGAAAAATATTGAAAGTATTGAAGGAAACAGCACAAGGACTCCAAAAAATCCGTACAAACAAGACACAAGACTTCATATATTATGATTTGAAAACGGCTAATATTTTGTCGGATTATGAAGGAAATGTAAAGATTTGCGACTTTGGGTCGGTTGGCAGAAAAACCGAGTTCAATGTATAAACTCAAGGATATGCGTGATACGACTCTACTTTGAAATCGATCACTAAGGGATCGTCTTTGGGTGAAGACAATCAAGAACACCAAACTCTATTCTAGCTAGAGCAACTGAATTGATAATTTTATTCCAATATATCATCTCTATTACAAAGCTTGCTCTATTTATAAAGTATAAATCCTACAGCTACTGGGATTAGAAATCTAATATAACTAGGAAAGCAATAAACTATTATAATTAGGAAAGTAATAACAATTCCTTGTTGAGTAAGGAATCCTAAAGCTACTTGATGTAATCAGCATGCCAACCCGGAAAGCGTGTTGGTCGCCCCGACCTTCGCAACTTCATCTCGCCTCTATCATTAACATTTCCGGTGTCTGAGGTCGTATCATTTGGTTCCTCTTTGACAAGCACCTTGTCCTCAAGGTTGAAATGAAATTGAGGATAATCACGCACAAGCGAATCAAGAGGCTCCCAAGTAGCATCTTCCAAACCCGACCCTCTCCAATGAATTAACACCTCTCTGGTAGGACGACTGTCACTGGAAGCATTATGAAAATCGAAATACTCCTCGATCTAAAATATCCAACCGAGAGGGTCGGTGCCGTTAAATCGAGGTGGTTCTAGTTTGAGTGATCGGAATTGCGGGGGTTGGTTGTTGTTGGATGTTTCAGTTGTGTGGGGATTTTTTGTGTGGCTGGCAGCGAGTTCGTTGATGGCAGCGGTAAGGGTGGTTTCGATGGAATGTTGGAGGGCGTCGTGGAGGGATTTGAACTCGAGGTTGAGTTCTTGACGGTAGGACTCGGGAAGTTTGTCTGACATGTTGAAAAGAATGACACGATGAAAGCACCAGTTGATACGACTCTACTTTGAAATCGATCAATAAGGGATCGTCTTTGGGTGAAGACAATCAAGAACACGAAACTCTATTCTAGCTAGAGCAACTGAATTGATAATTTTATTCCAAGATATCCTCTCTAGGAAATCAATAAACTATTATAATTAGGAAAGTAATAAAAATTCCTTGTTGAGTAAGGAATCCTAAAGCTACTTGATGTCATCAGCATGCCAACCCGGAACGCGTGTTGGTCGCCCCGACCTTCGCAACTTCATCTCGCCTCTATCATTAACATTTCCGGTGTCTGAGGTCGTATCAATGCGGCACGCGAATCAAGAAGTAAGGATTGTTTATGGTTTGATATTATAGCAGAAAAGTCTACTTCAAGCTCTACTAATGTTTTATGATGTTCTATTTTGCAGCAATTAGCCAAATAAGTCAAAATTTTGATATTTACAGTTTTGGAATTTTGACATTACAACTGAGAGATTTACAACTTTGGTGTTCTACTAATGTTTTATGGTTTTGTGGTTTAATTTAGGATCCTAAAAATAACATTTTCAGTCACCGAATTTATTTTCTATTGTTGTCTACTGTTTGTTTTGTAACTTTTATAGGGCTCAATTGGGAAAAAATATTGAAAGTATTAAAGGAAACAACACAAGGACTCCAAAAAATCCGTACAAACAAGCCAAAAGACTTTATATATTATGATTTTGAAACGGCTAATATTTTGTCGGATTATGAAGGAAATGTAAAGATTTGCGACTTTGGGTCGGTTGGCAGAAAAACAGAGTTCAAGGTATGGACTCAAGGATATGCGGCACCCGAATCAAGAAGTAAGGATTGTTTATGGTTTGATATTATAGCAGAAAAGTCTACTTCAAGCTCTACTAATGTTTTATGGTGTTCTATTTTGCAGCAATTAGCCGAATAAGTCAAAAATTTGATATTTACAGTTTTGGAATTTTGACATTACAACTGAGAGATTTACAACTTTGGTGTTCTACTAATGTTTTATGGTTTTATGGTTTAATTTAGGATCCTAAAAATAACATTTTCAGTTCCCGAATTTATTTTCTATTGTTGTCTACTGTTTGTTTTGTAACTTTTATAGGGCTCAATTGGGAAAAAATATTGAAAGTATTAAAGGAAACAACACAAGGACTCCAAAAAATCCGTACAACCAAGCCAAAAGACTTTATATATTAAGATTTTGAAACGGCTAATATTTTGTCGGATTATGAAGGAAATGTAAAGATTTGCGACTTTGGGTCGGTTGGCAGAAAAACAGAGTTCAAGGTATGGACTCAAGGATATGCGGCACCCGAATCAAGAAGTAATGATTGTTTATGGTTTGATATTATAGCAGAAAAGTCTACTTCAAGCTCTGCTAATGTTTTATGGTGTTCTATTTTGCAGCAATTAGCCGAATAAGTCAAAAATTCGATATTTACAGTTTTGGAATTTTGACATTACAACTGAGAGATTTACAACTTTGGTGTTCTACTAATGTTTTATGGTTTTATGGTTTAATTTAGGATCCTAAAAATAACATTTTCAGTCCCCGAATTTATTTTCTATTGTTGTCTACTGTTTGTTTTGTAACTTTTATAGGGCTCAATTGGGAAAAAATATTGAAAGTATTGAAGGAAACAGCACAAGGACTCCAAAAAATCCGTACAAACAAGCCAAAATACTTTATATATTATGATTTTGAAATGGCTAATATTTTTTCGGATTATGAAGGAAATGTAAAGATTTGCGACTTTGGGTCGGTTGGCAGAAAAACAGAGTTCAAGGTATGAACTCAAGGATATGCGGCACCCGAATCAAGAAGTAAGGATTGTTTATGGTTTGATATTATAGCAGAAAAGTCTACTTCAAACTCTACTAATGTTTTATGGTGTTCTATTTTGCAGCAATTAGCCGAATAAGTCAAAAATTTGATATTTACAGTTTTGGAATTTTGACATTACAACTGAGAGATTTACAACTTTGGTGTTCTACTAATGTTTTATGGTTTTATGGTTTAATTTAGGATCCTAAAAATAACATTTTCAGTCCCCGAATTTATTTTCTATTGTTGTGTACTATTTGTTTTGTAACTTTTATAGGGCTCAATTGGGAAAAAATATTGAAAGTATTGAAGGAAACAGCACAAGGACTCCAAAAAATCCGTACAAACAAGCCAAAAGACTTCATATATTATGATTTGAAAACGGCTAATATTTTGTCGGATTATGAAGGAAATGTAAAGATTTGCGACTTTGGGTCGGTTGGCAGAAAAACCGAGTTCAAGGTGTGGACTCAAGGATATGCTGCACCCGAATTAAGATTTAAGGATTGTTTATGGTTTGATATTATAGCAGAAAAGTCTACTTCAAGCCCTACTAATGTTTTATGGTGTTCTATTTTGCAGCAATTAGGCAAAAAAGTCAAAATTTTGATATTTACAATTTTCGAATTTTGACATTACAACTGAGAGATTTACAACTTTGGTGTTCTACTAATGTTTTATGGTTTTATGGTTTAATTTAGGATCGTAAAAATAACATTTTCAGTCCCCGAATTTATTTTCTATTGTTGTCTATTGTTTGTTTTGTAACTTTTATAGGACTGAATTGGGAAAAAATATTGAAAGTATTGAAGGAAACATCACAATGACTCCAAAAAATCCGTACAAACAAGACAAAAGACTTCATATATTATGATTTGAAAACGGCTAATATTTTGTCGGATTATGAAGGAAATATAAAGATTTGCGACTTTGGGTCGGTTGGCAGAAAAATCGAGTTCAAGGTATGGACTCAAGGATATGCGGCACCCGAATCAAGAAGTAAGGATTGTTTATGGTTTGATATTATAGCAGAAAAGTCTACTTCAAGCTCTACTAATGTTTTATGATGTTCTATTTTGCAGCAATTAGCCAAATAAGTCAAAATTTTGATATTTACAGTTTTGGAATTTTGACATTACAACTGAGAGATTTACAACTTTGGTGTTCTACTAATGTTTTATGGTTTTATGGTTTAATTTAGGATCTCTAATTTATGGATTTCTATGTTGTTTGCTTAGAGTTTAATTTAGGATTTCTAATTAATTTAGGGATTTCAAATTTAGAGTATAATTTAGAAAAATTTACATAGAAATTCAGCTACCAAATGTGATAATCATACCAAAAACCCATAATTTAATATTTCTAATTTAGGGATTTCTAATTTAGAGTATAATTTAATATTTCTAGTTACTTTAATTTAAATTATGATTTATTTATTATGTTGAAATAGCATTTAAATTCTTTTTATCGACGGTTTAGCCCCCCGACCTATAGGTCCTGGCTCCCCCACTGGATTTGATGGACTTAGACGCTTTACATTGAATCATTCTGAATAACACTTGCATCCTCTAATTAACGGGGTGAAAAGCCTAAAAAAATCACATGACTTAGAATCAATTTTGACATTACAACTTTGGTGTTCTACTAATGTTTTATGGTTTTATGGTTTAATTTAGGATCTCTAATTTATGGATTTCTATGATGTTTGCTTAGAGTTTAATTTAGGATTTCTAATTAATTTAAGGATTTCAAATTTAGAGTATAATTTAGAGAAATTTACATAGAAATTCAGTTACCAAATGTGATAATCATGCCAAAAAAACCCATAATTTAATATTTCTAATTTAGGGATTTCTAATTTAGAGTATAATTTAATATTTCTAGTTACTTTAATTTAAATTATGATTTATTTATTATGTTGAAGTAGCATTTAAATTCTTTTTATCGACGGTCTAGCCCCCCTGACCTATAGGTCCTGGCTCCCCCACTGGATTTGATGGACTTAGACGCTTTACATTGAATGATTCTGAATAACACTTGCATCCTCTAATTAACGGGGTGAAAAGCCTAAAAAAATCACATGACTTAGAATCAGTTTTTTTTTTGTTTTTTTTTACCTATTTTGTATCTTTCTTTCCTTCTTTTCCTCCATCTCTTTTCCAAATAGTTTTTCTCTGCTCTTCTTTGCCTCCATCTCCTTCCCAAATAGCTTTTCTGTGAAAACTTCTTCTCCACCTTCCCTTGTTCATTAATTCAAACACTTTCCGATTCTTAGTTCTACACAAGTAATTTCTATAGAGTAACAACTGTCACATCTCTGAGGTAAAAATTACAGTATTCTATGATTTATTTTTATATAATAGGTTGTGATTTTTTGAAATTTAAACCAATTAAATAATACTTATGAATGTCAATTATGGAGGGATAATTTTATTTGTCACCTAATTCTAATATGGTAGAACATGTGGTGGATAACTATCAAATTTTTCGAAATTATTTTAACTTTTTTTGATATTTTGATTATTTTGACTTATCTTAACTTATTTCAGTAATTTCCAAGATGATCTCAATAGCAATACATCTTTCTCTTAAATAGAAAAAAATGGCAAAATGGGTTATGGACAGCTGTGGTAACTTTAATATAATCTAGCTATTAGCAACACGGCTTGTCTTTAAGAAAATAAAAGTGCAGAAATGACCAAATCAACATAATCGTAAAAAGATCCTAAAAATAACATTTCCAGTCCCCAAATTTATTTTCTATTGTTGTCTACTGTTTGTTTTGTAACTTTTATAGGACTCAATTGGGAAAAATATATTGAAAGTATAGAAGGAAACAACACAAGGACTCCAAAAAATCCATACAAACAAGACAAAAGACTTCATATATTATGATTTGAAAACGACTAATATTTTTTCGGATTATGAAGGAAATGTAAAGATTTGCGACTTTGGGTCGGTTGGCAGAAAAACCGAGTTCAAGGTATGGACTCAAGGATATGCGGCACCCGAATCAAGAAGTAAGGATTTTTTTTATGGTTTGATATTATAGCAGAAAAGTCTACTTCAAGCTCTACTAATGTTTTATGGTGTTCTATTTTGCAGCAATTAGCCAAATAAGTAAAAAATTTGATATTTACAGTTTTGGAATTTTGACATTACAACTGAGAGATGTAGAGGATGAAATAGGAGAAACACATAACTAGACAAATTGATCAATTAATTTCAACCTCATTCAACTTTCAACTTCATGTAAGTTTTTTATTTTTTATACTTTATTTTATTTGTAGGTCTAGTTTCATGATTTATAAATTAGGGATTGTTAAATTCGGGTTTTTGTGTGTGTGAGATTTCTAATTTAGAGGACTATTAATATGTTGTTTGTTTAGACATTCTTTAGTAATTACAATTAATTTTGAGATTTCTAATTTATGGTTTAATTTAGTGATAACAACCCAAATTATTCTTGAATAAGGAATAAGGGAAAATTAATAGAAATAATGGCAAACCATTATTCCTTCTAAAAGAGATATTTATACATGATTAATGTGGAATTAATGACAATTAATGCAGGGGAGAATATGCAAATAATGAGGAAAAGGAAGGAGTTTCTAGCATTATGCCACACCATGTGGAGACCCGCCATAGCTCTAAAGGAGAGCGTACATACGCCTTAACGTATCTAAGAATACCAAAAGGCGCCTTTATTATCATCCATGAATGAGAATAAATACAATTAAATGGCAATTAATAGCCATTAAAGGGGAATAAAGACTTGACTGTTCGAATACTCTAACTCTGAGGGTTTCAATGCTAAATGCTGGGATTAATGGAGAATTGGTAGCAATTAAAGATGAGTAATGACACAACTCTTCACCTGCTTCCCCATTAATGCTGAAGGTTACAAAAACCTATATAAATACCCCAGCTTCCTAGGATCAAAGGTACACTTACTGATTCTCTACTTTTGTGCTTACAGTTTATTCTCAGAAATATTACTGACTTTGGCATCGGAGTGTCCCCGGCCGATCCCAACGGCACCTCACAGGGAAGTGCTCCGATCAAGGATTTTTCCACAAGTTATCATTTAGGATTTCTAATTTAGGGATTTCTATGTTGTTTGCTTAGAGTTTAATTTAGGATTTCTAATTAATTTAGGGATTTCAAATTTAGAGTATAATTTAGAGAAATTTACATAGAAATTCAGTTACCAAATGTGATAATCATGCCAAAAAAACTCATAATTTAATATTTCTAATTTAGGGATTTCTAATTTAGAGTATAATTTAATATTTCTAGTTACTTTAATTTAAATTATGATTTATTTATTATGTTGAAGTAGCATTTAAATTCTTTTTATCGACGGTCTAGCCCCCCCCCCCCCCCCCCCCGACCTATAGGTCCTAGCTCCGCCACTGGATTTGATGGACTTAGACGCTTTACATTGAATCATTCTGAATAACACTTGCATCCTCTAATTAATGGGGTGAAAAGCCTAAAAAAAATCAAATGACTTAGAATCAGTTTTTTTTTGTTTTTTTACCTATTTTGTATCTTTCTTTCCTTCTTTTCCTCCATCTCTTTCCCAAATAGTTTTTCTCTGCCCTTCTTCGCCTCCATCTCCTTATAGCTTTTCTTTCCCAAGTAGCTTTTCTCTGCCATTCTTCGCCCCCATCTCCTTCCCAAATAGCTTTTCTCTGAAAACTTCTCCTCCACCTTCCCATGTTCATTAATTCAAACACTTTCCGATTCTTAGTTCTACACAAGTAATTTCTATAGAGTAACAACTGTCACATCTCTGAGGTAAAAATTACAGCCTTCTATGATTTATTTTTATATAATAGGTTGTGATTTTTTGAAATTTATGATATAACATTATACGAAAATGTACAAAACTTGCATATAATGTCAAATTTTAAACCAATTAAATAATACTTATGAATATCAATTATGGAGGGATAATTTCATTTGTCACCTAATTCTAATATTTTGAAGTGAGAAATCTGGATATTCTCAACATCAAGCTTCTTGAAATTACTAAGTTTTCTTGTGACCAGAAATTTGCCCCAATTGTAAGGCTTATACTTGGCAGGGTTACGTTCATCTGTCATTTCCTCCACTATAGTGTAGTGTGATGGGTTGAAGAAGAATGGCACAAAAAATCTTTCCTTCTCACTCTGTGTTCCACACTTTCATATCTATCATTTCTCCACACCTACATTCACAATATCAATTATTCGAGGTTATTAAATTTCAAAGCATAGTAAGATGAGTCCGTACAATAAAAATACGTACCTGAAAAATTCACCAACATTGATGATATAAGAATTAGGAATTGAGAAGAATACAACATGTATTATGAGTCTTATTATGTAAGTCATGTACTGTGAATATGAAACAACTATCTAGAGATAGTAGTCTACACAACTCAAGAGACTTCACCTAAGGTTACTTGAGTCTCATTGTTTATATGGTATCAGAGCCAATGAGGGTTTAAACACCAAAATCCTGCGTTACTTCTCTTTCTTCCATACGTCAAACACCATGGCCGCTGTATCTGCATCTGATTCTTCCTCCCTTCGTTTGAATTCTTCAACCCCCAATTCCCTCCACTCCAACGTGAATTCTGGGCTGAATACCAAACTTTTCACTTCATCGCATGTTTCTGGCCTGTCTCACAGCATCTCGTCCAAACTTACAGTAGCAAACTTTTTGATTTGGCAAACACGAGTCGAACTCATGCTGGAAGGCTGTGAATACTCTGACCATATTGACGGAACTGCTGCCCTTGGTACTAATGATACTACCTTTGGTTCATGGAAGAAATTAGACAAACAAATCATGGCCTGGCTGTACTCATCTATCTCTAACAATATGCTTCGACAACTTATTATTGGTTCCAAAACTGCTAGGGATATCTAGACAAAACTTCTTGCTACCTTCGCTCAAGGTTCTCGTCCTGAGGTAAAAATTACAGCCTTCTATGATTTATTTTTATATAATAGGTTGTGATTTTTTGAAATTTATGATATAACATTATACGAAAATGTACAAAACTTGCATATAATGTCAAATTTTAAACCAATTAAATAATACTTATGAATATCAATTATGGAGGGATAATTTCATTTGTCACCTAATTCTAATATTTTGAAGTGAGAAATCTGGATATTCTCAACATCAAGCTTCTTGAAATTACTAAGTTTTCTTGTGACCAGAAATTTGCCCCAATTGTAAGGCTTATACTTGGCAGGGTTACGTTCATCTGTCATTTCCTCCACTATAGTGTAGTGTGATGGGTTGAAGAAGAATGGCACAAAAAATCTTTCCTTCTCACTCTGTGTTCCACACTTTCATATCTATCATTTCTCCACACCTACATTCACAATATCAATTATTCGAGGTTATTAAATTTCAAAGCATAGTAAGATGAGTCCGTACAATAAAAATACGTACCTGAAAAATTCACCAACATTGATGATATAAGAATTAGGAATTGAGAAGAATACAACATGTATTATGAGTCTTATTATGTAAGTCATGTACTGTGAATATGAAACAACTATCTAGAGATAGTAGTCTACACAACTCAAGAGACTTCACCTAAGGTTACTTGAGTCTCATTGTTTATATGGTATCAGAGCCAATGAGGGTTTAAACACCAAAATCCTGCGTTACTTCTCTTTCTTCCATACGTCAAACACCATGGCCGCTGTATCTGCATCTGATTCTTCCTCCCTTCGTTTGAATTCTTCAACCCCCAATTCCCTCCACTCCAACGTGAATTCTGGGCTGAATACCAAACTTTTCACTTCATCGCATGTTTCTGGCCTGTCTCACAGCATCTCGTCCAAACTTACAGTAGCAAACTTTTTGATTTGGCAAACACGAGTCGAACTCATGCTGGAAGGCTGTGAATACTCTGACCATATTGACGGAACTGCTGCCCTTGGTACTAATGATACTACCTTTGGTTCATGGAAGAAATTAGACAAACAAATCATGGCCTGGCTGTACTCATCTATCTCTAACAATATGCTTCGACAACTTATTATTGGTTCCAAAACTGCTAGGGATATCTAGACAAAACTTCTTGCTACCTTCGCTCAAGGTTCTCGTCCTGAGGTACGAAATATCCCCCAGCAACTACTTGTTGGTCCCTTATAACGTGACAAGTTTAGTTCCAAGGGGGGGGGGTATAGGAACTATTTAAAATTTTGTCCGTTTAGGCTTACTTCTTTTCTTAAGAAAAGGCTTACACAGTGGCGCTAAGTAATTTTAAGACACAAGCTTAGTCAACTTGTGACTAAGTCTGTTTCTTTCCTTGAGTCAGGAGATAGCACTTAGAGTCTATTCCTGAACTCAGCTTCTTAGTGCACTCAACTCAGCGTGAGTTCGTTACTTAGTCAGTTTTATAACAAGCAATATATAAAGGAGTTTAAGGGTTAGAAATATGTTACTCAGCAGACATATCCTGGTTCGGCCTCTCCGCCTACGTCCAATCTCTAGAACTCGTCCGAGCTTTTTGAATTCTCTACTGAGCTCTTTAAAGGTAGAGCACGAAACCTTTTACAATAGAAGCTGAGTATACAAGAGTACCTTCCTCTATACCTCTACTCACTCCTATATCTACTGCTGAGTACTATAACCGAGTACTCATCCTCTCCTTTCTATTCTTCTAGAAATGATAAAGTGTTTGTCCTAAATAACAATTGCTAAGACACTTTAGATGATTGAAAATCACTCTAGACTTTTACACAATAATTGGAAATTGGTGTAAGGTTTTTGCTTTGCTTTTCTCACAGAACTTCAAGTATGAATTTGAACAGCGTTTCGACTGATTGAAGATCTGCATCGAATGAAGCAAATGAGAGGCCTTTATATAGTGACACTAGAGGCACCGGTAATTTCGAATTTCGAAATAACCGTTGGAGGGAAACGGCTTCCTGTCGTTGTCACTCAGTACGTGCTCAGTATCGTTGGCCAATGAGATTCTTGCATCTTCTGTCCACGGCAGAGCTCGGTAGCTTTTCGTCTGATAAACAGAATGTTTCGACATATTTGGCAAAGTCTTCCAGATAGCTTCCTGCGCCTTCTGAACTTTACCCAAAGTAGAAATACTTTGACTAGAAGTTGGTTCTTGTCTGCCGCTGTCTTGTACTTCTTGTCGATACACTCATCAGCTTCATCTTGAAGCAATTGAGAGAAGGCTTCTCGATCCTTCTTCATGCTGAGCTTGTGCTTTGTACAAAACGACCGCGTTTTGAAATCTTGGGCCGTGATGTCTTGATGTGTTGACTTGGGCTTGACTTCCATTATGGGCTTTTAGACTTTATATCTTAATGTCTTATAAATCAATAAACTCAACATTGAACAAACACATTAGTATAAATAAATCAAAGCATTTAAATTTAATGTGTTAGAATATTTTTATCAATTACTTAAATAATTTTGACAAATCAAAATCATGTGGAAAGGTGTTTCAACAAACTCACCCATTTTGATGTTGGCAAAAATATTCAGTCAAGAACTCAGTGTTGAGCTCCCCCATGATGGTTGACCTTATATTACTCAGTATACTCCCCCGTAAGGGTTGAGCAGCTGACTTAGTTTTACTTTAAACATTTCAAGGTTTAATCAAGTAATTCTAAGGTCAGTTTTCAAAATTAGGTCAGCTCATGGAACATATTCTTTTTAACTCAGTTTATGCAGAAGATTTAGATATCAGAGAGTGCTGAGTATTTCTTTGTTCAATGTGTTTAGGAAGACACATAAAAGAGGTCAGCATATTGATCAACACAGCATACAGTCATAGACAATTGATTTGATGAAGATGCGTTAACAATTCAGCACAAAACATAAGTAAGCATCACATAAGATTGGTCAAATTTGAAGGATAGATGCATGCATTGTATTGTATTCAGGGTCAGCACAACAAAAATACATAAGGGAAAGACTACAAGTTTTAACAAAATTGAATCTAGTCAATCCTAGTCAAGCTATTTCTTCTTATAGTTGAGTTCGGCTTCATGCTCTTTAGCTTTACCCTTTCCCTTGAATTTTTGCTGACTACCTGAAGCTTCTTCTGAATGTTGAGTTCTTTGAGCTTGTTCTTTCTCCCCCGTTTTTCCACCATCAGCGGGAGGAGGAATGAAGGTGTCTTCAAGGGCAGCTTGAGTTAGGAGTTTAGAGAATGTCTTTAGCTTTCGTGTGCTTTCATTTATGCTGTCAAAAATTGGAACACCATCATCCAAAATAGCACGTGGAATCCTGATAGTTGCGGCACTCAGCATACTCAGAATATATGCTTGAGACTTTCCAACCCAGTGTATACTGTCAGTAAGCATGGCAAATGCTTGATGAAACATCTTCAGCAAGGACGTGTCAAAATACTAACGTTGAGCATTTGAGTGGCGCACGTGGTTGAAAGTTGTTGGTCCCTTATAACGTGACAAGTTTAGTTCCAAGGGGGGCGGGGATAGGAACTATTTAAAATTTTGTCCATTTAGGCTGACTTCTTTTCTTAAGAAAAGGTTTACACAGCGGCGCTAAGTAATTTTAAGACACAAGCTTAGTCAACTTGTGACTAAGTCTGTTTCTTTCCTTGAGTCAGGAGATAGCACTTAGAGTCTATTCCTGAACTCAGCTTCTTAGTGCACTCAACTCAGCGTGAGTTCGTTACTTAGTCAGTTTTATAGCAAGAAATATATAAAGGAGTTTAAGGGTTAGAAATATGTTACTCAGCAGACATATCCTGGTTCGGCCTCTCCGCCTACGTCCAGTCCCCGAAACTCGTCCGAGCTTTTTGAATTCTCTATTGAGCTCTTTAAAGGTAGAGCACGAAACCTTTTACAATAGAAGCCGAGTATACAAGAGTACCTTCCTCTATACCTCTACTCACTCCTATATCTACCGCTGAGTACTATAACCGAGTACTCAGCCTCTCCTTTCTATTCTTCTAGAAATGATAAAGTGTTTGTCCTAAACAACAATTGCTAATACACTTTAGATGATTGAAAATCACTCTAGACTTTTACACAATAATTGGAAATTGGTGTAAGGTTTTTCTTTGCTTTTCTCACAGAACTTCAAGTATGAATTTGAACAGCGTTTCGACTGATTGAAGATCTGCATCGAATGAAGCAAATGAGAGGCCTTTATATAGTGACACTAGAGGCACCGGTAATTTCGAATTTCGAAATAACCGTTGAAGGGAAACGGCTTCCTGTCGTTGTCACTCAGTACGTGCTCAGTGTCGTTGGCCAATGAGATTCTTGCATCTTTTGTCCACGGCAGAGCTCGGCAGCTTTTCGTCCGGTAAACAGAATGTTTCGACATATTTGGAAAAGTCTTCTAGACAGCTTCCTGCGCCTTCTGAACTTTACCCAAAGTAGAAATACTTTGACTATAAGTTGGTTCTTGTCTGCCGCTGTCTTGTACTTCTTGTCGATACACTCAGCAGCTTCATCTTGAAGCAATTGAGAGAAGGCTTCTCGATCCCTCTTCATGTTGAGCTTGTGCTTTGTACAAAACGACTGCGTTTTGAAATCTTGGGCCGTGATGTCTTGATGTGTTGACTTGGGCTTGACTTCCATTATGGGCTTTTAGACTTTATATCTTAATGTCTTATAAATCAATAAACTCAACATTGAACAAACATATTAGTATAAATAAATCAAAGCATTTAAATTTAATGTGTTAGAATATTTTTATCAATTACTTAAATAATTTTGTCAAATCAAAATCATGTGGAAAGGTGTTTCAACAAACTCCCCCATTTTGATGTTGGGAAAAATATTCAGTCAATAACTCAGTGTTGAGCTCCCCCATGATGGTTGACCTTATATTACTCAGTATACTCCCCCGTAAGGGTTGAGCTGCTGACTTAGTTTTACTTTAAACATTTCAAGGTTTAATCAAGCAATTCTAAGGTCAGTTTTCAAAATTAGGTCAGCTCATGGAACATATTCTTTTTAACTCAGTTTATGCGGAAGATTTAGATATCAGAGAGTGCTGAGTATTTCTTTGTTCAATGTGTTTAGGAAGACACATAAAAGAGGTCAACATATTGATCAACACAGCATACAGTCATAGACAATTGATTTGATGAAGATGCGTTAACAATTCAGCACAAAACATAAGTAAGCATCACATAAGATTAGTCAAATTTGAAGGATAGATGCATGCATAGTTTTGTATTCAGGGTCAGCACAACAAAAATACATAAGGGAAAGACTACAAGTTTTAACAAAATTGAATCTAGTCAATCCTAGTCAAGCTATTTCTTCTTGTAGTTGAGTTCGGCTTCATGCTCTTTACCCTTACCCTTTCCCTTGAATTTTTGTTGACTACCTGAAGCTTCTTCCGAATGTTGAGTTCTTTGAGCTTGTTCTTTCTCCCCCGTTTTTCCACCATCAGCAGGAGGAGGAATGAAGGTGTCTTCAAGGGCAGCTTGAGTTAGGCGTTTAGAGAATGCCTTTAGCTTTCGTGTGCTTTTATTTATGCCGTCAAAAATTGGAACACCATCATCCAAAATAGCACGTGGAATCCTGATAGCTGCGGCACTCAGCATTCTCAGAATATATGCTTGAGCCTTTCCAACCCAGTGTATACTGTCAGTAAGCATGGCAAATGCTTGATGAAACATCTTCAGCAAGGACGTGTCAAAATACTGACGTTGAGCATTTGAGTGGCGCACGTGGTTGAAAGTTGTTGGTCCTTTATAACGTGACAAGTTTAGTTCCAAGGGGGGCGGGGATAGCAACTATTTAAAATTTTGTCCGTTTAGGCTTACTTCTTTTCTTAAGAAAAGGTTTACACATCGGCGCTAAGTAATTTTAAGACACAAGCTTAGTCAACTTGTGACTAAGTCTGTTTCTTTCCTTGAGTCTGGAGATAGCACATAGAGTCTATTCCTGAACTCAGCTTCTTAGTGCACTCAACTCAGCGTGAGTTCGTTACTTAGTCAGTTTTATAGCAAGCAATATATAAAGGAGTTTAAGGGTTAGAAATATGTTACTCAGCAGACATATCCTGGTTCGGCCTCTCCGCCTACGTCCAGTCCCCGGAACTCGTCCGAGCTTTTTGAATTATCTACTGAGCTCTTTAAAGGTAGAGCATGAAACCTTTTACAATAAAAGCTGAGTATACAAGAGTACCTTCCTCTATACCTCTACTCACTCCTATATCTACCGCTGAGTACTATAACCGAGTACTCAGCCTCTCCTTTCTATTCTTCTAGAAATGATAAAGTGTTTGTCCTAAACAACAATTGCTAAGACACTTTAGATGATTGAAAATCACTCTAGACTTTTACACAATAATTGGAAATTGGTGTAAGGTTTTTGCTTTGCTTTTCTCACAGAACTTCAAGTATGAATTTGAACAGCGTTTCGACTGATTGAAGATCTGCATCGAATGAAGCAAATGAGAGGCCTTTATATAGTGACACTAGAGGCACCGGTAATTTCGAATTTCGAAATAACCGTTGGAGGGAAACGGCTTCTTGTCGTTGTCACTCAGTACGTGCTCAGAGTCGTTGGCCAATGAGATTCTTGCATCTTCTGTCCACGGCAGAGCTCAGTAGCTTTTCATCCGGTAAACAGAATGTTTCGACATATTTGGCAAAGTCTTCCAAACAGCTTCCTACGCCTTCTGAACTTTACCCAAAGTAGAAATACTTTGACTAGAAGTTGGTTCTTGTCTGCCGCTGTCTTGTACTTCTTGTCGATACACTCAGCAGCTTCATCTTGAAGCAATTGAGAGAAGGCTTCTCGATCCTTCTTCATGCTGAGCTTGTGCTTTGTACAAAACGACCGCGTTTTGAAATCTTGGGCCGTGATGTCTTGATGTGTTGACTTGGGCTTGACTTCCACTTATGGGCTTTTAGACTTTATATCTTAATGTCTTATAAATCAATAAACTCAACATTGAACAAACACATTAGTATAAATAAATCAAAGCATTTAAATTTAATGTATTAGAATATTTTTATCAATTACTTAAATAATTTTGTCAAATCAAAATCATGTGGAAAGGTGTTTCAACAAAAGTAACTCTAGAGTACTTCAGGATTTCGTTTGTTTTGAGCTGGTCAGTTTCCATCTCTTCCTTACTTAAGTTTAGCAGACGGACAGCCTCACTAATTTGCTCAATGGAGCATTGGGAGGAGGAAGAGAGTTGGTGATTGGTTTTCTCTTGCTCAGTGTGAAGCTGGTTGAAGAGTTGATGAACTTCGGCAGAAGTTGCATACATTGTGTTCGCAGCTGATAAATGATGAAGTTGACCGTGTAGAGAGTTCATGTGATTAACCATGGTCAGTTGGAGTTCGGCCAACTTCGTTATTGAGTCTTGCCTGGGCTGTTGAGATTGTAATGAAGTCATGACACTCAGAAGATCCTTAAGACCTTTGATCTCGGTAAGAAGCTGAGTGACAGACGAAAGCTGAGTGGGCTTAACATTAATAGACCCAGTGACATCGGCGTTTTTTTGATGAAGGTCCTAGAGAAGGGCTTGAGCTGAGTCAATGATTTTTCGACCAGACTCAGAGGCAGTAAGATAACTGAAGGATTCATCATTTGTTGGCCCAGATGCCGGAAGAGGAGTAGAACCGAATTGAGGCGATGTTTGGTTCTGCTCAACATTAGAAGTGCCAACATGATCAGCAGTTGGTCTTGAGTTAAGATTGCCAGTGGAAGCTGAATGGAGTAGATTCTGCACTTGGATTTGTGGAAGAGGATGATCAGCAGAATGTGTTACTTGCTTCGAGTCAGGCTGAAGCTGACTGGATTTGGGAAGCTGAGGAGGTTCAGTACTGACCTGAGCAGGCATTTCCTTAGCTTGCTCAACATGTTGAGGAGCAGGATCTTCGAGCACTTGCTCGGCATCATCTTGGCTTGGGGAAGCAATTAAGTCGGCATGTTCCTTAGGCTGAGAAACAAAGGCTTGCTTTTCCTGTTGCTCTGGTGGAGACTCAATAGGGTTAGAGAAGAACTTAAGGTGTATATCTGTTAGTTCAGTGATCTCATCCCTCAGAGGTGAGTCACCCATGAGGTCAATGACGAGGGATCGATATGCCTTCTTCTTATGTCTTCGTAGTCTCTTTATCTTTGGAGGAGTAGGGTCAACAGGAATGGACTCAATAGAGTCAGTAGGTGAAGTTTCCCTTTGAACAGCGGGATGATTTGCCGTTGGCTCATCGTCTTCTTCGTCAACCAGCTCAGTGTTGGTAGGTTTATATTGCTCATCATCAGCTGTCTCCTTAGTGTCAACCTGACCACCCAGTTCTTTTTCTTCTTCAAACTGACCACCCAATTGGTCTTGTTCTTCCTCTTCATCTGACTGTTGTTCAGTGTCAATGTCTTGACTCCGTACATAATGTGAGTTCGGAGGAATGACGACGTCAGTTGGGAGAGCATCGATAGGACTTAATTCAGAAGAGATCTTCTTCTTCTTTCTTAATGGTTGCTCATCAATATCCTCTCTTTCTTCTACCTCGGGCTCAGCTTGCCTTGGTATTTTCTCAGATGACCTAGGTCCATCCTGACCTTGTTGAGTTTGAGGCTTAGTTCCTCTGGATACAAATTTAAGCTTCTTTGGTGGAGAAACAGCTTCTTTAGAGGTGCTTTGAACAACTTTCCTCTTTCTTTCCGTCTTTCCCTTTCGAGTCACCATCCCCTCAGTTTCCTGGACAGGGACTGCTTTCCCTTTCTTAGGCATAATGGGTTGATCGTAGAATAGAACAAACACTGCAGCTGCAGTTATCTCTGTGCCTATAGTGTGGATTTCCTCAACTAAGCTCACCTTGTGGTCTTTAAGGATTCTGGTAATTATGGAGCCTAACCTAAGGGTTCCAGTGCTTCTTTGAAACCCACCGATTATGAAGACATGCATGTTTATCGGTGTGTAGGTCAGCATGTGCCAGATGAAGCACTGCTCAAAGTTTGTCGCTGAGTTGGTGCAGTTGATCTTAGGGAAGATGAAATTGGTCAGTATGTAGTGGGCCATCTTCTGATTGCGACCCATGGAGGTACTCGAAATTTCTCCTACATGACCAGGAGGTTTACAAATTCAACGGAGTAGTTGGTTTTATCTTGGTCACCAGATTTACGAAGTATTGCTCCTTCGTTTTTCAGCTTGAGTAGTGAGGCAAGATAAGCGGGGTTGATGAAGATATCCTTCCCTCGAACCCGGGTGACCATGTAGTCCAGATTATCATCCGCGACTTTTAGGTTAGCATAAAATTCCTTAACTAACTCTGGATAGGTAGCGTCGCGAACTGAGAACAGCTCTGTCCAGCCGTTGTTTTTGATTCACTCACAAAAGGGTTGCTCAGCTTCCACAAAACCCTTTGAAAACCATCTAGAGTGGTCAACCTTATATCCCCTCACACTTTCGTAAACCGGAGAGTAGGTGCGTTCTACGGGCTTCTTTGCCTTATCCTTCTGTTGTTTTCCTTTCGAAGAGGCGGCTTGGTCAGCTTGGCTTTTCGTCCCTGGGGTAGTGACCTTTGAATTGTCACGCTGACTTGGTTCTTGAGACTTGGTGGGAGTCTCATGGTGTTCCTGCTGAGCAGGGATTTGAGGGCTTTCATCGGAGCGATTATGGGTGTAACCGGCACCGGAGACATTCTGAGAATCTTTTGCCATGATTCTTAGAGAAGTTTTGAGAAGTTTGGGAGTTTTTAGAGAAAAGTATTTGAATACCAGAAATTTCTAAGCGTAAAGAGATAAAAGTGGGAAATCATCCACTATTTATAGACGTGTCAAATCGATCCTAAGCGTTGAGGTGGCCGTTTGACCTCGAGATACTCAATCGACAAATATTCTGGCATTTATGACACATTCGGTGCATGTGTTTTCTAATCATCACGCTTACGTCATCCTAGGTGGCTATTTAATTCGCGTGTTATGCATTAAATTTTGCAACGGATCTTTACCCAGTGTTAAGGATTTCAAACGTTTAAAGTTCTGAGTAATCAGTGTTACGCAAAGGAATAATTCTTATGCTTAGTAGCTCAGCTTAAGATAAACACTCAACATGTATATCTACTCAGCATGTGATAGTTATTGATTTAGCATAAATCAATCAGCATGGTAAATCACTCAGCATGCATATATCACATATTATACTTGGAATTTATTGAAGAGGATTAAACATACCAATGGCTTCTCTAAGTATGTTGAATTGCTCACGAGCTAGTGGCTTTGTGAAGATATCAGCAAGCTGCTCATCCGTTGGGACATAGGTCAGCTTGATCTCTCTCTTGAGTACATGATCTCTGATGAAGTGATGTCTTATGCTGACATGCTTCATCCTACTGTGCTGAATTGGGTTCTTTGATAAGTCAATGGAACTCTTGTAGTCACATTTGACTTCAATTGTTTTAGTCTGAACGCCATAATCTTCAAGCTGTTGCTGAATCCATAGGACTTAAGCAACACAGCTTCCAGCAGCAATGTACTCAGCTTCAGTGGTTGACAGGGCTACTAATGCCTGCTTCTTGCTGAACCAGGACACAAGACAGCTTCTAAGGAAGTGGCATCCTCCCGAGGTGCTTTTTCATTCAAGCTTGTCTCGTCCGTAGTCAGCGTCAGTGTATCCAATGAGTATGAAATCATGAGTATTGGGATACCACAAACCTGCATTCACTGAGCCTTGCAAATATCTAAGGATTCTCTTTACAGCTATGTAATGGGATTCCTTAGGGTTAGATTGATATCTAGCACAATAACATACTGAGAACTGAATGTCCGGCCTACTAGCAGTCAAGTAAAGTAGAGAACCAATCATACCTCGATACAATCTGCTGTCTACTGACTTACCACTTTCGTCAGTGCAGAGGACAGTGTCAGTGCCCATAGGGGTATATATTGACTTGCAATTCTTAAGTTCATACTTCTTCAATATCTCCTTAGCATACTTAGTTTGACTAATGAAGATGCCCTTTTTCCTTTGTTTGATTTGAAGTCCAAGGAAGAAGGTGAGTTCTCCCATCATTGACATTTCAAACTCAGTCTGTATCTGCTTACTAAATTCCTTGCACATTGACTCGTTAGTGGCACCAAAAATAATGTCATCAACATATATCTGAGCCAATAGGGTATCTTTACCCTTTCTCTTAATGAATAAGGTTGTATCAAATTTACCTCTGACATAATTTCTAGTCAGCAGGAAACTGGTCAGCCTCTCATACCAAGCACGTGGTGCTTGCTTGAGACCATACAGAGCCTTTTTGAGCTTATAAACGTGGTTTGGGAACTTGGGATCCTCAAACCCTGGAGGCTGATTAACATAGACCTCCTCGTTTATAACTCCATTAAGGAATGCACTCTTAACATCCATTTGAAACAATTTAAAGTTCATATAACTTGCATAAGCACATAAAATTCTTATAGCCTCTAGCCTTGCCACTGGGGCGAAGGTCTCACTGTAGTCAATACCTTCTTGCTAACTGTAGCCCTGAGCTATAAGCCTTGCTTTGTTTCTGACCACGTTCCCTTGTTCATCCATCTTGTTGCGAAAGACCCATCATGTTCCTATGGTCTTCTGGCTTTTTGGCTTTGGCACTAAGTCCCATTCTTCATTTCTTTTGAACTGATCAAGTTCTTCTTGCATTGCATTCATCCAAAACTCATCATACTAAGCTTCAGCGAAGTTCTTTGGTTCCTGAATTGAGACGAATGCTACATTGCTGAGGTATCTCATGAGTTGATTTCTTGTCATCAGGGTGTTTTCAGCAGCATCAAGAATGGCACTTTCTGAGTGTCCTCTTGGTATTCTGATCTCTTTTGGAAGATTGATGTCTTGAGTTGGTTGTGTTTCAACAATCTCTGCAGGTGTAGATTGGTCAGTGAAAACAATTTGAGTTTCGCTTTTACCTTTGGTCAGCCCTTGAGGTAGTGACTCAGCGGTTGTTTCTTGGTCAGCGGGTGCTGAGTATGGATCATCCTCAGTCAGCTGCTTGTCTTTTCCTGCAGGGTTAGTGATAGGGGTATTTTACCCCTATCTTTTAGTGTGATTTATGGGTTAATTTTAGAAGAAATAAATAAGTTTAATTGCAAAAATAGAGTGTTTTGAATAAAATAACGAAATAATAATAAATTCTGTATTTTCGGATAAATTCCCTTGTTTTTGATATATTTAGGAAATAAAAACGTCAAGCTAACTCGGCTCTCAAGAATTGTATTTCAGGTACAAGGAAGAAGCAAAATTCATGCCATACGCGGGGCGTATCATCCCATACGCGGGACGTGAAACATCAAGTCAGAAATGATTGCCCTATCCACAAACACCACGCGGAATCTAGTCAGCATACGCGAGGCGTACGCCAACTTACGCGAGGCGTATAAACATATGTCAGAAATAATTGCCTAATCCTGAAAGTCAGACTATATTGTCTCCTGAGTCAACGATCCATACGCGAGGCGTACCACCTTACACGTGGGGCGTGTAAGGGAGTTCGTCAATACAAAAAGTTCAGAGACTCATTTACGCAAGGCGTGCCTCAAGCTACGCGCGGCGTAAAAGGCTCAATTCAAGCAATAAAATCTCAGAGACTCAAACACGCGAGGCGTATCCCAATCAAAGTGTCTAGCACTCATTTGATATACCATATATTAGAGAGAGCAAAAACTATACTTGTTTTTATTGTTGTAGTTTAGATTTGTTTTTAGGCTTTGTGTAACTAAACTCTTCCATCTCGAGAGCTTGTCCGTTGCTCCCGACATTTCATCAAAGTCCCGCTCCATCTCCACACACCAAGCTCGAGAGCTCCACCATTCAAGTCCTTAGAGATGGCTTTTGAGTCTGGTTAGCTAGTTCCGAGGGTGGATTCTTCCCTTTACACTTGCTAATTAGCTTGATCTCATCCTATGTACTAGGCTTGTTTGTAATCCATATTTACACTTTCCATATTTATAATTTATGATTCATAATCTTCTTTTCTATATATGTGTTGATGTTTGTTACTTGTTTTGATATTTATAATTGATTGTTGTGTAGGAGAACGCGACTACCGATGTCATTCGGGCTATTTTTAGGGATTCATATAGGTGTTGCCTTACCGGAAGTGACAAACCGGAAACCGTAGGAATTGACAAACCACGGAACTTACGGGCCCTAATTTCTGGTCCCAAACATTAGACACGCCTTGACTAGGAACCACGTAGTCTAAGTACTTCACAGGTCGGTTTCTCTACACGTAGTCGTCTTTGCACGAGCAAACCATCAACCGTATAAACATTAGAAGTCATTATTTGTCATAGTTATAACTTATCGCATTCATATCACTCCATAGAGTTTCGTTATATAAATTCGCCTCACACGTAGTTAGGAGTAGTTTGTAGTTGTGTCTCACACCAACCTCAAAGTATTCACCGCTTAAATAACGTATAAAGCCGAGTCGTTTAATACTTGCAGTTATAAATCCCGTGGATTCGATACCCGGTCTTAACCGGATTATTACTTGATACGACGGGGTACACTTGCCCCTACGTAGTGACATCTAGTAGATACAAAGCACTTAGAAAGACCATATCCATAGTCATAGCGCAATCATCGTGATATACATTTCATCGTTAAAAAGAACATTACTAGGTGACACGCCATTAAGTTTTTGGCGCCGTTGCCGGGGATTTATAACATCTTGCAATATTAGACAAAAACGTTTTATTGTTAGTTTAAGCATTCTTTTTGTATAAATTGTTTATATATACTTTTACTAACATCATTCTTTCTTGTTGATATTATATTCTATTTCACTTATTTTATGCATACCCGATCTCGGAGTGATTCTCTTATTCCTATTGATCTCGAAATTGAACGTACTCTTTGTAGGATTCGAAAAGAGAAGATGGCAAACCCCAACGCTGAGGTCAACCAACCCGAAGGAAACCAAAGGCCACACGTGAACAACATTCGCGGGGGAAACGACACACATTCGATGATGGAGATCCTTGCTCTGCACCGTCCCCAAAACCGTAACGGAATTGTCGCCCCCATAATACCGGCCAACACGTACGAGATAAAGACCGGCATGATCCAGCTGATACAACAATGCGGTCAATTCGGAGGGGAACTCCACGAGAACCCTAACGAATATCTCAATAAATTCCTTATGTGTGCCGACACCTCTCGGCAAAATGGTGTTCCCGTTGAGGCTGTTAGACTAAAGCTGTTTCCTTTTTCTTTGACAAGGAAAACGTTGGAATGGCTACACTCTTTGGAGGCGGGATCCATCACGTCATGGGAGGAGCTCGAGAAGGAGTTCCTTTCCTACTATTTTCTGCCGTCCAAAATAGTCAAGTTACGGACCGATATCACGCCCTTTAGGCAGTTGGAATGCGAGGCCCTTCACGCAGCTTGGGCTAGGTTCCGGAAGTTGCTCCAAAACTGCCCCCACCATGACATCCCGAAGCACGACTTGGTAAGCACTTTTTACCACGGGTTAACCCCCACTAACCGTGCGATTGTTGATTCCGCTGCAGGTGGGGATCTATTTCGGAAGTCAGCTAGTGAGGCCTACGAGCTCATTCATGAGCTCGCGAGGAAAAGCGTGCAATGGCAAGAGGATCGGCTTGCCGGCCCGTCGCGATACCAAATGCTTGCTGTGGAGAAAGAGGCTCCGAAAAGCTCCATAGCAGAAATGCATAAGAAACTTGACTCGTTAATTGCCCAGCTAAGCCTCAACAAAAGTGCACAGGTCCTGATGTGCAATCATTATGGCGGAGAACACGATGGACTCAATTGCCAAGCCGGCAGCCCTTTCACCGGTGACATCGAGAGTGTAAGTTACGTAGGAGGAAATCCAAGGTATAATCCTAATCAGAACTCCTATCACCACCACAATAATAATAACAACGGTTGGCGGCCTCGGTACCAACACCCAAACTTATCATATGGCAATAATAATCACGTGTTGAGGCCCCCATCCGGCTTTGAGCAAGAATATCGGGAAAACGGGCTTGGGCAATCACAAGTCGCGCCCGGTAATCGGAACGCTCCACCTTCCAACAATGTACACGACCAATCAGTCACGTCTTTGTTGAAGGATATATTAACCCGTCTTTCCGATAACGAGGTGTTTTGCAGGGATCTTAGCCGCCAAGTAGCCCATCTAAACTGTCAACAACAAGAAAGGCCACTAGGAACCCTACTGGCGAACACCGAACAAAATCCGCGGGGCAAAAATCGGGAATCCGGACAGGCAATAACGCTCATGAGTAATGGAGGTTCAGACCCATCAAGTTCCAACTCAGGCAACTTACATTGAGCCGCCGCACGAGAAAGTCGAGCTACTTCGACTCTAAACGTAGCATCGGTTTGAACTTCTCAAACCCTTTGTTTATATAAACTTATTTTTTTTATTTTTCTTTCCCTTGAATTGTTGTTATTTCATTTTCATTTCTATCTCTTGCTCTACTTCTCATCTTTCCTCCTCTTCATTTTTATTTTATTTTATTATCCTATTTTCTTTTATTTTCATAAAATCAAAAGAAAAACAAATCCCATATAAATCCAAAAAATTTATGACACGCGGGGCGTATACGCATGTACGTCCCGTGTATCTACGTGTCCGACCCTAATCCCTAATAAAAAGACACGGTACGCGGGGCGCCCCTCCTATCACGCCCCACGTACACTTTAATTTTTGACACTCTTTAATAAACGCCACGAGGGAAGACACGCGGGACGTGCCCCAGGGCACGCCTCGCATATCTTCGGGAGTTGTGAATCACAACTCCCCATGGCAACTCCCCCTCTCTCAAACTTCTCATCACTCCTCTTCCCTATATACCTTTTCCACTTCCACACTCCACCCCCTCTTCCATCCAATCAATTTCCATCCTTTCAAATTCAAATTCTCAACTTCCCTCCACAATAAATTTTGCATTGACTACCCCCTTAATTACAAATTAATAACACATAAAAATTAAAAAAGAGTTCATAAATAAAAATCATAAAATCAATTAAAAACTCATAAATCAAAAAAATCAAGAAATCAGAAAACTGCTAAAACCGAAAAAATCCTTCATCTTCCATCTTCTACGCGGGGCGTAACCCCATTTACGCCCCGCGCCCTCGCCCTTTTTTGTCATAAAAAAGGAGCAGGAGGTGCGATACGCGAGGCGTGCCCCCTTTCACGCCCCGCGTATCATACCAGTTTTGCACAAAATAACGTCAGGGGGAGGTATACGCGTGGCGTGGCCCCTTCACGCCCCGCGTACCCCTTTGGGAATCCGAGCTTTGCTTGGATTCCCCACTTTTCCCCTATATATACCTCCCCTTCTCTCCCTTTTCTTCCTCACAACTCACACCAAATTTCCCCTACTCCTCTTCTACTCTTCATCTATCTTCCATTATCACCATGGTTAGGCGAAAGCAAACCACCGACATGCGCCCCCCACGGTCCACTCGGGCCCGATCCTCCCGTTCCGCACAAAACCAACAACCACCTCCACCTCCCGAACGGGAGGAAACTCCACCACTCACCCGCCAATACCGGGCTCCTTTTCATCTCCTAACCGAGGAGGAGGCCCAAAGGTACGAAGATCTTTGTGCCGCCACTATCAAGGAGCTTCCCTATATCCAACGTAGCGTGCTTGATCAATATGATCTAGGCATTCTCTTCGAAGCTCGCCTCCGTGCCCTCGGTTGGTACGACCTCTATTCTACGCATCGGTGGGTGTACCCGTCACTAGTGGTGGAGTTCTACACCACCCTCACCTCCAACAACGTCCCCGGAGCCGCCCTCTTCAACTTCTGCCTCCACAACCGCCCCTTCTCCATTGACACTCAATGGCTCCAACACCATTTCACTTACCAAGCGGAGGGGGGCATATCCCGTTGGCCCGACGGTGTTGCCGCTCATGAGTATTGGACTTCCATCACCGGGTCCGAGGACTATGACATCTCCAACCTCCTCCCATCTCTCATCTGTGACCCTATCCTCCAACTTCTCCACCGCTTCATCTCATTTTATTTCTCGGGGAAGTCTGAGTCCACTAAGGTCAACAAGCACGAACTGTTGGCCCTCTACTGTTGTGCCAATGGGCTCACTTATGACCTCGCCTATCATGTGGCTGCTCACCTCCACTCCACGCCCATCCGGAAGCGGGCCAAGCTCGGGTTTGGCCACCTTGTCACCATCTTTGCCCTCACCGCTCTCGGTGAAGCTGCCCTTGATCGCCTCCCGAGCCTTTTGCCTCGGCTCGTGGAGAAGAATGCCTTTAAGTCTCTTAAGCGTTCGACCTCCGGCCTGGGTGAGACCTCGGAGGCGGCCCACTCCAATGCGGAAGGTGACTCGGACTCGAGCATGGGTCTCAATTTTAGTCCTCCACCCCTCCACGACTTCAACTCTCTCTATGCTCGGTTGGATATTTTGGAGGATAACCAACGTCGTGATCGGGCCCATTTCGACTCCCGCTTCGACGCCCTAGATGCTCGCTTCGATGCCTCCGAGCCTCAAAGGCAAGCGGATAGGGCTAGCTTTGACGCATTCACCAACGCCTTCTACACCCACTTCAACATCCACGGAAACCCTCCTCCACCACAACCATAGTCCCTTTTTTTCTTTTTTTTTGTATTTTCTTCCTTTATGTTTGTTTTAGTTTGTGTTATTAGTTGTTTTCGTGTTTTCTTGTAATTTCCTTTTCCTCTAATATATTGATAACAGGTAGGGAAATTCTGATCAACGTCCGTCCCTGTGGGGGCATCGTTGGGTTCGACGGGGGGAAGCTCCGATGCCAAAGTCAGTAAGGTGAATCAAGGAAACAAACTGAATTGACAAAGGTTGTGAGAATGTGTACCTCGATAGCCTAGGGAATCGGGCTATATATAGCTAGGAAATCGTAACCTTTAGGTAACTAGAAAGCCTCCATTAATGCTCCATTAATGGCGGTTACAAGTTATCTTTAACTTGGCGGTTAGCTAATTGATAACTCATTAATGATCTTTATGGCTGAATCGGCGTCCAACCGTTATAGTGGCGAATCGGGTGAATGAAGAGATCCGCCTCATAGGTCCGCCAGCGGATCTCCCTGAGCAGAACCGTTGAGATTCGCCTGCCGGCTCTCCTTTGGGGATTAACGCGCGGCGTTCTCTAGGTGAATATCCCTTTTAGTCCTTAGGATATTATCTTTATGTTATCAGAAGCCCCCCCCCAAAATTCCCTTAAAGTCCTTTAGGGCTTTTGAGCTTCCGCGCGCCGTCATAAACATCTGCATTAATGAGCACACTGTTCGATGCCAATTGATGAATGACACGTGTAATGGACGCGCTGTCCCAGGAAGGAGAAAACATCCTTCTTCCTCTTTCACTTTCTCTTTCGTTTCTATTTCTTCTTCATTGTCTCCTTTCGAAGCTTTTTCTGGGAATTTTTAGAGTCTCGCACCAAGCTTCTGATTTCACATGTAAGTTCATCCTCTTCGGTTTAACTTTTCTCTGAATGTTTAGAAGTTCATCTTCATCTTCTGGATCAACTTCAGAGCTTTTTAATTCGACCCCTTCTCCCGAAATAGTAGTTGATTTTAGTTGGACCACTTCATCATCGGAGAACTCCTCTTCTTCCGAGGACACGATTAATTCTGATTTAGCTGGGTTTAGTAACTCGGCGCGTAATCGTTACCAAACTCGTTCCACCAGGAATCCAGTTCTTTCCACTTCTGTCTCCGGTACCGCTCCGGCCGTTAAGGCTAGGTGTTTTCCGGGGACAATGGCCTCTTCTTCTATCCCACCTAGGAAAAAGAAACCTCGAGCGGAGTCCACTCCGTCTCGTATGAGTGTCGCGGATCTAGTGGATCTGGTGAATCGCTTCCCTTGGATCAATAATTATGAGACTCAGTTAGCCGCAGCCCACCAACGACCTTCCTGTCCGCCTAGCGGTTTTCTAACAGTATATTGTAGTCACGTAGAGAGGGTGTTCCGGCTTCCTCTCCCAAAGATGATGGCGGACATCCTCTCCTACTTTGATATTACAGCCAGCCAACTGCATCCCAACGGTTGGTTGGATATTGCTTTAGACTGCTACCTCGCCTCAAATTTAGGAGTGGTATATACGGGTCGTGTTTTTAGAGCTTTCCATAAACCCTCGCAACGGAAGTCCGAATCCTACCTCACTTTCGCCAAATTCGGGGCATATTCACCCTTTAGTGACAAAATGTCCAATGTCCATTGCTGGGATGAGAAATTCTTCTACGTGAAGATAAAAGAGGGCGAATCACTAGGTTTTCCCTCGTTTTGGAATCCCAAGCCTTTACACATGGCGGGCGATATGCGAATATTGACCGATAGTGATGAAGTGGTGGCGGAGCTCATGAAGAAGATCAAGGCGGATGCATGGACATACGCAGACGCTTTAGCCTTCATGATGAGCGATATTCCGTTGATTCGTCGAGAGGGGGAGCAATTCATTTACTCCAAGATTGCGCAATTTGACCAAGGTAACTTTTATTTCTTCTCGAACTTTGATTACTTCAATGTTTTCCTTGGCAGGGGTTTAGCTAAGGCCAATCACGCTATTGCAGAGAAGCGTAGGAAGTTTTTAGAGGCTGAAGCACGTAGGAAAGATCAAGTGGCGAATCCTCAGATGGAAACTGGAAAACGTCCTGCGGGAACAGTGGTCGAGCCGCCACTAAAAAGGAGGAAGCCTATGGCCACTGGAGGCCCTAAGCTTATGGCGGATGCCATGAGGTCCGCCAGGCCTGTTGGGGAGATAGAACAGGTAAGTTACCCTTTATTTTTACCGGTTCATCAAGTTTTAAGTTTTGACCCTTGAATGTTTGTGCAGATGGCGAAGCCTGATATAGGCGGATACTGATCCGCCAAGTATGGCGCTCAAGGATCTTTTGAGAATGAGTCCATCATAAATGACTTGGATGAAGCTCTTGGTCAGGTGGGCGAAGTGCAAAGGAATCAGAACCAAATTCCTGGTTCTATTCATGCGCAAAAGGGGAAAACAGAGCTCCTTATGGTGAGTCCCCTAGAAAGGATCTCTTTTTGTAGAAAAAGTTGTCCCTTCGCTCTTTTGACGAAATTGTTTGTTTTTGACAGATGTATACTCGCATACGTGCTATGGAGGCCGAGCTCCTTCAAGGTGTGGCAGATAAGGCAACCATTGAGAAACTGGAAAAGGAGGTAGCAGATGCCAGTGCGCATATTGCTTCCGCTAATGCGAACCTTGCCTCTGCTACAGCCGCCTTAGTCCTTAGAGATTCGGAGATTGAGAAGCTGAAGGAAAAGATTGTGACAGACGCCAAGAACCATGAGGATGCCCTAGGAGAAGCTGAATACATAGCGGGTGAGCAAGCCTTCTTGATACAGATTGAAAGCGATAAATGGAGGTTTTAATCGTAAACCAACAAAGATCTTCTTCTCTAGCTAGACTAGAAGGAGTGAATCCCGATAAACAAGGTATAAACCCTAGTTCTCAATGAGAAATGATAATTTGTTTGATTAAAAGTTGCCATATCCTTACAAAATGAGGGTTTAAATACAACCTCTAAAAGATAAGCAAAGGACAGGGACTACCCCTACTAGGGTTACAATACGGTTAATAATAAGAGGGTAAGATAGGTAATACGCCCAGACAACAGGTACAGAGGTGCAGGTACGGAGCGTCAGAGGTTGTTGGTGAATTCCTTTGGCAGGAAGTAAACTTGAGATCCGCCCAGTGTAGTTGTTGGTACGCCTCATGGCGTACGCCTAGATCCGCCCCGCTCGCGTGTTCAGGAGATCCGCCCTCTTAGATACAACCTCTGTGGGAACGCCGAGAGGAGATCCGCCAAGGCGCGTGTGATTGTTGATCCCAGTTAGGATGTCCGCATCATTCTCTCCTTCTTTAAAAGAATTCGGCACTGGCTGGTCTGTGTTGTTCTCCAAAGGGCCATCTGACTTCCACGGGCTAAGGTCACGAACATTGAACGCCGGTGAGACTTTACCAAGCCAGTTTGGCAAAGCTATGTGATAGGCATTGGCATTGACCTTCTTGGTGATCTTATATGGTCCGTACTTTCTCGGTCGAAGCTTACTGCTTGTGGCGTTGGCGAGTCTCTCTTTTCCCAAGTGAACCATAACCTCATCTCCTACTTCGAACTGTAGGTCCCTGCGGTGCTCATCCTCCTTAGCTTTTAGCTTCTGGTTTCTCTCCTCAAGAGTCTCCTTCACCTCTTGGTGCATCTAGACATAGTCTTTAGCTAGCTGGTTTGCAGTCACGTTTCCTTTGGGAAGATGGGATATATCAAGGACGTGATTCGGGGTCTTAGTGTATACCACCTCAAAGGGTGACTTCCCAGTTCCCGAGTGTACAGATCCATTGTAGGCGAACTCAGCTTGTGCCAAGACCACGTCCCACATCCTGGGTTTATCCTTGCATTTGCTGCGCAGTAAGTTTTCCAGAGTCCGATTGACCACTTATGTCTTTCCGTCTGTCTGAGGGTGGGCGGTGGTACTAAACTTCAGAGAAGTATCAAAAAGAGCCCATAAGGTCCGCCAGAAGTGACTCAGGAACTTTGTGTCATGGTCTGAGACAATGCTCTTTGGTACGCCATGCAGTCTGACAACCTCTTTGAAGAATAGCTTGGCAGTCGCTGAAGCGTCGTTAGTCTTACGGCATGGTATGAAGTGTGCCATTTTCGAAAACCGGTCAACGACCACGAAGATGGAATCCATGCCTCTCTGAGTTCTGGGTAACCCTAGGACAAAATCCATGGACAGATCCTCCCATATGGTTTCTGGTACAGGCAAGGGTAGCTGTAAACCAGCATTTGTAGCGTGTCCCTTGGCGGTCTGGCAGATATAGCATGGTTCTACCAGGTACGCCACATCTCTTCTCATTTTGGGCCAGAAATAACGGGAACTCACTGCTGCATATGTCTTGTCTCGCCCAAAATGTCCCCCCCAGGGCTCCGCCATGTAGATCTCGGACCACCTTCTCGCGGATAGAAGTGCAGGGTAAACAAAGTTGGTTGCCCCTCATTAGATACTCATCCATCAAGTAATACGCCCCATCCCTAGGTTGGCGCTGGCACTTCTCCCAGATACTTCCAAAGTCAGGATCCGCCAGGTAATCTCCCCTGATGTGTTCGAAACAATCGGTCTCCAGGTTGACTATTTTTATTAGTGCAACCCTCTGACTCAAGGCGTCCGCCACTATGTTCTGTTTTCCCGTCTTATGGATAAGCTTATAGGGGAACTTATCTATGAAGGCAGACCACCGGGCATGCATGGCGCTTCGAAGTTGCTTCTGACTTCCCAGGTATTTGAGAGCTTGATGGTCAGTGTAGAGGATGAACTCTTTTCCCACCAAGTAATGTTCCCATACTTTCAACGCCCTCACTACAGCATAAAACTCTTGATCATACGTTGCCCACTTTTGCCGTGCCTCACAGAGCTTCTCACTGAAGTATGCAATGGGCCTCTTCTCTTGCATCAAGACACCACCAATCCCAATCCCACTGGCATCACACTCAACTTCAAACAGTTTGTCAAAATCGGGATACGCCAGCACTGGCGCTGTACTCAGCTTTTCCTTGATCAAGGCGAAGCTCTCTTCTTGGACGTCCGCCCACTCGAACCCCCTTCCTTTCTTCAAACATTCTGTCAACGGGGCCATTATGGAACTGAAGTTCTTAATGAATCGGCGATAAAACGTTGCTAGCCCATGAAAACTCCTGATATCCCCCACGTTCCTCGGGGTAGGCCATTCTCGGATGGCTCTTACCTTCTCCCCATCAACGTGGATTCCATTCCCACTGACCATGAATCCAAGGAAAACTAAGCTCTCCATGACAAAGTCACACTTCTTGGTGTTGGCGTATAGTTGGTGTTTCCTTAACAGGTCAAACACTGTCTGCAGGTGCTCTTCATGTTCTGCCAAGGTCTGGCTATGGATCAAAATGTCATCAAAATACACAACTACGAACTTCCCAATCACTGGGCGAAGCACCTGATTCATCAGTCTCATAAAAGTACTAGGGGCGTTGGTCATACCAAAGGGCATAACTAACCATTCATACAATCCATCTCTTGTCTTGAAGGCAGTCTTCCACTCATCCCCAGATCGGATTCGTATCTGATGATACCCACTCCTGAGATCAATCTTGGAGAAGACTCGAGATCCGCCAAGTTGGTCCAACATGTCATCCAACCTTGGAATTGGAAACTTATATTTGATGGTGATCTTATTAATAGCCCTACTTTCCACACACATCCGCCAAGACCCATCCTTCTTCGGTGTAAGTAAAGCTGGAACGGCGCAAGGACTCATGCTCTCCCTAACGTATCCCATCTCGATGAGTTCCTCCACTTTCTGTCTCATGATGTCATTCTCCTTTGGGCTCCTTCGATAGTGTGGGAGGCTTGGTAAACTAGCCCCGGGCACAAGATCGATATGATGTTGGATATCCCTCAAAGGTGGCAACCCACTCGGCAGTTCGTCGGGGAATAGATCTTGATACTCGCCAAGTAGGCGGGTCACTTCACTCGGCATTTCTCTTTCGTCCCTTTGGGCGGATTCCTGATTCGCCTTAACCATTACCACATATACCATTTGGCTCTCTTCACATTCGCTAACAAACGATTTGTGTGTAGGACAGACTACCAAGGCAGACTTCTCGTCAGCCTTTGGCTCTCTCACCATTGGTGTAAGAACAAACTTCACCCCATTCTTCACAAATCTGTAAGTGTTCTCTCTTCCGGCGTGGGTGGCATTGTTATCAAACTGCCAGGGTCGGCCCAACAATAGGTGGCATGCGTCCATATCGACCACATCACAACAGACTTCATCATGATAGTTACCAATCTCAATCGGTACCTTGCATCTCTGGGTCACCCGCAACTCGCCCACGTTCTTGATCCATCCCACCCTGTAGGGATCAGGGTGCGCCTCTACCAACAACCCGAACTTCTGAACGGCGCTGCTACTCACAATGTTCTCTTGGCTCCCACTATCTATTATCACATTACATCGCCCTCCTTTCACAAGACAGCGGGTCCTGAATAGTCGGTGCCTCTGATCTCCCTCTATTCGGCTGGAGACTAACAGGCGCCGTACCACATGAATGGCGTATCCCTCTTGATCCGCCTCATCATCATCTTCTCCTAGGGGTTCACAAAATACCTCATCCCCTTCATCATAGTCATCCTCATATCTCTCCACCATGTTGGCGCTCTTCCTCCTAGGACATTCGTTGGATCTGTGGCCAGGCTCATTGCACCGAAAACTTTTGAAAGGTGCTGGCCTCGCATACGGATTGTTGTTCTTGGGTGGTATAGGTGCTTCCTTGTATGGTCTAGTATCCCCAACGGATCCCCTTCCCACACTGTTAACCTTGGCCCCACTGGCACTCGCCACCTGCTTGCCTTTGTCATAAGATCTCACGTCATCTCTTCCTCCAGGCGTATACTCAGTAGTGGCGGGTCTCCTGGATCTCCCGGTCAGTTGGGATTCAGCCTTGAGGGCTAAATTCCTAGCATCTTGTACTCGCACCACCATCTGTGTGCCAATACGATCCTGGATGTTGTATCTCAGCCCTTCTAGATACCTAGAGGTCTTTTGGCTTTCAGTCTCAAACAAGTTGGTTCTCGCCGAAAGCCTCAAGAACTCTGAAGTATACTCATAGACACTTCGGGTCCCTTGAGAACATCCCCTGTAGGAGCTGTAAATATACTGTTCATAATCCGGCGGTAGGAACCGCTCCCTCAACATCGCCTTCATCCGTAGCCAAGATCTAATCGGATCTCTGCCCCCTCTTCTTCTTTCTTCCCTCATCTGATCCCACCAAACTGATGCGCCACCCTTCAGGCGATACGCCACCAGCCTTATCTTCCTCTCATCAGGAATACCAGCATACTCAAAGAAACGCTCAACTTCCGATAACCAATCTAAGAATCCCTCTATATCCAGCTCGCCACCAAAAGATGGTAAATCTATTTTTAGCTTAAAGGCATCATCTCTGTCAAAGTTTCCTAGGTCTGGTTCTGCCCTAGCCATACCCACACGTCTGTTGTCAATCGGACCACCGTTCCTCACAGTTCTAAAGGCACCATTATCCCCAATATCCTCAAAATCATCACTATCACTATCAGCGTTATGTACTAGGACAAAGTTGGGTCTTCTTACCTCAGGATCCCTAGGACCCATTCGTGGAAGTTGGACATTTGTCAACGGTAGTCGGGGTGGCGTGGGTTGCCTTTGGGGTCGTGGTTCAAGGACTCCTTCCCTCCTCTGGTCGGACTCCCCGGCGGCTGGTCTGACCACTGCACGGATCTCCAATCTGAGGCTTTCCAGGGAAGCGGTTAGCTCCTGGAACCGTTGGTCGTTTTGTTTCTGTCGCTCAAGGCTGGCCTGGATTTGTTCCGCGAGGTGCTCTCTCAGCTCCTCATATCTCCGATCACTGGTTTCCATGGAATCTTGCGGTTGTCGGGGTTGAACCATTGCCAAAAGAAGTTTCGGGTCAGGAAATGATTGGCTCTGATACCAACTGATACAGATTGAAAGCGATAAATGGAGGTTTTAATCGTAAACCAACAAAGATCTTCTTCTCTAGCTAGACTAGAAGGAGTGAATCCCGATAAACAAGGTATAAACCCTAGTTCTCAATGAGAAATGATAATTTGTTTGATTAAAAGTTGCCATATCCTTACAAAATGAGGGTTTAAATACAACCTCTAAAAGATAAGCAAAGGACAGGGACTACCCCTACTAGGGTTACAATACGGTTAATAATAAGAGGGTAAGATAGGTAATGCGCCCAGACAACAGGTACAGAGGTGCAGGTACGGAGCGTCAGAGGTTGTTGGTGAATTCCTTCGGCAGGAAGTAAACTTGAGATCCGCCCAGTGTAGTTGTTGGTACGCCTCATGGCGTACGCCTAGATCCGCCCCGCTCGCGTGTTCAGGGGATCCGCCCTCTTAGATACAACCTCTGTGGGAACGCCGAGAGGAGATCCGCCAAGGCGCGTGTGATTGTTGATCCCAGTTAGGATGTCCGCATCACTTCTATTATGGCGAACTGCTCATGGCGTACTTTTCCTTGGCGCATCCCGATATTGATTTCACAGATCCGCAGTTCGCCGTCCCCGAACTAGAAGACGTAGCCAAATATGACAAGATGTCAGACGCTAAGGAATACATCCGTGAATATGTTCGGAGATGGATGAAGGGCCCCATGGAAGAAAGCAAACCTTCCACTGCCGTCCCTCTAGTGGAGCTTGAGGAAGTGCCCCCCAAGGCGGGTTCAGAACCGATCACCGATAACGCCCTTCCTTTGGGTCCCACATCTTCCGTGGAAAAGGAGGTAGCTTTGGTTGGTGTATCTGAGGCTGTGGAGAAGGAGGCTTTCCAGGCAAGCGCCGTAAGCGAGGATAGTGCAAAGGAGGATGCTCCTATCATTACTTAGTTGTTTACTTGTGATTTGTAAAAAATCGTTAAGTACAATTTGTTTTAATCCTTTATGGCAACTATTTATTTTACTATTACGTTTGCGTAAGTAAATATATAGGCATCTAGGATTTATTTTGGAGTAGGTGGCCAGCCGTACCCCATTGTATGGACCTTTGTGAAGGTTAGAAGCTGTTTTATTCCATTGAAGGAAGTTAAGCTGTCTAGGGGATCAATTTGCTACCTATCTTTGAGGTGAAGTGATCCGCCCGTAGGACTTGTGAATCCTTTTTTGGGAAGGATATGTAAGAGAGTGTAAAGACCTTGCGTCCAAGGATCGTTTTAACTCTATCGGAGATTGGGATCCTTTTAGAGATGGATCCGCCTATAAGATAGGTTCTTTTATGTCCAAGGAGAAAAAGTAGCTATGAGATAGCGATACTTTGTTAATGTGGAGAGCGTTGGATGCCCCCCTTTTTTAAGACTGGAATATTGATATTGCTGCAATAAACTTTAAAAAGAACACAGATAATAGAACAAATGATGTTTATTAATGGGAGGAATGCTTTATTACAGTAAGCAGGTCTTATAGGTGAGCCTCGTTAAAACCTTTAGTAAGAAAAACCACATGGGAAAAAGCTTACTAAAGGAAAAAGAGTACTCAAGACCGTGTGTACACTTCATTTTCTGACGAAATATTTGCGGAGATTTTGGAGGTTCCATGTGCGCGGCAATGTGTTGCCCTCCATGTCCTGAATTTTAAATGTGGCGGATCCAATCTTATCCACTATCTGATACGGACCCGTCCAGTTGAGCCCTAACTTGCCCTTGCCTTCTCGAGACTGGATTTTGTCGGCCTTTCGGAGCACAAGATCACCCACGCTCAGATCCACAAGCTTGGCATTTTTATCATGGTAAGCGGCGATCCGCTGTTTATACGCCGCCATGCGTACATAGGCTTGATCTCTTCGATCGCCTACCTGATCCAAACTTTCTCTTAGCCTTTTACCGTTGTCCTTTTCACAATAAAAGGCCACTCTATCACTTGGGACTTGTATTTCAACCGGGATCACAACCTCTACACCATGAGAGAGGGCGAATGGTGTTTCTCCTGTGGCCGTCCTAGGAGTGGTGCGATAAGCCCATAAAACGCTTGTCAGCTGATCCGCCCACTTCTTATCATGCTCTCCCAATCTCTTCTTTATCCCTTTTACGATCGTCCGATTCGTGACTTCGGTCATCCCATTGGATTGGGGATAATAAATGGAGGCAAATCTATTTAGGATGCCCAACCCTTCACAGAAAGTTTTGAATTCGCTACAGTTGAACTGTGTTCCATTATTGGTGATGATGGTATGCGGAACACCGTATCTTCCCACGATGTTGTCCTTGACGAATTCCACCATTCGTTCTGCAGTGATGGAGGAGATGGCTTCGGCTTCTACCCACTTAGTGAAATGATCTACTGCCACTACCACGTACCTCCTCTGTCGACGAGTTGGAGGAAATGGGCCGACAATGTCTATTCCCCAGAGGGCGAATGGCCATCCTTTTATGATGGGCCTCTGGAGATGCTTGGCAGTATATGATTCATTCGCATGAATCTGGCAACTATGACAAGATTCTACCAATTTTTGGGCATCCAATTCGGCCGTGGGCCAGTAGAAACCTGCTAACCTAGATTTCTTCAAGACGGTGGTGGATGCTTCATGAGCCCCACATGATCCCTCATGTAGCTCCTTGAGGATTTGTTGTCCCTCTTCCGGCATAATGCACTTCAACCAAGGATGGCTAAAAGATTTTCTGTAAAGGCCGTCGTTGATTATGGAGAAATAAGCCGCTCTCCTAACTATCCGTCGTGCCTCTTCCTTCTCTTCAGGTAAAGTTCCACATAGCAGATATTGGCGAATGACCGATCTCCAATCATCTTCCACCGTTGTGAGTAGGGATACTTCCTCTGAAGCGAAGGCTGGAGCTATTTTAACTTCGAATGGACAATCTGGATCCGTCCAGTTCTCTTCACAAGAGGCCATTTTGGCCAAATGATCCGCCTCAGTGTTGGACTCCCTTGGTATGTGAATCAGTGTTAGGGATTATTGCCAGTTAATCAATTGTAGCGCAGCGGAATTGCGGTTTAAAATTTATTTCTAATCCCTTTAATTTGATCTTTGTCCGTTAGCCATTGATTGAATAAAACCTTTTGATCCGTTTAGGGATATAAACATACCCGGACTGTCTCTTCTAGAGACGGCTGAAGAATCCACAAGGTAGTAAGATCTCCGTAGTCAGGTGCACGAACAGCTATTGAGTCAGAACCGGTGCTAGCCGAAGAACGGAGGATGAACTGGAGAAATTATGTAATTAGCCAATAAAATCACAAGCCATGAATGGTGGCTGCGATTTTGCACTGCTTCTTCAAAAAAAAAAAATTTAGTTGGCCGAATGAATTGTAGTTAATTAGGTTAGATTTAGGTTTTAGGCTTTTATTATATATAGTGTAGTTATTCCTAAACCTAATTGGTTTAGGGTTAATTGGTTAATTACAAAACTAATCTAATCCTAACATAATCACTTAAATAAATACCAATAGTATTTATTCTATGCAATTAGTTACAATTAGATTAAATTTAATCACCCCAATTAAATAAATAGTACTAATTAATCTCTTAGAAGATAGGATTGGGGTTAGCTTCCCTAGGCTAATTCCTGGGTAGTTTGTTGTTATTCGTTTTTCTTTTCCTTTTCTATCAAAAAAAAAATAAATAAATAAATTGACGTATTAGTTTGATTAATTATTCACGAATGCAATTTCATTAATTTACAAATTAATTAATTACATCCCGTAAACTAATTAACCAATTAAATACTCAACGCCTAAATCCATTAATCAATTACATTGATACAAAGTATCAATTAATCGATCAATTAACCACCAATTAATTACCTTGACATTTTACCGTCAACCAATTAATTAATCTCATCCCTCCAGTGTACCGTTCTATAAGTTCTAACTCAGATGTTCAATGTGCACGATCCTATGGGACTGTCCTTAGCTAGCAGTGGGCTCACGGCCCACAGACAGTAAGTGGGTTCTAGCAAACCATTACTGCCCCTAACCAATACAGCTATTTCAGCAGTCTAAAGATGCAGAGACCCTGTAGTTATCTCTTAACTTCTTTTACCATTTGATATCTATATTATAAACTAGAGGCATGGCGGCTGTCATCCTCTCTGATGTTTATGATATTTCTTGATCTTAAGTAGATTAATGAATCAGATAAGTAAACTATTTATCAGGGTGTGGCCACACACTTATCAATCTCACTTATCAAGTGGCATGTGATATCATCTCACTGTTATGTGAGTGGTAATTCCATCACTTCACTATCAATACTAATGTGTTCACCTGTTCACCCAATCATACCCGTATTTGGCATCCTGTTACAGACCTGTTAGGCGTATGTCAAAGTGAACCGGCTCCCGCATTGATATTATAATGAAATCTAGTCTGAAGACAGTTAGAGACCTACTTAAGAAAACTAATGACACAACCACCATGTAGTTTTCTCGGGCGGATCGATCCAGTCACATGTATACAACATGTACCCATATTCACAACTGACTTATCAAGTGCTATGGCTAGTATCAATTGCTACCATACAGTCGTTGAATATACAAGTCTGTGGTCCTAATCATTCCCATGATAGAATAGACTTGGGATATGGTTTTATGATTATCAATCAATGGATTCTCTATTCATATTATAGCACAAGATATAAATGAACTAGATTAATGCCTTTATTAATGTGACACAAATACATTTTATAAGAACCAATGCCTATGAACTAGGGCACACCAACAGTCTCCCACTTGAACTAGTTCCAAGCGGGTATTGCCCTAAACACTATAGATCTAGTACTACCAATTGCCTTGGTAAACTGACCAGCGACATTGTTCTCAGTGTCAACTCTCTACAATGTAATGTCACCGGGTAAGGTGTTACTATCTAAGTACGCGTTTGGATCTCTTGTGTGACATGGGATCCAGTGCTTGTGCTATGACCCCTGTATTGTCATAGAAAACATCAACTGATCTTAAGAAAGTTTGACCTACTCCTAAATCAGTTATGAACTTCTTAATCCAAACTACTTCCTCTGCATCATCGCATGCAATGATGTACTTAGCTTCCGTCATAAAATTGGCAATGGTTGGCTACTTTAAGGATCTCCAACTAATGGCATCGCCATTCAGGAGAAATCCATAACCATTATGTGACTGGTTATCATCCTCAAAGTCTCGATCAGTGTAACCTGATATTTCCATTCCTTCTACCCATCAAATACTAAGAAAAACATCCTTGGTACGGTTAAGGTACTTTAGGATTGCCTTGACTGTCTTCCTGTGTTCGTTATCGGGGTTTAACTGGCACCGACTAGTCATGTTTGGTGCAACACACAACATCTGGCCTTGTACATAACATAGAGTACATAATGGATTCTTGTCTATGTACGATGCCTGACTCAAGCCTAGAAGTCGGTTGGATCTAACCTTGTAGATCTTGATCGGCTTCTCCTAAGTCTTTCATTGTGAAGCATTTACTCAACCACTGCTTGATCTTGCAGTGTGAACATATTGCCTCCAATGAGTAGTATGTCATCGACATACAATATTAGGAAAATGGATATGCTCCCACTGAATTTCATATACACACAGGGTTCATCAGAATTCTGTACGAATCTACTTGAAACACCACCTGTATTACCGGTTTAGCCTCCTCAATGTTTTGAGGATCTATATCGGTTCCCAAAGCATCCTCAGCATGAGCTGCAGGAGTTTGTGAGTCTTGAATCTCAACGAGATCAATATCACTCCCACTGTCTACTTTGGAAAGGAATTCCTTTTCCAAAAAGTTTGAAAACCTAGCCATGAATGTTTTATTCTTGGCTGGGTTGTAGAAGTAATAACCCTTAGTTTACTCAAGGTAACCCACAAACTGGCATTTCACAGATCTGGACTCAAGTTTGCCACTCATCAATTTCTTGATGTGTGCATTATAGCCCAAATCTTCATGAACGAAACATTGGGCTTTTGGCCCATCCATAATTCATATGGTGTTCCTTCAAATGCCTTGCTTGGTGTATAATTATGTGAGCAACGGTTTCCAAAGCAAATCCCCAAAAGGAGATAGGGAGAGAAGCTTGACTCATCATTGAGCGGACCATGTCGAGCAGGGTCTTATTCCTCCTTTTCGACACTCCATTCCATTGGGGTGTACTAGGAGGAGTGAGTTGGGAAACAATCCCACACTCTCTCAAGAATGAGACAAACTCTTGGCTCAAGTATTCGCCCCCTCTATCAGACCAGAGCGATTTTACTTTCTTGCCAAGTTGATTTTCTACTTCATTTTGAAATCTTTGAATCTCAGAAGAGTTTCAGATTTATGTTTCATCAGATACACATACCCATACCGGCTATAGTCATCTATGAAGGTAACAAAGTACAGAAAAACAGATCTAGCACTGGTGCTCATTGGACCGCATACATCTGAGTGTATCAGCTCCAACAGCTCCATGGCCCTTACACCGGCTTTGGTGAAAGGCGCCTTTTTCATCTTCCCTCTTAAACAAGATTCACACGTGTCATAAGACTGCATGTCAAATGACCCTAGCGCTCCACTAGAGTGAAGCCTAGTTATGCATTTCTCATTTATGTGGCCAAGATGACAGTGCCAAATATATGTAGGATTTAGTTCATTAGTCTTAATCCTTTTAGCTTTTATGTTATAGATTGATTCACTACGTTTTATATCAAGGATATACAAACCATTTTCTAGAAATGCGGTTCCATAAACAATATTTCCACGATGTATAGAAATTATACCACGTCCAATATTAAAATTAAAACCATAAATATCCAACATAGAAACTGAAATAATATTCCTGCGCATTGCAGGTACAAGATAGCAATTTCTAATTTCTAAAACTAATCCACTAGGTATCTCTAAGAATAATCTTCGATCTTTAAGGCCTCTACATGAGCACCATTGTTGACTCGAAGATCCTCTTCACCAGATCCCAGCAATCTCCTATTTCTTTGTCCCTGCACATTTGAGCAAATGTGAGTACCACATCTAGTGTTTACAACCCAAGATGTAGAAATAGCCAGATTAAATTCAACAACATAAATACCTGAACCAGAAGCTTCGTTCTTCTGTTTCTCCCTTAGCTTTGGACACGCATTTTTCCAGTGTCCCTTCTCATTACACTCATGGCAGATTTCATCTGCTGAGGCCAACCTACCTTTAGAAGCTGCCGCCTTCCTAGCCTTGGGCTTGGCCTTTTGGGCCTTCGCTTTGGACTTGGACTTGGCCTTTCCCTTAGGTACGTTCCCTTTGTTAACCAGCAACACTTCTGGAGTCCTCTTGCAGGATTGCTCAGCAAGTTTCAACATGCCATGCAATTCTACTACAGACTTATCAACGCCCTGCATGTGGTAGTGCATGATAAACTGATTGTAGGATGTCGGAAGTGATCCAAGAATGATGTCGACTGCTAGTTGTGCAGGCACTGGTGAGCCAAGCCTTGACAATGTGTCAATAAAACCCTTCAACTTTAGCACATGTGTGCTAACAGAAGTCCCGGCTTGCATCGTAGTGCTGCATAGCGCCTTTGTTGTCAAGTATATTTCCTGACGAGCTTGATCTTGGAACATCCTTTTGAGTTGATCCATGATCTCAAAGGCGCGCTGCTCCATGAACTGTTTCTGAAGATCAGGAACCATGGTACCCAGCATAATGCATGACACATCTCTATCATCCTTAATATGTCGTTCGTACTCTGCCACTTGATCAGCGGTTACGCCCCGACCTGTAGGACGAGCTGCTGGTAAGGCAGCAGTCAGCACATATTCCTTCGACTCGTGTCTAAGAACTATTTGCAAGTTCATGGACCAGTCAAGGAAGTTAGTCCTTGAAAGCTTTTCCTTTTCCAAGAGTGGTCTGAGTGAGTTGTTGCTTGTTGCAGCCATTTAATTTTCTTTTCGTGTAATTTTGATGTGGAGTTTAATCTACGTGGAAAAAAATTACATTAGAGTTAGAATAAAGGGCTTAAGCCAAAGATCAAATTAATAATCCATTTTAATTCGTTATTGGTGATATTTATTTGGCTGTCTTGACCAAGATCCACAATCCATCAATAATCAACCGAGCTAGGGCTCCGCCGTCGACCATTGACGATTTGGTAGGATAGACTATCCAATCCTCCACAAGGACTCTTGGTTTGATGGGCTTTGTGATACTTAGCCCATCTGTGCTTAGGGCCCGCTCTGAGCTAATGCTACCCACATTGAGTCCAACCACCATACACGTGTTAGCCATACCGAAGTATCCTAACCCTCGACGGCCCACTAATTACTACAGCATACCTGCTAGGGCACGTCATACACTGTAGCACTACTTGGGAGGAAGAGGTGTGAATCTGGAAAGCACTTTTAAACGACTCAATATTTCATTTTTCGGATTAATTAAGTGATACGGCTTTAACATATAATTATCACGGGTGATGATCTGGTGATCGTTGCTACTTATATTTCACGTTTTACTAAGCAATTATAAAACAAAATAAACATAGAGACTCTATGGGCCTTATAATACATCCTAGTGAAACTAGATAAACTATCTAATCTTCACGGGCTTGCTTCAAGTCTCATTGGGCTCCCACCATGGGCTTGGACCATCTGGTCTTCTTCACGATCAATTACAATTTTATAAATAGAACCTATTCTAAAATTACATTAATAAAAGAATGGCACGCAGGCCATATTTCCCAAAATAATTAAATTACAAACCGACTTTAATTTAGGGCCCATAGAACTATATAACACGTTGCTGCACGGTAAGACATACAAATATAATGCATGATCATGGAATTCCAAAATCATCTAATAAAGTTAAGCCGGGTTACTTAGGGTGAAATCGCCAATTTTTACCATATGTGACTAAGGCCCATAAAGGCTCAAACGGTTAACATCCATTTAAATGCAAAATTACAATTTCGCTCCCACTGAATTTTAAAGGTCGTCACATATCTAAAATTTAGCCCTCCCAATTTAAACCGGTGTCACGGTCTATTGGATCAATTTCACAAATTAACCATATTCAATTTTATACAAATTATAAATTCGATTAAAATTAAATATGCATGCCAAACAAAAACATTTTAATACCAATTAATTTTTATTCAAAACACGTTTAATAAATTAAATGGTATTAGGGCCCTGATTTTATTAAAATTACCCGTGAAAAATTTAAAAATTAAAATCAGTCCCGTCAAATCCAAAATTAAACAAATTCCGAATTTTTAAACGGACCCGGGACAGCGACGGGGCTGCTGTCCGCATACAGCAGCCCCGTAGCTGCTGCCTGGCGGACAACATTAGTGCTGCTGTCCACCCAACAGCAGCCGCGGGGCTGCTGTTCGCGGACAGCAGTCCCGCGACTGCTATTCCGTATCCGAAACTTTTTTTTTTATCATTGTTTAATGAAAAATTGCTGCTGTAATTCTTTATTTAATTTTCAATTATTTCAAAAATAATTTCAGAACCAAATAATACAAAATACAGACCGAAATAATAAATAGAAAACTTCCTAGAACAATTTCTACACGAGGAATTAATAGGAATTCTCAAAACTGATTTGGAAAAATAATAAAAACCAAATCTTATTAATTTTCAATCAATCAAAACGGACTAAACCATGGCTCTGATACCACTGTTAGGGATTATTGCCAGTTAATCAACTGTAGCGCAGCGGAATTGCGGTTTAAAATTTATTTCTAATCCTTTTAATTTGATCTTTGTCCGTTAGCCATTGATTGAATAAAACCTTTTGATCCGTTTAGGGATATAAACATACCCGGACTGTCTCTTCTAGAGACGGCTGAAGAATCCACAAGGTAGTAAGATCTCCGTAGTCAGGTGCACGAACAACTATTGAGTCAGAACCGGTGCTAGCCGAAGAACGGAGGATGAACTGGAGAAATTATGTAATTAGCCAATAAAATCACAAGCCATGAATGGTGGCTGCGATTTTGTACTGCTTCTTCAAAAAAAAAAAAATTAGTTGGCCGAATGAATCGTAGTTAATTAGGTTAGATTTAGGTTTTAGGCTTTTATTATATATAGTGCAGTTATTCCTAAACCTAATTGGTTTAGGGTTAATTGGTTAATTACAAAACTAATCTAATCCTAACATAATCACTTAAATAAATACCAATAGTATTTATTCTATGCAATTAGTTACAATTAGATTAAATTTAATCACCCCAATTAAATAAATAGCACTAATTAATAAATTGACGTATTAGTTTGATTAATTATTCACGAATGCAATTTCATTAATTTACAAATTAATTAATTACATCCCGTAAACTAATTAACCAATTAAATACTCAACGCCTAAATCCATTAATCAATTACATTGATACAAAGTATCAATTAATTGATCAATTAACCACCAATTAATTACCTTGACATTTTACCGTCAACCAATTAATTAATCTCATCCCTCCAGTGTACCGTTCAATAAGTTCTAACTCAGATGTTCAATGTGCACGATCCTATAGGACTGTCCTTAGCTAGCAGTGGGCTCACGGCCCATAGACAGTAAGTGGGTTCTAGCAAACCATTACTGCCCCTAACCAATACAGCTATTTCAGCATTCTAAAGATACAGAGACCCTGTAGTTATCTCTTAACTTCTTTTACCATTTGATATCTATATTATAAACTAGAGGCATGGCGGCTGTCATCCTCTCTGATGTTTATGATATTTCTTGATCTTAAGTAGATTAATGAATCAGATAAGTAAACTACTTATCAGGGTGTGGCCACACACTTATCAATCTCACTTATCAAGTGGCCTGTGATATCATCTCACTGTTATGTGAGTGGTAATTCCATCACTTCACTATCAATACTAATGTGTTCACCTGTTCACCCAATCATACCCGTATTTGGCATCCTGTTACAGACCTGTTAGGCGTATGTCAAAGTGAACCGGCTCCCACATTGATATTATAATGAAATCTAGTCTGAAGACAGTTAGAGACCTACTTAAGAAAACTAATGACACAACCACCATGTAGTTTTCTCGGGCGGATCGATCCAGTCACATGTATACAACATGTACCCATATTCACAACTGACTTATCAAGTGCTATGGCTAGTATCAATTGCTACCATACAGTCGTCGAATATATAAGTCTGTGGTCCTAATCATTCCCATGATAGAATAGACTTGGGATATGGTTTTATGATTATCAATCAATGGATTCTCTATTCATATTATAGCACAAGATATAAATGAACTAGATTAATGCCTTTATTAATGTGACACAAATACATTTTATAAGAACCAATGCCTATGAACTAGGGCACACCAACAATCAGTTCCCATTTGGTTTCCTTAGCCTCAAGGTGATCCAGCAATTTTTCTACTTCTGCTACGTATTTGGCCAAAACATCATCTTTCACCTCGTAATTCTTGATTACTTGGTTGACCATTAGCTTAGAGTCGCTATAGATCACAATCCGCTCAGGAGTAATTTCTTTGAGTAGGCGTAATCCCAATACCAGAGCTTCATATTCAGCAGCATTATTAGTTGCATGGAAATTTAATTTTGCTGCGTACCGTAACTTTATGTATTGGGGACCCTTGATCACAACGCCTACACCAGCTCCATCCGCTGAGGAGGCTCCATCGGTGTACATTGTCCACTCCTCTACTGGAGGCTTGGGATGATCTATCCCTTCATCAGTGAATTCATTCACGAAGTCTGCCAAAACCTGACTCTTTAAAGCTGACCTGCTTTCATATCTCACATCGAATTCACCAAGGCGGATTGCCCATTCCATCAACCTTCCAGAAGTGTCTGGTTTCTACAACACCTTTCTCATCGGTATATTCGTTCGAACCACTACAGTATGCGCCTGAAAATATGGTCTAAGGCGGATTGTCGTGGTGACAACAGCCAACGCCATTTTATCGAGCTTAGAATATCTGGTTTCGGCGTCTTTCAGAACCTTGCTCACATAATAAATCGGAAACTGCTGGCCATCCTCCTCTCATATCATGACCGTGCACACAGCTTTATCCGTAACCGATACATACATGTAGAGGTCCTCTCCCTTCATTGGTCGACTCATCATGGGCGGCTCTGTGAGGAACTGCTTGATTCCTTCGAAGGCCTTTTCACAATCCTCATTCCACTCGAACGCCTTTTGCTTCTTGATGACCTCGTAAAAGGGCTGACATCTGCGAGCTGAACAAGAGATAAACCTGCCCAAGGCTATGATCCGCCCATTAAGGCGTTGTACTTCTCTGATGTTCCGTGGTGCTTGCATTTCTAGGACAGCCTTAACCTTGTCAGGATTTGGGCTAACTCCTTTTTCGCTGATCATGAACCCTAAGAATTTTCCATACGTCGCACCAAAAGTACACTTCTCTGGGTTTAGCTTAATATTGTGGCGTCGGAGTACGTCCAGTACTTCCTTTATATCATCTGCATGCCTTTCTATGGTGGTGCTTTTGATGATCATGTCATCTACATAGACAGAATAGTTATCCCCTTTACTATCTGCGAATATCTTGTTCATCATCCTCTGATAGGTTGCACCCGCGTTCTTGAGCCCAAAGGGCATAACTTTGAAGCAATAAGTGGCTTGGTGTGTTACGAACGAGGTCTTGATTCTATCTGAGGGCTCCATGGGGATCTGATGGTAACTTGACTTCACATCTGTAAAGGAGTACATGGCGTGACCGGCGGTTCCGTCCACAAGCATGTCAATACATGGCAGAGGATAGTTGTCTTTGGGACAAGCTTTGTTGAGATCCATAAAGTCAATACACATATGGTAAGATCCGCCCGCCTTTTTTACCAGAACGACGTTCGCCAGCCACTGAGTATAAAGCACCTCCTCAATGGCGTCCGCCCGCTGGAGTTTGGTGATCTATTCTTCTATCACCTTCTGCCTTTTGGGGCCATAGTTTCTCCGCTTCTGAGCCACGGGAACTGCATCTTTATCAATATTGAGCTTGTGAGTGATCACGTTTGGACTGATTCCGGGAAGAATTTCATCCTTCCATGCGAAGACCTCCTCCGCCTCACGGAGTACCTTGGTGATTGCATTTTTCATTTCGCCCTTGAGCCCTTTAGCCATTCGCACCTGCTTTTCATCCGCCATAAGGTACATTTCTGTCTCGCCCAAGGCCATTGTGACGAGCTCCTCCTCATCCTCCTTCTTAGATTGGGGGCGAATCATTAGTGATGTCGAATATGTCTCCTGGGCCACCTTTTGGCTACCTCTGATCATTACACCTCCCTTGACCGTGGGGATGTAAAGCGTTAAGTGGCGTATGGAGATAAGAGCTGCAACTTCGGAGATAAAGGGCCGTCTGAGGATGATATTGTAAGCTAACTAACCATCCAAGACAGAAAATTCCAGATCACCTTTCCAGACCTGATCATTGTCCGTAAGCTCGCAATCCAGAGTGACTTGGCCTTTTGTTTGGATAGTGTGTCCCGTCACTCCTAGGATATCGACCACAGTTGGCTCTACCTGGACTGGATCAATCATGAGTTTGACAAAAGCTCCTCTGGCGATGACATTACACGAACTCCCAGTATCAACCATCACTCTTTTCATCTCCCAGCCTTCCACCATCATAGTGACGACCAGTGCATCCGCATGGGGAGAGATTTCAGGACCTACATCGGCAAAGGGGCGATTTAACGATGCTCTGTCAAGAGCGGTAGTCTTTGCCTTTTTCAGCATTGGTTGATATCCAGGTCCGCCTGCTATGACATTAATGGTACCCTTCCCCTTCTTCTTTGGGTCCTCTTTGGATTTATCACCATCTCCTTTCTTGCCATCATTCTGGATGAACCGATCCAATTTGCCTCTCTCGATGAGACGCTCAATTTCCCGAGCTAACTCCCAACATGCATCGGTGTCATGGCCATTTTTCCTGTGATATTTACAATAATTTTTAGGATTTTTACCAGTATTGGTGTACTCCCCCCTTTGGTTCGGGGTATGAAATGCTCCGTTTGTGCTGACTGTTCTCGATCCACATAAGGACTTCACTTTTAGAAGCGTTGAGAGGTGTGAAAGAGGTGATAAATGTTGATTTGTTCTTAGAACCCCTTTGCCTGCCTCTAGAGGAAGTATCCTGATGTTTGTCTTTGTCTCTATCTCGATGGCGAGATTCGCCCTTGTCCCTTTTGGGCGATGACAGTGATCCTCGGTGAATGTCATCCACCTCGATAAAGTATTTACAACGTTCCATCAATTCTGCCATGCTGGTGGGTTTCTTTCGAATTAGATCTTCTTGCAAACTTTTACAAGTGGTGTCTCTCACAAAACACTCCACTGCTACGGAGATATCCACATCAACGATTTGTATGCACAATTGGTTAAAAGTGTCCACGTACTCCCGAAGGGATTCATTCGCCTTTTGCTTTAACTCAAAAAGCTTTCCTGATTTAACCACTAGAGGAATACAACCGGCGAATTTAGCACAAAATTCCCTGCTCAATTGATCAAAACTGTTTATTGAGCCCGGAGGTAAAGACTGAAACCACCCGTAGGCTGGACCTCCTAGCGTGGTGACAAACATTTTGTAGAGCACAGACTCGGTGGCACGATTGAGTTTGAGCAGTATTCGGTATTTTCTGACGTGAGCTTCCGGATTGTCAACACCTGTGTAGATAGCGAGATTAGGTATTTTAAAAGCTCTATCAGTTTCCTCTGCCTCAATCCAAGCTGCGAAAGGCGAATCTCTATTGGCGAATGGATTATGCCTGGCATTTTCCTCATTCATACGGAGCACTAGAGCTCTAACTCTATCATCAAAATTCTCCGGGTCCGCCCTTGGGCGATCCCTTCGTGGAGATCTGCTTGGAGAAGAAGAAGAACTTGACCCAGATGATGGATCTGATGGCGAACGCCCTCCTCCACTTCCGCGTCCGCCTCCTCCTCCATTACTACTTCCTCCGCCCCCCTCCTGGGGGAGCCTTCCCACTACCTCCTCCATGGCCTCCCGACGGGATGTGTCCAATAGTTCCTGAGGGTGGCAGAGGTGGTGGTCCACTCAAATGGGGCGTCTCCGCGGGCCTTTTACTTCGTCTACAACCAGTAGATGGGGGCGATCTGCCCCGACATGAGGATCTCATTCGTCGAGGCGAGGGTGATTTAGACCGCCTACTTTTCTCCCTTCTACGCTTTTTTGTGCGTTCGCCCCTCGGATCCGCCAAGGGAGAGATTCGTCCGTGGGCGCCTTGGGATATCGGACCCGCCTAGATTTAATCCAGGACCCGTAGATCCACCCGGAAGGGTTGAATCATTCCTTTGACTTCCTTCTGCGCCACCAGGGAATAACTCCCGATTGATCTGTCGTTCTCCACCTGCCGCCGTAGTAGTTACCATGGAATCCGTGCTGTGAGCTTGGAGAAATGAGGAACTCTGGGTGCCCAGTCCAAAGTTTAACAAGGGCCATGATGATACAGCCGATGTGGACACCATGCTCCAATGCGGAGGGAGGGTCATGAACGACCGCAGGCGATTCCTCGTCTCGGGTCCAAACCGTTCCCCAATCGCTTGTGCACACATGTTGATGAAAGCATCAGGGTTCATACTGTTTTCGACGTGCGTTGCAGGAGCAGTTGAATCTGTGCGGCCAGCACTAGATGGTGTAACTAATGGTGTTTCAATCCCTGAAGAGGGATTCTGATCTCCACTTGTCATAGTTTCTTAATGTGAACGAAAAACCCTTTGTTTGATTAAGGATTCCACGTTCACCGCACCAATTGATAATAGGTAGGGAAATTCTGATCAACGTCCATCCCTGTGGGGGCGTCATTGGGTTCGATGGGGGGAAGCTCCGATGCCAAAGTCAGTAAGGTGAATCAAGGAAACAAACTGAATTGACAAAGGTTGTGAGAATGTGTACCTCGATAGCCTAGGGAATCGGGCTATATATAGCTAGAAAATAGTAACCTTCAGGTAACTAGAAAGCCTCCATTAATGCTCCATTGGCGGTTACAAGTTATCTTTAACTTGGCGGTTAGCTAATTGATAACTCATTAATGATCTTTATGGCTGAGTCGGCGTCCAGCCGTTATAGTGGCGAATCGGGTGAATGAAGAGATCCGCCTCATAGGTCCGCCAGCGGATCTCCCTGAGCAGAACCGTTGAGATTCGCCTGCCGGCTCTCTTTTGGGGATTAACGCGCGGCGTTCTCTAGGTGAATATCCCTTTTAGTCCTTGGGATATTATCTCTATGTTATCATATATTAACTTTCTTTATGTTTCGTGTTTAGTCGGTTTCTTTTCATGGTTATTTTTGAACATTCCATAACACTCACGTAGGGCGTACCCCTTGGTACGCCCAGCGTGCCCTTTATTTTCTTGCACAAAAATACTCAGAAACTCAAACACGCAGGGCGCCCCGCTTCATGTGCCCCGCGTATTTGAGTCTCTGCCCAAAAATAACATAAAACACACCGTCTACGCGAGGCGCCCCTTTGGGCACGCCTCGCGTAGCATCTGACTCCCAAGGGTCTCACTTTTAATTCACCCTTTGTTTTTGTTTTTGTTTTTGTTTTTCTTTTGCGACGTCCTTGGAATAGACGTCATTTTAATAACGCGGAGGGTCGTGCAACCCCGCACTTTCAGTTTGTTTTGCACTAACAAAAAAAAAATCAAACAAACATAAAAATAATTAAACTAATTTATCAATTCGTAAAATTTCTCCTGACACACTAACCTCCCTCGGAACTAATCTAAATGTTCAGTTATTTATCCTTAAATGTAAATACCGTCGGAGCACAAAGGATCGGTTTTAATAAGAAATTTTAGTCTTAATTTTGAAGTTGTAGAATTTATGTAAAGACTAGGTGATACTAAACAAAAAGCATTGAGTCCTAACCCACATGTCATCTCCATAATGAAACTTAAAAAGGCAATAAAGACGGGATGTTTGAAAATTTAGCGACAATTCGATAGTACACAATTTAAACCCGAATTTTTTCGAGGTATTTTTGAGCCTAAAGGAGTTCGTACAAGAACTCTATTTCTTTCACAATTCTTCGAGAGCTTTGACTTCACTCGAGTCATAGAGTTTGCATCTAATACCGGATTAAGTACACCTATTTTGGTTAAAATGGCAATAGATGATAAAACGAACCCACTTAGTCTAATTCTTTTCTTAATTTATTTTTCTCGTTTTTATCAACCGCTAGGAGACCCCCTCGAGCCTACTAACCGACTTTTCTTGTTAACACCCTTTTAACAATTAACCCTCTTCTTCCTCTTGTTTAAATACCAACGAAATCAATTTGCACCCGAAATAAGTCAAGGCCTTACTAAGCAAACACCTTAAACCCTCAAAATCGTTTTTGTGCCGCTCTCAAAACAAAAAGAAAAGAAAAAAATACAATAAAGAGAAAAAGGCATTCTCAAGCTCCACCCGAGCAATTTCGAGTATATCTTATGAACTCGCTAAGGCCAAAATAAAAATACGGTGCGATCACCAAAATGGTATTTAAACTCGAGCTTCCAAAAATTAACCACTAAAAAGCCACCCACATTACAACCCCCCACCGGGTTCATTTTTAATATTGTCTAAACTATAACTTAGGAGGAAAAACCCGGATGAAAATGCAAAATCAAAAGTGATCTCGGGTAAGTGCAAAGAAGAGTGCTAAAACACCGACCCACCAAAGTTTGAGCGTAAGAGTGAAATCCCTTGGTGAGGTACTATCGGGTTCTCAAAAGATAATCAACCCCCGTTATTATTGCCTATTAATTTTAATTATGGAGGTTTCAAACAAGTTTTGGTTGCTCGATTGTTTGCGTAGGTACTCGCCGAAAACTTTGCATAAAACTTTAACTTTGAAATCACGCACTTGGTAAAACCAACCGTCGGTTTGTTTCTTAATAATCTCAATCCCTTGTCTTTCGATTTCTTTTACTTGAGGACAAGTAAAACTTTAAAGTCCGAGGAGGTTTGATAGGGGTATTTTACCCCTATCTTTTAGCGTGATTTACGGGTTAATTTTAGAAGAAATAAATAAGTTTAATTGAAAAAATAGAGTGTTTTGAATAAAATAACGAAATAATAATAAATTCCGTATTTTCGGATAAATTCCCTTGTTTTTGATATATTTAGGAAATAAAAACGTCAAGCTAACTCGGCTCTCAAGAATTGTATTTCAGGTACAAGGAAGAAGCAAAATTCATGCCAATACGCGGGGCGTATCATCCCATACGCAGGACGTGAAACATCAAGTAAGAAATGATTGCCCTATCCACAAACACCATGCGAAATCTAGTCAGCATACGTGAGGCGTACGCCAACTTACGCGAGGCGTATAAACATATGTCAGAAATAATTGCCTAATCCTGAAAGTCAGACTGTATTGTCTCCTGATTCAACGATCCATACGCGAGGCATACCACCTTACACGCGGGGCGTGTAAGGGAGTTCGTCAATACAAAAAGTTCAGAGACTCATTTACGCAGGGCGTGCCTCAAGCTACGCGCGGCGTAAAAGGCTCAATTCAAGCAATAAAATCTCAGAGACTCAAACACGCGAGGCGTATCCCAGTCAACGCGGGGCGTGTTTGAGACAACAAGATCCGAATTGGTCCACATACAGGAGATTTCTGATGGAATGGGCATACACGCAGGGCGTACACCACCATACACGGGGCGTATCATGGGTTTTCTGCACAAAATAATGTTCTTCCATGCTTGCACCTTGTGGAATTACAATCTTGCCCCTAGCTTGATCTATAAATAAGAGTGTCTATCACTCATTTGATATACCATATATTAGAGAGAGCAAAAACTATACTTGTTTTGATTGTTGTAGTTTATATTTGTTTTTAGGCTTTGTGTAACTAAACTCTTCCATCTCGAGAGCTTGTCCGTTGCTCCCGACATTTCATCAAAGTCCCGCTCCATCTCCGCACACCAAGCTCGAGAGCTCCACCATTCAAGTCCTTAGAGACTGCTTTTGAGTCCGGTTAGCTAGTTCCGAGGGTGGATTCTTCCCTTTACACTTGCTAATTAGCTTGATCTCATCCTATGTACTAGGCTTGTTTGTAATCCATATTTACACTTTCCATATTTATAATTTATGATTCATAATCTTCTTTTCTATATATGTGTTGATGTTTGTTACTTGTTTTGATATTTATAATTGATTGTTGTGTAGGAGAACACGACTACTGAGTCCATTCGGGCTATTTTTAGGGATTCATATAGGTGTTGCCTTACCGGAAGTGACAAACCGGAAACCGTAGGAATTGACAAACCACGGAACTTACGGGCCCTAATTTCTGGTCCCAAGCATTAGACACGCCTTGACTAGGAACCACGTAGTCTAAGTACTTCACGGGTCGGTTTCTCTACACGTAGTCGTCTTTGCACGAGCAAACCATCAACCGTATAAACATTAGAAGTCATTATTTGTCATAGTTATAACTTATCGCATTCATATCACTCCATAGAGTTTCGTTATATAAATTCGCCTCACACGTAGTTAGGAGTAGTTTGTAGTTGTGTCTCATACCAACCTCAAAGTATTCACCGCTTAAATAACGTATAAAGCCGAGTCGTTTAATACTTGCAGTTATAAATCCCATGGATTCGATACCCGGTCTTAACCAGATTATTACTTGATACGACGGGGTACACTTGCCCCTACGTAGTAACATCTAGTAGATACAAAGCACTTAGAAAGACCATATCCATAGTCATAGCGCAATCATCGTGATATACATTTCATCGTTAAAAAGAACATTACTATGTGACACACCATCAGTTAGTTTCATCGAACTCAACGTGTACTGACTCTTCTAAGACCTGAGTTCATTTATTGAAAACTCTGTATGCTTTGCTGTTTGTTGAGTAGCCTAAAAAGATAGCTTCATCAGCTTTTGAGTCAAACTTAGCTAGGCTGTCTATGGTATTTAGAATAAAACATTTACAACCAAAGGCACGAAAGTATCAAATGTTGGGCTTTCGTCCTTTCCAAAGTTCGTAGGGAGTCTTCTTTAATATGGGTCTAACTAGAGCCCTATTAAGTATGTAGCACGCTGTGTTGACAGCTTCTCCCCAAAAGTACTTTGGAAGCCTATGCTCACTCAGCATTGTCCTGGCTATTTCAACCAAGGTTCTGTTTTTCCTTTCAACAACCCCATTTTGTTGAGGCGTTCTAGGAGCAGAAAAATTATGGTCAATGTCGTTGGCTTCACAGAATTCAACAAACTGTTGGTTCTTGAATTCTCCACCATTATCACTTCGGATGTGAGCTAACTTAAGGTCTTTATCATTTTCAAGTTTTCTTACTAAAGTTGAAAACGTCTCAAAGGTTTCATACTTGCTACTCAGCAAGATGATCCAAGTGTACCGAGAAAAGTCATCTACAATGACCAAGGAAAATCTTCTACCACCCAAGCTCAGCGGCTGGACTAGACCAAAGAGATCCAAGTGTAGTAACTCTAATGGACGCTTAGTTGAGACAATGTTTTTACTATGAAAAGATTGTTTGGTTTGTTTTCCAGCTTGACAAGCGTGGCATAGTTGATCTTTTTCAAACTTAAGTTCTGGCAGTCCCTCAACTAATTGCTTTCTTGCTAGTTTGGCCAGGAGGTCCATGCTTACATGACCAAGTCTCCTGTGCCATAGCCAGGAATTTTCTTCCTTTGACACTAAGCATACAGTTTTTGAAAACTTCTTTTCTAAGTTCAGCATAAAGACATTATCAATACGAGGGGCAGTTAAAATCAACTCATTTCTTTTACCCTCGAATATTTTACATCCAGTGTTATCAAATATAACTTTTCTCCCATTGTCACATAGCTGAGCTACACTGAGTAAGTTATATTTGAGTCCGCTGACTAGGGAGACTGACTCAATAGTAGGATTACCACCAACGGTTCCTGACCCTACTATCTTACCCTTTTTGTTGTCTCCAAAACTTACACTTCCTCCTCGTTTATGCACAAATGTGATGAATTGAGTTTCATCACCAGTCATATGCCTCGAGCATGCGCTGTCAAAGTACCACATCTTTGACTTCTCAGCACACCTCAGGCTTACCTGCAATATAGCTAGTTGCTTTTAGGTACCCAATTCTTTTTGGGTCCTTGTTTGTTAGGTGCAACAGGTAAATCATCATATTTCATTTTATGATGACATACTTGGACAGAGTGTCCATTCTTCCCACAGAAGTCGCAGCTGGCCTACCGTTTAGGATATCTCACTGACTGGTCAGCACCCCAGTGCTGAGCATGCCAGCACACCTTTGTGGTGTGTCCTTTCTTCCCACAAATGTCACATTAAACATTCCGCTGAGGATTCCATCTCTACTGACTAGTACTTCGGTACTGAGTGTTCAGAGGAATATTTCTTTTATTCGGAACCTTAAGTTGGTTCTGAATAGATGTGACATCCTTCTTCAGTTGCTTAGAATCTGATTGGACCTCAGAGACAAACTTTTGCATAATTTCTACATTACTATGCAAAGTTGAGTTGTCTTGGAGAAGATATCGAAGGTCACTCAGCTTGACCTCCTCAATCTCGTCACATCGCCTGCTGAGTGCTCTAACCTTTTTGTTACACTTTTTGACAAGTGTGTAGAGGTCACTCAGGGCATTAACCATTTCATTTCTGAGCAAGGGTAGTGATATTACCTCAGTTGAGTGTTCCTCATCGTCAGATGCAATGGAGGGGTCAGCATGCTCAGAAACACAAGGCTCAGCAAGCTCATCTGCCATGAAGCAGATCTTTGCTGACTCAGTGGCATCAGCTTCTGATGATGATGACTCATCACTATCACTCCAGGTTGCCACCATTGCCTTCTTGCCATTCTTCCTTTCCTTCCTTAAGGTAGGACAGCTTGATTTGATATGGCCAGTTTGATGACATTCAAAGCATGTAATGGGCTTTGAGTTGTCCTTCTTGTACTTGCTGTCACTTGACTCAGCTTTGTACTTATCAAACTTCTTATACGGCTTCTTAGAATATTTATCATTCTTTCTGAACAGCCTTTTCATCTTTCTAGTGAATATTGCCATTTCTTCATCGTCTGTTGAACTCCCATCAGTGGAGTCAGCTTTCATGACAAGAGACTTTTGCTTCTTGTCTTTAGACTTCTCCTTCACCTCGAAATTCTTCATTGAGATCTCATGGGTCAGCAACGAGCCAATGAGTTCATCATACTTGTAGGTGGTTAAGTCTTGAGCTTCCTCAACAGCAGTTTTCTTGGCTCGCCAGCTTTTAGGAAGACTCCTCAGTATCTTCTTGACTTGCTCTTCCTCATTAAAGATCTTGCCAAGTCTCTTGAGCTCGTTGATTATGTTTGTGAATCTTGAGTTCATGTCAGAGATTCCTTCATCATTATTCATTTCAAAGAGCTCGTACAACCTCATATGCTGGTTCACCTTGGACTCCTTAACTTTGTTGGTTCCTTCGTAGGTGACCTCCAGCTTCTTCCAGATCCCCTGTGCTAACTCACAACCTGAAATTTTGTTGTACTCTGCAGCATCTAACGCACAGTGAAGCATGTTTATAGTCGAAGCATGATTTTGTAGCTTCTTGAGATCATCTTCTGTCCATTTAGTCTCAGCTTTAACAACCGTTTGGCCGTCAATAGTTTCAACAGAAACAAATGGGCCTTGGACTATGGAAAGCCATGCACTCATATTTGTTGCCTAAATGAAATTTTTCATTATGTTCTTCCAAAAGGTATAGTTAGACCCGAAGAACAGAGGAGGCCGAGTAATGGACAGTCCCTCAGGTAAAATCTGAGTTGTCTGATTTCCTGGGAGGAAACGAGTGCTGTTCTCAGCCATTGTGGGGATCAGCTCAAGATAGTTATATCTTGCTCAGTGAGCTTTTAAGCTCTGATACCACTTGTTGGTCCCTTATAACGTGACAAGTTTAGTTCCAAGGGGGGGGGGATAGGAACTATTTAAAATTTTGTCCGTTTAGGCTGAGTTCTTTTCTTAAGAAAAGGTTTACACAGCGGCGCTAAGTAATTTTAAGGCACAAGCTTAGTCAACTTGTGACTAAGTCTATTTCTTTCCTTAAGTCAGGAGATAGCACTTAGAGTCTATTCCTGAACTCAGCTTCTTAGTGCACTCAACTCAGCGTGAGTTCGTTACTTAGTCAGTTTTATAGCAAGCAATATATAAAGGAGTTTAAGGGTTAGAAATATGTTACTCAGCAGACATATCCTGGTTCGGTCTCTCCGCCTACGTCCAGTCCCCGAAACTCGTCCGAGCTTTTTGAATTCTCTACTGAGCTCTTTAAAGGTAGAGCACAAAACCTTTTACAATAGAAGCTGAGTATACAAGAGTACCTTCCTCTATACCTCTACTCACTCCTATATCTACCGCTGAGTACTATAACCGAGTACTCAGCCTCTCCTTTCTATTCTTCTAGAAATGATAAAGTGTTTGTCCTAAACAACAATTGCTAAGACACTTTAGATGATTGAAAATCACTCTAGACTTTTACACAATAATTGGAAATTGGTGTAAGGTTTTTGCTTTGCTTTCCTCATAGAACTTCAAGTATGAATTTGAACAGTATTTTGACTGATTGAAGATCTGCATCGAATAAAGAAAATGAGAGGCCTTTATATAGTGACACTTGAGGCACCAGTAATTTCGAATTTCGAAATAACCGTGGGAGGGAAACGGCTTCCTGTCATTGTCACTCAGTACGTGCTCAGTGTCGTTGGCCAATGAGATTCTTGCATCTTCTGTCCATGGCAGAGCTCGGCAGCTTTTCGTCCGGTAAACAGAATGTTTCGACATATTTGGCAAAGTCTTCCAAACAACTTCCTGCGCCTTCTGAACTTTACCCAAAGTAGAAATACTTTGACTAGAAGTTGGTTCTTGTCTGCCGCTGTCTTATACTTCTTGTCGATACACTCAGCAGCTTCATCTTGAAGCAATTGAGAGAAGGCTTCTCGATCCTTCTTCATGCTGAGCTTGTGCTTTGTACAAAACGACCGTGTTTTGAAATCTTGGGCCGTGATGTCTTGATGTGTTGACTTGGGCTTGACTTCCACTTATGGGCTTTTAGACTTTATATCTTAATGTCTTATAAATCAATAAACTCAACATTGAACAAACACATTAGTATAAATAAATCAAAGCATTTAAATTTAATGTATTAGAATATTTTTATCAATTACTTAAATAATTTTGTCAAATCAAAATCATGTGGAAAGGTGTTTCAACAAAAGTAACTCTAGAGTACTTCAGGATTTCGTTCGTTTTGAGCTGGTCAGTTTCCATCTCTTCCTTGCTTAAGTTTAGCAGACGGACAGCCTCACTAATTTGCTCAATGGAGCATTGGGAGGAGGAAGAGAGTTGGTGATTGGTTTTCTCTTGCTCAGTGTGAAGCTGGTTGAAGAGTTGATGAACTTCGGCAGAAGTTGCATACATTGTGTTCGCAGCTGATAAATGATGAAGTTGAACCTATAGAGAGTTCATGTGATTAACCATGGTCAGCTGGAGTTCGGCCAAGTTCGTTATTGAGTCCTGCCTGGGCTGTTGAGATTGTAATGAAGTCATGACACTCAGAAGATCCTTAAGACCTTTGATCTCGGTAAGAAGCTGAGTGACAGACGAAAGCTGAGTGGGCTCAACATTAATAGACCTAGTGGCATCGGCGTTTGTTTGATGAAGGTCCTGGAGAAGGGCTTGAGCTGAGTCCATGATTCTTCGACCAGACTCAGAGGCAGTAAGATAACTGAAGGATTCATCATTTGTTGGCCCAGATGATGGAAGAGGAGTAGAACCGAATGGAGGCGGTGTTTGGTTCTGCTCAACATTAGAAGTGCCAGCATGATCAGCAGCTGGTCTTGAGTTAAGATTGCCAGTGGAAGCTGACTGGAGTAGATTTTGCATTTGGATTTGTGGAAGAGGATGATCAGCAGAATGTGTTACTTGCTTAGAGTCAGGCTGAAGCTGACTGGATTTGGGAAGCTGAGGAAGTCCAGTACTGACCTGAGCAGGCATTTCCTTAGCTTGCTCAACATGTTGAGGAGCAGGATCTTCGAGAACTTACTCGGCATCATCTTGGCATAGGGAAGCAATTAAGTCGGCATGTTCCTTAGGCTGAGAAATAGAGGCTTGCTTTTCCTGTTACTCTGGTAGAGACTCAATAGGGTTAGAGAAGAACTTAAGGTGTATATCTGTTAGTTCAGTGATCTCATCCCTCAGAGGTGAGTCACCCATGAGGTCAATGACGGGGGATCGATATGCCTTCTTCTTAAGTCTTCTTAGTCTCTTTATCTTTGGAGGAGTAGGGTCAGCAGGAATGGACTCAATAGAGTCAGTAGGTGAAGTTTCCCTTTGAACAATGGGATGATTTGCCGTTGGCTCATCGTCTTCTTCATCAACCAGCTCAGTGTTGGTTGGTTTATATTGCTCATCATCAGCTGTCTCCTTAGTGTCAACCTGACCACCTAGTTCTTCTTCTTCTTCAAACTGACCACCCAATTGGTCTTGTTCTTCCTCTTCATCTGACTGTTGTTCAGTGTCACTGTCTTGACTCCGTACATAATGTGAGTTAGGAGGAATGACGACGTCAGTTGGGAGAGCATCGATAGGACTTAATTCAGAAGAGATCTTCTTCTTCTTTCTTAATGGTTGCTCATCAATATCCTCTTTTTCTTCTACCTTAGGCTCAGCTTGCCTTGGTCTTTTCTCAGCTGACCTAGGTCCATCCTGACCTTGTTGAGTTTGAGGCTTAGTTCCTCTAGATACAAATTTAAGGTTCTTTGGTGGAGAAACAGCTTCTTTAGAGGTGCTTTGAACAGCTTTCCTCTTTCTTTCCGTCCTTCCCTTTCGAGTCACCATCCCCTCAGTTTCCTGGACAGCGGCTGCTTTCCCTTTCTTAGGCACAATGGGTTGATCGTAGAATAGACCAAATAGTGCAGCTGCAGTTATCTCTGTGCCTATAGTGTGGATTTCCTCAACTAAGCTCACCTTGTGGTCTTTGAGGATTCTGGTAATTATGGAGCCTAACCTAAGGGTTCCAGTGCTTCTTTGAAACCCACCGATTATGAAGACATGCATGTTTATCGGCGTGTAGGTCAGCATGTGCCAGATGAAGCACTACTCAAAGTTTGTCGCTGAGTTGGTGTAGTTGATCTTGGGGAAGATGAAATTGGGCAGTATGTAGTTGGCCATCTTCTGATTCCGACCCATAGAGGTACTCGAAATTTCTCCTACATGACCAGGAGGTTTACAGAATTCAATGGAGTAGTTGGTTTTATCTTGGTCTCCTTCGTTTTTCAGCTTGAGTAGTGAGGCAAGATAAGCGGGGTTGATGAAGATATCCTTCCCTCGAACCTGGGTGACCATGTAGTCCCGATTATCATCCGCAACTTTTAGGTCCGCATAGAATTCCTTAACTAACTCTGGATAGGTAGCGTCGCGAACTGAGAACAGCTCTGTCCAGCCGTTGTTTTTGATCCACTCACAAAAGGGTTGCTCAGCTTCCACAAAACCCTTTGAAAACCATCTAGAGTGGTCAACCTTATATCCCCTCACACTTTCGTAAACCGTAGAGTAGGTGCGTTCTACGGGCTTCTTTGCCTTATCCTTCTGTTGTTTTCCTTTCGAAGAGGCGGCTTGGTCAGCTTGGGTTTTTGTCCTTGGGGTAGTGACCTTTGAATTGTCACGCTGACTTGGTTCTTAAGACTTGGTGGGAGTCTCATGGTGTTCCTGCTGAGCAGGGATTTGAGGGCTTTCATCGGAGCGATTATGGGTGTAACCGGCACCGGAGACGTTCTGAGAATCTTTTGCCATGATTCTTAGAGAAGTTTTGAGAAGTTTGGGAGTTTTTAGAGAAAAGTATTTGAATACTAGAAATTTCTAAGCGTAAAGAGATAAAAGTGGGAAATCATCTGATGACTAGTGGAGAATTTCTGATTGACTTCCGTCTCTGTGGGGGCGTCGTTGGGTTCGACGGGGGGAAGCTCTGATGCCAAAGTCAGTATAGAAGAACAAGAGAGCAAACTGAATTGACAAAGGGTGAGTGAATGTGTACCTTGATAGCTCGACATACTAGCTATATATAGTCATGAAGTTGTAACCTTTAGTAACTAGAAATTCTCCATTAATGCTCCATTAATGGTGGTTACTGGTTTCCTTTAAGCATGTCCGTTAGGAAATTGATTGCTTATTAATGGTCTTTATTGCGGGATTGGCTCAGCTGTTTCAATAGCGGATTGAATGGTTATGGCGATTCGCCTCACAGGTTCGCCCGCGGATCTCTAGTGGTGAGGTGTTGGTGATCTACCTGTCGGATCTCTTTGCTCAACACGCCGTGATACTCCGGTATCAGGTGATCAACACGTGGCGCTCTAGGCGAATATCCCTTTTGATCCTTGGGATAGTATCACAATGTTATCAGAAGCCCCCCTAAAGTTCCTTTAAAGTCCTTTAGGGCTTTTGAGCTTCTTCGCGCGTCGTCATGATTACCTGCATTAATGGTTACTCTGTTCGATGCCAATCGATGGGTGACACGTGTTGTGACGCGCCGCTCGAGAAATGAGAAAACGTCTTCTTCCTTCCTCTCTTTCCCTTTCTTCTTCATTTGTTCTTCCATTTTTCTTTGCGCTTTCTTTGCCTAGAGTTCCTTCCGGAGTTTCAGAGTCCTCCAAGCTTTTATTTTCATGTAAGTTCATCTTTTTCATTCTATTTTTTCTGAATGTTTAGGAGCTCTTCTTCATCCTCCGAATCGACCTTCGAACTTTTTAATTTGACCTCCTCCTCTGAAATCGTAGTCAGCTGGACTACTTCTTCATCGAAAAATTCTTATTCCTCCGAAGATACAGTTAGCTCTAATTTATCTGAGTTGCGTAACTCGGTGCGAAATAGTGGTCGAACTCGTTCAAGTAGAATTCAAAACCTTTCCGTCCCCATTACTGGTATTGCTCCGACAATAGATTTTAGGCGATTTTCTGGGATGGTGGCTTCTTCTTCTGCCCCGTCTAGGAAAAAGGCGCCTCGTGCGGAGTCTACTCCATCTCGCATGAGCGCCGCGGATCTAGCGGATCTGGCGAGTCGCTTTCCGTGGATAAATAACTATGAGACCCAGTTGGCGGCTGCCCATCAATGACCCGCCTGTCCGCCAAGCGGATATCTATCTGTATATAGTAGCCATGTAGAAAGAGGGTTCCGACTTCCTCTTCCAAAGATGATGGCGGACATCCTTGCTTACTTTGACATCACTGCCAGCCAATTACATCCAAATGGCTGGTTAGATCTAGCTTTAGATTGTTACCTAGCTTCAAACTTAGGGGTAATGTGCACCCCTCGTGTCTTTCGATCGTTTCATAAACCGTCAAAGCGAAAGTCTGAGTCTTTCCTCACTTTTGCAAAGTTTGGAGTATATTCGCCGTTTAGCGGCAAGATGTCCAACGTCCATCTTTGGGACGAAAAATTCTTCTATGTAAAGATTCAAGAGGGCGAATCTTTAGGCTTTCCCTCGTACTGGAATGCCAAACCTCTGCATATGGCGGGAGACATGCGCATATTGATAGATAGTGATGAGGTAGTAGCGGATCTCATGAAGAGTGTCAAGGCGGATGCTTGGACATACGCTAACACCTTGGACTTCATGATGAATGACATTCCCTTGATTCGCCGAGAAGGGGACAAGTTTATTTACTCAAAGTTTGCAGAACCTGACCAAGGTAACTTTGTTTTTTCTTTGAACCTTGATTACTTTATTGTTCTCTTTGTCAGGGGTTTATCTAAGACCAATCACGCTCTTGTAGAGATGCGCAAGAAACTGAAGGAGGATGAGGCTCGAAAGAAAGGACAGGCAGCAGATCCTCAAAAGAATGCTGGGAAACGTCCTGCTGATACAATGGGCGATCCTCCTTTGAAGAAGAGGAAGCCTAAAACTTCTGGCGGACAAAAGTTTATGGCGGATGCCATGAAATCCGCAATGACCTTGGTGGAGAAGGAACAAGTAAGCTGTTTTTACTTTTTCTTTTTGCCATATTTTGGACCTAAGTTCTGACCTTCCCATCTTTGTGCAGATGGCGAAGCCTAACCTGGGCTGTTACTGGTCCGCCAAACATGGTATTAAGGGACCCTTGGAGAATGAGTCTGTCATCAATGACCTGGACGAGGCTTTTGGTCAGTTGGGCGAGGTGCAAAAGAACCAGAACTAGATCCCAGGATCAGCCCATATCCAAATGGGAAAAACGGAGCTTCTAACGGTAAGTTCCTTCTGTCCTTTTGCTATTTTTTGGATGAATGAGTGATCTCCTTTGGGGAGAGTTTTACTATTGTTCTTTCGTTTGAATGGATTGTTTGCATTGATAGATGTATACTCGTTTGCGCGCCATGGAAGCTGAGCTCCTTCAAGGTGTGGCGGATAAGGCCACTATAGAAAAGTTGGAGAAAGAAGTCACTGATGCTAATGTGAATGCCGCGTCCGCCATTGCCCTCAAGGATGCTGAGATCCAGAAGCTGAAGGAAAAGATCGAAGCAGATGCCAAGGAGCATGAAGATGCCTTAGCAGACGCTGAATTCATGGCAGGGGAGCAGGCTTTCTTTTACGGTGAATGGATCATAGCGTATGTCCAACTGGCGTATCCCGAGATTGAGTTTACAGATCCGGAGTTCGTCGTTCCTGACCCAGATGTTGTCCTCAAATATCGCAAAATCCCAGACGTCAAGGATTACATCCGTGATCACATTCGAAAATGGATGAAGGGACCCGCCGAAGAAAGCAAGCCTCTTGCTAGCGTCAAGCTGGTGGACCTTGAAGAAGTACCTCCAAAGGCGGGTGAGGAGCTGATAATTGATGGCACCCTTCCTCTTGAGGGAATTATCTCTGTTGAGCAGGAAGCCCCACTGGAGGGCGTATCTGGTGCTGTAGAGAAGGAAGCCCCTTTGGAGGGCGCATCGGGGAAAACGAATGCTAAGGAGGATGCTCCTATTAATGTGTAGCTTTTTTTGTAAAACTTAAGTACAGTTTTTTAATCCTTGCTATTATTTATTTTACTTTTTTGCATAAGTAAATTTATAGGCTTTCAGGATTGGTTTTGAAGTAGGTGGCCAGCCATACTCCATTGTGCGAACCTTTGTGAAGGTTTGAAGCTGTTTTATTCCTTTAGAGGAAGTTAAGCTGCCTTAGGGATCGTCTTGCTACCTATCTTTGAGGTGAATCGATCCGCCTTTAGGACTTGTGAACCCTTCCTTAGGAAGGACATAAGAGAGTGTAAAGATCTCGCGTCTGAGAAATGTTTTAACTCTATCTCTAATGGTGATCATTTAAGGATTGATTCGCCCATGAGATTGATCTCCTATCTTTGAGGAGAAAAAGTAGCTATGTGATGGCAGTACTTTTTGTTGTGGGAAGCGTTAGGTGCCCCCTTCTTTTTTAGACTGGAATATTTATATTGCTGCAAGAAAATACTTAAAAAGAATATTGACAATTGAACCATTGCTTTTTATTGATTGGAGATACGCTTTATTACAGCAAGTGGGTCTTATATGCAGGGGCGTCTCCAGCATTTGGGAGGCCCTAGGCAACTTTTACATTTTTTTTCACAATTAAATCTAAGATTATTTTAAAATAATAAAAACTAAATAGTAAAACGGGTATATTAGTCGAATCATATATTATTTTTGATGTAACAATCAAAATCATATATTAATCTTAAGATGCAAGCTATGGTTACTTTGTTTTTAACAAAGTAACCAATACTTTGTTTTTTTTTCTACTATTAGATAATAACTTTGTTTTTTTTGTTTTTTTCCACCATTAGAAGTTAAATTCATATTCCTAAAGGATATTACATATTACGTGTAACACTTAATCAAGTTAAATTTTTTCAAAGTTTCAATGGAATAAAATTTCTTAAATTTTCAATTGAATAAAGATTCTTTCAACACTCAATAATAGTTTTACTACAAGGCATTCAAGTTTCTTGAATTTGTGATTCAAAAAAAATGTTTCTTTACTTTCTATTCAATTCACAATTTATAAAGTTTTTTATATTTTTTCAAGAGCAAAATTCAAATTTTTTCTCACCAATCCGAGAGAAGCAAATAACTGATAAAGTACTCAATTTTAAAAAATAATCTTAGACGGTTAAACTCGGACCTAATCACAAGACTTTGTGGATAGAAAAAAAAAAGAATTTATCGTGGTGATTGATGAATTGAATCGGCCTTTATTATTTATTACAACTTGTAATTCATAAACTGTCAGTTTTATGTGTAATTTAAAAATTACCACAAAACTTGATGATAGATTTTGAATAGAATAGGTTCGAGAATTTATCCTGTGGGCTAAATTTTATTTGGCTCCCATGATATCTAAAATATTGTCATTTGACTCTCAAATTTACTATGATTGGTAAAACTGATCTATGTGGTATCATAGTTTGTGGTATTTGAATCATGTACTATGATTTGATAACATTTGATCACTGTAGTATGATTTGATAACATTTGACCATTGTTAAATATGTTACCTTTCCATCTATCTGAAGGTCAAACACCATAAATTAGGATACAATAGAGAACAATATTGCTAAATCATATTACAGAGATCAAATACTATAAATTAAGATATCACAATAGTCAATTATCACCAAATTATACCACAAGGGTCAAATAATAACATTTTGGATATTGAGGGACCAAATAAGACTTTAATCATTTATCTTGTATTAAATGTTACTTTTTGTTGACAAGCTGAGATTGACAGAGCAAGGCATGTTGTCAAAAAGAAAAAAAATTAAAAAAAACAGAGAATAGGCGTATGTGTTAATTGAGAGAGAATTTTTTATTAAAAATAAATTAATATATAAAAAAGGCCTAACTTCTAGTAACTAAAAATGGAGGACTTTCTTTCAAAAAAAAATAAAAAAATAAAATAATGGAGGCCCTAGGCGCTGGCCTAGGGGAACTCCCCCTAGAGCCGGCCCTGCTTATATGTGAGCCTCATTAAAACCTCATGGGAAAAAAGCTTACTAAAGGAAAAAGAGTACTCAAGACCTTGTTTACATTCTATTTTCGAGCGAAATATTTGCGGAGATTTTGGAGATTCCATGTACGCGGCAGTGTGTTTCCCTCCATGTCCTGAATCTTAAATGTGGCGAACCCAATCTTGTCGACTATTCTGTATGGACCTGTCCAGGTGAGTCCCAGCTTTCCTTTTCCTTCATTGGATTGGATCTTGTCTGCTTTACGGAGTACGAGGTCTCCCACATTCAAGTTTACAAGTTTGGCATTCTTATCATGATAAGCTGCGATCCGCTGCTTGTAAGCCGCCATGCGTACGTATGCCTTTTCTCGCCTTTCCTCCACTTGATCAAGACTTTCTTTCAACTTTTGGCTGTTTTCATCCTCGCAATAGAATGCAACTCTGTCACTTAGGACCTGTATTTCAACTAGAATTACAGCTTCGACACCGTGACAAAGGGCGAACGGCATCTCGCCTGTGGCTGTTCTGGGAGTAGTGCGATACGCCCATAGGACGCTCGTTAACTGATCCGCCCATTTCTTGTCATGCTCTCCCAATCTTTTCTTTATTCCTTTAACGATCGTCCGGTTCGTAACTTCGGTCATACCGTTTGACTGAGGATAATAAACTGAGGCGAATCTGTTCAGAATGCCCAATTCTTCATATAAAGTTTTGAACTCTGCACAGTTGAATTGCGTTCCGTTGTCAGTGATAATCGTATAAGGAACTCCATACCTTCCTACGATGTTATCTTTGACGAACTCCACCATTCGTTCAGCATTGATAGAGGAGACAGCCTCAGCCTCTACCCATTTGGTGAAATGATCCACAGCCACTACAACATACTTCCTTTGTCTTCTGGTGGGAGGAAATGGTCCAACTATGTCAATACCCCAGACCGCAAAGGGTCGACCTTCGATGATGGGCCTTTGAAGGTGTTTTGCGGTGTGTGATTCATTTGCATGAATCTGACAATTATGACAGGACTCCACAAACTTTTGAGCATCAAGTTCAGCTGTAGGCCAATAAAATCCTGCTAACCTGTATTTCTTTACAATGGAGGCAGATGCCTCATGAGCCCCACACGCGCCTTCATGCAACTCTTTGAGGATCTGTTGTCCTTCTTCCGGCACGATGCACTTCAGCCAGGCGTGGCTAATAGACTTCCTGTATAGGCAATTGTTTATCATGGAGAAATAGGCCGCCTTTCTCACGATCCGTCGAGCTTCTTCCTTGTCCAAAGGCAATGTTCCATCTGTTAGATACTGGCGGATTGGCGATCGCCAATCGTTCTCCACAGGCATGAGTAAGGATACCATCTCCGAGGTGAATGTCGGGGCTGTTTTAACCTCAAATGGGCATTGCAGATTCGCCCAATGCTCTTTGCTTGAAGCCATTTTGGCTAGGTGATCAGCCTCTGTGTTGGATCCTCGGGGCACATGGATTAATTCGCATTCGGTGTCTTTGGCTTCGAGGTGATTTAGCAGTTTCTTAACCTCTTCAACATATTTGGCAAGAATGTCATCTTTGACCTCAAATTTTTTGATCACCTGGTTGACCATCAGTTTGGAATCGTTGTAGATCACGATCCGCTCAGGAGTGATTTCCTTTAGCAGGCGTAGTCCCAATATCAAGGCCTCATATTCAGCTGCATTGTTGGTTGCGAGGAAATCCAATTTTGCGGCATAGTGTAGCTTTATATATTAGGGACCCTTGATCACGATACCTATACCTACGCCTTCTTCCGAAGAAGCCCCATCGGTGTACATTGTCCATTCTTCGACTTTAGCCTTGGGAAGATTCACTCCCTCTTCGGTGAATTCATTCACAAAGTCTGCCAAGACTTGGCTTTTCAGGGCTGATCGGCTTTCATAACGAACATCGAACTCGCCTAAGCGGATTGCCCATTCCATCAACCTTCCTGAAGTTTCTGGCTTTTGCAATACTTTCCTCATTGGTATACTTGTACGAACTATGACAGTATGTGCTTGAAAGTAAGGCCTGAGGCGTATGGAGGTGGTGACGACGGCCAGTGCCATTTTATCCAGCTTGGAATATCGGGTTTCAGCATCTTTTAATACTTTGCTCACGTAATAGATAGGATATTGCTGGCCCTCATCTTCCCTTATCATGACCGTGCAAACAGCCTTATCTGTAACTGAAACATACATGTAGAGATTCTCACCTTTCAAGGGACGACTTATAAGGGGTGGTTCCGTGAGAAACCGTTTGATCCCCTAGAAAGCTTTCTCACAGTCCTCGCTCCATTCAAACGCCTTTTGCTTCTTGATTACTTCATAAAAGGGTTGGCATCGTCGGGCTGAACATGAGATGAACCTGCCCAAGGCTACGATACGCCCATTAAGACGTCGCACTTCCCTAATATTTTGTGGCGCTTTCATCTCCAAAACTGCTTTGATTTTATCTGGGTTTGGGCTCACTTCCTTCTGGCTAATCATGAATCCCAGGAACTTTCCATATATCGCCCCAAAGGTGCATTTCTCCGGGTTCAACTTAATGTTGTGATGTCGGAGTACGCCCAGTACCTCCTTTATGTCATCCGCATGCATCTCTACAGTGGTACTTTTGATGATCATATCGCCCACATAGACAGAAAAGTTTTCACCTTTGCTTTCTGCGAATATTTTATTCATCATCCGTTGATAGGTTGCACCCACGTTCTTAAGCCCAAAGGGCATGACTTTAAAGCAATAGGTGGCTTGGTGAGTCACGAACGAAGTTTTGATCCTATCCGAAGGCTCCATTGGGATCTAGTGATAACTCGACTTCACGTCAGTGAAGGAGTACATGGCGTGTCCCGCGGTTCCATCTACTAGGATATCAATACATGGCAATGGGTAGTTGTCTTTAGGACAAGCTTTGTTGAGATCTGTAAAGTCAATACACATGCGGTATGATCCGCCCTCTTTCTTGACTAGAACCACATTCGCCAGCCATTGTGTATAAAGTACCTCTTCGATGGCATCCGCCCGTTTGAGCTTGGTGATCTCTTCTTCTATCACCTTCTGCCTCTCAGGGCCATGGTTTCTTCGTTTTTGGGCCACCGGTACCGCGTGTTTGTCGATGTTGAGTTTGTGAGTGATCACATCTGGACTAATCCCGGGGAGAATCTCATCTTTCCATGCAAAGACATCTTCTGACACATGGAGAACCGTGGGGATAGCTTCCTTAATTTCTCCCTTGAGCCCTTTAGCCATCCGTACCTGTTTTTCATCCGCCATGAGGTACATCTCCGTTTCGCCCAAGGCCATTGTGACAAGTTCTTTCTCGTCCTCATCTTTAGACTGTGGGCAAATCATTAACGGTGCCGAATACGTCTTCTGAGCCACTTTTTGGCTTCCTTTGATCATTACACCTCCCTTGGCCGTGGGGATGTAAAGAGTTAAGTGGCGTATGGAGATAAGGGATGTAGCTTCGGAGATAAAGGGTCGCCCAAGGATGATATTATAAGCTAACTGGCCATCTAGGATGGAAAATTCCAGATCTCCTTTCCAAATTTGATCTTCATCCGCTAACTCACAATCTAATGTTACCTGGCCCTTTGTTTGGATGGTGTGTCCTGTTACTCCCAGAATGTCCACTATGGTGGTTTCCACTTGGATTGGGTCGACTATGAGTTTGGAAAATGCTCCTCTTGTGATGACATTGCATGAACTCCTAGTATCAATCATCACTCTTTTCATCTCCCAGCCTTCCACCATCATAGTAATTACCAGGGCATCTGCATGAGGAGAGATCTCCGGACCGGTATCCGCAAAAGGGCGATTAAGTGATGCCCTGTCTAAAGCAGTGGTTTTTGCCTTTTTCAACACAGGTTGGTACCCAGGTCCGCCTGCTATGACATTGATGGTCCCTTTTGCCTTCTTCTTCTGATCATCTCTGGATCTATCACCGTCTCCCTTCTTGCCATCATTTTGGACGAACCGGTCCAACTTTCCTCTTTCGATAAGCCTTTCTATCTCTCTGGCTAATTCCCAGCATGCGTCCGTGTCATGGCCATTCTTCATGTGGTATTTGCAATAATTTTTGGGATTTTTCCCGGTGTTGGTGTACTCCCCCCTTTTGGTTCGGGGTATGAAATGCTCCGCTTGTGCTGACTGTTCTCAATCCACATGAGCACTTCGCTTTTAGAGGCATTGAGCGGCGTAAATGTCGACATAAATGCCGATTTGTTCTTAGAGCCTCTTCGCCGACCTCTAGAGGATGAGTCCTGGTGCTTGTCTTTCTCCTTATCTCGATGGCGAGATTCGCCTCTATCCTTCTTGGGCGGAGACAATGACTCTCTGCGAATGTCATCTACCTCCATGAAGTCCTTGCATCTTTCAATTAATTTTGCCATACTTCTGGGCTTCTTCCGAATTAAATCTTCCTGCAAGCTTTTACACGTGGTGTTTTTCGCTAGAGCCTCCGCTGCCATGGAGACATCCACATCGACAATTCGTATACACAATTTGTTGAAATTATCTACATACTCTCGAAGGGGTTCATTCGCCTTCTGCTTTAATTCAAAAAGCTTCCGTGACTTGACCACTGGAGGAATACATCCGGCGAATTTAGCACAAAACTCTCTACTCAATTGATCCCAGCTGTCGATTGATCCGGAAGGTAAAGATTGGAACCAATCGTAGGCGGGGCCTCCTAAGGTGGTGATAAACATCCGGCATAAGACCGCCTCACTTGCACGGTTAAGGCTGAGCAACATTCGGTACTTTCTTGCATGGGCCTCCGGGTTGTCTGCACCCATGTAAACGGGTATATTAGGTATTTTAAAATGCCTCTCCGTTTCTTCAGCTTCGATCCATGCTGTAAAGGGTGAATCACGATTAGCGAATGGATTATGTCGGGCATTCTCTTCATTAATGCGAAGCACCGTAGCTCTAACACGATCATCAAAATTCTCTAGACCCGCCCTCGGCGGTCTTCTAGGGGGAGATCTATTTGGAGAAGATGAGGAGCTAGACCCGGATGATGGATCTGATGGTGAATGCCCACCTCCACCACTCTGTCCTCTAGGAGGAGCTTGGCCGTTATCCCCTCCGTGGTCTCCCGAAGGAATGTGTCTATCCTCTCCTTAGTTTGGTGGTGGCGGTGGCCTATCCGAACGTGGTGTCTCTACTGGCCTCTTGCTTTGTCTATGACCAGTAGATGGGGGTGATCTACCCCGACAGGAAGATCTATGTCTCGGGGGCGAAGGTGATTTCGACCGCCTGCTTTTCCCCTTTCTCCGTTTTTTGTGCCTTCGACCTTCTGATCCGCCTTCAGGGAGACTCGACCGCAGGCGGCTTAGGTTACCTGATCCGCCCAGATTTATCCCTTGGTCTGCGGATCCCCCAGGGGGAGTTTGGTTATCCCTACGACTTCCTCCTGCTCCATCAGAAAATAGTTGCCGATTGAGTGGCGGGTTATTACCTGCTACGGTAGTAGTCACCATGGAATCCGTGGGTTGAACTTGGAAGAATGAAGAATTATGGGCGTTTGATCCTATAGTGGCCTATTGCCATTGAGATGACGTAGGATTCGTGCGCCGAAGCTCTGGTACTATCATGAACGACCTTAGGCGTCTTTCCATCTCAGGGCCAAACGCTCTTCCTATGGATCCCGCACATGTTTCAATGAATGTATCCGGCGACATACTCCTTCCATCCTGCGTCGCAGGAGTGCTCATATCAACGCGTCCAACGCTTGTTTCAGGTTGACTTGATGGTGTTACCAATGGTGTTTCAATCCCCGAGGAGGGGTTCTGTTCTCCATTCGTCATATCTTTTTAACGTGAACGAAAAACCCTTTATTTGATTAAGGACTCCACCTTCACCGCACCAATTGATGACTAGTGGAGAATTTCCGATTGACTTCCGTCTCTGTGGGGGCGTCGTTGGGTTCGACGGGGGGAAGCTCCGATGCCAAAGCCAGTATAGAAGAACAAAAGAGCAAACTGAATTGACAAAGGGTGAGTGAATGTGTACCTTGATAGCTCGAGATACTAGCTATATATAGTCATGAAGTTGTAACCTTTAGTAACTAGAAAGTCTCCATTAATGCTCCATTAATGGCGGTTACTGGTTTCCTTTAAGCATGTCCGTTAGGAAATTGATTGCTTATTAATGGTCTTTATTGCGGGATCGGCTCAGATGTTTCAATAGCGGATTGAATGGTTATGGCGATTCACCTCATAGGTTCGCCCGCGGATCTCTAGTGGTGAGGTGTTGGTGATCCACATGTCGAATCTTTTTGCTCAATACGCCGTGATACTCCGGCATCAGGTGATCAACACGTGGCGCTCTAGGCGAATATCCCTTTTGATCCTTGGGATAATATCACAATGTTATCATCATCCACTATTTATAGATGTGTCGAATTGATCCTAAGCGTTGAGGTGGCCGTTTGACCTCGAGATACTCAATCGACAAATATTCTGGCATTTATGACACATTCGGCGCATGTGTTTTCTAATCATCGTGCTTACGTCAACCTATGTGGCTATTTAATTCGCGTGTTATGCATTAAATTTTGCAACGGATCTTTACTCAGTGTTAAGGATTTCAAACGTTTAAAGTTCTGAGTAATCAGTGTTACGCAAAGGAATAATTCTTATGCTTAGTAGCTCAGCTTAAGATAAACACTCAGCATGTATATCTACTCAGCATGTGATAGTTATTGAATTAGCATAAATCACTCAGCATGGTAAATCACTCAGCATGCATATATCACATATTATACTTGAAATTTATTGAAGAGGATTAAACATACCAATGGCTTCTCTAAGTATGTTGAATTGCTCACGAGCCAGTGGCTTTGTGAAGATATCAGCAAGCTGCTCATCCGTTGGGACATAGGTCAGCTTGATCTCTCTCTTGAGTACATGATCTCTGATGAAATGATGTCTTATGCTGACATGCTTCATCCTACTGTGCTGAATTGGGTTCTTTGATAAGTCAATGGGACTCTTGTTGTCACATTTGGCTTCAATTGTTTTAGTCTGAACGCCATAATCTTCAAGTTGTTGCTTAATCCATAGGACTTGAGCAACACAGGTTCCAGCAGAAATGTACTCAGCTTCAATGGTTGACAGGGCTACTGATGTCTGCTTCTTGCTGAACCAGGACAGAAGATAGCTTCCAAGGAAGTGGCATCCTCCCGAGGTGCTTTTTCGTTCAAACTTGTCTCGTCCGTAGTCAGCGTCAGTGTATCCAATGAGTGTGAAATCATGAGTATTGGGATACCATAAACCTGCATTCACTGAGCCTTGCAAATATCTAAGGATTCTCTTTACAGCTATGTAATGGGATTCCTTAGGGTTAGATTGATATCTAGCACAATAACATGCTGAGAACTGAATGTCCGGCCTACTAGCAGTCAAGTAAAGTAGAGAACCAATCATACCTCGGTACAATCTGCTGTCTACTGACTTACCACTTTCGTCAGCGCAGAGGACAGTGTCAGTGCCAATAGGGGTAGATATTGACTTGCAATTCTCAAGTTCATACTTCTTCAATATCTCCTTAGCATACTTAGTTTGACTGATGAAGATGCCCTTTTTCCCTTGTTTGATTTGAAGTCCAAGGAAGAAGGTGAGTTCTCCTATCATTGACATTTCAAACTCAGTCTGCATCTGCTTACTAAATTCCTTGCACATTGACTCGTTAGTGGCACCAAAAATAATGTCATCAACATATATCTGAGCCAATAGGGTATCTTTACCCTTTCTCTTAATGAATAAGGTTGTATCAGATTTACCTCTGACATAATTTCTAGTCAGCAGGAAACTGGTCAGCCTCTCATACCAAGCACATGGTGCTTGCTTGAGACCATACAAAGCCTTTTTGAGCTTATAAACGTGGTTTGGGAACTTGGGATCCTCAAACCCTGAAGGCTGATTAACATAGACTTCCTCGTTTATAACTCCATTAAGGAATGCACTCTTAACATCCAATTGAAACAGTTTAAAGTTCATATAACTTGCATAAGCACATAAAATTCTTATAGCCTCTAGCCTTGCCACTGGGGCGAAGGTCTCACCGTAGTCAATACCTTCTTGCTGACTGTAGCCTGAGCTACAAGCCTTGCTTTGTTTCTGACCACGTTCCCTTGTTCATCCATCTTGTTGCGAAAGACCCATCTTGTTCCTATGGTCTTCTGGCTTTTTGGCTTTGGCACTAAGTCCCATACTTCATTTCTTTTCAACTGATCAATTTCTTCTTACATTGCATTCATCCAAAACTCATCATACTCACCTTCAGCGAAGTTCTTTGGTTCCTGAATTGAGACGAATGCTACGTTGCTGAGGTATCTCCTGAGTTGATTTCTTGTCATCAGGGTGTTTTCAGCAGCATCAAGAATGGCACTTTCTGAGTGTCCTCTTGGTATTCTGATCTCTTTTGGAAGATTGATGTCTTGAGTTGGTTGTGTTTCAACAATCTCTGCAGGTGTAGATTGGTCAGTGAAAACAATTTGAGTTTCGCTTTTACCTTTGGCCAGCCCTTAAGGTAGTGACTCAACGGTTGTTTCTTGGTCAGCGGGTGCTGAGTATGGATCATCCTCAGTCAGCTGCTTGTCTTTTCCTGCAGGGTTAGTTTCATCGAACTCAACGTGTACTGACTCTTCTAAGACCTGAGTTCGTTTATTGAAAACTATGTATGCTTTGCTGTTTGTTGAGTAACCTAAAAAGATAGCTTCATCAGCTTTTGAGTCAAACTTAGCTAGGCTGTCTTTGGTATTTAGAATAAAACATTTACAACCAAAGGCACGAAAGTATCCAATGTTTGGCTTTCGTCCTTTCCAAAGTTCGTAGGGAGTCTTCTTTAATATGGGTCTAACTAGAGCCCTATTAAGTATGTAGCACGCTGTGTTGACATCTTCTCCCTAAAAGTACTTTGGAAGCCTATGCTCACTCAGCATTGTCCTGACTATTTCAACCAAGGTTCTGTTTTTCCTTTCAACAACCCCATTTTGTTGAGGCGTTCTAGGAGCAGAAAAATTATGGTCAATGCCGTTGGCTTCACAGAATTCAACAAACTGTTGGTTCTTGAATTCTCCACCATTATCACTTTGGATGTGAGCTAACTTAAGGTCTTTATCATTTTCAAGTTTTCTTACTAAAGTTGAAAACATCTCAAAGGTGTCATCCTTGCTACTCAGCAAGATGATCCAAGTGTACCGAGAAAAGTCATCTACAATGACCAAGGAAAATCTTCTACCACCCAAGCTCAGCGACTGGACTGGACCGAAGAGATCCAAGTGTAGTAACTCTAATGGACGCTTAGTTGAGACAATGTTTTTACTATGAAAAGATTGTTTGGTTTGTTTTCCAGCTTGACAAGCGTGGCATAGTTGATCTTTTTCAAACTTAAGTTATGGCAGTCCCTCAACTAATTGTTTTCTTGCTAGTTTGGCCAGGAGGTCCATGCTTACATGACAAAGTCTCCTATGCCATAGCCAGGAATTTTCTTCCTTTGACACTAAGCATACAGTTTTTGAAAACTTCTTTTCAAAGTTCAGCATAAAGACATTATCAATACGAGGGGCAGTTAAAATCAACTCATTTGTTTTACCCTCGAATATTTTACATCCAGTGTTATCAAATATAACTTTTCTCCCATTGTCACATAGCTGAGATACGCTGAGTAAGTTATATTTGAGTCCGCTGACTAGGGAGACTGACTCAATAGTAGGATTACCACCAACGGTTCCTGACCCTACTATCTTACCCTTTTTGTTGTCTCCAAAACTTACACTTCCTCCTCGTTTACGCACAAATGTGATGAACTGAGTTTCATCACCAGTCATATGCCTCGAGCATGCGCTGTCAATGTACCACATCTTTGACTTCTCAGCACACCTCAGGCTTACCTGCAATATAGCTAGTTGCTTTTAGGTACCCAATTCTTTTTGGTTCCTTGTTTGTTAGGTTCAACAGGTAAAGCATCATATTTCATTTTATGATGACATACTTGGACAGAGTGTCCATTCTTCCACAGAAGTCGCAGCTTACCTTCCGTTTAGGATATCTCACTGACTGGTCAGCACCCCAGTGCTGAGCGTGCCAGCACACCTTTGTGGTGTGTCCTTTCTTCCCACAAAAGTCACACTGGACATTCCGCTGAGGATTCCATCTCTGCTGACTAGTACTTCGGTATTGAGTGTTCAGAGGAATATTTCTTTTATTCGGAACCTTAAGTTGGTTCTGAATAGATGTGACATCCTTCTTCAGTTGCTTAGAATCTGATTGGACCTCAGAGACAAACTTTTGCATAATTTCTACATTACTATGCAAAGTTGAGTTGTCTTGGAGAAGATATCGAAGGTCACTCAGCTTGACCTCCTCAATCTCGTCACATCGCCTGCTGAGTGCTCTAACCTTTTTGTTACACTTTTTGACAAGTGTGTAGAGGTCACTCAGGGCATTAACCATTTCATTTCTGAGCAAGGGTAGTGATATTACCTCAGTTGAGTGTTCCTCATCGTCAGATGCAATGGAGGGGTCAGCATGCTCAGAAACACAAGGCTCAGCAAGCTCATCTGCCATGAAGCAGATCTTTACTGACTCAGTGGCATCAGCTTCTGATGATGATGACTCATCACTATCACTCCAGGTTGCCACCGTTGCCTTCTTGCCATTCTTCCTTTCCTTCCTCAAGGTAGGACAGCTTGATTTGATATGGCCAGTTTGATGACATTCAAAGCATGTAATGGGCTTTGAGTTGTCCTTCTTGTACTTGCTGTCACTTGACTCAGCTTTGTACTTATCAAACTTCTTATACGGCTTCTTAGAATATTTATCATTCTTTCTGAACAGCCTTTTCATCTTTCTAGTGAACATTGCCATTTCTTCATCGTCTGTTGAGCTCCCATCAGTGGAGTCAGCTTTCATGACAAGAGACTTTTGCTTCTTGTCTTCAGACTTCTCCTTCACCTCGAAATTCTTCATTGAGATCTCATGGGTCAGCAACGAGCCAATGAATTCATCATACTTGTAGGTGGTTAAGTCTTGAGCTTCCTCAACAGCAGTTTTCTTGGCTTGCCAGCTTTTAGGAAGACTTCTCAGTATCTTCTTGACTTGCTCTTCCTCAGTAAAGATCTTGTCAAGTCTCTTGAGCTCGTTGATTATGTTTGTGAATCTTGAGTTCATGTCAGAGATTCCTTCATCATCATTCATTTCAAAGAGCTCGTACAACCTCATGTGCTGGTTCACCTTGGACTCCTTAACTTTGTTGGTTCCTTCATAGGTGACCTCCAGCTTCTTCCAGATCTCCTGCGCTGACTTACAACCTGAAATTTTGTTGTACTCTAAAGCATCTAACGCACAGTGAATTATGTTTATAGCCGAAGCATGATTTTGTAGCTTCTTGAGATCATCTTCTGTCCATTTAGTCTCAGCTTTAACAACTGTTTGGCTGTCAATAGTTTCAATAGGAACAAATGGGCCTTGGACTATGGAAAGCCATGCACTCATATTTGTTGCCTGAATGAAATTTTTCATTATGTTCTTCCAAAAGGTATAGTTAGACCCAAAGAACAGAGGAGGCCGAGTAATGGACAGTCCCTCAGGTAAAATCTGAGTTGTCTGATTTCCAGGGAGGAAACGAGTGCTGTTCTCAGCCATTGTGGGGATCAGCTCAAGATGGTTATATCTTGCTCAGTGAGCTTTTAAAAGGCTCTGATACCACTTGTTGGTCCCTTATAACGTGACAAGTTTAGTTCCAAGGGGGGGGGGGATAGGAACTATTTAAAATTTTGTCCGTTTAGGCTGACTTCTTTTCTTAAGAAAAGGTTTACACAGCGGCGCTAAGTAATTTTAAGACACAAGCTTAGTCAACTTGTGACTATGTCTGTTTCTTTCCTTGAGTCAGGAGATAGCACTTAGAGTCTATTCCTGAACTCAGCTTCTTAGTGCACTCAACTCAGCGTGAGTTCGTTACTTAGTCAGTTTTATAGCAAGCAATATATAAAGGAGTTTAAGGGTTAGAAATATGTTACTCAGCAGACATATCCTGGTTCGGCCTCTCCGCCTACGTCTAGTCCCCGGAACTCGTCCGAGCTTTTTGAATTCTCTACTGAGCTCTTTAAAGGTAGAGCACGAAACCTTTTACAATAGAAGCTGAGTATACAAGAGTACCTTCCTCTATACCTGTACTCACTCCTATATCTACCGCTGAGTACTATAACCGAGTACTCAGCCTCTCCTTTCTATTCTTCTAGAAATGATAAAGTGTTTGTCCTAAACAATAATTGCTAAGACATTTTAGATGATTGAAAATCACTCTAGACTTTTACACAATAATTGGAAATTGGTGTAAGGTTTTTGCTTTGCTTTTCTCACAGAACTTCAAGTATGAATTTGAACAGCGTTTCGACTGATTGAAGAACTGCATCGAATGAAGCAAATGAGAGGCCTTTATATAGTGACACTTGAGGCACCGGTAATTTCGAATTTCGAAATAACCGTTGGAGGGAAACAGCTTCCTGTCGTTGTCACTCAGTACGTGCTCAATGTCGTTGGCCAATGAGATTCTTGCATCTTCTGTCCACGGTAGAGCTCGGCAGCTTTTCGTCCGGTAAACAGAATGTTTCGACATATTTGGCAAAGTCTTCCAGACAGCTTCCTACGTCTTCTGAACTTTACCAAAAGTAGAAATACTTTGACTAGAAGTTGGTTCTTGTCTGCCGCTGTCTTGTACTTCTTGTCGATACACTTAGCAGCTTCATCTTGAAGCAATTGAGAGAAGGCTTCTCGATCCTTCTTCATGTTGAGCTTGTGCTTTGTACAAAACGACCGCGTTTTGAAATCTTGGGCCGTGATGTCTTGATGTGTTGACTTGGGCTTGACTTCCACTTATGGGCTTTTAGACTTTATATCTTAATGTCTTATAAATCAATAAACTCATCATTGAACAAACACATTAGTATAAATAAATCAAAGCATTTAAATTTAATGTGTTAGAATATTTTTATCAATTACTTAAATAATTTTGTCAAATCAAAATCATGTGGAAAGGTGTTTCAACACTACTTACCATGAAACGTGATTCTGAAACAATTAATGTCTATATGCAAAGAGCTAAAGCATTATTTGATCAATTGGCTGCCCTTGAACACCTATGGCTAAAGATGACTTTGTGGATTGTGTATTGGCTGGACTCGAATCGTCCTATCGCCCCTTCGTTCGAGCACTAGAGGCTCAACTAACATCTGTAACCTTTGATAATCTATTTGGATTGCTCCTGAGTGAGGAGATTCAATTAACTCGAGATTCTGACTCAAACGAAACCTCTATTGTTCCCCCGACTGCTCACTATATGACCAGGGAAACTGCTGGTCCGTCTCGGGGTCATGATAGAGGACGACAGAATAGAGGAGGTTGTTCAGGATATTTTAGTGTTCCACAACAACACAGGCTTTCACCTCATGGCGATTGGAATCGCAATTCTGAAGCAGTAAGCTATGATATGACAACTCTTACTTGCTACAACTATAAATGGAAGGGACACATAGCCAAAAATTGCTCCTCACATGTTTTTAACCAAAATCGGATGACACCTCGCCTAGCCTCTCACCTTGCCTCTACTTCTCAAAACATCGGTCAATGGGTTATGGACACGGGAGCTACGCATCACTTGACTTCAGATTTGGATAATCTTCATCTTCACTCTGAATATCAGGGCCCAGAACAAGTAACTCTTGGTAATGATTCTAAACTCCCTATTCATTTGGTTGGGTCTTTTTCATGTCATCTTAATGGTACACGTCTAAATTTTCAGGATGTTTTGTTTGTTCCTTCAACTAGTCAGAATCTTATCTCTGTTCGTTCTCTAACAACTTCTAACCGTATCTCTGTGGAATTCTTTTCTGATTATTTTTTATTAAGGATTTGGTAACGAAGGTAACACTCCTCAAGGGTCAGAGTAAGGATGGACTCTACTACCTACTCGTGTCGTCTGCATCTCTAGTTCAAATCAATGTTGCAACTCTCTCAACATGGCATGCATGCTTAGGACATGCCACTTATCCCGTAGTTAAAAAAATTATTGCCTTAGAATGATTTACTATTTTCCAATAATAAAACTCATGCTCTTTGTGAGGATTGTTGCTTAAGTAAAGCTTATAAGTTACCTTTTGTTAAATCAACTTTTCATGCTACTCAAACCATTGCATTTAATTTGTTCTGATGTATGGGGACTGGCAAAAATACAGTCACATGATGGATTCTCTTACTATGTTATATTCTTCGATCACTATACCAAATATTCGTGGATTTATTTCTTAAAACGAAAGTCAGACATTCTTGATGTATTTATCAAGTTTCGGAAAATAGTTTAGAAATTTTTTGGCTTACCGATTAAGATATTTCAATCTGATTGGGGTGGTGAGTTTCATGCACTTACTACATATTTGTCTGATAATGGTATTACCCAATGATCTTTGTGTCCATATACTCCTGAACAGAATGGCTGTGCTGAAAGAAAACATAGGCATATTGTTGAAACAGGTTTAGCAATGTTACATCATGCCAAATTACCTCCTGCCTTTTGGTCCTATGCTTTTGATTATGCTATTTATGTGATTAATCGTCTTTCGACTCCCACTCTTAATTTTGATGTTCCATATAATTTATTATTTGGTAACATACCCGACTACACACAGTTATGCATATTTGGTTGTTTATGTTACCCTTGGTTACGTCCTTATTCACCTCAGAAATTAGCGTCATATTCTCGCAAATGCATATTTTTAGGGTACAGTAAACTTCATAAAGGGTATAAGTGCTTTGATCCCATCTCTGGTAAATTTTTTGTCTCACGTCATGTAATTTTTGATGAGCAGGAATATCCGTTTGAAGCCTTGTTGAAGCAAAGCTCTATCGAAGTCCATAACTCAGCACCAATCATTCCTAACTTCTCATCAGTTCATTTTCCTAGTGTTTTTCCATCACATACCCAGTATAAAAAAAATGACAGTGCCCACTGACCGAACATCCTAATCGATTCGACCTGCACTAAACAATCCATTCCCGCCGACAAGTCCATAGAAACAGCAATGTTCTGATTCTGAACCTCATACTCCACCTAGACCTTCAAATGTTGTGTATCCTTCATGGCCTGATATCAAACTTGGTCCTCTGTCACCTCTACAACCCACCTTCACTACAACTTTGCCCTCACCAAAGTCTCCAGTTAAACAACCAGATGCATCCCATATGCCTCCATCTCCACTATTCCAAGCGTTGAAAGCTCCTGACCAACCCAGGCGGATGATTACCAGGTCCCATGCATGTATATTTAAACCAAAAAATCTTGTCCACAACTACCAAGGCTGATCCAACCACGTCTGCTTAGGCTGATCCAACCACATTTGCTCAGGCATCTAAGTTCCCGGAGTGGTGTCAGGCTATGACTGAAGAATACAATGCACTTATCTCAAATGGTACATGGATGCTGGTCTCATTACCTTCGGGGGCTAATTTGATCGTTAATAGATGGTTATTCAAGAATACGACGACTGCAGATGGTAAACTTGAGATGTAAAAGACTCACTTAGTAGCTAAGGGGTTCCAGCAACACCCGAGTATTGACTATACTGAAACATTCAGTCCAGTCATAAAGCATGCAACTATTCAGCTTATTTTTGCTCTTGCTGTTGGACTTAAGTGGTTTGTGTTTCAACTGGATGTATCTTATAATTTTTTGCATGGAGATTTACACGAGGATGTGTACATGGTACAACCCCTAGTTTTGTGGATCCTTCTCATCCTCAGGCTGTATGTAAACTACAAAAATCTCTATATGGCCTCAAACAATCACCTCGTATGTGGCATGAGAAACTCACCTGTCGGTGGGAGAACCTGTTCATTGGTGGTGATGATCTATTTTATAGAGAGAGTCTGTGGCCTCATGGGCATTTACCCCTAGGTGATGGGTGTTGGGGTTTAGTGTCCTATAGACAATTGTTCCAGGATATAAACCTAATGTAAATGAATTGTTCTTTATGTCATTTGTTTTAATAAGATATGGTTTCATAACTGTATAAAGGCAACCTCTTTTAAAGAACCAAATAAGTCTAATAAAAGGAAATCCCTAAGTTTATTTAAAGTGATTATAAAGTGTTCATACAAGCATGAAGTGAGACGAAACATTATAATAAACTAATAAACTTAAAACCACCCCAAGTCAAGTGATATGTTTTGAATAGGGATTGACATAACACTGTTGAGACTTGCATGTAACAATGTTTTTTGTCGAGACAGAGAGTTGATCTCACAAGCTTCAGATATGCAGATATCTAGACAGTTACATGGATCCAATGAAATGGGTTCATTAGGATTGGGGACCCGACTTGAGATAACAAGATGAGTAGATTTATCCTTGTTACCTGTTCATCTCATTGGTATTAATAGGTATAAGTAATCCTAAGACTCAAAGGAATGTTAATTAGTGATTCTGGATTATGGAATGTGATGCTTTGATCCCGTTGTAACACGATCCATAACAGGGATGACTCTGGGGTGTGTACGACAAACGTTGGATATCACAGGAAGTAATTGCAGGATAGTTAAACATTGGATTGAGCATTTGTCACTCCTGATAAATGGGAGATACATCCAAGGATCGCTTGTGGAAGACTTAACTCTAAATCCTTACAAGGTGATAACTTAAGACTTGAAATGCAGATTTCACTTAACCTATCTAATTGGAGTTAACTCGACCTGTACAAGTAAAACGAACGTCTCACTATATATGACTTGACATTATCCATAGTCATAAGATTCTGTTCAAGGATGTAGTTGATGAAGGATCGAATTATACTGTAACTAATATGGAAAGGTCAATGACGGAATCAACCTGTCTTCTTATAGCTCCGGGGGAATGTTTCGGATCTGTCAATCACAGTTTGCGTACTCATTCCGTTATACAAAGATTGAATATAATTTTGAGAAATTAATTTAATAGTTGTATACGGTTAGAAGCAATAAGAACCTAATGGGTCACACATAACTTGGAACCCAAAAGAGAAACAAATGTTAATTAATTGATGGAAGCTCAACTGAGTCCACTAAGGCCCAGTAACAAGGGGGGCGATTTTATGTGCTATGTCACATAAAGGAATTAATTTAATTTAAACAATTATAATTAGATTATGATTATGGATTAAATTAATTATAGGATAAATAAGTTAGGAGGTTTATTAAGATTAAATTGCTTCTAATTATTATCCTATTAATAACTTATTATTATCTTTATATTTAGATATAATTACAGATAATAACAATAAGAGTTTTATTCCGAATTAAATTCTTATTCAGTAACCTAATTCTATCTGACTAGAGTTTAGATGGAAGAGGCTATATAAACCCCCCTTAGTGGTAAATTTCGGTCACCCCTGCTATCCTGGAGAGAGAGAATTTTCGACCCCTACTGTAGTGGATCGTCTTTCACCGCTTGCTTCCGAATCGATTGATTTCATCTCTTTCCTTTTACTCCTTGATCTTGTGCATATTAATTAGAGGCAATCTATCTTGATTGCTATCATACAGTTGAGTTCTAACTTCGTTTGATTTGTGTTTTGTTTTATGCTCGTGAACTCGGATTAAGAGTTGAGGGAACTTCGCTTGCAACAGTAGATAGTTCATCAAAAGGTATTTCCTTCTATCCCTCTTTATGTGAAATAACGATTAACGGATCTTGGCTAAAGGAAATAGGTTAAAATTTTATATTTCCGATGCCAAACGTTTGCCTATTTTCCTTCAATGGGTTTATGGGCTTGGGTTTGCCCATACTCTAATCAAGTAGTCCCCACCGGAATAGTTGGATTGCTGAACCATTGGATGTGAGCTGATTTGTTGAGGTGATCGGATGGTGATATGTCGCGCAATGATGTGGATGTGATTATTCGAATGGAGTGGACCCTCACAATAGTGTGCTCTGAAATGACATGGTTCGATATCGGAGATAGAGTGCTATCTCATTGTGCTTATCGGGTGTCCACAAGGAAGGTGCGTTTTCTGGCTTTTGTCTTCACGCACCCCCCTTCTTGTTAGTGGAGGACAACTGTGAGAAGTGAAAATGTCTCTTTTGTCGTGTGTGAGGTCATCTGCCAGGTGCATTAGTGAGGCGTGATTGTTGTTATGGTGCTGGTATGCCACGTGTTTGGATTTATTAGGTTGTGGGCTTCGAGGTGGCCTTTGGTGTTCCCGTGGGTTATAAATGGACGTTGCTTTGTTTTTCTAATCTTTTTCCTACCTCATATATTCTTAAATTCCTTTTACTACTTTGGAGAAAAGACTTCGTTGCTTCTTTCCTCGTAGACTGTGGTTTGAACTGGTTCGGAGTTGCATTTTTATTGGAGGTATTGTCCCGCAACCGTCGATGCTGACCGAAGTTTGTCGTTTTTTAGGGCGAGGTCAGTCTCTTCTACTTTTCGAATCATCTTTGATCTTTTTTGCTTAATTGTGGGGTTTGTTGGGGTTGCGTTGGTTGTTTTTATTATGTCTGGCGATCTAAGCTAGGGCGAAATATTGAAGTTGGCTCTTGTTGCTCCGGTGATCTTTCGCTGACTAACATTAGGCGTAGTCGTCAGAAAAAGCACAAAGCGGAGGGTGATAAAACCACTGGCGAGGGGACATCGAAACCGAAAAGGGTTCACGTGCGAACTACACATGTTGTTCGATTTCCACCGGCTATTGCGAGCCACGCTGGCGGTGTTAAGCCTGGCGCAGTAGAAGTTATTGTGAAGGTTCCTGCACACTTGGTGAGTGGCGGTGAGGATCTGCATAGCTTGTACGAGCGAATGCGTAAAAATGTGTGGCCTCGGGAGCCCCAAGTGCCTGGTCGGATGGTTGTCGATATGACCCGACATGACATAAATTATAAATAATCTAGGATATAATAATATACTGATTTTTAAAAAAATTAATAATATATTGGAACCAAGCCAAGCCAAGTGTATGCATATGACATAATTGAATTAATTGAATTGATCCCTCTTAAAAAAAAATCAATTGGTTGCAAGTTGGTGGCTGCATCATGTTGATGTTGGGAGAGATTTCTCCAATAAATATTGTCCCACATCGAAAGCAAGAGGCAAATCAATCCAAAATAAACGCTATAAATCAAGTTTCAACACCAAAGAAAAACCAAGCGAGTTGTAGGACATGCTTACTACCAAAAAATTATTTATCGAATCAGGGTCACACCAGTTATCAGTTGGACCGTCAGTTCAAGGTTTGATTTGATTTGTTACAAATGCAACAAACCAATTCAACTTGGAGATCTGGCCGGTTCCCAGTTCCTAGTTCCGGTACAATCTCGGGAATATGGAGCTTCTCCCCCGAAGGCAACAACTGCAGCGGGTGTTTCTTGGAGTGTGATGAAGAGGAGGTTAACAAACCTTTAAAAACCTAGAAACACACATTTAAAAAACCTTTATTTAGAAAAGTATTCGGGTAGGTTTTTATAAAAAAAACCCGATGCCAATGGGAAATTATTAGGGCCAAAATCGGTCTAATGATAATATTTTAGCAACAGTTTTTTTTTTAAATCGATCATAATGATCCATAATTTTTTAATTTTTTTTGAACTGTCCATAATTTTTTAATTAAGTGTCATTAGAGTAGGTTTTAAAAAACTGTTGCCAATGATAAACCAATGAGGTCGGCTATGTCATAAAATCGATCCCAATGATAATATTACTAACAACAGTTTTTATTAAAATTGATGCGCATGTCATTGGTATCAGGTTTTATACAAAATCGTTGCCAATAAATAATTTTTGGGATCGGTTTTTTTAAGACAACCGACTGCAAAGATCTTTGACACCGGTTTTTTAAATAAACTATTGCTAATAAGACGTCACTAAAGATAATTTTTCCATTAGTGATATTCCCGCATATTGTCTTTTCTCACTAAGATTCAAATTATTTAATGAAGACCTAAGTTTTTGATTGTTATCAATTGTTTTAAATAATTTACGCATCATGTTCTTGAATAAAATAAAATAGTTTAAAAATAATATTAGTGAAGTTTATAGTATAGTATAGTTGTCTAACTATAATATATTTTCTAATTATAATTTTCAACCAAGTAATGAAGTAATTATTTTGGAAGTAATTTTCTAAAAACACCTTGACTTTTCTGGTTTGTTTCTGGATTTTCACTATGGGTCTTGGCTCATCTGGATATCCTTCATGGGCTTTGATTACATATTAATTGCATGAAATAAAAGCCCAATCTAATTACAAAATCATAATGGCTCGCAGACCGTATTTGCAAAATTGAAATTAAATTACAACCATACTTCACATTTGGGCCCATAGAATTCTATTAATTAAAACACATTGTTGTAAGGTTAGCCAAAATAAATACAATATATGATCATGGCAAACCCATATACACATAAGTTTTTTAGTTAAACAGAGTTACTTAGGATGAAACCATTTTAATTTTACCAATTTTATGACCCAACTATGTAGAATTATCAATTCTGCTCCCATTGAAATTTGGATCGTCATTAATTCTAAAATTAAAGCCCGTTCAATGTCCGTTTCCACGGTCAATTGAACTAATTTTACAATTAATATCATTTTATTTATCATAGCATAAAATAAAACCATATATTATAATTTTAATAAATAAAAGCATATCAATCATAATTCATATTGAGTTAAAATCATTTATACTAAATAATTTAAATCCTATGAATTAATTTGAAATTTTTGGTTTCTTATACTTAGGGATCAGTTCTGCATTGTTATTGGGAAAAGATATTACATTATCAGTCTGGCCTAAAATGCATACAATAAAACATTTTGCATGCCAAAACGTTTTATTTAATACAAAAATGATCACGGGTTTAAAATTATATTTAAAACATAAAACCTTAAAACCCGACTCGTATAGTAGGCCCATCATCCCTGTGGCCCGCGGAAGGGGACCGCCCACTGCTGTCCATCACGGACAACCACCAGCCAACTTTAGCCGCCGCAACAGGCGACACCAGTGGTTGACCAAGGGGCTATGAATAGCAGCCCCTGCAGTGGTATAAGGGGCTGTTCGAACAGGCCCCCAAAAACCGAATAGGACAGTGGCTGTTCCGGCAGTCATTGTCCACACCAACTCCCTGGATTTCTCCACCACCGACCCCGACTTTTGCCAGTCCGGCCATAGGAAAAACATGAAACCAATTGATTAACGCATTTTTAATCTAATTAAATATTAATAGCTAATTAATTTGAGAAATAGGTTCTTAATATGATAATAAAAATTGACCATGATGTTTGTTTATTGCTGTTTGATATCAAACATGAATTTTTTTTTAAGTGTTTGGTTAGAGTTTAACAACATATTTGTTGATTGTTGTTTCAATAGAAAAAAAAGATGTTGTTTCTGTCCGTAATAGAAAACTGTTGTTTGATAAATTTAGTCTATTAAAATTTCAATGATTAGATATGTTTTTTTTATCAAATTATTTTGAAGAATACATCAAAAGCATGTCTCATGAAGGTGTAATGTGATATTTTCTCCTTAAAAGAGCCAAAATAAAAAATTATAGTAGGGAATGTAGCAATTTTTAACTGAGAGGAGTTTATCTTGCTTATAGAAAAAAATACCACCCTTTAACAACAAACATTTCTCACATCTATGTCTAAAATTTATAATCTTTATATATCGATATTACATTATTTGGTATGATAGTGTGGATTACCACACAACTCCTTTCTCATTTTCAAAGCTCGTCCTTCCCAACACCTACATTCCTAGACAAAGTAATAGTTGAGTCACATATAACTCTAACTCCGATCAAAGAAATGGTGAATCCTTCGATTCCTAGCACCAGCTCCTGTTCAACCGAAAATCATCATAGCCGAACAATACATCCACAAAATTTGGGTTCCCTACTAATGAAAAATGAATTCGATGAAGAATCCACCGAGCCCTCTAGGAAACTTATAAGTATGATGAATTCCAGATCACTCAGTCCATTCAAACTGTGGCAGAGATGAAGATTATTGATCAAGACCAAATCCTCTTGGAGGATGACCGAAAAATCTAGGAGTTCTTAAGGACCCAGGTATCTGCATAGCAACAACCCTCCACTTCAACGATATGCCTTGGTCTAATCCTACAACGACATGCATTGGTCTGGTCATATAATTGTGATATTCGATATTATAATGATATATATATATAATTAGTTATTGTTTTTATTCTGAGAAAAGATAATAACTGAATTAAATTAATTTAAAAGATGTAATTTTATCTAATGAGGAATTAGGAGTTGGTTTTAGAATAATTGCATGCCTCCATTCCTAGCCAAAATAGGTTAATTTTTGCTTTAATTAATTAAATTTATTCTAATTGGTTAAAATAATTAATAAAAAATTAAAATGATTTTAATTTTTTAACCTATATATAAATAGAAAATAATAAGTTTTTATATTCTATTTTTTTAATGATAACTAAATTCATTGTATCTTTTTCTCTAGGAGAAAACTAAGAACCCTAGCCATGCATCATCTTCAGTGGACTACTGAGGCAGAATCAAAGGTGATAGCACATCAGTAATCAAACCAAGAGGGTTTTGGCGTGTGTGAGGGTAAAAGGAGTTCACTTTACATCTCCTCATCTTAGATGGAGAGTATCATTATTTTAGAGACTTCTTCAAAAACGTTCTTGCTCAAATGTAATAATTCTTGCCACTACTTGATGCATATGATCCTTGGGATTTGGTTTTTGTTAAAATAAATTTTATTCCTCATTGTTTCAACACTAAAGCAAAACTCATCAGATGGACCCTCATAAAATTAAATATATCAATGAAATGCCAACTCTAAAAACATAAATAGAAGTTAGAGCTTTCCTAGACTCACTGCAGTATGTGTGTAGATTTATCTCTCGACTCACCACTATATGTGAACCCGTTTTTAAGCTCTAAAGGAAGAACATCCAGTATAGTGGAACGATCAAAGTCAAGAGACATTTGAACGAATCAATAAGTACCTAATTAATCCACTTGTATTCAAGCCTCTAACATCCGGAAAGCCTTTGATTTTATACCTCACCCTAGAGGAAAGTTTTGCAAGAGCAATGCTAGTGCAAGAGTAAAATGACAAAAGTGAGCATGTAGTTTATTATCTGATCAAGAAGTTGTTGGATTATGAGACTCATTATTCAGTAGTAGAAAATACTTGGGGTAAATTACATACGTGGTGTACAACCTTTACCTGTTTTCACACTTTGGTGTACAACCAAAATTTTTTCACACTAAAGTGCACAACCTTCTGGTGACCTCCCACTAAAGTGTACACCAGGTAAAAATGACCGGTCAACCCAGTCAACATGCCAAATCATTAAATTTTAACCCATATTTTAATGAAAATGGAACTCATTCATCTTCTTCAACCTTATATCTTCATCTTTATTTTCTCTCTCCTCCATTTTTATCAAATATCATTTCTCTCTCTAACTCTCATCTTTTTTATTTTCACTTTTTTCCTCTAATTCTCCATTTCTCTCTCCCTTTACATCCAATTAATGGAAGTTTTTGTATGGAATGTCTAGAAACAGCTTTCATGAGATTCCTTTACAGCCAATTAATGGAAGTTTTCTTATGGAATGTCCAGAAACATCTTCCATGAGATTGAGATCATAGAACAGTTTGAGCATGTCCAAGAACTGAGTTAATTTGAAGAGACAAACTCTTCATCTGGTTCCTCCTCGTAACCCACTTCCACTTTGTTCTAACAAAATAAAAATAAAAATAAAATAAAAATTAGTGTTATTCCGGCTCCAAAATTTACCTGCAAAATAATTGGAGCCCAAATAGCACTACCCCTCATTATATAAAAATTACTCTAATTACCCTTAATTAACTTAATTAATTAATTATAATACTAATCTTCATCATCTTCTTCTTCTCCAGGTGTTTTTCGTATGGGTATTTTCATGGAGAAAATCAAGCAAACCAGTACTCTTACATTTCAGATCATTTTCAGACAACATCACATACATAAGACACCTTGATGTTGCTTCTTCTGGACTATTACACTGATTTTTAATTGTTATTCAGCTCCGATGAAACACATGAACTCGTCGGCAATACTGTTTCTGATCCGAGGACGGCGATTCCTCCCTGGTTTCGGCGGCGATAAATTCAGCTTCAAATCCAACTTTCTATTCCCATTTCTCCGACTCATAATCTAAAAAAACAAGATTGAAATTAAATAGATCGATAGATAGATTACGAACATTAAAAAAACACAGATAGATAGATTATTACCTTAAAATTATGAAATTATGTGATGAACAAGTGAGTTTTTGGAGGAGGAATGTGATTACGAGAGAAAGGGAGAATGAGAGAGAGAGTTAGAGGGAGAAAGTGAAAATGAGAGAGATGAGAATTAGAGAGAGAAATGATATTTGATAAAAATGGAGGAGGGAGAAAATAAAGATGAAGATATAAGGTTGAATAAGATGAGTGGGTTCAATTTTCATTAAAATATGGGTTAAAAATTGATGATTTGGCATGTTGACTGGGTTGACCGGTCATTTTTACCTGGGAGGTCACCAGAAGGTTGTACACTTTAATGTGAAAAAATTTTGGTTGTACACCAAAGTGTAAAAACAGGTAAAGGTTGTACACCATGTATGTAATTTACCCAAAATACTTGTGCCACCATAGTTTGGTTCACTAAAAAGCTATGCAATATTTCCAGTTTTACAGCCAAAGTTGATATGAAGTATTTATGGATAACTCCCTCTCTAGTTGGAAAGCTTTCAAGGTGGTTGCTTTTGTTGTTAGAATTTGATGATGAATACATTTCTAAGAAGGTCATCAAGGGGTGGGCAATGACTTAATTCCTGACAAATCAGCCAATCAAAACACACTAGACAATTAAAGACAAGCTTAAAATCCAAAAAGATTAGACTAATTTTTTTTGGCTTAATATATCATTTGCCTTCTGAATTTATCTAAAAAGGTTGATTGACCTCCTGAACTTCAAAATGTTTCGATAGCCTCCTGAATTTGTATAAAATATTCCGTTAGCTCCTGAACTTCATAAAATGTAATCAATTGATCACTCGGTCGCAAAAAAGTAGGTTAAATGCGGAAGATGTATTCCATGCGTATTAGAATGTTATTACATAATTAAAAAATAAATTAAAAATGAAGTTATTACTTATTTAACTATACAACTTGTCTTCTCTAATATTATAACTGTATACCCTGATTTTGGTCATTTTACTTTTTTTAAGACTCGTATAATACATCTTCCGCATTTAACTTACTTTTTTTGCGACCGAGTGACTAATTGATTATATTTTACGCAAGTTCAGGGAGCTAACTGAATATTTTATGCAAGTTCAGGAGGCTATCGGGACACTTTGAAAATTCAGGGGGTCAATCAACCTTTTTGGACAAATTCGGGGGCAAATGATGTATTAAGCGAATTTTTTTACATGTATATCATTTGCAAAAAAATCACCATCATAATTCATAAGATGCAACTTACTCATTTGCTACTATTGACCCATAAAAAAACACGCAAATTATTAGGAATTTCAATATTCTAACATCATAATCGATCAACCAAACCATATGGTCTCACTATTACTATAATGAATCAAAAACCAATTATAGATCCAGTTGATCCTGTGATATGAATAAATTGTCCGAACTGCTACAAAAGCGAATTCAAAGAGCATGAACGCGGTAGAATTCAAAGCTATAGAGCTAGTGTAGCGTTTGATTGAATAGTTGAAAATCATAACAAAATAATTTAAAGGGAGTGGCTCAACTTTGACCTATGCTAATCTACCAAAATTTCACTACGTTACCAAATCTTAACAACTAAAATCAAACTTAGTGGAAAGAGAATGTAAAAAAACATTGTGATTTGTAATTGATAAAATGACGCATGGATGAAGGGTACATGATAAGATTCATGATCAAGAATACACTTTGATAAATTATTTCTCAAATTGATTCAATTTATCAACATTCGAGTAAAATTATTATGAGCTTCCAATTTTAGAGATAAAATTACTAGACCCAAAACATTAGGATATTTTTTTCACCTTAACCCTAAAACATTAGCATTAAAACAAAATTTAAACTTTAAAAAAAAAAAAAATAATATTATATTTGTTTCCCAAATGGAAACCAACTTCAAACAAGTACATATAAATGAGAACAATCAAAATTGTCATACAAGCAAACCAAAGGTTGGAGATGCTCTAAAGAGCCCTAATTCCTTTTCCTATACAAGTATACAACTGAGAACAATTAAAATTGTCACCAAAGTAAAGACCTAAAGTTCAATCTAGAGATCAAAATGCCCCAAAAAGAAGAAGTTGCGGGTTCATCATCTCTATCAGGTCGATGCTTCTACCTGTATTTTACGATCATGATTTATGAACTAACTGTATTGTCGTTTGGCAGGTCGATGTGACAGAATCCTCGCCGTATTCGGTTTGACAGAAGAAGAACTGGAGAAATGTGTAAATGGGTTCAGTGAAGAAAATTTTATTGGGAAATTTCAATTTGGAGATGTTTATCGAGGAACTTATGATGGAGATGATGTGATTGTGAAGGTTTGGACAAAACATGATAGATATAAAGTGCTTGCAGGGGAAAACGAAGGCAGAGTGCTTGCAGGGGAAAACGAAGGCAGATTGAAGGTGAGCTTCTACTACTAGTTCTCTAAGTTTCTGAATTTTTTTTTTTTTAAATTTTGTGGTAAACGCCTAAATAAAATTGTGCTTCAATTTATGAATAGGATGAAATGGTTTTACATCATTATTTCTCAAGGTATGAATTCCATCCAAATGCAGCCAAGTTGCAGGCATTCTGCAGGCGCGACAGATATCTGGCTGCTATTTATCTTCCGAATCCCATGGCAATCGACACACTACACAATCTCATTGAAAAAGGTATAAATTAATGTCACTGTTGATGAGTCTTGCTAATGCTGTTTATTCCACATTTTGTAACTTTTCAAACAAGTCCTGGATAATTATTGGAAAGGCTGAAGTAGTTATTTTGCAACTTTTAGATACTTTTACATGGGAACAGAGGATCAAGGTTGCTTTTGGCTTTGCTTCTTTGCTACAGTATATGCATACTCCGCATCCTAACTGTCCAAGTAATTTTCCCTATCTGATTTGCAATATAGATGCTGCTCATATATTGGTTGATCAGGTTCGTTCAATTTTGGATTAACTTCAGTAGTTTGTGATTTTATTTGTTTTTATTTAGTGATAAGGCCTGGCATCAACCCTTGCTTGCTGTTATTTGAATTCGAGCTAACCCCATTGCCCTGTCTGCACAAATTTATATATATTTTCATATTTATGTGATTTCACTTGTTAGGATCACGAGCCACTCTTATTTGACTTTAGTATGATTTCTGGTGGAATGCTTACTGATAAAAGAGACCTTCTAAATCACTGCATACAAGGCTGTTGCGCCTACAGTGATCCAAATTTTGCTCAACCAGGTATTTTCTTATCATATCTACCTTTTTATTGCGAAAGAATTCAATTTTTTGTTTTTGAGCGTGATTGTGGTTTAATGGCTGTTGTATGAGGTAAATTCCCAGGCAGAATACTTGTTCACACAAGAAAATACCTTTGAAGTGCAAAAAGAAAATCTTTGTGTCCTTGAGTTGGGATAAACCGTCGAAGTTCTTAAGCACCAAATTGGATACTCATTAATTTGAGTGTGGAAATAGGCACTCTTGCTATCATATTTGCTTCCTCTCAGAAATTATGTATTTCTTTTATGCCCCTCTCCTAACTTGCCAATGTTTTGTGGTCACATTCAGAAAAAGGGACTGTCATTAGGAAATAACACTTTTTTAAGATGAAGGAACTCTTGGTGATTGTATGGGGAAAATATAGGTATACAAGAATCAAGGAAAGAAGAGCTAAAGAAGTAGTGTGTGTGTGTATATATATATAGTATGGGAAAGAGGAGCTTATTTATTAGGAGTTGTTAGTACCTGCTGCTTTTTCGAGTGCCAACAACTTTCCATCGTTATTAATTTATAGGTTCCAAATGTTTGTCTTCTTTCTTCTTGTTCCAGTTTTACATAGTTCTCATTGTTTCAAGGTGAAAATTAAATGTAGCTTTTGCTTGTATTTCCGTCCATATTTAATTAAGGCTCAAGTTCATTTTGTTTATCGAAAACTATGTCATTTACTCTGTCAGGATGTCATCTGTATGAAATATTTTTTTGTTTAAATCTAATTTCAAGTGAAATCTCTGTTATGGCCTGTTGTCTGTGATTGAGCTTTCTATGACACAATTGGTAACTAAATTCTAATCTGACCCTGGTCTGTGTATAGATTTCCTGCCTCTAGAACCTGTCGTTGATAATTAGTTAAGCTCATTTGGGAGAACCTTAGATCTCTGAAACTTTTGATAGAAAGGAACTTAATTGCTGGTCCTGAAATTCCATTACAACTTAACTGCCCGTGAAGAGATAATTGCTGCTAAAATGACAAAACAAGGCAGCTAGACAGTTTTGAAACAAATCACACGTCCAAAAGAAACACAGCACAACAAAAGAACTTAATTAATTACTTGGCATTCCAATAACCAGGCTGCCTCTCTGGGCCATGAGAGAAATGCTTGTAATTCTGCAGGGGCTCTGACATTTGAGTTTATAACAACCTCTCATTTAACGAGCTAATTTGCAAATGTGCAGGTGAATGGTCGGAGAAATGTGATGTTTTTTCTTATGGTGTTCTGCTATTGTCTTTAATAAGCAAAAGAATCCACAAAGATGATGGGGATTGTACCAACGTGCCGTTTGTTTATGAATGGGCCAAGAATGAGCACAAACAGCAAAACTCAGCAGGTTGGTTTGGTAACTTCAAGTCTTCTCTGGTGCATCGAAGCCTAGAGTTAGGACCAGATTTTAATTTCAGCGATGCAATAGGGATCACCAACTTGGCAATGCTGTGTGTTGAATACGATCCTCAGAAACGACCAACGATGAAGCGAGTTGTTAAACATATGAAGAAGTTGCATATTGTTCGGCATAATGCGAATGGTTGGGAGTGTTGTAAGATGCCTAATGGGGTTAATGAGGTTCTCAAAACACGGTTCCGTTCTAAGCCCCGTCCAGGTACTTACAAGCATCTATTAGATCTTTGTCTCAATTTAATCAATAATTTTGACAAGCTAAGGTGCTAGATTTTTGCTACAAAAGCTTTCAAAAGGAAGTCTGAGATATTTGTATGTAGATTGGAATGTGATTATGTTTTTGACTTTTCTTTTGATTGTTTTATGTTGGAAAACCCCATATTTTGACCCGTGTAATTGCCTAAATTTCTTTAGTAAGTCTCTCTACTCTTATATCGTCTTAGTTAGCCCCTTCACTCTCGTTTTTTGAATAACCTAGCCCCTGACTAACAATGCTGTAAAATTTTACAGATGAGGAAGGAATTAGATATTTATAAGTTAGAAATTTTAGGATTTTTGTTTAAATTAAGGGTAAAATAGGATCTGACCTGAAGTTGAAATTTGGGATCCTAACATTTTTATATGGTAAAGTTATTTATTTCTTAGGTTTTCACTGAGCTTCCTTTGATTTTTTAAAGATTATTCCTTAAAGGGCTAATCGCTAAGAATCATAAAAGTTGCGAATTATAGCAGGTTTTTCAATGCTTCTTAATTTTGATTATGTTTTTTTTAAAGAAAAATATTAAAAAATAAAAATTAACACATGTTTTCTTTTCATAAGCGCTGGAGTAGTTAAATTTATGTGGATTTATTGGATAGTGAATGAATCTTCACAGGACAGCTACCATTCAACCATTTGAAGCATCGGATGCGCAAAACTAGAGGTTGTCATCAAACGCTTTCTAGTGGTCCAGAAAGCTCTGATAGCATGTCATGTAGCGATTTAAACCAAGAGTTTGATCTAAGAGGTAAAGTTTAAGAATAACTTTATATATTAGCATGTCCACTACACCATGAAATTTGTCAAAACTTTTGTTATATGTTTGAGTGCCTTTTGTTAACTTCTAGAATAATTTCTGTTGACTTTGCAATTTGGTTCATCAGACTTGCCTTCTATGACAATTTCTTTTGCTTTTGCGAAATGCAATATAATGTGAAAAACAGTTTGCCATACCTACTATAACACATGTCCATTTCATGGTTTAGAAAGGCTTGATAGTGTGCTAGGAGGGATTCAACATATTGTGGAAAAGTACATATTGAGAAGTTGTGCTTTATTCTAGATTTATGCTCATCAAAAGAGAAATACGTTTAGAGAAGTCCTGCATTTTTCTAATTTCATGCTGGTGATCCTAATTCCTATCCTATGTTATAGGGTTCAAATCTTCATTTGGAGTAAATAATGCGATCAAGGTTTTCTCTTCTGACGACCTAAGCACGTACACTGGTGGATTTAGCAAAGAAAATCTGATTGGTGAATTTCAATTTGGAAAAGTATTTCGTGGAGTGAGAGAAGGAAAAAAAGTGATCGTGAAGACATGGTGGGGAAGCAATAGAAAGTGTTATGGTGGTGGAGCTTGTAATGCAGAGCGGTTAAAGGTATATGTTGCAGAACTATATCAGAATATTCATCTTGTGTTTCTTCACCATCACCTTCAAATATAATACACATTGCTTGTCTCACTTCAGGATGAAATTTCTTTACTTCAACATCCTAGGTTGTTAAGTCATCCTAACTTGGTGAAGATGATTGGATATTGTTTTGAGGAGGAAAAACTTGATGCTGTTTACGATTTGGATCCACAAGATAGTCTGCATAATCTAGCACCCAAAGGTAGTGCTTTTATTTGTATTTTATCTTTATGAATTTTGTCATGCTGCTATCTGTCTTATTACTCGGGAATTGTGACCTGCATCAATTGTAATCCTATTGTCTTTTAGCTTTTAAATAATACTAAATAATTTGTGTTTGCACCTATAGATGAGTTCACTTGGCTACAGAGAATGAAAGTTATTTATGAATTTGCAAAGCTGCTTGAGTTTCTTCAAGCTCCTAATCCAACACATGTGCCCTATAGACTTGGGAACATTGATGCTGAACATATAATACTTGACAAGGTCCGTACCATAGCTTTGTTATGTGTTTTTGGTTTGGTTGTATAATCTGTCAATTTTTTGCTTATGTATTGTTTTGATACATTGATTGATTGATTGATAGGAGTACAGCCCAAAATTGATTGATTTTGGGGCTACTGTTGGTGGAATCATTCTTAGTTTCCGAGACTCAAGAAACATGTGTTTGTGGGGATGCTATGGTTACATAGACTCGTGCTTTGATAGTGGTGCTTATGAAGCACGAGATATATTCGCATATGGTATCATACTTTTGTGTTTGATATCCAAAAGGATTCCGAGAGAAGATGAAAGCGACGAAATATTTCTTGCTGGTAAGTGGGCGTGGGATGAATATGATAAATGGGTAGATGAGGAGGAGGGGTCTGGATTTTCACTTGTGCATGAAGACCTAAGAGAAGAAGTTGGTTTCGATCCTAATGATGGAGTTGCACTTACCAAGTTGGGGTTGGAGTGTGTAGATTGTGATGATTCTAATCGTCCTTCAATGGAGAAGGTTGTCAAGCGATTGCGGAATTTACATGTTATTCGAAGCCATGCTGAAGAGATGGGCATCCAGAAATGAATTGGCTTACAGGTACAATAATGCTATCTTTAAAGTCAATTTCCTAAATTTAGGTTGCATAGATCAAAGGAAGTCATTCGCTTATACTAGCTTTTAGTTATATGCCCATGTAAAGAGAGTCATTTAGAAACTTGTAATGAATTCAAGATCAGAAGTTTTATAGTATTACCCGAACAAGGTATAAAAATGTTAGGGGCCGAATGAGCTTTATGCTCAGGACGGTTGCAACCATAATTGATGAAGAAGACGTGGAAATGACATAAAATTCGGTTAATAAAACGTATTAAATATAAAACTCGGTTAGCAAAACGTATTAATTAATTTTTATATGCCTTTGTAATTTGTATTTTTAAATGTTCAAAAACCTTTTTTTTATATGCATGTTGTATATTTCGAATCATAAAGAATAATTTTTCCAATTTAATTGAAATGATTAACGCTCTTAATCTTCTCTTTATATTAAGGGATGTTTGGTTCCGCTTATACCTTTTTCATTAATTAGTTAGTAGTTAGTAGTTGTTAAGTAGAAACATGATTTGCTATTAACATGATGTAGCAATTTTTGACTGAGTTTATCTTGCTTATAAAAAAACAAATACCACCCATTAACAATAAATATTTCTCACATCTGTGTCTAAAATTTATAATCTTTATATATCCAGTGTGAATTACCACAAGGTTCCTTTCTCATTTTCAAAGTCTGTCCTTCCCAACACCTACTTTTCTAGACAAAGCAATGGCTGACTCACATATAACTCTAACTCCGATCGATCAAAGAAACGATGAATCCCTTGATTCCTAGCACCAACAATCGAAAATTAGCAAAGCCCAACAATACATCCACAGAATTTGGGTTCCCTGCTAATGAAAAATGAATTCGATGAAGAACCCACTGAGCCTTCCAGGAAACTTATAAGTATGATGAAGAGTTTTGAGACCACTCAATCCATTCAAACTGTGGAGGAGGTGAAGATTATTGATCATGACCAAATCCTTCAGGAGGATGATCGAAAAATCTAGGAGTTCTTAAGTATCTAGGTGGATGCACAACAACAACCATGATAGGCCTTGATTTGGTCCTACAACGACATGTCTTGATCGGGTCATATAATTGGGATATTAGATATTATAATGATATATATATAGTTATTGTTTCTATCTACGGAAAAGATAATAACCGAATTAAATTAATTTAAAAGATGCAATTTTATTTAATTAGGAATTAGGAGTTGTCGCATGCCTCCATTCCTAGCCAAAACTGGTTAATTTTTGTTTTAATTAATTAGCTTTATTCTAATTGGTTAAAACAATTAATAAAAAAAATTAAAATGGTTTTATAAATAGAAAATAATAATTTTTTATTTTCTATTTTTTAATCATAACTTAACTTAATTCATTCATTATATCTTGTTCGTGGACCCCGAGCGGAGTGTTGTATTCGTGGAGTTTTATCGGCGATGGCTGATATGGTGCATACAAATGGATGTGAGCTATAAAGTTACACACGAAGAGAAAGCGTGTTTGTATCATCGACAAAATGGCCATTCGACTAACGATTGTTGTGATTGGCGCGAGATGCATCAACTTTTGATGGATGATGATGTGATCCTGATTCTCGATGTTGCCTGAGTGAGGTGTTGTACATCATAATTTATGTTGTACGGGAGTACTAGCTTTGACTTGTATCTTCTTTTATATCTTGAATGTTGTGTGGCGTGGTGGGCTTTATGTGCTAGTTGTCGGCGCCTATCTGATGTAAAGAATTTGTTCATGAATCTTTAGATAAAATGTAAGTGTCGTATGGCAAAGCTTTTGATTTTGAAAGTCGTATACAGACTATGTTGATCTTCGGTTGGTTTGTATTTGATCGAAGTTTGTATGTGTAGTGATGTGTGTTTTTTCGATTTGAGATGGGAGCGTTTATTTCTCTGGCAACAATATGTGATTACTGGTTTTTAGAAGTAAAAATATACAATTGTTACATGATTGTATCGATGGTTAAATATAACACTTATGTGTTAGACTTAAAAATAACAATATGAGATTGTTAATGTCAAATGGCACAATATGTGATTGTCAAATTTAGATGTAACAATATGAGATTGTTAGTGTGGTGATATGATATTGTCGTCTTCGTGTAACAAAATGTGATTGTTGATATTAAATGTAACAATGTGTGATTTTTAGATTTAAGAGTGGCAATATGGGATAAAACAAGAAATTTCATTTAAATTTGATAATTAAATGAAAATTGCTTTTTATTGATAATCAAAAAGAAAAAACCTAGTCTCCGCCGGCAAGTGGGAGTTTGCTTCTTCTCCGCCACCAAGTGGGAGTCGTGATTTGTCAAGTTTTTTTCCTGGTTTTTTACCTTTTCGTTTCAATCTGATATTGTGAGGCTAGGTCTTGCGTTTGTGTCGCCGGCGAGCTTTAGCGGGTGATTTCGCGATTTCTAGCCGGTGTGTTGATCGCAGCAGTTTTCACTTCTCATTTCCGATTTCGTGACGGCGGTTTCCCGAGGGGGAGTCGATCACCATTAAGAGAATCGAGGATCGAAGAAGACAGGAGGAAGGGGAGAAAAGCAAAGAATCTATTTTTATCTCTCTGTTGTTTCGTGGAAAAAGGAAGAGGGATTTGAACCAAGAAGAGGATGGTTTTTTACATCTTCCGGCTATCAGGGACAGTCTTTGAATCAAGTCTGTAGGAGAATGGATCGAAGGGAAGAGGAAGGTCATGAAGAGGAGGATGAAGGGGTTGGCATTGATCTGGGACTGGAGCCAATGGTTGTGGAAACCAAGAAAAGCTTGTGTCTGGTGGGCAGGTTCGTTTCCGATAAACTCATAAATTTCCCAGCTATGAAAATTAGACTGGCAAACCTGTGGAGACCATGTAGGGGAGTGACGATTCAGGAAATAGGGGCAAATCTTTATACTTTTGAGTTTTTTCATGAGATAGATTGTGATAGAATGCTTGTTGGAGGCCCTTGGAGCTTCGATAACTATGTGTTGGTAACAAACTACTTGAAAACAACAGACAACCCTGAAAATATCAAATTAGATTGCATGACAATTTGGGTCCAGATTTATGATTTACCTATAGGGGCTATGTTAGAACATGTCGGGAAACAATTAGGTAATTTCCTAGGGGAGTTTCTTGAATATGACACTAAGAACAGTTTGGGTATGTACAGAGCTTACATGCGTATTAGAGTGGCCATTGATGTTAGAAAACCTCTAAAGAGATTTAAGAAGATCCGTAGGGCACAGGGGGATTGGCAGTATGTTAATTTTATGTATGAAAGAGTGGGTACATTTTGCTATCTCTGTGGAGTGATGGGACATGCAGAACGTTTCTGTCCGAAACCGTTAGAACAAGGGGGAGGAGATAAAGAGGGAATGGGGGGAGTGGTTGAAGGCACCGGTTAGAAGAGGAGGGGACCAGGGTGGCTCATGTTGGTTGAGAGAGCCGGGGGGTGGGAGTGCGGGGGAACGGGAGTTTCCGAGAGCAATGAGGGGATTGAGATTGGGATCGGGTTTAAACCGGCACCCGGTTCATCAGCATGTGACAAGAATGTATGTTAGAGGGGGCTCATCTACTTGACCTATAATAGTAGAGGAAATCGAGATGTTTGAAGAGGGAGAAAAAGAGAACGATGGGGTCGATGTCCTGGATGACAGGAAAAGGAGAAGGGGGGTGAGATGGGAGGGGGAGGTGATCCTTTGTTGGCAGACATTAGCAATGATCTATCAAAAGACCTTTCGAATAGATCGGGCATGGTATAAGAGGGTTCTATTTCTAGAAATGATAAAGTGCTTTCTGATATAGAGAAATTGGCGAGACCTGGATTTCAGGTCCGCCAAGGACAATGAGTTGTATTAGTTGGAACTGTCGAGGGATGGGAAACACTCGGGCAGTTCGTGCATTAGGGGAGTTAGTCCGGGCTAACAAACCTGATTTGGTTTTCCTCATGGAGACTCTCTCTAACGAACACAGAATGAGGGGTCTTGGCAGTAAGTTAAATCTTAAGGGAGTTTTTGTAGTAAATGTGAGAGGAAGAAGTGGAGGGCTGGCAGTTTTATGGAAAGAAGGGATGGATGTGACGGTGCAGGGATATTCAGACCACCATATCGATCTCATCATCAAGCACGAGTCAAAAGGCTACTGGAGGTTTGTGGGATTTTATGGGTACGCTGATAGGGGAAGGCATAGAGAGTCTTGGGATCTTATCCGTATGGTTGCGGGGTTATCAACGCTACCCTGGGTAGTAATGGGAGACTTTAATTGCATCCTGCGCCCTGAGGAGAAGAAGGGAGGCAGCAGTTACCCTCCGGCACTGAGTAGAGATTTTGCTAAGGCAATTGAGGATTGTGGTTTGACTAAGTTGACAGGGGAAGGTAGCCAGTTCACTTGGGAAAGAGGGAGAGGTACATCAGGGTGGGTGAGGGAGAAATTGGATAGGGGTTTGGCGAGTGGGGATTGGTTACAACTCTTTTCGGATTACAAAGTCAGGAACTTGATAAGTTCCTATTCTGATCATACTCCGATGGGGCTGTAATTAGAGAGTAAGATGGAAAATCGCCGGAGAGGAGGCTTCCGGTTCGAGAATGCCTGGGTTAAAGAGCCGGGTTTCAGGGAGGTTGTGGAGGAATGTTAGGCTAGGCAGAGAAGTTATGATACTACTTCCAAATTGGCCAGGTGTGCTGAAACAATGAATCAATGGGGAGTCGAGTATCGTCGTAAGTTTATGGTGAAGAAAGAAGGATTGATTAAGAGGTTGCATTTTCTCCAAGATAAGGTGGGACGACATTTTGAACTTCAGTATCTGGAGGTAAGGGGCAGGCTCAATCTGGTTCTGGAACAGGAAGAGCAGTATTAGAAGCAGCGAGCAAAGGTGTTTTGGCTCAAAAATGGGGATCAGAATACCCGTTATTTCCATTCTTGTGTGAAGGCAAAGAGGAGGCAAAGGGTAATATCAGGTCTTCATGATGAAAGTGGCAACCTTTTGAGTGATTTGGGAGCGCTGGGGTCGCATATCAGTGAGTATTTAAAAAAACTCTTCTCCCCTTCTTTATTTACTTAGAATGATACTGTCAATGTCCTTGATAGGGTAGTTACAACTGAAATGAATGATGATTTAACTGCTCCCTTTAGAATAGAAGAGTTTAAAAGTGTTGTTTTCTCTATGCATGTTGACAAATCCCCTGGACCTGATGGCCTAAGTCCGGGTTTTTACCAACACTTTTGGGATATAATTGGGGAGGATATTTTTAGAGCCTGTGTAGGCTGGTTGGAGAGGTGTGAGTTCCCTGCAAATATGAATGATACCTCTATTGCTCTGATCCCAAAAATTGATGTCCCTTTGACGATTAAGGATTATAGGCCTATATCTTTATGTAATGTTCTGTACAAAATTATTGCAAAGGTCTTGGCTAACAGGTTAAAAGGGTGCCTATCTAACATTGTAAATGAGAGTCAATCTGCGTTTGTCCCTGGAAGGTCTATAATCGATAACGTACAGATTGCCTTTGAGACAATTCATTATATGAACAGAAACAATAGAAGGGCTGGAGGGGAAGTAGCTTTGAAAATTGATATTAGTAAAGCCTATGACAGGGTAGATTGGGGCTTCTTGGAAGCAGTGCTATATCGATTGGGATTCCAGGAGAAATGGATTAAGTGGATAATACTCTGCATCACAACGGTAAATTACAATGTAGTGGTTAATCAGGCCCTTCAGGGGCCACTAAAGCCAGGCATGTGATTAAGGCAGGGAGATCCTCTTTCTCCCTATCTATTTATATTATGTGCAGAGGTGTTATCAAAGCTGATTGTCAAAGCAGAAAATGAGAACAGGCTGCAGGGTAGCCGAATTTGCAGGGGGGGCTCCGTCAGTCTCGCATCTGTTCTTTGCAGATGACAGTTTTATGTTCTTTGGAGCGGAGGTGGAGCAGGCCAGGACAGTGGTGGCAATTTTGCATGAGTATGAAGTAGCTTCGGGTCAGGCTATCAATCTGAACAAATCGGGCATCTTCTTTAGTAGAAACGTGCAGGGTAGTCTGAGGGGAGAAATCAGCGCGGTGTTAAATGTCACACAGGCTTTGGACACAGGTCGCTACTTGGGGCTACCCTCCTTAATTGGGAGATCAAAAAGAAATATTTTCTTGTTTCTTATTGATAGACTAAGAAAGAAGTTCGGAAGTTGGGGATTTAGATTTTTATCGAGCGCTGGAAAAGAGGTGTTACTAAAGTCAGTAGCTCAGGCTCTGCCAACTTTTTCCATGAGCACCTTTCTGTTGCCAAAATCTATCTGTGTAGAGTTGCAGCGCATGATGAATTCCTTTTGGTGGGGTATGAAGGAGGGTGGAAGGAAAAATATGCACTGGTTTGACTGGGAGACCCTATGTCAAGGGAAGAATCAGGGAGGATTGGGATTTCGAGAGCTTCAGCTCTTTAATCTGTCACTTCTGGGAAAGCAGGGATGGAAACTGCTACACAACCCAAATACTATGGTTAGCCGTTTGTTCAAAGCCAAATATTTTGCTACTGGCCCTTTTCTATCCTCCAAATTAGGCAATAATCCTAGTTTTGTTTGGAGGACTATATGGGGATCCATAGAGCTGTTAAAATTGGGGGTCAGGTGGAGAGTAGGAGATGGGAAGGGAATAAGTGTATGGAAGGACTCATGGGTACCAAATGCAGAAAAGTTCAGTATCAATTCTATTGGAATTGAAGGACTGGATGATATGAAGGTAAATGAACTATTCATGGAAGGATCTAGAGTATGGGATAAGGAGAGAGTGTACGGGTGCCTTTGTGAAGAGGAAGCTGATGCGCCTTCGGTGAAGAAGACTCACTAAGGGATAAGTGTACCCCGTCGTTATCAAGTAATAAATCTGGAAAGTCCAGGTATCGAATCCACAGGACTTATTTACCACAAGTATTGAACTACTCGGTCTCAGGTGTTATCTAGGCTTTGTGGGGTTTGAATTGGTTTTGATTAAGTTAATCTACTCCTAGGTTGAATTACGCTACTCCTAGCTAAGTTATCTAGTTCTAACTAAGTTATTCTACACCTTATTAAGTTAAACTACTCCTAATTGATCTTTCACTAATGCAATTACCCGAAGGAACATGGTATGAACGATAATAATGAGGTTAGGTTATTAGGTCTATTGATTGAAAACCTAATCTAAGTCACTTGTATTCAAAGCGATTAACACTACTTACCCTCCTGAAGTTCCTAGTGCGTGATTCCCTTGTAAGGCCGGAACTAGGTCTAAGGCTCAACAATTTGGGCTTAATCAACTAAGAGGTCGTCAATCTCCTAGGCTCTGACTAGGTCAGATTCAGCTCACAATATGTGCCTACTCGATTTTGGGGCTTTTGAATGAGTTAAACCAATTGAATAAAGCGTAAGACAAAGATTAAACAAACAATCATAGAACAAAACAAGAGCTAAAATATTATTAAAGATGAAGAACAATGTCACAGGATACAATTAGCCTAGGATTCATAGACTGTATCAAAGAGTAAAAACAAGGAAAAGTAAAAGGAGATACGAAAATCCCTTTCAAGGAACCTGTCTACTCTGCAATCGGCTTCCTAGGTCTTAAGGACGGACCTTGAATATTCCTCGAGAACAGCTCTGAAGGAGCTTCAATGGAGGTTGATGAAGATGGAGGAGATGGAGAGGAAATTCAAGGGGAACGCTAAAGTAATTTACAAATAATGAAAGATGCCTAATTTACATTGGAAAAATCCTATTTATAGACGCGGCTCGGCCCATTTTCTTGACCTATTTCGTGTCCTTATGCAAGTAGGAAGTCGTGGGGTCCATCGTGGCGTCGTGGGGGCGGAACGAAAGAAAAATCTATAAACTACAAAAATATAGGCTCAAAGGGGCTTCCTAGAGTGGATGAAAAAGAGAAAATAAGGTAAAGAAAATGGTTAATTCTAATGAGGCTGATTTCATCGTTTATCATCTCAAATCATTGCATGTAGGTTCAACACAGTATTAGGTGCAAAATCTGTAATCTTCCACAAGTCAAAGCATTCACACAAAAATGTCAAGAAAAAGAGCTTTTTGATGTTCGCTCTTAGGCTCAAATTCAACTCATAATTCTTTGGGTTTCAATTTTGTGTTTACTAGTTCTCCCCAAACTCAAGTTTAACATCATATGCCTTCAATTCTTAAGTTATCTACCTAAGTAATGATTTTGACATTTCTTCAAAAGTAGGGTCTAAATGCAAACTTTAGCTCATGCTTTTACAGATACAAGGATTGTGTCCTACACCTAAACTAGTTGTCATGCAATCTTAGATTCGGTTCTCAGCCCTCAAAGACAATTAACGAAGTTTAGATTCGAAGGAGGTTCACGGTTTTAGGTCCTAAACATGCAAAACATAAATAAAACCCGAAAAACGCAAAACTAAACTAGACACGACGCAACAAAAATTTTAAAAATTACACAATTTTTGTAAGTTTGTCTACCCCTCCTCCTCACACTAAAAATATGCAATAAGTTCCAACATTGCATCACAAATCATAAAGAGCAAGTGTAAAGAGTTAGGGTGGAGAAGACAACTTACTGATCGGCCAGAGGGTAAGTGATTGTCTGTAGGCGCAGAACTTGTACGTCCGAATCACCTGAAAGCTTAGGATCAAAATTTAGATATTTCAATGCCCAGTATGCCTTATGTTCTAATTCAACAGGTAGGTGACAAGATTTACCGAAAACTAAACGATAGGGGGACATTCCTATGGGAGTCTTAAAAGTTGTCCGGTATGCCCAAAGGACATCATCCAGCTTTAGGCTCCATTCTTTCCTAGCATTCCCTACTGTTTTCTCAAGAATACGTTTTAGCTCTCTATTTGACACTTCTACCTGACCGCTCGTCTGAGGGTGGTAGGGCGTTGCAACCCTATGAGCTACGCCATACTTTTGAAGCAACGTGTCAAATTGTCTATTGCAGAAGTGGGACCCCCCCATCACTGATAATGGTCCGGGGGGTGCCGAATCTGGTAAAAATATTCTTTTTCAAAAATCTTATCACCATTCGAGCATCATTTGTGGGTAGAGCTTCTGCTTCTACCCATTTGGAAACATAGTCAACCGCCACAAGAATGTATTGGTTTTTGTGGGACATGGGGAAGGGTCCCATGAAATCTATGCCCCAAACATCAAATAGCTCACACACAAGTATGCCCTGTTGAAGCATCTCATTCCTCCTAGAGATATTCCCTACTCTCTGACATGCATCACAATATTTAATATAGTTATTAACATCTTTATGCATTTGTGGCCACCAAAACCCACTTTGGAGGATTTTTGCCACTGTCCTATCTGGCCCGAAGTGGCCACCTGGTTCCCTAGAATGACACATATTAATCACCGAATCTACCTCCTCTTCGGGTATACATCTCCTAATCATGCCATCAGTATAGAATCGAAACAGATATGGTTCTTCCCAAAAATATTGTTTGTTCTCAAACATAAACTTACATTTTTTGCTTGCATCTAAATCAGGAGGAAGAATGTTACCGACTTTGTAGTTCGCGATGTCTGCAAACCAGGGGAGAGATCGTACCGAATACAATGTTTCGTCCGGGAATACCTCCTTGATTGCCTCATGTTCTAAGGCTTGTTGATCTGAGTCTAACCTGGATAGGTGGTCTGCTATTACGTTTTCCACCCCTTTCTTGTCTCTAATCTCGATGTCAAACTCTTGGAGTAGTAAGATCCACCGAATCAGCCTAGGTTTTGCATCTTGCTTGCTCATCAAATATCTTAGAGCTGCATGGTCAGTAAAAACAATTACCTTAGATAGCACCAAATAAGATCTAAATTTGTCAAAGGCAAAAACTACGGCTAGCAATTCCTTTTCAGTTATTGAATAATTTTGTTGTGCATCATTCAAGGTTTTGCTAGCATAGAAGATTGGGCGAAAAAGTTTATCCACCCTCTGCCTAAGATAGGCTCCTACAGCCAGATCACTGGCATCGCACATTAACTCAAAGGGAAGGGACCAATCCCGGCTTACCATAATAGGTGCTTCGATTAATTTCTTTTTCAGTAATTTGAATGCAGACATACATTCTTCATTGAAATTAAAATCAGCATCTTTCAGAAATAATTGAGTGAGGGGTTTAGTGATTTTTGAGAAGTCTTTTATGAACCATCTATAAAACCCCGCATGTCCTAAAAAGCTCCTAACCAGTTTTACATTGGTAGGGGGTGGCAGTTTTTCAATTACCTCAATTTTTGCCGGATCGACCTCGGTCCCCTTTCCCGATACCTTGTGTCCTAATACTATACAATTTTGGACCATAAACTGGCACTTTTCCCAGTTGAGTGCCAAGTTTTTGTCTTCACAACGTTCTAAGACTCGGTCCAAGTTTTCAAGACATTGGTCGAAAGTAGGTCCCACAACATTAAAATCATCCATGAAAATTTCTAGGAACTCCTCGACCATGTCAGAAAACATAGCCATCATACAACGTTGGAATGTGGCAGGGGCATTACATAACCCGAAAGGCATCTGCCTATATGCGAAAGTCCCATAGGGACAAGTGAATGTGGGTTTCTCTTGGTCCAAAGGGTCCACAGGAATTTGCATATAGCCGGACAGCCCATCTAAAGTACAGAAAAATTCGTGCCCTACCAACCGTTCCAACATTTGATCAATAAATGGTAAAGGGAAGTGGTCTTTACGGGTGGCCTCGTTTAATTTCCTATAATCTATGCATACACGCCAACCCGTAACCTTTCTAGTTGGGATTAATTCCCCTTTTTCATTTTCCATTACCGTTGTTCCCCCTTTTTTGGGCACGCATTGAACCGGGCTTACCCATTGGCTATCATAAATCGGAAAGATCATACCTGCGTCGAGGAGTTTTATAACCTCGGCTTTTACCACCTCTTTCATGTTAGGGTTGAGCCGTCGTTGAGGTTGGGCAGATGGCTTGATCTCTTCCTCAAGAAAAATCCTATGCGTGCAGATTTTGGGGTCGATGCCTTTGATGTCGTGGATTGACCATCCAAAGGCCCCTTTATGTTGCATCAGCACCTCCACCAATTTTTCTTCCTATTCAACTGTCAACAAAGAAGAAATAATAACGGGTAAAACTGTGGGAGGTTGAAGAAAAACATATTTCAGATTGTTGGGCAAGGGCTTAAGCTCCAATTCTGGAGGTTCCTCTAACGAGGTTTTGGGTTTAGGTTTGATCTCACGATCAAGATCCTCTTTTCTACCCTTGACCCAATAACATTTTTCAGGTGGGAGGTCTTCAAATGGTTCATTCGAGTTTTCACATTCCTCACCACCTAGACCGAGTTCTAAAGAGGTATTTCTCATGTTAAGGTCAACTTCCTCAATACATTCATCTATTAGTGCATCTACAAAGTTACAACTTTTGGAGCGTTCTTGAGGAAATTTCATAGACTCGTAAACGTTAAATGTTACCTCTTCGTCCTACACCCTTAGGACCAATTTACCTCCATAGACGTCTATCAGTGTCCTACCGGTTGCAAGGAACGGTCTCCCAAGAAGAATGGGGACGGAGTCATCTTCTTCCATGTCGAGGACCACAAAATCGACCGGGAAGATCAGTTTGTCCACCTTCACCAATACATCTTCAACTATGCCTCTAGGCCGTGCGATCGACCTATCCGCTAGCTGCAGTGTCATGTTTGTTGGTTTAGGCTCTCCGAGTCCCAATTTCCTGAAAATTGATAAAGGCATAAGATTAATACTTGCTTCTAAATCGCATAATGCCCTATCTATGTGCATGTTGCCTATCCTACACGGGATGGTAAAGCTCCCTTGATCTTTAAGTTTGGGGGGCAATTTATGGGTGATTATGGCCGAGCATTGCTCTGTTAAAGCCACTATCTCGTTTTCCCCAAACTTTTTCTTCTTCGACAACATGTCTTTAAGAAATTTTGCATAGTTCGGCATTTCCTCTAGTGCCTCCATTAATGGAATATTGATTTCTAATCTACTAAGGATTTCCGAAAACCGAGCGAATTTCTTATCTAAGTTGGCCTTTTTCTGTTTCTGAGGAAATGGCAGTTTTGGTGCATAAGGCCTAACTACTTTTTCTACAGCTATTTCAGGAGCTAGAGTTTCAGATACGGGACCGGGGTTGCTTACCACTTCCGGTTCCCTACTTACCTGCGGTGATGGTTGTGTTTGCGATGGAGGTGCCACGAGTGTGTCCACTTCCTTTCCGCTCCTCAGGGCGATGGCTTGAATCGTCTCTGCTTGTGAAAAGAAAGCCTCTTGGCATTCCCTTTCTTCTTGTCTGATTGCGGCAAGCTGGTTGCTCAGGGTCCTACATGCCTCCTCGTTGGCTGCCAGTCGGACGGATATCTCTCGTAAGAGGGTCATTATTCCTTCTGAACGTTCCTTTTGCCTGCCATAGAAATCAGAGTTAGAATGGGGGTATGGAAGGGTATCCATGGGTGCCATGTAGGGCACCGGTGGATATCGTGTATGCTCCTGATCGTAATAGTTGTAAGTTGGGGATTCAGAATTATACCTTTGATGATTACCCAAGTAACTTACATTCTTACCTCTAGGTACATAGTAGTTGACGTGGCATACCTCACCGGGGTGATTCTGGCCACATCTCTCGCAAAATGGTGTTCTTGGTTGGCTATCACAGTTGTACAAAGCCACAAGAAAATCCATTTTGTGTTGAGATCGTTCATGGACGGATTTGGAGCTCTGTTGTCCATAATTGCTTGAAGAACGATTTTATAAGTACAAGTAATGTTACAGAAATGAAGTAACAGTGTATCAACGAGTATTTGTATATGCAAGTATGACTATAAACAAGTATTTATAAACAAATATGTATAATCGAGTATAACTATTATAAATAAGTATATATATAAACAATGATATGAACAAGTATAAACAAGTATAGTTATTATAAACAGGTATAAATGATATTAACAAGTATAGGTATAAATAAGTATAGTTGATATTAACAAAGATATTCACAATGAATGTCTAAACTAACAAATCGACCTTTGGTTCGATATTGCAGAAGAAATAAATCCCCGGCAACGGCGCCAAAAACTTGATGCGCCTTCGGTGAAGAAGACTCACTAAGGGATAAGTGTACCCCATCGTTATCAAGTAATAAATCTGGAAAGTCCAGGTATCGAATCCATAGGACTTATTTACCACAAGTATTGAACTACTCGGTCTCAGGTGTTATCTAGGCTTTGTGGGGTTTGAATTGGTTTTGATTAAGTTAATCTACTCCTAGGTTGAATTACGCTACTCCTAACTAAGTTATCTAGTTCTAACTAAGTTATTCTACATCTAATTAAGTTAAACTACTCCTAATTAAGTTAAACTACTCCTAATTGATCTTTCACTAATGCAATTACCCGAAGGAACATGGTATGAGGTTAGGTTATTAGGTCTATTGATTGAAAACCTAATCTAAGTCACTTGTATTCAAAGCGATTAACACTACTTACCCTCCTGAAGTTCCTAGTGCGTGATTCCCTTGTAAGGCCGGAACTAGGTCTAAGGCTCAACAATTTGGGCTTAATCAACTAAGAGGTCGTCAATCTCCTAGGCTCTGACTAGGTCAGATTCAGCTCACAATATGTGCCTACTCGATTTTGGGGCTTTTGAATGAGTTAAACCAATTGAATAAAGCGTAAGACAAAGATTAAACAAACAATCATAGAACAAAACAAGAGCTAAAATATTATTAAAGATGAAGAACAATGTCACAGGATACAATTAGCCTAGGATTCATAGACTGTATCAAAGAGTAAAAACAAGGAAAAGTAAAAGGAGATACGAAAATCCCTTTCAAGGAACCTGTCTACTCTGCAATCGGCTTCCTAGGTCTTAAGGACGGACCTTGAATATTCCTCGAGAACAGCTCTGAAGGAGCTTCAATGGAGGTTGATGAAGATGGAGGAGATGGAGAGGAAATTCAAGGGGAACGCTAAAGTAATTTACAAATAATGAAAGATGCCTAATTTACATTGGAAAAATCCTATTTATAGACGCGGCTCGGCCCATTTTCTTGACCTATTTCGTGTCCTTATGCAAGTAGGAAGTCGTGGGGTCCATCGTGGCGTCGTGGGGGCAGAATTGGTCTTTTTGACCAATTCCCGCAGGCCTGCTCGCCGAGCAGGGCGAGCTGCTCGGCGAGCAGGCCTCTGCCGGCCTGCTCGGCGAGCAGGCACAGTCTGCTCGGTGAGCTGTCTTGCTCGATATGCCTCCGCGTGTTTGTCGAATGCCAATCAACGTGTTCTTCACCCGAATTTATCCCTACGCATGCACAAAACTCCAGATAACATTAGTCCAAAGGCTAAATTGACCCGCCAATCGCTTATTTGAGCAAACGCTTCGTTTGGTGCGACTTTTGACGGATCAATTAGCTTCAAAAGATAACGGAATTATTAGATGCATTCCAATTTGGCAGTATTTGCTTAAATTGATCACAAAATGAGCCTAAACAGCGAAAAGTAAATAAAACATTTCCAATTTCTAACTAACTCACACAAAAGCATTTAAATGCGAGAATTGCTCGCTTATTAACTAAATAACACTAAAACCCGTCCTAAAACCGTACCCAAAGATAGGGGTTTTTGACCCCTATCATAAGCCCAAAAAGTGTGTGCTATTACTCTACCTGTTAGGGAAGCGGAAGATATTCAGATCTGGCACCACACAAAGGACGGGTTATACTCGTCGAAGTCGGGGTATAGAGCGATTGAGAAGGAGCTTCATGATAGAACGCCGGTTGATGGGTGGAAGGTGTTGTGGGATTTAAACATCCTTCATATGGAAGGTGTGTGCGGGCTGTCTTCCCACTAGAGCCAATCTTAACCGCAGACATATACCGGTGCCAATACAGTGTGTTAATTGTGGAGAGGAGGAGGAGACTTGTCGATATTTATTCTCACTTTGTTGTTTTGTAGGTGATTGTTGGAGGGAAGCAGTCATTTTGTTACCTGTTGGTGATTTTAACACGGTTATACAATGGCTGATGGCAAACTCTTCAGCAATTAGCAAAGATCTTCTATCAAAAAGAGTCATGGTTCTGATTGTGATATGGAGGTAGCGCAACAACAAGCTCTGGAATGAGATAGAAACAATAGCAGCTGAATGCATTCGTCGAGGCAATCTGCAACTGAACGAATGGAGGGCAAGAGCACATGTGGACCTGCTGGGAAGAACCGTTCGGACAAATACAGAACACACAGAATTAGCGATGGCAACTGAAGGTCAGACGACAGATGCAACGGTCGACACCTGCAGACCACCGTAGATCAATCCGCAACAGGGAACTCAGCAGACAAGGGGCTATAGGGGATATAGCATGTTGAAACACCTTTCCACAGGATTTTGATTTGACAAAATTAATTAAGTGAAATTAAATATTCTATAACACATTAAGTTTAAATGCTTTGATTTATTGTTACTAATGTGTTTGTTCAATGTTGAGTTTATAATTGTTATAAGACATAAAGATCATAAGGCTCAAGCCCTATAAGGAAGTCAAGGCCCAAGTCAAACAAGCCCAAGATCACTCAGCCCGCGTATCTCCAAAACGCTGCCGTTGAAGTAATGAAACGCATGCTGAGCAAAGAAGGATCGAGAAGATCCACGTAGACAACTTCGGTATGAAGCTGCTGAGCTGTCTCGACAAAACGTACAAGACAGCCGCTGACCACAAGACAGCTTCCAGACAAAGTATTTCCTCTTCGAGTAAAGATCAGAAGACACAGCAAGCTGTCTGGTTGACGTTACCCAAAATGGAGGAACATACTGTCACACTGACCGAAGAACAGAAGATGCTGGAATCTGATTGGCTAAGAGAACTGTTGAACAGACTGAGTGAAAGCAACATGAAGTCGTTTCCCTCCAACGGTTATTTCGAAATTCGAAATAACCAGAAGCTCTCACAGCTCTCTATAAATAGAGCATTCAGAATCCACATTCAAACAGAGAACTTTGAGCAAAAGCCGTTACGCTGATCAAACGTGTACAAAAGTTCTCCATCAAAAGCAAAGCAAATTCTTACACTACAAGCTTATTCATTTGTGTAAAAGTCTAGAGTGATTGATCCTCAATCATCTAAGGTGTTCTAGCAATTGTTGTTTAGGACAAATCTTAATCATTTCTAGGAATAGAAAGGAGAGGCTGAGTACTTGGTTTTAAGTACTCAGCGGAGAGATTAGGATTGAGTAGAAGTATAGAGGAAGGTACTCTTGTCATACTCAATTGCTGATATTGTAAAAGGTTTGAGGCTCTACCTTTAAAGAGCTCAGTAGAGGATTTGAAATCTCGGAAGTGTTCCGGGGACAGGACGTAGGCTTAGAAGAAGTCGAACCTGGATAAATCTGCTGAGTGAAGTATTTCTAAACCTTAACTCCTTATTTATATTGCTTGCTTAAAACAAACTAAAACTGACCAAGTAAAAGAGGTCAAGCTGAGTTGTGCGCTGCCAACGAATTAAGTCAGGAATAAACTCTAAGTGCTATTTCTTGACCTAAGCAACGAAACTAACCTAGTCACCAGTTGACTAAGCCAGTGTCTTGTCGATTGATCAGTGCCGCTGTCATATAATCTTTTCTTAAGAAAAAGAAATTTGCCCTAATTATTTAAAAAGGGAAAAATAGTTCCTAACCCCCCCCCTTGGAACTATATTTGCAACCTTACAAGGGACCAACAAGTGGTATCAGAGCTTAAAAGCTCATTACTAAAGGTCTAACAACCTTGAGTTGATCCATACCATGGGCAAAAACAGCACTCGGTTTCTCCCTGGAAACCAGACAACTCAGATATTACCTGAGGGGCTGTCCATTACCAGGCCTCCCCTATTCTTCGGGTCAAACTATACCTTTTGGAAGAATAGGATGAAGAACTTCATTCAAGCTACAAACATGAGTGCCTGACTATCTATAGTCCAAGGCCCATTTGTACCTGTGAAAGTTGTTGCTGGCCAGTCAGTTGTTAAAGCTGAGGTTGAATGGATAGAGGATGATCTTGAGAAGCTTCAAAACCATGCTTCGGCTATCAATATGCTTCACTGTGCGCTCGATGCTGCAGAATATAACAAAATCTCAGGTTGTGAGTCGGCACAAGAGATCTGGAAAAAGCTGGAAGTCACCTACGAGGGAACAAACAAAGTAAAAGAATCCAAGGTGAATCAGCAGATGAGACTGTACGAGCTGTTCGAGATGAACAATGATGAGGGCATTTCAGACATGAACGCAAGGTTCACCAACATCATTAATGAGCTCAAGAGACTTGGGAAAATCTTCACTGAGGAAGAACAAGTCAAAAAGATACTCAGGAGTCTTCCAAAAGACTGGCAAGCAAAGAAGACAGCAGTTGAGGAAGCTCAGGATTTAACCACCTACAAATATGACGAACTCATCGGTTCATTGCTAACCCATGAGATATGCATGAAAAACTTTGAGGTGAAGGAAAAATCTGATGACAAGAAGCAGAAGTCACTTGTCATGAAGGCTGACTCCACTGACGGGAGTTCAACTGATGATGAGGAGATGGCTATGTTCACAAGAAAGATGAAGAGGCTGTTCAGGAAGAACGACAAATATTCTAAAAAGCCTTACAAAAAGTTTGATAAGTATAAGGCTGACTCAAGCGATAGCAAATGCAGAAAGGACAGCTCAAAGCCCATTACATGCTTTGAGTGCCACCAAGATGGCCATATTAAGTCAAACTGCCCCACGCTGAGGAAAGACAAGAAAAGTGGGAAGAAGGCAATGGTGGCTACTTGGAGTGACAGTGATGAATCTTCATCAACAGAAACTGAGGCCACCGAGTCAGCGAAGATATGCTTTATGGCTGACGAACTTGCTGAGCCATGCATTTCTGAGCATGCTGACCAATCTGATGAGTCAGATAATGAAGAGCAATCTAATGAGGTAATCCCACTCTCTCAACTTAGAAATGAAATGGGTAACGCCCTGAGTGATCTCTATACACTTGTTAAAAAGTGTAACAGGAAGATTAAAGCACTCAGCCGGCGCTGTGATGAAGTAAAAGAGGTCAAACTGAGTGACCTCAGATACCTTCTTCAAGACAACTCAGTCTTGCATGAAAATATGAAAATCATTCATGAGTCTGTCTCTGAAGTCCAGTCAGTTTCAAAGAAACTGAGGAAGGATGTCACAACCATTCAGAACCAATTAAAGGTTCCAAACAAAAACAATTTTCCGCTGAGAACTCAGTATCAAGGTACACAGTACCAAGGTACTCAGCAGAGACGAAATCCCTAGCGAAAAGTCCAATGTGACTTTTGTGGGAAGTTAGGACACACTACTAAAGTGTGCTGGCACGCTCAGCACTGGGGTGCTGACAAGTCAGTAAAAAATCCTAAACAGAAGGTCAGTTGTGACTTCTGTGGAAAGAATGGCCATACTGTCCATGTATGTCGCCATAAAATAAAATATGATGCTATACCTGTTGCACCTAACAAGTCAGGACCCAAAAAGAATTGGGTACCTAAAAGTAACTAGTTACAATGCAGGTAAGCTTGAGATGTGCCGAGAAGTCAAAGATGTGGTATATTGACAGCGCATGCTCAAGGCATATGACGGGTGATGAAACTCAGTTCATCACGTTTGAACGTAAACGAGGAGGGAGTGTAAGTTTTGGAGACAACAAGAAGGGTAAGATAGTAGGCTCAGGAATCATCGGAGGTAACCCTATTATTGAATCTGTCTCCCTAGTCAGCGGACTCAAATATAACTTACTCAGCGTAGCTCAGCTATGTGACAATGGGAGAAAAGTTATATTTGATACTACTGGATGTAAAATATACGAGGGTAAAACTAATGAGTTAATTTTAACTGCCCCTCGGATAGATAATGTCTTTATGCTAGACTTAGAGAAAAAGTTTTCAAAAACTGTGTGCTTAGTAACAAAGGAAGAAAATTCCTGGCTATGGCACAGGAGACTTGGTCATGTAAGCATGGACCTCCTGGCCAAATTAGCAAGAAAGCAATTGGTTGAGAGACTGCCTGAACTTAAATTTCAAAAAGATCAATTATGCCATGCTTGCCAAGCTGGAAAACAAACCAAGCAATCTTTTCACAGTAAAAACATTGTCTCAACTAAGCGTCCGTTAGAAATGCTACACTTGGATCTCTTTGGTCCAGTCCAGCCGCTGAGTCTGGGTGGAAGAAGGTTTTCCTTGGTTATTGTAGATGATTTCTCTCGGTACACATGGGTTATCCTGCTGACCAGTAAGGATGAGACCTTTGAGACATTTTCAAACTTGGTTAGAAAAATTGAAAATGAGAAAGACCTAAAATTAGCTCATATCCGTAGTGATAACGGTGGAGAATTCAAAAACCAAAAGTTTGTTGAATTCTGTGAAGCCAGCGGCATTGACCACAATTTCTCTGCTCCTAGAACGCCTCAGCAAAATGGGGTTGCTGAAAGGAAGAACAGAACTCTGGTTGAGATTGCCAGGACAATGCTAGATGAGCATAGGCTTCCAAAGTATTTTTGGGGAGAAGCTGTTAACACAGCATGCTATATTCTGAATAGGGCTCTAGTTAGACCTATACTTAAGAAAACCCCTTATGAACTTTGGAAAGGACGAAAGCCCAACATTGGATACTTTCGTGCCTTTGGCTGTAGATGCTTTATTTTAAATACCAAAGATAGCTTAGCCAAATTTGATTCAAAAGCTGATGAGGATATCTTTCTAGGCTACTCAACAAACAGCAAAGCATACAGAGTTTTTAATAAGAGAACTCAAGTATTAGAAGAATCTATACATGTGCAATTCGATGAAACTGACCCTGCAGGAAGATACCAGCCGCTGATAGAAGATGAACCAAACTCAGCACCTGCTGATCAAGAACCAGCTACTGAGTCCTTCACAAAACGGCTGACCAAGAGTAAGAGTGAACCTAAGATTACTTTCACTGACCAATCTACTTCTGCAGAGAATGTTGAAACACATATAGAACAAGACATAAATCTACCCAAGGAGATAAGAGTCCCAAGAGGGCATTTAGAAAATGCAATTCTCGACTCAGCTGGAAATACGCTGATGACAAGAAATCAACTAAGGAAGTATCTCGGCAATGTAGCTTTTGTCTCAGTACAGGAGCCGAAGAACTTTGCCGAAGCTGAGGATGACGAATTCTGGATGAATGTCATGCAAGAGGAACTCAATCAGTTCAGGAGGAATAATGTGTGGGAACTAGTGCCACATCCTAGGAGCCAAAAGACCATTGGAATGAGATGGGTCTTCAGGAACAAGCTGGATGAACAAGGAAACGTAGTCAGAAACAAGGCAAGACTTGTAGCTCAGGGCTACAGTCAGCAAGAAGGTATTGACTACGGTGAGACCTTTGCCCCAGTGGCAAGGCTAGAAGCAATTAGGATTTTATGTGCATATGCATCGTATATGAATTTTAAACTGTTTCAAATGGATGTTAAAAGTGCATTTCTTAATGGAGTAATAAACGAGGAGGTCTATGTCAATCAGCCTCCAGGGTTTGAGGATTCTAAGTTCCCAAACCACGTTTACAAACTCAAAAAGGCTCTGTATGGCCTCAAGCAAGCACCACGTGCTTGGTATGAGAGGCTGACCAACTTCTTACTGACTAGAGATTATGTCAGGGGTCAAGCTGATACAACCTTATTCATTAAGAGAAAGGGTAAAGATACCCTGCTGGCACAAATATATTTAGATGACATTATATTTGGTGCTACTAATGAATCTATGTGCAAGGAATTTAGCAAACAAATGCAGACTGAATTCGAAATGTCAATGATGGGAGAACTCAACTTCTTCCTCGGACTTCAAATTAAACAAGGAAAGAATGGCATATTCATCAGTCAGGCTAAATATGCCAAGGAGATATTGAAGAAATATGAACTAGAACATTGTAAGCCAATATCCACTCCTATGGGCACTGACACTGTCCTTTGTGCTGATGAAAATGGTAAGTCAGTAGACAGCAAGTTATACCGAGGTATGATTGGCTCTTTACTTTACTTAACAACAAGTAGGCCAGACATTCAGTTCTCAGTATGTTATTGTGCTAGATATCAAGCTAACCCTAAGGAATCCCATTACATAGCTGTAAAAAGGATCCTTAGATATTTGCAAAGCTCAGTAAATGCAGGTTTGTGGTATCCAAATACTCATGACTTTACACTCATTGGATACACTGACGCTGACTATGGACGAGACAAGCTGGAAAGAAAAAGCACCTCTGGAGGATGCCATTTCCTAGGAAGCTGTCTTGTATCTTGGTTCAGCAAGAAGCAGGCGTCAGTAGCCCTGTCCATAACTGAAGCTGAGTACATTGCTGCTGGAAACTGTGTTGCTCAAGTCCTATGGATTAAGCAACAGTTTGAAGATTATGGTGTTCAAACAAAGACAATTGAAGTCAAATGCGACAACAAGAGTGCAATTGACCTCTCAAAGAACCCAATCCAGCACAGCAGGATGAAGCATGTCAGCATAAGGCATCACTTCATCAGAGATCATGTACTCAAGAAAGAAATTAAGCTGACTTATGTGCCAACAGATGAGCAGCTTGCTGATATCTTTACAAAGCCTCTAGCACGAGAGCAATTTAGCATACTGAGAGAAGCCATTGGTATGTTTAATCCACTGTCTTAAATTCCTAAGTAAAAATGCGATATGATGCATGCTGAATGAATGTTAACATGCTGAGTATTTTAAAGAGTATCTGTCAAAATCACATGCCCAGAAATAAATGCACACTGAGTGAGTTATCTCATGCCGAGTAACTAAACCTCTACACCTATCCGTTGAACAAAACTGACTACTCAGAATACGAAACGTTTATACCAACAAACGCTGAGTAAAGGTAATCATTTGCATTTAATGCAAGCACACGCGTAATGACACCTGTACTGTGCATGCGCCGAATACGTCTTAAAAGTGTCATAAATGTCAGGGTTTTCTGTCGATTGGACAACCTAAGGGCAAAACAGACCTAAATTCAAACGCAAATCCAAGTTACAAATCTATAAATAGTGGATATTAACCCACTACCTTCTCTTCATGCGCACTGAACTTTAGAAAGCTTCAGAATTTTCCTTAAGCACTTAAGAGCTTCAGAACTTCAAAAAAATGTCCTTAAACAAAAGTACCTTCTCTCCAACCCTCAAATCCACTGATCAGGCTGGTCCTTCAACCAGCATGGTAAGAAGGATGATCAAAGTACACTCTTGGGCCAAGAGTCAAGAATTACTAAGGAGCCGATACTTTCCTTCTGGCTTCGTCTCTTCTGAGAAACCATTCTGTGAATGGATAGAAAAGAACAAATGGAAAGGTCTCTTCTCTCTTTCCGGACAAACCTATCCCACGATAGTGAGAGAATTCTACTCCAACCTGCACGTTGATGCAGATGACTCTGACTACTTAGAGACCACAGTTAAAGGTCAAAAGATAGTGATAACTCCTGAATATCTAGCAACACTGCTAGATATACCAAATACAGGGATCCAGTTCAGGACAACAAAGGAGCCAATACCAAAAGCCATCGCAGAAAAGATGAAGGGGTTCTGTAAACCCATAGACTACAAAGGAGAAGTACCCAGCACCTGCATGGGCAAAAATCAGAAGATGGTCCACTTCATGCTGACCAACTTCATCTTTCCTAAACTCAACTCACCCTCATCCGCCTCCAACTTTGAACAATGATTCATCTGGCACATGCTGACCAGCACTCCATTCAATCTTCCTGTCTTTTTGGTCGGAGCTTTTCAACGAAGTGGAAGGAAGCTCCGTTTGGGTTCTCTCATCACCAAGATAATACAGGACAAGAATATAGAGACTGTAGGTGAAATAAGTTCATCGGGAAGTGTTATCACTGCTGGTCTGCTGAATGGACTATCACATAGTCAACCCCTGAAAGGATATGACGGAAATGGAAGCACTGAGAAGGAGGATATTATGGCTGAGACTGAGCAACCCATTGGAGAAATGGAAAATCTAACAGATCTGGATGATGCTATAGCTCATGTTATGGCTGAAACTGCTCAAACTAATGAGGGTACAGAACCAACAGATGAACCTCAAACTGAGAAGAAGAAGAAAAAGGGAACCTGCTCGAAGGATATTCGTACTGTCCCACGAAAGGTAAGGCTAATGGAAAGAAACAAGAAGAAAGCTGATCAGGGCCTAGCTGAGTCAGCTCAGAAGAAAATGAGAACAGAAGAAGAAACTGTCGCTGAGCCCAACATTACTCAAGGGAGGTCTTCACAAAAACAAGCCTCTGTTCCTCAAAGTGAGAAACAAGCCAAAACCCCTGCTAGTCCAAAAGAAGCTCAACTCCCACCTCACAGCAACTCAGCACCTGAAGACAACACACCCCGTAGTCCTGTTGCTACTCAAGGCACTCAGTGCGAGCCCACTCCTGCCAAATTTGCACACCTAGGTGCTACTGAATCAGGACGGCGTGTCATTGCCTCAGCTAACGATCTGCTTCAAGAACAAGCTCATCCTCCACCAAACCATGACCAGTCCTCTCATCCACCTGTAACTCACCAAATTCTGCGTGAAATCCATGACTTGATCAACCACTTCTCTTCGGTTCAGACGCAGCAACCAACACAAGCTCAGATGTCCAAGATGACCGCACTCATGTTGACTATGGTCAATCACATGAATTCGTTGGAGGGTCAAATTCGTCTGCTGCAAGAACAAGCCAAGTCTCCTGCCCCCACCGTCAATTTGCCTACTGCTGATGCTGGCAAAACGGGGGAGAAAAGTGGCAACTAAGGAGAAGGAACTCTAAGTTAGAAACTAGAGAGTTAGAAGTTAACTCTAAGTTAGAAACTAGAGAGTTAGAAGTTAGGAAGAATAATTTTTTATGCCTTGTCCTTATCTTTTTTTTTTGTTTTGTTTTAAAAATTCAATATGCCTAACTTCTGTTACTTTTGGAATACTTGCATTACTATTTAACTATTAGTTATCCATCCTTCAAATGCTAAGTATTATATGGAATGCATGCTGCGTTTAAAAAATTAATGTTTGGACTTGTCCAATATAAACCATTGAACAAATAAATTACTCAGCGCTACGCTCTGTCATTACTTCCGCTGAATGTTGAGTAAAATAGAATATGTCCCATAAGTTGACCTATACCTGAAAACTGACCTTAGACTTATTCAATTAAACCTTAGAATGTTTAGAATAAAACTAAGTCAGTAGCTCAGCCCTTACGGGGGAGTTCACTTAATTAAAAAGGTCAACTATCATGGGGGAGCTCAAAGCTGAGTTCCTTGCTGATTAGTTTTGCCAACATCAAAATGGGGGAGTTTGTTGAAACACCTTTCCACAGGATTTTGATTTGACAAAATTAATTAAGTGAAATTAAATATTCTATAACACATTAAGTTTAAATGCTTTGATTTATTGTTACTAATGTGTTTGTTCAATGTTGAGTTTATAATTGTTATAAGACATAAAGATCATAAGGCTCAAGCCCTATAAGGAAGTCAAGGCCCAAGTCAAACAAGCCCAAGATCACTCAGCCCGCGTATCTCCAAAACGTTGCCGTTGAAGTAATGAAACGCATGCTGAGCAAAGAAGGATCGAGAAGATCCACGTAGACAACTTCGGTATGAAGCTGCTGAGCTGTCTCGACAAAACGTACAAGACAGCCGCTGACCACAAGACAGCTTCCAGACAAAGTATTTCCTCTTCGAGTAAAGATCAGAAGACACAGCAAGCTGTCTGGTTGACGTTACCCAAAATGGAGGAACATACTGTCACACTGACCGAAGAACAGAAGATGCTGGAATCTGATTGGCTAAGAGAACTGCTGAACAGACTGAGTGAAAGCGACATGAAGCCGTTTCCCTCCAACGGTTATTTCGAAATTCGAAATAACCAGAAGCTCTCACAGCTCTTTATAAATAGAGCATTCAGAATCCACATTCAAACAGAGAACTTTGAGCAAAAGCCGTTACGCTGATCAAACGTGTACAAAAGTTCTCCATCAAAAGCAAAGCAAATTCTTACACTACAAGCTTATTCATTTGTGTAAAAGTCTAGAGTGATTGATCCTCAATCATCTAAGGTGTTCTAGAAATTTTTGTTTAGGACAAATCTTAATCATTTCTAGGAATAGAAAGGAGAGGTTGAGTACTCGGTTTTAAGTACTCAGTGGAGAGATTAGGATTGAGTAGAAGTATAGAGGAAGGTACTCTTGTCATACTCAATTGCTGATATTGTAAAAGGTTTGAGGCTCTACCTTTAAAGAGCTCAGTAGAGGATTTGAAATCTCGGAAGTGTTCCGGGGACAGGACGTAGGCTTAGAAGAAGCCGAGCCTGGATAAATCTGCTGAGTGAAGTATTTCTAAACCTTAACTCCTTATTTATATTGCTTGCTTAAAACAAACTAAAACTGACCAAGTAAAAGAGGTCAAGCTGAGTTGTGCGCTGCCAACGAATTAAGTCAGGAATAAACTCTAAGTGCTATTTCCTGACCTAAGCAACGAAACTGACCTAGTCACCAGTTGACTAAGCCAGTGTCTTGTCGATTGATCAGCGCCGCTGTCATATAATCTTTTCTTAAGAAAAAGAAATTTGCCCTAATTATTTAAAAAGGGAAAAATAGTTCCTAACCCCCCCTTGGAACTATATTTGCAACCTTACAAGGGACCAACATAGCAGGCCGCTACTAATTGCAGGAGTAGATACGAAGTATGAAGTGCAGGAGAGGAGCCTGCGGGGTGCGGAGGATGGGCAAGTTAGGAATCAGCAGCTCGAACCACAAGCACTAGTACCGGCAACCTGCAGAGTCGAAACAACTGTATTTACGGATGACAATCAACACCCGCAAGGAGCAAAATGGTGCTGCCCACGAAGGAGTTACTTGAAATGCAATGTGGACGGTGCTATTTTTCGAGAGTCGGACACATGAGGCACCGAAGCCATAATACGAGATGAAACAGGTTTCTTGTTGTGCTTCACTAGTAAAGCATGGGAAGGTCTGTTCACGCCATCAATGATAGAAGCTTTAGCGTTGAGAGAGGGTCTCCTTTGGGCTGTCACAAATCAAAGAGCTTATGTCGAGTTCGAATCAGACGCTTTAAATGTGGTTAATGCAGTATCTAAACGACAAACAGATCTATCGGATTTCAGTTCTATTATTCAGGATTGCAAATTATTATTGTTAAACAATCGGGATTTCTCGGTGTCTTATGTTCCAAGATTAGCGAATGGGGCTGCTCAGTTAGTTGCTAGGCACTCCCGTTCCAATGTTAATTTGTCTTGTGTTTTTGTAGCGCCTTTGTGGCTAACTTTGGTTCTTGAACAGGACAAATTGTCCGGTTCGATTTATTGAAAGGTCTATTTTTTATTCAAAAAAAAGAGTGGCAATATGGGATTGTGAATAGCCAATGTAACAATGTGGGATTGTTACATTCGAGCGTAACAAAGTGAGATTGTTGCCCTTACATATGAGTATGTGGCTGCTTGTAATGAGTGTAACAACTTTTGATTAGCTACAAAAAATTAATGTGTGTAGTTGACATTAATAGGTACATGTGATTGTCATTGATAATATTTCTGGAGTGTTTGTACATTCCAGTTGTTGTTTAGTGGCTCACTTAAGAGAGAGAGAGAGAGGCTATCTTGTAGGCCCTGTTGCATAGGTCGGTATATATTTGGTACGGACCTTCCCAGTTCTAGCTAAGCTTGACCTTGGCCAGTGGTGATTGCAAGGTGGCGACGTCTCGTAGGACTAAGTCCCCCATGGAAAAGTTATGCGGACATAGTTTCTTATTGTGGTATTGTGTTACTGCCTGTTTGTGGGTGGTAATGGTTAAGAGTGGGTTGAGATGTTGTTCCTCTAACCTATCGCCAGCGTTTGTCAGTGCCTCGTTGTTCAAGACACTATCGTAGTTGAGGACCCGTGGGGATTGCAGTGTGATTTCTGCGGGTGCCATTGCCTCTGCCTCGTATGTGAGAAAAAAAAGGGGTTTTCAGTTGCTAAAATGTGGGGTTGTGCGATAAGACCGCGAGGTGGTGTGCCTTGATCCCTCGGAGTATTGTTCGATTAGTGACTTTGTTTAGGTCGTTGCTCTGTGGATGTGCGATGAAAGTGAAATGATTCTAGATTCTCCACTTAGAGCATAAATCTTGATATTGTGCTCAATCGAATTACTTTTCGTTGTCAGTGATGAAAGAATGTGGGATTCTGAACCAGTGAATAATTGCTTTGCGGATGAAGGCACTGACATTCTCCGATGTGATCCTGGTGATGGCTTCTGCCTCCGTCCATTTGGTGAAGTGGTCAATGGTCATCACGACGAGTCACTTTTATGCCATTCCCATGGGGAAAGGGGCCTGGATCAATTCCCCACACAGCGAACAGCCAATGTGTGATGATACTTTTGAAGGGTGCGCCTAACGAGTGGAAGGTAAGTGTGCATTTGGCATGCCTGACAACTTCGTACTATTTTATTAGCATTCGCATCCATGGTCTACCAAAATAGTCCTTGTAAGCGTGCCTTCTTAACGATGGAACGAGCTCCTTGGTAGGATCCGCAAACGCCCTGATGGATTTCTTTTAGGCAATGGTCGTCCTCCTCCTTAGAGATACACTTAAGAAGGAAGGGTGGAGGCCTTTCGATAGAGGGTGTCGTCTATAGATACCCATTTTTGTCCGGACCAATTTTAAGTTTTTAATAAATTTTAATCGAAACGTGAATAATTCATAAATTATTCAAAATATATGGTATTATCTCAAAAATAATTTATTAGGGGAAATTTATGTTTTTAAAGCTAATTTGTCATATTTTGATATAAATAGGTAAAAATACCGAATTATATCAAAACGTGACTTAATCGAATTAATATATAATTTTAATCTATTATGAATTTTATTCGAGATATATTTCTCGTATTTTGAATAAAATTGAATTTGCTTGAATTCGAATTATAATTTATTAATTAAAGTTCAAAAATCAACCAATCGGATTAATAACTCAATTTTTATTAATTTGCCGTGAATTATATTTAGAGACACTTATAACCTAAATTACGAATTATAATGTAATATCACATATTAAAATTAAGGTATGTTCGGGTATAAATCCATCAAATCCCGACCGAATCCACCGACTCAGACTTAATAAAGGTTTGTTTGGCCAGGCAACTTAATTCCAGGAACTAGGGGTGCAAGCGAGCCTTGGTAGTTCGCAAACTATTCGAGCTCGGCTCGGTGAAAGCTCGATCAAAGCTCGGCTCGATATGGCTCGACTCGAGTTCGGGATCGGCTCGAGCACTAATGAGCTGAGTCCGAGCTTCCTTAGGTTCGGCTCGAAAGCTCGCGAGCAGGCTCGAGTATTTTTAATTACTATATATATTTCATTAGTTATTATTATTTTTCATCACAATTCACAAATCAAATAAGATTTAACTCATACAAAAAATGACACAAAAAAAGTTTAGACATTTGAGTCTTTAGTGAGATAATTAGGTTTTGATAAGGAATAAAATACATTACAAAGTCTAATATATATGTCATTGTTTGAAATTTTTCTCCGAGCTTGTATTTTCCGATCACAAGTACCATATATTGTTTTGGAATCTCGACAATAACATGCTTGTTTTTCTTTATAAATATTTTAAACTCATATGGAGTGTGTTATAAGGCTTTTCTTTTTTTTATGCTACTTATTCTATGCATGTATGATGGATTTGGTTAAAGCTCGTTAGAAGCTCGATAAAAGCTCGGCTCGGTCAAAGCTCGGTCAGATTCGGTCAAAGCTCGGCTCGGTCAAAGCTCGTCAAAGCTCGATTCGAGAGGGCTCGGCTCGAGATATTAACGAGCCAATACCGAGCCTACCTAGGGTTCGGCTCGGTTCGGCTCGGTTGCACCCCTACCAGGAACCAAGTAAACATTTCTAGTGAATTAAACAGAGGAGAAGCATCAACAGAGCAAAATCAAGGGAAAATTACACAGAAATTCATATTTTAAAAACTATTTACAATTATGAAAATTGCTTTTATGTATTTTATCATTATATGATTTTAAATTTTAAAATATCAGAAGGGTAAGTTACACAATAAACATGTTTTAGTGAATTATTTACAAATAACAAGGAGTCTGAAACAAAATTATGTAAATGTCAAAAACTTGAAATTATAACTGAAAATAACATAAATGTAATATATGTTCGTTTTCTGTAAAATTGTTTTTCTTTAATTATTTTCTTGCTAATAACGGCACTCTCTGTGAATTATTCCTTATTTTGCAGAAATCCATTGTCCGCAATCTCGAAAACTACATTTTGCATTAAAATCGAACCAGAAACTCTGTTTTTATTCTTGAAAAATCAGACTCTAAACCAGTAGCGAACTGCATATCTAATTTACAGTTTCAACTCTGGTCCAAAATATAAAAGATCGGTTCTTCTGGAATCGTATGATAGCAAAAGAAATCATTTAGGGTGTTGGCAATTGCAGGAAGCAGAAAATCTCATTTTTAGCATATTTTTCTCTATAAATTTCATAAGAAGATGATGTCTTCTGGCTATTCTTCCAATTCATACATTTTGAATTTTTTATTTTTTTTATTGATCAAAGTTTCAGTATATATTAATTGTGTATTTGAAATGAAAAGTATAAAACATCTATTAAATCTTCTAAACCCAATTTATTGATAAAAATCAAAGTCTGCTTGATTGAATATTGTCTTTGCTTTTGATTTGTAGTCAAAACAAGTGACTCCTTCCTTCTTACTCTCCCAATTTTAACAACCAAAAGCAACAATTTAAATGTTTCTTGCTTAAAATTGTTGCATGTAAATGGTAAATTTCCACATTCTTCAATTTTAATTAAATGCTATGATTATGCTTAACAAGTTGTAAGATACATCAAAGTGCATTTAAGCTGCTGTTCATTTCATCACTAGAATCATTTTGGATTTGAATTAACAATCTGTCTCTTGGCCAATCAAGATCACACGCTGCACCTTTGGATTCTGCATACACCTAAAATGCAAATTTTCTAAATCAGATCACAAAAAGACAATTTATTCACAGTTTGAAAAAAATACTATATTAGAGTTTGAGAAGATCAACACCATGAACAGCAGGGAGCTATTTTTCTGGGAATAGAGAAAGGGAAGAACTCGAAGAAGAGAGAGTAAGAGATGATGACGGCAGAGCAAAAGTCTCAAAGTACAAATGAATAAATGAACCCAAGCCACTTAGGCTTCTTATTTGACCGAAAGACACTCTTGGACTACCAAGGGTATTTCGGTTATTTCACGTAATCAAGGATATTTCTATCCAAACACAGCTTTAGTATATTCTGGAAGCTTGAGAGTATATCACATGGTGCACCACACTTCAGCCAATTAAACCCATCTTCAATCACCACCATTCATCATAAAACCCTAGAATCAAGGCACCAGATTTCTCCAAGTGTCTTTGTCCTTTGTCCTTTATTTTCCTTAATGTAATTTTGTAGAGTAAACCTAAGAACAATATAAATATGTAAGTTCTAAGGTTCTTTAATTTTTAATGAGAATCAAATAGTAAAAGTGCCTCAGAGTTCGGTTAAAAAAACTGAAGCATAACTTGTGCTAAAGTTTAAGGATCTTCAATGTCATAAGCTTTACCATTGATCTCATACTACAATTACATGTACTTAATCCAAAAGCAACCAAGGCACGGGAATAGTGCAGTACTGAATTTAGAATGCATAACCAATAATATAGGGGAATGGTAATTGACTCTGAAACAGAAACAAGTCAGGTAAGAGTTCGTGAATCCCCTATGATATGATGATTTAACATTCTAATTTCTAGTTGAAATGAGCAATAAATCAATACAACTTCCCTATGCTTCTAGGTTCATTTTTAAGCTTTTGATGGAAATAAGCATAGATTTGAAAGCCATTGCCATCAGTGAAAACTGTATAGACTTCAATGAGAATAAGCCATGTGAACTAGTTCTGAGAAAGGAAGAAATCTGAATTTTCTTAGTTTACTTTCCTATTTTAATAAATTAAAACTGAAAATAGCATAAATAAAATAACAGGAGGAGAGGAAGTTCTTGTATTCAAGAAAAAACCTATAGTACCACCAATAAGAAATGTGGTAGTAACGGATTCTTTGGTGTCTAAGCATTTGTCATGTAATCCACTCACTTTCCAATAAGCCACAGCCAAGACAACTGTTAAAAAAAAAAAAACTTACCAAATAGGCAGTGGTTGGAGGGAGATTAGCCAAGTTGCTCAAGTCATCAATGTCATTGAGGAGTTAGAATTTGATTACAGCCTATTCAATATAATATTAAATGTTTAAAATGTAAAGCCAGAACTATACATATAAATATCTTAAAATATAAACATTAATAATAAAATTAAAAGCATTACCTCCCTAGTTTCAGGTTCATAACATACTATAGAATTAGAGCTCCTGGAGGAAGTTTATTCGACAGCTAGGAAGGAGGTGGCAGTGAACCTATAGACATCATTCCATTTGAGGAGGCTGGCTGTGAACCTATAGACATCATTCCATTTGAACCTATACAAAATTAAATTACATAAATTCTAAAACTGATTTCCAGTGTGATTTCCAGTGTAATTTCCTCTAAAATAAAATTACCAAAACCAGACCATAAACTCTTATAACTTTCAGTATAAATAGGGGGAGCCAAAACACAATAAGATCAGATCAGAAAAAAATTTGTAAGGTGGAGCAAAACATTATAAGAGGGAGCAAAACACTGTGAGATCGGATCAAAAAGAAAGGTTAATACATTCTAGTTTATTCATCATTTCTATCATTCTAGTTTATTGTTTCTCCATATTTCTATCACTTTCATCGCATAGTAACACAAACCAAAGTGAAATCGAGGTAGTCGGAGAAAGAGAGAGAGAGAGCAAACCGTAGTCTTATCTTACATGTAGGAATAGAGGCCAGTTAGAACCATCAGACAGCCAAGGACCACATCGGAGTAAATCGGCCATTGCCGGAAGCCCGAATCGTCCGAAAGAAAACATAACCCCCATGATTTGGAGGTTCAGAGAGTGAGGAAGGAAGAAATCGAAAATGGAAGAGGGAAAAGAGAGTTTAGGGATTTGTTAGGAATATATGGGGATGAGTTTTATATGTAATTAGGTTGGGCTGGGCCTATGGTTTGGATCTTGGATATTTACACAAAAATGCACATTTGAAATATCAAATACTAATTTAAACAATTTCAAATTAATAAATATTTTATTTTAAGTATTATGTTTTATGAATTAAGGGTCTAAAATATATTTGTAGGATTAATGATTTATGAATTAAGGTCTAAAATTTATAAATTATAACATAAAATCATATTTTATTTATAGAAATTATAACATTTTGAAAATTAGATTTTATAATATGATTTAATTGTAATTTTAAATTAGATATGATTTTCATATAAAAGGCATGAGATGAATATTAGGGACCAATTAGAGACTTAATTGACTCAGTTGAATCTAGAAAAAATTACATATAAATTCACTTTTGAAAAACTATCTACAATTATGTCAACTAATGTTTTTGAATTAGGTCAAACTAGTAAAATCAGTACTTCTAATATATTTTAAAGATTGAAATTTATAAAGTAGGAGTCTGGAATATATTTTCTAGCGTTTATGATTTATGAATTTGGGTCTAGAATTTTTATATTAGGGTGTAAAATCATAACATATAGAAAATAATGACATATTAAAAATTAAGTTTGGTGATATGACTTAGTTATAATTTTATATTTTTTTATATTCATGTATTTAACCCTTGAATCTAAATCCATTTTAATTGTAGGGAAATTTACATATAAATTCACTTTTGAAAAACTATTTACAAACTATGTCAAATCATGATTTTGAATTATGTTAAACTAGTAAAATCAGTACTTTTAATATATTTTAAAGATTGGAATTTATAAAGTAGGAGTCTAGAATATATTTTCTAGTGCTTATGATTTATGAATTGGGATCTAGAATTTTTAAATTAGGGTGTAAAATCATAACATATAGAAAATAATGACATATTAAAAATTAAATTTGGTGATATGCCTTAGTTATAATTTTGGTGAAAACACAAAGTAAGGCTTACTTTGTTAAAAACAAAGTAAGCATAGTCTTTACCTATAATTTTGTATTTTTTTTTAAATTCATGTATTTGACCCTTGAATCTAAATCCGTTTTAATTGTAGGAAAATTTACATATAAATTCACTTTTGAAAAACTATTTACAACTATATCAAATCATGATTTTGAATTATGTCAAACTAGTAAAATCATTACTTTTAATATATTTTAAAGATTGAAATTTATAAAATAGAAGTCTAGAATATATTTTATAGTGTTTATGATTTATGAATTGGGGTCTATGGTTTGGATCTTGGGAAATTTACACAAAAATGCACATTTGAAAAATTATTTCTAACTATATCAAATACTAATTTAAATAATGTCAAACTAAATAAATAATTGCTTTTTCTATATTTTTAAAGTATTATGTTTTATGAATTAAGGGTCTAAAATATATTTTTAGGATTAATGATTTATGAATTGAGCTCTAAAATTTATAAATTATAACATAAAATCATATTTTATTGATATATAGAAAATTATAACATTTTGAGAATTATGTTTTGTAATATGATTTAATTGTAATTTTATAATTAGATATGATTTTCATATAAAAAAGCCCGAGGATCTTATAGGTACGGGATGAATATTAGGGGCCCAAATTGAGACTTAATTGACTGAGTTGAATCTAAGAAAATTTACATATAAATTCACTTTTAAAAAACTATCTACAATTATGTTAACTAATGATTTTGAATTATGTCAAACTAGTAAAATCAGTACTTTTAATATATTTTAAAGATTGGAATTTATAAAGTAGGAGTGTAGAATATATTTTCTAGCGTTTATGATTTATGAATTGGGGTCTGGAATTTTTAAATTAGGATGTAAAATAATAGGTATGGAAGAAGGAAGAAGAGAGTTTGGGGATTTGTTAGGAATAGATGGGGATGGGTTTTAGATGTAATTAGGTTGGGTTGGGCCTATGGTTTGGATCTTATAGGTATGGGATGAATGTTAGGGGCCCAAATAGAGACTTATTTGATTCAATTGAATCTAAAGAGTTTGTTATGTGAATATGATAATTAGTTACAAAATTACAACTAAATCATATTAGTAAACTTAATTCTGAATATGTCATTATTTTCTATATATAACAAATAAAATATACTTTTACACCATAATTTAAAAATTCTAAATTCCAATTTATAAATCCCTAAACTCTAGACAATACATCTTAGACCCATAATTTCTAAACTCACATTCTTAAAATAGATTAAAAGTGTTGATTTTATTAGTTTAATATAAATCAAAATTAGAACTTCACATAATTGTAGATAGTTTTTCAAATGTGAATTTATATGTAAATTTCTCTTTAAAAAAAAGCTATTGAATAGGCCCAGAAGCCTAAAACATATACTTATGTTCAATTTTAGTCAACAAAGACCATTTTTTTTTATCACATATTAAGGATCTACATCACTGAAATGAAATAATAGCTTAACAAATTCGGGTTTTCAAAATATTATCACTATTACCTAATATATATATATATATGAAAGGACGGATCGGGCTGGGCTAGTTCGGGTTTTCAAAACAAATTCCAAACCCAATACATTTTATGTACATGCTTGTACGAGTTCGAGTCGGACCGGGACATATCCGAACCCAAACCAAAAATTAGATTTCCTTTTTCCTTTCCACTTTCTTTTTACTCAATTGGTACATTGTTGGTTCTGTTTGATAGTACACTGTCTCCATAATCACTCACATAATGATCCTCTGTTATGTTTCTTACTAAATCGTCGAATAGGTGAAATGGAAACGCCCTTGATTTCTTTGGTTCTCTATAGCCCATGATTTCTATGGTTCTCTGTAGTACTTTTCCAGCACTGCCTTCGTTGCACATATATATTACATCCACAATAAAAAAAAAACTTATGGATATATGAACCTATTGAAAAAGACTTCAAACTTTCCTCTTGTATTACATGCTAACAAAAGCGATCTAAACCACAAGGTTTATTTTTGTACTTTTTCTTAAATTTTTCATTGATATATTTTTTTGATTATTATTTTTAATCTATTGAAACCAGAAACAACATATTGATTTTAATTTGGTTAAGTAGTTTAAATTTATTTAGATTTAAAATTTTTATTAGCAATAGAACCAAACTCACAACCTATAAGACTCATGTCACAATTCAAGACCAATTACATCAAATCAAATCAAAGTATATCACATAGAAATTTCACCCCAAATTTCATCTAATGATAAAGTAAAAATGAAATAAACTGATGTTGCAGCTGAAACATGTAATCTCGGCCTTTGAAAGACTTAACAGAAGCCTCCTTACTCGGCCATCAGGGGTGGAGTTAGCCCAGAGCCGGGGTGGAGGTACCAAATAAATGACTACCTGAATCGGGATTTTGAGCATAAAGATTGGGGGGTAGTTTAAAGTGGTTAAGTTGGTTTAAGAGTCTTGTTTTAAGGTGAGAGGTATTGGTTCAAACCACACCAAGTTCATTTTTATTTGAACTTTATTTGGAGGTTTAGAGAGTGAGGAAGAAAGAAATCGAAAATGGAAGAGGGAAGAAGAGAGTTTAGGGATTTGTTAGGAATATATGGGGATGGGTTGGGGCTATGGTTTGGATCTTGGGTTTTCAAAATATTATCACTATTACCTAATATATATATATGGTTCTCTGTAGTACTTTTCCAGCACTGCCTTCGTTGCACATATATATTACATCCACGATAAAAAAAAAACTTATGGATATATGAACCTATTGAAAAGACTTCAAACTTTCCTCTTGTATTACATGCTAACAAAAGCAATCTAAACCACAAGGTTTATTTTTGTACTTTTTCTTAAATTTTTCATTGATATATTTTTTTGATTATTATTTTTAATCTATTGAAACCTAAACAACATATTTATTTTAATTTGGTTAAGTAGTTTAAATTTATTTAGATTTAAAATTTTATTAGCAATAGAACCAAACTCACAACCTATAAGACTCATGTCACAATTCAAGACCAATTACATCAAATCAAATCAAAGTATATCACATAGAAATTTCACCCCAAATTTCATCTAATGATAAAGTAAAAATGAAATAAATTGATGTTGCAGCTGAAACATGTAATCTCAGCCTTTGAAAGACTTAACAGAAGCCTCCTTACTCGGCCATCAGGGGTGGAGTTAGCCCAGAGCCGGGGTGGAGGTACCAAATAAATGACTACTTGAATCGGGATTTTGAGCATACAGATTGGGGGGTAGTTTAAAGTGGTTAAGTTGGTTTAAGAGTCTTATTTTAAGGTGAGAGGTATTGGTTCAAACCACACCAAGTTCATTTTTATTTGAACTTTATTTGGAGGTTTAGAGAGTGAGGAAGAAAGAAATCGAAAATGGAAGAGGGAAGAAGAGAGTTTAGGGATTTGTTAGGAATATATGGGGATGGGTTGGGGCTATGGTTTGGATCTTGGGTTTTCAAAATATTATCACTATTACCTAATATATATATATATATGGTTCTCTGTAGTACTTTTCCAGCACTGCCTTCGCTGCACATATATATTACATCCACAATAAAAAAAAACTTATGGATATATGAACCTATTGAGAAAGACTCCAAACTTTCCTCTTGTATTACATGCTAACAAAAGCGATCTAAACCACAAGGTTTATTTTTATACTTTTTCTTAAATTTTTCATTGATATATTTTTTCGATTATTATTTTTAATCTATTGAAACCTAAACAACATATTGATTTTAATTTGGTTAAGTAGTTTAAATTTATTTAGATTTAAAATTTTATTAGCAATAGAACCAAACTCACAACCTATAAGACTCATGTCACAATTCAAGACCAATTACATCAAATCAAATCAAAGTATATCACATAGAAATTTCACCCCAAATTTCATCTAATGATAAAGTAAAAATGAAATAAACTGATGTTGCAGCTGAAACATGTAATCTCGGCCTTAGAAAGACTTAACAGAAGCCTCCTTACTCGGCCATCAGGGGCGGAGTTAGCCCAGAGCCCGGGGGGGAGGGGGGGAGGGGGGTAGTTTAAAGTGGTTAAGTTGGTTTAAGAGTCTTGTTTTAAGGTGAGAGGTATTGGTTCAAACCACACTAAGCTCATTTTTATTTGAACTTTATTTTTTTAACTGGACTCTTTATTGTTTTATTTGAACTTATTTTTATGATATCTATTTTTTTAAGAATTTATTATCTATAAAAAATCAACTTCTTATTTTTGAGACTCAATTAACTTAATTTCTAAAATGAAAAATATAAGCAGTTTATAGTTAAAAATAAAAAAAAAACTGTGAAAATATTATATTTTTTACCAACATACCAAAACGATAAAGTTTCAGTGTGCTGGAAGTTTAAAATTTTTTGCCCAGCCCTGACGGGCTGAACTTCGAAAAATTATTCCCAATTGTCAGACTAAAATTAGCCCTCCCAACTGTCAATTTCTGGCTCCGCCACTGTCGGCCATCCACCAAGAAGAATTAGTTAAAGGCATTTGACATCTATGAATCACCTACGGACCTGTTTCGAAATGGGACAGGAAAAGAAAAAATGTGTTCTATAAAGTAGAATCTCTCAAGACTATATTGGGCACAGATAGCAATATCGCTTCTACAAAGTTTAGTATTATATGCATGCATCTATTAGAGTTAGAAAATGTATGCATTTGTATAATTTTAGTCTTATATCAGTTAGGGCTCATTTTATCTGTTTTTGCTTAAATATTTCTTCAATTGCAGAAAAATTTGAAGAATGTCGAAACAATTCACGGTTGAACAAATTAAAGAGTTCACAAATGGTTTTAAAGACAACTTTGCAAGTGGGGGTTCTAGAAGGCTATACAGAGGAGTCATTGAAAACAAACTAGTGGCCGTTAAAGAATTCATGAATGCATCAAAAGAATGCTATGAGGTTTGGCTATTATTAACTAATAATGGATTATATAATTGTACTATTAAATGTTAAGTAACTTAATTTTCTTGCTGTTAGAGTGAAAAACAACATTTGGAAACTCTTGCGCATCCGCTTGTTGTGAATATCATTGGACATGCAAGCAATGAAAAGCATTGCTACATAGTCATGGAATACCTTCCAAAAAACTTAAATGGCGCATACGAAGGTAAGTCAAATTCACCAGTGGTTTAATTTGAAATGTAACACAAATTGTTTAATAACATAAATTTATTTTACAGGATTACAATGGACGAAGACTATTGATGTGTTAAAGCATATAGCTAAAGCAATTCAACACATTCATAAGAATGGGTTAATATACTATGATTTGAAGCCGGAAAATGTATTGCTTGATAATGAAGATAAAGCAAAGTTATGTGATCTTGGTTCGGTAGGGATTGCTAAAAAGATCGGAGCAGTCACACCGGGTTATTACCCGGATGAAATCAATAGTAAGGTCTATAAATTATTTGTAGTAAATACAATAATAAATAGATATGTAACTTCATGTGTTATTTTTCTATTTTGAAGGTATAAAAGATGTGACTCAAAAAGTTGATATTTATAGTTTTGGGATCATGTGTCTGCAAATTATAATGAAGGCGGATCAGAGGGAGATAGGTGACACGCTGGATCGTAAAGCTCTGCCTCATAAGCATAAGAAGAAGGGGGGGGGGGGAAGAGACAAAAACGAGAAGGAGGAGAAAACTAACATATATGTTAGAGCAAAGCTGATGCAGTTACAAAAGCGACATGTGGTGCATAAGACCCTTATGGGAGAGGATGGAGGAGGATGCACTGAGGAAGAAGCCAAGAAGATAACGGATTTGGCACTGCGTTGTGCGAGTGAACTTCCAAAAAACAGGCCAACAATAGACATAGTCATAACGAAACTGGAGAATCTCAAAGAAGAAAAACAAATAAAGGAAGAAGAAGAAGAAGGTGCATTATCTAAAACGGAGATAGGAGAATCAAGCAAAAGCAAAGGAAAGAAGAAAAACAAAAACAACAACAAAAAGAGGAAATGAAATGTGGATAGAGACTAAAGTAAGAACATGAGCATGAGCATGGATGATCTCTTTTTTGTTTTTGATGCTTCAAGTCTTTATTTAGTTACAGCAGTCTGTTCATGAAACTCATTAGTTCATTTGGTGACAGTGAAAAAAGAACCATCAATTTAAATGGGTTGTTTTAACAGGAACTGAGTTTTATATGGATTTCTTTTTCCAGAAAATCGATTATAAAGAAGAAATTTATGAAATACAAAACCCATTGAGGAAATGAAGAGAACTGATAAGAAGAGAACAGAAAAAAATAACAGGGAGAAGAATTCAGCTGATAAGAAATTGGTTATTTCAATTGACTAAATTATACCTTGTGTGAATATTATATTCAGTTAGGTTTAGTGAGTGAGAATCTGATCTTGTGAATGATGATCTCTTTTTTATTTTTGATGTTGTTCATTATAAGGCCATTTAAATTTGTGTTGATCTATAACCTGCAGAAAATAGAAAATTAGATATGAGATGATACAGATCTAAGCAATTTGGAGGACAAAACATAGTTAGATTTTTGTTTTGTTACCAAACCTGGTAATCTCTATCTTCAAGACCATCAGGAGATGAAAATTAAATTGTAGACTGTTCGAATATCGTGTCTGCGGTCAGTGGCAAATACAGGATTACTCAATTGGGGACCGATTTTACATGTGCTTTTGGAAAAAAAATTATTGCTAAATTGAACTTGCTTAATTTTTTTTTGTATATATGCGTATTATAATTTGAATGGTCAAGAAGCAATTTTAAGTATTAACTAGTCTTGCACCCGTACGATGCACGGTGTATAATATTTTTAAATATGTTAAATATAGATATATTAATATATAGTTCACAATCTAACTAATTTTATTATAATAATTCATTCTAAATTATTAAAAATCTCTTTGAATACTATAGTTTGAGTACGATTACATGTCTTTCTTCATCATCGCAAATAAAAATCTTCAAGCTACTTTTACTTTTGACTTTAGATACTACAACATACAGTTGACCATGTCTGAAAATTGAACAAGTGAACAGGGTAGATATAAACCAACATGTAAAAGTGATTGCCTTGATTTTTGTTTATTGTCATTGCAAAACAAACAGTCAAAAAGTTGTTGTCCTCTTTAAAATTAGTTTAAAAAATGTTCCAGGGTTTATGGGAAAAAAAAATTAGTACCCTTTTTAAAATTAACCTCAAACTCCAATAACTATTATTACAATTTTCTTTATTAATAATATAATCTATAAATTAAAAATTCTCTTTAGATATAAATATGATATCATATACCTTTGATTAGTATCAATTTTTGATAGTTTTTTTTTTACAACCAATGAAGCATATATTAAGAATCAAGAAGAAGCGTAGTACAAATAAAATCAGGGGTACAGAAAACCACTCACCCCGATGTAAAGGTAAAATACTACTTCTAGCTAACAAATGTGCAACAGAATTTGCGGAACGACAGACAAATCGAATAGAGCAGTTAAAAAACTCGTTCAATGAAAAATGACAATCATTGGCTAAGGCGTTAAAAGGAGATGAAACCTCTAACGGGCAGGCCATAGACTACACCACGATCAAAGAATTTGATTCGATGATTACATCCTTCCATCCACCGTCTTTGATCCAACTGAGATCTTCACGGACCGATATCGCTTTAGTTTTTTATAGCTTTAAACTCATTGTCATGTACGGATTCATTTTTAAACATCTAAATAAATATTAAAACTTTATTAATAATTCAGTAATTAAAATCAATGATATATACAATGCTACTTAAATTAACTTTTATTATTTTTTTGGTAGGAAAAAAGTTTAGGTAAGAGTAGGTCTACTCACTCCCAATGTCAGGGCAAACCACATACCTCGAATTAACTTTTATTATTTCTTGTTAACAAAATAACTTTTTTATTTCATTTTGTTCTTTTTTTAAATATTGCAATTTAATCGAGAAGAACAAAAGCTACTGTTTTATTAGTGTTTTTTTCTAAAGTTATTGGCTTATTAGGTCATATTGGTTTATTAGATCATATGACCTTAATGATTAAATGAATTTCGTCATCAACTATTAGATTTGGCCTTATTAAAATCTAAGTCTTAAGATGTTTTAAATCTCTATTTTAGAACTGTGCAGTTTTTTTTCCCTATTTATTATTATAATAAATGTGACTATATATAAATAAGGGAAATTACAAAACTGTGTCAAATGGGAGGCTCATTTATATATTTAAACCATTTACTAATTCTACTACATATCTAGACTAATTTTGTGTGACTTTCCAAAAATACCCTCAATATTTACGCGGGGCTCGCCCCATCCCGTCTGACTTCGCATATTCACCCATATGCGAAGCCTGTGAAGTTAATGTTTGGATTTACTTAATGAATTTAGTTCTCATATGCGAAGCTTGCGAAGATGAAGTTTGTTTTGCTTGATGAATTTAGTTCGCATATGCGAATGCTAGATATGATTTGAAGCTAATACGCGAAGTGGTATATAATAAAAAATGGCAAACAACAACGGATTCGAACATTAAAATCATAACATTATCAAAATTTACAACAAGATTGCCACAATAACAACATTCAAATCATAACATTATCAAAATTTACAACAAGATTGCCACAATGAACTCTACTAACTAATCATTTCAAAGTGAACCTAACTAATCCGGTACCAATTTTGAATCGGATGAGTAATCTTGGTGTGCACCATGTGACACATCCATCCCAAAAGGTCTGGACTTCCAGACCTTTTGGGATGGACGTGTCGCACGGTGCACACCAAGATTACTCATCCGATTCAAGATTGGCACCGGATTAAGTTAGGTCCACTTTGAAGATTGGCACCATGGGATGGACGTGTCCCATGGTGCACCCCAAGATTGACATAACCTCTCCTAACCAACCATTTTAGGAGTGAATGTGTCAATCTTGGGGAAGTTCATCCCTGTACAAGAAGGAAAATCATCTCCCCTGCAGCCCAGTACGCCGCCTTCCAGAAAGGGATGTTATGTATTCAACCATCTACAGAAAAAATTAATCGTGTTAGGCAGGGAAAAAGACGATTTTGGCTTCACGAAATGAAGATTAGCGAAGCATGCGAATGTAAATGTGCAGGGGAAGAGGTTATTTTACTTCGTATATCGATGCTTTCGTGAAGTCTGCGAGGTCAGAAACGTGACTATTTACGTCGCATATCGATGCTTTTGCGAAGTCTGCGAGGTCTGAAACGTGAGGATCTATTCGCAGACTTCGCGAACTAATCGATTCGCGAGGTAGATCCATACGTTTCAAACTCTTTCTCTTTGCATATCTTCGCGAAATCATCAATTAACGAAGTAGATCGTCACTTTCTAGGCTCGTTCTCTTCGCAAAGCTTAGCGAAACCATCGATTGCAAAGTGAATTCATGAAAAAACGCAAAAAAAAAAAAACAGATACTTACATTTTTCGCCCCTTTCACCCCCAAAAGCGACAATAACAATATGATAACATGGGAAGAACGAAGGAAATAACGTAGAAAAACCATTTCTTTGATGGTAACAAGAAGAAAGAAACCAAGCAGCGAACAGGAAGATGAAAAACCATTTACTCGTTTTCTAGGGTTGGGAAGTTGCAGAATCAAGAGATGAAGAGATGAAAAAGAGAAATTCATTGTGATTTTGACTAAATGGTCCAGATTTCGTGCAATTTAAAGAAAGAAAGGAAGATCAAAAGTCTTAAAATCATTAATGCAGGAGTAACTTTTCGCATAACCAATGAGATAGGGGGAGCGGCGATTCGCGAGTGGTGAAAGTGGGAAAGTTAGGGGTATTATTGGAAAGTCACACAAAATCAGTCTAGATATGTAGTAGAATTAGTAAATGGGTTAAATATGTAAATGGGCCTCCCATTTGACCCAGTTTTGTAATTTTCCCTATAAATAACTGCAATTCCTTCTGATAAAAAAATCACTATCTATTATCAAAACCTATATTTTTTTGGAAGAAATCTTGTATATTATCATATATTTATTTAAATACAAATTTTTAAGAATAATTTTATTTTTCTGTCAAAAGAATAATAATTTTATTTTGATTGTTAACTCTGATATTGCCACATGTAGCTATTTTTTAACCGTAAATAATTCTAAATAACTTGCGATATTTGTTGATTCATCAACAACAACAATAACAAAGCCTTAGTCCCGAAATAATTCGGGGTCAGCTAACATGAACCATCATATAAAACCGTGAAATCAAGTCGTGTCAGCGACACAAATTCGCTCCCTCCACTCCATCCTATCCACTACCATATTTTCCTCAATTCCCAGTAAACTCATATCACTTTCGATCACCCTCCTCCAAGTTTGCTTAGGTCTTCCCCTACCCCTCACCACTACATCCCTTTTCCACTCTTCGGTTCTCCTAACCGGCGCATCAAGCGCTCTACGTCTCACATGTCCAAACCACCTTAGTCGGTTTTCTCTCATTTTATTCTCAATAGATGTGACCCCTACTTTTGTCCTAATTATTTCATTACTCACCCGATCCTTTCTCGTATGACCACATATCCATCTCAACATACGCATCTCCGCCACCGACATCTTATGGATGTGGCAGTGTTTCACTGCCCAACACTCCGTACCATATAACAATACTGGTCTAATTGCCGTCCGGTAGAATTTTCCCTTCAATCTATTAGGCATGCTGGGATCACAAAGGAAACTCGTAGCACTCTTCCACTTCGACCAACCAGCTTTAATCCTATGAGCAACATCTCCATCTACTTCTCCATCCGTTTGGATAATAGATCCTAAATACCGGAAGCAATCCGAGGCCTGAACAACTCTCCCATCTAGGGTGATTGTCCCTGCCTCCCTACTCCTATGGCCGCTAAACTTACACTCCAAATATTCTATCTTACTTCAACTCAACTTAAAGCCTCTAGATTCTAGAGTTTGTCTCCATAGTTCCAACTTCCTCTCCACTCCTTCTTTCGTCTTATCAACCAACACAATATCATCTGCAAACAGCATGCACCATGGTATACCATCTTGAAGTGAACTTTTTAGTTCATCCATAACGATGGCAAAAAGAAATGAGCTTAGTGCGAAACCTTAATGCACTCCAATCGTAATAGGAAACTCTTCAGTCTTCCCAACACTAGTACGTACACTCGTGCATGCTCCCTCATACATGTCCTTTATGATGTCAATATATTTCCGCGAAATTCCTTTCCTTATCAAAGCCCACCAAAGTACTTCCATTGGTACCTTATCATATGCTTTCTCCAAGTCAATGAAAACCATATGCACGTCTTTCTTCTTATTTCGATAGTGCTCCATTAATTGCCTCATTAGATGGACGACTTCCATAGTTGATCTTTCCGGCATAAAGCCAAACTGGTTTTCCGAGATCTTCACCATCCTCCGTAGCCTTTGTTCGATCACTCGCTCCTAAAGTTTCACAGTGTGACTCATTAATTTGATTCCCCGATAGTTGGCACAATCTTGGACATCGCCTTTGTTCTTATATAAAGGGATTAAGATACTTTTCCTCCATTCTGATGGCATCTTATTGTTTCTCCAAATTTTGTTGAAGAACGTTGTCAACCATTCGATTCCTCTTTCTCCCAAACATCTCCAAATCTCAATAGGGATACCATCAAGTCCTACTGCTTTCTTCAACTTCATCTTACTTAATGCCATTTTGACTTCACCCTTTTGAATTCTCCGCAGGCATTCATGATTTATCATATCATGATGGATACTTATATCTCCAACATCTTTGTTGATTCATATAATATTTTATTCAAAATAATTCATAAGATAATCTTATTTTATTTTTAATTTTATATATGTTAATTGTAGACACTAAAATATAAACCATAAAATCTAATTTATAGACTTGGGACCCTGAAACATAAATCCTAACCCTAATTACAAATCTAAAAGAGAGGAGATGTGAGAAGGGAAGTATATCTATGTTATTTGTTTTTCATCAACATCAAAGATTGAAAACCACAGGGTGTAAATTAACACCATGAAAAGACAATATTTAGCATGCCTACCAACGTCCAGGGGTGGATCCAGATGGGGAGGGGAGGGTCGACCGACCCTCGGCCCTCCGGAACACCCTTGAGGAATAGTGGTTCAGCCCCGAGCAGCTCCCAAGATAGTTAAAATTAGTACTTATAATATAGTACATGATTTTATGATATAAAATTAAGTTTGCATGGTTGTCCCAGTGGTAATTAAAGGGACCTCCACATCCAATTGGTCCTATGTTCAAATCTTCCTATCTTCAGTTTTTATTCCATTTTAATTTTTTCCCTTAAACCCCATTCTCCTTTAAAAATGTCAATATTACTATCTAAGTATCATTTTTAATCATTATTAATCTCATTCTCCTTTATTATTTTTAATTGTATTTTTTTAGTTTAAATTGACTATTTGTATCTCAGATCTTAATTAGTAATATTAATTTATAGGGATAAGGTATAGAAATACCTCTAACGTGTACAAACATGAGTAATTTTACCCCTAATGAGTGATAAAATACAATATATTTTTTAAATTTTTTCACGTTTAATCATATATTTGTGGTCTCTTACTAATTGATGATAAAATGACACATATATATGAAGTGTAGATGACAAGATTCGTGATCGAGAAGACAATTTGATGAATAATTTCTTCAATTGACCAAACTTGTCAACGTTAAAATTGCTATTGGCTGCCAACGTTAAGGTTAAAATTGCACGATTTTAGACGTTAGAGGTAAAATTGTTCTTAGGTGTAAACATTAGTGTATTTTTGTACCTTATCCTTACTTTATATTGAAGCTCAGTTGTTTTGCACCTCAATGTTTCCAATTAAGATCAAATTTACCCTCACATTATCAAAAATTTAAAAATTTTGATTTGACTAATATGAATCAAAACCCTAAGTCGCTATTAAGAAAAAAAAATCTTCATACAGTAGAGCCCCTCCAGAATTTTAAGTCTGGCTCCGCCACTGCCAACCCCCTTTTTCATATAGATCTACATATATGAGAAAAGACTTTGATAAATACTTTTTTTTGCATTTTCTTTCGTCTTTTACTTCACATATGCAGTCGTAAAAGTAATTTAATAATGCAATTCCCAACAATTTGGAGAAAATTAAATTTCAGTTATTTCAAAAGAAATTAAACTTAATTTGAGGAGTGAAATTATTTGGAAACCTTAATTATTTGGAAATTATTTGAAATTATTTGCAAACGCCGCTAGATACCTGGATGAAGGTCAATACAGACGCTTCAGTCATTGGAAGCCCGGGATTAGCGGGTTGCGGGGGCGTGTTCAGATCGGCAAAAGGTGATTTCTCCGGGGCATTCGACTATCACATGAGATCGGCTTTTCCTTATGTTGTTGAACTTTCGGCAGCAATAACAGCCATTAACATGGCGTTCGACAAGGGCTGGTTGCGGCTTTGGTTTGAGAGTGACTCGACGTTCATCGTTCACTCGCTGTGGAATAGGACGAGAGTCGTTCCTTGGTGTCTCAGGCAAGATTGGTTAACGTGTCTTAAAAATTTGGAATCCATGACAATAGTGATTTCCCATATTTACCGTGAAGGAAACCAAGTTGTGGATCTTCTAGCTAATTATGGAAGAACGAGCTCAGATCTGGTTTGGTGGACAGACATTCCACGGTTTTGTTTATCATCTTTCCTTTGTAATTTAGGAGGTTGGCAGGTATATAGATTTGCTTAGCTAATTTTCTTCTGTTTCTGGATTCTTGTGTAATTCTTTGATTTCTTCTTAATAAATTGGTTTAGGGATCGGGTGTTGAGAGTGGGGGTGCCAACATAGTTGGGATGCCTGCAATTAGCACTCCCTGATTGCCAGATTTCACAAAGAAAAAATGGGAAGCTTGTGTGTAGTGAAAATGCATTTTAATCAATCCTCACACATATTTTGTTCATACGGGTAGTAACAGTCCATCAATAAAAAAAAAGTATGACTGGTGATGAACTCTTGATCGGAATCCTTCCCTGTAGGGGGCGCCGTTGAGATCGGTGGGGGGAAGCTCCGATGCCAAAGTCAGTATATAGCAATAGAGTAAACTGTAATGACAAAGTAGGGTTTAGGAGAGCGTGAATGTGTACCTCAATAGCTTGGGATGCAAGCTATTTATAGTCATATATTTGTAACCCTCGGTAACTAGAAAGTCTCCATTAATACCTCATTAATGGTGGTTATTGATCTTAGTCAATTATGACCGTTAGCTCATTAATAGGTTATTAGTGCCTTTATCGGGAATCGGCTCAGCCGTTCAGGGGAAGGATCAAGGCATGATGGCGGGTCTCCCATAGATTTGACTAGGGATAGCTTGTGGTGGAATCCATGTCATCCGCCACTTTGGTAGCTTGCTTGATACGCCATAGCTTTCCCGATCGCTTGGATACACAGTCATTTTGGTTAATATCCCTTTTAGTCCGTAGATAATATCTTGATGTTATCAGAAGCCCCCCACAAAGTAATGTTAAAGTCTTTTAGGGCTTTTGAGCTTCCTGGTGTGCCGTCAAAAGGTGTCACATTAATTGTTGCTTTGTCCCAAACCATCCACCGTGCGATAGGTGTCTTAGACACACCACTTGAGGTAAGTGGCGGCCATTCTTCAAACTCTTTCCTTCTCTCCTTCCATTATCTTTCTCATTTGCTAATTCTCTCCCGATTTTTATCTACGTTTTCCCAGTGCTTTTCTTGTGTCAAGAACTCTTTAAGCTTCCGATTTTCCATGTAAGTTGACCTTCTTGTTCTATTTAGTTGTTATCTGGCTTTTATGAGTTCTTCCTCTGGTTCTACCACTGAATCGATTTAACTACTTCTTATGAGCCTTCGTTTAGTTGGACTTCTTCCAAGAACTCAGGTTCCTCTAAGAGTACCCCTAGTTGTGACTTATCGGAGTTGCGTAATATGGTGAGGGTGCATATGAATCATTGTCCCAGTTTAATTAAAATCCGGGACCCTTCCACCGTTGTAGCTCTTATTGCTCAGGTGGTAGACCCTAGAACCTTTTCTGGAATGGAGGCTTCTCCTTCAACTTCAATTAGGAAAAAGAAACCTCGTGCAGAGATCACTTCATCTCGTATGAGCTCCGCGGATCTTGCTGATTTGGCGGATCATTATCCGTGGATTAAGAATTATGAGACTATATTGGCGGCTGCTCATCAGCGACCCGCCTGTCCCCCTAGGGGATATCTTTATATATATAGAAGTCATGTTCAGAGGGGATTCAGCCTTCCTCGTCCCCGGGTGATGGGGGATATTCTGGAATTCTTTGGGATCACCGCCAGCCAGTTGCATCCGAACGGCTGGTTGGATATAGCTTTAGATTGCTTTTTAGCTTCGAATCTAAGGGTAACATCTACTCCCCGGGTCTTCCGATCTCTTCACGAGCCTTCGAAACGCCAAATCGAATCTTTCATTACTTTTGTCAAATTCAGAGGCTATTCGCCCTTTTGTGAGAAGATGTCAAACGTCCATCTTTGGGACGAAAAGTTTTTCTTCGTCAAAGTGAAAGAGGGCGAATCTCTTGGATTCCCGTTAAATTATAACTATAAGCCTCAATATATGGCTGGAGATTTACGTTTGCTGACTGATGCGGAGGAAAAAGTGGCAAATCTCATGAGGAGCATTAAAACTAATTTCTGGACATACGCCGATGCCCTGGAATTTATGATGAATGATATTCCCTTGGTCAGCCGAGTTGGAGCTGAAATCACTTACGTGAAGTTTACTCAGCTTGATGAAGGTAATTTTATTCTCCCTTGAACTTTAATTATTTTGTTGTCCCCTTGTCAGGGAGTTATCTGAGGCAAGTCGTGCCCTTGTAGAGAGGCGCAAGAAGTCCAAGGAGTTGGAGGCATAGAAGAAAGCGCAGGTGGCGAATCCCAGTAAACGGGACGAGAGAAACGCCCCTTGGAAGGTGTCGCGATCCTTCCAAGCAAGAAGACGCGGTCAGCTGCTGCGAGCAGATAGAAACTGCTGGAGAACGCCTCAAAGGCTGGGAAGCCCAAAAGGGATTGGTTTGGGCTTAACCAAGAGCAGGTACGGTTACTTTGCCATTTTCTACCTTTTGCTATGGGTTTTGATCCTCGCCCTTTTTCCGCGTAAGTGGTCAAGCCTGACTTGGGGGGATACTGGCTCGCCAAGTCTGGTGATAAAGGATCGGAGGTTACATAATTGTATTTTAGGAAAAATAAAAAAATGTTGGCAGTGCGGATGGACAAGCCATTACTATCGGAGGTTCGCAATCCAAGACAACCGAATCTAACTTCTGACCGAGACAAGCAAATTTCATCTGAAGCAATAAATTTGTTCGAGGCAACAAAGTTCAACCGAGGCTATCAAATTTAACCACGACAACTAAAATTTGTCCGGGGAAACCGAAAGTCATATGAGGCAACCGAAACAACCAAAAATCATCTGAGGCAACTCAATTTCATCAGAGGCAATCAAAATCATTTGAGGCATCCAAAGTTACACACGAAGTGACGAGATTTAACCGGGGCTATTAAAATTAACCACGACAAATTAAAATTCAACCGAAATGGTCGTTTCAATTCGGGTCTAAATCCATCAAATCTCGACCGATTCCACCGACTCGGACTTAATAAGGGTTTGTTCGGCCAAACAACTTAATTCCAGGGATTAAATTGAGGAGAAGCATTAACAGAGTAGGGTAAGTTAATTAAACATTTTACATAGTATTTTGGTAAGGAGAAAAGAGAGGAGAGAGAATATATATTCTTTAATTAAACATTTATTGATAATCTCACTAATTAAGTAGGATCTTGAAAATAGAAAGGCTAATAAAGGCTTAATGTGTGCAAAATCTTTTACTATCATGTGCCCATTGGGCACATGATAGAAAAACCCTTAATTATATAGAAATAATTAAAATTCATTAACTCATTTATTCTATTTGCCCATACGGTGCCAACTAAGCCAAAACCTCTAAAACACTTCTTGCAAATTCTCTCTGCTTCCACTATTATATATAAAAATATAAATAAAAAATAAAAATAATATAGATATAGATAGATAAAGATAAAATTAAATGATTACGGGTGTAAAAAAGGGAAAAAATGACTACGGGTGTACTTTAAGAAAAGAAAAAAAAATCAACGCTAAAGATATTAAGAAAAGACAAAAACTATTTTATATATATAATATAATTATAGTAAAAACTCTATAAATTAATAATGTTGGGAATACGAAATTTTATTAATTTACAAAGATATTAATTTAAGGATAAATAAAGTACTGTGGTTTACTTTTTGTCAAAACGAGGACTGAGGTTTTCAACTTTAGCAAAATAAGGACTTTTTCGATTGATACTATTAAAATCACCATTGACGACTTCAAAAATGACATATTTTAAGAACTACTAATATTCTAAGCAACTTTAATTTTTCAACTTTTTTATTTCGAAATTATTTAGATGATGTTTGGTAAAGAGAGAGAAAGTTAATGTTTAGAGAGAGAGAGTTCCAAAAAAGATGATTTTCTAAATCGAAAATGTTGTTCCATAGAAAATATGATATTGAAAATGTTCATTTTCAGGTCATTAAAGATAGTTTTAATAGCATTATTAAAAGTACGAAACCTCAATTTTCGTTTTGACAAAAAATAAACCACAGTTCTTTATCTGAAAATTAGTGAAACCACAAGAGTTTTATTTGAAATTTACCTTTAATTTAATGAACTGATACAAGTTGGGATAAGAAGAAATTATTATTTTAAAAATATTATTAATTTATCGAGGATTAATTTAATAAACGGTAACTTAATCCGTTTTTAATAAACTGTAACCTAATCAGTTTATTAATTTAACCCTTGTTTGTGAGGAGGTTAATAGAAGTAAATGGAGGTTAATGGAATTAAATGTTTACTTCCTCTGACCTCTAAATTGAGGGTTAATGGAAGTACCATATAAATTTTTAAAATTTCTTATTTTTGCAGATTAAATTTAACTTTCATTCGCTTTTATATTTAAACTTAGTCAAACATTTCACCTCAATTACATTCTATGAACTGCTAAACAAGTCTTTGGATTCCCTTCCGTTAGCTCCTTTAATTCTCACACCTTTAACTTACAAACTCCCTAATAAAGGCTTAATAAACAATGAGTAACAAAAGACTTGGGAAGGAGGGAGTATGCGGGGTTAGGGCTCCATCCATATTATTGTGGAAGATATAGCTGAGTACAATCACAAATCACAATCTCATTTAGTTTACAGCTAAGGTTCATTGTAGAGATAAAAATGAGCATAGAAGAACAAGTTACTGGTTCATCATCCTTATCAGGTTCTGCTTCTTCCTGAATCTATCTATCTATGCATTTTTATGTTCATTATTGCAAAACTGACTTTATTGTTTTCTGGAAGGTCGATGTCAGAGAATGCTTTATGGAATAATGGATTTGTTAGACGAAGAATTAGAAAAATGTGTAAACGGATTTAGTGAAAATAATTTTATGGGGAAATTCCAATTTGGAGAAGTTTATCGCGGAAATTATGAAGGAGTTGATGTGGTTGTGAAGATTTGGAAAGAAGAAAAGCTTCCAGGGGAAAACAGAGGCAGATTGGAAGTAAGCTTCTTCGACTAGGTTTTTTATTTATTTTTCGTGGTAAACGCCTAATTGACATCCTGCTTCAATTTATTAATAGGATGAACTCAGCTTACACGAATATTTTTCAGTGTATGAATTCCATCCGAATCTGGCCAAGTTGCGACATCTCTGTCGTGGCCCCAAAAATCTGGCTGCCCTTTATTATCTGAATCCGATCGCAATCGACACACTACATAATCTCATTGAAAAAGGTATTGATTATCAGAGTTTTATTTTGTTTTTTCTTTTCCAAGTTCTGAATATTTAGAAACTCGTTCTAAATTAGGTATATTTTAGTTTACTCTTGAAAACAATTATATAAACTCATTATTTGCATTTTTAGATACTTTTACATGGGCCCTAAGGATCAAGGTTGCTTTTGGGATTGCTTCTTTGCTCCGGTATATGCATTCTCCGCATCCTAACTGTCCAAGTGATGTGCCATATTTGATTCGCAATATAGATGCTGCTCATATATTGGTTGATCAGGTTGGTTTTTTTCTTTTGAGGTGGATTAACTTTTCAGTAGTTTGGCAATTTACTTCTGTATGCATTTAGAGATAGGGCTATAGCATGAACCTGATACCCTTGCAGTTATTTGCATACAATTGTATCTTCCTACAATTGTTTTTTCTTTAAATATCTTTTCATATTTATTCTATTTCACTTGTTAGGATTACGAGGCACTGTTATTTGACTTCAGTATGATATCTGGTGGTATTCTTACTGATAAAAGAGAGCTTCTGAATCAATACATACAAGGCTCTTGCGGATACAGTGATCCAAATTGTACTCGAACAGGTAGTTTACTATCATATCATATTTACCCTTTTTTATTTGAAGGGTCTTATCGACCTCTGTATTGTGAAAATATCAACTTTCTTGATTTTGAGTGTAAGTTGTGTTAAATAGCTTAAATGCCAAATAGCTTAAATGCCCTCATTGACCAATACTTATTCACTTCATTAATAGCTATAATACGAGGAAAATACCTAGATATAATGGATAGTTACACAGGCGCGCACGCGTACGCACACCAAAAAAAAAATCTAGAAGTGCAAAATGAGAATGACCACGTTGTCCATGATTTTGGAGATAAACCATCAAAATACTTAATGTACTGAATTGTATGCTCATTAATTTCATTGTGGCACCACCTTTTCTAACAAATTTTCTTAATGTCACAAAAATAATATTCTTTTATGCCCTCCCTTGTTGGTACTTTTCCATTGTACGACTGCCAACAAATTCTCTTCAGTAATTAGTTTACATGTTGCAAATGTCTTTCTTCATTCTTCTAGTGTTATGCTTTCTGTGTACATCGCTTGTATTTATTCTCTTCAAGCAATTTGCAGTATAGGCTTGAGTTCCTATTATTTATCTAAATTTTTGTCATCTAGTCTAGGTATCACCATACTCTTATTAGTCGTTATAAACTGTGTTTGTTTAAATCTAATTTCAAGTTTTGGAACCTCTCGCTGAACAAGTTAATTTGAACATGTAGGTAAATGGTCGGATAGCTGTGATATTTTTTCTTATGGTGTTGTGCTATTGTCTTTAATAAGCAAAAGAGTCTACAAAGATGATGGTGACAGTACTGATGCGCCGTTTGTTTATGCATGGGCCAAGAATGAGCACAAACAACAAAACTCAGTAGCTAGTGGTAAATTCAAGTCTTGGTTGGTGCACGATAGCCTAAAGTCAGATCCAGATTTTAATTTCGATGATGCAGTTACAATTACCAACTTAGCAATGAGGTGTGTTAAAGACAACCCTCAGCAACGACCAACAATGAAACAAGTTGTTAGACAAATGCTGAATTTGCATATTGTTAAACAAAATGCCAACACGTGGGAGTGTTGTCGGATGCTTGATGGGGTTAACAAGATTCACCAATCACGGCGTTTACCGAAGGACAATCGAGGTACTTTCGATTATCTATTAGACCTTAGTGTTAATATAATCATATAATGGTATCCTAGTAACAAGCAATAGTGTTAATATAATCAGTTGTTGGAAGGTTAAATTGGAGAAACTAGTTGAATAATAGGAAATTCTCCTTATCTTTTTTTTTTTCTCTTTTACAAAATCCAAGCATGAACTAGAAACTGTGATAATTGGACGCATTCCCTCCCCCCCGACTTGAATTTTGCAAAGAAACCCCAAATGGTGCTATAGTATTAGTGGTTCAACTAACTCTTTTCTGATTGTAGGGTAATTTTTCTTTTAACTTTCTTTTATGCTTTCACTGTTAGCTTCCCTTTTGCTTTTTAAAAGTGTATTTTTGAAGTGCTAGTTTAAAAATTGCAAACTCCACAGTTTTTTCAGTGTTTTTTTAATGTTGATTATGCTTTGTTTAAAGACACATGTTTTCTTGTAAACTTTTTTTCGTAGTTTGTAAATGTTTGTGGCTTTATTGGACAGTGAAGCTATATCGGCAACCTTCGAGATGGCATCGGGGCATACTAATTAACCGTTTCAATGATCGAATGTGCAACCGCACAATTAAAGGCTTAGGTCAAAGCCAAGCAAGTAAGCATATAGTGTTAATGCAAAAGCATATAGTTTCTTTCTAATAATATTGCTATCATGTGATAATATGCCTTAATTGTCTAGTACTAAAATCACAAACACATGTTTTTTTTTAGTGTTTTTTATTTTATTTTAGTTCAACAGCTCTTTAACAACTTCTTTGCTTATGTATTATGCAATTTAATGTAAAAGGATTTGCTAGACGTTCTACTTCTGGGCTTAAAAGGTGTAGATAGAGTCATTCAACATTTTTTTTTTGAAAAGGAAAGTATATCTTGAGAGTTGTTTTTTTTTTTTCCAATTTATGCTCATGATTCTAATTTCTGTCACAGGGGTTAAAGTGTTCTCTTGTAAAGCCCTGATTGAGGCAACTGATAGTTTCAGCGAAGAGAATCTCATTGGAAAGTATCAATTTGGGAAAGTGTTTCGTGGAGAGATAAAAGGACAAAAAGTGACTGTGAAGATATGGGAAACCATTGTAGATAAGGGAGTCTATCAATTTGGTAATGAAGACCGGTTAAGGGTATATTGCAGAACTATATAAGAAAGTCTTGTGGTTTTTGATGGTCACCTTTAATACACATTCCTTGGCTTGACTCACATTGAATTTATATTTCAGGATGAAATTTCTTTACTTCAACACCCTCGGCTGTTAGGTGATCCTAACTTGGTGAAGATGATCGGATATTGCTTTGAAGGAGAAACACTTGGTGCTGTTTATGATTTGGATCCACATGATAGTCTACATAATCTTGCACCCAAAGGTACTGCTTAATATTGATATGGTTTTTGTTTGGTTACTTGGGAATAAAGAAACGACATCAGTTGTAATCCTAATGTGTTTAAGTTTAAGCATGTTAAACAGGCTGTTAGAGTATATACTTTAGGCGGTCATAGTTCATAATGTGAAAGCCGTGATTATAATTTTCATTTCCCTTGCTTCCAATGAGATTACTTGCACTTGAAATTAGTTTTTTTTCTGATAATGTTAATTCTCTTGAAATTAAGTAATTTTGATGAACAGTCCAGCTCATTCGGATTACTGAGTGACTTCATTTTTTTTTTTTTTTTTTTTCATTTGGGATCATTTTGTTTTTATATCCAAATCCTGCTGCAGTTGGATTAGCTGAAGATATTGATTCTTTACTTTCTTAGTAAAATTTCTTTCCTACCTGCAGATGAGTTCAGTTGGCTTCAGAGAATGAAAGTTATTTACGAACTTGCCAACCTGCTTGAGTTTCTTCATACTCCAATTCCAGCACCCCATGTGCCGTATAGAGTTGGCAACATCGATGCTGCCCATATAATACTTGACAAGGTCTGTATATATTTACGCTTGTTTGATTTTTATATCTGTTTATTTTTGCTTCTGTATTTGAACAACTTTGATACATGTAGGAGTACAGCCCAAAATTGGCTGATTTTGGGATGACTGTTGGTGGCATCATTCTTAGCTCGCGAGCATCAAGAATGAAGGTTCTCCTGGAACGGTTTGGTTACACAGATACGAGCAGAGGTATGCCATGAGATTTATATGAAGAATATAAATCTTCACCACGATTTAGCATTCTGTTTTTCTGTATATAAATTAGGGGAAATACATAATGTTAAGTTTGCTAAATCCATGCATATGCGCAGGTGGTGCTTATGAAGGACGAGATATTTTTGGATTTGGTTGCATACTCTTGTGCTTGATACACAAAAGGGTTCCGACACTAGATGGCGGTGAGGACGATAGATTCGTTCCTCGTTATGAGGCCCAGGATTTATATGAAAAATATTATGAAAAAACTGGAATTTCAAATGGATTTTCATTTGTGCACAAAAGCTTAGAAAAGGAACATGGTTTTGTTGAGAAAGATGGATTGGAACTTACCGAGTTGGGGATGGAGTGTGTAGATTCTGCTTATAATCGACCTTTAATGATGGAGGTTGTCAAGAGATTGGGGAATTTACATGTTATTCGAAAGCATGCTGAAGAAATGGGCATCCACGAAACGCATTAGGTTCAACTACTCTAATTAACTGATCTATATAAACACATAGATAGTACTACAGTAAAACTTATACATAGGAATACTCTATATAGGAATAACCTCTATTTTGTTATAAAAAATTCGATCCCAACTTGGTAATAACCTCTATTACCAAACTCTCTTTAGTAATAACTTTTCAATTGTTATATAAATAGTCCAGTTCCAAATGTATTCTTATATATGTAGATTGGGGTTATTTATACTCGTTTTTATTAAATGAAAGCCTTGGATTATCTATACTTGTTTTTATTAAATGAAGGCCTGGCATATTTGAACCTTGCTTCCTATTATTTGCATTCCATTCCAGCTAAGTCCATTGTTACAAGAAAAGTATATGGATTTTGATATTTACTAATGATTTCTTTCTAAATCAATGCATACAATACACTTTTTTTTTTGTGTCTAATCCATATATAAATAAGGAAACTAATTCCCAAACCCAGGCCAACTATTATAAATATACTTATGTTCAGTTTTAGTTAACAAAAACCAATTTTTTTTCATCATATATTAATGATCTAATATGAAATAATGGCTCAACTAAAGTTTGATTTCATTTAGACTAATAAATTGAAAATCTAATAAAATATTACCACTATTATCACTACAAGAAAAAGCGGATTTAATGATGGGAAAACCATCATTAAAAGTCTAGTTCCACTCATTAAAGGTTTTTAATGAGCGGAATTTTCCCCTTAGGGAAGCCCTTCTTACTAAAAGTATTAATGAGCGGAATAATTCCGCTCATTAGTAACTTACAGTGAGTGGATATTTACCCTTACTAGAAACTATATAATGATTAAAGATACACTCATTAGAAGTATTTGCAATGATTAAAAATACGCTCATTAGAAGTATTTACAATGATTAAAAATATTTATAATAATTAAAAATCGTCTCGTTAAAAATATTTATAATGTTTTGGATTGAAGAGAGCTGCTCTAAATTAAATATATTCCACTCTGAGACAAATTAAAATAGCATTAAACTTAAGGAAATCATCACATGTCAAAGATTGAAGGTATATAGCAAATAAGGTATAATCACATTCAAAGTATTGAGAACTCCTACAAATTAAATCAGAATTCTATTAAGTAGTCAAAGTAAAGAAATCTCCAAAGAATAGAGTTAAATAAAAGCCAACAGAGAAATACAGCTCCCCACATCCAATGTATTTTTCCTCTTTCTATTTCTACCTGTTTACTATTACCAATAAAGGATGTGAAGATGTGAAGTTATGCCTGTGGAAACATTTGCTACTGCATTTTCCAATCCTTCAAAGTGACTTGATAAAGAGAAATAGGGCCCGTCAAATTCGCGAGCTCCGTCGCAACTCCAAGTGGGCATCCAAGGTCAAAGAGGACGGAGACTCTACTCTTCCATCAATAGGTTCACTATGGTTCTGATTGCAAAAGTTTTCATATATTAACACCTGATTGTAAAAAGTGTTCTGTTATAAGTCAAATATATCCATTTGCTGCATTTAAATGTATCTACACAGTTATCATGTATATTTTTTCTTTTCATTTATGTTTGGAAGCCTGAAATGTCTTACATATAGCTAAAATTTTTGCAATCAAATATACTTTAATGACAGTGCAGTATATACTTCCCAATCACTAACCTTTTCAATAATATAAGCCAAGTGAATGAGTATTTTAATAAGAGAGGGCCTGCATTAGCTTGCCGGCAGTAGCCATGTAAAGGAGAAGCGAGGTCCTCTGAATTAGAGAAACTATAGAGTATTAGAATCTGTGGGCTTTAAGGTGACTGTTTCATGCTACCATGTGAAAACCAACTGTGTCAGTATCCGACATGTAACCAACACTTTAAGAGGAACAGAAAACCTAAGTGGATGATCATTATTCAGCCATGCTTGGTACTTAAAGCTGATGAACTACACAAACCTAAGACAACACATACTTAACATATAAAGTAACATTAATCTAAAATGACAGCCAAAGTGTTAAATCTTAACATAAGAATACTGAACTCTAGCAAAACAGAAAAGGGGTACTATAAGAATTCATGAATATACACAGACCTTCATACACCTGTATGGAACAATAACAGAGAGGTCTAAGCAATAAAATTCAGGAGTAAATTGGTGTAGGTCAAAGCAAAATGGAGGGCAAGAATTTGAAAATACGAAAAAAGAGCTAAAATTTCATAACCTAAAAGAAAGCCTTGCTTTCCTCTGTCTATTCAGGAATGCCATTATCTTTTTTATCTATTACTAATTCCATATGAAGGTATTTTCTACAAGGAAAGGAAAATTGTGTGAGAGAGAAATTACACGGTTAAGTGTTCTATTTTCTATATCAGCAACGTTAAATTAAGCCAAAAAGGCCAAGTATATAAGGCCAGCAAGGGTGTTGTCTACACCAACATAAACAATTGACTGATCCATAGCATCTTTCAGTTCATGAAATGGATTTTCATCAACTCCATTCCTGCACCAAGGGCCAATTAATTAAAATCTCACCTAAAACAACAAAATTCTCAAACTGGAAGTAAAGACTTCCTATTTTATTTACTCCTGCTCCTCATTCCTCATTCAGCTTTGAAGTGTTTACTTCAATAAAATGCTTGATAACTTCACTATGTAGATGACTATGGTAGAAATACTATGAGTTAGGCAAGTTAGTTTGACTTAGAAAAACTGTAGTTACACTGACTCTCTTTGCAATGGACATTTTTATTTAACTTCCTTTTGGTTAAAATGCAGCTGTATTTATGCATGCTAGCATGAAAGTTCTTACCAAATTATAAATATATATACAGTTGCTCATCTTAGCTGACTTATAAGTTCACCAACCACAGTTTCACCTAGCGTAACCAGTGAATGCAATAATTCCTCATCTTTTCTATCCAAAAGATGGATCCAAATTGAGTTTAATCTCAGGGAATGTTTCATGTAAATGCTTTGTAGGTGCTTCTAATCTGTTTGCTTTGCTCCTGTTCAATAACATGGAAGACATTTATAGTCTCTAAGTCTATTTGTTAGATTAACAAAATCAACATCCTAGGTCCAAATACCAAGTTTGTTTTCGGATTGCAGAGTTGGTGGATTTAAGCTTGTTCTAAACCTGACATGTATAAAAACTGTATACTGTTTGATTAGTGGCTGACGTAAGGCTGTTAATATTCAGAAAGCATAAAGTAGAACATTATTATATTATGTTGCTAGGCATTTCAAAAGCAGGACATGAGATCTTAGGTGTTGCCAAGAGCAATCAGGTGTTTGCCGACGTGAATTGCTTCAAAATACAGTTGAATTGGAACATGCAAATGTGTTATGAAGAGAATATGTAAAATACCTCTGGACCCAATCTAGTGTTCCAACAGACACTCTCTTGTTCTCAATTAAAGCTACTGCAGCAGACATTGGTTCCTCCAAGAACGTTCCATCTGTCACCTGCAGTTGTTTTTTGACATGGAAAATTTTAGAGGGGCCAAGCCAACCACTTCATATGCAATCCTACTATGAAATACGAATTTCTTAGCCATGCTAACTCTGTACCTAATGTCCAAAGATATAATTTGAAAGTTAGATACCAAGAGATAACAACCAGATAATCCTGGTATATCCAATCCGCCTGAGAGCCAAACGTATACATTGATTTGAAAATTTATGGATACAACATCCTGTAAGTTAATTACGGGGATCAAAATATGTGATTTGAAAGGCGAAAGATTGTGGACCTTTTGATATAGAATGACAGTAACAGAATTAGGGGTACTAATGGAATAGAAAGAGGCATGTGGCTAGGGCTAGCTGGAGTCTGTTATATCAGGGGTTTAGTGTGAGTATCAGGTGAGGATTATATAAAGGTGTGGTATGGAGAGGGAAAAGTAGCTTTTGGGAATATTGTAGGCTCTTAGAAGTAGCTAAGGGATAGAGAGATCTCCTAGGAGCAGTGTTCTATATTGTTATTTCTCTTTTTTCTATGCCATTAGCTAACTCTGTTACTGTCATGAGAAACTCAACAGCATAAAGATAAAAGAGAAATAGCAATGTAGAACAAGGGAAGATCTCCCTATCCCTTAACTATTGCAAAGAACAAACAAAATATCCCAATATTCCTGAAAAAACAACTTTCTCCATACCACACCTATATATACTCCTCACCTGATACTGACACTAAACCCCTGTTATAACAGACTCCAGCCAGCACTAACCACGTGCCTCTTTCTATTACACTACGGCCCCTAATTCCGTTATTGTCACTCTCTATCACCTCTCTTCTTGTTCCTCTCTTCAATAGTTATTATGTTTCCATCTAGACATTTAAGAAACTACAGTATCAAGATAAAAAAGAAAAGGCAGATTCAAGCTGCAAGTAAAAGAACCTCCATCCTATCTAACATTCTTGATCTTTGAACCCTTTTAAACTTATTCAACATCAGTTCAAATCATTCTTTTACTATAGAATAGCAATTATTTATAGAATAGCAATTATTTATTACTAGAGTAAATCTCCAAACAGTCTCATATCCTGCATTTCCCATATAGCCACAGAGATATGGCTGGTTCATTTCACACATGTAGCTCTTTACCATTCTTTTAATTACAGTACTAATATGATACTAATATGATACGTTAGGTGTACAACTTACTCATACTAACCTTCTCCCGGTGCTCCAATCAGTACATTTGCATTCCTCTAGTCACAGACTGACTTTGCATGCCTGATGTTGCTGTGGTATTGCTGGATAAGGACGAAGTCTCTATTGATTCTGATCTCGGGGTCTTTATTACAGGCAGAGCAAGAATTGCTTTCCTGTCATCGGAGGTGCTCCAGCAAACCTTTGAGCGCCTCCAATAGAGTGAAACAATGTCTGTTAACTCAAGACTTACACTTGTACAGCTCAATTCTACCTGCCCCAAACCATGAGTGGAATTTACCCTGTTTTTGAGCAATAGGAGTTAAATTGCTTCCACAAAAAGGGACTTACCTCAAGAAAAGTGAAATTCTAACCAGTTAAACAGTGATAGCTTCATTTTAAAATGTTCCAAGCCTTCAATTAACACTGATGGCATCAGAAATTTCTAATTGAAACAAATAGGTTGAAGAGAAAAGAAAACAAGTCTGCAGTTTCATACCTGAAGAGCATCAATGACATCAGAATTAAGATCCACTATGATCCAATCAGTAGTAATGAGTGACCCTTTAGAAGCAGAAGCAGAATCAAAGACATAATTGATTCATTGATGGCCAAACCGATACCACCTCTATCCTTACCAGATTCCTTTCCTTACCATAATACTGCAGGATAGAACATAGAAGAGCTTGGAAATCTAGAAAAATATACCATAAAGAATTTAGTGACACGATGAAGAATACCAAAATTGAAAACTCATTGTAATTTTGTTATAGGAGAGGGGGAAACAAAATACAATCCCCATATGACATTAGATGATTAAAAAAAAGCAAACCAAAGAGAAGGTAATACATATTCAATTTAAAGGGAAACATATAATGTACAATAAGTCGACCATATCATACTTAAGAACAAATAGGACTTTTATCGAACACTTGGGCTGCAGAACGAGCAACGTAAAATGCAACCTAAAGCAATCACCTTTTACCCCCAATCAAACATGTATTTCAATAAGATAAGCCAACTACTTCATACTCGATTCTTTCATTCAACAAGCTATTCTCAACCACAAACATTATCAAACCCATTCAACTAGCAATTCCTATTCTCAAATCTGAACCAGTCAAATATTACATTAAAAATTGCAAAGAAAAGAAATGAGGAGCCAAGAGAAAACAGAATCCTTAACAAGAAATCCCTAAAACTATAATTAACACAACAAACAATTAATTAACCTCAATTAGATCAATGATTTTTCAGCGCACCTACTATCAAGTCCCAATCGAGAGACTGAGGGGTGTGTCGATACTCCAGAGAGATGGACTGATATCTGTCTGCTTCCAGATGATGAGTTGGACTGCAAGTGAGAGTTGAAACAGTGCAAAAAAAACATGAGAAGCAGAAGATGGATTACTTACAGTGCCTTCGGAGAGAAGGAGGCAAGGCTATTGATCACGATGGAAACCCAGACCTAGACCTAGGTCGAACAGGAAGCTCAATGTTAGGTCGAAGAAGAAGTGAGAAGAGAAGACCGAGTGAGAAGACCGAGTGAGAAGCCCAGATCTAGGTTAATCCCATTTCAAAAGATTTTTTTTCTGAATCCTCAAGATAATCGGAGGGAAACAATTTTTTCTAATTTGAGGAAAATGAAATAAGTGGAGGGAATAGTTATGTGAATTTGGGGCAAATGAAAATGGTAGATTATTAATGAGTGGTTACTTTTAGTGAGTGATTTTTTTTTTATTACTACAAATAATGAGTGGAATGTTAATGAAGTTGAGAAAAAATCAATATTTTAGTCAATAATAGTAGGGTTGCACATTAAATGTATTAAAACCATATTTTTAATGAGTGGATAGTATACCCACATTAAATTTTGGTCATTGAAACCTCTTTTTCTTGTAGTGTATCTAATATATATGTGAAAGGGCGGGTTAGGTTGGGGATAGTTTGGGTTTTCAAAACAAATCCCAAACCCAACCCTTTTATGTACGGGTTTATACGGGTTTGGATCAAATCGATCAAATGAAAATATAAATATCCAAGTTCAACCCATAAAAAACGGGTTTCGATGGACCAACGAATTTATGAACAGATCTAATCCATATCCATGTGCTTTATACCAATCTAATTCATATTTTAACGTTAGCAAGCAAAGAAAAAAATTAAACAAGATTCTTAGAATCTAAAAATTAGAAGTTTCAAAGTGCAAATTGAGAAAAGTAAATTCTTCAACTTTATAAAAATAAGAGATAGAAAAACAACATAATATTATAATTTACAAATTCTAATCATTAAATTTTTTTTTGTAAAAATAATGATTTTTCTTAATTTGATTCCAATTATTATTTAAGATAGTTGTAAAAAATTATTAAAAAGTGCATTTAGCCAAATAATGTTGTAGTTCGATATAAATCAAAATTAGAACTTGACATAATTGTAGATAGTTTTTTGAATGTGAGTTTCTACGTAATTTCTCGAATCTAAATCCATTTTAATTATATCGCTTAGAATACGCACATGCGTACGAAATAATGTCCATGATATGCTTCTATTAACCCTTTTAGTGGATATGATATATATGCCAATTAAGTGACCTTTTTAATTTATTAAAATGGACACTATACATACAGATCACATATGATACCATACGTATGTAACATGCATGGTTCAAAAATAAAAAATAAATCAATTCGAGATGTTATCTCGAATTAATAAAATTAACCAAATTAATTTGAACTGATGTGAGAACATCATTTGAATTTATAATTAAGTTAATTCTAAATAATGTGAAAACGTTGTCAGAATTCGGTAATAAACCCTAAATATCCAAATCTATACCCATTTTTTTTAATATTCCAAATTAACCCCTATCGATTTCGTCCATCCAATATACCCCATGTTCCAATTAATTAGCAAAATTAACCCCGTTTTATTTTAATTCATCAATTAAATCCCTCCACGTTCTGATCAGGCCCTTAATGATTTTAAGTAAGTTCAATCAAGTCCCTATTAGTATTAATTACATATTACTCTCCATTTTTTTTATTAATTTGTGAATTCAAACCCATCTATTTTACTCGTACGTATATATTTATTCTTTTATTTACAAATCTGTAGTTTATTATTAATATTATTGTGATATATGTATGAAACATACCAATTAGTTTGTACATATGCAAAAAAAAAAATAATTATCCTATTATTTTCCATTAGGCTAGCCATGTAATTGTAATTCAAAATTAGTTTAAATATTGACGATTTTATTTTCACAATTTTATTTTCGATTGATAATTATTGATTTAGTGAAGGTGTATAAATTTTAAATAGCTCATTATGTTTTAGATCATTTTTACTTATTCATGTATGTAAAAATACCATCTTATAAAAATTCATTTTTCAGCATACATGTTACGATGTTAACTAAATCAGGCCGTAATATAAATGAACATACTATGTCCATGTGATGTGCATGATTTCAAAAGTAAAATAAATCCATTTAAAATATCGTCTTGAAATATTATAAATTAAACTTAGTTCAAATCGATGTGAAAACATTGCTCGAATTTATTAAAAATATTTAAAACATTCTTTATTAAAGTTCATATTTTATTCAGCATGTATGTGATACATGCAAAATTAAATTGGACTTTAATTTGGACAAATATAATTACACATATTTCATACACGTAGTTCCAAAATAAAAATGAATCAACTCGAAATGTTATTTCGAGTCAATAAAAAATAGCAAGTTAATTTGAATTGATATGAGAATACCATTTGAATTTATAATATACTAAAAAGATATTCCTCATTAGAATTTATATTTTTATCGTGTATGTAATACACATAATTCCAAATAAATCAGTTCGAGATGTTATCTCGAATCAACTAATCAATTGATTCAAATCGATACGAAAATGTCATTTGAACTTAATAATACATTTAAAATACCCCTTTATTAAAATCCTTATTCTATTTATCGTATATGTGATATACGTAAAATAAAATGAGATTTTAACGTAATTTCAAATTAAGACAAACTTAAACCCAGTAACCCTAAAAAACACGAATATCGGGTTTATATACATGATTCAAAGCAAAACGAATAGCAACATGTAATATCATGATAGTATCAATACGTCAGGCGGGGTAGGGTGAGATCACATCTCTTTCCTACACGTAACCGGAAAAATGAACCTTAAATCTCTCTGAATACCATTCTTATCAAAACCAAACCACACAGATTCAATCCACATAGATAGGGCGACCAATCATGCCTGCCCACACATTTTCAAGTGATGATTGACGGTGACTCGAAAACCTAAAACACGAAAAGCAGATCGAGCTGGCCATGCACCCCGACCTGAAGACCGAAAGCCTGGGTGCGACACCGTCAAACAAGGCATATCTCCACGATCTTTGGATGACCAGAGTGGCTTCCGTTTTATCGGTGGGGAAGCTCTCCGCTTTCTAGGTAGAGGTCGAGGATGAGGCTTTGGGCTTTTCCAGGTAGAGGGACATTATGGAGTCCTTAGCTTTGTAAGGGTTGGACCTGACCCATATCCCTTATCACCTTTTATAGAGCTTTATTAGTTCATGATTGCTTATGGGCTTTGCTTATAGATGGGTCTGCTTGTTAGTGATGGGTCTGATGGGCTTGGCTCACATTCCTCATCAATTAGTCCCCTCCATTTTTCGTATTGTCGGGAGGGTCGAACCATTTATGTGAGAGAATGGAGGATTCGGCTTTTGGTGCTCTGTTTGCCTTGTCAACGCGGGGGATATGGGTAGGGAATGTGTAGCTTGTTTAAGGTCTACTTAGTGGCTGCCAGTTGACTGCAACTTTAAGAGGCGTGTGCTAAAGTGATGCATGCGTCATTTAAGAGTTCCTGGAAAATGGCAGAACTTGGTAGACACGTGGTGGTGCCGCTTAGAGTGTTGCTTTACTTCATAGTGACCTTTGGTATGGTCACTCATGACTATAAATAAGAGTGTTTTTCCTGTTGAAATAAAGGTTTACAATTTGCTTTCTTCTCAATTTCGAAAGAGAGTCTACTTAAGAAAAGTTTGTTCGTGTTGGTTGTTGATGCTCGTAAAGTATATAGCAGTTAATAGGACAAGTGTATCCTATCGCAATAAGTAATAAAGTGCTAAGCACGAGATCGAACCACAAGGACTATTCGTTATAACTAGTAAATCTACCTAGAATGATCTAATTGTTTAGAGGGTTGGATAAAAGTTGGGTTTTTGAATAACTAATTAACTGAACTAAAGAAATAAAGATAATAAAATAAAATGAACAATTGACAGGGTAGAAGATGGATTAATGGATGACACAATCCAGGCTGAGGAATCCTTTGATTAAATCCTATGTATGGGTTTAGGGAGTTCAGATTTGTGTTTTACCAATGATTGAAGGTAATTGTCCTAAGTAAAAGACTAATTTGATCAAAATTGTCCTTCCTATTCACATGCATTCGGGTGACGGCTTGATTAGGTATATACCCTAGGTCATGCAAAGCATTAGGTTTATTGACAACTAACGCTAAAGCTGTAGCCCAGCCACAAAGCCTCATTCCTAGTGGTCTCTAGCGAAGTCAGGTTTACACAAGTTCGGTATAGACGATTCCGTGGTCAGGTTCTCATCTATCTATAATCCTATTTAATGTCAGGGTCACAGGCATTAGGCACATTATATACATAAACAGGCTAGTTGATCATTATCAATGTTCATTCTAGCATAAATCCTGTTCCTAACAATTTCTAGGCATTAAGCATGCATAAACTGATCAATCAAAGGTCCTAGATACCTAATCATACATATTCATATAATCAATTTCATCGCCATCCCAAATTGGATGGAGATCAGTTCATAGACAAACCAATCATAGCAATAGGAAAATAGGAATAATGAAAAAACATCTTCAATTGAATATAATCGTAAAAGATAAAAGGGAAAGAGATAGAAATCCAAAACCCGTTTTGCCGATTCTGATTACAAAAATAGAAGACGAAGAACTTCTCCCATCAATTGTTCTTGAAAGAAAAGACAAAACAGAAAATAAACCTAATCTAGAAAGCAAGGAAATAAAACTAAAAATCTACATTACGACGGCTTCCTATTGAATCCGCCTCGAATAACTGAGAGGAGCTCCCTATTTATAGAGATAGGGCGAAACCCTAGTGTCTCCGGGGGTACAAAGGTCGTTTTCTATATTAACAGGGGCTTTTTGGGCATAATAGTTCGACATTCCAGCAAGGGAGAGGCGTTTTTGCGCCTCTCCCGCCTCGTCTCGTCGAGACAGGAAGTGTCTCGTCGAGACGAGGACCTGTCTCGTCGAGACACTTATGTGTCTCGTCGAGACAGGCCTTGTCTTGCCGAGACGCTTTTGTGTCTCGTCGAGACAAGTGCCAAAATGGGGCAGAACTCTGGTTTTTATCCGTTTTGGTCCCTGAGCTTCCGAAATATGCTCTAATGGTCCCTGGCGAGTCCCAAAAGTGCTCCGACGGTCCCTGAATTGTCCAGAATTGCTCCAAAAGGCTCGGTCTGGTTCGGGAATGCTCAAATAGGCCTAAAAACACCTGAAAACACAGAAAATGCCATAAATAACAGAAATTGCTAATTCTAACTAAAAGACAACAAAACGATAATAAAACTGAAAGGAAATAAAGCAAAAGTAAGCTAAAAGGGGCCTAAAAACCCTATACAAATGGGAGCTACCAACCTCCCCACACTTGAATCTTGCTTGTCCTGAAGCAAGACAGAATCTAAAGCAGAGAAAAAATCAACAAATAGCTCCATTACAAAAACAAGAATCTACTACACTTTATTATTCACAACAGTTCAGACTACTCATTTTGCAATTAAAAACATAATGAACCTCAGACGAGTCTCCAAAACTGATTAATTGGTTTTATCAATCAACACTTCATGAAAACGAAGGAAAAGGACTAAAATTGATAGCTCACAAGTGGTCACTATAACGCTCAAGTGTTTGGGTGAAATTTTTTTTTTGTAAACGCTCTACATTTAATTGCACAAAGTGGTCACATTGGGATTGCATCATCCATCCGGTCAAAATTAATGCATTAAAATTAAACAAAATCATAGGTCTTTAAAGGGTTGTAACATTGGCTAAGGGTTGGGGTAGGAAAAAGGGAATTTATAGGCAAAAAGTTAATGACTCAAATAGTTAAAATTTTTGCAAAAAGGACAAATTTTCAGCATTAGGGAGCTATAAACCACCTCCCCACACTTAAAATCTTGCTTGTTCTCAAGCAAGTCGAAATCCAAAAGGGACACGTTTTCCGCTATGTAAAACAAGGTTTAAGCTCAAGGTTGTGTTTGTGAATCAGTGAAGTATTCGGGAAGCAACTAAAAATATAAACACGTCGTTTATCCTTTCCTCTATTTATTTATTTTTTTTTTTGGTTTTTAACCTTCTTTTTTTTTAATAGAGGGGATAAAGAGTGAAAATCAAATGGGTAATGGTTGCTTCTTCTATTAAAATTACAACCTTTTAATGATTGCTAGCGAGAATTTGAAGGAGATGTGTGTCTAAGGATTTATCAAAACTAAATTGAGTCAATTAACTTGGGTGAGAAAGGATATTTAAGAAGGCTAAGGTTTGTAACATGGTTGATCAAAGAAAGGGATAAAAGGCTCAAATGGGCTTATCTAGGGGAATTGTTAAGGAATTTTGGCTAAACAAAGAAATAGGCTAAATTTCACAAAGGGCTATACCTAGGTTGCCTAATCATTTCAAGTTTAATAGAAACACAAAATTCAACCAGTATTGGATGCAATTCCTATGAGCACAAAGACAATAAATGTAATCCCACACCTAAGAGATCAATTGTTCCTAATCATGAGTCTAAAATATTGATCTTTCTGGCTCTAACTCACAATTTAAGGGTTATTTGTATCAATCCTAGCCTCAACTAACGTTCCGTTCCATGTCAATTTTAGGCAAATAATACTCTTTGGAGACTCAAACGTTGTTCAAGATTTTTCTCATACATCAATTTCATTTAGAATGTGAAAATTTTAAAGCGCATTGTCAACTGTATTGTCGGGATAGCTAAATGTATCAAATTCAACTGCCTAGGATTCTTTTTATTCCTAGAAAAATAAAAAGCAAACAGAAACACAAAGTACGAAATCCTAAAATTTAAACAAAAACATAAGAAAAATTAATGGCAAGAATCTAAAGCCATTCTATCCTATTATCTCCTCCCCACACTTACCCATGCATTTACTTCATAAAATCCATAAAAGCAAAACATAAAGTGCAGAAAAGAAATATGATAGAAAAACTCCCTCAGGGGTGGCTGTCACTCCAACCTCGAATGTCCGATGCTAAGCTTTGAAATCCCAACGAATGTCATAGAAATCAATGTAGCGTTGGCGAGTGTTTTGCTTATAGGGTCCTGCCATTAGAAAAAAAAAGAAAGAAATAAGCATAAAAAGAAAACAACGAAAGAGAAAAAGAAAAAAAAAATTAATGATTTTTTTTATACAAATCTAAACAATCATTTCAACCTATTCAATTTACGCAGATTATAATCGAATTAGTCCCGGCAACACTTAATCAAAAACTTGATCGTGTTGTTGTCGGGTATTTCGAAATATAATCTAATTATAAATAAAATAGTTCCAAGCAAATTTAATCTAATTATAAACAAAATAGTCCCCGACAACGGCGCCAAAAACTTGATGGTGTTGTTGTCGGGTATTTTGAAGTATAATCTAATTAAAAACACATTGGTCTAGGCAAATTTAATCTAATTATAAACAAAATAGTCCCCGGCAACGGCGCCAAAAACTTGATGCTCGTAAAGTATATAGCAGTTAATAGGACAAGTGTATCCTATCGCAACAAGTAATAAAGTGCTAAGCACGAGATCGAACCACAAGGACTATTCGTTATAACTAGTAAATCTACCTAGAATGATCTAATTATTTAGAGGGTTGGATAAAAGTTGGGTTTTTGAATAACTAATTAACTGAACTAAAGAAATAAAGATAATAAAATAAAGTGAACAATTGACAGGGTAGAAGATGGATTAATGGATGACACAATCCAGGCTGAGGAATCCTTTGATTAAATCCTATGTATGGGTTTAGGGAGTTCAGATTTGTGTTTTACCAATGATTGAAGGTAATTGTCCTAAGTAAAAGACTAATTTGATCAGAATTGTCCTTCCTATTCACATGCATTCGGGTGACGGCTTGATTAGGCATATACCCTAGGTCATGCAAAGCATTAGGTTTATTGACAACTAAGGCTAAAGCCGTAGCCCAGCCACAAAGCCTCATTCCTAGTGGTCTCTAGCGAAGTCAGGTTTACACAAGTTCGGTATAGACGATTCCGTGGTCAGGTTCTCATCTATCTATAATCCTATTTAATGTCAGGGTCACAGGCATTAGGCACATTATATACATAAACAGGCTAGTTGATCATTATCAATGTTCATTCTAGCATAAATCATGTTCCTAACAATTTCTAGGCATTAAGCATGCATAAACTGATCAATCAAAGGTCCTATATACCTAATCATACATATTCATATAATCAATTTCATCCCCATCCCAAATTGGATGGAGATCAGTTCATAGACAAACCAATCATAGCAATAGGAAAATAGGAATAATGGAAAAACATCTTCAATTGAATATAATCGTAAAAGATAAAAGGGAAAGAGATAGAAATCCAAAACCCGTTTTGCCGATTCTGATTACAAAAATAGAAGACGAAGAACTTCTCCCATCAATTGTTCTTGAAAGAAAAGACAAAACAGAAAATAAACCTAATCTAGAAAGCAAAGAAATAAAACTAAAAATCTACATTACGACGGCTTCCTATTGAATCCGCCCTGAATAACTGAGAGGAGCTCCCTATTTATAGAGATAGGGCGAAACCCTAGTGTCTCCGGGGGTACAAAGGTCGTTTTTGCGCCTCTCCCGCCTCGTCTCGTCGAGACAGGAAGTGTCTCGTCGAGACGAGGACCTGTCTCGTCGAGACACTTATGTGTCTCGTCGAGACAGGCCTTGTCTCGCCGAGACGCTTTTGTGTCTCGTCGAGACAAGTGCCAAAATGGGGCAGAACTCTGGTTTTTATCCGTTTTGGTCCCTGGGCTTCCGAAATATGCTTTAATGGTCCCTGGCGAGTCCCAAAAGTGCTCCGACGGTCCCTGAATTGTCCAGAATTGCTCCAAAAGGCTCGGTCTGGTTCGGGAATGCTCAAATAGGCCTAAAAACACCTGAAAACACAGAAAATGCCATAAATAACAGAAATTACTAATTCTAACTAAAAGACAACAAAACGATAATAAAACTGAAAGGAAATAAAGCAAAAGTAAGCTAAAAGGGGCCTAAAAACCCTATGCAAATGGGAGCTATCAGTTGTCTGGGCTATGATTATTGGTCGATGATTGGTTGAAGGGTTGCCTTAGTTTGACTCATAGTTTAAGTTTCATTCTTGCTAACGTACTCCCAAACAGGATACTCAACATGCTAGCTACATCACTGCACGAGTTGATATGCACAATGTCCAATATCTATCATTTACGGCTAGGACTATTGGGGTGTCTAATCCTATTCGTTCTCCTAACTTTCGTCTTTCAGTGTCAATATCGGTCCATTAGAGTGCTTTCACTGTTGGTGCTCTTTCTAGTGTCTACGCATTTCACAGCTCCATCAAAAATTAATTCCCTCTTCCCCTACCGTACTCCAGCCTAGAAGTTTCCAACGCTTGTCCATGGTTGAGCCCTGGGATTTGATGCACTTAAATGCTTTACGTTGAATCATTCCAAATAACACTTGTATCCTCTGATTAATGCAGGTGAAACCCCCCCCCCCCCCCCCCCCCCAAAAATATAAAATTAAAATCACGGGACTTTCCACTTACTAACTGTGATTAACGACACAAATAAGAATGAATTTCAGTAACTTTCTTTCCTTCTTCGCCTCCATCTCTTTCCTGCACTAGCTCTTCTCTCCAGTGAACCTCTAAAAACTTTTCCTCCACCTTCAACATCGATAGGTCCAATTTCCTTCTATTCAATTTAATTTTTCATTATTATATTCTTAGTTCTCCCCTCTACCTTCCCATGTTCATCAATTCAACAACGACAGGTCCAGTTTCCTTTTATTCTATTTAATTTTCCATTATTACATTATTAGTTCTCTGTTTGTGAAATTAGGTCCAATTTCCTTCTATGCTATTTAATTTTCCATTATTATATTCTTAGTTCTCTATTTGTGAGATCCTTAAGTTGGAGGTAGATCTGAGATTTCGCTTCTACAAGGATGTACAAGTAGTTTCTTGTAAGAGTCTCAGCTGTCACATCTTGAAATAAAAATTACAACGTTCTCTAATTTATTTTTATATACAAACATACAATTTCCTTCTATTCTATTTAATTTTCTATTATTATATTATCAGTTCTCTGTTTGTGAAATTAGGTCAATTTTCTTCTCTTCTATTTAATTTTCCATTATTATATTCTTGGTTCTCTGTTTGTGAGATCTTTAAGTTAGAGATGGATCTGAGATTTCGCTTCTACAAGGATGTACAAGTAATTTCTTGTAAGAGTCTCAGCTGTTACATCTTTAAATAAAATTTACAATCTTCTCTAATTTATTTTTATATACAAACATACAATTTCCTTCTATTCTATTTAATTTTCTATTATTATATTATTAGTTCTCTGTTTGTGAAATTAGGTCCAATTTCCTTCTATGCTATTGAATTTTCTATTATTATATTCTTAGTTCTCTATTTGTGAGATCTTTAAGTTGGAGGTGGATATGAGATTTCGCTTCTATAAGGATGTACAAGTAATTTCTTGTAAGTGTCTCAGCTGTCACATCTTGAAATAAAAATTACAGCATTCTCTAATTTATTTTTATATACAAACATATATATCAACAAAATGATGAACTGCTTATCAAAATATATTTATTCCATTAGTTTGCCTCAACAACCATACAAAAACAGACAAAAGAAACTTCATGACACTTTCAAAATCAATGCATATGCAGATAAAGGGCGGTGTACATTAGGTATTGCAATTGAATCTCGAGACCTTCCTCTTCCGTGGTACTGTTAGTGGTTTCTCCCATATTAGATGTTATCCAGGAATTTTGTTCTGAGAACGGGCAATCCTGTGGTAGTCTCACTGCGGCCTCTTACTATTCATCCCGTCTCATCTTGATTTTCCATGTTAGCTTCACATGGAGCCTTTCTCTAATTCTAAAGGCTAAGGGAAGGAAGGCACTCATCAGTAAGCTTGGCTCCTTTCCTATTCAGTTTTGCTATCTATAGGTCCCAATCGCCTGCACAACCCAGTAGGAACGATTTCATCACCCCTCTCAGCCTGATAAGAAGGAAAACTCGTCATTACCTCCCTTTCCATATTACTTCCAATTAAAAAACGACTAAACATTTCATATGTACCCTCTGATTTTCTAGATGAAGATTCAAAAACCAAACCTAGCCTTTCAAGCACAGCTCTTACTTGTCTTGCACACTTATTAAACACAGCCATAGAAAAGAAGAAGATTATTAGCCATAAACCATGTATATTATTTGATAACGTAACCGTATTTGTCATTTTGGACCATCTGAAAACTCAAACAAATTAAAGAATTTGCTTGAAAAACACATCTATCAATAAAGAATTTGCTTGAAAAATATATCTATCAATAGACATAAAGATTCACACAATAGTTGTTAATTGAAGTTGGAGACATATTGAAGAAAATATTAAGGAGGTATTGAAATATTATACTTACAATGAAGTTTACTTCAGTTATATCATTATCATTATTATTATTATTATTATTATTATTATTATTATCAAGAAGTTATCTTTCCCCAGTTCTCTCGACAAAGAGATTGTAAGCGTTTAATACGCTTGATAAGATGTTTATTCTTGAAAAATTTAGATTATGCTAGATACGAATTCAAAATGAAGGTAAATAAAAATAAATTTTGATGCTCAAAATCCTAAAAATGTACATTAATTATGGGATATTGAGATAATTGTTTTTGCAACATTGGCTTATATAGTTTTTAACTACTATATTGTGGTTTGTACAAAATTTTTAGTATTTCAAGAGTTTTTAAAAGAGGAAAATGAAATATCATCATAGGACAAGTTGTTGGAAAATATTAATTAAAACATATTATTATTTGAATCTCTTCAAATTCTCAAATGTTGAGCATAATGATTATAATTAATAGAATTAATTTCACATATTAATTATAAGGGTAAATAATTATAAGGTCCTTATGTTTTTACTTAACATGCTAGTAAGTCCATCATATTATTATAAGGTTCTTAAGTTTTATCTTAATCAATTCTTTAGTCCTTCTTTTTGTTTTTGTAAATGAAAGTCCAAAATTGTCCCTAGTTATATACATAAATTTTTTTATCTTTTAGTTCAAATTTAATCTAATTAGTTTTAATGAAGTTATTGAACAACATATACACCGAAATTAATATATTTAAAAAAATGTATTATTAATTTTCTTAAATTGTAATTATTTTTTCTTTATTTTTTTAATATAATATCTTTAAACTAATATTAAATATTATTATAATTTTTTAAAAATCATATATTTTTTTCTTCATTCGTAAAATTTATTAGAATTGTAAAAACATAAAGATCTTATAATATTTACCTAACTTTTTATAATGATAGTCTTACTCCTATTTTAATAATTTTTGAAATATTTTTTATTTATTTTTTTAGTCAATAAATTTTACGTTATTAAAATTAAAGTTCTATAATTGTATAAAAAATTAATAAATCAATTACTTTATATTGGAGTTTATATTGGAGATATTGTGATTATGTAGGAAAAGAGAGAGAAAAATATAAAATAAGAAAAATAGATGTTTTATTATTAAAACATAAAGTAAAGGGTAATTTTGATATTTTAAAGATTATTTAGTATAATTTGACCATTGACCCAACCATAAGGACTAAGAAGTTAACAAAAACAAAAACTGAGGGACTATATAATTATTTCCAAAAACATAGTGACTAAGTAGTGTATTAGATAAAAAAGCAGAGACCTTATAATTATTTACCCTAATTATAAAAGGTTTTTTGTACTGAGTGGTTACAATTGCGATTTAATTCTATTTAACTAAAATTAATGTATAGGCTTAATACTTCATTAAGAAAAAGTAAATCTTTTAATTAACGGGCAAGAAATATTTTCACTTTCCTCTTTATATGCTTATATCTTGACATTCTCTCTTATTTCGAAAAAATAAGAGAGAAGATAGTTCTCTCCTAATTATATTTTTGTCCATTCATTTTGGTTTTCTATTCTTTTGTTTGTTTTTCTTGCTTACGAAATTCAAGAATATATAATTATTAGAAAATATTAATGAAATCAAATAAGTGATATCTGCGAGCGTTACTGATATTCTATAAAATAAAAGAATGAAGAACAAATTGATTGAATATCTTGATGAGATATTACAAGATAAAAATAGGAGAAATCATCACTTTAAGGTGATTCAATTGCATATATTGAGTTATTGTAGCATAATGAATAATTGAATTCAAATACTTGGTTATCATGAAATTCCATTAAGCAAAATGATTATCATCAAGATGAATTTGTGACTAATTCTTATGAATTTTTTTTTTATGTGTAACATATTGAATTGATAAAGTTTCTCCATGTACAATAGAAAAGTATTGATTGTAATAGTTTATAGCATAATATATTGATGTTACTTCTATTTTAATGTAGATTGTAATTCTTTTGTATCGTAGATATAATATTTAATTTTAATAGTTTAATTCAATTTTTGTTTAACATAGATTGTAATTTTTTTGTATCGTAGATATAATATTTAATTTTAATTGTAGTTTAATTCAATTTTTGGGTTTTCATTATTGATGACTAGTGGAAGAGTTCTGATCAGCTTCCGTCCCTGTGGGGGCGTCGTTGGGTTCGACGGGGGGAAGCTCCGATGCCAAAGTTAGTATAAGTATGAGAGAGTAAACTGAATTGACAAAGTAGGGTTTCTAGGATTGCGTGAATGTGTACTTTGATAGCTTGAGATGCAAGCTATATATAGTCATGAAGTTGTAACCTTTAGTAACTAGAAAGTCTCCATTAATGCTTCATTAATGGCGGTTACTGGTTTCCTTTAAGTGTGCCCGTTAGCTTATTAACAGCTTATTAATGGTCTTTATTACGGGATCGGCTCAGCTGTTCCGCTGGCGGATTGAGAGGCTATGGCGATTCGCCATAAAGGTTTGCCTGTGGATCTCTTGTGGTGAGGTGTTGGTGATCTGCCTGTCGGATCTCCTTGCTTGATACGCCATAACACTCCGGTATCAGGTGATCAACACGTGGCCGTTCTAGGCGAATATCTCCTTTGATCCTTTGGATAATATCTCAATGTTATCAGAAGCCCCCCCAAAGTTCCTTTAAAGTCCTTTAGGGCTTTTGAGCTTCTTCGCGCGCCATCATGATGGCTTGCATTAATGGTCACTCTTTTTGATGCCAATCGATGGGTGACACGTGTCATGGGCGCGTCGCCCGAGGGGAGAGAAATCATCTTCTTCCTTCCTCTCATTCTCTTTCCATTGCATTTGCATTCTTCTCTCATTTTCATCGAGTTCTTGTGCCCAGAGTCTTTTCAGAATTCGGAATCTTTCAAAGCTTTAAACTCCCATGTAAGTGAATTTTTGCTTTGATTGCTGAATGTTTAGGAGTTCTTCTTCATCTTCTGGGTCTACTTGTGAACTTTTTAATTTGACCACTTCTTCCGAAACCGTAGTTAGCTGGACTTCTTCCTCTTTGGAGAATTCTGATTCTTCCGAAGGTACTGTTAGTTGTGATTTAGCTGAGTTGCGTAACTCGGCGTGTAATAGAGGTCGAACTCCAGTAGAATTCGGAACCTTCCCGTCGCCGTTTCTCATCTTGCTCCAGCAATAGATCTTAGGTGTTTTTCGGGGATGGAGGCATCTTCTTCAACCCCGTCTAGGAAAAAGGCGCCTCGTGCGGAGTCCACTTCCTCCCGTATGAGTGCCGCTGATCTAGCGAATCTGGCGAATCGCTTTCCTTAGATAAAGGAATATGAGACCATGTTGGCGGAAGCCCATCAGCGACCCGCCTGTCCGCCAACGGGGTATTTATCTGTATATAGTTGTCACGTAGAAATAGGTTTTCGGCTCCCTCTTCCTAAGATGATGGCGGACATCTTGCTTACTTTGATATTGCTGTCAGCCAGCTGCATCCAAATGGCTGGTTAGATGTAGCCCTGGATTGTTACTTAGCTTCAAATTTAGGGGTAGTTTGTAACCCTCGTGTCTTCCGAACCCTTCACAAACCGACGAAACGAAAAGCCGACTCTTGTTACACCTTTGCCAAGTTTGGATCCTATTCACCGTTTAGCGGCAAGATGTCCAATATCCATATTTGGGACGAAAAGTTCTTCTATGTAAAGATAAGGGAGGGCGAGTCTTTAGGCTTTCCGTCGGTTTGGAGTGCTAGGCCTTTGCATATGGCTGGAGATATGCGTATATTGACGGACAGCGACGAAGAAGTGGAGAATATCATGAAAAGTGTTATGGCGGAGGCTTAGACATACGCCGACGCCTTGGACTTTATGATGAATGATATTCCCTTGATCCGCCAGGAGGGGGACAAGATTACTTATGTGAAGTTTACACAACTTAACGAAGGTAACATTGTTTTTCCTTGAACCTTGATTACTTTATGGTTCTTTTGTCAAGGGGTTGTCTAAGTCCAGTCACGCTCTTATAGAGATACGCAAGAAGCAGAAGGAGGAGATGGCTCGAAATAAGGAGCAGACAGCGGATCCCCAGAAGGGTGCAGGAAAGCGTCCCATTGATACAATGGCTGATCTTCCTCTACAGAAGAAGAAGAAGAAGCATGCGGTGTTCGGCGGACGAAAGTTTATGGCGAATGCCATGAGAGCCGTGATACCTAATGTGGAGAAGGAACAAGTAAGCGGCTGTAGTGTTTTCTTTTTCCCGTTTTGTGAATCTAAGTTTTGACCTTCCAATCTTTGTGCAGATGGTGAAGCCTGACCTGGCGGTTACTGGTCCGCCAAATATGGTGATGAGGGATCCTTGAGGAATGAATCCGTCATCAATGACCTGGACGAAGCTCTTGGTCAATTAGGCGAGGTACGGAGGAGTCAAAACCTGATCTCGGGATCAGCCCATGTTCAGATGGGAAAAACTGAGCTTCTCACGGTAAGTTCCCTCTATCCTTTTGCATCTTTTGACGAAAGAGTGATCTTCCTTTGGGGAGAATTTTACTGTTGTTCTTTCGCTTAAATGGGCCTTTATTTTGATAGGTATACACCAGTATGCGTGCTATGGAAGCGGGTCTCCTTCAGGGAGTGGCAGATAAGGCCACTATAGAAAGGTTGGAGAAGGAAGTTGCCACGGCCAAGGCGAACGTTGCATCCGCACTTGCCCTAAAGGATGAGGAGATCCTCAATTTGAAGAAGCAAATTGATGCGGATGCGAAAGAGCATGAAGCCATTTTAGAGGACACGGAGATCCTGGCAGGGGAACGAGCTTACTACTATGGCGAGTGGATCATAGCGCATGTCCAATTGGCGTATCCTGAGATCGATTTTACAGATCCTGAGTTTGTGGTACCCGACGTGGATGTGTTCCTCAAGTATCGCAAAATCCAGGAAGTCAAGGACTACATCCGTGATTACATTCGCAAGGTGATGAATGGATCCGTCGAGGAAAGCAAACCCCTTATCGATCTTGAGCCAGAGGTCCTCGATAAAGTGCCTCCAAAGGCGGGTGACCAGAATGTGGAGCTGATAACCGACGGTACTCCTCCTGAAGGAGGAGTTATTTCTATAGAGAAGGAAGCCCCTTTGGAGGGCGCATCTATTGTAAACGATGCTAAGGAGGATGCTCCTGTTAATGTTTAGTTTTGTAAAACTAAGTACAATTTTTTAATCCTTGCTATAACTTATTTGTGTCTACTTTATGCTTTGTGCAAGTAAATTTATAGACTTTAGGATTGATTTGAAGTAGGTGGCCAGCCATACTCCATTGTGTGAACCTTTGTGAAGGTTTAAAGCTGATCTATTCCTTTAGAGGAAGTTAAGCTGCCTTAAGGGATCGATTTGCTTCCTATCTTTGAGGTGAATCGATCCGCCCTTTAGGACTTATGAACCCTTCTTTGGGAAGGATGTAAAAGAGTGTAAAGATCTCGTGTCCGAGAAATGTTTTAACTCTATCTCTAATGGTGATCATTTTAAGGACTGATCCGCCCATGAGATTGTTCTCCTATTTTTGGGTGGGAAGCGTTGGGTGCCCCCCTTCTTTTTTAGACTGGAATATTTATATTGCTGCAAGAAAATACTTAAAAAAGAATATTAACAATTGAACAATTGCTTTTTATTGATTGGTGATACGCTTTACTACAGCAAGCGGGTCTTATATGTGAGCCTCATTAAAACGTTTAATAAGAAAAACCTCATGGGAAAAAAAGCTTACTAAAGGAAAAAGAGTACTCAAGACCTTGTTTACATTCTATTTTCTAGCGAAATATTTTGGAGATTTTGGAGATTCCATGTACGGGTGTTAGACAAGGTGCCGAACGGCCTCGCCCGGGCGGACCGGGGGGTGGACACCTCATGGCGACGTAAGCGGTGATTGGCGCCGAAAGCAACCAATCGTGGAATCAAGCTGCTCGGCAGGACCGGAGCTCGGAGTATGGAAGAGTCGCCACCCATGAATGGGAAAATGAACACCGATCCCTTGCGGGAGACCGGTGAGGGTTCGGGAAACTTAGGTACGAGCCGAGAAGGCTAGCTCCTTTCCGGAGAAAGGCTACTAGGCACCCCGACATCGCCCGGTTATGAACCACCGGCCTCCTACTCAGCGTGTTAGGCGATAACGGACTAATCGTATATTTCTTTAAGTTTAAAATTCATTTGAAACCTTTTCTTTCTCGCTTTGAAAACCGTTTTGAGCATGTCATTAAAAGCCACTTTAGTAAAGAATCACCCATTTACATGAATTAAAAATATATAGGAGAGAGAAGGGGGAGAAGAAAGAATTGATTTGTTTACAACGTGATTTATGCTTTATATTATACACTAACTTTAAGCTAATCTCATTCCCCAAAATGAGTTTATTTACATGGTTCGTACCTTAATCGCCGTTGGAACGACTTAGGTACGTTTTAAAGCTCCGTTAATTTACATGACATCGACTCGAATCGCCGTTGGAACGACTCGAGTGTTTGAAAATGTGGAATAAAAACTTTAACTCCAAAAACGTGATTAGGCATACAAGTCCATTTATTTTGTACAAACCATTTAGTTAGGAAAACGATTCAAAACTCTATTATTTACAATGAAAACGATTTTAATTATAAGGTTCGTCTAATCCGTCGTTGGAACGGATTAAGGTTTCAACACGCGATATTTTGGAAATGGTTTAAAAACGTCAAGAAAACGTTATTTACACTTTAGGAATATCTAGAAAAACTTTAATTTAAACAAACAAATTAAATTCTCTTTTGGTCTTTTATTTTCCCCTTTTTCACTCAATTATCCTCCACTTGAGCATAATTACACTAATGAACCAATTAAACCAAAATTCACCAAGTAAAACTCATTTGGAATATACACATATACACAAAAATAAAATGGAAATACATATATATATATATATAATTTTATCTAAAAATAAGGATATACCTATAGATAAAAAGGAGTAAGAAATACTATATGATATAATAAAGAAAATGAAAAAGAGTACTACATATAATACTTATTTATTCTAATTCAAAACATGTAAAGACAATGAACCAAACTCATAAATGGGAAGAATAACATTGAATTCCAAATGGTTTTAAGTAATAAACATATAGAAAATAATTTTCACCCTAAATAATAGCTAATATAACTTAAATGTGCCAAAACTATATATATAGGAATATCATACCTTACAAAACCAAATCCAAATGAATTAAACCCAAATACGAAATATATAGCTACATAATACGTAATTAATAGTTATAGGACTCAAAAATAATTTTTACAAATACATAACATAATTAAATACGTATATATACAAGTAGAAATGTCAAAAAGAAGAGAAAAGATGGTTAAAAATGGAATTTTCGGATTCCAGCAGATTACTGACGGAAGATCCGTCGCCAATCTGCTGTTAGCGACAGAAAAGGCAGAATTACAAAAACAGTCCAAAAGTTTCCAGATTTATTCAAAAGCTTTAGATTAGATCTATTCTATCGTTTTGGGTCCCCGAACTACCAAAATTGGATCATAGTCTATAACGGAGATCCCTAAAACGACGTTTTATTTTTAAAACATTATTTAAAAATATTTTCAAAAACTTATAATTACAACGTTTTTAATTCCCGAACTACCTTTGAATCGGATCACGGTTTGTATTGGGATATTAAAACGGGTTTTTTTATTTCAAAACAAAACCGAACGTTTATTTAACACGTGACGAAAATTAAATAAATACGGAATAATAAATAAAACGTGATAAATAAAAAACTAAATAAATAAAAAACTATAACATAAAAATAAATAAAGAAAAATAATTTAAATAAAATAAAACGAGTCTAGTCCTCGGATAATACCTTAAGATCGGTATCTGACAGTCGAAGTCGTTTGATTCCACGAGTTATGATTTTCCGGCGTTTTTTGTGTTTTCGATAAAATATTCAACTTTGGAAAATTTGGATTTTTTTGGGAAAAAAAATATTTTCTCCAAAAAATTAACTTTCTCTCTCTAAAAATGTCTAGAGTGAGAAATCTCCAAAAATTTCCTCCCCTCAAAATGCATGGGGATCCGTGCCTTATATAGGCACGGATCCCGGAGACTTTGGACGACGCCCAATTAAAATTGGGCGTCGCCCAAAGCAGGTTGGGCTGAAGCCCAACTTACGTTGGGCGAACGCCCAACTTATGTTGGGCGGACGCCCAACTTCTGTTGGGCGCGCGCGCCCAACGTCGTTGGGCGTTCGCCCAACGGATGTTGGGCGTCCGCCCAACGGACGTCGGGCGCTCGCCCTGCCTACGTTGGGCGCTCGCCCAACGGCCGTCGAGCGCGCACGCCCCGCGGACGTCAGACGTGCGCTCCGTGCTGTTGGGCGTGCGTCCAACTGTCGTTGGGCATGCGTCGACTGCCGCTAGGCGCTCGCACCACGTCGCTGGGCGCTCGCGAGCCGTCCATTCGACGACCGCCACTCCTTCTAACTTTTTATTGTATATATTTTTGCTTAAAAACTTCCGGAACCAACCGCTTCAACCGTCTTGTTACAGGTTTTCGTCACAGGTCCTCCGACTCGGTGTCTACAACGGGGCAGCGTATTTCCTTCCATGTCTTGAATTTTAAATGTGGCGAACCCAATCTTTTCGACTATTCTGTACGGGCATGTCCAAGTGAGTCCTAGCTTTCCTTTCCCTTCTTTAGATTGGATTTTGTCTGCCTTGTGGAGCACGAGGTCTCCCACATTCAAGTTTACAAGTTTGGCATTTTTGTCATGATAAGCTGTGATCCGCTGCTTGTAAGCCGCCATGCGTACATATGCCTTTTCTCGCATTTCCTCCACTTGATCAAGACTTTCTTTCAATCTTTGGCTGTTTTCATCCTCGCAATAGAATGCAACTCTGTCACTTGGGACCTGTATTTCAACTGGGATTACAGCTTCTACACCGTGAGAAAGGGCGAATGGCGTCTCGCCCGTGGCTGTTCTGGGAGTAGTGCGATACGCACAGAGGACGCTCATTAACTGATCCGCCCACTTCTTGTCATGATCTCCCAACCTTTTCTTTATCCCCTTAACGATTGTCCGATTTGTAACTTCTCATACCGTTAGATTGAGGATAAGAAACTGAGGCGAATCTGTTCAGAATGCCCAACCCTTCGCAGAAAGTTTTGAACTCTTCATAGTTGAATTGCGTTCCATTGTCAGTGATAATTGTGTGAGGAAATCCATACCTTCATATGATGTTATCCTTGACGAACTCCACCATTCGTTCAGCATTGATAGAGGAGACAGCCTCAGCCTCTACCCATTTGGTGAGATGATCCACAACCACTACCACATACTTTCTTTGCCTTCTGGTAGGAGGAAACGGTCCAACAATGTCAATTCCCCAGACTGCAAAGGGTCGACCTTCGATGATGGGCCTTTGAAGGTGTTTAGCAGTGTGTGACTCGTTTGCGTGAATCTGACAATTATGGCAAGACTCCACATACTTTTGAGCATCAAGTTCCGCTGTACGCCAATAAAATCCTGCTAACCTGTATTTCTTCAAAATGGAGGCAGATGCCTCATGGGCTCCACATGTGCCTTCATGCAACTCTTTGAGGATCTGTTGTCCCTCTTCGGGCATGATGCATTTCAGCTAGGGGTGGCTAAAAGACTTTCTGTATAGGCAATCATTTATCACGGAGAAATAGGCCACCTTTCTTACGATCCGCCGAGCTTCTTCCTTGTCCAAAGGCAATGTTCCATCTGTTAGGTACTGGCGGATTGGTGATCTCCAATCATTCTCCACAGACATGAGTAAGGATACCATCTCCGAGACGAACGCCGGTGCTATTTTAACCTCAAACGGGCATTGCAGATCCGCCCAATGCTCCTTGCTTGAAGCCATTTTGGCTAGGTGATCAGCCTTTATGTTGGAGCCTCGGGGCACATGTATCAATTCCCACTTGGTGTCTTTGGCTTCGAGGTAATTTAGCAGCTTCTTAACTTCTTCGACATATTTGGCAAGAATGTCATCTTTGACCTCGAAATTTTTGGTCACCTGGTTGACCATTAATTTGGAATCGCTGTAGATCACGATCCGCTCGGGAGTGATTTCCTTTAGCGTAGTCCCAATATTAAGGCTTCATACTCAGCTGCATTGTTGGTTGCGAGGAAATCCAATTTTGCGGCGTAGTGTAGCTTTATATATTGGGGACCTTTGATCACGATGCCTATACATGCGCCTTCTGCCGAAGAAGCCCCATCGGTGTACATCGTCCATTCCTCAACTTTAGTCTTGGGAAGATTCATTCCCTCTTCAGTGAATTCATTCACAAAGTCTGCCAAGACTTGACTTTTCAGGGCTGATCGGCCTTCATAACGAACATCGAACTGTCCTAAGCGGATTGCCCATTCCATCAACCTTCCTGAAGTTTTTGGCTTTTGCAACACTTTCCTCATTGGTATACTTGTACGAACTATGACAGTATGAGCTTGAAAGTAAGGACTGAGGCGTATGGAGGTAGTGACCACGGCCAGTGCCATTTTATCTAGCTTGGAATATCGGGTTTCAGCATCCTTTAAGACTTTGCTCACGTAATAGATAGGATATTGCTGGCCCTCTTCTTCCCTTATCATGACCATGCAAACAGCTTTATCTGTAACTGAGACATACATGTAGAGATTCTCACCTTTCAAGGGGTGACTCATAAGGGGTGGTTCCGTGAGAAACCCTTTGATCCCCTGGAAATCTTTTTCACAATCCTCGCTCCATTCAAACGACTTTTGTTTCTTGATTACTTCATAAAAGGGTTGACATCATCGGGCTGAACATGAGATAAACCTGCCCAAGGCTATGATACGCCCGTTAAGGCGTTGCACTTCTCTAATATTCTGCGGCGCTTTCATCTCCAAGACTGCTTTGATCTTATCAGGATTTGGGCTCACTCCCTTCTGGCTAATCATGAATCCCAAGAACTTTCCATATGTCGCTCCAAAGGTACATTTCTCCGGGTTCAATTTAATGTTGTGATGTCGGAGTACGCCTAGTACCTCCTTTATATCATCCGCATGCTTTTCTACAGTGGTACTTTTGATGATCATATCATCCACATAGATCGAAAAGTTATCACATTTGCTTTCATCGAATATTTTGTTCATCATCCATTGATAGGTGGCACCTGCGTTCTTAAGCCCAAAGGGCATGACTTTGAAGCAATAGGTGGCTTGGTGAGTCACGAATGAAGTTTTGATTCTATCTGAAGGCTCCATTGGGATCTGGTGATAACTCGACTTCACATCGGTGAAGGAGTACATAGCGTGTCCTGCGGTTCCATCTACTAGGATGTCAATACATGGTAGGGGGTAGTTGTCTTTGGGACGAGCTTTGTTGAGATCTGTGAAGTCAATACACATACGGTATGATCCGCCTGCTTTCTTGACTAGAACCACATTCGCCAGCCACTGTGTATAAAGTACCTCTTCGATTGCATCCGCCCGTTTGAGCTTGGTGATCTCCTCTTTTATCACCTTCTGCCTTTCAGGGCCATGGTTTCTCCGTTTTTACGCCACTGGTACCGCGTCCTTGTTGATGTTGAGTTTATGAGTGATCACATCTGGACTAATCCCTGGAAGAATCTCATCCTTCCACGGAAAAACATCTTTTGATTCATGGAGAACCTTTGTGATAGCTTCTTTTATCTCTCCTTTTATCCCTTTAGCCATCCGTACCTGCTTTTCATCCGCCATGAGGTACATATCTGTTTCACCCAAGGCCATTATGACAAGTTCTTCCTCGTCTTCATCTTTAGACTGCGGGCGAATCATTAACGATGCTGAATACGTCTCCTGAGCCACTTTTTGGCTTCCTCTGATCATTACACCTCCCTTGGCCGTGGGGATGTAAAGAGTTAAGTGGCGTATGGAGATCAGAGCTGCAGCTTCGGAGATAAAAGGTCGCCCAAGGATAATATTGTAAGCTAACTGGCCATCCAGGATAGAGAATTCCAGATCGCCTTTCCAGATTTGATCTTCATCTGCTAACTCACAATCTAATGTTACCTGGCCCAGGATGTCCACTGGTAGGCGTGGCACCTAGGTAGAGCTTTTCTACGACGGTTTAAATGTGTATTGCGGTGAATGTGCTATGTCTATGGATATGGTCTTTACAAATTGCTCTTTGACTCTACTTAGACGCTACGACTACTTAGGGGCAAGTGTACCCCGTCGTATTAAGTAATAATCCGGTTAAGACCGGGTATCGAATCCACGGGATTTATAATTACAAGTATTAGACGACTCGGTTTTATACGTTATTTAAGCGGTGAATACTTTGAGGGGTTTTGGTGACGACTACCAACTACTCCTAAACTATTGGTGAGACAGATTTTATATAACAAGTACTCTATGAAGTGCAATGGCGACGATAAGTTATAAATATGACAAACAAAGACTCCGAATATATACGATTGATAATCTATTCTTGCAAAGACGACTACGTGTAGTTCGACTGACCCGTGAAGTACTTAGACTACGTGATAACTAGTCAAGGCGTGTCTAATACTGGGGATCAGAAACTAGGGCCCGTAAGTTCCGTGGTGTGTCAATTCCTACGGTTTCCGGAGCGTCACTTCTGGTAAGGCAACACCTATATGAATCCCTAAAGATAGCCCGAATGGCGTCGGAAATCGCGTTCCCCTACACAATAGTCAATTATGAGCATCAAAACAAGTAATAAACATCAACACGTATATAGTAACGGAAATTGCAAATCCTATATTATAAATATGGAGAATAAAAATGTAGAATACAACCAAGCCTAGTACATAGGAAGAGTGCAAGCTAATTAGCAAGCGTAGAGGGAAGAATCGGCCCTCGGAACTAGCCAACCGGACTCAAGGCCGTCGCTTAGGACTTGGAGGTGGAACTCTCGAGCTTGGTGACAAATGATGGAGCGGAACTTGACGGAGTGACGGGATATACAAACAAGCTCTCAAGGTGATAGAATAAAGCTATACAAAATCTGAATGTCTAAACTCTATAGCCAAGTCTAGATACTAAAATGAGTGCTAGTCACTCTTATTTATACATCAAGCTAGGGGTGGAGTGGTAATTTCACAAAGTACAATCATAGAGGTACATTATTTGGTGCAGAATTCTCAGGACACGCCCTGCGTATGGGAGAAGACGCCCTGCGTGTCTTGCTATACGCCCTGCGTATTTGAGCTCCTGGCATTTTATTGCTCGAATTACCCTATGTACACCCTACGTATCCCAAAACACGCCCTGCGTATTGATAGTTGACTTAGGGGACAATGCAGTCTGACTTTCAGGATTGGGTTAATCATTTTCTGACAGATGTCATACGCCCTGCGTGGTGGTTGACACGCCCTGCGTGTGCTGAGTAGATTCCATGTGGTGGTTCAGGATTGATCAATCATTTCTGACTCACTTGTCTGCACGCCCCGCGTGGATGGGAATACGCCCTGCGTGTATTGTATTTTTGTACCTGCGAAATACACTTCTCACGAGTCGAGTTAGCTTGACGTTTATTCCCTAAATTTAACTAAAAATAGCGGAAATTACCCGAAAGCTCGGTTTTTATTTTTATTTTATTATTTTATTAAAACGCATTATTTTTGTAATTAAACTTATTTAGCTCGAAAATAAACCGTAAACCACGCTAAAAGATAGGGGCGAAACGCCCCTATCAAACCTCCTCGGACTTTAAAGTTTTACTTGTCCTCAAGTAAAAAGAAATCGAAAGACAAGGGATTGAGATGATTAAGAAACAAACCTTCGGGGTTTTACCAAGTGCGTGGTTTCAAAGTTACGGTTTTATGCAAAGGTTTCGGTAAGTACCTACGCAAACAATTGAATACAAAACTTGTTTGAAACCTCCATGATCAAGATTAATAGGCAATATTAACGGGGGTTGATTATCTTTTGAGAACCCGATAGTACCTCACCACGGAATTTTGCTCTTACGCTCAATTTTAGATGGGTCGGTGTTTTATCGCTCTTCTTTGCACTTACTCGAGATCATGTTGAATTTGCATTTTTATCCGGGCTTTTCCTCCTACTTTATGGTTTAGGCAATATTAAAAACGAACCCGGAGGGGGTTGTAATGTGGGAGGATTTTCAGTGGTTAGTTTTTGAGAAACTCAAGTTCCAAAATACCGACTTATGATCGCACCGTATTTTGCTTCGGCCTTAGTGAATTTTACAAGATATACTTCAAAATTGCTCGGGTGGAGCTTGAGAATGCCTTTTTACTTTTATTGTATCCTTTGTTTTGATAGAGGCACAAAAACAAAATTTTGAAAGCTGATGGTGCTCATTTGCTAAGGTCGTGACTTATTTCGGATGATTCGGGTGCAAATTGATTTTGTCGGTATTTGGACAAGAGGAAAAAGGGTTGAATGATAAAAGGGTATTAACAAAAAAAATGGGTTATTAGGCTCGAAGGGGTTTCCTAATGTTTAATGAAAACGAGAAAAATAAATTAAGAAAAATTAGCCTAAGTGGGTTCGGTTTATCATCTATTGCCGTTTTCACCACAAATAAGTGTACTTAACCCGGCATAGGATGCAAATTCTATGAGTCGAGTGAAGTCAAAGCTCTCGAAAAATTGTGAAAGAATTAGAGTTCTCGTACGAACTCTTTTAGGCTCAAAAATACCTCACAAAGATTCGGGTTCAAATTGTGTACTATCAAGTTTTCGCTAAATTCTCAACTATCCCGTTTTTATTGCCTTTTTAAACTTTATTATGGGGATGACCCGTGGGTTAGGACTCAAATGCTTTTGATTAGAACAAACCTAGATTTTGCATAAATTCCCTAACTTCGGAACTAAGACCAAAATTCCTCAACGAAATCGATCATTTGTTTCAATGTTTTTACTTTTAAGGACAAATAACAGAACTTTAATTGATTTCCGAAGGAGGTGGTGTGTCGGAATGATTTATGAGCTAATAAATTTGTTTAATTATTTTGCTGTTATTTGATTTTTGTTTTTGTTTAGTGCAAAACAAACTGAAAGTGCGGGGTTGCACGGCCCTCCGCGTGTTTAAAGGTGACGTTAATTCCAAAAACATCGCAAAAGAAAAGAAAGAAAACAAAAGCAAAAATGAAGATAAAGCTAAAAAAAGACGGGGGCCCAGATTGCTGGTCCCCACGCAGGGCGTGCCAGAAGAGGCGCCCTGCGCAAAAGGTGTCTTTTAAACACGTTGGGACTAGAGGCAAAAACACGCGGGGCGTACCGAATGGGACGCCCTGCGTGTTTCTGCTCCTGGTCCGATTATTGTTTAATTAACTGGGGCACGCAGGGCGTAGTGTAATGGGCGCCCTGCGTGCCGGTTTATTCCAAAACACATAAAATCGGAAATAACAAAGCATACGATACGATTAACAAAATCAAAAGTACATAGAGGATAACGAAAGTAACGAAATACAACCGAGCACAAGAAAAAATAAATAAAACACAAAGACTAAAGGACTAAGAAGAAGGCGGAGTGGGGTCGCGGATGTTAAAGTGGGCGAAGAAGGTGTTGGTAAAAGCGTCAAAGTTGGCCCGATCCTCTCTTCGTTGGGCCTCAAGCGCATCAAAATGGGTGATGAAAGTTGAGTGATCCATGAGGCGATGAGCTTCAAGGGTGTCGAAGCGAGTGGTGATGGTGGCGTTGAGGTTCTCGAATCGAGAATCGAAATGGGCCCGGTCTTGACGTTGTTGGGCCTCCACCGCATGCAACCGGGAATAAATGTCATTGAAGTCATGGTTGGGCGGTGGGCTGAAGTTAAGCCCCATGTCCGAGTCCGAACCGCTATCCCCTTGATATTGGGCCTCCCCCGCATATCGGGCTGCCCCCGAACTCTCCCCCGGACCGAAAGTAGGCTGCCCAAGGGATTTGAAAGCGTTTTTACTTAGCGGCCATGGTTCGTGGCTTGGGAGGTGATCCAAGGTGCTTGCACCGAGGGCGGAGGTGGCGAAGACAGTGATGAGGTGGCCCAAACCGAGTTGAGTCCGCTTCCGCCGTGGCATTGCGTGGAGGTGGACCGCCACGAGATAGGACCAGTCGTAAGCAAACTCATTCTCGGCACAATAGAGGGCCAGCAGTTCGTGTATGTTCACCTTGACGGCCTCCGATTTCCCCGAGAAATAATAATTGATGAACCGGTGGAGAAGTTGGAGGCCGGGGTCTCGGATGCATGATGGCCGGAGGTTGGAGACGTCAAATTTATTGGACCCGGTGATGGAGGTCCAGAATTCCTTAGTGGAGATGCCATCTGGCCATACAGCGATGCCCTCTTCGGTTTGTTTGGTGAAGTGAGTGCGGATCCATTGAGTGTCAATGGAGAAGGGGTGGTTATGCAGACGGAAGTTGAAAAGGGCCGCACCCGGGACATTGTTGGAGGCCATGGTGGTGAAAAATTCCAACACCAAGGATGGATAAACATGATGGCAGGCCCGGAAGTGGTCCTCCAAACCAAGAGTGCGGAGGCGCTCTACGAAAGCATCACGGACGTTATCATGCTCGAGAGTGTCCAATGTGAAGTACGGGAGGATCAAGGGCTGATTGGTGGAGAGGGTTTGATAAGCCTCGGCCTCGGCCTCGGAGAGAAGGTGGAAGGGTGCCCGGTATTGTCGGGTGAGAGGTGGAGTTTCTTCCCGGTCGGGGGATGGTTGATTTTGGGTGGAACGAGTGGAGCGAGCACGAGTGGCCCGTGGGGGGCGGTCATTCACGGGTCGCTTGCTTCGGGTCATGGTTGTATGAGGGGGAAGTAAGAATGAAGAGATAATGGGGAAGGTTAGAGTGATTTGTGAGGAAGAAAGGGGAAGAGAAGGGTAAGTTTAAATAGAAAAAGAAGGGGGAATCCAAGAGTGTTCGGATTCCCAGGCGGGACACGCGGGGCGTGAAGGGGCCACGTCATGCGTGTCCCACCTCCTGGTTTTATTTTGGTTGGACAGGCGGGGCGTGCTTGGGTGCACGCCCTTCATGTCAAGTCTCCTAGTTAGAGTTTTTTCTGGGAGAAGGCGGAGACGCGGGGCGTACTCAGGGGTACGTCCCGCGTACATGCTCGTTTTTTTCTTAGTCTTTTCAAATTTTTATGGGTTTTAATGGTGTATTTAATGTTTTTATTATTCTAATGAGTAATTAAGAGAGTGATTAAGATGAATTTATTATGGATTTGAAAAGGTTGTGATGTGATTGGAGAGAAAGGGGGGTGGAGTGGAGAAGTGGGAAAGATTATTGGGGAAAAGGGTGATTGATGGGAGAGGAAAGAGGAAAGGTTGCCATGGGGAATCTGCATTTCGCAGCTCCCTAGGATACGCGGGGCGTGTCTGAAGGGACGCCCTACGTGTCCTTGACACGTGGCCTTTTTATTCTTTGTAGAACAGGGAAACACGCAGGGCGTGGAGTAGGGACGCCCCGCGTCCTCTGCAATTTTTGCTATGAAAAAGAGCAGAGCCCGGAACACGCGGGGCGAAAGGGTGTGTACGCCCCGCGTATATTTGGATTTCTAAAGGGATTTGTTTTTCTTTTAATTTTTGAGAAAAGATAAAAATAAAAATAAAAATAGTACCAATATAACAAGACACGGGAAAAATGTCATACGTAAAAATAAAGAAAGCGTGCATTTAGATATATATAAACAAGTGGTTTGAGAAATTCAAACCGATGCTACATTTAGAGTCGGAGTAGCTCGACTTCTTCCCATCCTAGGTGAATGCCTCCCATCACGTAAGATATCCAAATTCTTGAATAAACAACCCGTACCTACAAAACGGATTGTTAGCTTCAAAAGAATTTAACAAAAACCAAAAACTATATTTACAGAAATTATCGAAGAGTTTAGTTTGCTCCCTTTTTGACTCCTTTGGTAGTTCAAAAAGAGCGAAATATTCCGATGTAGAAGGAACCTCTGACTCTTCTAACTTTGGATTTATTTCCATGGGTCCGCACGCAACCGACTCATCGATGTCCGTTTTCTCACAACTGAAACGGCTTTTATTCCTTGGGGGATCCTTTTGAGAAAACTCAATTAACTCGAGCTTCCCATTTTGACGAACCGAATTGGAATCTCGAATTGATTCGTCCGCGGAGGAATCAAGAGGAGACTTCAATCTGGCCCATAGATTTCCTATTTCCCTGAAATATGTCTCAGTGTTAGATAATCTTTCACGAATATCTTTAAGCAAGGAGTTTATCACACCGAATTGCGAGATTGAGCGTGGGCATTCGTCATCCATGCGGTCGTCCCACCGATGACGATTATGAAGTATCATACCATGAAACAAATCATTAGTAACATAAAACGAAATAAATTATTCACAAAAAGAGAAAATAAAATTTACAAATGCTTAAACTAACAATAAAACGTTTTTGTCTAATATTGCAAGATATTATAAATCCCCGGCAACGGCGCCAAAAACTTGGTAGGCGTGGCGCCTAGGTAGAGCTTTTCTACGACGGTTTAAATGTGTATTGCGGTGAATGTGCTATGTCTATGGATATGGTCTTTACAAATTGCTCTTTGACTCTACTTAGACGCTACGACTACTTAGGGGCAAGTGTACCCCGTCGTATCAAGTAATAATCCGGTTAAGACCGGGTATCGAATCCACGGGATTTATAATTACAAGTATTAGACGACTCGGTTTTATACGTTATTTAAGCGGTGAATACTTTGAGGGGTTTTGGTGACGACTACCAACTACTCCTAAACTATTGGTGAGACAGATTTTATATAACAAGTACTCTACGAAGTGTAATGGCGACGATAAGTTATAAATATGACAAACAAAGACTCCGAATATATACGATTGATAATCTATTCTTGCAAAGACGACTACGTGTAGTTCGACCGACCCGTGAAGTACTTAGACTACGTGATTCCTAGTCAAGGCGTGTCTAATGCTGGGGATCAGAAACTAGGGCCCGTAAGTTCCGTGGTGTGTCAATTCCTACGGTTTCCGGAGCGTCACTTCCGGTAAGGCAACACCTATATGAATCCCTAAAGATAGCCCGAATGGCGTCGGAAATCACGTTCCCCTACACAATAGTCAATTATGAGCATCAAAACAAGTAATAAACATCAACACGTATATAGAAACGGAAATTGCAAATCCTATATTATAAATATGGAGAATAAAAATGTAGAATACAACCAAGCCTAGTACATAGGAAGAGTGCAAGCTAATTAGCAAGCGTAGAGGGAAGAATCGGCCCTCGGAACTAGCCAACCGGACTCAAGGCCGTCGCTTAGGACTTGGAGGTGGAACTCTCGAGCTTGGTGACAAATGATGGAGCGGAACTTGACGGAGTGACGGGATATACAAACAAGCTCTCAAGGTGATAGAATAAAGCTATACAAAATCTGAATGTCTAAACTCTATAGCCAAGTCTAGATACTAAAATGAGTGCTAGTCACTCTTATTTATACATCAAGCTAGGGGTGGAGTGGTAATTTCACAAAGTACAATCATAGAGGTACATTATTTGGTGCAGAATTCTCAGGACACGCCCTGCGTATGGGAGGAGACGCCCTGCGTGTCTTGCTATACGCCCTGCGTGTTTGAGCTCCTGGCATTTTATTGCTCGAATTACCCTATGTACACCCTGCGTATCCCAAAACATGCCCTGCGTATTGATAGTTGACTTAGGGGACAATGCAGTCTGACTTTCAGGATTGGGTTAATCATTTTCTGACAGATGTCATACGCCCTGCGTGGTGGTTGACACGCCCTGCGTGTGCTGAGTAGATTCCATGTGGTGGTTCAGGATTGATCAATCATTTCTGACTCACTTGTCTGCACGCCCCGCGTGGATGGGAATACGCCCTGCGTGTATTGTATTTTTGTACCTGCGAAATACACTTCTCACGAGTCGAGTTAGCTTGACGTTTATTCCCTAAATTTAACTAAAAATAGCGGAAATTACCCGAAAGCTCGGTTTTTATTTTTATTTCATTATTTTATTAAAACGCATTATTTTTGTAATTAAACTTATTTATTTAGCTCGAAAATAAACCGTAAACCACGCTAAAAGATAGGGGCGAAACGCCCCTATCATCCACTATGGTGGTTTCCACTTGGATTGGGTCGACCATGAGTTTGGCGAATGCTCCTCTTGTGATGACATTGCATGAACTTCCGGTATCAATCATCACTCTTTTCATCTCCCAGCCTTCCACCATCATAGTGATGACCAGGGCGTCCGCATGAGGAGAGATCTTCGGGCCGGCATCTGCAAAAGGGCAATTAAGTGATGCCCTATCTAGAGCTGTGGTTTTTGCCTTCTTCAACACAGGTTGGTACCCAGGTCCGCCTGCTATGACATTGATGGTCCCTTTTGCCTTCTTCTTCTGCTCATCTCTGGATCTATCACCATCTCCCTTCTTGTTATCATTTTGGACGAACTTGTCCAACTTTCCTCTTTCGATAAACCTTTCTATCTCTCTGGCTAACTCCCAGCATGCGTCTGTGTCATGGCCATTCTTCCTGTGGTATTTGCAATAATTTTTGGGATTTTTCCCGGTGTTGGTGTACTCTCCTCCTTTTGGTTCGGGGTATGAAATGCTCCTCTTGTGCTGGCTGTTCTCAATCCACATTAGCACTTCGCTTTTAGAGGCATTGAGCGACGTAAATGACGACACAAATGTCGATTTGTTCATAGAGCCCCTTCGCCGGCCTCTAGAGGATGAATCCTGGTGCTTGTCCTTCTCCCTATCTCGATGGCGAGATTTGCCTTTGTCCTTCTTGGGCGGAGACAATGACTCTCTGCGGATGTCATCTACCTCCATGAAGTCCTTGCATCTTTCAATTAATACTGCCATATCTCGGGGCTTCTTCCGAATTAAATCTTCCTGGAACCTTTTGCACGTGGTGTTTTTCACTAGAGCTTCTACTGCCATGGAGACATCCACATCGACAATTCGTATACACAATTTGTTGAAATTGTCTACATATTCTCGGAGGGTTTCATTCGTCTTCTGCTTCAATTCAAAAAGCTTCCGTGACTTGACCACTGGAGGAATACATCCGGTGAATTTAGCACAAAACTCCCTACTCAACTGATCCCAGCTGTCGATTGATCCGGGAGGTAAAGATTGGAACCAATCATAAGCGGGGCCTCCTAATGTGGTGATAAACATCCGGCATAAGACCGCCTCACTTGCACGGTTAAGGCTGAGCAACATTCAGTATTTTCTAGCATGGGCCTCCGGGTTGTCCGCACCCATGTAAACGGGTATATTAGGTATTTTGAAATGCCTCTCCGTTTCTTCAGCTTCGATCCATGCTGTAAAGGGTGAATCACGATTGGCGAATGGATTATGTTGGGCATTCTCTTCATTTATGCGGAGCACCGCAGCTCTAACGCGATCATCAAAATTTTCTGGACCCGCCCTGGGGCGTCCCCTACGTGGCGATCTACTCAGAGGTCTCCTATGGGGAGATCTACTCGGAGAAGATGAGGAACTAAAGCCGGACGACGGATCTGATGGCGAACGCCCACCTCCACCACCTCGTCCCCCAGGAGGAGCTTGTCCGTCATCACCTCCGTGGTCTCTTGGAAGAACGTGTCTATCCTCTCCTTGGTTCGGTGGTGGTGGTGGCCTATCCGGACGCGGCGTCTCTACTGGCCTCTTGCTTTGTCTACGGCCGGAGGACGGGGGTGACCTACCCCGCCAGGAAGATCTTTGTCGCGAAGGCGAAGGTGATTTTGATCGCCTGCTTTGCCCCTTTCTCCGCTTTTTGTGTCTTCGACCTTCTGATCCGCCTTCTAGGAGACTCGACCGCGGGCGACTTGGGACATCTGATCCGCCTATATTCATCCCATGGCTTGCTGATCGCCCCAGGAGAGTTTGGTTATTCCTTCGACTCCCCTCTGCTCCATCAGAAAATAATTGCCGATTGAGTGGCGGGTTACTAACTGCTACGGTAGTAACTACCATAGAATCCGTAGGTTGAATTTGGTAGAATGAAGAATCATGGGCGTTGGATCCTATAGCTGCCTGTGGCCATTGAGATGCTGTAGAGGTTGGTGTCGTGCATCGAAGCTCTGGAATTATCATAAACGACCTTAGGCGGCTCTCCATCTCAGGGCCAAACGCTCTTCCTATAGACCCCGCACATGTTTCGATGAACGTATCTGGCGACATACTCCTTCCATCATGCGTCGCAGGAGCATCAACGCGACCAGCGTTAGTTATAGGTTGGCTTGATGGTGTGACCAACGGTATTTCAATCCCTGAGGTGGGATCCAACCCTCCACTCGTCATGCCTTTAAAATATGAACGTAAACCCTTGTTTGGTTAGGGTTCCACCTTCACCGCACCAATTGATGACTAGTGGAAGAGTTCTGATCAGCTTCCGTCTCTGTGGGGGCGTCGTTGGGTTCGACGGGGGGAAGCTCCGATGCCAAAGTCAGTATAAGTATGAGAGAGTAAACTGAATTGACAAAGTAGGGTTTCTAGGATTGCGTGAATGTGTACATTGATAGCTTGAGATGCAAGCTATATATAGTCATGAAGTTGTAACCTTTAGTAACTAGAAAGTCTCCATTAATGCTTCATTAATGACGGTTACTGGTTTCCTTTAAGTGTGCCCGTTAGCTTATTAATAGCTTATTAATGGTCTTTATTGCGGGATCGGCTCAGCTGTTGGATCTCTTGTGGTGAGGTGTTGGTGATCCGCCTGTCGGATCTCCTTGCTTGATACGCCATAACACTCCGATCAACACGTGGCCGTTCTAGGCGAATATCTCATTTGATCCTTTGGATAATATCTCAATGTTATCAGAAGCCCCCCAAAGTTCTTTTAAAATCCTTTAGGACTTTTGATCTTATTCGCGCGCCGTCATGATGGCTTATATTAATAGTCACCCTGTTCGATGCCAATCAATGGGTGACACGTGTCATAGGCGCGTCGCCCGAGGGAAGAGAAATCGTCTTCTTCCTTCCTCTCCTTCTCTTTCCATTGCATTTGCAACACGGAGTATTAATTTATGATGGTTTCAATATAACAGACCAGAATAAAAATTGTCACCAAGCCACGGGTAAAGAGCTGAAACTCAATCTAGAGATCAAAATCCCCCAAAAAGAGAAAGTTGCAGGTTCATCAACTCTATCAGGTCGATGCTTCTACCTGAATCTTTCTCTACTGTATTATACCATCATGATTGATGAACTAACTGTATTGTCGTTTGACAGGTCGATCTGACAGAATCGTCGACGTATTCGGTTTGACAGAAGAAGAACTAGAGAAATGTGTAAATGGGTTCAGTGAAGAAAATTTTATTGGGAAATTTCAATTTGGAGATGTTTATCGAGGAACTTATAATGGAGATGATGTGATTGTGAAGGTTTGGACAAAGCATGATAGATATAAAGTGCTTACAGGGGAAAACGAAGGCAGAATGCTTGCCGGGGAAAACGAAGGCAGATTGAAGGTGAGCTTCTACGACTAGTTCTCTAACTTTCTGATTTTTTTTTTTTATTTTGTGGTAAACTCCTAAATAAAATTGTGCTTCAATTTATGAATAGGATGAAATGGTTTTACATCATTATTTCTCAAGGTATGAATTCCATCCAAATGTAGCCAAGTTGCTGGAATTCTGCAGGCGCGACAGATATCTGGCTGCTATTTATCTTACGAATCCCATGGCAATAGACACACTACACAATCTCATTGAAAAAGGTATAAGTTAATGTCACTGTTGATGAGTCTTGCTAATGCTATTTATTTCCACATTTTGGAACTTTTCAAACAAGTCCTGGATAACTATTGGAAAGGCTGAAGTAGTTATTTTGCAACTTTTAGATACTTTTACATGGGAACAGAGGATCAAAGTTGCTTTCGGGTGTATATGCATACTCCGCATCCTAACTGCCCAAGTAATTTGCCCATCTGATTTGCAATATAGATGCTGCTCATATATTGGTTGATCAGGTTCGTTCAACTTTGGATTAACTTCAGTAGTGATAAGGCCTGGCATGAACCCAATTGCGCTGTCTACAAAAATTTATATATATTTTCATATTTATGTGATTTCACTTGTTAGGACCACGAGCCACTCTTATTTGACTTTAGTATGATTTCTGGTGGAATGCTTACTGATAAAAGAGACCTTCTAAATCACTGCATACAAGGCTGTTGCCCCTACAGTGATCCAAATTTTGCTCAACCAGGTACTTTCTTATGATATCTACCTTTTTCTATTTGAAGGTCTTATCTACCTTTTTATTGTGAAAGAATTCAAATTTTTGTTTTTGAGCGTGATTGTGGTTTAAAGCTTGAGTGCATAATGCAATCATCGTCCTGTACTCATCTGCTGTTCTTTAATTTAATGGCTGTTGTATGAGGTAAATTCCCACGCAGAATACTTGTTCACACGAGAACATACCAGTCTAAAAGTGCAAAAAGAAAATCTTTGTGTTCATGAGTTGGGATAAACCGTTGAAGTTATTGAGAATCAAATTGGTTACTCATTAATTTGAGTGTGGAACTAGGCACTCTTGCTACTATATTTGCTTCGTCTCAGAAATTATGTATTTCTTTTATGCCCCTCTCCTAACTTGCCAATTTTCACCAGAAGACCTGAAAGTTGCATGTGAGTTATGTTTTGTGGCTATGAAGCACCATTACGGGCACGCGTGCGGGTACGGCAAATTTCTAAAAAATATGAGATACGGGTATGGCGGGAATACGACAAATTTTATATATAATTAATATAATATATATCATCTATAATGAAAAATTTAAAAGATACATAAATTTTGGACAAGGGGACACCGTCCTAACTTTGGACACGGGGACACCGGGGATACAGAAATTTAATATATATATATATTCCAAAAAAGACAAACAATTTTTCATCAACTTCATTAAAAATTAGAATTTCAAGTCCACAAACAACAAACAAAATGTTCTGATCCTAAGACACAACAAATTAACAACAACCATCAATATTAATTTCCTAAATCAAAAGAAACTGCTTCAATATCAGGGTCATTTAGGGAAAGTTCAGCAACTTTCAAGATGTTATAAGCATCTATATTGTCTCCCCCTACAAAAAAAGAAGGCAACAATGAACTATAGTTAGAATTTCTAAAGAACAGAAAATTTCAGAAAGATAAATTCAATTATACATAATTATAACTTCTAAAAAAATGACAAATCTTACCAATATCCCAGTATTTGGATAGCCCATCTTTGTACTCCTTTTGCTTTCCTAACAACAACCTTAAATTGTTGTGAATGTAAACCAAAATCTCCAACCTTTGAGATGTCAACTTGTTTCTTTTTATGGTTTGAATGGAACCAAATATGCTCAAGTTTCTCTCACTACAAGATGAAGAAGCAGGCTGGGAAAAAAGCTTGTAAGATAGAGCTTGCAACAATGGTGTTGTGGAGCCATAGTTAGCCCACCAAGACAAAGAGTCTTCATATTCCCTTGCAGCCATGATACGAGGCTCACCAAATTGTCCTAAACTGCTAGAAAACATACCATATTCTATAAAGACTTTTCGAGCATCATCTGGATTGGCAAACAATTGTTGAAGGCATTTGTTTCGATTTATAGATACTTCATCCTCATTTGGAGCAACTTGCTAGCCCCTCCTTGAAGCCATTTCTCAGAATAGTATTGAGGCACCAAAGAGTGTGCCATTCAATGGAAGGGGTGTTGCTTTTATTCCATCTAGATTCAATAACCTCCTGAATTGCATAAAAAAATGAAGACGGACCAGTGAGTGGATTTAAACCTTTATGCTGAAAAATAATTATTTTCACCTCTTCAATCATGCTATCCCACATGTCATATGCTAAGTGCAACACACAAGAGTCGACATGGCAGCCCTCAAAAAATTCATCATTGGGAAGGTAAACTCAAGAAGATAATCAAGTTGATCCCAAGTGTCAGTGACTAGCCAATCTTCCACTTCTATAGCTTTGAGCTCTATTAGAGTCCTACCATTCACCTTAAATTTCTTCCAATCCGGATCCATCACAGTTTTTTCAAGAACATCTTTCAACCTTCTTATCCTTGTGGCCATCACGATTTTTGAACCAAACCTAGTGTCAGCTACTTTTAAGAGAGTCACATCTGAATAACGGTTAAAAATCAACTCTGATAAACCATGTTTGAGGATGAAATAATTAATTTAACTCACTTGATGCACCAACAATAGTATCTGTTGAAACACCTTTCCACATAATTTTGATTTGACAAAATTGTTTAAGTAAAATATTCTAAACACACTAAGTTTAAATGCTTTGATTTATTCTACTAATGTGTTTGTTCAATGTTGAGTTAAAATTGTTTATAAGACACAAGAATCAAAAGGCCCAAGCCCAATACGGAAGTCAAACAACTCAGTACAACTCGGCCCGCGTTTGTCAAAACGTTGTCGCTTTGGACAAAACGCAACTCAGCGAAAGAAGGATCTAGAAGACCTTCGGGAACAACTTCAAGATGAAGCTGCTGAGTAGATTCGGCAAAGCGTACAAGACAGCAGCTGGCTAAGGAAAACTTCCAGACAAAGTATTTCCACTTTGGGTAAAGTTCAGACGACACAGTATGCTGTCTAGTTGACTTTACCATAAAAGGAGAGACATTCTGCTGAGCTGACCAAAAGCTGACCGAGGACAGAAGATACTCAAATCTGATTGGCCGAGAGCTCTGAGCAAGACAGGATGACAACGACAGGAAGCCGTTTCCCTCCAACGGTTATTTCGAAATTCGAAATGACCGATGCCCAGACGTCTCTATAAATAGAGTGCCATCAGAAGCTTCAAATACAGAACTTGATCAAGCCATTACGCTGACCAAATTTCTACTCCAAGTTCTGCAAGCAAAAAGCAAAGCAATCTTACACTACATTTTATATCTTTTGTGTAAAAGTCTAGAGTGATCTTCATATCATCTAAAGTGTCTTAGCAAATCATTGTTTAGGACAAACACCTATCATTTCTAGAGATTAGAAAGGAGAGGCTGAGTACTCGGTTATAGTACTCAGCGAGAGATTAGGATTGAGTAGAGATATAGAGGAAGGTACTCTTGTTATACTCAGTTGCTAAGATTGTAAAAGGTTTGAGGCTCTACCTTTAAAGAGCTCAGTAGAGGATTCGAAATCTCGGAACTTATTCCGGGGACAGGACGTAGGCTTAGAAGAAGCCGAACCTGGATAAATCTGTTGAGTAACGTATTTCTTACCTTAAACTCCTTATATATATTGCTTGCTTAAATAACCAAAAAAACTGACCAAGTAAAGAGGTCTGAGTTGTGCGCATCGAACATCTGAGCTCAGGAATAGACTTTAAGTGTTATCTCCTGACCCAAGTCAAGAAACTGACCTAGTCACCAGTTGACTAAGCCAGTATCTTACTGATCACTCAGCGCCGCTGTTAAATCCTTTTCTCTTAAGAAAAGAAGTTTGCCCAAACTTAGTAAAAAGTTTAAATAGTTCCTAACCCCCCCTTGGAACTATACTTGCAATGTTAAAAGGGACCAACAAGTGGTATCAGAGCCTAAAAGCTCTCTGTAAAAGGTCTAACAACCTTAAGCTGATCCCTACCATGGGCGAAAACAGTACTCAGTTTCTCCCAGGAAACCAAACAACTCAGATACTACCTGAGGGGCTGTCCATCACTCGGCCTCCCCTATTCTTCGGGTCTAACTATACCTTCTAGAAGAATAGGATGAAAAATTTCATTCAGGCTACAAATATGAGTGCATGGCTATCTATAGTTCAAGGCCCATTTGTACCTGTCGAAGTTGTGGCTGGCCTAACAGTTGTAAAAGCTGAGGCCAAATGGACAGAGGATGATCTTAAGAAGCTTCAAAATCACGCTTCGGCTATCAATATGCTTCACTGTGCGCTCGATACTGCAGAATATAATAAAATCTCAGGTTGTGAGTCGGCACAAGAGATCTGGAAAAAGCTGGAAGTCACCTACGAGGGAACTAATAAAGTAAAGGAGTCCAAGGTGAATCAGCAGATGAGACTGTACGAGCTGTTCGAGATGAGCAATGATGAGGGCATTTCAGACATGAATGCAAGGTTCACCAACATCATTAATGAGCTCAAGAGACTTGGGAAAATCTTCACTGAGGAAGAACAAGTCAAAAAGATACTCAGGAGTCTTCCTAAAGACTGGCAAGCAAAGAAGACCGCTGTTGAGGAAGCTCAGGATTTAACCACCTACAAATATGACGAACTCATCGGCTCGTTGCTGACCCATGAGATATCTATGAAAAACTTCGAGGTGAAGGAAAAATCTGAAGACAAGAAGCAGAAGTCTCTTGTCATGAAAGCTGACTCCATTGACGGGAGCTCAACTGATGACGAGGAGATGGCTATGTTCACAAGGAAGATGAAAAGGCTATTGGGGTTTAGTGTCCTATAGTCAATTGTTGCGGGATACAAACTTATTGTAAATGAATTGTTCTTTATATCATTTGTTTTAATGAGATATATGTTTTATAACTATATAAAGGCAATCCCTTTTAAGCACTAAATAAAGTCTAATAAAAGGAAATCCGTAAGTTTGTTTAAAGTGATTATAAAGTGTTCATACAAGCATGAAGTGAGACAAAACTTTATAATAAACTAATAAACTTAAAACCACCCCAAGTCAAGTGATATATTTAGGATTGATATATCACAGTTGAGACTTGTATGTAACAATGTCTTCTGTCCGACAGAAAGCTGATCTCACAAGCTTCACATATATAGATATCTGGACAGTTACATAGATCTGGTGAAACGTTGTTCATTAGGATTGGGGATCCGACTTGAGATAACAGGATGGGTAGATTCATCCTTGTCAACTGTTCATCTCATTGGTATTAATAGGTATAACTAATCCTCAGACTCAAAGGAATGTTAATTGGTCATCCTGAATTACTGAATGTGAGACTTTGATCTTGTGGTCCCACGATCCTTAACAGAGATGACTCTGGGGTGTGAACTGCAAAGGTTGGGTGTCACAGGAAGTAATTTCAGGGTAGTTATACATTGGATTGAGCATTTATCACTCCCGATTAATGGGAGATACATCCAAGGATCGCTTGTGGAAGACTTGACTCTAAACCCTTGCAAGGTGATAGCTTAAGAGTAGAAATACAGATTTCACTTAACCTATCTTTTTGAGTTGACTCGGCCAATAACAAGTAAAACGAACGTCTCGCTATATGTGACTTGACATTACCCATAGTCATAAGATTCAGTTCAAGGATGTAGTTGATAAAGGATCGTATTATACCGTAACTAATACGGAAGGGTTAACGACAGAATCAACCTGTCTTCTTAACGAACTCTGGGGGAATGATTACGGACTTGCCAATAACATACTCTGTACATCATTCCGTTATGCAAGGGATTAAATATAATTTTTGAAGAAATTAATTTAATAGGTTGCATACGGCCAGAAGTAGTAAGGACCTAATGGATCACACATAAGACTTGGAACCAAAAGAGAGATGGATATGATTAATAGATGGAAGCCCAATTAAGCCCAGTAAGGCCCAAATACTAGGAGGGGGCCGAAATTTATATATGTTAGGAAGGAATTAATTTTATTCCATTAATCCTAATTAGATTAGGATTGTGAATTAAATTAATTAAGAGATAATTTAATTAGGAGTTTTAATTAGATTAATATACTCCTATTATTATCCAATTAGGTTATTTATTATTATCCTAAATGTATTTGATATATTATAAGATAATAATTAGGAATCCTATTCCGAATGGAATTCCTATTAAGTAACCTATTCCTATCTAACTAGGGTTTAGATACAAGCTAATATATATACCCCCCTATAGTGAATTTCGACCAAGCCCTATCTCTCCCCTACTTGTGATTTTCGAAATTGCTATATTAGTGAGAGAAAAAGAATTCTATTCCCAAGTTCGTGAACTAGAATTCATACGACATTCCATCGATTGATTAATCTTATTCATCCCTCTATCTCGTTGATCTTGTGTTGGTTTGTTAGAGGCAATCTATTTTGGTTGCATCTCATAAGGGTTGATTTCATCTTAGCCTCACCGTATTAATCTTTGTGGTTGGAATCTCGGAGAAGAATTGTGGGCGCTTCTTTAACAACGGTAGATTGTTCATCGAAAGGTATTCCTTCTTATCCCTCTTTATATGAAATAACGATTAACGGATCCTATGATTAAAGGAAGTAGGCTAAAATTTTTATATTTCCGCTGCTATACCTTAGCCTTAATTTCCTTCAGTGGTATCAGAGCCATCGTTAAATACGTTATTTCATATATGAAAATATAGAAGTTTTCAATAGGATTGAATAAATATTTATGGTTAGGATTAATTGACAAATAGTATTGATTGATTAATTCTAAAGATAAATAAAGTTTTGATTAATTGTTAATTAAAACTGATTATGCTTATGTTCCTAATTATTTCGGTTGATAATCATTATAACAAAATCTATTAGTTTTATAGTTAGGTTGATAAAATTAGTTTTATTAATTCTAAATGATAAAACAGAAATCTATTGTAGTTTTTCCTATTTCTGAAAATCGTTTTAAAATTGTTTTAGAACTGATATATATATATATATATTTAATATTAGAAAAAAAAATATGACAGCAGCCCGAGTCGCGCCTCACGGCGCGACTGGCCGCTGTCACGCGGCTGCTGCCTCGCGGCAGCGGCCGCGTGCGACGCAGGGCGCCGCTGCGGCAGCGCCCCGCGTGGCCAAAGGGGCTGCTGCCCCCGGCCCGATACCCACTTGTTTTTAAATGTGTTTAAAATCGTTTTATGTTAAATGTAAATATATGTTTCAGAAATTAATAGTTTTCTATTTTGATTATCGAATGAATAATTCGTTTAAATGTTTGTTTTTACCAATATGTAAATCAAAGCGTTAAATGAATTAAAATCAAAATAAATGGGACGAGCATAATCAACGTTTTATATGGTTATATTAATCTAAGGATTAATATAAAGATACAAAACGATTAGAAGTAAAATTGGATGAAAGTTAATTTGACAAGTTAATGTGATTAACCTAAATATTACATAAGCCGGTTATGTAATCAACCAATTAAATTTATTTAATTGAGTCTATGCATGTTTGGAGTTATGGACATATTTGGACCCTCTTTTAGTCTTTTGGTATTTTTGAAATAGGGCCTGCGCGTCCTGCCTTTCTACTATCTATTGTAATTTCTCCTCTCATCTAATTCCCTTCAATTCAGTTGAAGTTTTCTTATAGTAGTATAGAAATTAATATGTAATTTCAAGGCGGCAAGGAGAAGACGGAGGACCTAAAGAGAAATATGTAATAGTTAGTATTTCCTTAGGTTTGGCCTTTTTATTCCGTCTCTGGCTCGACGGAATAATTTAGATGATATGTCCATAACGCCAATGTATGTGAATGTATGTATGTCTGATGTATGCTAAAGCAAATCAAGACTAAGTTAGATTATGAGACTTAAATAAAATCCCTCATTAAAAAGTTAAGTAAATAAGTAAGTTATTAAAATCGGTTGCCCCTCCCTAATATTATAATTCAGCCGGCAGTACTGGGGGCCTTTGGGTTGTTGAGTAAACTCAAGCTCGGGGTCTTATGGTAACACCTGAATTATCGAAAATCATTTTTCATGAATATGGGGTAATACTTAAATTAGATTATGATAATTGGATGAGTAAACTCATGTTGTCATAAACTAATGGGCAAAACGGTTGAGATTAATATGAATAGCATATTAGTTACTAATGTGGTTAGTAACCCAATAACGTAGAAATCACATTAAAGATGTGATTGATTGTATGAATCTACCTAATGAATGAGTCTAGCTTGTTGAGCAAACTCAAGGCGAAATGTCAGGAGTTAGGATCCTAGCTCACTAAAGGATTTGCGAAATTCTTCGAATTAATATGGAGGGTTATTAATTTGGCAAAATAGTGGGAGCAATCTGAAATAAATTAAAAGGCCTATAATTTTAGATTGTTAAACTTTAAAGCAAATGAATGACATATGTTTACTCTTTCTCACTCTTAGGTTTTGTTTAAACACACACTCTTAAAATCATGACTAACACCGATCTGCGTTACATCCTTACCGATAACAAATTGAATGGTTCAAACTTCACCGACTGGTTTCGTAACCTCAAAATTGTTTTCAAGTTCGAAAGGAAAGGGTATGTACTTGATACACCGATACCCCCTTACCCAATGGATGATGCTCCCTACCAAGAGGTTCATGCTTACTTGAAGCATAAAGCTGATGATGATCAAGTGGGGGACATCATACTTGCATCATTGACACCGGAAGTTAAAAGGCAACTACATTCAGATATGGATGCATCTTCCATGGTCAAGCACCTTAAAGAGCTATTTGTGATAGAAACTCGGTGCGAGCGCTTCGAAATAACCAAAGAGTTATATAAAAGCAAGATGCAGGAGGGCACATCTGTGATGGTACATTGTGCCAAGATGATCAGCCTCATAACCAAGTTTTCTAGTATTGGAGATGCGATGGACCATGAACTAAGTGAAAACTTACTTCTACAGTCCCTCCCTGAGAGCTACTCACAGTTCATCATGAACTATCATATGAGTGGCTTGCAAACCTCTATTGTAGAGCTTGCACTTATGCTCGAGTCAGTCGAGCCCAGTATAAAAGAAAACGAGGAAATGTTGGCCCTTGCTATTGAAGGATCGAGAAAAAGGAAAGAGGTCGCTCCCGATCCAAACCATCCTGATAAATGCATAGGGGCTGTGCTCACCGAAACAAAGGGAAAGGAACCAAAGAAGCCCAAAGGAAAGTGTCACTATTGTGGTGATTACGGGCATTGGAGGAGAAACTGTATGGAGTACCTAACCTTCCACAAGAAGGCAAATGACGGTGCTTCAGCGTCTGGTATGTTCTATATTGAAATAAATACGGTTTCATTGTCTGAATCTTGGGTACTTGATACCGGATGTGGATCTCATATTTGTACAAATATGCAGGAGCTAAAACAGACTAAGGAACTAAAGAAAGGAAGCATAAACTTGCGAGTGGGAAATGGAGCAAGAGTTGCCGCCCTCGCAATTGGAGATTATGTTTTACTTTTGCCTTCTGGGCTTGTAATAGAATTAAGGAATTGTTTATACGTTCCTGAGATGTCTCGCAACATTATTTCTATTAGCCGTCTCGTTGACGACGGTTTTCATATTTCAATAAAGAACAATAGTTGTAATTTTTATAAAGATTCGATCTTTTATTTTTCAGGAATATCACAAAATGGGATTTATGTGTTAGATGATAAAACTCCTGTTTTTGCAATTGATACCAAAAGACATAAGCTAGATAATTCAACTTACTTGTGGCATTGTCGTTTAGGCCATATAAACAAGAGACGCATGCTAAAGCTACATTCAGATGGGCTTATAGATCCAATCGATTCTGAATCATTGGAAACATGCGAATCATGTTTAAAAGGTAAAATGACAAAGACACCCTTTAGCAATAAAGGTGAGCGTGTATCAGACACTCTAGGACTCATACATTCAGATGTATGTGGCCCTATGTCAGTCCAAGCAAGAGGAGGATTCAGATACTTCATTAGCTTCATAGATGACCATACTCGCTATGGTTATATCTACTTGATGAGGCACAAATCAGAAGCTTTTGACAAGTTCAAATGCTTCAAGAATGAAGTGGAAAATCAATTAGGAAAGAAAATAAAAACACTTCGATCTAATCGAGGTGGCGAATATCTTTCTGATGATTTTCTGAATTATCTAACTGAATGTGGGATATGCTCACAATGGACACCTCCCTATACTCCACAACACAATGGTGTATCCGAGAGGAGAAACCGTACTGATAGGGGTCAAAAACCCCTATCTTTGGGTACGGTTTTTGAACGGGTTTTAGAGTTATTTAGTTAATAAGCGAGCAATTCTCGCATTTAAAATGCTTTTGTGTGAGTTAGTTAGAAATTGGAAACGTTCTATTTACTTTTCGTTGTTTAGGCTCGTTTTATGATCAATTTAGGCAAATACGGCTAAAATGGCATGCATATTATAATTCCGTTATCTTTTGAAGCTAATTGATCCGTTAAAAGTCGCACCAAACGAAGCGTTTGCTCAAATAAGCGATTGGCAGGTCAATTTAGCCCTTGGACTAATGTTGTTTGGAGTTTATGTGCGTGTGCAGGTTAAAACATGATCATTTTCAGGCAAAAATCGAGTCTCGGGGACCCCCGGTAGTCGCTCGGCGAATTGAGCATCGGCGCGCAGCCCAGGCACTGCCCAGGCACTGCCCAGGCACCGCCCAGGCACTGCCCAGGCACTGTGCCTGCTCGCCGAGCAGGCCGCCAGGCGCCTGCTCGGCGAGCAGGGGGCTGCTCGTCGCGAGTAGCCCTGCTCGGCGAGCAGACCTGCGGGAATTGGTCAAAAAGACCAATTCCGCCCCCACGATGCCACGATGGACCCCATGACTTCCTACATCAATAAGGACACGAATTAGGTCAAGAAAAGGGCCCGAGCCGCGTCTATAAATAGAGCTTTTCCAATGTAAATTAGATATCTTTTTCCTTTGTAATTTTCTTAGCTTTTCACCTTGAGAAATCCTCTCCACCTCCTCCATATCCTTCAAATCTCCATTGAAGACACCTCCGAAGCTCCATTCACCGAGGATTGCTCAAGCTTCATCCTTAAATCCTAGAAAGACGCCTGCATTGGTAGACAGGTTCCCTGAAAGGGATTTTTCTTCTTTTACATTCTGTCTAGCCTCTGATACATGCTATGAATTCTAGGTTTATTGTAACTTCGTGACAATGTTTCCATCTTTGATATATATATTATAGTTCTTGTTTATTCAATTGTTTTGATGTTTTAATCTTTGTCTTACGCTTTGTCTGATTGGTTTAACTCATTCGATAATCCCAAAATTAGGTTGGCACATATTGCGAGCTGAATCTGACCTAGTCAGTGCCTATAGGATTGACAATCCTATAAAAGATTAAGCCCAAATTACTGAGCCTTAGAGATAGTTTCGGCCTTACAAGGGAATCACGAACTAGGGACTTTAGGAGGATAGGTCGGGTTAATCGCCTTGGACACAAGTGACTTAGTTTGAATTCAATTGTTTAAACATTCTATTTTCATTATCATCGTATCCCTTCATGTTCATTCGGTTAATTGCATTGGTAAAAGATCAATTAGGGGTAGAGTAACTTAGTTAGGCGTAGAATAACTTAGCTAGAATAAGATAACTTAGTTAGAATTAGATAACTTAGCTAGGATTAGTATAATTCAACCTAGGAGTAGATTAATATAAACAAACCAACTCAAAACCCCCTAAGCCTAGATAACATCCGAGATCGAGTAGCTCGGTACTTGTAGAAATAAATCCTGTGGACGATAACCTGGACTTAAACCAGAAATTTATTACTTGATAACGACGGGGTACACTTATCCCTTAGTGAGGTTTCCCAGAAACCGCATCAAGTTTTTGGCGCCGTTGCCGGGGATTTATTTCTTCTGCAATATCGAACCAAAGGTCGACTTGTTAGTTTAGGCATTCCTTGTGAATATCCTTTGTTTATATCGTTTATACTTGTTTATATATAATTCTTTATAACTTCTATACTTGTTCATATCTTTTGTATTTGTTCTATATACTTTTACTTATCAACTTTTGTGCTAGAACTTCACTTTTTCTTAGCATTCTCTGATTAATGAATTGGCAAGAAAGAGTCGAGTGGCAAGCTCAAAAGTTTACTATCCCATCAAGACAATACATTCATGCCCTGGAGAATGAGGCTCCCAATCCCTCCATGGCCGACTTAAATGAGAAAATGGATATCTTGATGACGAAACTGAGCCTCAACACCAATGAAAGTGTAAGTTTTGTGGGTAATCACCAAAGGTATAATTCTAACCCCAATTCTTACAGCTTTTATGGTAGTGATTGGAGGAGACCTCAACACTCAAATCTGTCCTACGGGAACCCTAACATGTTGAGGCCTCCAAATAGGTTTGTTAATGAGCACAGGGAAAACGAATTGGGAATGTTCCCTTACGAACAAGCAAGCCAAGTTCCTCCACAACCCTCTAGCTCACGAGATGAGGTGATGTCCCTTTTGAAAGGAATATCAGCCCGACTTACAATCAACGAGGAGGTTTGCAAGGACTTGTGCAACCAATTGGCTCAATTAAACCATGAGATGCAAGAGCAATCCCGAGATGCTCTCCCAGGCATAAAGGAAAACATAGAAATCCCACAAAGGGAATCAACTCAAGCCATCTCCTTGAGGAATGACAAAAAGGTAGAACCAAGTCCACTATCACATGCATCACTCGAGGTAAGTGAGGAACCGGAAGCGGTAAGCAACCCCGGTTCAAAATATGAAATTCTAAATCATGTGATAGAGATAAAAGATCAAATCAAAACTTGTGTATCTCAACTACCTTTTCCTCAAAAATTAGAAAAGTTTAGGTTTGCTTCATGCTCAGAAGTTTTCATTCTCTTCGACCTACCAAGAGAATCCAAAAGGGAGCAAACCAAACTTTTTCATAATATGTTTAAATTCGGCCTCCTACTTTCATTAAACTTATTTGAGGCTCTTAATCCGTTTTGTAGGTACGGGTTATTTGTTAAGGAGTTCGAGTTTCTAACCCGAGTAGAAGCATACACTTAGGCGGGAATTCTATGTCGAGCTCACCGACTATAACGTAGCGCTTCTTGGGAGGCAACCCAAGTTTTAATAAAACTTTTCAGGTTTGTTTTATTTAGATTATACATTGATCTTTTAGTTTAGTCTTTTTAGTTTTCTTTTACGTTTTTTTAAAAGTGTTCGTTTAAAAAAAAAAAATAAATAAATAAATATTTTTTTTCGTTGTTTAGTTTTATTTTATTTTATTTTATTTTTATTTTTTATTTTTAAGTTTTCAGGTTTAAAATAAATTTTTTTAAAAAAATATATATTTTTTTTTTGGCCCAGGAGCCCAGCTCGCCGAGCTAGGCACTGCCGCCCAGCTCGGCGAGCAGGGCACTGCTCGCCGCGAGCTGGATGCTGGCGCCCAGCCCGCCGCTGGGCACTGCGCCCAGCCCGCCGCTGGGCACTGGCGCTGGCGCCCAGCCCGCCGCTGGGCACTGCGCCCAGCCTGCCGCTGGGCACTGCGCCCAGCCCGCCGCTGGGCGCTGGCACCCAGCCCGCTGCTCGGCCGAGATAAGCAACGGTTCGGGATTTTTTCCCGAACGAAGCTGAAATAAATAAATAAATAATAATAATAATAATAAAAAAATTTGCCACCGCAAATCGTCAAGCTTTTGGCGATTGCGATAAAATCCGTAAGTTTTCTTCTCCACCCTAATTTTTTGCACTTGTACTTTATGGTTTGTGATGCAATGTTGGAACTTATTGCATATTTTTAGTGTGAGGAGGAGGGGTAGACAAACTTACAAAAATTGTATAATTTTTAAATTTTTGTTGCGTCGTGTCTAGTTTAGTTTTGCGTTTTTCGGGTTTTATTTAGGTTTTGCATGTTTAGGACCTAAAACCGTGAACCTCCTTCGAATCTAAACTTCGTTATTTGTCCTTAAGGGCTGAGAACCGAATCTAAGATTGCATGACAACTAGTTTAGGTGTAGGACACAATCCTTGTATCTGTAAAAGCATGAGCTAAAGTTTGCGTTTAGACCCTACTTTTGAAGAAATGCTAAAATCATTACTTAGGTAGATAACTTAAGAATTGAAGGCATGTGATATTAAACTTGAGTTTGGGGAAAACTAGTAAACACAAAATTGAAACCCAAAGAATTGTGAGCTGAATTTGAGCCTAAGAGCGAACATCAAAAAGCTCTTTTTCTTGACATTTTTGTGTGAATGCTTTGACTTGTGGAAGATTACAGATTTTGCACCTAATACTGTGTTGAACCTACATGCAATGATTTGAGATGATAAATGATGAATCAACCTCATTAGAATTAACCCTTTTCTTTACCTTATTTTCTCTTTTTCATCCACTCTAGGAAGCCCTTTTGAGCCTATATTTTTGTAGTTTGTAGATTTTTCTTTCGTTCTAACCTGTTTTTGCAAACCACAACTTGGTTCGCTACTTAACCCAAATTTTTTGCAAAGCTCGAATTGAGCCTTTGTTTTCTTCTAGCGCTTTATCTTTGTTTATGGCATTACAGTAGCAAGCCAAAAGGCTAAGAAGTGAATGAGCATCACTATCCCAAAAAGAAAAAAAAAAAAAAGAAGAGAAAAACAGAAAAAGAAAAGAAAAGAGACGAACAAGAGGGAAGAACTTCATTCCCCAGTTCCTAAAAATAAAAAACGTCTCAAGAAAACATCCCAAAAAGAAAAAAATAAGGGATGAATAAAAAGCTCAGTCACTTCGTATTTGCTAAAGCCATTTTAACTTTGTTTTTGTAGCGCTAGAACTTTTAACCCTTGTTGTACCTTTAACCCTCTAACCACATTACAACCCCAATTAGAGGCTGTTTTTGATATCATCGGAGTCATATAGCATAGTAGAGGAACTCGGATGAACGTGCAAAATCAACGTAATCCTAAGCAAGAACATAAGCCGAGAGTAAACACTTTAGCCACCAAAATTGTGTGAATGAGTGAACTACCTATGGTGAGGTGTTTTACTTAGCGATACCCTCAAGCTCGTTTAATTGAACATGTGTCCTTTTGCTTAAAACTATGACCTATGATAATTGAAATGCGGCTTTTGGATATCGTGTCTCTACTTTGTATTTCCGAATGCATGTAATTACAGATGCTCGAAATTGTGTCAAGCACCTAGTCAAACCAGGAGGTTTTCTAGCTTGCTTGTGATGGCGGATTTAGTTTTTTAGTTTACTTGGGGACAAGTAAAGTTTTAAGTGCGAGGAGGTTTGATAGGGGTCAAAAACCCATATCTTTGGGTACGGTTTTTGGACGGGTTTTAGAATTATTTAGTTAATAAGCGAGCAATTCTCGCATTTAAAATGCTTTTGTGTGAGTTAGTTAGAAATTGGAAACGTTCTATTTACTTTTCGTTGTTTAGGCTCGTTTTATGACCAATTTAGGCAAATACGGCTAAAATGGCATGCATATTATAATTCCGTTATCTTTTGAAGCTAATTGATCCGTCAAAAGTCGCACCAAACGAAGCGTTTGCTCAAATAAGCGATTGGCGGGTCAATTTAGCCTTTGGACTAATGTTGTTTGGAGTTTATGTGCGTGTGCAGGTTAAAACATGATCATTTTCAGGCAAAAATCGAGTCTCGGGGACCCCCGGTAGTCGCTCGACGAATTGAGCATCGGCGCGCTGCCCGGGCGCTGCTCGGCGAGCAGCCCAGTCATTGCCCAGGCACTGCCCAGGCACTGCCCAGGCACCGCCCAGGCACTGTGCCTGCTCGCCGAGCAGGCCACCAGAGGCCTGCTCGGCGAGCAGGCCGCCAGGCGCCTGCTCGACGAGCAGGGGGCTGCTCGTCGCGAGTAGCCCTACTCGCCGAGCAGCTCGCCCTGCTCGGCGAGCAGACCTGCGGGAATTGGTCAAAAAGACCAATTCCGCCCCCACGATGCCACGATGGACCCCACGACTTCCTACATCAATAAGGACACGAATTAGGTCAAGAAAAGGGCCCGAGCCGCGTCTATAAATAGAGTTTTTCCAATGTAAATTAGATATCTTTTTCCTTTGTAATTTTCTTAGCTTTTCACCTTGAGAAATCCTCTCCACCTCCTCCATATCCTTCAAATCTCCATTGAAGACACCTCCGAAGCTCCATTCACCGAGGATTGCTCAAGCTTCATCCTTAAATCCTAGAAAGACGCCTGCATTGGTAGACAGGTTCCCTGAAAGGGATTTTTCTTCTTTTACATTCTGTCTAGCCTCTGATACATGCTATGAATTCTAGGTTTATTGTAACTTCGTGACAATGTTTCCATCTTTGATATATATATTATAGTTCTTGTTTATTCAATTGTTTTGATGTTTTAATCTTTGTCTTACGCTTTGTCTGATTGGTTTAACTCATTCGATAATCCCAAAATTAGGTTGGCACATATTGCGAGCTGAATCTGACCTAGTCAGTGCCTATAGGATTGACAACCCTATATAAGATTAAGCCCAAATTACTGAGCCTTAGAGCTAGTTTCGGCCTTACAAGGGAATCACGAACTAGGGACTTTAGGAGGATAGGTCGGGTTAATCGCCTTGGACACAAGTGACTTAGTTTCGATTCAATTGTTTAAACATTCTATTTTCATTATCATCGTATCCCTTCATGTTCATTCGGTTAATTGCATTGGTAAAAGATCAATTAGGGGTAGAGTAACTTAGTTACGCGTAGAATAACTTAGCTAGAATAAGATAACTTAGTTAGAATTAGATAACTTAGCTAGGATTAGTATAATTCAACCTAGGAGTAGATTAATATAAACAAACCAACTCAAAACCCCCTAAGCCTAGATAACATCCGAGATCGAGTAGCTCGGTACTTGTAGAAATAAATCCTGTGGACGATAACCTGGACTTAAACCAGAAATTTATTACTTGATAACGACGGGGTACACTTATCCCTTAGTGAGGTTTCCCAGAAACCGCATCACGTACCCTATTAGATATGGTACGATCCATGATGAGCATGACCTTACTTCCAACGACGTTCTGGGGCGATGCCTTAGAAACTGCCCTCTTCACCCTGAATCGAGTACCAACTAAATCCGCTAGTTCCACGCCATATGAATTGTTCGTTGGTAGGAAACCCGTGTTCTCTTTCATGAGAGTATGGGGTTGTTCAGCATATGTCAAACGAATTGCGTCCGACAAATTAGATTCTAAATCTGATAAATGTTTCTTCATTGGATACCCTAAGGAAACTATGGGATATTACTTCTATCATCCAGATGATCAGAAAGTGATCGTATCCAAACACGCAACCTTCTTAGAGAAAGAGTTTCTCGAAGAAACACAAAAGGGAAGCGTGATTGAACTCGATGAAGTTCAAGAGGAAGAAACACCGACTGAAACAACGAAGGCGGTCGAGGTACCCGAAGAAGTCCCATTAGATGAGACTCCAGTGGCACCTATTCGTAGATCACGAAGAGTTCGTGAACTCCCAGTTAGATATGGTTTTCTAGTGGGAGATGATGACGAGGTTCCCGTGTTAGACGACGAACCCGAAAACTACGAAGAGGCTCTTACTAGTCCAGATTCTAAAGCATGGCTTGAAGCCATGGATTCTGAAATGGATTCCATGTATACTAACCAAGTTTGGACTTTGGTTGATCCACCCGAAGGGATAAAACCCATTGGGTGAAGATGGATCTTCAAAAGGAAGACTGACATGGATGGAAAGGTTAGCACCTATAAGGCTAGGTTGGTAGCGAAAGGATATCGTCAAAAACAAGGTGTTGATTATGACGAAACCTTCTCTCCCATTGCTATGTCCAAATCAATCAGAATCATGCTTGCAATTGCCGCTCATTTTGATTATGAGATTTGGCAAATGGATGTGAAAACAGCTTTCCTAAACGGAAACCTGCTTGAGGATGTATACATGATGCAACCTGAAGGTTTCATAGCAAAGGATGCAAATAAAGTTTGCAAACTTCAGAGATCCATTTATGGACTCAAGCAAGCATCTAGAAGCTGGAACAAGCATTTTGACGAAACCATAAAACAATTTGGTTTCGAACAAAATTGCGAAGAAGCTTGCATTTACAAGAAAGCAAGTGGGAGCTCTATAGCATTTCTCATACTATATGTGGACGATATACTGTTAATGGGAAATGACATTGCTCTATTACAGTCAGTGAAAATATGGTTATCCGGTAACTTCTCAATGAAAGACCTCGGTGAAGCATCCTATATACTTGGTATAAAGATCTATAGGGATAGATCACGTAGACTGCTTGGTCTTTCACAGGTTACATACATTGAAAAGGTGCTAAATCGGTTTAGCATGCTTGAATCGAAACGAGGTAACTTACCCATGGTACATGGAGTAAAGTTAAACAATCATCAATGTCCTAAAACTGATGATGACAAACGACGCATGGCTGTAGTCCCGTACGCCAGCGCGATCGGTTCGATTATGTATGCTATGCTATGCACTAGACCCGACGTAGCGTTCGCGTTATCTGTAACGAGTCGTTACCAAGGGAATCCAGGAGACGAGCATTGGATTGCCGTCAAGAACATTCTTAAGTACTTGAGAAGAACTAAAGATATGTTTCTAGTGTACGGAGAAGGAGATCTGAAAATACAAGGATTTTCAGACGCTAGTCATCTCACAGATGAGAATGATTTTAAATCCCAATCAGGATACCTGTTTATCCTAAATGGGGGCGCGGTCAGTTGGGAAAGTTCCAAGCAGGGAAGCGTAGCTTTCTCTACAACCGAGTCAGAGTACATCGCTGCTGCGGAAGCAGCAAAGGAAGCAGTTTGGATTAGAAAGTTCATTACAGAACTAGGTGTGGTGCCTGACATTGTCAATCCCATTACTCTGTACTGTGATAACAATGGAGCCATTGCGCAAGCAAAGGAACCACGGTCTCATAATGCATCCAAGCACTACCTAAAGTGATACCACATCATTAGAGAGATTGTGGCTAGAGGAGATGTAAGAATAGAAAGAGTACCTACAGAGGACAACGTTGCAGATCCGTTAACAAAGCCTTTAACCCAGAAAGTATATGATCGTCATTTAACTTCTACTGGGATAAGTTTTAGAAACAATTGGCTTTAGTCCAAGTGGGAGTATGTTGGGGTTTAGTGTCCTATAGTCAATTGTTGCGGGATACAAACTTATTGTAAATGAATTGTTCTTTATATCATTTGTTTTAATGAGATATATGTTTTATAACTATATAAAGGCAATCCCTTTTATGCACTAAATAAAGTCTAATAAAAGGAAATCCGTAAGTTTGTTTAAAGTGATTATAAAGTGTTCATACAAGCATGAAGTGAGACAAAACTTTATAATAAACTAATAAACTTAAAACCACCCCAAGTCAAGTGATATATTTAGGATTGATATATCACAATTGAGACTTGTATGTAACAATGTCTTCTGTCCGACAGAAAGCTGATCTCACAAGCTTCACATATATAGATATCTCGACAGTTACATAGATCCGGTGAAATGTTGTTCATTAGGATTGCGGATCCGACTTGAGATAACAGGATGGGTAGATTCATCCTTGTCAACTGTTCATCTCATTGGTATTAATAGGTATAACTAATCCTCAGACTCAAAGGAATGTTAATTGGTCATCCTGAATTACTGAATGTGAGACTTTGATCCTGTGGTCCCACGATCCTTAACAGAGATGACTCTGGGGTGTGAACTGTAAAGGTTGGGTGTCACAGGAAGTAATTTCATGGTAGTTATACATTGGATTGAGCATTTATCACTCCCGATTAATGGGAGATACATCCAAGGATCGCTTGTGGAAGACTTGACTCTAAATCCTTGCAAGGTGATAGCTTAAGAGTAGAAATACAGATTTCACTTAACCTATCTTTTTGAGTTGACTCGGCCAATAACAAGTAAAATGAACGTCTCGCTATATGTGACTTGACATTACCCATAGTCATAAGATTCAGTTCAAGGATGTAGTTGATAAAGGATCGTATTATACCGTAACTAATACGGAAGGGTTAACGACAGAATCAACCTGTCTTCTTAACGGACTCTAGGGGAATGATTACGGACTTGCCAATAACATACTTTGTACATCATTCCGTTATGCAAGGGATTAAATATAATTCTTGAAGAAATTAATTTAATAGGTTGCATACGGTCAGAAGTAGTAAGGACCTAATGGATCACACATAAGACTTGGAACCAAAAGAGAGATGGATATGATTAATAGATGGAAGCCCAATTAAGCCCAGTAAGGCCCAAATACTAGGAGGGGGCCGAAATTTATATATGTTAGGAAGGAATTAATTTTATTCCATTAATCCTAATTAGATTAGGATTGTGAATTAAATTAATTAAGAGATAATTTAATTAGGAGTTTTAATTAGATTAATATACTCCTATTATTATCCAATTAGGTTATTTATTATTATCCTAAATGTATTTGATATATTATAAGATAATAATTAGGAATCCTATTCCGAATGGAATTCCTATTAAGTAACCTATTCCTATCTAACTAGGGTTTAGATACAAGCTAATATATATACCCCCCCTATAGTGAATTTCGACCAAGCCCTATCTCTCCCCTACTTGTGATTTTTGAAATTGCTATATTAGTGAGAGAAAAAGAATTCTATTCCCAAGTTCGTGAACTAGAATTCATACGGCATTCCATCGATTGATTAATCTTATTCATCCCTCTTTCTCTTTGATCTTGTGTTGGTTTGTTAGAGGCAATCTATTTTGGTTGCATCTCATAAGGGTTGATTTCATCTTAGCCTCACCGTATTAATCTTTGTGGTTGGAATCTCGGAGAAGAATTGTGGGCGCTTCTTTAACAACGGTAAATTGTTCATCGAAAGGTATTCCTTCTTATCCCTCTTTATATGAAATAACGATTAATGGATCCTATGGTTAAAAGGAAGTAGGCTAATTTTTTTATATTTCCGCTGCTATACCTTAGCCTTAATTTCCTTCAGTGGTATCAGAGCCATCGTTAAATCCGTTATTTCATATATGAAAATATAGAAGTTTTCAATAGGATTGAATAAATATTTATGGTTAGGATTAATTGACAAATAGTATTGATTGATTAATTCTAAAGATAAATAAAGTTTTGATTAATTGTTAATTAAAACTGATTATGCTTATGTTCCTATTTATTTTGGTTGATAATCATTATAACAAAATCTATTAGTTTTATAGTTAGGTTGATAAAATTAGTTTTATTAATTCTAAATGATAAAACGGAAATCTATTGTAGTTTTTCCTATTTCTGAAAATCGTTTTAAAATTGTTTTAGAACTGATATATATATATATATATATATATATATATATATTTAATATTAAAAAGAAAAAATATGACAGCAGCCCGAGTCGCGCCTCACGACGCGACTGGCCGCTGTCACGCGGCTGCTGCCTCGCGGCAGCGGCAGCGACCGCGTGCAACGCAGGGCGCCGCTGCGGCAGCGCCCCGCGTGGCCAAAGGGGCTGCTGCCAATCGGCAGCAGCCCGCCATCGGGCCCGGCCTCATACCCACTTGTTTTTAAATGTGTTTAAAATCGTTTTATGTTAAATGTAAATATATGTTTCAGAAATTAATATTTTCTGTTTTGATTATCGAATGAATAATTCGTTTAAATGTTTGTTTTTACCAATATTTAAATCAAAGTGTTAAATGAATTAAAATCAAAATAAATGGGACGAGCATAATCAACGTTTTATATGGTTATATTAATCTAAGGATTAATATAAAGATACAAAACGATTAGAAGTAAAATTGGATGAAAGTTAATTTGACAAGTTAATGTGATTAACCTAAATATTACATAAACCGGTTATGTAATCAACCAATTAAATTTATTTAATTGAGTCTATGCATGTTTGGAGTTATGGACATATTTGGACCCTCTTTTAGTCTTTTGGTATTTTTGAAATAGGGCCTGCGCGTCCTGCCTTTCTACTATCTATTGTAATTTCTCCTCTCATCTAATTCCCTTCAATTCAGTTGAAGTTTTCTTATAGTAGTATAGAAATTAATATGTAATTTCAAGGCGCCAAGGAGAAGACGGAGGACCTAAAGAGAAATATGTAATAGTTAGAATTTCCTTAGGTTTGGCCTTTTTATTCCGTCTCTGGCTCGACGGAATAATTTAGATGATATGTCCATAACGCCAATGTATGTGAATGTATGTATGTCTGATGTATGCTAAAGCAAATCAAGACTAAGTTAGATTATGAGACTTAAATAAAATCCCTCATTAAAAAGTTAAGTAAATAAGTAAGTTATTAAAATCGGTTGCCCCTCCCTAATATTATAATTCAGCCGGCAGTACTGGGGGCCTTTGGGTTGTTGAGTAAACTCAAGCTCGGGGTCTTATGGTAACACCTAAATTATCGAAAATCATTTTTCATGAATATGAGGTAATACTTATGAATCTCGGAGAAGAATTGTGGGCGCTTCTTTAACAACGGTAGATTGTTCATCGAAAGGTATTCCTTCTTATCCCTCTTTATATGAAATAACGATTAACGGATCCTATGGTTAAAAGGAAATAGGCTAAAAATTTTATATTTCCGCTGCTATACCTTAGCCTTAATTTCCTTCACTGGTATCAGAGCCATCGTTAAATCCGTTATTTCATATATGAAAATTTAGAAGTTTTTCAATAGGATTGAATAAATATTTATGGTTAGGATTAATTAACAAATTGTTTGGTTAATTAATTCTAAAGATAAATAAATTTTAGTTAATTGTTAATTAAAATTGATTATGCGTATGTTCCTAATTATTTCGGTTGATAATCATTATAACAAAATCTATTTGTTTTATAGTTAGGTTAATAAAATTAGTTTTATTAATTCTAAAAGATAAAACGGAAATCTATTGTAGTTTTTCCTATTTCTGAAAAACGTTTTTAAAACCGTTTTAAAAACTGTTATATATATATATATATATATATATATATATATATTTATATTTTATAAAAAAAAATACGACAGCGGCTAGCGCGACCAGCCGCTGTCGCAGCCGCGAGGCTGCTGCCAAACGGCAGCAGCGCAGTTTCGGAGCCCAAGCCCGAATCCCACTTGATTTTAATTATTAAAATCGGCTTGTAAATAATTTATATATATATATATGTTTCGGAAATCAATAGTTTTCTGTTTTGATTATCGAATGAAAAATTCGTTTAAAAGTTTGTTTTTACCAAGTTGTAAATCAAAGCATTAAATGAATTGAAATCAAAATAATTGGGACATGCATAATCGACGTTTTATATGGTTATATTAATCTAAGGGTTAATATAAAGATACGAAACGATAAGATGTAAAATTGGATGAAAGTTAATTTGACGAGTTAATGTGATTAACCTAAATATTACATAAGACGGTTATGTAATCAACCAATTAAATTTATTTAATTGAGTCTTTGCATGTTTGGAGTTATGGACATATTTGGACCCTCTTTTAGTCTTTTGGTATTTTTTGAAATAGGGCCTGCGCGTCCTGCCTTTCTACTATCTATTGTAATTTCTCCTCTCATCTAATTCCCTTCAATTCAGTTGAAGTTTTCTTATAGTAGTATAGAAATTAATATGTAATTTCAAGGCGCCATGGAGAAGACGGAGGACCTAAAGAGAAATATGTAATAGTTAGTATTTCCTTAGGTTTGGCCTTTTATTCCGTCTCTGGCTCGATGGAATAATTTAGATGATATGTCCATAACGCCAATGTATGTATGTATGTGTGTCTGATGTATGCTAAAGCAAATCAAGACTAAGTTAGATTATGAGACTTAAATAAAAATCCCTCATTAAAAAGTTAAGTAAATAAGCAAGTTATTAAAATCGGTTGCCCCTCCCTAATATTATAATTCAGCCGGCAGTACTGGGGGCCTTTGGGTTGTTGGCTAAAGTCAAGCTCGGGGTCTTATGGTAACACCTGGATTATCGAAAATCGTTCTTTCATGAATATGGGGTAGTACTTAAATTAGATTATGATAATTGGATGAGCAAACTCATGTTGTCATAAACTAATGGGCAAGATGGTTGGGATTAATATGAATGACATATTAGTTACTAATGTGGTTAGTAACCCAATAACCTAGGAATCACATTCGAGATGTGATTGATTGCATGAATCTACCTAACGAATGGGACTAGCTTGTTGGCTAAAGTCAAGGCGAAATCTCAGGAGTTAGGATCCTAGCTCACTAAAGGATTTGTGAAATTCTTCGAATTAATATGGAGGGTTATTAATTTGGCAAAATAGTGGGAGCAATCTGAAATAAATTAAAAGGCCTATAATTTTAGATTGTTATACTTTAAAGCAAATGAATAACATACGTTTACTCTTTCTCACTCTCAGGTTTTGTTTAAACATACGCTCTTAAAATCATGACTAACACCAATCTGCGTTACATCCTTACCGATAACAAATTGAATGGTTCAAACTTCACCGACTGGTTTCGTAACCTCAAAATTGTTTTGAAGTTCGAAAGAAAAGGGTATGTACTTGATACACCGATACCCCCTTACCCAATGGATGATGCTCCCTACTAAGAGGTTTATGCTTACTTGAAGCATAAAGCTGATGACGATCAAGTAGGGGACATTATACTTGCATCATTGACACCGGAGGTTAAAAGGCAACTACATTCAGATATGGATGCCTCTTCCATGGTCAAGCACCTTAAAGAGCTATTTGTGATAGAAACTCGGTGCGAGCGCTTCGAAATAACCAAAGAGTTATATAAAAGCAAGATGCAGGAGGGCACATCTGTGATGGTACATTGTGCCAAGATGATCAGCCTCATAACCAAGTTTTCTAGTATTGGAGATGCGATGGACCATGAACTAAGTGAAAACTTACTTCTACAGTCCCTCCCTGAGAGCTACTCACAGTTCATCATGAACTATCAGATGAGTGGCTTGCAAACCTCTCTTGTAGAGCTTGCACATATGCTCGAGTTAGTCGAGCCCATTATAAAAGAAAACGAGGAAATGTTGGCCCTTGCTATTGAAGGATCGAGAAAAAGGAAAGGGGTCGCTCCCGATCCAAACCATCTTGATAAATGCAAGGGGGCTGTGCTCACCGAAACAAAGGGAAAGGAACCAAAGAAGCCCAAAGGAAAGTGCTACTATTGTGGTGACTTAGGGCATTGGAAGAGGGATTGCATGGAGTACCTAACCTTCCACGAGAAGGAAAATAACGGTGCTTCAACTTCTGGTATGTTTTATATTGAAATAAATACAGTTTCATTGTCTGAATCTTAGGTACTTGATACCGGATGTGGATCTCATATTTGTACAAATATGCAGGAGCTAAAACAGACTAAGGAACTTAAGAAAGGAAGCATAAACTTGCGAGTGGGAAATGGAGCAAGAGTTGCCGCCCTCGCAATTGGAGACTATGTTTTACTTTTGCCCTCTGGGCTTGTAATAGAATTAAGGAATTGTTTATACGTTCCTGAGATGTCTCGTAACATTATTTTTATTAGCCGTCTTGTTGACGACGGTTTTCATATTTCAATAAAGAACAATAGTTGCAATTTTTATAAAGATTCGATCTTTTATTTTTCAGGAATATCACAAAATGGGATTTATGTGTTAGATGATAAAACTCCTGTTTTTGCAATTGATACCAAAAGACATAAGATAGATAATTCAACTTACTTGTGGCATTGTCGTTTAGGCCATATAAACAAGAGACGCATGCTAAAGCTACATTCAGATGGGCTTATAGATCCAATCGATTCCGAATCATTGGAAACATGCGAATCATGTTTAAAAGGTAAAATGACAAAGACACCCTTTAGCAATAAAGGTGAGCGTGTATCAGACACTCTAGGACTCATTCATTCAGATGTATGTGGTCCTATGTCAGTCCAAGCAAGAGGAGGATTCAGATACTTCATAAGCTTCATAGATGACCATACTCGATATGGTTACATCTACTTGATGAGGCACAAATCAGAAGCTTTTGACAAGTTCAAATGCTTCAAGAATGAAGTGGAAAATCAATTAGGAAAGAAAATAAAGACGCTTCGATCCGATCGAGGTGGCGAATATCTTTCAGATGATTTTCTGAATTATCTAACTGAATGTGGGATATGCTCACAATGGACACCTCCCTATACACCACAACACAATGGTGTATCCGAGAGGAGAAACCGCACCCTATTAGATATGGTACGATCCATGATGAGCATGGCCTTGCTTCCAAAGTCGTTCTGGGGCTATGCCTTAGAAACTGCCCTCTTCACCCTAAACCGAGTACCAACTAAATCCACTAGTTCCACACCATATGAATTATTCGTTGGTAGGAAACCTGTGTTCTCATTTATGAGAGTATGGGGTTGTTCAGCATATGTCAAACGCATAGCGTCCGACAAATTAGATTCTAAATCTGATAAATGTTTCTTCATTGGATATCCCAAAGAAACCATAGGGTATTACTTCTATCATCCAGATGATCAGAAAGTAATAGTATCTAGACACGCAACCTTCTTAGAGAAAGAGTTTCTCGAAGAAACACAAAAGGGAAGCGTGATTGAACTCGACGAAGTTCAAGAGGAAGAAACGCCGACTGAAACAACAGAAGCGGTTGAGGTACCCGAAGAAGTCCCATTAGATGAGACAACAGTGGCACCTATTCGTATATCATGAAGAGTTCGTGAACTCCCAGTTAGATATGGTTTTCTAGTGGGAGATGATAACGAGGTTCCCGTGTTAGACGATGAACCTGAAAACTACGAAGAGGCTCTTACTAGTCCAGATTCTAAAGCATGGCTTGAAGCCATGTATTTTGAAATGGATTCCATGTATACTAACCAAGTGTGGACTTTGGTTGATCCACCCGAAGGGATAATTCCCATTGGGTGCAGGTGGATCTTCAAAAGGAAGACTGACATGGATGGAAAGGTTAGCACCTACAAGGCTAGGTTGGTAGCGAAAGGATATCGTCAGAAACAAGGTGTTGATTATGACGAAACCTTCTCTCCTATTGCTATGTCCAAATCAATCAGAATCATGCTTGCAATTGCCGCTCATTTTGATTATGAGATTTGGCAAATGGATGTGAAAACAGCTTTCCTAAATGGAAATCTGCTTGAGGATGTATACATGATGCAGCCTGAAGGTTTCATATCAAAGGATGCAAATAAAGTTTGCAAACTTCAGAGATCCATTTATGGACTCAAGCAAGCATCTAGAAGCTGGAACAAGCGTTTTGACGAAACCATAAAACAATTTGGTTTCGAACAAAATTGCGAAGAAGCTTGCATTTACAAGAAAGCAAGTGGGAGCTCTATAGCATTTCTCATACTATATGTGGACGATATACTGTTAATGGGAAATGACATTGCTCTATTACAATCGGTGAAAGTATGGTTATCCGGTAACTTCTCAATGAAAGACCTTGGTGAAGCAGCCTATATACTTGGTATAAAGATCTACAGGGATAGATCGCGTAGACTGCTTGGTTTTTCACAGGCTACATACATTGAAAAGGTGCTAAATCGGTTTAGCATGCTTGAATCGAAACGAGGTAACTTACCCATGGTACATGGAGTAAAGTTAAACAATCATCAATGTCCTAAAACTGATGATGACAAACGACGAATGGCTGTAGTCCCGTACGCCAGCGCGATCGGTTCGATTATATATGCTATGCTATGCACTAGACCCGACGTAGCGTTCGCGTTATCTGTAACGAGTCGTTACCAAGGGAATCCGGGAGACGAGCATTGGATTGCCGTCAAGAACATTCTTAAGTACTTGAGAAGGACTAAAGATATGTTCCTAGTGTACGGAGAAGGAGATCTGAAAATTGAAGGATTTTTAGACGCTAGTCATCTCACAGATGAGAATGATTTTAAATCCCAATCAGGATACCTGTTTATCTTGAATGGGGGCGCGGTCAGTTGGAAAAGTTCCAAGCAGGGAAACATATCTTTCTCTACGACCGAGTCAGAGTACATCGCTGCTGCGGAAGCAGCAAAGGAAGCAGTTTGGATTAGAAAGTTCATTACAGAACTAGGTGTGGTGCCTGACATTGTCAATCCCATTACTCTGTACTGTGATAACAATGGAGCCATTGCGCAAGCAAAGGAACCACGGTCTCATAATGCATCCAAGCACTACCTAAATCGATACCACATCATTAGAGAGATTGTGGCTAGAAGAGATGTGAGAATAGAAAGAGTACCTACAGAGGACAACGTTGCAGATCCGTTGACAAAGCCTTTAACCCAGAAAGTACATGATCATCATTTAACTTCTACTGGGATAAGTTTTAGAAACAATTGGCTTTAGTCCAAGTGGGAGTATGTTGGGGTTTAGTGTCCTATAGTCAATTGTTGCAGGATACAAACTTAATGTAAATGAATTGTTCTTTATATCATTTGTTTTAATGAGATATATGTTTTATAACTATATAAAGGTAATCCCTTTTAAGCACTAAATAAAGTCTAATAAAAGGAAATCCGTAAGTTTGTTTAAAGTGATTATAAAGTGTTCATACAAGCATGAAGTGAGACAAAACTTTATAATAAACTAATAAACTTAAAACCACCCCAAGTCAAGTGATATGTTTAGGATTGATATATCACTGTTGAGACTTGTATGTAACAATGTCTTCTGTCCGACAGAAAGCTGATCTCACAAGCTTCATATATATATAGATATCTGGACAGTTACATAGATCCGATGAAACGTCGTTCATTAGGATTGGGGATCCGATTTGAGATAACAGGATGGGTAGATTCATCCTTGTCACATGTTCATCTCATTGGTATTAATAGGTATAAGTAATCCTCAGACTCAAAGGAATGTTAATTGGTCATCCTGAATTACTGAATGTGAGACTTTGATCCTGTGGTCCCACGATCCTTAACAGAGATGACTCTGGGGTGTGAACTGCAAAGGTTGGGTGTCACAGGAGGTAATGTCAGGTTAGTTATACATTGGATTGAGCATTTATCACTCCCGATTAATGGGAGATATATCCAAGGATCGCTTGTGGAAGACTCGACTCTAAATCCTTGCAAGGTGATAGCTTAAGAGTAGAAATACAAATTTCACTTAACCTATCTATTTGAGTTGACTCGGCCTGTACAAGTAAAACGAACGTCTCGCTATATGTGACTTGACATCACCCATAGTCATAAGATTCAGTTCAAGGATATAGTTGATAAAGGATCGCATTATACTGTAACTAATACGGAAGGGTTAACGACAGAATCAACCTGTCTTCTTAACGGACTCTGGGGGAATGATTACAGACTTGCCAATAACATACTCAGTACATCATTCCGTTATGCAAGGATTAAATATAATTCTTGAAGAAATTAATTTAATAGTTGCATACGGCCAGAAGTAGTAAGAACCTAATGGATCACACATAAGACTTGGAACCAAAAGAGAGATGGATGTGATTAATAGATGGAAGCCCAATTGAGCCCAGTAAGGCCCATTTAAATGGAGGGGGGCCGAAATTTATATATAGAAATAAGGAATTATTTTAATTCCATTAATCCTAATTTGATTAGGTTTGTGAATTAAATTAATTAAGAGATAATTAAGTTAGGAGTTTTAATTAGATTAATACTCCTATTATTATCCAATTAGGTTATTTATTATTATCCTAAATGTATTTGATATATTATAAGATAATAATTAGGAATCCTATTCCGAATGGAATTCCTATTAAGTAACCTATTCCTATCTAACTAGGGTTTAGATACAAGCGACTATATATACCGCCTCCTTATGAGAATTTCGACTAAGCTAATCCCCTCCCCTTAATGTGATTTTCGAAACCTACATTAAAAGAAAGAGAGTGAATTCGCATCCCCTAGTTCGTGGATAAGAATTCATACGGCTTCCGTCAATTGATTAATCTCATTCATCTCCTTTTCTCTTTGATCTTGTGTTGGTTAATTAGAGGCAATCTATTTTGGTTGCATCTCATAAGGGTTGATTTCATCTTAACCTCACCGTGTTATACTTTGTGGTTGGAATCTCGGAGAAGAATTGTGGGCGCTTCTTTAACAACGGTAGATTGTTCATCGAAAGGTATTCCTTCTTATCCCTCTTTATATGAAATAACGATTAACGGATCCTATGGTTAAAAGTAAATAGGCTAAAATTTTTATATTTCCGCTGCTATACCTTAGCCTTAATTTCCTTCAATTACATGCTTTGAGTGCTGATGGGCGTAAAGTCTAGGTGTGTGTGTTTACAGATGTAGTGTGATATGAGTGTGCTATGGGACTATGGATGTGGTCTTTCTAATTGCTCTAAATTCACTAGAGGCTACGACTACTTAGGGGCAAGTGTACCCCGTCGTATCAAGTAATAATCCGGTTAAGACCGGGTATCGAATCCACGGGATTTATAACTGCAAGTATTAAACGACTCGGTTTTATACGTTATTTAAGCGGTGAATACTTTAAAGGGGTTTTGGTGATGACTACCAACTACTCCTAAACTATTGGTGAGACAGATTTTATATAACAAATACTCTACGAAGTGCAATGGCGACGATAAGTTATAAATACGACAAACAAAGACTTCGAATATATACGATTGATAATCTACTCTTGCAAAGATGACTACGTGTAGTTCGACCGACCCGTGAAGTACTTAGACTACGTGATTCCTAGTCAAGGCGTGTCTAATGCTGGGGATCAGAAACTAGGGCCCGTAAGTTCCGTGGTGTGTCAATTCCTACGGTTTCCGGAGCGTCACTTCCGGTAAGGCAACACCTATATGAATCCCTAAAGATAGCCCGGATGGCGTCGGAAATCGCGTTCCCCTACACAATAGTCAATTATAAGTATCAAAGCAAGTAATAAACATTAACACGTATATAGAAACGGAAATTGCAAATCATATATTATAAATATGGAGAATAAAAATGATGAATACAACCAAGCCTAGTACATAGGAAGAGTGCAAGCTAGTTAGCAAGCGAAGAGGGAAGAATCGGCCCTCGGAACTAGCTAACCGGACTCAAGACCGTCGCTTAGGACTTGGAGGTGGAACTTTCGAGCTTGGTGAACGGAGAAGGAACGGAACTTTGACGGAATGACGGGATCAACGAACAAGCCCGAAAGGGGATAAAATAAAGCTATACAAAATCTGAATGTCTAAACTCTATAGCCAAGTCTAGATTACTAAACTCTATGGCTAGGTCTAGATTCCTAAAATGAGTGCTAGTCACTCTTATTTATACATCAAGCTAGGGGTGGAGTGGTAATTTCACAAAGTACAATCATAGAGGTACATTATTTGGTGCAGAATTCTCAGGACACGCCCTGCGTATGGGAGGAGACGCCCTGCGTGTCTTGCTATACGCCCTGCGTGTTTGAGCTCCTGGCATTTTATTGCTCGAATTACCCTATGTACGCCCTGCGTATCCCAAAACACGCCCTGCGTATTTATAGTTGACTTAGGGGACAATGCAGTCTGACTTTCAGGATTGGGTTAATCATTTTCTGACAGATGTCATACGTCCTGCGTCGTGGTTGACACGCCCTGCGTGTGCTGAGTAGATTCCATATGGTGGTTCAGGATTGATCAATCATTTCTGACTCACTTGTCTGCACGCCCCGCGTGGATGGGAATACGCCCTGCGCGTATTGTATTTTTGTACCTGCGAAATACACTTCTCACGAGCCGAGTTAGCTTGACATTTTATTCTCTAAATTCAACTAAAAATAAAGGAAATTAACCGAAAGCTCGGTTTTCATTTTTATTTCATTATTTTATTAAAACGCATTATTTTTGTAATTAAACTTATTTATTTAGCTCGAAAATAAACCGTAGACCACGCTAAAAGATAGGGACGAAATGCCCCTATCAAACCTCCTCGGACTTTAAAGTTTTACTTGTCCTCAAGTAAAAAGAAATCGAAAGACAAGGGATTGAGATGATTAAGAAACAATCCTTCGGGGTTTTACCAAGTGCGTGGTTTCAAAGCTACGATTTTATGCAAAGGTTTCGGTAAGTAACCACGCAAACAATTGAGTACAAAACTTGTTTGAAACCTCCATGATCAAGATTAATAGGCAATATTAACGGGGGTTGATTATCTTTTGAGAACCCGATAGTACCTCACCACGGAATTTCGCTCTTACGCTCAATTTTAGGTGGGTCGGTGTTTTATCGCTCTTCTTTGCACTTACTCGAGATTATGTTGAATTTGCATTTTTATCCGGGTTTTTCCTCCTACTTTTATGGTTTAGGCAATATTAAAAACGAACCCGGAGGGGGTTGTAATGTGGGAGGCTTTTCGGTGGTTAGTTTTTGAGAAACTCAAGTTCCAAAATACCGACTTATGATCGCACCGTGTTTTGCTTCGGCCTTAGCTAATTTTACAAGATGTACTTCAAAATTGCTCGGGTGGAGCTTGAGAATGCCTTTTTACTTTTATTGTATCCTTTGTTTTGATAGAGGCACAAAAACAAAATTTTGAAAGCTTATGGTGCTCATTTGCTAAGGTCGTGACTTATTTCGGATAATTCGGGTGCAAATTGATTTTGTCGGTATTTGGACAAGAGGAAAAAGGGTTGAATGTTGAAAGGGTATTAACAAAAAATGGGTTATTAGGCTCGAAGGAGTTTCCTAATGTTTAATGAAAACGAGAAAAATAAATTAAGAAAAATTAGCCTAAGTGGGTTCGGTTTTATCATCTATTGCCGTTTTCACCAAAAGTAAGTGTACTCAACCCGGTATTGGATGCAAATTCTATGAGTCGAGTGAAGTCAAAGCTCTCGAAAAATTGTGAAAGAATTAGAGTTCTTGTATGAACTCTTTTAGGCTCAAAAATACCTCACAAAGATTCGGGTTCAAATTGTGTACTATCAAGTTTTCGCTAGATTCTCAATTATCCTGTTTTTATTGCCTTTTTTAAACTTCATTATGGGGATGACCTGTGGGTTAGGACTCAAATGCTTTTGATTGGTACAAACCTAGATTTTGCATAAATTCCCTAACTTCGGAACTAAGACCAAAATTCCTTAACGAAACCGATCCTTTATTTCGATGTCTTTACTTTTAAGGACAAATAACGGAACTATAATTGATTTCCGAGGGAGGTGGTGTGTCGGAATGATTTATGAGCTAATAAATTTGTTTAATTATTTTGATGTTATTTGATTTTTGTTTTTGTTTAGTGCAAAACAAACTAAAAGTGCGGGGTTGCACGGCCCTCCGCGTGTTTAAAGGTGACGTTAATTCCAAAAACGTCGCAAAAGAAAACAAAAGCAAAAATGAAGATAAAGCTAGAAAAGAAGGGGGCCCAGATGGCTGGTCCCCACGCAGGGCGTGCCAGAAGAGGCGCCCTGTGCAAAAGGTGCTTTTTAAACACGTTGGGACCAGAGGTGGAAACACGCGGGGCGTACCGAGTGGGACGCCCTGCGTGTTTCTGCTCCTGGTCCGATTATTGCGTAATTAACTGGGGCACGCAGGGCGTATTGTGATGGGCGCCCTGCGTGCCGGCTATTCCAAAACACATAAAAGCGGAAATAACAAAGCATATAATACGATTAACAAAATTAAAAGTACATAGGGGATAACGAAAGTAACAAAACGCCAACAAGCACAAGAAAAAATAAAGAAAACACAAAGACTAAAGGACTAAGAAGAAGGCGGAGTAGGGTCGCGGATGTTGAAGTGGGCGAAGAAGGTGTTGGTAAAAGCGTCAAAGTTGGCCCGATCCTCTCTTCGTTGCGCCTCAAGCGCATCAAAACGGGTGGTGAAAGTTGAGTGATCCATGAGGCGGTGAGCTTCAAGGGTGTCGAAGCGAGTGGTGATGGTGGCGTTGAGGCTCTCGAATCGAGAATCGAAATGGGCCCGGTCTTGACGTTGTTGGGCCTCCACCGCATCCAACCGGGAATAAATGTCATTGAAGTCATGGTTGGGCGGTGGGCTAAAGTTAAGCCCCATGTTCGAGTCCGAACCGCTATCCCCCTGATATTGGTCCTCCCCCGCATGTCGGGCAGCCCCCGAACTCTCCCCCGGACCGGAAGTAGGCTGCCCAAGGGATTTGAAAGCGTTCTTACTTAGCGGCCGTGGTTCGTGGCTTGGGAGGCGATCCAAGGTGGTTGCGCCGAGGGCGGAGGTGGCGAAGATAGTGATGAGGTGGCCCAAACCGAGTTGAGCCCGCTTCCGTCGTGGCATTGCGTGGAGGTGGACCGCCACGAGATAGGACCAGTCGTAAGCGAGCTTATTTTCGGCACAATAGAGGGCAAGTAGTTCGTGAATGTTCACCTTGACAGCCTCTGATTTCCCTGAGAAATAATAATTGATGAACCGGTGGAGAAGTTGGAGGTCGGGGTCTCGGATGCATGATGGCCGGAGGTTGGAGACGTCAAATTTGTTGGACCCGATGATGGAGGTCCAGAATTCCTTAGCGGAGACGCCATCCGGCCATACAGCGATGCCCTCTTCAGTTTGTTTGGTGAAGTGAGTGCGGATCCATTGAGTGTCAATAGAGAAGGGGTTGTTATGTAGACGGAAGGTGAAAAGGGCCGCACCCGGGACATTGTTGGAAGCCATGGTGGTGAAAAATTCCAATACCAAGGATAGATAAACATGATGACGAGCCCGGAAGTGGTCCTCCAAACCAAGAGTGCGGAGGCGCTCTACGAAAGCATCACGGATGTGGTCATGCTCGAGAGTGTCCAATGTGAAGTACGGGAGGACCAATGGCTGATTGGTGGAGAGGGTGTGATAAGCCTCGACCTCGGCCTCGGAGAGAAGGTGGAAGGGTGCCCAGTATTGTCGGGTGAGGGGTGGAGTTTCTTCCCGTTCGGGGGATGGTTGATTTTGGGTGGAACGAGCGGAGCGAGCACGGGTGGCCCATGGGGGGCGGTCACTCGCGGGTCGCTTGCTTCGGGTCATGGTTGTATGAGGGGGAAGTAAGAATGAAGAGATAATGGGGAAGGTTAGAGTGATTTGTGAGGAAGAAAGGGGAAGAGAAGGGTAAGTTTAAATAGAAAAAGAAGGGGGAATCCAAGAGTGTTCGGATTCCCAGGCGGGACACGCGGGGCGTGAAGGGGCCACGTCCTGCGTGTCCCATCTTCCTGGTTTAATTTTGGTTGGACACACGGGGCGTGCTTGGGTGCACGCCCTGCGTGTCAAGTCTCCTAGTTAGAGTTTGTTCTGGGAGAAGGCGAAGACGCGGGGCGTACTCAGGGGACGTCCCGCGTGCATGCACGTTTTTTTTTTAGTCTTTTCAAATTTTTATGGGTTTTAATGGTGTATTTAATGTTTTTATTATTCTAATGAGTAGTTAAGAAAGTAATTAAGATGAATTTATTGTGGATTTGAAAAGGTTGTGATGTGATTGGAGAGAAAGGGAGGTGGAGTGGAGAAGTGGGAAAGATTTTTGGGGAAGAGGTGATTGATGGGAGAGGAAAGAGGAAAGCTTGCCATGGGGAATCTGCATTTCGCAGCTCCCCAGGATACGCGGGGCGTGCCTGAAGGGACGCCCTGCGTGTCCTTGATACGTGGCCATTTTATTCTTTGTAGAACAGGGAAACACGCAGGGCGTGGAGTAGGGACGCCCCGCGTCCTCTGCAATTTTTGCTATGAAAAAGAGCAGAGCCCGGAACACGCGGGGCGTAAGGGTGTGTACGCCCCGCGTATATTTGGATTTCTAAAGGGATTTGTTTTTCTTTTAATTTTTGAGAAAAGATAAAAATAAAAATAAAAATAAAAATAGTACCAATATAACAAGACACAGGAAAAATGTCACACGTAAAAATAAAGAGAGCGTGCAAATAAAAAAAATGGTTTAGATATATATAAACAAGTGGTTTGAGAAATTCAAACCGATGCTACGTTTAGAGTCGGAGTAGCCTGACTTCTTCCCATCCTAGGTGAATGCCTCTAATCGCGTAAGATATCCAAATTCTTGAATAAACAACCCGTGCCTACAAAACGGATTGTTAGCTTCAAAAGAATTTAACAAAAACCAAAAACTATATTTACAGAAATTATCGAAGAGTTTAGTTTGCTCCCTTTTTGACTCCTTTGGTAGTTCAAAAAGAGCGAAATGTTCCGACGTAGAAGGAACCTCCGACTCTTCTAACTTTGGATTTATTTTCATGGGTCCGCGCACAACCGACTAATCGATGTCCGTTTTCTCACAATTGAAACGACTCTTATTCCTTGGGGGATCCTTTCGAGAAAACTTAATTAACTCGAGCTTCCCATTTTGGCGAACCGAATTGGAATCTCGAATTGATTCGTCCGCGGTGGAATCAAGAGGAGACTTCAATCTAGCCCATAGATTTCCTATTTCCCTGAAATATGTCTCAGCGTTAGATAATCTTTCACGAATATCTTTAATCAAAGAACTTATCACATCGAATTGCGAGGTTGAGTGTGGGCATTCGTCATCCATGCGGTCGTCCCACCGGTGACGACTATGAAGCATCATACCATGAAACAAATCATTAGTAACAACACGAAACAAAATAAATTATTCACACAAAAAGAAAGTAATATTTACAAATGCTTAAACTAACAATAAAACGTTTTTGTCTAATATTGCAAGAAATTATAAATCCCCGGCAACGGCGCCAAAAACTTGATGGGCGTAAAGTCTAGGTGTGTGTGTTTACGGATGTAGTGTGATATGAGTGTGCTATGGGACTATGGATGTGGTCTTTCTAATCGCTCTAAATTCACTAGACGCTACGACTACTTAGGGGCAAGTGTACCCCGTCGTATCAAGTAATAATCCGGTTAAGACCGGGTATCGAATCCACGGGATTTATAACTGCAAGTATTAAACGACTCGGTTTTATATGTTATTTAAGCGGTGAATACTTTAAAGGGGTTTTGGTGATGACTACCAACTACTCCTAAACTATTGGTGAGACAGATTTTATATAACAAATACTCTACGAAGTGCAATGGCGACGATAAGTTATAAATACGACAAACAAAGACTTCGAATATATACGATTGATAATCTACTCTTGCAAAGATGACTACGTGTAGTTCGACCGACCCGTGAAGTACTTAGACTACGTGATTCCTAGTCAAGGCGTGTCTAATGCTGGGGATCAGAAACTAGGGCCCGTAAGTTCCGTGGTGTGTCAATTCCTACGGTTTCCGGAGCGTCACTTCCGGTAAGGCAACACCTATATGAATCCCTAAAGATAGCCCGGATGGCGTCGGAAATCGCGTTCCCCTACACAATAGTCAGTTATAAGTATCAAAGCAAGTAATAAACATTAACACGTATATAGAAACGGAAATTGCAAATCATATATTATAAATATGGAGAATAAAAATGATGAATACAACCAAGCCTAGTACATAGGAAGAGTGCAAGCTAGTTAGCAAGCGAAGAGGGAAGAATCGGCCCTCGGAACTAGCTAACCGGACTCAAGACCGTCGCTTAGAACTTGGAGGTGGAACTTTCGAGCTTGGTGAACGGAGAAGGAACGAAACTTTGATGGAATGCCGGGATCAACGAACAAGCCCGAAAGGGGATAAAATAAAGCTATACAAAATCTGAATGTCTAAACTCTATAGCCAAGTCTAGATTACTAAACTCTATGGCTAGGTCTAGATTCCTAAAATGAGTGCTAGTCACTCTTATTTATACATCAAGCTAGGGGTGGAGTGGTAATTTCATAAAGTACAATCATAGAGGTACATTATTTGGTGCAGAATTCTCAGGACACGCCCTGCGTATGGGAGGAGACGCCCTGCGTGTCTTGCTATACGCCCTGCGTGTTTGAGCTCCTGGCATTTTATTGCTCGAATTACCCTATGTACGCCCTGCGTATTGATAGTTGACTTAGGGGACAATGCAGTCTGACTTTCAGGATTGGGTTAATCATTTTCTGACAGATGTCATACGTCCTGCGTCGTGGTTGACACGCCCTGCGTGTGCTGAGTAGATTCCATGTGGTGGTTCAGGATTGATCAATCATTTCTGACTCACTTGTCTGCACGCCCCGCGTGGATGGGAATACGCCCTGCGTGTATTGTATTTTTGTACCTGCGAAATACACTTCTCACGAGCCGAGTTAGCTTGACATTTTATTCTCTAAATTCAACTAAAAATAAAGGAAATTAACCGAAAGTTCGGTTTTCATTTTTATTTCATTATTTTATTAAAACGCATTATTTTTGTAATTAAACTTATTTATTTAGCTCGAAAATAAACCGTAGACCACGCTAAAAGATAGGGACGAAATGCCCCTATCAAGTGCCATCAAACCGGCCATATTAAGTCAAGCTGCCCCAAACTGAGGAAAGACAAGAAGAACGGCAAAAAGGCAATGGTGGCTACATGGAGCGACAGTGATGAGTCTTCATCTACAGAAGCTGAGGCCACCGAGTCAGTGAAGATATGCTTCATGGCTGACGAACTTGCTGAGCCGTGCGTCTCTGAGCATGCTGACCTATCCATCACATCAGATGACGAGGAGCAATCAAATGAGGTAATTACTCTTCCCCAGCTCAGAAACGATATGGTTAATGCCCTGAGTGATCTCTACACACTTGTCAAGAAGTGTAATAAGAAAGTTAGAGCACTCAGCAGGCGCTGTGACGAAGTGGAAGAGGTCAAACTGAGTGACCTCAGATTCCTTCTTCAGGACAATTCAACTCTGCATGATAACATGAAGATCATACATGAGTCTGTCTCTGAAGTTTAATCAGTTTCAAAGAAACTGAGAAAGGACATCACAACTATCCAGAACCAACTAAAGGTTCCAAATAAAATAAACATTCCTCTGAGAACTCAGTACCAAGGTACTCAGCAGAGATGGAATCCCCAGCGAAAAGTCCAGTGTTACTTTTATGGGAAGAAAGGACACACCACTAAGGTGTGCTGGCACGCTCAGCACTGGGGTGCTGACCAGTCAGTGAAACATCCCAAAACAGAAGGTCAGCTGTGACTTCTGTGGAAAGAATGGCCATACTGTTCATATATGTCGCCATAAAATTAAACATGATGCTTTACCTGTTGCACCTAACAAGCAAGGACCCATAAAGAATTGGGTACCTAAAAGTAACTAGTTACAATGCAGGTAAGCCTGAGATGTGCTGAGAAGTCAAAGATGTGGTATATTGACAGCGCATGCTCGAGGCATATGACTGGTGATGAAACTCAGTTCATCACGTTTGAGCGTAAACGAGGAGGAAGTGTAAGTTTTGGAGACAACAAAAAGGGTAAGATAGTATGGTCAGGAACCATTGGAGGTAATCCTACTATTGAATCTGTCTCCCTAGTCAGCGGACTCAAATATAACTTACTCAGCGTAGCTCAGCTATGTGACAATGGGAGAAAAGTTATATTTGATGCTACTGGATGTAAAATATACGAGGGTGAATCAAATGAGTTAATTTTAACTGCCCCTCGCATAGATAATGTCTTTATGCTAGACTTAGAGAAAAAGTTTTCAAAAACTGTATGCTTAGTATCAAAGGAAGAAAATTCCTAGCTATGGCACAAGAACTTGGTCATGTAAGCATGGACCTCCTGGCCAAATTAGCAAGAAAGCAATTGGTTGAGGGACTGCCTGAACTTAAATTTGAAAAAGATCAATTGTGCCACGCCTGCCAAGCTGGAAAACAAACCAAACAATCTTTTCACAGCAAAAATATTGTCTCAACTAAGCGTCCGTTAGAGTTACTACACTTGGATCTCTTTGGTCTAGTCCAGCCGCTGAGTCTGGGTGGAAGAAGATTTTCCTTGGTCTTTGTAGATGACTTCTCTCGGTACACTTGGGTCATCTTGCTGAGTAGCAAGGATGAGACCTTTGAGACATTTTCAAATTTGGTTAGAAAAATTGAAAATAATAAAGACCTAAAACTGGCTCACATCCGAAGTGATAATGGTGAAGAATACAAAAACCAAAAGTTTGTTGAATTTTGTGAAGCCAACGACATTGACCACAATTTTTTTGCTCCTAGAACACCTCAACAAAATGGGGTTGTAGAAAGGAAGAACAGAACTCTGGTTGAAATAGCCAGGACAATGCTGGATGAGCATAGGCTTCCAAAGTATTTTTGGGGAGAGACTGTTAACACAGCGTGCTATATTCTTAATAGGGCTCTAGTTAGACCTATATTAAAGAAAACCCCCTATGAACTTTGGAAAGGACGAAAGCCCAATATTGGATACTTTCGTGCCTTTGGCTGTAAATGTTTTATTTTAAATACCAAAGATAGCTTAGCAAAGTTTGATTCAAAAGCTGATGAGGCTATCTTTTTGGGCTACTCAACAAACAGCAAAGCATACAGAGTTTTTAATAAGCGAACTCAAGTTCTAGAAGAGTCAGTACATATTGAGTTCGACGAAACTAACCCTGCAGGTAGATACCAGCCGCTGACCGAGGATGATCCACACTCAGCAACCGCTGACCAAGAACCAGCTACTGAGTCATTCACTAAAAGGTTGACCAAGTGTAAGAGTGAACCTAAGATTACTTTCACTGACCCATCTACTTCTGCAGAGATTGTTGAAACACAGACAGCACAAGACATAAATCTACCTAAAGAGATAAGGATTCCAAGAGGGCACTCAGAAAGTGCAATCCTTGATTCTGCTGGGAATACCCTGATGACGAGGAATCAACTCAGGAAGTACCTCAGCAATGTAGCCTTCGTCTCAGTTCAAGAACCGAAGAATTTCGCTGAAGCTGAGTACGATGAATTCTGGATGATCGCAATGCAAGAGGAGCTCGATCAATTCAGAAGAAACGATGTATGGGAGCTAGTGCCTCATCCAAAGAGTCAAAAGACCATTGGAACAAGATGGGTCTTCAGGAACAAGATGGATGAACAAGGGAATGTAGTCAGGAACAAAGCAAGGCTTGTAGCTCAGGGCTACAGTCAGCAAGAAGGTATTGACTACGGTGAGACCTTTGCCCCAGTGGCAAGGCTAGAAGCTATTAGGATCTTATGTGCATATGCATCTTACATGAACTTTAAATTATTCCAAATGGATGTTAAAAGTGCATTTCTTAATGGAGTTATAAACGAGGAAGTTTATGTTAATCAACCTCCAGGGTTTGAAGATCCAAAATTCCCAAACCACGTTTATAAACTCAAAAAGGCTCTGTACGGTCTCAAGCAAGCACCACGTGCTTGGTATGAGAGGCTGACCAGTTTCCCGCTGACTAGAAATTACATCAGGGGCAAAGCTGATACAACCTTATTCATTAAGAGAAAGGGTAAAGATACCCTGCTGGCCCAAATTTATGTTGATGATATAATATTTGGTGCAACTAACGAATCAATGTGCAAGGAGTTTAGCAAACAAATGCAGACTGAGTTTCAAATGTCCATGATGGAAGAACTCAACTTCTTCCTCGGTCTTCAAATTAAACAAGGAAAGAATGGCATCTTCATCAGTCAAGCCAAATATGCCAATGAGATATTAAAGAAATATGATTTGGAAAATTGCAAGCCAATATCCACTCCTATAGGCACTGACACTGTCCTATGCGCTGACGAGAATGGTAAGTCGGTAGACAGCAAATTATATCGAGGTATGATAGGCTCTCTACTTTACTTAACAGCAAGTAGACCGGATATTCAGTTTTCAGTATGCTACTGTGCTAGATATCAATCTAACCCTAAGGAATCTCATTACATTGCTGTAAAAAGAATCCTTAGATATTTGCAAAGCTCAGTGAACGCAGGTTTATGGTATCCCAATACTCATGATTTCACACTCATCGGATACACTGACGCTGACTATGGACGGGATAAGCTGGAACGTAAAAGCACCTCTAGAGGATGTCACTTCTTAGGAAGCTGTCTTGTATCCTGGTTCAGCAAAAAGCAGGCGTCAGTAGCCTTGTCTACCACTGAAGCTGAGTACATTGCTGCTGGTCATTGTGTTGCTCAAGTCCTATGGATTAAGCAACAACTTGAAGACTATGGTGTTCAAACAAAGACAATTGAAGTCAAATGTGACAACAAAAGTGCAATTGATCTTTCAAAGAACCCAATTCAACACAGCAGAATGAAGCATGTCAGCATCAGACATCACTTCATTAGAGATCATGTACTCAAAGGTGAGATCAAGCTGACCTTTGTCCCAACGGACGAGCAGCTTGCGGATATCTTCATGAAGCCACTGGCCCGTGAGCAGTTCAGCATACTGAGAGAAGCTATTGGTATGTTTAATCCTCTTTAGTAAATTCCTGAATTAAATGAATATGCATGCTGAGTGAATTACTATGCTGAATGATTGTTTTTGCTGTGTACTCATTGAAATTAATTGAACAGCAAATACTGAGTAAATTTGCACACTGAGTAAGTTAGTTTAAACTTAGAAATCATCCGTTTAGGCAATACTGACCACTCAGAATATCAAATGCTTAGTATTCTAAACGCTGAGTGTTAGATCTGTTAGAATAAATGCAATAGCACGCGTATAGCCCCTAGGATGACGTATACGCCGTATGTGTCATAAATGCCAGGATCTTTGTCGGTTGACAATCCCAAGGCAAAACTGACACATGGATTCGATAAAATCCACACCACACCTCACCTCTATAAATAATGGGTAATTCCCCATTTTTTATTCTTTACGATTATCGAACTCTCTGGCAAAGAAACTCTCTCTCTCTAAGATTTCCATACCTTCTTCTCCAAAATTATGACTAAGACTTCCTTCAATCTCTCCGGCGCTGGTCACTCTAAACCCAGCTCCGATGAACCTACAAAAAATCCTCCCACACCCAGCAAAGGAAAAGCTGGTCAATCCTCCTCTGGTAAGGAAAAGCCTATCAAAACCAGGACATATACAAAGGTCTTCGAAAACGTACGGGAATGGAAGGTTGAGCCCTCAAGATGGGTATCTGAAGCCTTCGTGCAAAACGAACAACCCTTCTGTGAGTGGATTTCACAGAATGGATGGACTGGGCTGTTTTCAATTAGGGATCCTACTTACCCTGACCTTGTAAAGGAGTTTTACCACAACCTTCGCGTTGCTGACGACAACCAGGACTATCTGGTAACAGTAGTGAAAGAGAAAACCATCTTCGCCAACCCTCTCTACCTAGGGAATCTGCTCAAGTTAAAGACTGAGGGAGCAAGGCTAAGGAGATCTGGAGATCAGGATGGCACTGGGTATGAAGTAAAGTTCTGTAAACCTGAAGGCTACTCAGGAGAAGTCTCAGCTTCATCTATGGGTCAGCACCAGAAGATGACTCATTATCTGCTGAGTTATTTTATCTATCCGAAGATCAACTGCACTACCTCAGCAACGAACTTTGAACAATGCTTCATCTGGCATATGCTGACGTACAAACCGATCAACATGCCAGTATTCCTTATCGCTGGCTTCCAACGCAGTACTGGCACGCTGAGGCTAGGATCGCTCATCACCAGAATCCTAATTGACCACAAAGTTGATCTTAACGATGAGGAGATGACTCAGGGTTCTGAAATCACAGCGGCTTCGCTGAGAGCATTGAAGTTCGGTCAGCCTTTGAAGAAAGGTAAAGCTGCTGCTGCTGCGAGTGCTGAACAGCAAGCTGAGGGAACTGTTGTCCCAAAGAAAGGGAGAAGGACTAAGGCCCCAGCTTCTCGGAAAAGAAAAGCTGTTGAGACTCCTTTAAAAGATGCTGAGTCTCCAGCTAAGAGGCAGAAGTCAGCTGCTAAGTCAGCTGAGAAAAGGAGCATGCAAGATGAGCCTGAAACTGAGGAAACTAATGAGCAACCTCAGAAGAAACAGAAGCCTTCTATACTGACTCCCCTCGGCGCTATACCTACTGACATTGTTGTGCCAGGTGAATCTCACTTCACCCAATATCAAGGAAATGTAGCTGAATATGAAGAAGATGAGGTGCATTTGGACTATCAGTTTATTGCACAAGTTGAGGAAGTACTAGATGGTGATAGTTCAGAAGAAGAAGAAGAAGAAGAGGCCAGCAGTCAGGATGACGCTGAGGACAATGAGGCTACAGCCAGTGAAACTGAAGCTGAGCAAGCCAATACTGGGTTGGCTGCTAGAGAAGAGCAAGTACTTGACCAACACAATGTTGATCAAGTCCAAGTACAAGCTGATCAGCCTACTAATGAGCAACAAGCATCCTCTCCTTCTCACTCAGGAGAGTCTATTCCAGCTAACACTCCACCTCGCAGAAGAAGAAAATTGGTAAGGCCAGTGAGAAGACTGTCAGTGAACCTCCTGTACAACCACCAACTCTTCCTGACTTCATTATTCAAAAGCCAACCAAAGACCCTTCTGCCCTAAAACTCAGATTTGTTGGTAGAAAACCTGCGACATCCATCGAAAAACAAGCCTCTGTTTCTTCCCAACAGGAACATGCCGACCAAAATGCTAGTGCCACCTCAACAAGTCAGGTTGAGGTGATTACTGTCAATGCTGTTCATCCAAGCATTGTGCTGCCTCCAACTACATCTGCCCCCGTCAGCACAGACAGTATTCGCGTTGCTACTTCTCCAACTCATCTATCTGCTGATCAAACTCGTACTCAAATGAACCAAGTGCAGATTGAAAACACCATTCCAGTCACTGACCGTGTCATTCCTTTGACTCCTCCTCCTACCGGTCACACTGATGTCACTGAAGGCTCTCAAAGCTATCTGAATGCCACTGAGTCCGGCAAAAGAATAATCGAATCAGTTCAAGCTTTGATTAAAGACCTTCACCAATCTACTCCTCTTGCTGCTGGGTCTTCATCTATTGAGACTACTCAGCTTTCCCAGGTCACTCAGCTTCTCAACGAAGTTAAGGGATTTAAGGACTTGCTGAACGTCATCATTACTTTTCAAGCACAGCAAGCTAAGCAAGACGCCATCGCCAAGCTGGCTGAGATCCAGCTGACAATCGTTCAACACTTAAATTCTCTACAACAACAGGTTCAGAACTTGTCAGCTGCGAACCAAGGCTATGCAACCTCTGCTGAAGTCAAGATGCTCTTTGCTCAGCTTCACACCGAGCAACTCAAGACCAATGAGCAAATGGTTTCTTACTCTCAGTGCTCAGTGGAGCAAATTGGTGAAGCTGTTCGATTGCTCAATTTGAACAAGCAGGAGATGGACACTGACGCAATGAAACAAAACAAGATGCTGTCTATCACAAGACAAACCTTCAATCACATCCGTCACACAAATGTTCAGCGTCAGTACTTTGACACCTACTTACTCAAAACCTTTCATCAGGTCATTGCTGGACTGACTGATGCACTAATATGGATTGGTAAGTCTGAAGCCTTCATCGTCAGTATGATCAGCGCTGCCTCACTTAATATACCCGATGAAATCGCAGATGAGGGAGTTGCCATTTTTTATGGTGTAAATGAAAGCGCTGACCGCCTTAAAGCGCTGTCCAACGAACTGACCAGGGCCGTCTTAACCGACAGCTTTAGGATTCCTCCTCCCGATGCTGACAAAACGGGGGAGAGAGAACAAGCGAGAACACAGCATGGGTCAAGTCAGTCCCAACAGAAGAAAAAGAAATAGATATATAGGCTAGCTCAGTATAGGCTAAGTATGTAGTCTGTATTTCTTTTTGCCTATCTTTGAACTGTTGATTGTAAACACTGACTACCTATTTTTAATATCAATACTTGCATCTTCCGTTCAAAACTCTGAGTTATGAATTATTTGTATACGATGCTGTGTATTATGTTATTCTGTATCTTCAATTAAATCAGCTATGTTTAAGGCTTATAAAACTTACTGATTAAACCCAATACTGATAACATGTTTGACATTGACTTATATGCCTATATAACATTGTCTTATAAAACTCATTGAACAACAATTTTCTCAGCGCCCTCTGAATGATAAAACCTTCCGCTTAATACTGAGTAAAATAGAATATGTTCCATTGGCTGGCCTATATCTGAAAACTGACCTTAGACTTACTCAGTTACACCTTTAAATGTTAAGGGTAAAACTAAGTCAGTAGCTCAACCCTTACGAGGGAGTTTGCTAAGTATATTAGGTCAACCATCATGGGGGAGCTCAATACTGAGTTCTTCGCTGAATGGTTTTGCCAACATCAAAATGGGGGAGTTTGTTGAAACACCTATCCACATAATTTTGATTTGACAAAATTGTTTGAGTAAAATATCCTAAACACACTAAGTTTAAATGCTTTGATTTATTCTACTAATGTGTTTGTTCAATGTTGAGTTAAAATTGTTTATAGGACACAAGAATCAAAAGGCCCAAGCCCAATATGGAAGTCAAAGCCCAAGTCAAACAACTCAGTACAACTCGGGCAACTCAGCGAAAGAAGGATCTAGAAGACCTTCGGGAACAACTTCAAGATGAAGCTGCTGAGTAGATTCGACAAAGCGTACAAGACAGCAGCTGGCTAAGGAAAACTTCCAGACAAAGTATTTCCACTTTCGATAAAGTTCAGACGAAACAGTATGCTGTCTAGTTGACTTTACCATAAAAGGAGAGACATTATGCTGAGCTGACCAAAAGCTGACCGAGGACAGAAGATACTCAAATCTGATTGGCCGAGAGCTCTGAGCAAGACAGGATGACAACGACAGGAAGCCGTTTCCCTCCAACAGTTATTTCAAAATTCGAAATGACCGATGCCCAGACGTCTCTATAAATAGAGTGCCATCAGAAGCTTCAAATACAGAACTTGATCAAGCCATTACGCTGACCAAATTTCTACTCCAAGTTCTGCAAGCAAAAAGCAAAGCAATCTTACACTACATTTTATATCTTTTGTGTAAAAGTCTAGAGTGATCTTCATATCATCTAAAGTGTCTTAGCAAATCATTGTTAGGACAAACACCTATCATTTCTAGAGATTAGAAAGGAGAGGCTGAGTACTCGGTTATAGTACTCAGCGAGAGATTAGGATTGAGTAGAGGTATAGATGAAGGTACTCTTGTTATACTCAGTTGCTAAGATTGTAAAAGGTTTGAGGCTCTACCTTTAAAGAGCTCAGTAGAGGATTCGAAATCTCGGAACTTATTCCGGGGACAGGATGTAGGCTTAGAAGAAGCCGAACCTGGATAAATCTGCTGAGTAACGTATTTCTTACCTTAAACTCCTTATATATATATTGCTTGCTTAAATAACCAAAAAAACTGACCAAGTAAAGAGGTCAAGCTGAGTTGTGCGCATTGAACATCTGAGCTCAGGAATAGACTTTAAGTGCTATCTCCTGACCCAAGTCAAGAAACTGACCTAGTCACCAGTTGACTAAGCTAGTATCTTACTGATCACTCAGCGCCGCTGTTAAATTCTTTTCTCTTAAGAAAAGAAGTTTGCCCAAACTTAGTAAAAAGTTTAAATAGTTCCTAACCCTCTCTTGGAACTATACTTGCAACGTTAAAAGGGACCAACAGTATCCACCTACACTCATTATAGTGAGAAACTTTTTCATTAGGTTCACAAATGGATTTAAGAACCAAATTTAAGCAGTGAACAACATAAGCTGTCCAAAAAATGTGAGGATATTTTTTTTCAATAATGACTCCAGCTGCTTTATAATTTGCTGCATTGTGGGTTATCACTTGCACCACTTTAGCTTCACCAATTTCATCTATTACTTCACTAAACACACCTGCCAAATACTCACCATCTTTGGTAATGACCTCACTAGCACCAACAGCTTTTTGAAACATTAGACCAACAGCAAAAGCAATCATTATATTAATCAAAGGCTTTGATTGACGATCTTGCCAACCATCTGAACAAATTGATGCTCCTTTCTTGACCCAACTGTCTCTAATGGGTTGCAGAAACTTGTCAACATGTGCTTTCATTTGCACAAGAATCTTAGTGGACACCGACAGCTTTGTCAAACATCATGTACTCTGTCAGGATGTCATCTTTATGAAATATTTTTTTGTTTAAATCTAATTTCAAGTGAAATCTCTGTTATGGTCTATTGTCTGTGATTGAGCTATGACACAATTGGTAACTAAATTCCAATCTGACCCTGGTCTGTGTCTAGATTTCCTGCCTCTAGAACCTGTCGTTGCTAATTAGTTAAGCTCATTTGGGAGAACCTTAGATCTCTAAAACTTTTCATAGAAAGGAACTTAACTGCCCGTGAAGAGATTATTGCTGCTAAAATGACAAAAGAAGGCAGGTAGCCAGTTTTGAAACAAATCACATGTCCAAAAGAAACACAGCACAACAAAAGAACTTAATTAATTACTGGGCATTCCAATAACCAGGCTGCTTCTCTTGGCCATGAGAGAAGTGTTTGTAATTCTGCAGGGGCTCTGACTTTGAGTTTATAACAACCTCTCATTTAACGAGCTAATTTGCAAATGTGCAGGTGGATGGTCGGAGAAATGTGATGTTTTTCTAATGGTGTTCTGCTATTGTCTTTAATAAGCAAAAAAATCACAAAGATGATGGGGATTGTACCAACGTGCCGTTTGTTTATGAATGGGCCAAGAATGAGCACAAACAGCAAAACACAGCAGGTGGTTTTGGCAACTTCAAGTCTTCTCTGGTGCATTGAAGCCTAGAGTTAGGACCAGATTTTAATTTCAGTGATGCAATAAGGATCACCAACTTGGCAATGTTGTGTGTTGAATACGACCCTCAGAAACGACCAACAATGAAGCGAGTTGTTAAAAGTATGAAGAAATTGCATATTGTTCGACAGAATGCGAATGGGTTGGATTGTTGTAAGATGCCTAATGGGGTTAATGAGGTTTTCAAAACACTGTACCGTTCTGTGCCCCGTCCAGGTACTTACAAGCATCTATTAGATCTTTGTCTCAATTTAATCAATAATTTTGACGAGCTAAGTTGCTAGATTTTTGCTACAAAAGCTTTCAAAAGGAAGTCTTAGATGTTTGTATGTAGATTGGAATGTGCTTATGTTTTTGACTTCTCTTTTGATTTTTTTTTTTATTTTGGAAAACCCCATATTTTGACCCGTGTAATTGCCTAAAGGGCTAATTACTAAAAATCATAAAATTTGCGAACTACAGCAGGTTTTTCAATGCTGTAGTAGTTAAATTTATGTGGTTTTATTGAATTTTATGAATCTTCGCAGGACGGCTACCATTCAACCATTTGAAGTATCGGACGTGCGAAAATGGAGGTTCTCATCAAAGCCCGTTGATCATGCAAACGTGTTTATCTCTTTCTAATGGTCTAGAAGGTTCTGATACCATGTTATGTAGCGATTTAAACAAGAGTTTGAGCTAAGAGGTAAGAATAACTTTATATATTAGCATGTCCACTACACCATGAAATTTGTCAAAACTTTTGTTATATGTTTGAGTGCCTTTTGTTAACTTCTAGAATAATTTCTGTTGACTTTGCAATTTGGTTCATCAGACTTGCCTTCTATGACAATTTCTTTTGCTTTTGCGAAATGCAATATAATGTGAAAACAGTTTGCCATACGTACTATAACACGTGTCCATTTCATGGTTTAGAAAGGCTTGATAGTGTGCTAGGTGGGATTCAACATATTGTGGGAAAAAAAGTACATATTGAGAAGTTGTGCTTTATTCTAGATTTATGCTCTTCAAAAGAGAAGTACGTATAGAGAATCCTGCATTTTTCTAATTTTATGCTGGTGATCCTAATTCCTATCCTATGTTATAGGCTCATTTGGTGTAAATAATGCGATCAAGGTTTTCTCTTCTGACGACCTAAGTACGTACACTGGTGGATTTAGCAAAGGAAATCTGATTGGTGAATTTCAATTTGGAAAAGTATTTCGTGGAGTGAGAGAAGGAAAAAAAGTGATCGTGAAGACATGGTGGGGAAGCAATAGAAAGTGTTATGGTGGTGGAGCGGTTAAAGGTATGTTGCAGAACTATGTCAGAATATTCATCCTAAATATAATACACATTGCTTGTCTCACTTCAGGATGAAATTTCTTTACTTCAACATCCTAACTTGGTGAAGATGATTGGATATTGTTTTGAGGAGGAAAAACTTGGTGCTATTTACGATTTGGATCCACAAGATAGTCTGCATAATCTAGCACCCAAAGGTACTGTTTTTTATTTTATCTTTATGATTACTCGGGAATTGTGACCTGGAACAATTGTAATCCTAATGTCTTTTAGCTTTTAAATAATACTAAATAATTTGTGTTTTATAGATGAGTTCACTTGGCTACAGAGAATGAAAGTTATTTATGAATTTGCAAAGCTGCTTGTGTTTCTTCAAGCTCCTAATCCGACACATGTGCCCTATAGACTTGGGAACATTGATGCTGAACATATAATACTTGACAAGGTCCGTACCATAGCTTTGTTATGTGTCTTTGGTTTGGTTGTATAATCTGTCAATTTTTTGCTTATGTATTGTTTTGATACATTGATTGATTGATTGATTGATAGGAGTACAGCCCAAAATTGCTTGATTTTGGAGCTACTGTTGGTGGAATCATTCTTAGTTTCCGAGACTCAAGAAACATGTGTTTGTGGGGATGCTATGGTTACATAGACTCATGCTTTGATAGTGGTGCTTATGAAGCACGAGATATATTCGCATATGGTATCATACTTTTGTGGGGATGCTATGGTTACATAGACTCATGCTTTGATAGTGGTGCTTATGAAGCACGAGATATATTCGCATATGGTATCATACTTTTGTGTTTGATATCCAAAAGGATTCTGAGAGAAGATGAAAGCCACGAAATATTTCTTGCTGGTGTGTGGGCGTGGGATGAATATGATAAATGGGTAGATGAGGAGAAGGGGTCTGCTGAATCTGGATTTTCACTTGTGCATGAAGACCTAAGAGAAGAAGTTGGTTTCGATCCTAATGATGGAGTTGCACTTACCAAGTTGGGGTTGGAGTGTGTAGATTGTGATGATTCTAACCGTCCTTCAATGGAGAAGGTTGTCAAGCGATTGCGGAATTTACATGTTATTCGAAGCCATGCTGAAGAGATGGGCATCCAGAAATGAATTGGCTTACAGGTACAATAATGCTATCTTTAAAGTCAATTGCCTAAATTTAGGTTGCATAGATCAAAGGAAGTCTTTCGCTTATACTAGCGTTTAGTTATATGCCCATGTAAAGAGAGTCATTTAGAAACTTGTAATGAATTCAAGATCAGAAGTTTTATAGTATTACCTGAACAAGGTATAAAAACGTTAGGGGCCAAATGAGCATTATGCTCAGGACGGTTGCAACCATAATTGATGAAGAAGACGTGGAAATGACATAAAATTCGGTTAATAAAATGTATTAAATATAAAACTCGGTTAGCAAAACGTATTAATTAATTTTTATATGCCTTTGTAATTTGTATTTTTAAATGTTCAAAAACCTTTTTTTTATATGCATGTTGTATATTTCGAATCATAAAGAATAATTTTTCCAATTTAATTGAAATGATTAACGCTCTTAATCTTCTCTTTATATTAAGGGATGTTTGGTTCCGCTTATACCTTTTTCATTAATTAGTTAGTAGTTAGTAGTTGTTAAGTAGAATTATGATTTGCTATTAACATGATGTAGCAATTTTTGACTGAGTTTATCTTGCTTATAAAAAAAAACAAATACCACCCATTAACAACAAATATTTCTCACATCTGTGTCTAAAATTTATAATCTTTATATATCCAGTGTGAATTACCACAAGGTTCCTTTCTCATTTTCAAAGTCTGTCCTTCCCAACACCTACTTTTCTAGACAAAGCAATGGCTGACTCACATATAACTCTAACTCCGATCGATCAAAGAAACGATGAATCCCTTGATTCCTAGCACCAACAATCGAAAATTAGCAAAGCCCAACAATACAGCCATAGAATTTGGGTTCCCTGCTAATGAAAAATGAATTCGATGAAGAACCCACTGAGCCTTCCAGGAAACTTATAAGTATGATGAAGAGTTTTGAGACCACTCAATCCATTCAAACCGTGGAGGAGGTGAAGATTATTGATCATGACCAAATCTTTCAGGAGGATGATCGAAAAATCTAGGAGTTCTTAAGTATCTAGGTGGATGCACAACAACAACCATGATAGGCCTTGATTTGGTCCTACAACGACATGTCTTGATCGGGTCATATAATTGGGATATTAGATATTATAATGATATATATATAGTTATTGTTTCTATCTACGGAAAAGATAATAACCGAATTAAATTAATTTAAAAGATGCAATTTTATCTAATTAGGAATTAGGAGTTGTCGCATGCCTCCATTCCTAGCCAAAATTGGTTAATTTTTGTTTTAATTAATTAGCTTTATTCTAATTGGTTAAAACAATTAATAAAAAAATTAAAATGGTTTTATAAATAGAAAATAATAATTTTTTATTTTCTATTTTTTAATCATAACTTAACTTAATTCATTCATTATATCTTGTTCGTGGACCCCGAGCGGAGTGTTGTATTCGTGGAGTTTTATCGGCGATGGCTGATATGGTGCATACAAATGGATGTGAGCTATAAAGTTACACACGAAGAGAAAGCGTGTTTGTATCATCGACAAAATGGCCATTCGACTAACGATTATTGTGATTGGCGCGAGATGCATCAACTTTTGATGGATGATGATGTGATCCTGATTCTCGATGTTGCCTGAGTGAGGTGTTGTACATCATAATTTATGTTGTACGAGAGTACTAGCTTTGACTTGTATCTTCTTTTATATCTTGAATGTTGTGTGGCGTGGTGGGCTTTATGTGCTAGTTGTCGGCGCCTATCTGATGTAAAGAATTTGTTCATGAATCTTTAGATAAAATGTAAGTGTCGTATGGCAAAGCTTTTGATTTTGAAAGTCGTATACAGACTATGTTGATCTTCGGTTGGTTTGTATTTGATCGAAGTTTGTATGTGTAGTGATGTGTGTTTTTTCGATTTGAGATGGGAGCATTTATTTCTCTGGCAACAATATGTGATTACTGGTTTTTAGAAGTAAAAATATACAATTGTTACATGATTGTATCGATGGTTAAATATAACACTTATGTGTTAGACTTAAAAATAACAATATGAGATTGTTAATGTCAAATGGCACAATATGTGATTGACAAATTTAGATGTAACAATATGAGATTGTTAGTGTGGTGATATGATATTGTCGTCTTCGTGTAACAAAATGTGATTGTTGATATTAAATGTAACAATGTGTGATTTTTAGATTTAAGAGTGGCAATATGGGATAAAACAAGAAATTTCATTTAAATTTGATAATTAAATGAAAATTGTTTTTTATTGATAATCAAAAAGAAAAAACCTAGTCTCCGCCGGCAAGTGGGAGTTTGCTTCTTCTCCGCCACCAAGTGGGAGTCGTGATTTGTCAAGTTTTTTTCCTGGTTTTTTACCTTTTCGTTTCAATCTGATATTGTGAGGCTAGGTCTTGCGTTTGTGTCGCCGGCGAGCTTTAGCGGGTGATTTCGCGATTTCTAGCCGGTGTGTTGATCGCAGCAGTTTTCACTTCTCCTTTCCGATTTCGTGACGGCGATTACCCGAGGGGGAGTCGATCACCATTAAGAGAATCGAGGATTGAAGAAGACAGGAGGAAGGGGAGAAAAGCAAAGAATCTATTTTTATCTCTCTGTTGTTTCATGGAAAAAGGAAGAGGGATTTGAACCAAGAAGAGGATGGTTTTTTACATCTTCCGGCTATCAGGGATAGTCTTTGAATCAAGTCTGTAGGAGAATGGATCGAAGGGAAGAGGAAGGCCATGAAGAGGAGGATGAAGGGGTTGGCATTGATCTAGGACTGGAGCCAATGGTTGTGGAAACCAAGAAAAGCTTGTGTCTGTTGGGCAGGTTCGTTTCCGATAAACTCATAAATTTCCCAGCTATGAAAATTAGACTGGCAAACCTGTGGAGACCATGTAGGGGAGTGACGATTAAGGAAATAGGGGCAAATCTTTATACTTTTGAGTTTTTTCATGAGATAGATTGTGATAGAATGCTTGTTGGAGGCCTTTGGAGCTTCGATAACTATGTGTTGGTAACAAACTACTTGAAAACAGCAGACAACCCTGAAAATATCAAATTAGATTGCATGACAATTTGGGTCCAGATTTATGATTTACCTATAGGGGCTATGTTAGAACATGTCGGGAAACAATTAGGTAATTTCCTAGGGGAGTTTCTTGAATATGACACTAAGAACAGTTTGGGTATGTACAAATCTTACATGCGTATTAGAGTGGCCATTGATGTTAGAAAACCTCTAAAGAGATTTAAGAAGATCCGTAGGGCACAGGGGGATTGGCAGTATGTTAATTTTAAGTATGAAAGAGTGGGTACATTTTGCTATCTCTGTGGAGTGATGGGACATGAAGAATGTTTCTGTCCGAAACCGTTAGAACAAAGGGGAGGAGATAAAGAGGGAATGGGGGGAGTGGTTGAAGGCACCGGTTAGAAGAGGAGGGGACTAGGGTGGCTCACGTTGGTTGAGAGAGCCGGGGGGTGGGAGTGCGGGGGAACGGGAGTTTCCGAGAGCAATGGAGGGATTGAGATTGGGATCGGGTTTAAACCGGCACCCGGTTCATCAGCAGGTGACAAGAATGTATGTTAGAGGGGGCTCATCTACTCGACCTGTAATAGTAGAGGAAATCGAGATGTTTGAGGAGGGAGAAAAAGAGAACGATGGGGTCGATGTCCTGGATGACAGGAAAAGGAGAAGGGGGGTGAGATGGGAGGGGGAGGTGATCCTTTGTTGGCAGACATTAGCAATGATCTATCAAAAGACCTTTCGAATAGATCGGGCATGGTACAAGAGGGTTCTATTTCTAGAAATGATAAAGAGCTTTCTGATATAGAGAAATTGGCGAGACCTAGATTTCAGGTCCGCCAGGGACAATGAGTTGTATTAGTTGGAACTGTCGAGGGATGGGAAACACTCGGGTAGTTCGTGCATTAGGGGAGTTAGTCCGGGCTAACAAACCTGATTTGGTTTTCCTCATGGAGACTCTCTCTAACGAACACAGAATGAGGGGTCTTGGCAGTAAGTTAAATCTTAAGGGAGTTTTTGTAGTAAATGTGAGAGGAAGAAGTGGAGGGCTGGCAGTTTTATGGAAAGAATGGATGGATGTGACGGTGCAGGGATATTCAGACCACCATATCGATCTCATCATCAAGCACGAGTCAAAAGGCTACTAGAGGTTTGTGGGATTTTATGGGTACGCTGATAGGGGAAGGCATAGAGAGTCTTGGGATCTTATCCGTATGGTTGCGGGGTTATCAACGCTACCCTAGGTAGTAATGGGAGACTTTAATTGCATCCTGCACCCTGAGGAGAAGAAGGGAGGCAGCAGTTACCCTCCGGCACTGAGTAGAGATTTTGCTAAGGCAATTGAGGATTGTGGTTTGACTAAGTTGACAGGGGAAGGTAGCCAGTTCACTTGGGAAAGAGGGAGAGGTACATCAGGGTGGGTGAGGGAGAAATTGGATAGGGGTTTGGCGAGTGGGGATTGGTTACAACTCTTTTCGGATTACAAAGTCAGGAACTTGATAAGTTCCTATTCTGATCATACTCCGATGGGGCTGCAATTAGAGAGTAAGATGGAAAATCGCCGGAGAGGAGGCTTCCGGTTCGAGAATGCCTGGGTTAAAGAGTCGGGTTTCAGGGAGGTTGTGGAGGAATGTTGGGCTAGGTAGAGAAGTTATGATACTACTTCCAAATTGGCCAGGTGTGCTGAAACAATGAATCAATGGGGAGTCGAGTATCGTCGTAAGTTTATGGTGAAGAAAGAAGGATTGATTAATAGGTTGCATTTTCTCCAAGATAAGGTGGGACGACATTTTGAACTTCAGTATCTGGAGGTAAGGGGCAGGCTCAATCTGGTTCTGGAATAGGAAGAGCAGTATTGGAAGCAGCGAGCAAAGGTGTTTTGGGTCAAAAATGGGGATCAGAATACCCATTATTTCCATTCTTGTGTGAAGGAAAAGAGGAGGCAAAGGGTAATATCAGGTCTTCATGATGAAAGTGGCAACCTTTTGAGTGATTTGGGAGCGCTGGGGTCGCATATTAGTGAGTATTTAAAAAAACTCTTCTCCCCTTCTTTATTTACTCAGAATGATACTGTCAATGTCCTTGATAGGGTAGTTACAACTAAAATGAATGATGATTTAACTGCTCCCTTTAGAATAGAAGAGTTTAAAAGTGTTGTTTTCTCTATGCATGTTGACAAATCCCCTGGACCTAATGGCCTAAGTCCGGGTTTTTACCAACACTTTTGGGATATAATTGGGGAGGATATTTTTAGAGCCTGTGTAGGCTGGTTGGAGAGGTGTGAGTTCCCTGCAAATATGAATGATACCTCTATTGCTCTGATCCCAAAAATTGATGTCCCTTTGACGATTAAGGATTATAGGCCTATATCTTTATGTAATGTTCTGTACAAAATTATTGCAAAGGTCTTGGCTAACAGGTTAAAAGGGTGCCTATCTAACATTGTAAATGAGAGTCAATCTTCGTTTGTCCCTGTGATGGCAAACTCTTCAGCAATTAGCAAAGATCTTCTGTCAAAAAGAGTCATGGTTCTGATTGTGATATGGAGGTAGCGCAACAACAAGCTCTGGAATGAGATAGAAACAACAGCAGCTGAATGCATTCGTCGAGGCAATCTGCAGTTGAACGAATGGAGGGCAAGAGCACATGTGGACTTGCTGGGAAGAACCGTTCGGACAAATATAGAACACACAGAATTAGCGATGGCAACTGAAGGTCAGACGACAGATGCAACGGTCGACACCTGCAGACCACCGCAGATCAATCCGCAACAGGGAACTCAGCAGACAAGGGGTTGTAGGGGATATAGCAGGCCGCTACTAATTGCAGGAGCAGATACGAATTATGAAGTGCAGGAGAGGAGCCTGCGGGGTGCGGAGGATGGGCAAGTTAGGAATCAGCAGCTCGAACCACAGGCACCAGTACCGGCAACCTGCAGAGTCGAAACAACTGTATTTACGGACGACAATCAACACCCGCAAGGAGCAAAATGGTGCTGCCCACGAAGGAGTTACTTGAAATGCAACGTGGACGGTGCTATTTTTCGAGAGTCGGACACATGAGGCACCGGAGCCATAATACGAGATGAAACAGGTTCCTTGTTGTGCTTCATTAGTAAAGCATGGGAAGGTCTGTTCACGCCATCAATGATAGAAGCTTTAGCGTTGAGAGAGGGTCTCCTTTGGGCTGTCACAAATCAAAGAGCTTATGTCGAGTTCGAATCAGACGCTTTAAATGTGGTTAATGCAGTATCTAAACGACAGACAGATCTATCGGATCTCAGTTCTATTATTCAGGATTGCAAATTATTATTGTTAAACAACCGGGATTTCTCGGTGTCTTATGTTCCAAGATTAGCGAATAGGGCTGCTCAGTTAGTTGCTAGGCACTCCCGTTCCAATGCTAATTCGTCTTGTGTTTTTGTAGCGCCTTTGTGGCTAACTTTGGTTCTTGAACAGGACAAATTGTCCGGTTCGATTTATTGAAAGGTCTATTTTTTATTCAAAAAAAAGAGTGGCAATATGGGATTGTGAATAGCCAATGTAACAATATGGGATTGTTACATTCGAGCGTAACAAAGTGAGATTGTTGCCCTTACATATGAGTATGTGGCTGCTTGTAATGAGTGTAACAACTTTTGATTAGCTACAAAAAATTAATGTGTGTAGTTGACATTAATAGATACATGTGATTGTCATTGATAATATTTCTGGAGTGTTTGTACATTCCAGTTGTTGTTTAGTGGCTCACTTAAGAGAGAGAGAGAGAGAGGCTATCTTGTAGGCCCTGTTGCATAGGTCGGTATATATTTGGTACGGACCTTCCCAGTTCTAGCTAAGCTTGACCTTGGCCAGTGGTGATTGCAAGGTGGCGACGTCTCGTAGGACTAAGTCCCCTATGGAGAAGTTATGCGGACATAGTTTCTTATTGTGGTATTGTGTTACTGCCTGTTTGTGGGTGGTAATGGTTAAGAGTGGGTTGAGATGTTGTTCCTCTAACCTATCGCCAGCGTTTGTCAGTGCCTCGTTGTTCAAGACACTATCGTAGTTGAGGACCCGTGGGGATTGCAGTGTGATTTCTGCGGGTGCCATTGCCTCTACCTCGTATGTGAGAAAAAAAAGGGGTTTTCAGTTGCTAAAATGTGGGTTGTGCGATAAGACCGCGAGGTGGTGTGCCTTGATCCCTCGGAGTATCGTTCGATTAGTGACTTTGTTTAGGTCGTTGCTCTGTGGATGTGCGATGAAAGTGAAATGATTCTAGATTCTCCACTTAGAGCATAAATCTTGATATTGTGCTCAATCGAATTACTTTTCGTTGTCAGTGATGAAAGAATGGGGGATTCTGAACCAGTGAATAATTGCTTTGCGGATGAAGGCACTGACATTCTCCGATGTGATCCTGGTGATGGCTTCTGCCTCCGTCCATTTGGTGAAGTGGTCAATGGTCATCACGACGAGTCACTTTTATGCCATTCCCATGGGGAAAGGGGCCTGGATCAATTCCCCACACAGCGAACAACCAATGTGTGATGATACTTTTGAAGGGTGCGCCTAACGAGTGGAAGGTAAGTGTGCATTTGGCATGCTTGACAACTTCGTACTATTTTATTAGCATTCGCATCCATGGTCTACCAAAATAGTCCTTGTAAGCATGCCTTCTTAGCGATGGAACGAGCTCCTTGGTGGGAGCCGCAAACGCCCTGATGGATTTCTTTTAGGCAATGGTCGTCCTCCTCCTCAGAGATACACTTAAGAAGGAAGGGTGTAGGCCTTTCGATAGAGGGTGCCGTCTGTAGATACCCGTTTTTATCCGGACCAATTTTTAAGTTTTTAATAAATTTTACTCGAAATGTGAATAATTCATAAATTATTCAAAATATACGGTATTATCTCGAAAATAATTTATTAGGGGAAAATTATGTTTTTAAAGCTAATTTGTCATATTTCGATAAAAATCGGTAAAAATACCGAATTATATTCAAAACGTGACTTAATCGAATTAATATATAATTTTAACCTATTATGAATTTTATTCGAGATATATTTCTCGTATTTTGAATAAAATTGAATTTGCTTGAATTCGAATTATAGTTTATTAATTAAAGTTCAAAAATCAACCAATCGGATTAATATCTCAATTTTTATTAATTTGCCGTGAATTATATTTAGAGACACTTATAATCTAAATTACGAATTATAATGTAATATCACATATTAAAATTAAGGTATGTTCGGGTCTAAATCCATCAAATCCCGACCGAATCCACCGACTCAGACTTAATAAAGGTTTGTTCGGCCAAGTAACTTAATTCCAGGAACCATGTAAACATTTCTAGTGAATTAAACTGAGGAGAAGCATCAACAGAGCAAAATCAATCAACGAGTTCAAATTCGGCCCATTCAGCCCAAAAGGAGGCTAGGGAAGACTTCGAAAGGAATCCATTGTCCAGTTCAAATTATTCCTTATTTTAGAGAAATCCATTCAGCCCAGTTCAAATTATTCCTTATTTTGCAGAAATCCATTGTCCGCAATCTCGAAAACTACATTTTGCATTAAAATCGAACTAGAAACTCTGTTTTTATTCTTGAAAAATCAGACTCTAAACCAGTAGCGAACTGCATATCTAATTTACAGTTTCAACTCTAGTCCAAAAATATAAAAGATGGGTTCTTCTAGTCGTATGATAGCAAAAGAAATCATTTAGGGGGCATTTGGTTCACAAGAGATAAACTAAAGGAAAGGAAATGAATAAGCATTAATTCCCCTATGTGTTTAGATATGTTTATAAAAGGAAATGAGATAAAAGGAATCCAATTCCCTACAGGGCCTGAAGTAATGAGTTTAACCTAAAATGGAGTAAACCTATAATCTAAAATGGGTAAAGGGAATGAAACCCTCCTATTCGTAAAGACCCCGAACCAAACACCCCCTTAGGGTGTTGGCAATTGCAGGAAGCAGAAACTCTCATTTTTATCATATTTTTTCTCTATAAATTTCATAAGAAGATGATGTCTTCTGGCTATTCTTCCAATTCATACATTTTGAATTTTTTATTTTTTTTTATTGATCAAAGTTTCAGTATATATTAATTGTGTATTTGAAATGAAAAGTATAAAACATCTATTAAATCTTTTAAAACCAATTTATTGATAAAAATCAAAGTCTGCTTGATTGAATATTGTCTTTGCTTTTGATTTGTAGTCAAAACAAGTCACTCCTTCCTTCTTACTCTCCCAATTTTAACAACCAAAAGCAACAATTTAAATGTTTTTCTGTTCAATCTTTCTTGCTTAAAATTGTTGCATGTAAATGGTAAATTTCCACATTCTTCAATTTTAATTAAATGCTATGATTATGCCTAACAAGTTGTAAGATACATCAAAGTGCATTTAAGCTGCTGTTCATTTCATCACTAGATTCATTTTGGATTTGAATTAACAATCTGTCTCTTGGCCAATCAAGCAGGAAAATCTATTCACAGTTTGAAAAATAGTATATTAGAGTTTGAGAAGATCAACACCATGCAACACCATGAACAACAGTTTCTGGGAGCTATTTTTCTGGGAATAGAGAAAGGGAAGAACTCGAAGAAGAGAGAGCAAGAGATGAGGGCAGAGCAAAAGTCTAACGAAGAAAATGAACCCAAGCCACTTAGGCTTCTTATTTGACCGAAAGACACTCTTGGACTACCAAGAGTATTTCGGTCATTTCACGCAATCAAGGATATTTCTATCCAAACACATCTTTAGTATATTCTGGAAGTTTGAGAGTATATCACATGGTGCACCACACTTCAGCAAATTAAACCGATCTTCAATCACCACCATTCATCATAAAACCCTAGAATCAAGGCACCAGATTTCTCCAAGTGTCTTTGTCCTTTGTCCTTTATTTTCCTTAATGTAATTTCATTTCTTGAAGAGCAAACTTAAGAACAATATAAATATGTAAGTTCTAAGGTTCTTTAATTTTTAATGAGAATCAAATAGTAAAAGTGATTTCCTTTTACCTTGTTTGGTTACTACTCTCTCATTGAACGTTAAAAACTGAAGCATAACCTGTGCTAAAGTATCTTCAATGTCATAATAAGCTTTACCATTGATCTCAGACTACAATTACATGTACTTAATCCAAAAGCAACCAAGGCACAGGAATAGTGCAGTACTGAATTTAGAATGCATAACCAATATAGGGGAATGGTAATTGATTCTAATTTCTAGTTGAAATGAGCAATAACTTAATAAATCAATACAACTTCCCTATGCTTCTAGGTTCATTTTTAAGCTTTTGATTTTGCTTGAAACTGACACACTTTCTTTATTCCTTCTCTGCACCCGGTTTCATAGATAATATGGAAAAATAGTAAATTACATCGGACCAAACAAATTCTATATCTTCAGTTTCAAATGCACTTTTCATAAAAACGGAAAGAAAAAACCAATAGTACCACCAATAAGAAATGTAATCCACTCAGTTTCCAATAAGCCACAGCCAAGACAACAGCTAATCCACTGTTAAAAAAAAAAACTTACCAAATAGGCAGTGGTTGGAGGGAGATTAGCCAAGGTGCTCAAGTCATCAATGTCATTGAGGAGTTAGAATTTGATTACAGCCTATTCAATATAATATTAAATGTTTAAAATGTAAAGCCAGAACTATACATATAAATATCTTAAAATATAAACATTAATAATAAAATTAAAAGCATTACCTCCCTAGTTTCAGGTTCATAACATACTATAGAATTAGAGCTCCTGGAGGAAGTTTATTCGACAGCTAGGAAGGAGGTGGCAGTGAACCTATAGACATCGTTCCATTTGAGGAGGCTGGCAATGAACCTACACACATCATTCCATTTGAACCTATACAAAATTAATTCTAAAACTGATTTCCAGTGTGATTTCGAGTGTAATTTCCTCTAAAACAAAATTACCATAAACAGACCATAAACTCTTATAATTTTCAGTATAAATAGGGGAAGCGAAAACATTGTGAGATCAGATCAGAAAAAAAAATTGTAAGGGAGCAAAACACTGTGAGAGGGAGCAAAACACTGTAAGATCAGATCAAAAAGAAAGGTTAATACATTCTAGTTTATTCATCATTAATTTCTATCATTCTAGTTTATTGTTTCTCCATATTTCTATCACTTTCATCGCATAATAACACAAACCAAAGTGAAATCGAGGTAGTCGGAGAAAGAGAGAGAGAGAGAGCAAACCGTAATCTTACCTTACACGTAGGAATAGAGGCCAGTTAGAACCATCAGACAGCCAAGGACATCATCGGAGTAAACCGGCCATTGCCGGAAGCCCGAAATCGTCCGAAAGAAAACATAACCCCTCATGAGGAAGGAAGAAATCGAAAATGGAAGAGGGAAGAAGAGAGTTTAGGGATTTTTTATATGTAATTAGGTTGGGTTGGGCCTATGGTTTGTATCAAATATTTACACAAAAATGCACATTTCAAATATCAAATATTAATTTAAACAATTTCAAACTAAATAAATAATTGTTTTTTCTATATATTTTAAGTATTATGTTTTATGAATTAAGGGTCTAAAATATATTCTTAGGATTAATGATTTATGAATTGAGATCTAAAATTTATAAATCATAACATAAAATCATATTTTAAATTATAACATTTTGAAAATTAAATTTTGTAATATGATTTAATTGTAATTTTAAATTAGATATGATTTTCATATAAAAGGCATGAGATGAATATTAGGGGTCAAATAGAGACTTAATTGACTCAATTGAATCTAGAGAAATTTATGTATAAATTCACTTTTAAAAAACTATCTACAATGAATTAATGATTTTGAATTATGTCAAACTAGTAAAATTAGTACTTCTAATATATTTTAAAGATTGAAATTTATAAAGTAGGAGTCTAGAATATATTTGCTAGTGTTTATGATTTATGAATTTGGGTCTAGAATTTTTAAATTAGGGTGTAAAATCATAACATATAGAAAATAATGACATATTAGAAATTAAGTTTGGTGATATCACTTAGTTATAATTTTATATTTTTTTATATTAATGTATTTAACCCTTGAATCTAAATCCATTTTAATTGTAGGGAAATTTACATACAAATTCACTTTTGAAAAACTATTTACAAACTATGTCAAATCATGATTTTGAATTATGTTAAACTAGTAAAATCAGTACTTTTAATATATTTTAAAGATTGGAATTTATAAAGTAGGAGTCTAGAATATATTTTCTAGTGTTTATAATTTATGAATTGGGATCTAGAATTTTTAAATTAGGGTGTAAAATCATAACATATAGAAAATAATGACATATTAAAAATTAAGTTTGGTGATATGCCTTAGTTATAATTTTGGTGAAAACACAAAGTAAGGCTTACTTTGTTAAAAACAAAGTAAGGATAGTCTTTACCTATAATTTTGTATTTTTTTTTTTCAAATTCATGTATTTGATCCCTGAATCTAAATCCGTTTTAACTGTAGGAAAATTTACATACAAATTCACTTTTGAAAAACTATTTACAACTATGTCAAATCATGATTTTGAATTATGTCAAACTAGTAAAATCATTACTTTTAATATATTTTAAAGATTGAAATTTATAAAATAGAAGTCTAGAATATATTTTATAGTGTTTATGATTTATGAATTGGGGTCTATGGTTTGGATCTTGGGAAATTTACACAAAAATGCACATTTGAAAAATTATTTCCAAATATATCAAATACTAATTTAAATAATGTCAAACTAAATAAATAATTGCTTTTTCTATATTTTTAAATTATTATGTTTTATGAATTAAGGGTCTAAAATATATTTTTAGGATTAATGATTTATGAATTGAGCTCTAAAATTTATAAATTATAACATAAAATTATATTTTATTAATATGTAGAAAATTATAACATTTTGAGAATTATGTTTTGTAATATGATTTAATTGTAATTTTATAATTAGATATGATTTTCATATAAAAAAGCTCGAGGATCTTATAGGTACGGGATGAATATTAGGGGCCCAAATAGAGACTTAATTGACTGAGTTGAATCTAAGGAAATTTACGTATAAATTCACTTTTAAAAAACTATCTACAATTACATCAACTAATGATTTTGAATTATGTCAAACTAGTAAAATCAGTATTTTTAATATATTTTAAAGATTGGAATTTATAAAGTAGGAGTGTAGAATATATTTTCTAGCGTTTATGATTTATGAATTGGGGTCTGAAATTTTTAAATTAGAATGTAAAATAATAGATATGGAAGAAGGAACAAGAGAGTTTGGGGATTTGTTAGGAATAGATGGGGATGGGTTTTATATGTAATTAGGTTGGGTTGGGCCTATGGTTTGGATCTTATAGGTATGGGATGAATGTTAAGGGCCCAAATAGAGACTTAATTGATTCAATTGAATCTAAAGAGTTTGTTATGTGAATATGATAATTAGTTACGACATTACAACTAAATCAGATTAGTAAACTTAATTCTGAATATGTCATTATTTTCTATATATAACAAATAAAATATACTTTTACACCATAATTTAAAAATTCTAAATTCCAATTTAAAAATCCTAAACTCTAGACAATACATCTTAGACCCATAACTTCTAAACTCACATTCTTAAAATAGATTAAAAGTGTTGATTTTATTAGTTTAATATAAATCAAAATTAGAACTTCACATAATTGTAGATAGTTTTTCAAATGTGAATTTATATGTAAATTTCTCTTAAAAAAAAATGTGAATTTATATGTAAATTTCTCTTAAAAAAAAAGCTACTGAATAGGCCCAGAAGCCTAAAACATATACTTATGTTAAATTTTAGTCAACAAATACCATTTTTTTTATCACATATTAAAGATCTACATCACTGAAATGAAATAATAGCTTAACAAATTCGGGTTTTCAAAATATTATCACTATTACCTAATATATATATATATATATGAAAGGACGGATCGGGCTGGGCTAGTTCGGGTTCAAAACAAATTCCAAACCCAATACATTTTATGTACATGCTTGTACGAGTTCGAGTCGGACCGGGACATATCCGAACCCAAAACAAAAATTAGATTTCCTTTTACCCTTCCTTTCCACTTTCTTTTTACTCAATTGGTACATTGTTGGTTCTGTTTGATAGTACACTGTCTCCATAATCACTCACATAATGATCCTCTATTATGCTTCTTACTAAATCGTCGAATAGGTGAAATGGAAACGCCTCTGATTTCTTTGGTTCTCTGCAGCCCATGATTTCTATGGTTCTCTGTAGTACTTTTCCAGCACTGCCTTCGCTGCACATATATATTACATCCACAATAAAAAAAAACTTATGGATATATGAACCTATTGAGAAAAACTCCAAACTTTCCTCTTGTATTACATGCTAACAAAAGCGATCTAAACCACAAGGTTTATTTTTGTACTTTTTCTTAAAAAATTTTTTTTGATATATTTTTTCAATTATTATTTTTAATCTATTGAAACCTAAACAACATATCGATTTTAATTTGGTTAAACAGTTTAAATTTGTTTAGATTTAAAATTTTATTAGCAATAGAACCAAACTCATGACCTATAAGACTCATGTCACAATTCAAGACCAATTACATCAAATCAAATCAAAATATATCACATAGAAATTTCACCCCAAATTTCATCTAATGATAAAGTAAAAATGAAATAAACTGATATTGCAGCTGAAACATGTAATCTCAGCCTTTGAAAGACTTAACAGAACCCTCCTTACTCGACCATCAAGGGCGGAGCTAGCCTAGAGCCGGGGGGGCGAAGCCCCCACGGCCACCTGCTCCGTCCTTTAGTATCGTTAGTTTTATCTCGTGTAGTCCCCTTAATATTGGTATATATTTAACTTATGTAGTATTATTTCAATAGTTTAAAGTGGTTAAGAGTCTTGTTTCAAGGTGAGAGGTCATTGGTTCAAACCACACCAAGCTCATTTTTATTTGTTTTATTTGAACTTTATTTTTTTTAATTGAACTCTTTATTGTTTTATTTGAACTTATTTTTATGATATCTATTTTTTTAAGAATTTATTATCTATGAAAAATCAACTTCTTATTTTTGAGACTCAATTAACTTAATTTCTAAATTAAATTTTATGAAAAATATAAACAGTTGATAGTTAAAAATAAAAAAACTGTGAAAATATTATATTTTTTACCAACATACCAAAACGATAAAGTTTCAGTGTGCTGGAAGCTTAAAATTTTTTGCCAGTCCGTCAGGGCTGGACTTCAAAAAATTATTCCCAATTGTCGGACTAAAATTAGCCCCCCCCAACTGTCAATTTATGGCTCCGCCACTTTCGGCCATCCACCAAGAAGAATTAGTTAAAGGCATTTTACATCTATGAATCACCTACGGACCTGTTTCGAAATGGGACAGGAAAAGAAAAAATGTGTTCTATAAAGTAGAATCTTGATTTTGAACCCTTCCAAACAAGAGGATCACATCTACCTACATTTAGGTGTCGTTTGATAAAACTAAAAATTAAGTGCTGAAAAAATAAGTACTGAATTTTAAGTGTTGAATATTATAAGTGATGAAATTATTAAATGATATAAGTGTTTGATAAATATTGAAAATAAGTGATAAATATCAAAATATTAGTTGATAATGTTTAACTTAAAATTTTAAATTAAATATTTTGACTTATCAAAATAAGTAATATGTAGCTTAATTGAATAATTTAAGTGGTTAATAAAAATCTATTATCAAACACACTTAAATTAAATAAGTGCTTAATTTATTAATTTAAGTGATTTTTGTTGTTATCAAACATGGCCTTAGTTTATACTTTCTAATTAACCCCGAAGCCCAATCAATCATATATAATAGGATCTGCCCCTGAATTATTATTATTATTATAGGATGAAAAATGAGAAAAGTTCCAATTTCATTAAGAGCAACTTCTGATTTTGGAATTATAATCTAATCAAATGAAATAAACTAATTAGGCATATAATGAGCCATGCTTCACCGTTTCTTCAATCTTTGATTCCTCATGTTAATCCATGATAAAAAAAAACAATAAAATTATGGACTGATTCTGATTGAAAATATAAGAAGAGAAAAGGAGAGGAGTTAGTACATTCAGCTAGATCAGTGGTAGCATTTTGAGCAGTGGAAGAGTGAAAACAAAGAAGAAAACTCAAATGAAGAAGAAGCACTGTAGAAGAAAACCTTATTTGCTTCTCCATATTTCTTTGTTCATCTGTTTTGTCTTTGTTGCTCTTTTACAAACCTGCTGATTCTGCTGCCCCCTCAAGTGTGAAAAATATTGAATCCATTGAGTACTTCTCAACCACAAAAACATATTATATATTAAAATCATTTTTAATGGAACTATTAAGAGGAAAGATATTGTATACTTAAAAAAAAGTGTATATGAGAATTCATATATTCCTTTGGTAAGTAAAATGTTAAAACTGTTAACAGCCAGCAATAGAATATATTTTATTGTTATTTTCTCTTACGCTATTAGACTGCTTAATGTTAAGTTCTCATAAAAACTTATAAACAATTTCAGCAAACTGACAAAATTAGTAGCACAAAAATTTGAAAATTACATACATGGTAAGAACATGGAATATGCCACTTTCAGATTGTTTAGTCTCGTATATAGATGTTCTAATAGAATTTAATCACATCTCAATTCATTTTCTAATTCCCTTTCAAATTGATAATATAAATGAGAAACATTTCAGACTTCAAGCATGGGCAAGTTTCTTGGCATCTTCTTAAGCCTATAAAATGGACATAAGCACTAAACGAACTAAGAAACTGTTTGCAATTCATCTTCTGGAAAAGGATAGAAAAGAATATACTGTAGATAGAAGAAAGGAAGTAGCTATATTCTAGTTGGAATGTATATACGTTAGAAGCAAAAACAACAGTTACTTTTGCTTCCAAAAATGAAGTAGAAACAGTAATACAGAACTTTAAGGGAAAATATCCATGCTTTCAAGCCAAAGTAAGTAGAAGAAACAGATATCAATATGAATATTGGCTAGTGAGTTCATAACCTAAAAGAGATAGGTTTTTTTAGCTAGAATACATTTATGAGTCGGTCAAAGTTTTTCGGGTAGAAAATGAAAAATGAGAACATATTTCTCAAGATTGTATTGGGCACAGATAGCAATATTGCTTCGCCTTTTTTCACTTTCCATATTTCCCGTAGCAAACTCTCAAAATATAATGCAATATTATGCGTGTCATTCCCTATTGCATAGAGCATGAAAGACAAATAGAAAATGCACAAAAAAATGCAAAAACAAAGTTTAGTATTATATGCATGCATCTATTAGAGTTAGAAAATGTATGCATTTGTATAATTTTAGTCTTATATCCGTTAGAGTTCATTTTATCTATTTTTGCTTAAATATTTCTTCAATTGCAGAAAATTTGAATAATGTCGAAACAATTCACAGTTGAACAAATTAAAGAGTTCACATATGATTTTAAAGACAACTTTCCAAGTAAGGGTTCTGGAAAGCTATACAAAGGAGTCATTGAAGGCAAACTAGTGGCCGTTAAAGAATTCATGAATGCATCAAAAGAATGCTATGAGGTTTGCTATTATTAACTAATAATGGATTATATAACTGTACTATTAAATGTTAAGTAACTTAATTTTCTTGCTGTTAGAGTGAAAAGCAACATTTGGAAACTCTTGCGCATCCGCTTGTTGTGAATATCATTGGACATGCAAGCAATGAAAAGCATTGCTACATAGTCATGGAATATCTTCCAAAAGACTTAAATGACGCATATGAAGGTAAGTCAAATTCACCAGTGGTTTAATTTGAAATGTAACACAAATTGTTTAATAACACAAATTTATTTTACAGGATTACAATGGACGAAGACTATTGATGTGTTAAAGCATATAGCTAAAGCAATTCAACACATTCATAAGAATGGGTTGATATACTATGATTTGAAGCCCAAAAATATATTGCTTGATAATGAAGATAAAGCAAAGTTATGTGACCTCGATTCGGTAGGGAATGATAAAAAGATCGGAAAAGTCACACCGGGTTATTACCCGAATGAAATCAAAAGTAAGGTCTATAAATTATTGGTAGTAAATACAATAATAAACAGATATGTAACTTCATGTGTTATTTTTCTATTTTGAAGGTATGAGAGATGTGACTCAAAAAGTTGATATTTACAGTTTTGGGATCATGTGTCTGCAAATTGTAATGAAGGCGGATCAAAGGGAGATAGGTGAGACGCTGGATCGTAAAGCTCAGACTCATAAGCATAAGAAGAAGGGGGGGAAAGAGACAAAAACGAGAAGGAGGAGAAAACTAACATATATGTTAGAGCAAAGCTGATGCAGTTACAAAAGCGACATGTGGTGCATAAGACCCTTATGGGAGAGGATGGAGGAGGATGCACGGAGGAAGAAGCCGAGAAGATAACGGATTTGGCACTGCGTTGTGCGAGTGAACTTCCAAAAAACAGGCCAACAATAGACATAGTCGTAACGAAACTGGAGAATCTCAAAGAAGAAAAACAAATAAAGGAAGAAGAAGAAGAAGGTGCATTATCTAAAACGGAGATAGGAGAGTCGAGCAAAAGCAAAGGAAAGAAGAAGAAAAACAATAACAACAACAAAAAGAAGAAGAAATGAAATGGAGATAAAGACTAAAGTATAACTTGTGAGAATATTATATCATGTTGGCTTTTTTATTTTGATTTTGGGAAGGATGATCTCTTTTTTGTTTTTGATGCTTCAAGTCTTTATTTAGTTACAGCAGTCTGTTCATGAAACTCATCAGTTCATTTGGTGACATTGAAAAAAGAACCATCAATTTAAATGGGTTGTTTTCACAGGAACTGAGTTTTATATGGATTTCTTTTTCTAGAAAATCGATTATAAAGAAGAAATTTATGAAATACAAAACCCATTGAGGAAATGAAGAGAACACAGGGAGAAAAATTCAGTTGATAAAAAATTAGTTATTTCAATTGACTAAATTATACCTTGTGTGAATATTATATTCACTTAGGTTTGATCTTGTGAATGATGATCTCTTTTTTATTTTTGATGTTGTTCATTATAAGGCCATTTAAATTTGTGTTGATCTATAACCTGCAGAAAATAGAAAATTAAATATGAGATGATACAAATCTAAGCAATTTGGAGGACAAAACAGGGTTAGATTTTTGTTTTGTTACCAAACCTTGTAATCTCTATCTTCAAGACCATCAGGAGATGAAAATTAAATTGTAGACTGTTCGAATATCGTGTCTGCGGTCAGTGGCAAATACAGGATTACATACGATGCACGGTGTATAATTTTTTTTAATATGTTAAATATAAATAAATTAATATATAAAAATATATTAATATATAGTTCACAATCTAACTAATTTTATTATAATAATTCACTCTAAATTATTAAAAATCTCTTTGAATACTATAGTTTGAGTACGATTACATGTCTTTCTTCATCATCGCAAATAAAAATCTTCAAGCTACTTTTACTTTTGACTTTAGATACTGCAACATACAGTTGACCATGTCTGAAAATTGAACAGGTGAACATGGTAGATATAAACCAACATGTAAAAGTGATTGCCTTGACTTTTTTTTATTGTCATTGCAAAACAAACAGCCAAAAAGTTATTGTCCTCTTTAAAATTAGTTTAAAAAATGTTCCAGAGTTTATGAGAAAAAAAATTACGTACCCTTTTTAAAATTAACCTCAAACTCCAATAACTATTATTACAATTTTCTTTATTAATAATATAATCTATAAATTAAAAATTCTCTTTAGATATAAATATGATATCATATACCTTTGATTAGTATCAGTTTTTGATAGCTTTTTTTTTTTTTTTGACAACCAATGAAGCATATATTAAGAATCAAGAAGAGTGAGACTCGGAGGGAGACTGGATCTGGTCAAAGTTCGACTCTTTCTTTAGTCTGGAGACCCTTCTTAACATTAGAGGAGTGAAGATTAGCAATCAAGAGGAGGATAAGGATAGACATTGTTGGGCTTTGACGAATAATGGTACTTATTCTTGTAAATCGGCCTATGAAGCTTTTACCCCTAATAGGGCTGATCCTCCCTTGGAGATTTGGAAGTCCATATGGTCCCTCAAGATCCCTTACCGTATCAGGAGCTTCCTTTGGCTGGGTATCAAAGACAGGCTCCTTACGAATGCGGATAGGCACAGAAGGCACTTGACTGAGTCTAGTGCCTGTAGTAGATGCAGAGGCAATGTGGAAACCTTGTGCCATGCCTTGAGGGATTGCCCAAATAGTAAGAAGATCTGGGAAGGGATCCTCCCTCATCACATCCTCCCTTCCTTCATGGCCTTTTCTGAAGGGGACTGGTTCTCTCAAGGAGCCAAGGGGAACTTGCTGGCCAACATGGAGCACGGTGCCATCCTCTTTGCTATTACTTGTCACCAAATCTGGAAGTGGAGGAATGAAGAATTATTTGCGGATAAGGCTGTCCTTATTCCTGATTTACTGTTTTTCTTCTCGAAGAAGCTCTTTGTTATTACTAAAAGCTTTGAAAGAGATTCCCTTGTTCGCCCCTCCCCGGATAAAGAGATCCTGCTAGTTGGCTGGAGTAAGCCTAGAGAAGGGTTTGCTAAGTTGAATACTGATGGCTCCTGCCTTAGCAATGGCAGAATTGCTGCTGGAGGAGTTCTTCGGGATGCTGGTGGCAATTGGATGGCGGGGTTTACCCATAACTTGGGGACGGGCTCCTCCTTTTCTGCGGAGCTCTGGGGTATCTTGTCAGGTATTAAACTCGCCATTCGCATGGGTGTTAAAAAGCTCTCGGTGGAATCTGATAATCTGGAGGCTATTAACAGGATTTCAGATAGCCAGGCTGTTTGTCTGAAGAGCCAGAATCTCATCAAAGCTATTTTGAGGCTTCGTCCTGCCTTTGAGTATCTTAATTTCTCCCATATTTTTAGGGAGCAAAACCGCGTGGCGGATCGCTTAGCAGCTGCTGGGCATGGGAGAATGTTAGGTGTTTCTACCCTATATGTTCCTCCTTCTTTTCTTTTGCCTTCTCTCCTAGAGGATAGGATTGGAGTCAGCCTTCCTAGACTGATCCCGGTGTAGGTTTTTTGTTGGTTTTGTTTTTTTCCTTTCCTTTCTTACCAAAAAAAAAAAAAATTAAGAATCAAGAAGAAGCGTATTACAAATAAAATCAGGGGTACAGAAAACCACTCACCCCGATGTAAAGGTAAAATACTACTTCTAGCTAACAAATGTGCAACAGAATTTGCGGAACGACAGACAAATCGAATAGAGCAGTTAAAAAACTCGTTCAATGAAAAATGACAATCATTGGATAAGTCGTTAAAAGGAGATGAAACCTCTAACGGGCAGCCATAGACTGCACCACGATCAAAGAATCTGATTCAATGGTTACATCCTTCCATCCACGGTCTTTAATCCAATTGAGAGCTTCACGGACCGATAGCGCTTCAGTTTTTTATAGCTTTAAACTCAGTGTCATGTACGGATTCATTTTTAAACATCTAAATAAATATTAAAACTTTATTAATAATTCAGTAATTAAAATCAATGATATATACAATACTACTTAAATTAACTTTTATTTTTTTTTTGGTAGGAAAAAAGTTTAGGTAAGAATAGGTCTACCCACTCCCAAGACCAGGGCAAACCATAGACCTCGAATTAACTTTTATTATTTCTTGTTAACAAAATAACTTTTATTATTTCTTGTTAACAAAATAACTTTTTTATTTCATTTTGTTCTTTTCTTAAATATTGCAATTTAATCGATAAGAATAAAAGCTACTGTTTCATTAGTGTTTTTTTCTAAAGTTATTGGCTTATTGGGTCATATTAGTTTATTAGATCATATGACCTTAATGATTAAATGAATTTCGTCATCAACCATTAAATTTGGCCTTATTAAAATCTAAGTCTTAAGATGTTTTAAATCTCTATTTTAGAACTGTGTAGTTTTTTTCCCTATTTATTATTATAATAAATGTGACTATATATAAATAACTGCAATTTCTTCTGATAAATAAATCACTATCTATTATCAAAACATATATTTTTTTGGAAGAAAGCTTGTATATTATCATATATTTATTTGAATACAACTTTTTAAGAATAATTTTATTTTTCTGTCAAAAGAATAATAAATTTATTTTGATTGTTAACTCTGATATTGCCACATGTAGCTATTCTTTTAACCGTAAATAATTCTAGTTAACTTGCCATATTTGTTGATTCATATAATATTTTATTCAAAATAATTCATAAAATAATCTTATTTTATTTTTAATTTTATATATGTTAATTGTAGACACTAAAATATAAACCATAAAATCTAATTTATAGACTTGGGACCCTGAAACGTAAATCCTAACCCTAATTACAAATCTAAAAGAGAGGAGAGGTGAGAAGGGAAGTATATCCATGTTATTTGTTTTTCATCAACATCAAAGATTGAAAACTCTGTAAATTAACACCATCAAAAGACAATATTTAGCATGCCTACCAACGTCCAGGGGCGGATCCAGAGGGGGCAGGGAGGGTCGGCCGACTCTCCGGAACACCCTTGAGGAATAGTGGTTCAGCCCCGAGCAGCTCCCAAGATAGTTAAAATTAGTACTTATAATATAGTACATGATTTTATGATATAAAATTAAGTTTCCATAGTTGGTTCCAGTGGTAATTAAAGGGACCTCCACATCCAATTGGTCCTATGTTCAAATCTTCCTATCTCCAGTTTTTATTCCATTTTAATTTTTTTCCTTAAACCTCATTCTCCTTTAAAAATGTCAATATTACTATCTAAGTATCATTTTTAATCATTATTAATCTTATTCTCCTTTATTATTATTTTTTTTTTTTTTGAAGAAAGAAACTCATTCATTAAACCAAATCAGAAGAAATAATTCCCTACAACCAAGACGGAGCAAAAAAGGACACAAACTCGCTAGCATTGGACAGGGCATGTCGTGCAACGGCATGGGCCCCCCTGTTCGCTAGGCGCGGAGAAAAAGACACTGTATAATTGTGCCGGCTACTTAAGAGAAACTTACAATCCTGAATAATTGAACCAAAAACAGAGAAATCTAATCCAACAAAACTAATACTATTAACCACAATCAAGGAATCACTTTCAAAGCAGACATTAATACAGTTCAAATAGACACACCAAAGTATAGCTTCGCGGAGAGCAGGCGCCTCAAGCTCCCTAATATCTTCATTTAATGGGAGGAGACAGCTTCGGCATACCATGAATGAACCATCAGATGAGCGGAGCAAGGCCCTTACCCCGCTATGAGCCTCGGGGCTGAAAAGAGCAGCATCAAAATTGCATTTAACTGCGCCCGACGGAGGCCGTGTCCACCTTCTTTCGTGCGTATGTGCTGCAGGAGCATTCCTGGCGTTGATCTGAGCAGAATCAGCAAGAGAAGTATGCCGAATTTGCCTGCTGCTATTTGCGATGGCCGCAGCAGAGGCTTGCTGGCCGGCATCGCCGTGCGCAGCAGGCCAACGGGGCGTGCGCGGCAGATCAGAAAGGCGGTGGGCGGGGGCCGTGACCGCAGGCAGCAGCGGCATCGATGTGGTAGCTGCAGGAGGTGCATCTAGGTGATTTTGGGCCATCGACGTGCTATCCGTACCGGAGCGGGACTGATTGTTGTTGCGGGCAGCCACCTTAGCTTGGGAATGTCGCCAAGCTGCAAGGTAAGTGTTCGAGAGCGGGATTGCTGTCTCGGGGAGCTGAATCTTGCTTTCCCAAACTAGTTGGTTTCTTTGATTCCAGATCACCCATAGAGTCATTGCCACCTTAGTCAGAAAATCATCATCATTGGATGTCAAAACCTCCAAAATAGAACCCGTTAGATAATCAGGTTGGAATACATCCGTATTGATCCTGGATAGGTTCCAACACTCCTGGGCATAGAGGCATCCCACAAAGAGGTGATAATCATGCTCGACATCTGTATGGCAGAACGGATAATGGGTTGGTATTGCCATTCCCCGACCAGCCAGCCTATGCCTTGTAGCTAAACTGCCTGCGACCATCTTCCATACAAACAACTTAACTTTCGATGGAATATGCAATTTCCAAATTCTACTCCATCCCCCAATAGGAACGGCTTCACTATATCCACCACAATGCGCTCTGTACCCAGATTTACTCGAATACATCCCATCCTTGGTGAAATTCCACATAAAACCATCCTCAACATCTCTGATAGGCAGAATCATTCTGTTGACAATACAAGCATCAGCAGTGGATAACATGGCCTCAATCTTACCTCTGTCCCAGATCTTCCTACCTTGGACAAAGAGATCGGCAACCTTAACTTCACTATACTGCACCCCGTCATTCCCCTGAACCAAAAACGGAGTGCCAGTATTCAACCATGGGTCCGTCCACACCGAGATGGATTTACCATCTCCGATCCTGCATCTTACACCACACTTCAAGACTTCAATAGCTCTCCAAACACTCCCCCAAACAAAACTAGGATTATTGCCCAATTTAGAGGAAAGGAAGGGATCTCTAGGAAAATATTTAGCTTTAAACAACTTCCCTACCAAGGAGTTTGGAGTTACCAGCAACTTCCAAGCCTGTTTAGCTAGCAATGCTAGATTGAATTTCTGGAGGCTCCTAAATCCCAAGCCTCCCTCACTCTTATTCCTGCAAAGGCAATCCCAACTCTGCCAATGGATCGACCTCCTACCTTCTGGTTTCATACCCCACCAAAAGGAATTCATTATTTTCTCAAGGTCCAAGCACAGGGACTTAGGCAGTTTAAAAATACTCATACAAAATGTAGGCAAAGCCTGAGCAACAGATTTAATCAGAACCTCCTTACCTGCAGCAAAGAGGAACCTAAAGGTCCAATTGCTTAACCATTTCCGCAGCCTATCTTTGAGAAAGCTAAAAATTGCCACTTTGGACTTCCCAATTAGCGAGGGCAGACCCAAATAGCGACCCGTATCCAGTGGATTAGAGACCTGAAGCAAATTACAAACTTCACTGCGCAGCCTAGGGTCCACATTAGGACTAAAGAAAATACCAGGTTTCTGCAGGTTGACAGCCTGACCTAAAGCTAACTTATACTCAGACAAGATTGCTCCTATCTTTGTGCATTCATCCATAGACGCCCTGAAAAATAGAAAGCTATCATCTGCGAAAAACAAATGAGTGATGATGGGAGCACCCCTGGCAATTTGGCAACTATGGATACAACCCTCATTAGTCGCTTTTGTAATTAGTTTAGATAAGACTTCAGCACATAGTATAAAAAGATATGGGGATAGAGGGTCACCCTGCCTCAGCCCTCTCTTGGGCTTAATTGGACCCACAAACTTTCCATTAATTGAAACAAAATACTCCACAGAGGTGATACACAATATAATCCACTCAACCCATGTCGCAGGGAAGCCCAATTTCAACATAACCAACTCCAGGAAGGTTCAATCAACTCTATCATAGGCCTTGCTAATGCCAAGCTTCAGTGCAACCTCTCCCATTCTCCCTCTATTCTTCCTTTTCATAAAGTGTAATGACTCGAAAGCCACCATGATGCTGTCAAAGATAGATCTTCCAGGGACAAAAGCTGACTGATTTTCAGATATCAAAGCCGGCAAAACTTTCTTAAGCCTATTGGCCAGAACTTTAGCGATAAATTTGTAGAGGACATTGCATAGGGAGATAGGACGAAAATCCTTCATCCCTTCAGGGCTATCAATTTTGGGGATCAAGGCGATAATTGTATCATTTAATTGGGCTGGGAATTCTTTCCTTTCCAGGTATCCCATACAAGCACGAACAACCTCCACGCCAATAATATCCCAGAAGTGCTGGAAGAAACCCAGATTTAGCCCATCAGGGCCTGGGGATTTGTCCGGGTGCATTTGGAACATGGCTACCTTAAATTCTTCATGAGTGAATTGGGAGCACAACTCATTCTGCATATCATTCGTGACTAGTGGGGACAATACATTAACTGCTTCATAGCACAGACTTATCGGGCTGGCAAACAGGTCAGAGAAATACATGCTAGCCAGGGAGCCAGGGTCCTGCATACCTTGCACCCAAAGTTATCCTTGAGGCACCTAATGGTATTTCTCTGTTTTCTAGCCTTGACACAAGCATGGAAAAATTTAGTATTCTGATCTCCCTATTTCAGCCAGAAGTTCTTTGCCCGTTGTTGCCAATGAGTAGCTTCAACTTCAAGAAGGGTGTTCAGCTCCTGGCGAGCCTAAAGGAATCTGACCACGTCAGCGGGTGCATTGCTGTCAACAAGGCGATCCAGCCTCCTCTTACAACCCTCAATCTGTTGTTTAAACCGTAAGAGATATTTGTTACCCCATTATTCCATACTACTAGCATAGGCCGACAACTTATCTTCAAGGTTACAACACCTACTACTCAACCAACCAGCACGAAAAAATTCTCTAAAATCCGGGTCTTGGAGCCACTCTTGTTCGAATCTAAAGTGACGCTGCCCCCTATCCCTCACCGGGTTAGCAAAGTTCAAGAATATCGGTGTGTGATACGAATATGGAGAGACCAACGTGCGCAACCTATGATTTGGAAATCTATCTGCCCAGGTGGTAGTGACCAAAGCCCTGTCCAGTCTCTCTCTGACCCACAGTCTAGTGCCACGGCTTCTTTCCCATGTGAATTGGCTACCCTGAGTTGGCATATCAATGAGCATATTCTCTTCAACAGCTTCCTGAAACTTCCTCATCAAGCCCTGGGGATATGGAAGGCCACCCATTTTCTCTGAATCAGAAAGAATGCAGTTAAAATCCCCAATAACCAGTAGGGGAAGGTGTTAGGCATGAAATTGACTTAGTTTAACATAGTATTTATAAGGGAATTGGGTATGTTATTATGTCATTTGGTAAGAAATAAGGACTAATTACGGTCCTTGTGCAAATAAGCAAAGAGAAATGCTAAACTCGCTGGAAACAGCTTGTTTTGCTAAAGGCAAGAGGAGTGGAGCTTTACTTGTATCCAGCGGTCAAACGCCGGATTTTTCCAATGACGGACAGCAACAGATCATGGTGACAGTGGCAGGGAAAGCGGTAGAGTGGCAGGTGAAAGTGTGTGGCGATGGGATTGCCTAAAGAAGCAAGATGACTTGAAGTTTCACCCCCTTGAGTGTTCAAGGGTTAATCTAAAGTTAATCATTTTAGTTTATTTTAATTGTAGTTGTTAGTTGACTTATTTTGTAGAAAAGGTACGAAATGTTGTACCTATTTTGGCTCTGTCTTTCCCTTTAAATAGGAAAAGCAGAGATTAGTTTAAGGGCGGATTTCTTTTAGTATTTTGAAAGTAAGATAGAATAGCAAAAAGAGGAGAACTCCCATGGAGTCTCAAGCTGTATCAAGAATCCTATTCTGCTCACTGCTCGATATGAGTGAGTAGACATTTTGAACGGGCACGGCCTGGCCGGCCCGGTGATGTAAGTTTTACAACGTTTTTATGAATATTTAGTATTTTGCCAATGTTGTGGTCAATGAGGATTTAACTTTCTTCTCAAGCATGTATGTATGTGTTAGATGAATGATAGGACACTGCTTTCATCTTCACCGATATCTCTATTGATCTCCCAACTTCGAAGCTGACAAGTTAGAAGGTTGTGTCAAGGGTTTTCTCATCTAGAAATGCAGTTTTGTTCTTAATGCTAGAAAGAACGTATCTTTAGGACGCTAAAGATGTTAGTAAATCTTAGGAGTTTGAGAACACACGAAAGTTGACTCAAACTCACTTCAAAACTGAAACTTTGGCTTCATTGGCATTGTCTTGTATTCATGGAATGTAGTAAGACGTTGAACGCCATGTTCGGCTATGTCGAGCCTGTTATATTCTCTAAAATCTTTACAAAGTTATTTCATTTTCTTGTTTCATCAGTCTGCCTAAATTATTAAGTATCCAACATCAAACAATCAACCATAAAGGAAGACACTGTTGTGACACACACTGTTTAGCAACGATTTCTAATATTGATTTGAATCACAATCCCTGTGGAGACGATACTCATTTATCACTTTATTACTTGTATCTAGTGCACTTGCTAGAGTCTAAAAAGAAGACAACAAGTTTTTGGCGCCGTTGCTGTGGATTGAGAGCTACAAAGTTATTTCATTTTCTTGTTTCATCAGTCTGCCTAAATTATTAAGTATCCAACATCAAACAATCAACCATAAAGGAAGACACTGTTGTGACACACACTGTTTAGCAACGATTTCTATTATTGATTTGAATCACAATCCCTGTGGAGACGATACTCACTTATCACTTTATTACTTATATCTAGTGCACTTGCTAGAGTCTAAAAAGAAGACAACAAGTTTTTGGCGCCGTTGCCGGGGATTGAGAGCAACAAATTTATAGCTGAAATTTCTGTAAAACAGGGTGTTTTTAATCTGTGTGTTAAGGCGTGCAGGAACAAAGAAGTTAATTACCTGTTTATGCGTAGAGCTGCACCTTCTGTTTTTCCTATCGATCTCGAATTAGAGAGAACGTGTAGACGAAACAGAGAGGGAGCTCGACGTGCTAGACAGAGAGAAAGGCAAAGAGAAAGAAGAATGGCTAGAAGGGAAGGCCCAGAACAGCCAGTTCCACCCCCAAACCAAGAAGAAGAAGGAGAAAACAATAACCCTCCTGTTATGAGAATCAGAGACTACTCTAGACCAACTACCGAGGGACACTCATCGTGCATCGTGTTGCCCAACGAGGGGAACAACATGTTCGAAGTGAAAGGGTCCATGATATAGATGATCCAAGCCTCAGTACAATTTAATGGGTTTCAATCTGAAGATCCAAATGGGCATCTTCAAGAATTCATCACATTGTGCAACACATTCAGGTCGAACAGGGGTGTCTCTGACGACGTGATCAGATTAAAGCTGTTTCCTTTTTCCCTAAGGGATAAAGCAAAAACCTGGCTGCGAAATTTGCAGTTGGGAACGATCACGAGTTGGGAAGAGATGGCAAGAGCTTTTCTGATGAAGTATTTTCCACCTCGACAAGCCATCAAGCTACGAAATGAAGTGTCACGCTTCATACAAGATGAAGATGAGTCGCTAGCTGAAGCATGGGAAAGGTACAAGGAGCTGCTTAGAAGGGTGCCAAACCATGGTATCCCTATGTGGATGCAAATGCAAAACTTTTACAATGGCGCGACCAACGTTTACAAAATCCAGATTGAATCTATCACGAATGGTAACCCCGAAGATCTAGAGCCACAAGCTTTATATGACCTAATAGAGAAAGTGGTCAGCACGAGTTATAACTGGCACTCGTCCAGAAGTGAAGGGAAAAGGACAGGAAATGAGGATGTCGTGTCAAAATTGACAAGCCAAGTGGAACAGCTCACTCGACAGCTGGGAAAGATAAATGTCTCGTCCATTCACAATGAACCGCCATTCAATGAACCGCCATTTAATGACAGTTGTGGTTTTTGCGGAGGAGCTTATTTCAATATCAACTGTCCCGGAGTTAAGCAAGGAAAAGGCACACGGGCTGAATGCGACTACGCAGGGTACAATCAGAGGAACCATCCTAACCGTTATTCTAACACGTACAACTCTGAAACCAGGAACCATCCAAATTTTGGATGGACAGGCCAACCGGACCAGCTGGGACCATCACTGTATCAGGATCAGCCTAGGTATCAACAACAGCAAGGAGGACATTACCAAAGACAACCTCAGCAGCACTATAAACAACATGCGCCATAAAAAGAAGATGTCGAACCAGATATGAAAACAATGATGATGCAGTTCATGAAACAGATGCAGGCATCGATCAAGAGTCTGGAAACACAAGTTCACCAGATAGCTGCGTCTACATCAAAAGGAAAGGGGATAATGCCAAGTAATACAGAGCCAAACCCTAAAGGCGACGTTATGGCAATCACACTAAGGTCTGGTAAGGAAACTCAACCTGTGGTTTTATCTGATAAGAACGCTGAGTGTGCAGGGACAGCCAAGGAAGCTGAAGGAGAACAGGAGCAGGTTGTTCCTAAAAATGAAGAAACAAGAAAGGCAGACCAAGCAAGTAAGCCAGATCAAGGGGAGGAGGAAAGAACGTATAAACCACCACCACCGTATGTCCCACCTGTGCCATATCCAACGCGTCTAATCAACAAGAAGTTGGAAGAACAGAATTCGAAGGTGCTGGATACCTTGAGGAAGTTACATATAAACATTCCTTTCGTGGAAGCACTGGCACAGATGCCGACATATGCCAAGTTCCTCAAGGACATCTTATCGAACAAGAAGAAGCTGGAAAATATTTCCATGATACAACTCAACAGAGATTGTTCGTCAATTCTCCAAAACAAGCAGCAGCTGCCCAAGAAGCTAAAAGACCCAGGGAGTTTTTCGATACCTTGTTCTATTGGAAAACTGAATATTGAAAATGCACTGTGTGACTTAGGGGCTAGCATAAATCTCATACCATATTCTGTGTATGCAAAACTTGGACTAGGAGAACCCCAACCCACTCGTATGTCTATTCAGTTAGCTGATCGTTCCGTATGCTACCCTAGCGGGATTGTGGAAGACATGCTAGTAAAAGTAGGAAAATTCATTTTGCCCGATGATTTCATTATAATGGACATAGATGAAGACTTGCATGTTCCTATCATCCTAGGAAGACCATTCTTAGCAACAGGGAAGGCATTGATAGACGTAGGTGAGGGGCGTTTATTTTTAAGAATTAATGAGGAAGAAGTTATCTTTAAGATGAACGAGGCTATGAGGCGTGCGAATAATAATGATGACACATGATGTTTCTTAGATGATTTTCAAAGTCTTTCTACTTTGCAGGAACAGGACCCCTTAGAAACTTTACTGGGAGAAGAGGTGAACATATGCGCGGGGACAGGCTGTTCCATTGAGTCAAACCTTCCGGCACCGCCGTTCGACCCTACTGTTCCAACCCATCAAGAACCACCAGAAGTACCAACTGTGCCTGTGTCTAAACTAGAATTGAAGCCACTGCCTGATCATCTCGAGTACGCATTCCTTGAACCACCCAGCGGGCATCCTGTCATAATATCCTCAAAGTTGACTCCAGATCAAAAGGCGCAACTCTTGGCGGTTTTGCGAAGAAACAAGGCTGCAATCGCATGGAAAATTGATGACATAAAAGGAATTAGCCCGGCAGTCTGTGTTCACAGAATCTTGATGGAGAAGGAGCATAGACCAACAGTCCAGCCGCAATGCAGATTAAATCCCCACATGAAGGAGGTTGTACGTAAAGAAGTAATCAAGCTTCTCGATGCTGGAATTATCTACCCAATATCCGATAGCATTTGGACAAGCCCTGTTCATGTTGTGCCAAAGAAGGGAGGAACGACAGTAGTCCTCAATGAGAAAGATGAGTTAGTACCCACAAGAACAATCACAGGATGGAGAGTTTGTGTTGATTACAGGAAGCTCAATGAGGCGACAAGGAAGGATCATTTTCCGCTGCCCTTCATTGATCAGATGCTAGAGCGTTTAGCGGGCTATGCATTCTACTATTTTCTTGACGGATATTCAGGATACAACCAAATCGCAATTCATTGTGAGGACCAGGAGAAAACAACGTTCACGTGTCCATATCGGACTTATGATTACAGAAGAACGCCGTTCGGCCTGTGCAATGCTCCTGCCACTTTTCAGCGATGCATGATGTCCATTTTCATGACATGGTGGAGCGAACAGTAGAAATATTCATGGACGACTTCTCGGTGTATGGAAACTGCTTTGAAAGCTGTTTGAACAACCTCGAAGCGGTGCTCATGCGATGCAAGGAAACTAACTTGGTCTTAAATTGGGAGAAATGCCACTTCATGGTCACAGGAGGAATTGTCCTTGGGCATAAAATTTCAGAAAAGGGGATAGAAGTGGACAAAGCTAAAGTAGAGGTGATTGAAAAGCTGGTTGTGCCCACCAATGTAAAGGATGTGCGAAGTTTTCTGGGGCATGTAGGGTTCTATCGCCGGTTTATCAAAGATTGCACTACCCTTGTCGGCCCTAGTTCATAAGGAAGCTGAATTTGTATTCACTACAAGCTGTGTACAGGCATTTGAACTCTTGAAGAGCAAACTGATTAATTCACCAATACTAGCTGGACCTGACTGGGAGAAACCGTTTGAAATAATGTGCGACGCAAGCGATAATTGTGTGGGAGCTGTTCTTGGACAAAGGATTGAAAAGAAGTTTCGGCCCATCTACTATGCAAGCAAGACATTAAACGAGGCCCAGCAGAACTACACAACTACCGAGAAGGAACTTCTTGCGGTTGTGTATGCTTTCGACAAATTCAGGCCCTACCTGGTGTTGTCCAGGGTGATTGTTCTCACAGACCACGCAGCGTTGAGATACTTGTTCGCGAAGAAAGATGCTAAGCCAAGGTTGATCCGATGGTTGTTATTACTCCAGGAGTTTGATCTGGAAATTAAGGATAAAAAGGGAACGGAGAATGTTGCAGCAGATCATTTGTCAAGGATAGATCACAAAGGCAGCTTTGAACAAGCAGAAATCGTTGAAAGGTTTCCTGACGAGCGTCTATATGCGGCACAGTCTGCGCCATGGTTCGCCGATATAGCTAATTACCTTGCAACTTCGCTCAAACCACACAACCTATCCACGAATCAAAAAAGGAAGTTTTTCTCTGAAGTCAAATATTACTTTTGGGATGACCCTTACCTTTTCAGGTTGTGCGCAGACCAAATCATTTGAAGATATATATCGCAAGAAGAAGGACAGGATGTTCTAAGCCACTGTCATAACCGTGAAGCCGGAGGACACCATAGCGCAAGCCGTACCACAGCAAAGGTTCTCCAATCAGGTTTTTTTTGGCCCACTCTTTTCAAGGATGCTCATGCATTCGTTAGCACTTGCAATGAGTGCCAACGAACTGGAAACATTTCGGCTCGAAATGCTATGCCCCTCAACAACATAGTTGTGTGCGAAATTTTTGACATTTGGGGCATAGATTTTATGGGACCATTCCCAACTTCCTTAGGAAATAAATACATCTTAGTGGTTGTGGATTATGTGAGCAAGTGGGTCGAAGCAATGGCTAGTCCCACCAATGACGCCCGTGTGGTTGTAAAATTTCTGAAAAGGCTGTTTGCCAGATTCGGGGTCCCACGAGCGATCATCAGTGATCAAGGGACCCACTTCTGTAATGCAAAATTTGAAAAATTAATGGGGAAACTTGGAGTCTCACACAGGATTGCCACACCATACCATCCACAAACCAGTGGACAGGTGGAGATGTCCAATAGAGAAATAAAAAGAATTTTAGAGAAAACTGTTGGCAACTCTCGGAGGGATTGGGCAAACAAGCTCGATGATGCTCTATGGGCATATCGTACCGCTTATAAAACACCGATTGGAATGTCTCCGTTTCGGTTGTTATACGAGAAATCTTGTCACCTGCCGGTGGAAATGGAACACCTCGCATTTTGGGCGTTAACATTTTTAAATTTTGAGACATAGGCTGTTGGTGAATAGAGAAGTTTACAATTGAGCGAAATGGAGGAATTCAGACTGTTCTCGTACGAAAATGCGGTGAATTACAAAGCCAGGACCAAGCAGTGGCACGACAAAAAGCTCATGAACAAGGTGTTTCATGAGGGACAAAACATCCTTCTTTACAATTCACGATTGAGGCTCTTTCCAGGAAAGCTCAAGTCAAGATGGTCAGGACCATTCATTGTGAACCGTGTATTTGCACATGGAGCTGTTGAAATTTTCAAATACGGGGGTGTTCCTTTTAAGGTGAACGGGCAAAGATTAAAACCATATTTAGAGAACGATCACATAAGGAAGATCGATACTGTTCATTTCCAGGATCCCCCAACTCAGTAAAAGCAAGAGAACAGGGTGTCCGCTACAAACACCAATTGTAGCACAAGTAACTTTGCATTTTATTGATTTTTATTTATACTTTTATTTTTATTTTTTTTATTATTCTTGTGTCAATTGTGTTTGAGTTTTACTTCATCATGAGTAATCTTCTGCCCAGGCACAATTGTAAAACCTAAAAATCCTTCCAAAGGTGAGGTAGTACAATTGTACCTGTTTTGTAGGGAAGGGAATATCGTAGAAATTAGGGCGGTAAAAATTTGTTTTATTAAAAGCTAGGTAAAGTGGAACGTCCACTCCTATGCCAAATAGGCAATCATACCGCCTGTTTTTTCTCCTCGATAAGATTGAATGATTGGGGAGATATAAATGCTAAAATCAAATCTTGACCGTTATTCTAATTCGAAAATACGCGCCTTTCTGCCAAATGTCCAGGTGGCCGACTTTGATTCGACCTTATAATGACAGATTGGCGAGAAGACGCCTCGTTTCCCCTACTTAAAGAAGATGTATCTCAGTTCAGTCCGTCTTTCACCATATTTCTTTCTTTTCTTTGAGATTTCTTTTCACAAAGGCAGTTCATGATCTGTGCCCTATACCACTGGAAAACCCTACTTAAACTAGAAAGCGAAATGAGAACCCGAGGCTCGGGCAAAAACGTGAAAATAGAGGGATCTTCCAAGAAAGAGAAGCTGGTCAAGAAACTCTCCCAGTTTAAAGACGCCTCTGTACAGGCGTACTATGATGAGTTAGCAAAACTTCAGTTCGGACCGATCCGAACAGTTTGCTGGGAATCCCTAAAGAGGCTAAAGCTCGAGGATCGTGTGCGCACCCTCATGAAGGCCGGTCATTTTGAATGTTTCTTTGAAATGACGGAACCTGCCTATCGGGAACTAACACTCGAGTTCTTGGCCACGTTTAAGCACAACGCTGAGATAACCGAACCTGACGAAGAGGGAAAATTTAGCTTCAGGCTCATGGGTCACTCCCAGAGGCCTTCGCTTAACCTGTTCAACCAGATGCTTGGTGCTGCCGACGATGACGATCTTGAATCCGAGAGCTATAAAGAGGCATTCACCACAACGCCTAATGTTTTCGACCCTGTGGCCTTCTGGGAATCACTTTCAGGACAGAAACATTATGACGACAGTTCATCCAAGGCGTCCAATATCGATGATTACGCTGTTCGGTATTTGCACAAGTTGATCTCCAGTACAATCTTCGCCCGGGAAAACCAAGCCACCATGCCACATGCAGATCTCACCGCGTTGTGGAGTATGGCAGTTGGTCCGAGAATGAATTTGGGATTCTGGTTCGGAGAGTACATCAGCGCTTTTTCCAAGAAAAACTCATCGATCATCTGTTGTGGAAGCATTGTCACCAGGATTGCGGAGTCAATCGGTTACCCTCTCCGCTACACAAAAGGCACCTGTGCTTTGCACCCCAATGATTAGGACACCAAGTCGAGCCATGACCTGCTCTTTCTGAAAAACCGCGAATGATTGCCCTCTCCTTTCACTTATAAGTCAAAAATGCCCTGAGTTCTGTCTTTTGCTTTGAAAAGCCAATTGTTTAAAATAAAAATCATGTGCTTAAGTTTTGCGAAAAGAAACAATTGAGCAAAACAATGCTTAAGGAAAAAGTTTAGAACTGGGGAATATAACATGAGAAGGAAGGAACCTTAATGAATATTCAAAAGAGTACTGGATTATGAGTAAACAGGTTGTGTAGATAAAAGAGTGTGTAAAGAGAAATCATTATAGGCTGCATATATTAAATAGCAAAGAGACAGAATTCATACACTTAAATAGCTTTTCACTGTCAAACCAGAGCCTAAACCGAACATTACAACCTATATAAGTCCTTTGGACTGTGTCAGGAGGAACTTTGATCCAAGGATACGGGACCAATAGGCAAACTCGCACCCTAAGGGTGTGGTGTCTGAGCTGAGGAGTGAAATCGCATGCCTAGTCCTATGGCAAAAATGCCATGCGAGAATGAGTGAATTGGTCCCTTCCTTAGTGAGGCATGTCTGGCAGTTGGTGACTCCTAGTGAAAGAGGACGTCTAAATTTTAAGATTTAAGGAATTTCTTGAGCAAAAAGGGCACGATTTCTAAAACGAGTTTTAGCTCTTCGATGAAACCTTAGCGTGCATCTGTTCAATTCCTCTTTATGCCAAGCGTTCTGTGTTTTTGTTTTCCTCTGTCTCGTTCCTTGAAATTAATTTCATTCCTAACTTTTTTTTCTGATTCCTTCCTACAATTTGTTGCTTGAGGACAAGAAAAGGTTCAATTTGGGGGTATTTGTTAGGCATGAAATTGACTTAGTTTAACATAGTATTTATAAGGGAATTGGGTATGTTATTATGTCATTTGGTAAGAAATAAAGACTAATTACGGTCCTTATGCAGATAAGCAAAGAGAAATGCTAAACTCGCTGGAAACAGCTTGTTTTGCTAAAGCCAAGAGGAGTGGAGCTTTACTTGTATCCAGCGGTCAAACGCCGGATTTTTCCAATGACGGACAGCGACAGATCATGGTGACAGTGGCAGGGAAAGCGGCAGAGCGGCAGGTGAAAGTGTGTGGCGATGGGATTGCCTAAAGAAGCAAGATGACTTGAAGTTTCACCCCCTTGAGTGTTTAAGGGTTAATCTAAAGTTAATCATTTTAGTTTATTTAAATTGTAGTTGGTAGTTGACTTATTTTGTAGAAAAGGTACGAAATGTTGTACCTATTTTGGCTATGTCTTTCCCTTTAAATAGGAAAAGCAGAGATTAGTTTAAGGGCGGATTTCTTTTAGTATTTTGAAAGTAAGATAGAATAGCAAAGAGAGGAGAACTCCCATGGAGTCTCAAGCTGTATCAAGAATCCTCTTCTGCTCACTGCTCGATATGAGTAAGTAGACATTTTGAACGGGCACGGCCTGGCCGGCCTGGTGATGTAAGTTTTACAACGTTTTTATGAATATTTAGTATTTTGCCAATGTTGTGGTCAATGAGGATTTAACTTTCTTGCTCAAGCATGTATGTATGTGTTAGATGAATGATAGGACACTGCTTTCATCTTCACCGATATCTCTATTGATCTCCCAACTTCGAAGCTGACAAGTTAGAAGGTTGTGTCAAGGGTTTTCTCATCTAGAAATGCAGTTTTGTTCTTAATGCTAGAAAGAACGTATCTTTAGGACGCTAAAGATGTTAGTAAATCTTAGGAGTTTGAGAACACACGAAAGTTGACTCAAACTCACTTCAAAACTGAAACTTTGGCTTCATTGGCATTGTCTTGTATTCATGGAATGTAGTATCGGCTATGTCGAGCCTGTTTTATTCTCTAAAATCTTTACAAAGTTATTTCATTTTCTTGTTTCATCAGTCTGCCTAAATTATTAAGTATCCAACATCAAACAATCAACCATAAAGGAAGACACTGTTGTGACACACACTGTTTAGCAACGATTTCTAATATTGATTTGAATCACAATCCCTGTGGAGGCGATACTCACTTATCACTTTATTACTTGTATCTAGTGCACTTGCTAGAGTCTAAAAAGAAGACAACAGAAGGATCGAACTAGAACACAGCTGCGCCAGTAAACTCCATGAGCCACCATGATTGGCCCGAGTAGCATGGCCATAGAATCCCACCAACCTCCAATCACCCCTCTCAATATCATGCATCTGAACTTCAATGTGGTGATCCGAGAATGAAACCACTGAAGCCATGTATAGCTTTCTCCAAAGTAGGGCAAGGCCCCCACTTCTACCTCTACAGTCAACAGAGAAAAAGCCTTCAAATCCAAACTTTCTTTTCAATCCATCCATAACAGAACTAGATACAAGTGTTTCAATCAAAAAAATCATATCTAGTTTGCTTGTTTTAACAAGCTCCCCGAAAGACTGAACTGCCCGAGAGTTCCCCAACCCCCGACAGTTCCAGCTCAGACAATTCATAATCCTCGGCGGACCTGCTCCCCAGGTCGCGTCGTTTCTGTAACAAGAGAAGGGGAAGAATCTACCTGAGACGTAGAAACTATCACCTTCGGAGTGTTCAAACTCAAATCGGATCCATTACCTTGTAACTTGCTCACTATTACTTGTACTGAAATCGAATCTGGGCCCGCACGTCTGCACTTACGGTCATCCTCCAGTTCTAATCCATCCTCATCACTGTCCACTGCCATATTATCTACCTCACCCTCCCTGGTACTCTGCACACATGCACTCCCACTCCCCACTACCTTCTTGCCTTTCTGTTTCTCACTTAACTGTCCTGCAGGAATATTTTCCTTTCCTGCCTCCTTCTCTACATTCAATTTCGCTATTGACGGAGATTTAGTACCCGTGTTCTCTTTAGTGCTCCCTCTACCCGGTATTGAAACCATAGCCTAGCTCTCAGCCACTTCACATTTAGCATGTCCCCCAATCCTACGAGTCGGGGCCTTCAACCATTCTCCCCATTCACGTGTAATCTCCTCAGGCTTCAATGTGAAGATTTTCTCACAATATCTGTCAGTGTGTCCCAACAGCCCACAGATGTAACAAAAAGTACCCAATCTCTCATACTTGAAAGATATATATATAAGCCCACTCCTCCTTGCCCTTCCTAATCTTCTTCATCCTCTTCAGAGGTTTTCTCACATCAATAGAGACTCTAAGACGCATAAACTGCCTTCTCAAGGCAGCATTGTTATTCAGATCATACTCAAGATACTTTCCGATGAAGTCCCCAATCTGTCTACCTACACCTTCAGACATAGATCCTATAGGCAGATCATAAATTTGAACCCAAAAGTCTGCAATATTCAGTTCAACCAGCTTAGGGGAAGGCTCGTCCTTTCAGACAGCAAGCACAAGCAAATGATTGTTAAAAGACCATGGACCCCCAGCCACAACACGAGACATATCAACTTCATGATAGAATTCAAAGACATACTTATTTGTTGACAGTTCAGAAATTGCTACACCCCTCTTAGGTCTCCAAATAGTTGCCATTCTGGCCTTCATGGCGACATTATTTATTGTTCGATCCGACAGGAAACGACCAACCAGTGTTAACCCATTATTTTTAGCGATAGGATTGGAGGAAGGTCCACTGAGATCAAGGGCCTCCTCCTCCCCATCAGAAAGGGACATGTTGTTTATAGCTTTCTCCACACCAGCCATATCAGTACATGGATTCAAGATTTTCTAAATCAGCAGCAATAACAATAAAGGGAACACCACTACACAATACAAGCAACTCCCTAACAGGACAACACAAAAACAATAAGGAAACGAGAAAAATCCAGCACTTCAAGAAACACAAATCACAGCAAAACTACTATCCGTGAGACTAAATCTTGGAAACTACAATCCACAATTTTATCACCAACACAATCCAGCAAAAAAAACCACCAAACTAATCCCAAATCAACACAGGCGAAAGCCAAGATTCAAAGAAACAGAGATACTAACCCGAGCACCCCATACGGTGCAAGCCGAACCAGAACGGTCAGTTGCGCGACAGTAGGAGGGGAGCAGAGGAGTCGTAATAAGCCAGCGGTTGCCGGAGACGAAACCGAGCCAAGCGGCGATGCCACAACACACTTTGGGGAACGAATAGGAGAGGCAAAGGATGACAACGCAAACGTGCAGCAGCAAACTCTCACAGCGGCAGAGGCGAAGGAGGGACGACCGAACTCGTGGCGGCACTGAACGGCGACGGCGAGGACAGCAGGGATTTACTGATTAAGGGCAGCGGTTATGGTGGATAGGAGGGAGTGAGGTCTCCTTTATTATTTTTAATTGTATTTTTTTAGTTTAAATTGACTATTTGTATCTCAGCTCTTAATTAGTAATATTAATTTATAGGGATAAGGTATAGAAATACCTCTAGCGTGTACAGACATGAGTAATTTTACCCCTAATGAATGATAAAATATAGTATATTTTTAAAAAAAATTCACGTTTAATCATATATTTGTGGTCTCTTACTAATTGATGATAAAATGACACATATATGTGAAGTGTAGATGACAAGATTCATGACTGAGGAGACAATTTGATGAATAATTTCTTCAATTGACCAAACTTGTCAACGTTCAAATTGCTATTGGCTGCCAACGTTAAGGTTAAAATTGCATCATTTTAGATGTTAGGGGTAAAATTGTTCTTAGGTATAAACGTTAGGGTATTTTTGCACCTTATCCTTACTTTATATTGAAGCTCAGTTGTTTTGCACCTCAGTGTTTCCAATTAAGATCAAATTTACCCTCACATTATCAAAAATTTAAAAATTTTGATTTGACTAATATGAATCAAAACCCTAAGTCGCTATTAAGAAAAAAAAATCTTCATACAGTGGAGCCCTTCCAGAATTTTAAGTCTGGCTCTGCCACTGCAAACTTCCTTTTTCATATAGATCTACATATATGAGAAAAGACCTTGATAAATCCTTTCTTTTTTTTTTTGCATTTTTTTGTCTTTTACTTCACATATGTAGTCGTAAAAGTAATTTAATAATGCAATTCCCAACAATTTGGAGAAAATTAATTTTCAGTTATTTCAAAAGTAATTAAACTTAATTTGAGGAGTGAAATTATTTGGAAACCTTAATTATTTGGAAATAATTTGAAATTATTTGCAAACGCCGCCGGATACCTGGATGAAGGTCAATACAGACGCTTCAGTCATTGGAAGCCCAGGATTAGCGGGTTGCGGGGGCGTGTTCAGATCGGCAAAAGGTGATTTCTCCGGTTCTTTCTACTATCACATGAGATCGGCTTTTCCTTATGCTGCTGAACTTTCGGCAGCAATAACAGCCATTAACATGGCATTCAACAAGGGCTGGTTGCGGCTTTGGCTCGAGAGTGACTTGACGTTCGTTGTTCACTCGCTGCGGAATAGGACGAGAGTCGTTCCTTGGTGTCTCAGGCAAGATTGGTTAACGTGTCTTAAAAATTTGGAATCCATGACAGTAGTGATTTCCCACATTTACCGTGAAGGAAACCAAGTTGCGGATCTTCTGGCTAATTATGGAAGAACGAGTTCAGATCTGGTTTGGTGGACAGACATTCCACAGTTTTGTTTATCAGATTTCCTTTGTAATTTAGGAGGTTGGCAGGTATATAGATTTGCTTATCTAATTTTCTCCTGTTTCTGGATTCTTGTGTAATTCTTTGATTTCTTCTTAATAAATTGGTTTAGGGATCGGGTGTTGAGAGTGGAGGTGCCAACATAGTTGGGATGCCTGCAATTAGCACTCCCTGATTGCCAGATTTCACAAAGAAAAAATGGGAAGCTTGTGTGTAGTGAAAATGCATTTTGATCAATCCTCACACATATTTTGTTCACACAGGTATTAACAGTCCAGCAATAAAAAAAAAGTATTGCTAAATCAAACTTGCTTAATCTTTTTTTGTATATATGTGTGTTATAATTTGAATGGTCAAGAAACAATTTTAAGTATTAGTGTATAATTTCTCAAAATTAAACTAGATTTTGTTTAATAGTTCTAGCATGTAAAAAAATTTGGATTTAGGGAGGGTTGAACATGTAAAAAAAATTAAAAAATTTGATATCAGATAGTCTACCATGCAAAAAATAATAATAATTTGGATTTAAGGAGGCCTACGAGGCCAAAAAAAATTAGAAATTTGGATTTATAAAGGCCTAACAGGCAAAAAAAACTAAAAATTTGGATTTGGAGAGGCCTAACAGAGATAAAACCGTCCAAAAGTAAACTGAAAATCGTCCCAAAACCATACCTAAAGATAGGGGTTTTTGACCCCTATCCAACCTCCTCACACTTAAAACTTTACTTTTCCCCAAGTAAACTAAAAGACTAAACCCGCAATCACTAGCCAACTAGAAAAATCCCCTGATTTTACTAGATGTCTAACACAATTTCGAGCATCTGTAATTACATGCATTCAGAATTACAAAGTAGAGAGACAAAATCCGAAAGCCGCATTCCAATTATCACAGGTCATACTTTTTAAGAAAAGGTTACATGTTCAATTAAATGAGCTTAAGGGGATAGCTGAATAAAACACCTCACCACAGGTAGTTCACTCAATTCACACAATTTTTAGTGGCTAAAGTGTTTACTCTCGGCTTATGTTCTTGCTTAGGATTACGTTGACTTTGCACGTTCATCCGAGTTCCTCTACCATGCTATATGACTCTGATGATATAAAAAAACAATCTCGAATTGGGGTTGTAATGTGGTTAAAAGAGGGTTAAAGGTACAACAATAGGTTTAGGAGTTTCTAGCGCTAGAAAAACAAAGTTTATAATGGCTTTTAGCGAAACATGAAGTGATTGAGCTTTTTATTATATGTATATTTTTTCTGAGACGTTCTGATTTTAAGAACTGGGGGATTGAAGTTCTCCCCTTTTTGTTCGTCTCTTTTCTTTTCTTTTTCTTATTAGCAATGCTCGTTCACCTCTTAGCCTTTTGGCTTGCTACTCAAGTGCCATAAACAAAGACAAAGCGCCAGAATGAAACAAATGCTTAATGTAAGCCTTGCAAAAACTCGGGTTAGGTAACAAACTAGATGATAGTTTGCAAAAAAAAGGGTTAGAACGAAAGAAAAACTACAAGCTACAAAAATACAAGCTCAAAGGGGCTTCCTAGAGTAGATGAAAAAGAGAAAAATAAGGTAGAGAAAAGGTTAATTCTAATGAGATTGATTCATTGTTTATCATCTCACGCCATTGCATGCATGTTCAACTTAGTATTAGGTGCAAAATCTGTGATCTTGTTGAGCGATTTCCGCAAGTGCACGGTATACGCTTGTAGTAATAAAAGATATAGAACCCACAGGGAACGCTTTTTAACTAAAACTTATTTTAATTCAGTTTTATTCACGACTTAAGGTTTAACTTAAGAAAATCGTTAAATTGATTGTATTGGTTTGGATTAATTAGGATTAGATGAGAATATTATATTGAACTTTAGAGAACAATTCTGTCTTGAGAATTAATTACAAGACAGAAGCTTTCGTATTTGGAATGAATCGAAGGTATAAAACTTATTTTCATTAAGCAAAGAAAGCAACTATAACTTTGGTAAGATTATGAACATGTAATAATACAAGAATTTACGCAATTAACTGTAGAAATCTCTCTGGGCCGGAGCAGATTCCTACCTTAATTAAATTAGTATTTTATATCCGATAAGCCGCGGTCACGATCATATCTTCCGTAAAAACTAATTCTTTCAAGTGTTCAACAAAGTTTCTTTATAAAAATGATTGTATAAAACGTTTTAATAAAAACACCAATTTATCATTTTGCAAATCATTTTGTCAGAACAATATCAAAATAACAACATGAAGAATGTATTGAATAAAATAAATATATTATTAGTGAATTGTGAATCTTCACAAGTTAACAGAGAGGAAGAAACATGGATAGCATTTTGACGAAAACTTTGAGATCCGGGTTGTCAATCTTTCCCTCAAACTCCGTAGGTTTGTCAGACCTCTTTGCGCTTCAGCCGTTAGTTCTTCTCGCTGAATCTTTGGAATAGAGACCGATCAGTCCACTACCAGAATGAAAACTTGTCTCTGATCAACCTTTGAAACTAAACTAATACTACTGTGTTTATAACTAATCTAATAACAACTTGTGTATAGCAAGTTTGCTTTTACAGAAATGTAAACTAATCTGACTCATTTATGAGTCGGAGTTTCTTCAACATAATAACAACTCTCTAATTTCTCTAACTATTTTCCAACTCTGATTTCTTGAAATGGATCACTTATTTATAGTTGGTGAAGGATTGTAAATAAAGGGTCGTGTCCACTGGTGAAGGGTCGCTTTTATCCAAACGAACAGACGCGTTTCTTGGATTTAAACATGTGAAAACTATGCAGAATTCTTCGCTGTCTCATATGAGATTCTGAAAATCTCAGTCGCGACAGGGGGTGAAGGGATGAGCTGAAAACTTCGAATTTCCGGTGACTGGTGGTCGTATGTCGCATTCTGAAAATCTCAGTCGCGACAGGGGCTTTCTTCCCCGTCTCTCGGTTGCTTCTTGTCTCATTGAGTCGGTCTTCTGATTGATACGTATTCTTGGCACGTAATTTAGGTTTTTCCTCCGTTTTAGCTCTGTTTTAGCTCCTATTTGGATTTAACCAAATAATTAAGTACCTTGCATCAAAGAAGTAAATAAAGACGTAAAAGTACTCTAAATGAATATAATTAGCACGATTTCAATGTAAATTAAATGTATTTATATATGATATTTTAGGTATATTTTGGGCTTAACACTTCCACAAGTCAAAGCATTCACACAAAAATTTCAACAAAAAGAGCTTTTTGATGTTCGCTCTTGGGCTCATATTCGGCTCACAATTCTTTGAGTTTAAAATTTGTGTTTATCAGTTCTCCCCAAACTCAAATTCAATATCACATGCCTTCAATTCTTAAGTTATCTACCTAAGTACTGATTTAAGCATTTCTTCAAAAGCAGGGTCTAAATGCAATCTTAGCTCATGCGTTTATAGATACAAGGATTGTGTCCTATACCTAAACTAGTTAGTATGCAATTTTAGATTCAGTTCTTAGACCTTAGAAACAAATAACGAAGTTTAATTTCGAAGGAGGTGCCGGTTTTAAGCTCTAGTCACGCAAAAACAAAAGTAAAGCATAATTAAAACTCCAAAACGCAAACCTAAACTAGACACGACGCAACAAAAAAAATTTAAATTTATAAAAAATTTTGTAAGTTTGTTTACCCATCCTCCTCACACTTAAATCATGAATAAGTTCCAACATTGCATATAAAAGCACTAAAACACATGTGAAAGAAGTTAGGGTGGAGAAGACAACTTACTAATCGGCCTCTATTCTTTAATTGCATGTAGGTGCGGGACTTGTGTTGGGGTTTAGTGTCCTATAGACAATTGTTCTAGGATACAAACTTAATATAAATGAATTGTTCTTTATATCATTTGTTTTAATGAGATATATGTTTTATAACTATATAAAGGCAATCCCTTTTAAGCACTAAATAAAGTCTAATAAAAGGAAATCCGTAAGTTTGTTTTAAAGTGATTATAAAGTGTTCATACAAGCATGAAGTGAGACAAAACTTTATAATAAACTAATAAACTTAAAACCATCCCAAGTCAAGTGATATGTTTAGGATTGATATATCACTATTGAGACTTGAATGTAACAATATCTTCTGTCTGACAGAAAGCTGATCTCACAAGCTTCATATATACAGATATCTGGACAGTTACATGGATCTGATGAAAAGTAGTTCATTAGGATTGGGGACCCGACTTGAGATAACAGGATGGGTAGATTCATCCTTGTCACCTGTTCATCTCATTGGTATTAATAGGTGTAAATAATCCTCAGACTCAAAGGAATGTTAATTGGTATTCTGGGTTACGAAATGTGACGCTTTGACTCTGGTGTAACACGATCCTTAACACAGATGACTCTGGGGTGTGCACAGCAGACGTTGGGTATCACAGGAAGTGATTGCGGGATCGTTATATATTGGATTGAGCATTTATCACTCCCGATAAATAGGAGATATGTCCATGGATCGCTTGTGGAAGACTCGACTCTAAATCCTTGCAAGGTGATAGCTTAAGACTTGAAATACAGATTTCACTTAACCTATTTATTTTGAGTTGACTCGGCCTGTACAAGTAAAACGAACGTCTCGCTATATATGACTTGACATTATCCATAGTCATAAGATTCAGTTCAAGGACGTAGTTGATAAAGGATCGAATTATACCGTAACTAATACTGAAAGGTCAACGACAGAATCAACATGTCTTCTTATAGCTCTAGGGGAATGATTACAGACTTGCTAATCACATACTCTGTACATCATTCCGTTATGCAAAGATTAAATATAATTCTTTGAAAATTAATTTTAATAGTTGCATACGGCTAGAAGCAATAAGAACCTAATGGGTCACACATAAGACTTGGAACCCAAAAGAGAGACATATGTTAATTAATTGACAGAAGCCCAAGTGAGCCCAATAAGGCCCAGTAATAGAGGGGGGCGATTTATGTATGCAAATACATAAATAATTAGTTTGATTTTATTAATCCTAATTAGATTAGGATTATGAATTAAATTAATTAAAGGATAAATAAGTTAGGAGTTTTAATTAGATTATATTACTCCTATTATTATCCAATAAGGTTATTGATTATTATCTTTTATATTTAGATATATTAATAGATAATATTTAAGAATTCTATTCCGAAATGAATTCTTATTCAAGAAACCTAATTCTATCTAACCAGGGTTTAGATACAAGAGATTATAAATACCCCCTACTAGGGATTTTCAAAATCCACTATTGAAACCGGGAGAGAGAATTTCGACACCCCTTGTTGAGGACGAAATAATCCACCGCTTCCTACTGATTCAATTGATTTCATCTCTTTCTCTTTATCCTTGATCTTGTGTTGATTAATTAGAGGCAATCTATTTTGGTTGCTATTCATCGGTTGATTTCTAATCGTTTACTTGTTTTGTTTTGTTGTGTTCATGAAAGAAGAAAAACAAACAAAAGTGAGAAATTTGTTTTACTACTCCTACATCAGGTCAGTTCACGATTTCGCGGATTCCCGGAGATTGAACCGTCGGATCATCGCGATTTTTGGACAAGAGCTTCTAGACATATTCTTCCACGTTTCCACCGTTCGGATTGTCGTTCGGTAGTCTGGAAGGTATTTTCGGGTAGGGGCAGATTGATAGACAGTTTTTATCTCTTATGAAGTTATGGGCACTTCGTTTGCAACGGTGGATAGAACATCTAAAAGGTATTTCTTCTTATCCCTCTTTATATGAAATAACGGTTAACGGATCTTGTGGTTTATGGAAATAGGTTAAAAAACTTATATTTCCGCTGCTATACGTTAGCCTATTTTTCCAACATTGGTATCAGAGCCATCGTTAAATCCGTTATTTCATATATGAAAATTTAGAAGTTTTTCAATAGGATTGAATAAATATTTATTGTTAGGTTAATTAACAAATAGTTTTGATTAATTAATCCTAAAGATAAATAAGTTTTAATTACTTGTTAATTAAAATAGATTATGCGCATGTTCCTAATTATTTTGGTTGATAATCATTATAACAAAAATCTATTAGTTTTATAGTTAGATTGATAAAATTAGTTTTATTGATTCTAAAGATAAAACGAAAATCTATAGTAGGTTTTCCAATTTTCTGAAAATCGTTTTAAAACCGGTTTAGAACTGATATATATATATATATATATATATATATATATATATATATATATATATGTTTCATAAATTGATATTTTTCTGTTTTTGGTTATCGAATGAAAATTTATTTAAAAGTTTGTTTTACCTATTTGTAAATCAAAAGTATTAAATGAATTAAAATCAAAATAATTGGGACGTGCATAATTAAAGTTTTGTATAGTTATATTAATCTAAAAATTAATATAAAAGATACGAAACTATTAGAAGTAAAATTGGATGAAAGTTAATGTGATTAACATAAATATTACATAAAATAATTATGTAATCAACCAATTAAATTTATTTAATTGAGTCTATGCATATTTGGAGTTATGGACATATTTGGACCCTCTTTTAGTCTTTTGGTATTTTTGAAATAGGGCCTGCGAGTCCTGCCTTTCTACTATCTATTGTAATTTATCCTCTCATCTAATTCCCTTCAATTCAATTGAAGTTTTCTTTAGTAGTATAGAAATTAATATGTAATTTCAAGGCGCCATGGAGAAGACGGAGGACTTAAAGAGAAATATGTAATAGTTAGTATTTCCTTAGGTTTGCCCTTTTATTCCGTCTCTGGCTCGACGGAATAATTTAGATGATATGTCCATAACGCCAATGTATGTGAATGTATGTGTCTGATGTATGCTAAAGCAAATCAAGACTAAGTTAGATTATGAGACCTAAAATAAAATCCCTCATTAAAAAGTTAAGTAAATAAGCAAGTTATTAAAATCGGTTGCCCCTCCCTAATATTATAATTCAGCCAGCAGTACTGAGGGCCTTTGGGTTGTTGAGCAAACTCAAGCTCGGGGTCTTACGGTAACACCTGAATTATCAAAAATTACTTTTCATGAATATGGGGTAATACTTAAATTAGATTATGATAATTGGATGAGCAAACTCATGTTGTCATAAACTAATGGGCAATATGGTTGGGATTAATGTGAATAGCATATTAGTTACTAATGTGGTTGGTAACCCAATAACCTAGGAATCATATTAAAGATGTGATTTATTACATTAATCTACCTAACGAATGAGACTAGCTTATTGAGCAAACTCAAGGCGAAATCTCAGGAGTTAGGATCTTATCTCACTAAAGGATTTGTGAAATTCTTCGAATTAATATGGAGGGCTATTAATTTGGCAAAATAGTGGGAGCAATCTAAAATAAACTAAAAGACTTATAATTTTAGATTGATATACTTTAAGCAAATGAATAACATACGTTTACTCTTTCTCACATCTCAAGTTTTAAATTAAAACACTCCTAAAATCATGACTAACACCAATCTGCAAAATATACTTACCGATAACAAGTTGAACAATTCAAACTTCACCGACTGGTATCGCAACCTCAAAATCGTTTTGAAGTTCGATAAAATAGGGTATGTACTTGATACATCGATACCCTCTGTCCCTACTGATGATGCTCCCATTGAGGAAATTGATGCTTACCAGAAGCACAAGGCTGATGATGATCATGCCGGATGCATCATACTTGCATCGATGACACCGGAATTACAAAGGCAACATGAGGAAATGGATGCCTATTCCGTCATCATGCACCTAAAGGAATTGTTTGGGAAACAGACCAGGTGCGAACGCTACGAGATATCCAAGTTGCTATATCGTTGCAGGATGCAAGAGGGCACATCTGTCATGACACATTGTGTCAAGATGATTGGCTACATTACCAAACTTTCTAGTATTGGATTTGTGATGGATAACGAATTAAGCGTAGACTTAATTCTTCAATCCCTCCCAGAGAGTTATTCACAGTTCATCATGAACTATCAGATGAATGACTTGCAAACCTCTCTTGAAGAGCTTGCAAATATGCTCAAGTCAGTTGAGCCCAATATGAAGAAAGACAAAGCCATACCGGCTCTTGTCATAGAGGGATCAAAGAAGAGGAAAGGGAATTCTCCCAATCCTAAATATCCCAAGAAAGGTAAGAAAGCCGTGCCCAACAAAATTAAGGGAAAGGAAATGAAGAAGCCCAAAGGAGAGTGCCACTTCTGTGGTGAAAACGGGCATTGGAAAAGAAACTGTCGGTGTACCTAGCCTTCCTCAAAAGGGGAAGAAGTCGGGACTTCGACATCTGGTATGTTTTATATTGAAATTTCACAGTCTGAATCTTTTGGTACTTGATACCGGATGCAGCCTAAGGATATTCCAGGAATATTTAGAAATATTATTTCTATTAGCCGTCTTGTTGATGACGGCTTTCATATTTCAATAAAAGACAAACATTGCGATTTCTATAGAGATGGGATTTTCTATTTTTCAGGAATATCACAAAATGGGATTTATGTGCTAGATGAAAAAAATTTTGTTTTCGCAATTGATACCAAAAGACATAAGCTAGATAATTCAACTTACTTGTGGCATTGTCGTTTAGGCCATATAAACAAAAGACACATGCTTAAGCTACATCAAGATGGGCTTATAAATTCAATTGATCCTGAATCATTGGAAACATGCGAATCATGTTTAAAAGGTAAAATGACAAAGACACCCTTTAGCAATAAAGGTGAGCGTGTATCAGACACTCTAGGACTCATTCATTCAGATGTATGCGGTCCTATGTCAGTCCAAGCAAGAGGAGGATTCAGATACTTCATAAGCTTCATAGACGACCATACCAGATATGGTTATATCTACTTGATGAAGCACAAGTCCGAAGCTTTTGAGAAATTCAAATGCTTCAATAATGAAGTAGAAAATCAATTAGGAAAGAAAATAAAGACACTTCGATCCGATCGAGGTGGCGAATATCTTTCAGATGATTTTCTGAATTATCTAACTGAATGTGGGATATGCTCACAATGGACACCTCCCTATACACCACAACACAATGGTGTATCCGAGAGGAGGAACCGTACCCTACTAGATATGGTACGATCCATGATGAGCATAGCATTACTTCCAAAGACATTCTGGGGCTATGCCTTAGAAACCGCCCTCTTCACCCTAAATCGAGTACCAACTAAATCCGCTAGTTCCACACCATATGAATTGTTCATTGGTAGGAAACCCATGTTCTCATTCATGCGAGTATGGGGTTATTCAGCATTTGTCAAACGCATTGCGTCCGACAAACTAGATTCTAAAATCTAATAAATGTTTCTTCATTGGATACCCTAAGGAAACTATGGGATATTACTTCTATCATCCAGATGATCAGAAAGTAATAGTATCCAAGTACGCAACCTACTTAGAGAAAGAGTTTCTCGAAGAAACACAAAAGGGAAGCATGATTGAACTTGACGAAGTTCAAGAAGAAGAAACACCGACTGAAACAACAGAGGCAGTTGAGGTCCCCGAATCAGTCCCATTAGATGAGACTGCAGTGCCACCTATTCGTAGATCACAAAGAGTTCGTGAACTCCCAGTTAGATATGGTTTTCTAGTAGGAGATGATGACGAGGTTCCCGTGTTAAACGACGAACCCGAAAACTATGAAGAGGCTCTTACTAGTCCAGATTCTAAAGCATGGCTTGAGGCCATGGATTCTGAAATGGATTCCATGTACACCAACCAAGTGTGGACTTTGGTTGATCCACCCGAAGGGATAAAACCCATTGGGTGCATATGGATCTTCAAAAAGAAGACAGACATGGATGGAAAGGTTAGCACCTACAAAGCTAGGTTAGTAGCGAAAGGATATCGTCAGAAGCAAGGAATTGATTATGATGAAACTGTTGGTCCCTTATAACGTTACAAGTATAGTATAGTTCCAAGGGGGGGTTAGGAACTATTTAAAAAATTTTGTTAGGGCAGACTTATTTTTCGTGAGAAAAAGGTTTTAACAGCGGCGCTGAGTGAATAGCAAGATACTGGCTTAGTCAACTGGTGACTAGGTCAGTTTCTCTACCTGAGTCAGGAGATAGCACTTAGAGTCTATTCCTGAGCTCAGATATCCAATGCGCACAACTCAGCTTGACCTCTTTACTTGGTCAGTTTTTTTTGTTTAAGCAAGCAATAGATATATAAAGGAGTTTAAGGTTAGAAAGATATTACTCAGCAGATTTATCCAGGTTCGGCCTCCAAGCCTACGTCCTGTCCCCAGAACACGTTTCGAGATTTCGAATTCTCTACTGAGCTCTTTAACGGTAGAGCATCAAACCTTTTACAATCTTAGAAACTGAGTATAACAAGAGTACCTTCCTCTATACCTCTACTCAATCCTAATCTCTCGCTGAGTACTATAACCGAGTACTCAGCCTCTCCTTTCTAATTCTAGAAATGATAAGTGTTTGTCCTAAACAACGATTGCTAAGACACCTTAGATGATTGAATAATCACTCTAGAATTTTACACAAAAGATATGAAATTTTAGTGTAAGATTGCTTTGCTTTTTCTTACAGAACTTTGCATAGAATTTTGGTGAGCGTAATGGCTTGATCAAGTTCTGTATTAATGAAGCAACTGAAGGGCTCTATTTATAGAGACGTCTGAGGCATCGGTCATTTCGAATTTCGAAATAACCGTTGGAGGGAAACGGCTTCCTATCGTTGTCACCCAGTCTTGCTCAGAGCTCTCGGCCAATCAGATTTGAGTATCTTCTGTCCTCGGTCAGCTTTTGGTCAGCTCGGCAGAATGTCTCTCCATTTATGGTAAGGTCAACTAGACAGCATTTTGTGTCTTCTGAACTTTACCCAAAGTGGAAACACTTTGTCTGGAAGTTGTTCTTGCTCAGCTGCTGTCTTGTACTCTTTGTCGAATCAACTCAGCAGCTTCGACCCGAAGTTGTTCCACGAAGGTCTTCTAGATCCTTCTTCTGCTGAGCTGCATTTTGTACATAACGACAGCATTTGACATACGCGGGCCGAGTTGCCTTAAACTGTTTGACTTGGGCTTTGACTTCCGTATTGGGCTTTGGGCCTTTTAATCTTTGTGTCTTATAAACAATTTAACTCAACATTGAACAAACACATTAGTAGAATAAATCAAAGCATTTAAACTTAGTGTGTTTAGAATATTTTTTAATTACACTTAAACAATTTTGTCAAATCAAAATTATGTGGAAAGGTGTTTCAACAGAAACTTTCTCTCCTGTGGCTATGTCCAAATCAATCAGAATCATGCTTGCTATTGCCGCTCACTACGATTATGAGATTTGGCAAATGGATGTGAAAACAGCTTTCCTAAACGGAAACCTGCTTGAGGATGTATATATGTTGCAACCTGAAGGTTTCATATCAAATGATGTAAACAAAGTTTGCAAACTTCAGAGATCCATTTATGGACTCAAGCAAGCATCTAGAAGCTGGAACAAGCGTTTTGATGAAACCATAAAACAATTTGGTTTCGAACAAAATTGTGAAGAAGCTTGCATTTACAAGAAAGCAAGTGGGAGCTCTATAGCATTTCTAATATTATATGTGGACGATATATTACTAATGGGAAATGACATAGTTTTGCTACAGTCGGTAAAAGTATGGTTATCTGGTAACTTCTCAATGAAAAACCTTGGTGAAGCGGCTTATATACTTGGTATAAAGATCTACAGAGATAGATCAAGAAGACTGCTTGGTCTTTCACAGGCTACATACATCGAAAAGGTGCTAAAGCGGTTTATCATACTTGAATCGAAACGAGGTAACTTACCCATGCTACATGGAGTAAAGTTAAACAATCATCAATGTCCTAAAACCGATGATGTAAAAAGCGCATGGCTGTAGTCCCGTACGCCAGCGCAATCGGTTCGATTATGTATGCTATGCTATGCACTAGACCTGACGTAGCGTTCACGTTATCTGTAACGAGTCGTTACCAAGGAAATCCGAGAGACGAGCACTAGATTGCCGTCAAGAACATTCTTAAGTACTTGAGAAGAACTAAAGATATGTTCCTAGTGTACGGAGAAGGGGATCTGAAAATAGAAGGATTTTCAAATGCAAGTCATCTCACAGATGAGAATGATTTTAAATCCCAATCAGGATACCTGTTTATCTTGAATGGGGGCGCGGTCAGTTGGAAGAGTTCCAAGCAGGGAAGCGTAGCTTTCTCTACGAATGAGTCAGAGTATATCGCCGCTGCGGAAGCACCAAAGGAAGCGGTTTGGATTAGAAAGTTCATTTCATAACTTGGTGTGGTGCCTGACATTGTAAATCCCATTACACTGTATTGTGATAACAATGGAGCCATTGCGCAAGCAAAGGAACCACGGTCTCATAATGCGTCTAAGCATTACCTTAAGCGATACCACATTATAAGAGAAATTGTGGCAAGAGGAGATGTGAGAATAGAAAGAATACCTATAGAGGACAACGTTGCAGATCCGTTGATAAAGCCCTTAACCCAGAAAGTACATGATCGTCATCTAACTTCTACTGGGATAAGTTATAAAAACAATTGGCTTTAGTCCAAGTGGGAGCCTGTTGGGGTTTAGTGTCCTATAGACAATTGTTCTAGGATACAAACTTAATATAATGAATTGTTCTTTATATCATTTGTTTTAATGAGATATATGTTTTATAACTATATAAAGGCAATCCCTTTTAAGCACTAAATAAAGTCTAATAAAAGGAAATCCGTAAGTTTGTTTTAAAGTGATTATAAAGTGTTCATACAAACATGAAGTGAGACAAAACTTTATAATAAACTAATAAACTTAAAACCACCCCAAGTCAAGTGATATGTTTACGATTGATATATCACAGTTGAGACTTGCATGTAACAATGTCTTCTATCTGACAGAAAGCTGATCTCACAAGCTTCATATATACAGATATCTGGACAGTTACATGGATCCGATGAAAAGTAGTTCATTAGGATTGGGGACCCGACTTGAGATAACAGGATGGGTAGATTCATCCTTGTCACCTGTTCATCTCATTGGTATTAATAGGTGTAAATAATCTTCAGACTCAAAGGAATGTTAATTGGTATTCTGGGTTACGGAATGTGACGCTTTGACTCTGGTGTAACACGATCCTTAACAGAGATGACTCTGGGGTGTGAACAGTAGACGTTGGGTATCACAGGAAGTGATTACGGGATCGTTATATATTGGATTGAGCATTTATCACTCCCGATAAATGGGAGATATGTCCATGGATCGCTTGTGGAAGACTCAACTCTAAATCCTTGCAAGGTGATAGCTTAAGACTTGAAATACAGATTTCACTCAACCTATCTATTTTAAGTTGACTCGGCCTGTACAAGTAAAATGAACGTCTCGCTGTAGACACCGAGTCGGAGGACCTGTGATGAAAACCTGAAATAAGACGGTCGAAGCGATTGATTCCGGAAGTTTTGAAAAATATATAAAGAATAATAAGCTGAGGAAAATTAACGGCACGGCGCGGGCACGCAACGGCATCCCGCACGCGGATGACGATGGTCGAACGCCCGCTTGAGGGCTCGAGACGTGCGCGCGGTGTCCGTCGGACGCACCGCGAGTGGCACGCTCTCGACGCCCGAGCAATGCCTGGGACCGCTGGCGGTGCGCGCCCTCGTGGGCCGTTGAGCACACGTGCCTGGCGACGCGGGGCGCGCGTTCGGCGGCCGCGACGTGCGAACGTCTAGCTGCGCGGAACGCGCGCTCGGTGGCCACGGAGTGCACGCGTCCGACGGTGCGGGGCACGCCCCGAGGGTCGCCGGGCGGGCACCCAACCACGTCGGGCGAACGCCCAACGCGTCGGGCGGACGCCCGACGAGGGTTGGGCGCGGGCGCCCAACCTCGCGTTGGGCGATCGCCCAACAAGGTTGGGCGGTAGCCCAACACTAGGTTGGGCGGCCGCCCAACCACAATGGGCGACGCCCAATTTTTTTTTGGCGTCGCCCATTGTTCCGGGATCCGTTTCCCTATATAAGGGCACGGATCCCAAGGTGAAAAGAGGAGGCTTTTGGAGGAAAACTTTCTCACTCTAAACATTTTTAGAGAGAGAGAGAGTGGATTTTTTTGAGAAAAATATTTTTTTTCTCAAAAATTCCAAATTTCCTAAGTTCAATTTTTACTAAATTTTTATTAAAATCGGGAGTTCGCGGTTCGTGGAATCAATCGGCTTCGACTGTCAGATACCGAATCAAAGGTATTATCCGAGAACTAGACTCTTTATTTTATTTTATTTATTTCTCTCCTTCTATTTATTTTCTTTTATGCTATAGTTTTTATTCCTTTATTCATTTATTTATTTTGTCACGTTTTATTTAGTTAGCGTATTTATTTAGTTTTCGTTTCGTGTTAAATAAAATTCGGTTTTGTTTTAAAATAAAAAAACCTCGTTTTGGATATCCCAATACGAACCTTGATCCGATAAAAAGGTAGTTCGGGTATCGAAAATGTTGTAATTATAAGTTTTTTATTTAAAAGAGGTTTCCAAATAACGTTTTAAAATAAAAACATCGTTTTAGGAACTTCCGTGTTCGACTATGATCCATCTTTGGTAGTTCGGAAGTCCAAAACGATTGAATTAGATTTAATTTAAAGCTTTTGAATAAATCTGGAAAATATTGGAGTGCTGCTGTAATTTGCCAAGTCTGTCACTAAATGCTGTTTACCGACGGATTTTCCGTTTGTAAATCTGCCAAAATGTAAAAAATGCCATTTCGGTCCCTTTTTCTTAACTTTTAGACTTTTAATCCTTAGTATATATATATAATTATGTAATATATTCTTTTCAAATTGTTTTAAAACTTTAACATACATAATTATTTTAGGAGATTGGTATTCCATTTTTATTCTAATTTTTTGTATATGTACATGTTACTTTCTTTTTATTATTATTCATTTAAATTACATTAAATTCTATTTTAAATGTTATTTACTTGGGAATTTTTGGAGATAATTAGTAGATATTGGGGGATGAACATATAGTCTTTTTGACATTAGGATTATATTAGTTATGTATATATATAGTTTTGGGGTATATTTGGGTTATCTTAATTATTGTTAAATAAAATTATTTTGAGTGATAAATGCTATTTTCTTATTTATGAATTTCATTCACTATTTTCTTATGTTTAAAGTATAAATGTATTATTTTCATTATTCTTTCTCATATATGTATTAGATAGTATATTTTCTTTTACTCTTATTTTATGTCTTTTGGGCTAAAATGTGTAAATATATATCTATATTATTTTCTTTATTTCTTTTGGTCATTTATAAGTCCATGTTTCAAATGGGCTTCACTTGGAAAAATTAATTTTTGGGCCTAAGTGCGTTTATTGATGTAATTATAATAGTTAGAGAGTCCATTAAATAAGTGGGGAAAATAAGTCACAAAAAGAGAGTTTTCAATTAAATTATTTAAGCTAATGAGCTTTCTTAGATCTCTAATGTAGATAAATAGAGTCATTTTGGTTGATATTTCAAATCGTCTTCAAAACACCACGTTTTAAAACCTTAGTCCGTTCCAACGACGGATTAAGCGAACATTGTAATCAAAATCGTTTTCTTTGTTAATAATGGAGATTTTGAATCGCTTTCTTAATGAATTTGTACAAAATAAAATTGACTTGTATGTTTAACCACGTTTTCTTATTAAAAGGCTTTTACTTTAACGTTTTCAATTACTCGAGTCGTTCCAACGGCGATTCGGGTAAGCTTCATCAAACGGGGTTTTAAAACGCACCTAAATCGTTCCAACGGCGATTAAGGTGCGAACCATGTAATAAACATCGTTTTGGGGAAATAAGTTAATGTAGAATAGACACACAACATAACATTTAAATACGGTTGTAAATAAATCACTTCTTTCTTCCCCCTCTCTGTGTATGTATAAACATAAATGGGTGATTCTTTACTGATGTGGCTTTTCGATATCATATGCTCAAAATGGTTTCCAAAAAGAGAAAGAAAAGGGTTTCAAATGAATTTTAAACTTAAAAAAGTATACGATTAGTCCGTTATCGCCTAACATGCTGAGTAGGAGGCCGGTGGTTCATAACCGGGCGATGTCGGGGTGCCTAGTAGCCTTTCTCTGGAAAGGAGCTAGCCTTCTCGGCTCGTACCTAAGTTTCCCGAACCCATTCGTGGGTGGCGACTCTTCCATATCTCCGAGCTCCGGTCCTGCCGAGCAGCTTGATTCCGCGATTGGTTGCTTTCGGCGCCAATCACCGCTTACGTCGCCCCGGGAGATTAGGCCGCGGCACCTCGTCTAACAAGTGGCGACTCTGCTGGGGAAGCGAGAAATTTGATTCCGGAAGGCATGCACTAAGCCCTTAACGGGGACGGATCGTTTTACTTCTTTTCGTATGCATTCACGAGCATTATTGCAAACCCTTTGGGTAATTTCCGTGAAACCTCTAGCGAGAGTCCATTCGTCGCTCGAAAGAGGCTAGCGTAAGTTCCCCCTTACAGTAAGGCGCCAGAGGGTCCCCATCCATTCGTTAGGGGCGAATCTGTGCGGTCCTGTGAGGTCCCGCGGTTAGCCGTGTCAGCATATAGTAGCCTTAGAAGTTTCCATAGGATTACCCGTTACTATTTTTGATGTGATAAATGAATCAGTTCGTGTTTTCAAACCGCCATGATACGTGTCTAATCCTAAATTATGTAAAGAAAATGAGACGATGCGTTAATATATACTCATGAATCGACATACTAATTACCCTAAAACATCGAAACGATTTGAACTAAAGACGACTTAGTCATCTCATATGAATGAACATGTGCGACCCGCCTTGTCCCTTTCGGTGTCCCGACGAAGGCACGTGTTCAGGAAATACGTTATGACGTAAGCACGTATTAGTATGAATCAGTTCGGTGTTAAGGATAGTTACATTTCGATACAAAAGACTATATTAACGGTAGCCGTTATTCACATTCTTTAAATAAGTTAGGATAAAACGAGATCATGACGAAACGAAAACGAAGAACATTTCTGTTTCGAACGACCTTGTTGTAACGTGAAAAGTTTCGCATAAGTAGCCCGTCCCTTTCAAATGAAAGACGAGCTTTTACGTTATGCCTCGTGTCATTCTTAAGAGAAATGGATGTGTCCGTACAGATGACTAAGAAAATAAAGAAGAAAAAAATGAACTAAACGACCAAAATCATTCTGAATCTACGATATATGTTAAATCCCGCGAGTAGTTAAAGAAAATAAACCAATATCGTTGAATACGTGCCTCGGACGAGAGTATACCCCGTTTAAAATCTCGAAGCCGAATTAAGCCAAACCATATAATTGCGCCATATGGACGAGACTGCGGGTTTTGACTAACGACTCGATCATTTCGACCGTTACCAAAACTGCAAAAATATGGCCCGATATACGTGTTTGCTTAAATTCGCGCTTAAAGGAAGGAAAACGGTGATATCCTCGCTTCGAATAAACATGCGATTCAACGAAACGTTGATTTTCTATAACCACACTGAGATGATATATCCCGTGGATTGGGAGGAACAAAGAGTTGTAATTAGCCGAAAGATTATCGTGCGCTAAAATAAGACTCGTCGTCTTTTCATATAGCAAAATGAGCAAACGGAATCTCAACGCTAAAAACAAACACGTTACGCAATGAATCCGTTCCCTAAAATAAAATCCAAAAGTGATTCTGTCACTAAATAAACACGTGGTTACGTCTCTCGATAGATCCAAAAGATCCCGTTGTAATCCAAAAATCGAGACATGAACCCACGCGAATAAAAGGGAACGAGTCATTGATAATAACGAACGATTGGACTAGAAGAATAACTCGAACCACGTCTAAAAACCGAGATTCGCTCAAAGGGAGTCAAAACCCGAATTAACGCATCTCGCGAAAGGACAAAAGACGAGTTATTCCGAAAGGACAATCCAACTTGGTCGATTTCTTAGTCACTGAATATGGATACGTCAAAACGAACTGTATTGTCTGATGAATGATTTACTTTCTCGCAATAATCGACGGCATCACGCGTCCCCTAGACCGCAATGTGAGCCCCAAACCCAAAATCCTAGGAAAGAGACCTGGACCAACGAGTGTGTGGAGGAATAAGGGTGGAAGAGAGATGTTGTGATACGTGTAAATAGAACTAACGTTTGTTCTTCTTATCTTATAATCGTAAATAAATAAACGCACACACCACGAATCATGCATATAAAACCATGCATACATACTAATGGATACCGTTCGCGCAGACGTCATCATTAAGCGGTTGTGGTTTTGCGAGAGTGATCGGCTTGTCAGACAGTTTGATCAGTTGCGAGTAGACAGTCCCGAATCAGTAGTTGTGGCTTCTGAATCTTCTTCATCCGAGTATACTCAGTCTTCCGTCAGTATGTCTGCAACCGACGAGAAGGTGGCTGAATTGGAGAATTCTGTGAACAATATCAACGACCAGCTGGCCGCGATCTTGGCCCAGCTAGCTGAGTTAGCACTGAAGGACAACAAGAGTGGTAGTAAGCGTGCTGAGAATGAGGTGAACGATGGCCCTCGCTTTGGGAATGAGGAGGATTATCAGGATTATGTCCGAAAACAGTTAGAGAAGGAGAAAGCTAAGGAAGAGGAGTGGAGGCAACACATCACACAGGAAGTGCAGGACTTGCGCGGAGGAAGCTCCGGGAGTCAATATTTCTATAACTTGAAGAATTGCTTGACAGCAACAGCTTTGCCTCTGAAATTCCGGCTCCCTGACATGAAAAAGTTCGATGGAACTGGAGATCCCACCGCTCACATGAATCAGTACGTTGCGGTAATGAAGCACACGATCCTGACCGAGGATCAAGTCTTGGGGCTGTTTAACACTTACCTGGAGGGGGCTGCCCTCACATGGTTCCATGCGCTGCCAATGGTGACAAAGAAGGATTGGAAGGAGTTAGCGAAGTCATTCATCGCTCAGTATAGTTTTAACACCATGTTGGAAGTCACTTTGAAAGAGTTAGAGAGCACTAAGCAGCAGACTGGGGAATCCCTTTCAGACTTCGTGAAGAGATGGAGGGCTAAGGCCGCGGTCATGAAACAGAAGCCGCTTGAGCAAGATCAGATCCGAATGGTGATTGGCAATACGTTGCCGTATATTAAGAATGAGTTGAGATATATGCCGTTCACAGATTTCAATCAGATGTATAGTTGTGCCTTGACTGTCGAAGGCGATGGGGAGCCGAAGAAAGCTTATACCAAGTGGACGAAGTCTGGATATAGTGCCGGAGGGCCTAGCGCGAGTACGGAATCTGCGACAGTGAAAATGGTTGATCTTAATGCTATCGAAAAGAGGCGGTTCGCCAAGTTCGATCAGACCTATGCGAAAGTTTTTGAACGTCTGCAGAAGAAGGGGTTGTTGAAAGCCCTTACCCTGTATAACAAAGCTCAACCTACTCCGCAGATTCAGGCTAGAGGGTATTGTGAGTTCCACAGCAGTTATGGACATACGATTGAGAATTGCGAGAGGCTGAAACACGAAATCCAAGATTTGATTGAGGAGAAGAAGATAGCTGATCCTTCGTCAGCAAACCCTTCCGTTAGGCGCAATCCATTGCCTAATCATAGGGTGAGCGTGATCGGAGTTGGTTTGATGGAAACTGTAGTGATGGAATCTTTTGAGGAAGATGTAGAGGAGTTGTTGGACTCCGTCGAAAGAAGCAATGTGGGAAATGGTTTGTATGTGTCCTTCTTGGGTGAGGAACAAGAGGAAGAACCAATGGAGGAGGGATCAGATGGTGGAGCACCATATGACGAGGATAGTGCCGAAGAGACCGGTGAAGGGGCATCTCGGACTATCGTGCCAAATTTGGGTTTGTTCAGTGGAGGAAGGGATCCCGAAGTGCACTTGCGTGAGTATATGCACGACATGTTTATTGAATCCTTCGGGGTAGATGAAATTGCTCAGTGGTTCCACCATTCGCTGGTAGGTGAGCCTTTGCAATGGTTCCATTCATTGCCCGACTCTTGCAAGCACGATTGGGATCGGTTGTCGGATTTGTTTCTTGAAAAGTATCAGAGAGCTGAGGATAGAACCGCGGAGCACTTTGCAATGCAGATTGGATCCATCAAGCGTCCATTGCCAAGGGTGAGCAAGTATAACGGCAATAAGGACCCTATGGAGCACCTTCACTTCTATTTGTCGGCTATGATAGCCTTGAGTTTCAAAGAGGAAGAGATCACTAGCTTGTTTTGTAATTCATTGATGGGTGAACCGCTGATGTGGTATATGTCGCTGCCAATGTATGTTAAGACCGATTGGGCAGCTATGACGAAGAGATTTATCAAGGAATATACGGTATGGATGCTAGCAGAGCAAACTCCTGATTCCCCGTCTTACCAAACACCTGATGCGGTGTTAGCAATGCCTAGGTATGGTGGATACCGGGATCCTGTAGAGCATGCGAGGATATTCCGTGATCATATGTATAACGCTGGATTCCCACAGTGTGAGTTGCATGAACATTTTCCGGAAACCTTGATGGGAGAAGCCTTATTGTGGCATCAGGGTCTGTCAGAGGAAGAGATGTGCCATTGGATACCGCTCCGAAATGCCTTTGTGGCGAGATATGAAATGTACATTCCATGGACGGGATCCCTGGATGATCTGGACAGGATTAGGCAATTCCCCGAGGAACATTTTGTGGATTATGCTAGAAGGTGGAGGCACCGTTATGAGCAGTGTAATGAGACAATGAGCGATAAGGTGCAGCTTATGTGCATACAACGAGGCGCTATTCCGTTGGCCGCAAGGAGGATGAGTCGGGTGTCCCTCTGTGACTATGATGAGTTGATAGGTTGGGCTTTGTATGGATCAGCGGATCCCTTTTTCCTGAATCTGAGTGTTCCTCACGTCATGGATTTGATGGTCGTGGACATTTGGGCAAGTTCCTCGGACGAGGAGGATGCCAATCGGAAGATCCCTATCAATATTTGGGACGAGTCAGATGACGAGCCGGAAGTTGCGGTGATGACGAGATCAGGTCGTGTGGCCGAGGGAAAGGCACCAATGGTAGAGATTGAGATTGGAGAAGGTTCGGCTCCTAAGCCCGACGACCAAGTTCTTGAACAGTTGAAGAAGACGCAAGCTAAGTCTACGGTCTGGGAAGTTTTATGCCATTCTAGGTACCATCGTGAAAATCTGATGAAAGAGTTGCAGAATTTGGTTATTTCCATCGATACCGAGCCGACAGCGCTAGTAGGGGCAATTATGGCCCGAAAGAGGACTGAGATCACATTTACCGACGAGGATCTCCCAGAAGAGGGGAAGGCTCACAACAAGCCATTGTATATCCGAGCGGAAATTAACGGGAAGAAGACTAGTTGTGTGATGGTCGATGATGGATCGGCCATTAATGTTTGTCCGTTGAAACTCTTGTCGAGGTTGGGAGTAGAGAGAGGAGACTTGACAGCTTCTGAAACAGTGATCAGATCATACGATGACAGCCGTAGGCATATTGAAGGAGTTTTCAAGGCCAAATTGAAAGTAGGGCCGCATGAGGAAGAGACTGAGTTCACAGTGTTGGACATCCTGGTAACTTTTGCTGTGTTGTTGGGATGCCCTTGGTTCCACAAGCTGGGAGGTGTACCCTCCACGCTCCACCAAATGATTAAGTTCCCTTTCGAGGAGGAGATAGTAACAATTAGAGCTGAGAAATTGAGCTCGGTGGTAGCATTGGGAATTGAGCCTCAACTTTTCTCCGGATTCCAAGTCTCCGGGATTTACGAATCGAGCATGACCACCGATGTGGTGAAGATGATGAAAGGAGGTTTCATCCCGGGAATGGGATTAGGAGCACACCATCAAGGGTTGTCGGAGTTTCCGGATTTTAAAAGTCAGAAAACCCGGAGGGGTTTGGGATATGAGCAGGGGAGTCCATCCAACATGAGTGCAGAAGGAAAAATAGGCTTGAGGAAGCATTTTGTAAGCGAAGGGCATGGAAAGCCATATTCGGGAACCTCCGAGTCGTGGACTAGCACGGAAGGAAAGATTCTGCCAGGGTTTGAAATCTTCAATGATGTCGCCGACTGGGGCAAAGGAAAGGCAAGCTGCTTTGTCGAGGAGATCATGATGCTGGATTCAAATGCCGAGGAGCAGGTCATTACCATTGAAGCGGCTACAGGAGCTGAAATTGAGCCTAGTACCTCGAGAGTATATGAGAAGTCCGAAGATATTGAGGATGAAAATTGTATTACTGCTTCGTTCGAGTCTGATGATGTAATCACCCACGATATCAATGAAATGAATTCTGATTTTGCTTACTTGCTTGATGTTGATCATGATCATTCCATGCATTCTCATTCATATAACATGCCTACATTTGAAATCAATACAATAGAAATGTCAACTTTCAATCTTGGTACGGATGAAAATCCTAAACTTATACAAATTGCTCAAGAATTAACTATTGAAGAGAGAAAAGAATTTGAGAGAATAATTAAAAAATACGAAATTGTATTCGCGTGGACATACGAAGACATGCCTGGAATCGATCAATCAATCGTAACTCACCGTATTCCAACATATCCCGAGGCGAGGCCCGTAAAGCAGAAGCTCCGACGTATGAGACCCGAATGGGCAGATAAAATCAGAGAGGAGGTGAAGAATCAGTTAGAAGTAGGATTCATCGAAGTGATCGACTATCCCCTTTGGGTCGCAAATGTAGTGCCCATTGCGAAAAAGGATGGCAAAGTGAGGATGTGCGTGGATTACAGAGATCTTAACAAGGCATGCCCCAAGGATGAGTTCGCCTTGCCTCATATCGATGTATTGATCGACAGAGCAGCGTCAAGCGTCTTACACACGAATGTGGATGGTTTCATGGGCTACATGCAAGTTCAGATGGCCGAAAAGCACAAAGCAAAAACCTCGTTCACAACAGAGTGGGGAACATACTGTTACAGAGTGATGCCATTTGGTTTGAAAAATGCCGGGGCAACCTACCAGCGAATGGCCACAGCCCTGTTCCATGACATGATACACAAGGAGGTAGAAGTCTACGTGGATGACATGATGGTCAAATCAGAGACAAGAGAAGGGCATTTTGCCGCACTCGAGAAGTTTTTGGCCCGAATTGCAGAATTCAAGCTAAGGTTAAACCCGAAGAAGTGCTTTTTCGGCGTTTCATCGGGGAAAATCTTAGGCTATGTAATCGGAAATAAGGGAATCGAGGTAGATCCTGATAAAGTAAAGGCTATACAAGAGATGCCGGCGCCGAGAAATGAGAAGGAAGTGAGAGGGTTTCTGGGGCAGGTTCAGTATATCAGTCGGTTCATAGCGAGACTCACCGCAATCTGCGAGCCAATCTTTAAGTTGCTAAGGAAAGACCAACCCGCTGTTTGGAATGATAAGTGTCAGCAAGCTTTGGAGAGCGTCAGGAACTATTTGTCTAATCCGCCAGTGCTGAGACCGCCTAAACTGGGAAAGCCGCTTCTCCTCTATGTCGCGATTGAAGAGCGATCTATTGGAGCAATGTTGGCCCAAGAGGGAGACACCGGTGTGGAGCACGCGGTGTATTATTTGAGTAAGAAGTTCCTAGAGTATGAGCTCAAATACAACATGATCGAAAAGACATGTGTGGCAGTGGTGTGGTTGACGAAGAAACCGCGGCACTATTTCCAATCGTATAAAGTGATCATTATTTCTCGGATGGACCCCGTGAAGTATCTATACCAAACTCCATCCTTGGCGGGGAAGTTAGCCAGATGGTTGTTGCTTTTGTCTGAGTTTGACATTGAATATGTGACGAAGAAGGTTATCAAAGGAAGGGCCGTGGCAGAGTTTCTGGCTAACCAACCCCTGAATGCAGAAGAGGAAGAAGTAAGCTATGATTTCCCCGATGAACATTTGAACGCAATCGAAGTCATACCATGGAAAATGTTCTTCGACGGAGCAGTTAATTCGAGTGGAGCCGGAGTAGGAGTACTACTTATCTCACCAGAAGGAGAAAGAATCCTGATGGCGAAGAAGTTATCCTTCCCTCTTACTAATAATATGGCCGAATATGAAGCGTGCATTTATGGTTTGGAGTCATTAGCAGCACTGGGAGCATCATATGTCGAAATTTAGGGTGACTCCAAGTTGATCATCAAACAGGCACAAGGGAACTGGGAAGTGAGAGAAGAAAGGCTACATCCATATCTAGATCAGCTAGGAGGGTTGGCATTGAGATTCAAAGAATGTCGCTTCTATCACATTCCTCGAGCTCAGAACCAGGCCGCGGATGCCTTGGCCACTTTGGTGTCAGTTTGGGACAACCCCCGGAACCTTGCTTCGAAACCATTGGTATTGAGAAGATCTCACAAACCGTGCTACGAAGACGTAATGCTGTTAAGGGCAGATGAAAAACCGTGGTATTTCGATATCGTGAACTTCATGAAAAATGGAACATATCCAGCAGAGTCAGAACCTAGGGATCAAGCTGTGATTAGAAGGCTAGCTCGTCAGTTCGTCATCCACAACGACTTGCTTTACAAAAGGCACATTGACGGATTACAACTAAGATGCTTGGATGCGGGTGAAGCCCGCGAAGCGATGGAATCAGTACATTCGGGAATTTGTGGAGCCCATATGGGAGGAGCAGTACTCGCTAAGAAAATTATTAGGCAAGGCTTCTATTGGCTCACCATGGAAAGGGATTGTAACGAGTATGCGAAGAAATGTCACGATTTTCAAATCCACGGCGATTGCAGTCATCTTCTGGCCATGGAATTACACGTGCTAGCACCTATTTGGCCATTCGCTGCTTGGGGCATTGACATCATTGGCGAAGTAAGGCCTAATGCTTCAAATGGACATAAGTTTATTGCAGTCGCCATTGATTATTTCACCAAGTGGGTAGAAGCAGAGTCGTTTAGCAAACTGGGATCCAAGCAGATGAGAAAGTTCATTGAAAAACACTTGATCACCAGGTTCGGAGTGCCTCATCACATGATCACGGATAACGGAGTCCAGTTTCAGGGGGAAGTAAGGAATCTTTTTCGAGAATATGGCATTGAACATCACAGGTCTTCTCCGTACCGTCCATAGGCTAATGGGGCAGTAGAAGCAGCTAATAAGAACCTTAAAAGGATCCTCGTAAAGACGGTAGAATCACATCGGAACTGGCATGAGCACCTCCCTCTCGCGTTGTGGGCTTATCGCACGACAGTCAGAACCTCGACTGGGGCAACACCATTCTCCTTGGTGTATGGCACAGAAGCAGTTTTGCCGATTGAGATTGAAAAGCGATCGTTGAGAATCGCAGTGGAAGCAGAAATCCCCGAGACGGAATGGGTGAAAAGGCGATGTGAGCAGTTGGCTTTAGTTGATGAGAAAAGGATGGGAGCCCTTTACCATGTACAGTTATATCAAAGAAGGATGGCTCGGGCTTTCAATAAAAAAGTCAAGACCAGCCCTATCAAAGAAGGAGATTTGGTGCTGAAACAGATCCGTGTGACGCACACCGACCCGAGGGGGAAGTTCAGGCCTAACTGGGAAGGACCATTCGTCGTAAAAAAGATGCTAAGCAAAGGAGCGGTGAAGTTAACCACAATGGACGGCATGGAATTCTCCGAACCTACCAATCTGGATAGGCTTAAGAAATACTTTTTGTAAAAAAAAAGAAAAAAGAAAAATAAAGAAAAATTCCCGATAGGTTGAAAACCCGCAAAGGGCGACCTATGCAACAATAAGGGAAATCCCAATGGGTGAAAACCCGAAAGGGCACTCATTTAAAAATTCCGGGATAGTAAAAGGAGAGGAGAAAAATCGCCGGGATCCGAAAACCGAAAGGCGGGTCCTGGTAACAATAGTTATGACTTGAGCAATTACAAAAACAATGTATAAGAGACTAAGTATTTCTGTTGTTTGTAAATAAATAAAGGCATGAATATATTTGACGAGAATGATTGGAATCATCATAATCTACTGAATGCATGGTAATATGAATCACGAGTTATACATTTCCTATCCTACTTTTCACAAAAAGCCTACCTACTATCCACCCCACTCCCTATACATCAGCTATACATCGGAGAAACCCTAATAAAAGCTACAAAGCAACAATGAAAGCTACGAGCCTAATACGGAGGGAAGTCCCAATAGTTCTCAAAATCTCTCAGGTGAGATGCCCGCTCCGCAGATAGTGTCTCCTCGGCAGCACGCGCTCTCTCATCAGAAGCTCGTGCTCTCTCATCAGAAACCCGTGCTCTCTCATCAGCAGCTCGTGCTCTCTCCTCTGCAGCAAGGCGTCTGATCGACTCATCACGCGCCCTCTCCTTGATGGCAAGGCGACCCTCAGTCTCCCATCGCATCATCCCCGACCAGTGGTCGTTCCTCTCTTGATACACATGACCAACTCGGGCATCAGCTTCCCGCACTAGCTCACTCTGTCTCCGCTCATGGGCATGAAGATCACTCTACAAAAAAAAAAGAAAAAAAAACAGATAAGAGGCAGCATAGGCAAAAACATAAATCATACATACATGCATACATTTCACTACACTAAAGTACAGTAATAATACATACCAGGTGGTCGGTGCAGCGCAAGCTGAGGCAATCTCGTAGGAAGCTGGATAGATCCACGTAGTCTGTACAGGTCTCCCTAGTGGTCAGTGAAGCGTCCGAGGGATCAAACGGGACCCTCGAGGAGAAGATAGGAGGGGCCGCCTCGAATCCCGCATAAGGTGTCCCAGACTCGTTATAGCGGATCGTAGCATAATCCCTCCCGTAGCCTGGTATAGGCACGCCTATGGACGATCTCTCCGGTCGGGCTGCGCTGGAGGACTCACCGATGAAGTAGGGCTGCTCGCGCGCTGGTGTCTGAGTCTGAGTGCCATCAAAAAAATCAGATAAGTGGGCACTCCTCCAAGATCCCTCCTGCAAAAAAAAAAAAAAAAAAAACACAATAAAACCTCCGAACATATCACGAATAAAATGAAAAGAGAACGGAATCACTTACTGGAACCTCCGCCTGACCAAAGACGGCCTCGACCGCCTCTCTCGAAAACACGTCCGTCACCGGATCTACCTCCATCGCTGTCGCCGGGGCATCCCTCGCGCTCAGTAAAGTAGACAAGTAAGGCTCGCGGCCCCCGGCGTGAATCCACACCGCTCTACCAACATACCTACGGGTCAAGTCCCGACGAATGACCGATAAAGGCAGGGTCCGTACCGCGAACATAGAGATGGGGATCTCACCCGGCGTCCAATGAGCGTCTCTAACCCCGGTAATGCCTCGATCCCCTAGATACCACGCCCGCACGCAGGGGCCGGTGAGCACACACTGCTGCTCCTGGATCATTGACACGTATGCATACTCAGGGCCGAAGTCGAGGTCATCCCACCTGAACTGAATCTAAAGCAAAATACACAAAGAGAAAGTCAGAAAGGCTCAAACCAAAATCTGGCACGATGGGGCAAAATCTACCTGACTCAGGGTCAGCGAGTCGATCCGATCCAGAAGCCACGACACTGTCTGACTCCTCTCAGCGCTCAAGTCGAAGTCCCTCCATCGAGTCATAAATGGCGGCCTCGGCACTCTCGGTCGAGGTCGAGACCGGCTAGGAAGGATATGTCTCTCGTATGCCCACACCTGCGGTAAAAACAAGGACTAGGAGTGTGAAAAATGCGAAAAAGATAAGACGGATAAGTCAAGAAGGCGTCACGTACCAGCAGGGCAAAGGTATAACCGCCGAAGTCCTTGCGCTTCTGGCAAGTCAGATCCAAGAACTTGTAAAGAAAGGCTAAGCCTGCCCCTGCCCAATCATAAGAAGCCGCTGCATCCATATCGCTAAGTGCCTGAATGAGACCTGCGTGTACCTTCCCGCCCTTCGTGCGGAAAATCGTCTCACTCAGAGCATATACTAAGAAACTACGAACCGCCAGGTCGGTAGCGTCAGTCTCGTAGAAATCACGTCTACTCAAGAGGCTCGCGGTAGAGACAAACTTCGCCGGAGTAGACTTGGCGCATAGACGAACTCCCGGTCCAATCAAGGTAGCAAGCCTAGCAGGGTCGACCCGTGGTCGCATCATACCAAAGTGGAAAGGGACGGGAGTGTTGCTCCCTCGCAATCCTGTCAACAGTGAAAAATCTCGAGGCGAGATGGTCATCTCCCCAAAGGAAAGGTGGAAGGTGTGGGTCGAGTCAACCCACCGCTCGCATAAGGCCCGTAGGCCAAAAGGATCACATACCCCGTTGGTGCGGGGCAGCGCTGCAATAAAGGATCCGAAGCCCAACTCCTGCACACGGGCTCTCGCCGCGGCACCTAGCCTATCATACCATGAGAGAATCTCGGCGGTGGTCCCCGAAATCTCAATGAACTAAAAAGAACAAGACAAGAAAATTTAAATACGGCTCCTAAAGCATGCATTTGATAAGAACGCGTCAAGAACATGTATTCTTTCATTATCTAACCTAGAGACATCCGGTCAGTTAGGACCAATTTTCTATAAAAAAATCTCTCATGTAGGGTCCTTCACGTAAGGTTGAGTCAATTCTTTGATCCACTCTCGTCTGCGGCGACAAGGAGCGTAGATTAGGTTTTACTAATCACGTACGTTAACGGGCATTAGGTAAGTTTTTACTATTCACGTACACTATTCACGTTTTTACTATTCACGTGCATTAGCTAAGTTTTTACTATTCACGTTGTCACTATTCACATCTACTATTCACGTGCATTAGCTAAGTTTTTACTATTCATGTTGTCACTATTCACGTGCATTAGCTAAGTTTTTACTATTCACGTGCACTATTCACGTTTTTACTATTCACCTGCACTATTCACGTTTTTACTATTCACATCGTTTTTACTGTTAAACATGCATAAATTCGTAGTGTACTATTCACATGCATATAGCGCGCATTCTTACAAAAATAAACAGGTGTTACGTGTAAATAAAGGAATTCACGTTTTCTAGCTAAAGTCCTCTAAGGCAGTCTAAGAGTTAGCATGCAAATCATGTTCGTATAGAAGTGCTAAAGCCTAGAGTTCAAATCAAATAAAAGTGAGAAACCACTTACCTCGTTGCAGCGTGTCCTGCTCAAGTGGGTCGTGGAAGGTATCCACTCTATCCAGGTTTACGTAAACCTCGTCCATGCCTCTGGTGCCATCCCATTCGTCTAAATCCATCCCGAGAATAATCCAAATTGAAGTCTAGTGAGAGAAAGAGGAGAGAGAAGGTGTGGGGTTGAAATGAAACCCCACCACCTTATATAGGAAAAGGGAATGGTATTTCCGTAAATAGTGAAAAAAGTACGATTTGACATAAAGGTAAAAAGTAAATAATTAATTACCAGGTGCACAGACCTCCGATTTGCAGTCCGTTTCAGCCTGCATTTCTCCCAGACAGTGACTAACATTGTCAAAACATCAATTCCAGGCAACAGCTAATTTTTACAGAACAGTGACACCAGTCGAAATACAGACGACAGTCAACAGAAAAACAATCAGTAGTCTATTTCATTTCGGACTCAGACGTGTGCCCATCGGATCGTCGAGATGATAGCTCCAGTGAGAAAATACAGACAACAGTGTGGTAAGAAAATCCAGAAACAGAACCCGCTTTTTTTGCCATTTGACTCACGGTCGCAGACCGAAGTTGCTTTTTAGCCATTTGACTCACGGTCGCAGACCGGAGTTGCTTTTGAGCCATTTGACTCTCGGTCGCAGACCGGAGTTGCTTTTGAGCCATCTGACTCACGGTCGCAGACCGGAGTTGCTTTTGAGCCATCTGACTCACGGTCGCAGACCGGAGTTGCTTTTGAGCCATCTGACTCACGGTCGCAGACCGGAGTTGCTTTTGAGCCATCTGACTCACGGTCGCAGATCGGAGTTGCTTTTGAGCCATCTGACTCGTGGTCACAAACCGGAGTTGCTTTTGAGTCATATTTACCTAAGATCGTAGACTATGGTAGCTGTTTAGCCATTATCCCCGTGATCTTGAAATAGGGTAGCTGTTTAGCCATTATCCCCGTGATCTTGAAATAGGGTAGCTGTTTAGCCATTATCCCCGCAATCTTGAAATGGGGTAGCTGTTTAGCCATTATCCCCGTGATCTTGAAATAGGGTAGCTGTTTAGCCATTATCCCTGCAATCTTGAAATGGGGTAGCTGTTTAGCCATCATCCCCGCAATCTTAAAATAGGGTAGCTATTTAGCCATTATCCCCGCAGTCGTAAATCAGGGTAGCTGTTTAGCCATCATCCCCGCAATCTTAAAATAGGGTAGCTATTTAGCCATTATCCCTACAGTCGTAAATCAGGGTAGCTATTTAGCCATTATCCCCGCAATCTTGAAATAGGGTAGCTGTTTAGCCATTATCCCCGCGATCATAAACTAGGGTAGCTATTTAGCCATTATCCCCGCGGTCGTGAACTAAGGTGCAGCCCGAAGCAGAGTCTGAGGCGGTCAGAGAGCAACGCCGGAGCGCGCAGCGCAAAGGTCAGGTATGTTTCCTCCTACTCGTTACGTGTCTTTCACTTTTATATGTTTTACATTGCATGTGTTACGTTAGCGAAAACGTTTTCGAACCACACACATCACTGTCAAAATAGAAAAGTAGGGGCAACTGTAGACACCGAGTCTGAGGACCTGTGACGAAAACCTGAAACAAGACGGTCGAAGCGATTGATTCCGGAAGTTTTGAAAAATATATAAAGAATAATAAGCTGAGGAAAATTAACGGCACGGCGCGGGCACGCAACGGCATCCCGCACGCGGATGACGATGGTCGAACGCCCGCTTGACGGCTCGAGACGTGCGCGCGGCGTCCGTCGGACGCACCGTGAGTGGCACGCTCTCGACGCCCGAGAAATGCCTGGGACCGCTGGCGGTGCGCGCCCTCGTGGGCCGTTGAGCACACGTGCCTGGCGGCGCGGGGCGCATGTTCGGCGGCCGCGACGTGCGAGCGTCTAGCTGCGCGGAACGCGCGCTCGGCGGCCACGGAGTGCACGCGTCCGACGGTGCGGGGCACGCCCCGAGGGTCGCTGGGCGGGCACCCAACCACGTCGGGCGAACGCCCAACGCGTCGGGCGGACGCCCGATGAGGGTTGGGCGCTCGCCCAACGCCGTTGGGCGATCGCCCAACGAAAGTTGGGCGATCGCCCAACATTGTTGGGCGGCCGCCCAACTATTGTTGGGCGGCCGCCCAACTCATGTTGGGCGGCCGCCCAACAAGGTTGGGCGGTAGCCCAACACTAGGTTGGGCGGCCGCCCAACCACAATGGGCGACGCCCAATTTTTTTTGGGCGTCACCCATTGTTCCGGGATCCGTTTCCCTATATAAGGGCACGGATCCCAAGGTGAAAAGAGGAGACTTTTGGAGGAAAACTTTCTCACTCTAAACATTTTTAGAGAGAGAGAGAGTGGATTTTTTTGAGAAAAATATTTTTTTTCTCAAAAATTCCAAATTTCCTAAGTTCAATTTTTACTAAATTTTTATTAAAATCGGGAGTTCGCGGTTCGTGGAATCAATCGGCTTCGACTGTCAGATACCGAATCAAAAGTATTATCCGAGGACTAGACTCTTTATTTTATTTAATTTATTTCTCTCCTTCTATTTATTTTCTTTTATGCTATAGTTTTTATTCCTTTAGTCATTTATTTATTTTGTCACGTTTTATTTAGTTAGCGTATTTATTTAGTTTTCGTTTCGTGTTAAATAAAATTCGGTTTTGTTTTAAAATAAAAAAACCTCGTTTTGGATATCCCAATACGAACCGTGATCCGATAAAAAGGTAGTTCGGGTATCGAAAATGTTGTAATTATAAGTTTTTTTATTTAAAAGAGGTTTCCAAATAACGTTTTAAAATAAAAACATCGTTTTAGGAACTTCCGTGTTCGACTATGATCCATCTTTGGTAGTTCGGAAGTCCAAAACGATTGAATTAGATTTAATTTAAAGCTTTTGAATAAATCTGGAAAATATTAGAGTGCTGCTGTAATTTGCCAAGTCTGTCACTAAATGCTGTTTACCGACGGATTTTCCGTCGGTAAATCTGCCAAAATGTAAAAAATACCATTTCGGTCCCTTTTTCTTAACTTTTAGACTTTTAATCCTTAGTATATATATATATAATTATGTAATATATTCTTTTCAAATTGTTTTAAAACTTTAACATACATAATTATTTTAGGAGATTAGTATTCCATTTTTATTCTAATTTTTTTGTATATGTACATGTTACTTTCTTTTTATTATTATTCATTTAAATTACATTAAATTCTATTTTAAATGTTATTTACTTGGGCATTTTTGGAGATAATTAGTAGATATTGGGGGATGAACATATAGTCTTTTTGACATTAGGATTATATTAGTTATGTATATATATAGTTTTGGGGTATATTTGGGTTATCTTAATTATTGTTAAATAAAATTATTTTGAGTGATAAATGCTATTTTCTTATTTATGAATTTCATTCACTATTTTCTTATGTTTAAAGTATAAATGTATTATTTTCATTATTCTTTCTCATATATGTATTAGATAGTATATTTTCTTTTACTCTTATTTTATGTCTTTTGGGCTAAAATGTGTAAATATATATCTATATTATTTTCTTTATTTCTTTTGGTCATTTATAAGTCCATGTTTCAAATGGGCTTCACTTGGAAAAATTAATTTTTGGGCCTAAGTGCGTTTATTGATGTAATTATAATAGTTAGAGAGTCCATTAAATAAGTGGGGAAAATAAGTCACAAAAAGAGAGTTTTCAATTAAATTATTTAAGCTAATTAGCTTTCTTAGATCTCTAATGTAGATAAATAGAGTCATTTTGGTTGATATTTCAAATCGTCTTCAAAACACCACGTTTTAAAACCTTAGTCCGTTCCAACGACGGATTAAGCGAACATTGTAATCAAAATCGTTTTCTTTGTTAATAATGGAGATTTTGAATCGCTTTCTTAATGAATTTGTACAAAATAAAATTGACTTGTATGTTTAACCACGTTTTCTTATTAAAAGGCTTTTACTTTAACGTTTTCAATTACTCGAGTCGTTCCAACGGCGATTCGGGTAAGCTTCATCAAACGGGGTTTTAAAATGCACCTAAATCGTTCCAACGGCGATTAAGGTGCGAACCATGTAATAAACATCGTTTTGGGGAAATAAGTTAATGTAGAATAGACACACAACATAACATTTAAATACGGTTGTAAATAAATCACTTCTTTCTTCCCCCTCTCTGTGTATGTATAAACATAAATGGGTGATTCTTTACTGATGTGGCTTTTCGATATCATATGCTCAAAATGGTTTCCAAAAAGAGAAAGAAAAGGGTTTCAAATGAATTTTAAACTTAAAGAAGTATACGATTAGTCCGTTATCGCCTAACATGCTGAGTAGGAGGCCGGTGGTTCATAACCGGGCGATGTCGGGGTGCCTAGTAGCCTTTCTCCGGAAAGGAGCTAGCCTTCTCGGCTCGTACCTAAGTTTCCCGAACCCACACCGGTCTCCCGCAAGGGATCGGTGTTCATTTTCCCATTCGTGGGTGGCGACTCTTCCATATCTCCAAGCTCCGGTCCTGCCGAGCAGCTTGATTCCGCGATTGGTTGCTTTCGGCGCCAATCACCGCTTACGTCGCCATGAGGTTGTCCACCCCCCGGTCCACCCGAGAGATTAGGCCGCGGCACCTCGTCTAACACTCGCTATATGTGACTTGACATTATTCATAGTCATAAGATTCAGTTCAAAGACGTAGTTGATAAAGGATCGAATTATACCGTAACTAATACTGAAAGGTAACGACAGAATCAACATGTCTTCTTATAGCTCTAGGGGAATGATTACGGACTTGCTAATTACATACTTTGTACATCATTCCGTTATGCAAAGATTAAATATAATTGTTTGAAAATTAATTTTAATAGTTGCATACGGCTAGAAGCAATAAGAACCTAATGGGTCACACATAAGACTTGGAACCCAAAAGAGAGACAGATGGTAATTAATTGACGGAAGCCCAACTGAGCCCAATAAGGCCCAGTAATAGAAGGGGGCGATTTATGTATGCAAATACATAAATAATTAGTTTGATTTTATTAATCCTAATTAGATTAGGATTATGAATTAAATTAATTAAAGGATAAATAAGTTAGGAGTTTTAATTAGATTATATTACTCCTATTATTATCCAATAAGGTTATTGATTATTATCTTTTATATTTAGATATATTAATAGATAATATTTAAGAATTCTATTCCGAATTGAATTCTTATTCAAGAAACCTAATTCTATCTAACTAGGGTTTAGATACAAGAGATTATAAATACCCCCTACTAGGGATTTTTGATCTTGTGTTGATTAATTAGAGGCAATCTATTTTGGTTGCTATTCATCGGTTGATTTCTAATCGTTTACTTGTTTTGTTTTGTTGTGTTCATGAAAGAAGAAAAACAAACAAAAGGGAGAAATTCGTTTTACTACTCCTACATCATGTCAGTTCACGATTTCGCGGATTCCCGAAGATTGAACCGTCGGATTGTCGCGATTTTTGGACACGAGCTTCTAGAAATATTCTTCCACGTTTCCACCGTTCGGATTGTCGTTCGGAGGTCTGGAAGGTATTTTCGGGTAGGGGAATATTGGTAGACAATTTCTATCTCTTATGAAGTTGTGGGCACTTCGTTTGCGATGGTAGATAGAACATCTAAAAGGTATTTCTTCTTATCCCTCTTTATATGAAATAACGGTTAACGGATCTTGTGGTTTATGAAAATAGGTTAAAATTTTTATATTTCCGCTGCTATACGTTAGCCTATTTTTCCAACAACTTGCACATCCGAGTTATCCTTGCCAAGATAAAGCTTGAGGCGGTGCCCGTTTACTTTTTGGGTGATCCCATCTTTTCCCTCGATCTCGACCATACCGGAAGGGTGTGCATTAATGACCAAGAATGGCCCATACTATCTACTTTTGAGCTTGCTAGGAAAAAATTTCAATCGGGAGTTGTATAGCAGTACTTGGTCGCCTTTTTGGAAGGTTTTCTTTTGTACTTTCTTATCATGCACCCTCTTGGTTCGTTCTTTGTATAGCTTAGAATTCTCATAAGAGTTATACCTGAGCTCATCTAGTTCATGCAGCTGTGTTAACCGTAGGTTACCCGAAAGTTTAGGATCAAAGTTTAGAAATTTCAGTGCCCAATAGGCTTTATGTTCTAATCCACTTTGAAGGATTTTTTCCACTGCCCTATATGGCCCGAAGTGGCCACCTGGTTCTCTAGAATAACACATATTAATCACTGACTCTACTTCCTCTGAAGGTATACATCTCCTAATCATGTCATCTGTGCAGAATCGAAATAAGTACGATTCTTCCCAAAAATATTGTTTGCTCTCAAACATAAAGTTACGTTTTTGTCTTGTATCTAAATAAAGAGGAAGAATGTTACCGACTTTGTAGTTTGTGATGTCTGCAAACCAGGGGAGAGTTTTTACCAAAACAATGTTTCGTCCGGAAATACCTCCTTAATCTCCTCGTGTTCTAAAGATTGCTGATCTGATTCCAACCGGGACAAATGATCTATTATCACGTTCTCCACTCCTTTCTTATCTTTAATCTCGATGTCAAATTCCTGGAGCAGCAGAATCCAGCGGATCAGCCTGGGTTTTGCATCTTACTTACTCATCAAGTACCTCAAAGCTGCATCTGGTCAGTAAAAATAATTACTTTAGAAAGCACCAGATATGATCTGAACTTGTCAAATGCAAAGACTACAGCTAGCAATTCCTTTTCGGTTATTGAATAATTTTGTTGCGCATCGTTCAAGGTTTTGCTAGCATAAAAGATTGGGAGAAAAAGTTTATCCACCCTCTGTCCGAGACAGGCTCCTACAGCTAGGTCGCTGGCATTGCACATTAATTCAAAGGGAAGGGACCAATCCGGGCTTGCCATAATAGGAGCTTCAACTAATTTCTTTTTTAACAGTTTAAAAGCAAACACACACTCATTATTGAAATTAAAATCAACATCCTTAAGAAATAATTGAGCGAGGGGTTTAGTGATTTTTGAAAAGTCCTTTATGAACCGTCTATAAAACCCCGCATGTCCCAAAAAGATCCTAACCAACTTTACATTGGTGGGAGGAGGCAGTTTTTCAATCACCTCAATTTTTGTCGGATCAACCTCAATCCCTTTCCCTGACACCTTGTGTCCTAACACTATACAATTTTGGACCATAAATTGGCACTTTTCCCAATAGAGTGCCAAATTTTTGTCTTCACAACGTTCTAAGACACGGTCCAGATTTTTAAGACATTAGTCAAAGGTGGGTCCTACAACATTAAAATCATCCATGAAAATTTCTAGGAATTCTTCAACCATGTCAGAAAAAATAGCCATCATGCATTGTTGGAATGTGGCAGGAGCATTGCAAAGTCCGAAGGGCAACCGTCTATATGAAAAAGTTCCGTAGGGACAAGTGAATGTGGTTTTCTCTTGGTCCAAAGGGTCTACAGGAATTTGCATATAACCAGACAGCCCATCTAGAGTGCAGAAAAATTCATGCCCTGCCAACCGTTCCAACATTTGATAAACATTTGATCATTCAGTTTCCTATAATCAATACACACATGCCAACCTGTAACCTTTCTAGTTGGGATTAACTCCCATTTTTCGTTTTCCATTACTGTTGTTCCTCCCTTCTTGGGTACATATTGTACCAGACTTACCCATTGGCTATCAGAAATTGGAAATTTGATACCTACGTCGGGGAGTTTTATGACCTCGGCTTTTACCACTTCCTTCATATTAGGGTTGAGCCAGCGTTGAGGTTGGGCAAATGGTCTGATCTCATCCTCAAGAAAAATCCTATGTGTGCATATCTTGGGATCGATACCCTTAATGTCGTGAATTGACCATCCAAAAGCTCCTTTATGTTTCTTCAGCACCTCTATCAATCTTTCTTCTTGTTCACCTGTTAATAAAAAAGAAATAATAACGGATAATATGTGGGAGGCTGCAGAAAAACATATTTCAGATTGCTGGGTAAAGGCTTAAGCTCCAATTCTGGAGGCTCCTCCAATGAGGTTTTTGGCTTAGGCTTGATCTCCCGATCAAGGTCCTCTTTTCTGCTCTTTACCCAGTAACATATTTCCGGTGGGAGGACGTCGAATGGTTCATTTGGACTCTCATCCCCCTCACCACTCAAATCTAATTCCGAAGAGGCATCCTTTATGTTACAGTTAACTTCCTCAACGCACTCATCCACTAATACTTCTACAAAATTACAGCTTTTGCAGCGCTCTTGAGGTAATTTCATTGAATCATAAACATTAAATGTTACCTCTTCCTCGTGCACCCTTAGGACCAATTTACCTCCATGGACATTTATTAGTGTCCTACCGGTTGCAAGAAATGGTCTTCCAAGGAGAATAGGGATGGATTCGTCTTCCTCCATGCCGAGGACCAAGAAATCGACTGGAAGGATCAGTTTATCTACCTTCATCAACACATCTTCAACTATACCTCTACGCCGTGCAATTGACCTATCTGCCAGCTGTAGTGTCATGTTTGTTGGTTTGGGTTCTCCAAGTCCCAATTTCCTGAAAATAGATAAAGGCATTAAATTAATACTTGCTCCTAAATCGCATAATGCCCTATCTATGTGCATGTTGCCTATCCTACATGAAATGGTAAAGCTCCCTTGATCTTTAAGCTTGGGGGGTAGTTTATGAGTGATTATGGCCGAGCATTGTTCTGTTAGGGCCACTATCTCATTCTCCCCAAACTTCTTTTTCTTCGACAACATGTCTATAAGAAATTTTGTGTAATTTGGCATCTCCTCTAATGCTTCCATCAATGGAATATTAATTTCTAGCCTGCTGAGGATTTCCAAAAACCTAGCAAATTTCTTATCTAATTGGCCTTTTTCTGTTTTTGAGGAAATGACAGTTTTGGTGCATAAGGCCTCACTACTTTGTTTTCAGCTACTTCAGGAGCTGTGTTTTCAGAAGCGGGACCGGGGTTGCTTACCACTTCCGGTTCCTTACTTACCTGAGGCGACGGTTGGCTCTGTGATTGGGGTTGTACGGGCATGTCGACTTCCTTACCACTCCTCAAGGCAATGGCCTGAACCGTTTCCTCGTATGAAGCGATCGCCTCTTGGTACTCTCTTCCCTCCTGCCTAATTACTGCAATTTGCTCGCTCAAGGCGTTGCAGATTGCTTCATTAGCAATAAGGCGGTAGATATAACCTCTAAGAGTGCCATTATTTATCCCGAGTACCCTGTTTGCCTCTGTTGGTTTTCTAAGATGCTCACATTCTCACCTCTGGGTACAAATTGATCAATATGGCAAACCTCATTGTGGTGGTTTTGGCCACACCGCATGCAGAATGGTGTCCTTACTGAGTGGTTATGGCTGTAGGCAGCTACAAGGAAATCCATTTTTTTTATTTAGGTCAGCCATGGATGGTTCTAGAGTTCCGTTATCCATGATTGCTGCAAAGAAAAACAGAAATGTATAAGAAGTTTTATGAACCGGTATAAAGTATATATAAACAAGTATAAATGATATTGACAAAGAATATTCACAAAAAGGAATGCCAAAACTAACAATTCGACCTTTGGTTCGATATTGCAGAAGAAATAAATCCCCGGCAACGGCGCCAAAAACTTGATGCGCCTCACGACGTCGGTTCCGTAAGGCTCACTAAGGGATAAGTGTACCCCGTCGTTATCAAGTAATAATCTGGACAAGTCCGGGTATCGAATCCATAGGATTTATTCCTGCAAGTATCGAGTTACTCGATCTCTGGTGTTATCTAGGCTTTGGGGGGTTTGGATTGGTTTTTGATTAAGTTAATGTTACGCATGAATATGACTATAATTAAATAGCATTTTAATAACAATTTATGTGCATTTCAGGCAAAATATTCTGAAAAATATGGACTTATAAGTGTTTTATGCAGATGTGTATTGATTAAGTCAAAATGGGCGATACCACAGCCTGTTTTGCAACAAACCATAAGGATTCGAGCATCCTTTGATCCAGCAGATTTCTGCTGTGTACCCAATGACGGATAGCGACTGGACAAGTGACAGGAGCAGCGTGGCAGTTGCAGCAGATGCAGGAAGGCAGGAAAGCAACATGATGATAAGATGGATCACCCCTTGAGTGTTCAAGGGTCAAATTAAAATTAATCATTCCCTAGCATTAGTAGTTGTAGGAAAACAATCTTTTGGTAATATTTGGTGGCATGGTTCGTTTTTCTTCCTATATATAGATGTAGTAGAGGGAAGGAAAAGGAGATCTTTTTTTGGATTTCAGACAATTAGTATTAGTTAGAAGTTTAGAAGAGAGTTGAAGCTCTCTAAGGACGATGACTCCTCCAATGGAGGTCTGTGGAATTAATGGTGGCTATTCACTCTACACTATGAGTGAGTAGTCGTTTTGAATGGGTTTGGCCAGTTAGGGCCGGTTATGTAAGTCCTCTTTTATCTTATTTATGAATGAATGTTGATACATTATGTGTGTGCTTGACAAATCCTTAACTCTATTGCTAAATGCATGTATGTTAGTGTTAGATGCATGATAGGACACTGCTTTCATCTTCACGGAACTATTTGTCAAGCATCCAACCCCGAAACAGAGATGTTAGGAGGTTGCATCAAGGGTTTTCTTCATTGAAATGTTGTTTTGATCATAATTCAAGAAAGAACCAACTTTAGGGACACTTAAGGTTACAGTACGTCTTAGAATCTTAAGAACACACGAGAGTTGACTTAAGTGAGCATTAAAACAGAGACCTTGGCATCACTTTACGTCATTCATGAATAAATAGGATGTTTAGAGACTGAAATTGACCTGTTCCGCTGTGCTTAACCTGTTCTGCCTTTTTCTATCATTAAGTACTCTTTGTAATCAACTAAATATTTGTTCTTGTTTATGTTTGAACAACACCTCTCAAATTAAAGAATTGACACACACCACACACCCTGTTCTACAAAGTATTTCATGTAAACTTTGGTCCTCAATCCCTGTGGATACGATACTGGACTTATCATCTTATTACTTGTATCTAGTGCACTTGCTAGAGTCTCATCATAGGACAACAATTAACCTACTCCTAGCTAAGTTATTCTATTCCCAATTAAGTTATTATACCCCTAATTAAGTTATTCTACTCCTAATTGATCTTTCACTAGTGCAATTACCTGAGGGAACACGAGGTGATATGATAATGATGAGAATAGATTTGTTAAGACTATTGAGTAAAAACTTAACCCTAGTCACTTGTACTCGAGGCGATTAACCCTACTTATCCTTCTAATGTCCCTAGTACGTGATTCCCTTGTAAGGCCGATACTAGCTCTAAGGCTCAGCAATTTGGGCCTCATCAACTAAGAGGTTGTCAATCCCTTAGGCTCTAACTAGGTCAGATTCGGCTCGCAATATGTGCCAACTTGATTTTTGGACGTTAAACCAATCGAATAAAGCGTAAGACAAAGATTAAATCAATGAATCAATATGAACAGAACAAAAACTATAATATCATTAAAGATGGAGAAATATTGTCGCATGTATTCAATGAGCCTAGGATTCATAGACTGTATCAAAGCGTTTAAACAAAGTATGAAAGAGATGAGAAAATCCCTTTTAGGGAACCTGTCTACCGATGCAGGCGTCTTCCTAGGACTTAAAGATGGACCTTGAACAATCCTCGGTGGATGGAGCTTCGGAAGTTCTTCAATGGAGGTTGAAGGAGATGGAGGAGGTGGAGAGGATTCTTCAAGGGTGAAAGCTAAGGTAAAATTACAATAATGAAAGATCTCTAAGAATTAAAACTAAATCCCTATTTATAGCTGCGGTTTGGGCCCTCGTTCTAACCTAACTCATTTCCTTTTACAGGTGGGAAGACGTGGGGTCTATCGTGGTGTCATGGGGCCAGGAATCAGTCAAAAGACTGATTCCCGCAGGCCAGCTCGCCGAGTTGGTCTATAGAAGCCATTTCGATGAGCGGGAATACCCAAAATCACCCCGTGCAACTGCCGGATGTCCCAAAATTCGATTTTCACCCGAACTCGTTCCTATTTTAACCTGCACATGCACGTAAACTCCAATTGACATTAGTTCTGAGGCTCAACTGACTCACCAATCGCTCGATTTGAGTAAGAACTCTGTTTTAGTGCGACTTTTGGTGAATCAATTAACCATAAAAGATAACTGAAATCTAACACATGTGCCAATTTGGCCATAATTTCCTAGAAATGATCAGAAAATGAGTCTAAACCACAAAAGTAAATAAAGCACGTACATATTCTAACTGACACATGCAAATGCATATAAATGCGAGAATTCCTCGCTTATTATCCAAAAGTAAACTGAAAACCGTTCCAAAACTGTACCTAAAGATAGGGGTTTTTGACCCCTATCAAGACCCACCTACCCCTTCCTTCCTCAATGCCACTGAGTCTGGGCAAAAGATAATCAAAGCCGTTTTTGCCTTAATCGATGACAAGGATAAGTCTCATGCCACTGACACTGCTGCACCTTCTGTTGAGCCAACTCCACTGAGCGAAGTCATGCACCTACTGAATGAACTTAAGAGCATCAAGGAATTATTGCATGCACTTACTGTCCTTGTGTCTCAGCAACAATACAAGGTATTCACTGATAGAATGGCAACGTTGCAACTATGATGATCCGGCACATGGATTCTCTTGAAGGCAAACTTGCAACTATCTCAGCTGCCAACACATCTACTACCATGTCTGCTGAAGTAACTCAACACTTCCGGCATATGTCCACTGAGCTTTTTAAAGCTTAGCATTCTATCACGTCTTCATCCGAATGCACCATAGAGCGGGTTGTTGAGGCCATTCGGCTTCTCAACATAAATCATGCAGAGATGGAGACTAAACAAAAGAAGACCTCTGCCATCTTTCAATTTTCCAAGGAATCATATGGGCATGTCAAAAAACTAACCCATGTGCGTCAAACTCAAGACAGCGTGATGTTGAAGCTTCACCAGTGATCCATCGCTAAGCTTGGTGATGCGATATCTTGGCACACAAAAGCACTCCAATTCATCCTTAGTAACCTGAGTGCAACTGGCAATGTGCCAGCATCTAATATGGAAGTTGGATTGCCAGTTTTTAACAGTCTCAAAGTCAGTGCAAGTGAACTCCAGATGTATTCCTCCAAACTTTCATGCGCTGCTGCTTCCTCTTCCCAACCCAGTACTGATGCTGGGAAAAAGGGGGAGAAAGACAAGGAAAAAGCTAAGAAAGAACAAAGGAGTCGTTCCACTGAGCAAGGAACTCAACAACAAACTCACTCCTCTTCTGCTGGCCCTAGACCGCAACAATAACATCAGCAATAAGGAACTCCACAGCAACGAAAATCTAAAAATTTCCAATACAACACGAAATAGATAGACTTCTTAGATAGCCTAACTAGCTTCTTAGATCTTCTAGTTTCTTTTTGTTAAGTATATATCTGATGTGTTGCTTATGTGTTGTGTTGATTATATAAGAACGTATCTTTCATCTATCCTGTGTTGACTAGATATTTTGTCTATAATGCCTTCAATTGATTAAATCTTTTAATTTCATTGCCATGTCGAACTTATCTTGACTTGCTTATAATGTCTAACATTTAAAAGATACTGAAAAATAACTCAACTTAAGAACATAAGACTCACTCAAGTATAAGCCACTGAGTATTTCTAACTCAGTAACCATGATAACTCTATATCACTTTCAACTCTGATATCTGAACCTCTTAATAGAATCATTCCAACAAGTATCAGAACTGAGTGAAATGAACATGTTCTTAAACCTGACATGCTTCTGACCCTGACTCAGCCTTGCTTAGTTAAACCTTTAAATGTTTAAAGCAAAGGTAAGTCAGTAGGCCAACCCTTATGGGGGAGAACTCAGAAGCAAAAGTAAGGTCAACATTCATGGGGGAGCCTCATGCTGAGTTCAAAATTTAATATTTTTGCCAACATCAAAATGGGGGAGTTTGTTGAAACACATTTTCACAATGATTTTGATTTGATAAAATTATTAAATCTCATTGATAAAATATTCCAACACATTAAATTTAAAATGCTTTGATTATGTGTTACTAATGTGTTTGTTCAAGTGTTGAGTATTTAATTCACGAGTATTGAAAGACATTAAAACCAAGGCCCATAGCCCATGAAGTCAAGTCAAAGCCCAAGCAAACAGATCCAAGCTTATGGATCAACTCAGCCCAGTAAGAAGAAGGATCCAGAAGGCTTGCTAATTTCTTCACAATGAAGCTGCTGAGTTGAACGGACAAAAGACAAGGCATAAGTTGACTCTAACAACTTGGAGACAAAGCCAATCCAATTAAGGAAAAGATCAGATGCAACAGAAAGCTGTCGAGAAGACTTTGCCATAAATAGAGAGACAATCTGACGCTTACTGACTAAAAGCATCTGATCACTGATCAACACAGAAAAGGCTACGTTCTCATTGGCTGAAGACGCTCAGCACTGTGGAATGAAAGGGACAGCAGAGCCGTTTCCCTTCAACGGTTATTTCGAAATTCGAAATCACTGAAGGCTCAAGTGTCACTATAAATAGGCCTTTCATTTTCTTCATTCGATGCAGATCTTCACCAAGTCAAAATGTTGACCAAATTGCTACTTGAAGTTTTGTGCCAAAAGCAAAGCAAAGAAATCTTACACTCATTTTTATTCTGTATAAAAGATTAGACTTCAGTTCATTCAAATTGTTCTGTGTTTTTAGAACAAAACCTTTATCAATTCTAAAGATTGTTAGGAGATACTAAGTTGCTCGGTTATAGCACTCAGTGGTAGAATAGTGTTGAGTATAGGATATAGAGGAAGGTACTCTGTATACTCGCTGACTATTGTAAGAGGTTTATGCTATACCTGAAAGAGCTCAGTAGTGGATTAAAGCTCTGAAGGATTCCGGGAACTGGACGTAGGTAGGAGTCTGAACCAGGATAAAACTACTGAGTAACATTCTCTAACACTTAACTCCTTATCTGCTTGCTTTGTACTGTGCCTATTAAAACGCTTAACTGATATATATTGAGTTGTGTGATTTGGTGCTGAGATCAGGAATAAACTCTAATGTTATCTCCTGACTCAATGTTAGAAGTAGCCTTAGTCTTGGATTAACTAAAGCTGCCTCTGACCTCACTCAACATCATTGTGCTACACAACTAAGTGAAAAATCTTAAGTGTTAAAAGAAACAATTCAGCCTTTAAGAGAAAATTTTTAAATAGTTCATTAACCCCCTATTGGAACTAATTCTCACATTACAAGGGACCAACAAGTGGTATCAGAGCAAGGTAGCTCAACTCATAAGATAAAACTAGCTTGAGCCGATCCCTGTTATGGCTGCAAATAGCACTCCTTTCCTCCCCGGAAATGAAACAACTCAGATCTTATTGGCCGTGACACTGGCTGCTAAGAATGAAATGGACAGTAGAGTCGTTTCCCTCCAACGGTTATTTCGAAATTCGAAATGACTGATGCCTTCAAGTGTCACTGTAAAAGGCCTGTCATTTGCTTCATTGGAACTTGATCTTCAACAAGCCAAAGCTCTGAGAAAATTCATACTTGAAGTTCCCTCTGAAAGCAAAGCAAAAGACATTTACACAAACTCTTATTTCTGTGTAAACAATAGATTAGATCTTTCAAGTGTTCTTTATAATAGAACAAAACTTTATCAATCACTAAATCTAGTTAGAAGACTCTGAGTTGCTCGGTATTTAGCAGTCGGAGTTGGATTGTGCTGAGTGTAGGTTTATAGAGGACAGTACTCTGTAACTGCTTGCTGACTATTGTAAAAAAATCGTGCTCTACCCGAAAGAGCTCAGTAGTGGATTAAAGCTCAGAAAAGGAATTTCGAGGACTAGATGTAGGCAAGAGGCCAAACCAGGATAAACTACTGATAACATTAGGATATTATCATGAGGACCAAAAGAGATAATTACCTTAAGATATGCCACGTAGCAAAGGAAGTCGTCTGGCGGATCACCCTAGATCAGCTCTAAGAGATCCGCTGGCGGATCTCTTAGGCGAATCTCTCCATTTACCTAGATAACGGCTGGCCGCCGTCTCGACCATAAATAATTATTAAATGAATCATTAATAGTCTCAAACCACCAAATTAAGAGTAACTTGTAACCGCCATTAAATGAGCATTAATGGAGGCTTTCTAGTTACCTAGGGGTTTCGAATTCCTCAACTATATATAGCCTACCTTTCTAGGCTATCAAGGTACACTTACTTTTACATTCACTAAGCTTTGTCAATACGATTTACTCTCCATATATTCTACTGACTTTGGCATCGGAGTGTCCCCGGCCGATCCCAGCGGCGCCTCACAGGGACGGGATCCGATCAAGAAGTTTCTCCAGTGTTATCAACTGGTCGTAGAAGGAGCAAGAGACCGGAAAAAACGTTTCATATAGGTGGACCACCACCCCATCCATCTTCGGGAACTGTTGGACACACTCTGCCAGAAGGCCAGCAAGGAGGAAACGGTCCAATTCCTCCAAATAGAGGAAGTGGAGGGGGAGGCGACGGAGGAAGAAGGGGAGGCGGATGAGGCAGACATTCGCCATCGGATTCATCGTCAGAATCAAGTTCTTCTTCCTCTCCAAGCAGATCGCCACGAAGAGATCATCCCAGGGCGGATCCGGAGAATTTTGATGATAGAGTAAGGGCCCTAGTGCTCCAAATGAATGAGGAAAATGCTAGGCATAATCCATTCGCCAATAGAGATTCGCCTTTTGCGGCCTGGATCGAAGCAGAGGAAACTGAAAGGGCGTTTAAAATCCCTAATCTTGCAATTTACACAGGCAAAGACAATCCGGAGGCTCATGTTCGAAAATATAGAATCTTGGCCAGACTCAATCGAGCCACCGAACCTGTACTTTGCAAGATGTTTGTCACCACTTTGGGAGGTCCAGCCTATTTATGGTTCCAATCTCTACCTCCAAGCTCTATAAATAGCTTCGATCAATTAAGCAGGGAATTTTGTGCAAAATTTGCTGGCTGCATCCTTGCAGTGGTGAAATCTGGAAAGCTTTTTGAGCTAAAACAGAAGGCGAATGAACCACTTCGAGATTATGTGGACACTTTCAACCAGTTGTGTATACAAATCGTTGATGTAGATATCTCCGTAGCTGTGGAGTGCTTTGTAAGAAACACTACTTGTAAAAGTTTGCAAGAAGACCTCATTCGTAAAAAGCCCACCAGCATGGCAGAGTTGATGGAGCGCTGTAAAGACTTTATAGAGGTTGATGATATTCGTCGAGGTACACCATCATCGCCAAAGAAGGATAGAGGCGAGTCCCGCCCTCGGGACCGGGACAGAGACAAACGTCAAGATTCTTCTTCTCGAAACAAGCGAAGGGATTCTAGGAACAAATCAACGTTTGTCACCTCCTTCACACCTCTCAATGCTTCTAAAAGTGAAGTTCTTATGTGGATCGAGAACAGCCAGCACAAACGGAGCATTTCATACCCCGAGCCAAAAGGGGGGGAGTACACCAACAAAGGAAAGAATCCTAAAAATTATTGCAAGTATCACAGGAAGAATGGTCATGATACGGATGCTTGCTGGGAATTGGCTCGAGAAATTGAGCGGCTCATTGAGAGAGGAAAATTGGATCGGTTCATCCAAACAGAAGGAAAGGAAGATGATAAATCCAAAGAGGACCCAAAGAAGAAAGGAAAGGGTACCATCAATGTCATAGCAGGTGGGCCTGGCTATCAGCCAACGTTGAAAAAGGCGAAGACAACCACCCTTGACAGGACATCACTAAGCCGCCCTTTCTCAGACGCAGGTCCTGAAATTCCACCCTATGCGGACGCATTGGTCGTCACTATGATGGTTGAGGGTTGGGAGATGAAGAGGGTAATGATCGATACAGGAAGTTCATGTAATGTCATTACCCGAGGAGCATTCGCCAAACTCAAGATTGATCCTGTCCAGGTAGAACCAACTGTGGTGGACATTTTGGGAGTGACGGGTCATACCATCCAGACGAAAGGCCAAGTTACTTTGAATTGCGAGCTTACTGATGATGATCAAGTTTAGAGAGGAGATTTGGAGTTTTCGGTCTTGGACGGACAATTAGCCTACAATATTATCCTCGAGCGACCTTTCATCTCCGAAGCTGCAGCTCTTATCTCTATTCGCCATTTAACGCTTTACATCCCCACGGTCAAGGGGGCGTGATGGTTAGAGGTTGTCAAAAAGTAGCCCAAGAGACATATTCGGCTTCCTTAATGATTCACCCTCAATCTAAGGAGGAAGATGAAGAAGAGCGTGTCATAATGGCCTTAGGCGAAACCGAAATGTACCTGATGGCAGAAGAAAAGCAGGTACGGATAGCTAAAGGACTACATGGCAATATCAGAGATGCAATCTCCAAGGTACTCTGTGAGGCCGAAGATGTCTTCGCATGGAAGGATGAAATTCTACCTGGAATCAGTCCGGACGTAATCACCCATAAACTCAACATTGATAAAGATGCAGTTCCTGTGGCCCAGAAGCGGAGGAATCATGGTCCAGAAAGACAAAAAGTGATAGAGGAGGAAATTGCCAAGCTCCAGAAGGCGGATGCCATTGAGGAAGTACTTTACACTCAGTGGTTGGCGAACGTCGTGCTAGTCAAGAAAGCTGGCGGATCCTACCGCATGTGCATTGACTTCACAGATCTTAATAAAGCTTGCCCCAAGGATAACTATCCTTTGCCATGCATAGACATGCTTGTAGATGGAACTGCCGGTCATGCAATGTATTCCTTTACTGACGTGAAATCAAGTTATCATCAAATCCCTATGGAGCCCTCAGATAGAATCAAGACCTCGTTCGTGACACATCAAGCTACTTATTGTTTTAAAGTTATGCCCTTCGGGCTCAAGAACGCAGGTGCTACCTATCAGAGGATGATGAACAAGATATTCTCGAACAGTAAGAATGATAATTATTCTGTCTATGTAGATGATATGATCATTAAAAGCGCAACTGCGGAAAAGCATGCAGAGGACGTAAAGGAAGTACTGGACATACTTCGCCATCACAACATCAAGTTAAATCCAGAGAAATGTACTTTCGGGGCAACATATGGCAAATTTCTAGGATTCATGATTAGCGAAAGAGGAATTAGCCCAAATCCTGACAAAGTCAAAGCAGTCCTAGAAATGCAACCTCCTCGGAATATCAGAGAAGTACAACGCCTCAATGGGCGTATCATAGCCTTGGGTAGGTTTATCTCTTGCTCAGCTCGTAGATGTCAGCCTTTTTTCGAAGTTATCAAAGGACAAAAGGCGTTTGAGTGGAATGAAGATTGCCAAAATGCATTCGAAGGAATCAAGCGGTTCCTTACAGAGCCACCCATGATGAGTCGACCTATGAGGGGGGAGGATCTATACATGTATGTGTCAGTTACGGATAAAGGCATATGCACAGTCATGGTGCGAGAAGAAGATGGCCAACAATTCCCCATTTATTACGTGAGCAAAGTTTTGAAAGATGCTGAAACCAGATATTTGAAGTTGGAAAAAATGGCACTGGCTGTCGTGACAACGGCAATCCGCCTTAGGCCATACTTTCAGGCGCATACCGTGATAGTTCGAACCCATATACCGATGAGAAAGGTATTGCAGAAGCCGGACACTTCGGGAAGGTTGATGGAATGGGCGATTCACTTGGGTGAATTTGATGTAAGATACGAGAGCAGGTCATCTTTAAAAAGTCAGGTCCTGGCGGACTTTGTGAATGAATTCACTGACGAGGGGATATCTCATCCCAAGCCTCCGTTAGAAGAATGGTCAATGTATACAGATGGAGCTTCCTCCGCAGATGGAGCTGGTGTGGGAGTTGTGATCAAAGGTCCCCACTACATAAGACTGCGATACGCAGCAAAGTTAAATTTCCATGCTACTAATAATGCTGCTGAGTACGAAGCTCTGATATTGGGCTTACGTCTACTTCAAGAAATCACCCCGGAGCAGATCGTGATCTACAGCGATTCTAAACTAATGGTCAACCAAGTAATCAAGAATTACGAGGTGAAGGACGAGGTTCTGGCCAAGTATGTAGCAGAAGTAAAAAAGATTCTGGATAACCTTGAAGCTAAAGAAATTAAGTGGGAATTGGTTCACATACCAAGGGAATCCAATACAGAGGCTGATCAATTGGCCAAAATGGCTTCTAGTGAAGTAAACTGGGCGGATCCAGATTGTCCCTTCGAAGTAAAAATGGCTCCAGCATTTGCTGCTGAAGAAGTGTCCGTACTCACAACAATGGAGGATGATTGGAGGACAGTCATTCGCCAGTACCTACTGAATGGAACACTACCTGAAGACAAGGAAGAGGCGAGGAAGATTGTCAGGAGATCGGCTTACTTCTCCTTGATCAATAATGGTCTTTATAGAAGGTCTTTTAGTCATCCTTGGATGAAATGCATTCTACCAAAAGAAGGGCAACAGATCCTCAAAGAGCTACATGAGGGGTCTTATGGGTCACATGAGGCATCCGCCGCGATCTTGAAGAAATCAAGGATAGCAGGTTTCTACTGGCCCACAGCCGAGTTAGATGCCCAGAGTTTGGTAGAATCTTGTCACAGTTGCCAGATTCACGCAAATGAGTCACACACTACCAAGCACATTCAAAGGCCAATCATTGAAGGCCGTCCGTTCGCCCTTTGGGGAATAGACATCATTAGACCATTTCCTCCAACTCGCCGGCAAAAGAAGTATGTAATAGTAGCGGTGGACCATTTCACCAAATGGGTAGAAGCCGAGGCTGTTTCCTCCATTACAGCAGAGCAGGTAGTAGAGTTTGTCAAAGACAACATTGTGGGAAGATATGGCATTCCACACACCATCATCACTGACAACGGGACACAGTTTAACTGTGGCAAATTCAAGGCTTTTTGTGAGGGATTGGGCATCATGAACAGATTCGCCTCCATTTATTATCCTCAGTCCAATGGAATGACCGAAGTGACCAATCGGACGATTGTAAAGGGGATAAAAAAGAGGTTGGGAGAACATGACAAAAGATGGGCGGATCAACTTACAAGTGTTTTATGGGCTTATCGCACAACCCCAAGAACCGCTACGGGAGAAACGCCGTTCACCCTTTCTCATGGAGTGGAGGCCGTAATCCCTGTGGAAATACGAGTCCCCAGTGATCGAGTGGCCTTTTATTGTGAAGAAGACAACGATAAACGACTGAGGGAACGTCTGGATCAGGTCGAGGATCGCAGGGATCAATCCTATGTACGCATGGCAGCATATAAACAGCGGATTGCATCCTATCATGATAAAAATGCCAAGATTGTGGATCTAAAGATGGGAGATCTTGTGCTTCGCAAGGCTGATAAAGTCCAATCTCGAGAAGGCAAAGGCAAGTTGGGGATCAATTGGATAGGTCCATACCAGATAGTGGAGAAGGTGGGACCAGCCACATTCAAAATACAAGATACGGAGGGCAACACGCTGCCACGCACGTGGAATCTCCAAAATCTCCGCAAATACTTTGTTAGAAAATAAAGTATGGTCTTGAGTACTCTTTTTCCTTTAACAAACTTTTTCCCATGGGGTTTTTCTTGTTAAAGGTTTTGATGAGGCTCATCTATAAAGACCTGTCCGCTATAATAAGGTGTTCATCCCATTAATAAATATCGTTAGTTTTATTATTCATGTTCTTTTTATAGTTTACTGCTGCAATATCAATATTCCAGTCTTAAAAAGAAGGGGAGGCACCCAACGCTCTCCACATTCGCAATATATCGCTATCCTAAAGCACATAAGAGGATCAATCTTATGGGCGGATCCGTCTCCGGGCGGATCCCAATCTCCAATAAGAGTTAAAACGATCCTTGGACGCAAGGTCTTTACACTCTCTTATCCTTTTCAAAAAAGGAATTCACAAGTCCTATGGGCGGGTCATTTCACCTCAAAGATAGGTAGCAAATTGAACCCCTGGGTAGCTTTACTTCCTCTAAAGAAGGAATAGAACAGCTTCAAACCTTCACAAAGGTTCATACAATGAAGTATGGCTGGCCACCTACTTCAAACAAAAATCCTAAACATACTCACATTGAAAACACTGTCCTGCGCAAGTGTAAAAGTAAAATAATGTTTATACATAGCAATGTTTGGAATTATACTTGAAAAGTTTTTACAAAAATTGCTAACTAAATGATAATAGGAGCATCTTCTTTTGTGCTTCCTTCGCCCCCGACGCTCGCTTGAGGGTCCTTCTTCTCCGCAGTCATGGATCTGCCTTCAAGAGATACTTCCTTATCCCCTTTTTGTTCAGAATCAGCTTTGGACGGCATCTCCTAGAGGTCATCCACCACAACTATGGTAGAAGGTTTGACATCCGGCAAGGTTCCCTTCATCCATTTTCGCACATAGTTGCGAAGGTACTCCTTGGCATCGGGCATCTTCTTGAACCTTGCCACATCTTCCGGTTCGGGGACAGCGAACTCAGGATCTGTGAAATCAATTTCAGGATGGGCTAAAGAGAAGTACGCCATAAGCATCTCTCCATAAAAGAATGCCTGTTCGCCCGCCGTGTATTCCGCTTCCCCGAGAGCATCTTCATGGCTTTTAGCATCAAAAGCTATCTTTGCCTTCAGATTTTGTATCTCCCCGTCTCGGAGAACTAAAGCAGCTGTGGTGGAAGCTAGGTTCGCGTTGGCGGTGGCAATAGTGGAATTGGCATTCGCTATCTCTTTCTCTAACTTTTCAATAGTCGCCCTATCCGCCACATTCTAAAGGACTCCATTCTCCAAAGTGCGCAAGCGGGCATACAGCTGAGGAAAACAAAAGGATTTAGTCCAAGAACGAAACAAATCATCATATTCTTTTAATACTCACCGAAAGAAGCTCCGACTTTCCCTTATGGACGTGGATCGATCCGGGGATTTGGTCGTAATCCTTTTGTACTTCTCCCACCTGTCCTAAAGCTTCGTCTAGGTCATTCAAGAGAGATTCACTCTCAAAAGTTCCTTGAACCTCAAACTTGGCGGACCAATATCCACCGATATCAGGCTTCGCCATCTGCGCAAACAGGAAAAACCATACGCCGCTTTAAAATCAGATGAGCAGGAAACAAAATCAAGAGACGAATTACCTAAACCACTTTCTCAGTAGGTTTGGCGGATTTAATCGCGTCCGTCATTATCTTGGTACTCCCAATAGTATTGGGCCGCCTCTTCTTCAGCGGCGGATCGACAGCCGTCTCCATAGGGCGTTTGCCCGTATCAGGTTGAGGGTTAGCCGCCTGACTCTTCTTGCGGGCTTCCTCTTCTTGAAACATCCTGCGCGTCTCTGCAAGAGCACGATTTGCCTTAGATACACCCCTGCCAAAGAAGATATCAGAATAATTAAAGCTCCTGAAATATGCAAGGTACCTTGATCAAACTGAGTAATTTTTGAATAAATGAATTGATCCTCCACTCGGCGGATCAGAGGAATGTCACTCATCATGAAGGCTAAGGCATCCGCATACGTCCATGCATCCGCCTTAATCCGCTTCATGAGATCCGCCACCTCTTCATCACTGTGTGTTAGGATTCGCATGTCACCCGCCATATGTAGCGGACGAGAGTTCTAGACGGAAGGAAAACCTAACGGTTCATCCTCCTTTATCTTCACGTAGAAGAAACTCTTATCCCAGCTATGAACGTTGGACATTTTGTCGTAAAAGGGCGAATAGACACCAAATTTGGCGAATGTAAGATAAGACTCCGACTTCCTCTTGGAGGGTTTGTGAAAACTCTAAAGATTTGGCCATTATACGCTACGCCTAAATTTGACGCAAGATAACAATCTAAAGCCATGTCAAGCCAGCCGTTAGGGTGTAGCTGGCTGACGGCGATGTCAAAATACGAGAGGATATCCGCCAACATCTGGGGAAGAGGAAGGCGGAACCCTCTCTCAATATGACTACAAAATACAGTAAAGAAGCCCATCGGCGGATTGGAGGGGCGTTGATGAGAAGCTGGGAGTTGGGTTTCATAGTTTTTGATCCACGGAAAGCGATCCGATAGACTCGCCAAATCCGCGGCACTCATACGAGACGAAGTAGACTCCGCTCGAGGATTCTTTTTTCTAACAGGAACAGAAGAAGAAGCCATTAAACCCAGAAACCGGTTACGGGCACCGGCCGGAGTAAAACCGGAAAAGAAAGAAGGATTTCCGGTGGAACGAGTCTGGTAAGGGTTACGCGCCGAGTTATTGAACTCAGTTGAACCAGAATTAATCTCGCCAACGGAAGATTGGGAGTTTTCCGACGAGGATGTGGTCCAACTAAAATCTACTTCAATCTTAGGAGAAGACGTCGAATTAAAGAGTTCGGAAGTTGACCCAGAGGATGAAGATGAACTTCTAAACATTCAGAGTAAAATAAAAAGCACTTACATGGAAATGCAGAAGCCTGAGTAGGATCTTCGAAGTTTCTGAGGAAAGGCTTCGAAAACGGGAGGAGATGGAAAATGAGAAAGAAAGAGAAACTCCGAAAGATGAAGATGGTTTTTGAACGTTTCTAGGGCAGTGTGCTATTACACGTGTCGGCCATCAAAGGACATTGAACAGAGTGCACATTAAATGCGGAAGCATAAGACGGCGCGCAGAAGTCCAAAAGCCCTAAAGGACTTTAAAGGCATTTTGGGGGGGGGCTTCTGATAACATTAGGATATTATCATGAGGACCAAAAGAGATAATTACCTTAAGATATGCCACGTAGCAAAGGAAGCCGTCTGGCGGATCACCCTAGATCAGTTCTAAGAGATCCGCTGGCGGATCTCTTAGGCGAATCTCTCCATTTACCTAGATAACGGCTGGCCGCCGTCTCGACCATAAATGATTATTAAATGAATCATTAATAGTCTCAAACCGCCAAATTAAGAGTAACTTGTAACCGCCATTAAATGAGCATTAATGGAGGCTTTCTAGTTACCTAGGGGTTACGAATTCCTCAACTATATATAGCCTACCTTTCTAGGCTTTCAAGGTACACTTACTTTTACATTCACTAAGCTTTGTCAATACGATTTACTCTCCATATATTCTACTGACTTTGGCATCGAAGTGTCCCCGGCCGATCCCAGCGGCGCCTCACAGGGACGGAATCCGATCAAGAAGTTTCTCCAGTGTTATCAACTACTGAGTAACATTTTCTATCCCTTATGTCCTATATCTGCTTGCTTTTATTTTGGCTAGGAAATGTTTTTGACTTAAGCCTACTGAGTTGTGTGATCCGGTTCTGAGTTTAGGAATAGATTTCTAAGTGATATTTCCTGAATTAATGTCAGAAACAACTTTAGTTGTTGACCAACTAAAGCTGCCTCTGATCGCACTCAATATCCTTGTGCTATTAATCTGTGTGAAAAATTATAACTTACATATATAACAAGTCAGCCTTAAACACTTAAAATTTTAAATAGTTCCTTTAACCCCCCTCCCCTCTTAGGAACTTATTCTCATATCACAAGGGACCAGCACATTTACTACTATTGGTCCCGTGTGATTAATTCCAGGGGGGGGGGTTAGGAACTAATGTAACTTTTTCGCTTTTAATTATGCTGACTTAATGTAATTTTATGAGTTTATTAAGTCAGCTTTGGTCAGCACGGCCGATTGTCGCGTAAGACAGCTTTAGTCAGATGTTGACTATAACTGTTTTACTTATGAGTTGGGAATTGACACTTTTGTGGTCAGCTTCCAACTCAGCACTCAGATTTACTCAGTGTCAGCTTAAACAATTTATATGCTGAGTAAATGTAGCAAGAAACACATACAATTATATATATTGAGAGAGAGTTAGAAATTACTCAGTACGACTTATCCTGGTTCGGCCTCTCCGCCTACGTCCAGTCCCCAGAATCCCTCTGGGCTTTTTAAATCCAATACTGAGCTCTTTAAAGCTAGAGCACAACCCGTTTACAAGGCAGTTGAATATGCAAGAGTACCTTCCTCTATTCGTCTACTCAACTCCTACTAAGTGCTATAACCGAACACCTAGATTTCTCTACCACTGAGTACTTAAAACCGAGTACTCAGCACAACTCTCACAATTCTACAATTGATACAAAATTGTTCTTTTTCGGATAAAGAACACTTTAGATGATTACAAACAATCAATCTAGCTTTTACACAAGAATAGAAATTTGGTGTAAGATCTCTTTCTTGTTTTGGAGTGCTTTGAACTTATGTATTTTTCTCTCTTGTATTTTCTGTAATCGGCCATGATCCAAGAAGTATACTTGTCCTTTTATAGTTGAAATCCGAAGATCAAATCATTTGAATTTGATTTATCCATTGAATCTAAAATGGCTCTTTCCATAGACAAGGTTATGGTCAGCTTCAGATTTACAGGCTAATCCTGTCATCTGAATTCCACAGTCGTCAGGCTTGTCTTCTAGTTGTAGGTTTCGTCTTCTTGTGCCAGTTTGTCTTTTAGCTAACGAACAGTTGACCCATGTATCTCGAAACTGTATCCATGCATAATTCCAAGGCTTCTGAATTTATGTAGACAGTTGTCAGATCTTTGTCTTTTAGTAAACGGATCATTCGTGATGTCCTGAAGATCACTTAGCATGACTTTGATAACCGTTTGCTAATACTGATACTGAGTTTCCTTTTTACTCAGCTTCCACGGTCAGCTTCGTTCTGCAAGATGTAGAAGACTTCTCTTCTTTGATACTGAGTTGCGTTCCACTCAGCTTGTGCTGTGTTCTCATGCTGACTTTGTCCTGTCTTATTTTTCATTTCTGTTTTCATTTATATTTATACTCAACATTGAACAAACATATTAGTACAATTAAATCAAAGCACTTGAATTTAATTGCCTCTTAATCATGGATTAACTTAAATAGATTTGTCAAATCAAAATCATGTGGAAAGGTGTTTCAACAAACTCCCCCATTTTGATGTTGGCAAAACATTTAATTATGGAACTCATTATTGAGATTCCCCATGATTGAATTATCTTTTGTTCTTCTGAAATTACTCCCCCGTAAGGGTTGCATTTATTTTCTTAACTTAACTCTAAACCTTCTAAGATTTAATCGAGTGAAAGATAAGACATGCCAATACTGACTTAGTTCAATTCTAGACCTTCCAAGATCAAATTCAGATGAGCCTAGGTCAGTTTTTCAGAAGAGGTCAATGTTTGAAACATATGTTTACTCAGTTTGATACATGGATAGTTTTGGTATCAGAGTTTATGTAGGGATGTATCAGAGTTAATGTGTACTGAGTATGTTCCATTTTAATTTTATTTGTTTGTTCAATTTAGACAGATCAGCATATAGCACAATAGTAAGCATCGCATATGGATAAGTCAATTTGAATGAAAAGATGCTTAAGTGAAATAAATAGTCAGCATACAAAATATGATGGAATACGCCAGATAAACACACAAGTCAAGTTCTAAAACTAGTCAATCTATTTCTTTCTGTTGACTTGAGCTTGATGAGCTAATCCTTTGCCTTTGGCGTTCCGTTGTTGCTGACTACCTGATGCTTCTCCTGTTTTCCCTGACCTGTGCTGAGTTCCATCAGCTTGTTCTTTCTCCCCCGTTTTGCCACCATCAGGGGGAGGAGGAATGAAGGTGTCATTGAGGGTAGCACGAGTCAATTTGACTGAATATGCCTTGAGTCGTTCTGTGCTTTCCCTTAGCCCATCAAAAACTGGAACTCCATCATCCAGTACTGGACCGGGGATGCAAACAGAGGCACTGATCATACTAAGAATGTATTCTTGGGATTTCCCAATCCAAGTAAGAGTGTCAGTCAGCCCGGCATAAGCTTGATGGTACATTTTTAGCAAAGCCGAATCATAGAACTGACGTTGGGCATTTGTGTGGCGCACATGTTTGAAGATGGCTTGGGAAAATTGCAGGATATCATTCGTCTTGACCAGGTCAGTGTCCATTTCTTCCTTTCTCAGGTTGAGTAGGCTGACAACCTCACTAATTTGCTCAATGGAACACTGGGAAGAGGAGGAGATTAACTCACGTGTTTTAGTCTGCTCAGCGTGTAGCTGGGTAAAGAGTTGATGAACCTCAATGGAGGTTGCATACATTGAGTTCACAGCTGACAAGTTGTTGAGTTGACCCTGGAGAGAGTTCATATGATTTACCATTGTCAACTGGAGTTCAGTCAGCTTTACGATAGATTCCTGCTTGGGCTGTTGAGATTGGAGAGATGTCATGACACTTAGAAGATCCTTAAAACCTTTGATTTCAGTCAGCAGCTGAGTGATAGAAGAAAGTTGAGTGGGCTCAATATGTACAGACCCAGCGGCGACGGCATTGGATTGATGAATATCCTGAAGTAAGGCTTGAGCTGAGTCGATGATTCGGCGTCCAGACTCAGTAGCATGTAAGTACGCGTAGGATTCATCATTTTGTGGTCCAGATGCCGGAAGATGAGTGGCACCAGATGGAGGAGGTGTCTGGTGCTGTCCAAAAGTAGATGTCCCAGCGTGGTCAGCGGCTGGACTTGCATTCAGATTACCAGCAGGAACTGACTGGTTAGCATTCTGCGGTGAAGGATTTTGAAGAGGTTGATCGGCAGAGTTATTTACTTGCTCAGTTTCAGTTTGAAGTTGAGTTGGGGACTGAGGAATTTCAAAGCTGACATGAGCAGACTTTTCCTATACTGACTCAGTTGTTTGACCAGCAGGAACTTTAAGCACTTGCTTGGTAGAGATTGGATTTGTTGGAGTCTTGGGATCGACGTGTTCCTCAACTCGAGAAATAGAGGCTTGCTTTTTCTTCAATTTTTGTGGAGAGGACTCAGTGTTCTTTGAGAAGAATTTGAATTAAAGTGCAGTGATGTCAGTAATAGGATCCCGTAGTGGCGAATCATCCAGAAGGTCAATGACTGGAGATTTATGAGCCTTTTTCTTGAGCTGTTTGAATTTCTTATCCTTTGGAGGTGAGGGGTCAGCAGGAATAGAGTCAAGAGACTCAGAAGATGAGTTTACCCCTAGGTCAGTGTAATCCATCGTTGTTGGCTCAGTTTGCTCTTCAACTGGCTTAGTGTTAACTATTTTCCTTTGCTCAGCAGCCATTTCCACACTTAGCTCAACATCTACTGTGTCCTCGGCATTGTACTGTCCTCCGAGATCACCCAACTCTTCATCTTGGTCAGTGGGTGATTTTTCGAGATCAATACCTTGACTTCTCACAAAATGTGAGTCTTCAGAGATCACCGAGGCAAGAGGGGCTGCGTTGATAGGGTTTAACTCAGAGGATTTCTTCTTCTTCCTCCTCAGAGGTGTTTCTGGAGTATCCTCTTTTGCTTCTTCCTCAGGCTCAACTTGCCTCTTTTGTTTTTCTGCTGACTTAGGTTCCTCTTGACCTTGCTCAGCTTCAGCTTTCTTTCCCATTGACACAATTCTCAACTTCTTCAGAGCTGTGTTAATGTCCCTAGCTGCCTGGTCAGCTTTCCTCTTTTTATCCTGCCGAGTACGATCAGCAGGTTTCTTTCCCTTATTGGCTAGCTTATCATGTCCTTCTTCAACAGTGGCCCCCTTACCTTTCTTGGGCACTATGGGTTGGTCGTAGGCCAAGCCGAACAGTATAGCGGCTGTAATTTCTGTTCCCCAAACATCGATTTCTTTGACTAAGCTGACCTGGTAGTCTTTAAGGACTTTGGTGATTAGTGAGCCTAACCTAAGGGTGCCAGTACTTCGTTGAAAGCCTCTGATTAGAAAAACCGGCATGTTGATTAGCTGGTAGGTCAACATGTGCCAAATGAAGCACTACCCGAAGTTAGACGTTGAGGATGTGGCATTGATTTTTGGGAAGAGGAAGTTGGTCAGTATGTAATGGGCCATTTTCTGATTCTGACCCATGACCGGCGGGTTTGCAGAACTTAGTGGGATATTCAATTTTAGTGTGGTCATTGGTGGTTCTGAGTTTAGCTCCTTTGTTGGTCAGCTTGAGCAATTTAGCGAGATAGGGAGGATTAATGAAGATTTCCTTTCCACTGACCTTGGTAACCATGTAGTCCCTGTCATCGTCAGAAGCTCTCAAATTGGCGTAGAATTCTTTCACCAATTCAGGGTAGGTAGCTTCTCGAACATAAAATAGCCCGGTCCAGCCATTTTTAGAAATCCATTCGCAGAAGGGTTTTTCCGCCTCTACAAATCCCTTCGAGAACCATCGTGAGTGGTCAACCTTATATCCCCTCACACTGTTGTAGACCAGTGAGTAGGTTCTCTCTATTGGCTTCTTCCCCTTATCCTTTTGTTGCTTCTTTAAGGATGTTGCTCGGTCAGCGTGGGGCTTCTTACTTGGGGTAATGACCTTAGATTGGTCATGCTCACCTTTTCCTTGAGACTCAGTTGAAGTCTCTGTTTGTTCTTGCTCAGTCTTCATCGGAGCGGTTATCGTCGTAACCGGCACCGGAGATATTTTGTGAATCGTTTGACATGATTCTTAGAGAAGTTTGAGAAGATTCTGGGATTCTTAGAGAGAGAGTTTTGAATGCCAAAGGATTTTGAGTGTAAAGAGCAGGTAGTGGGAGGTCATCCACTATTTATAGAGGTGTCAAAATGATCCAATACGTTGAACTAGCCGTTTTACCTCGAGATGATCAACCGATAGAGATCCTGGCATTTATGACAGATTCGGCGCATGTGTTTTCTAATTATTGCTTACGTCATCCTAGGTGGCTATTTAATACACGTGCTAGCATTTAATGTTTAAGTGAGTTTTACTCAGCATTAAGAATATCAAACGTTGAGATATTGGGTGCTCAAGTTTACGTAGAAGAAGTTTTCATGTAAAGTAACTCAGCCTATGGTAATCACTCAGTATGTATGTTTGGTCAGCATAGAGTGATTTTGTGTTATTCATGTTTGCTCAGTTTGAGTAAGTTACTTAGCATGCAATAGCTACTCAGCACATATTATAATCACTCAATATTGATTAAGAATTTATTGAACTGGATTACACATACCAATAGCTTCCCTGAGTATGCTGAATTGCTCACGAGCCAGAGGCTTAGTGAAGATATCCGCAAGCTGTTCATCTGTTGGTACATAGGTCAGCTTGATCTCACCTTTGAGTACATGATCTCTGATGAAGTGATGTCTTATGCTGACATGCTTCATCCTGCTGTGTTGGATTGGATTCTTAGATAGGTCAATAGCGCTCTTGTTGTCGCATTTGACTTCAATTGTTTCTGTTTTAACTCCGTAATCCTCAAGCTATTGCTTAATTATAGGACTTGGGCCACACAGCTTCTAGCAGCAATGTACTCAGCTTCAGTTGTAGACAAGGCAACCGATGACTGCTTCTTGCTGAACCAAGACACTAGACAGCTTCCAAGGAAGTGACATCCTCCAGAAGTACTCTTATGTTCTAGCTTGTCCCGTCCATAGTCAGCATCAGTGTATCCAATGAGTGTGAAGTCATTTGAGTTTGGATACCATAAACCTGCACAAACTGAGCTCTGCAAATATCTAAAGATTCTTTTCACAGCTATAAGGTGTGATTCTCTAGGGTCAGCTTGATATCTGGCGCAATAGCATACTGAGTACTGAATATCAGGTCTACTAGCAGTAAGATAGAGTAGAGAGCCAATCATACCTCGATATAACTTGCTATCTACTGACTTACCTTTCTCGTCAGCACAAAGGACAGTATCAGTACCCATTGGGGTTGATATGGGCTTACATTCTTCCATATCAAACTTCTTTAGCATTTCTTTGGCGTACTTAGACTGACTGATGAAGATGCCGTTCTTACCTTGCTTGATTTGAAGTCCAAGGAAGAAGTTGAGTTCGCCCATCATAGACATTTCGAACTCAGTTTGCATCTGTTTACTAAATTCTTTGCACATAGATTCGTCAGTAGCACCAAAGATTATGTCATCTACGTAAATTTGTGCTAGCAGGGTATTTTTACCCTTTTTCTTAATGAACAAGGTTGTGTCAGCTTTGCCTCTGACATAGTTCCTGGTCAGCAGGAAGTTGGTCAACCTCTCATACCAAGCACGTGGTGCTTGCTTCAGGCCGTACATGGCCTTTTTAAGTTTATAAACGTGGTTTGGCAATTTTGGATCTTCAAACCCTGGAGGCTGACTAACATATACCTCTTCGTTTATAAAGCCATTAAGAAATGCACTTTTAACATCCATTTGATATAATTTGAAGTTCATGAAACTAGCATATGCACATAGTATACATATAGCCTCTAACCTAGCTACGGGTGCAAAGGTTTCACCGTAGTCAATGCCCTCTTGCTGACTATAGCCTTGGGCTGCAAGTCGGGCTTTGTTTCTGACTACGTTGCCTTGCTCATCTAGTTTATTCCTAAAGACCCACTTAGTTCCTATGGTCTTTTGATTCCTAGGTTTTGGTACTAAATCCCATACTTCATTTCTTTTAAATTGATCAAGCTCCTCTTGCATAGCATTGATCCAGTGTTCGTCGTGCTCAGCATCAACGAAATTCTTTGGCTCATGCATTGAGACGAATGCAACATTGTTGAGATACTTTCTAAGCTGATCTCTCGTCATCAGCTTGTTGTCAGCAGCATCGAGAATGGACTTTTCTGAATGTCCTCTTGGTATTTTGATTTCCTTGGGCAATGTTGAGTTGTCTGGAATAGGTGTTTCTACAACATCTACAGGAGTTGATTGGTTAGCAAAGGAAATTTCGGTTTCGAGTTTACCTTTCGTCAGCCCTTGTATTGATGACTCAGAGGCTCCATTTTGGTCAGCGGAAGCTGAGCTTGGTTCATTTTCGGCGGGCTGAGTTGACTTTCCTGCAGGGTCAGTTTCATCGAACTCGATATGGATAGACTCTTCTACAACTTGAGTTCGTTTGTTATACACCCTATATGCTTTACTATTAGTTGAGTACCCGAGAAAGATCGCTTCGTCAGCTTTAGCATCAAATTTAGCAAAGTTATCCTTTGTATTGAGTATAAAGCATTTACACCCAAAGGCACGAAAGTAGCCAATGTTGGGCTTTCATCCTTTCCAAAGTTCATATGGGGTTTTCTTAAGAATAGGTCTAACTAAAGCCCTATTGAGAATATAGCATGTTGTGTGGACAGCTTCACCCCAGAAATACTTTGGAAGCCTATTTTCACTCAGCATTGTCCTAGCTATTTCGACAATTGTTTTGTTCTTCCTTTCAACAGTCCCATTTTATTGAGGTGTTCTAGGAGCAGAGAAATTATGGTCAATACCACTGGTTTCACAGAATTCGTCGAACTGTTGGTTTTTGAATTCTCCACCATTGTCACTTCTAATATGAGCTACTCTTAGGTCTTTGTCATTTTCAAGCTTTTTAGTCAATGTTGTGAACATCTCAAATGTTTCATCCTTGCTACTCAGCAAGATGATCCAAGTATACCGAGAGAAATCGTCTACAATGACTAAGGAAAATTTCTTACCTCCCAAGCTGAGTGGCTGGATAGGTCCGAAAAGATCCAAGTGTAGTAATTCCAATGGTCTCTTGGTTGAGACGATATTTTTACTTTGAAAAGACCTTTTTGTTTGTTTACCTTGCTGACAAGCATTACACAATTGATCTTTTTCAAATCTAAGTTTGGGCAATCCCTCAACTAATTGCTTTCTTGCTAATTTGGCTAGGAGGTCCATGCTTACATGACCAAGTCTCCTATGCCATAGCCAGGAGTTGTCCTCCTTTGACACTAAGCATATATTTTTGGAAAACTGTTTTTCTAAACTCAACATATATACATTGTCAACACGAGGGGAAATTAAAATCAAAGCATTTGTTTTTCCCTTGAGTATCCGACACTGAGTAGCATCAAATATAACATGTCTACCATTATCACATAGCTGAGCTATGCTCAATAGGTTATTTTGAGACCATTAACTAAGGAGACTGGCTCAATAGTGGGGTTACCTCCGATAGCACCTGACCCTACTATCTTACCCTTCTTATTGTCTCCAAAGCTTATGTTACCACCTCGTTTAAGCTCAAGTGTGATGAACTGAGTTTCATCACCAGTCATATGCCTCGAGCATGCTCTCTCAATATACCAAAGCTTTGACTTCTCCATGCATCTCAGGCCCACCTGCATTTTGAATCATTCATCTTTAGTGATACAGATTGAAAGCGATAAATGAAGGTTTTAATCGTAAACCAACAAAGAGGTTCTTCTCTAGCTAAACTAGAAGGAGTGAATCCCAATAACAAGGTATAAACCTTAGGTTCTCAAAGAGAATTAATATCTGATTGATAAAAGTTGTCTAATCCTTACAAAATGAGGGTTTAAATACATCCTCTTAATGATAACAAAAGACAAGGACTACCCCTACTAGGGTTTTAATAAGGTTATCCCTAAAAGGGTAAAATAGGTGATACGCCCCGACAATCAGTACAATGGTACAAGTACGGATTGTCAGGGTTGTTGGTGAATCACTTCGGGAGGAAGTAAACCTAGAGATCCGCCCAAGGGTAGATGTTGATACGCCACCTTGTTTACTCCTAGATCCACCCCGCTCGTATGTCCTGGGGATCCGCCCTCCTCGATATAACCTCCGTGGGTTTGATGTCTGAGGATCCGCCAGAGCACGCGTGATCAGTGCTGCCAGTTAGGATGTCCGCATCATTCTCTCCTTTAAAAGAGCTCGGCACTGATTCATCTTTGTTGAACTCCAAAGGACCATCTGACTTCCACGGGCTAAGGTCACGGATGTTGAACGCTGGTGAGATTTTACCGAGCCAATTCGGCAATGCTATATGATAGGCATTGGCATTGATCTTCTTGGTGACCTTATATGGCCCGTATTTCCTAGGCCGAAGCTTGCTGCTTGTGGCGTTGGCGAGTCTCTCTTTGCCCAAATATACCATAACCTCATCCCCAACTTCAAACTGTAGGTCCCTATGGTGCTCATCCACATTTGCCTTTAATTTCTGATTTCTCTCCTCAAGAGTTTCTCTCACCTCTTGGTGCATCTGTACATAATCCTTGGCCAGCTGGTTGGCAGTCACGTTTCCTTTAGGAAGAGGGGCTATATCAAGGACGTGATTTGGGGTCTTCGTGTATACCACCTCAAATGGGGACCTCCCGGTTCCTGAATGTACAGAGCCGTTGTAGGCGAACTCAGCTTGGGCTAGAACCACATCCCACATCCTGGGTTTATCCTTACATTTGCTGCGCAGTAGGTTTCCCAAAGTTCTATTGAGCACCTCGGTCTGTCCGTCTGTTTGAGGGTGGGCGGTGGTACTAAACTTCAGAGACGTATCGAACAGAGCCCACAACGTCCGCCAGAAGTGACTGAGGAACTTCGTATCACGATCCGAGACAATGCTCTTAGGTACGCCATGTAGCCTGACAATCTCTTTGAAGAATATCTTAGCAGTCGCTGAGGCATCATTAGTCTTGCGACATGATATGAAGTGGGCCATCTTCGAAAACCGATCAACCACGACAAAGATGGAATCCATGCCTCTCTGAGTTCTGGGTAACCCTAGGACAAAATCCATGGACATATCCTCCCATATGGTTTCTGGTATAGGCAAGGGTAGCTGCAAGCCAGCGTTGGTAGTGCGTCCCTTGGCGGTCTGGCAAACATAGCATCGTTCTACTAAGTAGGCAACATCTCTCCTCATCTTAGGCTAGAAATAACGGGAACTCACTGCTTCGTATGTCTTGTCTCGCCCAAAATGTCCTCCAAGGGATCCTCCATGTAGATCACGAATAACCTTCTCGCGGATGGAAGTGCAGGGTAAGCAAAGTTGGTTGCCCCTCATGAGATACTCATCCATCAGGTGATACGCCCCATCCCCATGCTGGTGTTGACACTTCTCCCAGATACTGCCAAAGTCAGGATCCACCAAGTATTCTCCTCTGATGTGTTCAAAACAATCGGTTTCCAGGTTTACTATCTTTATTAGTGACACCCTTCGACTCAAGGCGTCCGCCACCTTGTTCTGTTTTCCAGCCTTATGGATAAGCTTATAGGGGAACTTATCTATGAAAGCGGACCACCGGGCATGCATGGAGCTCCGAAGTTGCTTCTGACTTCCCAGGTACTTGAGAGCTTGATGGTCAGTGTAGAGGATGAATTCTTTCCCCACCAAGTAATGTTCCCACACTTTCAATGCCCTCACTACAGCATAAAACTCTTGATCATACGTGGCCCACTTTTGCCGTGCCTCATAAAGCTTCTCACTGAAATATGCAATGGGCCTCTTTTCTTGCATCAAGACTCCACCAATCCAAACTCCACTGGCATCACACTCAACTTCGAACAATTTATCAAAATTGGGATACGCCAGCACGGGCGCTGTACTCAGCTTTTCCTTGATCAGGGCGAAGCTCTTCTCTTGGGCATCCGCCCACTCGAACCCCCTTCCCTTCTTCAAACATTCCATCAACGGGGCCACTATGGAACTGAAGTTCTTGATGAATCGGCGATAAAAGGTTGCTAGCCCATGAAAACTCCTGATATCCCCCACATTCTTCGGAGTAGGCCATTCTCGGATGGCTCTTACCTTCTCCCCATCAACTTGGACCCCATTGCCACTAACCACGAACCCAAGGAAAACCAGGCTTTCCATGACGAAGTCACACTTATTAGTGTTGGCGTATAACTGGTGTTTCCTTAACAGGTCAAACACTGTCCGTAAATTCTCCACATGCTCCGCCAAGGTCTCGCTATGAATCAGGATGTCATCAAAATTTTACGATTTCATGCTTTTTGTTTTTGTTTGCTTTTTAATTCTAGGAATAAAAAGAATCCTAGGCAGTTGAATTTGATACATTTAGCTATCCCGCAATACAGTTGACAATGCGCTTAAAAATTTGCACATTCTAAATGAAATTGATGCATGCGAAAAATCTTGAACAACATTTGAGTCTCCAAAGAGTATTATTTGCCTAAAATTGACATGGAACGGAGCGTTAGTTGACGCTAGGATTGATACCAATAACCCTTCAATTGTGAGTTAGAGCCATAAAGATCAATATTTTAGACTCATGATTAGGAACAATTGATCTCTTAGGTGTGGGATTACATTTATTGTCTTTGTGCTCATAGGAATTGCATCCAATACTGGTTGAATTTTGTGTTTTTATTAAACTTGAAATGATTAGGCAACCTAGGTATATCCCTTTGTGAATTTAGCCTATTCTTTTTTTAGCCAAAATCCCTTAACAATTCCACTAGATAAGCCCCTTTGAGCCTTTTACCCCTTTTCTTTGATCAACCATGTTACAAACCTTAGCCTTCTTAAATATCCTTTCTCACCCAAGTTAATTGACTCAATTTAGTTTTGATAAATCCTTAGACACACTTATCCTTCAAATTCTCGCTAGCAATCATTAAAAGATTGTAATTTTAATAGAAGAATCAACCTTTACCCAATTGAATTTCACTCTTTTCCCCCTCTATTCAAAGAAAAAAAAATGGTTAAAAACCAAATAAAAAAAATAAAAAATAAAAAATAAAAAATAAAATAGAGGAAAGGATAAAAGACGTGTTTATATTTTTAGTTGCTTCCCGAATACTTCATTGCCTCATAAACACAACCTTGAGCTTCAACCTTCATATACATAGCGGAAACAGTGTCCCTTTTGGATTCTGAATTGCTTGAGGACAAGCAAAATTTTAAGTGTGGGGAGGTGGTTTATAGCTCCCTAATGCGAAAAATGTGTCCTTTTTGCAAAAAAATTAACTATTTGAGTCATTTAACTTTTTGCCTATAAATTCCCTTTTTCCTACCACAACCTTTAGCCAATGTTACAACCCTTAAAGACCTATGATTTTGTTTAATTTTAATGCATTAAAGGAGTGTCTCGACGAGATGAGGGCCTGTCTCAACGAGACATGTATTGTCTCGCCGAGATAGGTCCAAAAAGGGGCGATTTTGCTCCAGCTTTTATCTGTTTAGGTCCCTGGGCTTCCAAAAAGTGCTCTAATGGTCCCTGATGAATCCCAAAAGTGCTCTGACGGTCCCTGAATAATCCGGAAATGCTCCAATAGGCTTGGGTCTGGTTCGGAAATGCACGAAAGGTCCCTGAAAATCCATGAAAACACCAAAAATACCATAAATAAAGGAAATTACTAATTTTAACTAAAAAGTAATAAAATGATACTGGAATTAAATAGAAACAAAGGGAAAACAAACTAAATTAATCCTAAAAACCCTATATAAATGGGAGCTATCACCGTGCTAATCCCTGTCCAGGTACTAACAAGCATCTATTTGATCTTTGTCTCAACCTGAATGGGCACAGCACATGGTTAGGACATAGAATAGAGAAACATCTATGGTAACAGACTGTGCGGCTGAGAGCAGTGATTGGATCACAACCCGCAAAAAATCCAGAGGTAAAACCAGAGATTCTCGCCTGACAGGGCGGGCTCAATCCCAATAATTATGAATATCTTGTTTTGGAATTGCAGGGGAATCTTAAACTCGGGAACCCAGAAGGCTCTCAAATTAATTTGCAGAACTAATCACCTGGATCTTCTCTGTTTATCTGAGCCCATGGTTGATTTTGATAGAATCCCTGATCTGTTCTAGAGCTCAACTGGCCTGCAATTCCTTGCGCGTAATGACCTCAATTCAATTTGGGTCTTCTCTAAAACTGGGAACATAAACCGCTGCTCCACGGTCATCATTCATCTGCAGCATGTGTCTTTGAGGTACAGTCTTAACAACTCTGATTATCATATCTCCTTTGTCTATGGTAGCAACAATGCTAGCAGCCGTAGATCTCTCTGGAATTCTCTACTCTCAACTACAGACTCTGATAAAAGGCTGATTCTGGGTGACTTTAATACGGTAACTGGAGCATATGAGAAAACTGGAAGAAGCCCTTCTGAAAGCAGCTACCGGGATTTCAGAGAATTTATCAGAAATGGGGAGCTAATGGAGGTAGAAAGCACAGGCTTGCAATTCATTTGGTCGAATGGAAGAAGGAGTGATGGGCATGTGGAATGCAAACTGGACAGAGCCTTGGCTAATAGCAACTTCATTGACAGTTGGGACAGATTAAACTGCTCAGTTCTCCCTCATAATAAGTCAGATCACAGTCCGATTCTTCTCTCTTGTGCTACTGGTATCGTCAGAAAAAGCAGGTTTAGATTTCTCTCGATGTGGACTACTGTTGTCCTCATATGTGACTCAAGCAAGTGCACTAGATACAAGTAATAAAGTGATAAGTCAAGTATCGTATCCACAGGGATTGAGATCAAAATTATATGAGAAAATCGTCGTTGAACAGAGTGTGTATGAAAAGGTGTCTTTTTAGTTGGATTGAGTGTTTGAGTGAGGTGGTTAAAACAACAGTGCACTAAAATTATGAGAGAGATGACAAATATAAGATAAGTTAAAGGATAGAACAGGCTATGCACTGCCGAACAGGTCGTGCCAAGTCTTACAACATTCCAATGAATTTGTTATGATGCCAACGAAGCCAAAGTATCAGTTTTAATGCCCGCTTAAGTCAACTTTCGTGTGTTCTTAAGCTCCTAAGATTTACTAGAACCTTTAGCGTCCTAAAGATACGTTCTTTCTTGCATTAAGATCGAAACTGCATTTCTGATTAAGAAAACCCTTGACACAACCATCTAACTTGTCAGCTTCAAGGTTGGGAGATTAATAGAGATATCAGTGAAGATGCAAGCTGTGTCCTAACATCCATCTAACACATGCATAAATGCCGAAGCATGAAAGTTAATTCCTCATCACTCACAACATTGGCAAAATACTGAACATTCACTGAAAATGACATAAAACTTACATTACCGGCTCGGCCAGGCCTTGCCCATTCAAAATGGACTACTGATAGGGGTCAAAAACCCCTATCTTTGGGTACGGTTATAGGACGGGTTTTAGTGTTATTTAGTTAATAAGCGAGCAATTCTCGCATTTAAATGCTTTTGTGTGAGTTAGTTAGAAATTGGAAATGTTTTATTTACTTTTCGCTGTTTAGGCTCATTTTGTGATCAAATTAGGCAAATACGGCCAAATTGGCATGCATCTAATAATTCCGTTATCTTTTGAAGCTAATTGATCTGTCAAAAGTCGCACCAAACGAAGCGTTTGCTCAAATAAGCGATTGGCGGGTCAATTTAGCCTTTGAACTAATGTTATCTAGAGTTTTGTGCATGCGCAGGGAGAAATTCGAGCGAAGAACACGTTGATTGGCGTTCGGCAACCACGCGGAGGCATATCGAGCAAGACAGCTCGCCGAGCAGACTGTGCCTGCTCGCTGAGCAGGCCCTTGGAGGCCTGCTCGCCGAGTAGGCACAAAAACTTGATGCGCCTTCGGTGAAGAAGACTCAGTAAGGGATAAGTGTACCCCGTCGTTATCAAGTAATAAATCTGGAAAGTCCAGGTATCGAATCCACAGGACTTATTTACCACAAGTATCGAATTACTAGGTCTCAGGTGTTATCTAGGCTTTGTGGGGTTTGAATTGGTTTTGATTAAGTTAATCTACTCCTAGGTTGAATTACGCTACTCCTAGCTAAGTTATCTAGTTCTAACTAAGTTATTCTACTCCTAATTAAGTTAAACTACTCCTAATTGATCTTTCACTAATGCAATTACCCGAAGGAACATGGTATGAACGATAATAATGAAGTTAGGTTATTAGATCTATTGATTAAAAACCTAATCTAAGTCACTTGTATTCAAGGTGATTAACCCTACTTACCCTCCTGAAGTTCCTAGTGCGTGATTCCCTTGTAAGGCCAAAACTAGGTCTAAGGCTCAGCAATTTGGGCTTAATCAACTAAGAGGTCGTCAATCTCCTAGGCTCTGACTAGGTCAGATTCAGCTCACAATATGTGCCTACTCGATTTTGGGGCTTTTGAATGAGTTAAACCAATTGAATAAAGCGTAAGACAAAGATTAAATCAATAAGCATAGAACAAAATAAGAGCTAAAGTATTATTAAAGATGAAGAATAATGTCACATGATACAATTAGCCTAGGATTCATAGATTGTATCAAAGAATACAAAGAAAGTAAAGTAAAAGGAGATACGAAAATCCCTTTCAAGGAACCTGTCTACTCTGCAATCGGCTTCCTAGGTCTTAAGGACGGACCTTGAATATTCCTCGAGAACAGCTTTGAAGGAGCTTCAATGGAGGTCGAAGAAGATGGAGGAGATGGAGAGGAAATTCAAGGGGAAAGCTAAAGTAATTTACAAAATAATGAAAGATGCCTAATTACATTGGAAAAATCCTATTTATATGCATGGTTCGGGCCCTTTTCTTGACCTATTTTCGTGTCCTTATGCAGGTAGGAAGTCGTGGGGTCCATCGTGAAGTCGTGGGGGCGGAATTGGTCTTTTTGACCAATTCCCGCAGGTCTGCTCGCCGAGCAGGCACTGCTCGGTGAGCAGGCGCTGCTTGTCGCGAGCAGGCATTGCCTGCTCGGCGAGCAGGCCTCCAGGGGCCTGCTCGGCGAGCTGTCTTGCTCGATATGCCTCCGCGTGGTTGCCGAACGCCAATCAACGTGTTCTTCGCCCGAATTTCTCCCTGCGCATGCACAAAACTCCAGATAACATTAGTCCAAAGGCTAAATTGACCCGCCAATCGCTTATTTGAGCAAACGCTTCATTTGGTGCGACTTTTGACGGATCAATTAGCTTCAAAAGATAACGGAATTATTAGATGCATGCCAATTTGGCCGTATTTGCCTAATTTGATCACAAAATGAGCCTAAATAGCGAAAAGTAAATAAAACATTTCCAATTTCTAACTAACTCACACAAAAGCATTTAAATACGAGAATTGCTCGCTTATTAACTAAATAAGACTAAAACCCGTCCTAAAACTGTACCCAAAGATAGGGGTTTTTGACCCCTATCAAACCTCCTCGCACTTAAAACTTTACTTGTCCCCAGGTAAACTAAAAAACTAAACCCGTAATCACAAACAAGCTAGAAAACCTCCCGGTTTGACTAGGTGTTTGACATAATTTCGAGCATCTGTAATCACATGCATTCGGAAATACAAAGTAGAGACACGATATCCAAAAGCCGCATTTCAATTATCATAGGTCATATGTTTTAAGCAAAAGGACACATGTTCAATTAAACGAGCTTGAGGGGATCGCCAAGTAAAACACCTCACCATAGGTAGTTCACTCATTTCACACAATTTTGGTGGTTAAAGTGTTTACTCTCGGCTTATGTTCTTGCTTAGGATTACGTTGATTTTGCGCGTTCATCCGAGTTCCTCTACTATGCTATATGACTCCGATGATATCAAAAACAGCCTCGAATTGGGGTTGTAATGTGGTTAGAGGGTTAAAGGTACAACAAGGGTTAATAGTTCTAGCGCTAGAAAAACGAAGTTCAAATGGCTTTAGCAAATATGAAGTGACTGAGCTTTTTATTTATTCATTATTCTCTTTTTAGGACGTTTTCTTGAGACGTTTTGATTTTGAGAATTGGGGAATGAAGTTCTCCCCTTTTTGTTCGTCTCTTTTCTTTTTCTCTTTTCTTTTCTTTTTCTGTTTTTCTGTTTTCCCCCTTTTTTTCTTTTTGGGATAGTGATGCTCATTCACTTCTTAGCTTTTTGGCTTGCTACTATGATGCCATAAACAAAGATAAAGCGCTAGAACGACAAAGGCTCGATGTGAGCTTTGCAAAAACTTTGGGTTAAGTAGCAAACCAAGTGATGGTTTGCAAAAATAGGTTAGAACGAAAGAAAAAAACTATAAACTACAAAAATATAGGCTCAAATGGGCTTCCTAGAGTGGATGAAAAAGAGAAAATTAAGGTAAAGAAAAGGGTTAATTCTAATGAGGTTGATTTCATCGTTTATCATCTCAAATCATTGCATGTAGGTTCAACACAGTATTAGGTGCAAAATCTGTAATCTTTCACAAGTCAAAGCATTCACACAAAAATGTCAAGAAAAAGAGCTTTTTGATGTTCGCTCTTAGGCTCAAATTCAACTCACAATTCTTTGGGTTTCAATTTATTGTGTTTACTGGTTCTCCCCAAACTCAAGTTTAATATCACATGCCTTCAATTCTTAAGTTATCTACCTAAGTAACGATTTTAGCATTTCTTCAAAAGTAGGGTCTAAATGCAAACTTTAGCTCATGCTTTTATAGATACAAGGATTGTGTCCTACACCTAAACTAGTTGTCATGCAATCTTAGATTCGGTTCTCAGCCCTCAAGGACAAATAACGAAGTTTAGATTCGAAGGAGGTTCACGGTTTTAGGTCCTAAACATGCAAAACATAAATAAAACCCGAAAAACGCAAAACTAAACTAGACACGACGCAGCAAAAATTTTAAAAATTATACAAATTTTTGTAAGTTTGTCTACCCCTCCTCCTCACACTAAAAATATGCAATAAGTTCCAACATTGCATCACAAATCATAAAGAGCAAGTGTAAAGAGTTAGGGTGGAGAAGACAACTTACTGATCGGCCGGAGGGTATGGCCAAGGCATGTTGTAGCGTTCGCAGTAGTCTGCCGCTACGTATTCAAGACCCGAAAGCCTTCGGTCCATATTCTGCTCAAAGTTAGTGAACTGTTGGTCCATCTGTTGAACAGTGTTAAAGGTCCGTAGGTTAAGATCTCGCATTTCTGCCATCATGGTGTTGATGGCTTGGAACTGGGCCTCCGTCCCCGGCGCTTGGTGTTCCGTTTGGTCATCTGCTGCTGCAGCCTCTTCTTCCTCATGTTCGTTGTGCTCTCCTTCTCCTTGTTGTGGTAGGTTTCTTGTCCATTTCCTTACCCTTCCACTAGAGCTTGCTCCTCCAGATGGGTTCCTGTTCAAAACTGAATGGAAAGTAGATTTTCCTAGGAATGTGGCGTTAAGCAAGGTGGGGTGGAAACCATCTTCCCGAATGTCCAAATCTTTGAATTGGCTATCAAGGAAGTTGGTAACCAAATGTCCAAGGCCAACGGACCCGCGTTTTCTACTTGTCTGGTTTGAAAAGCCTTCAAAGATGGCTTTGATACTATCAACGGGTTTTTGGTTGGCCACACACCACAGTATGAGCAATTCCGTCTGTGAGATTTTATTGCTCTCATTTTTCCCTAACAAGTTGTGAGCCACAAACTTGTGTACAAGGTTTAGCACTGGGTCTCTAAGGGAGATTGGGCTAGCAGTGCGGGAGTCAAATTCTGATAAGCCTGTTAACTGCTTCCAAGCTTTATCTTTTGTCATGGGTTCCTCAAAACCCGAGACTGCCTCTGGATGGTTATAGACTCCCATCAAGGCTGCTAATGTAGTGTCATTGAGACGATAAGGGACACCGTTCAGTCTAAAAGAATGCTTACCACACCCTGCGAGTAGCTCCTTTCTCAAAGTGGTCAGAAATTCCACAATGAAATTATAGTACACCAGGGTCTTTTTTGTGGCCAGTCTATGCCAACCATGGAATTTCAGGACTTCATTAAAGTCCTTTTCCAGACCTATAGATGCTAGATATTTCTGGTCAACAATGATTAAGGTGGCAAGTTCTTGCCTAGAAAACCACTGATATAACAGTCCCTCTCGCTCATCTACTAATCCAAAAGGTGGGTTATACTTAGCATGCAGGACGTCACTGAATTCGACGTCCGAGTCGGCTTCATTGTCAACCGTTATCTTGGACTTGCCGTTCCTTCCCATCATCCCTGAGAGATAGACCAAAACGGACTAGTTAAAATCCCTTCACAAAAACATAAACATAAACCTCCAAATCACCACTAAATAGACAAAACCATAGTTTAGAAACTTAGGGACCAAAATCGTAAGCTTTCAGTCCCTAAGTAATTTCACCCGTAATTCTTAAATTCGTGCAAAATTAGAGATGCCCAATGACTAAAATGTGTTAAGAATGTGATATAGAACTCTATTGGTAAGTTGCCAACTATAAACTAAATAGTTGAACTTTGAGCTAAAATGGAGCTTTTTCCCAAATTGAGCAATTTCTCCAAATATTCACAAATTAAGAACAAAAATCATACCTAAACCACATATTGATCATAATGTAACTATATATTGCAAGAATATCAAGAATTAAAAGCAAGTAAAAGGTTATTTGAGAAAAAAGATAAAAACCCAAAACTTAGGTTTTGTCCCAAATCTCAAAAATTAACCCCCTAAACTAAAATCTAAGCCTAAAAACATGTTAGAAATCAAAAATGGGTAAAGATTCATACCTTATTTGTTGAGTTCGGGTTAGTATGGTGGATTTGGGGGGTTAGGTTTTGAGAGGGAAAGAAAGGAAAAGAAAGAAAGGAAGAAGGAAATAATGGAAGAAAGAAGGAAAGAAAGGGAATAAGAAGAAAGTGGGGGAAGGGGATGATGAGTCACCCCCCCCCTTTTTCTTTTCCTTTTTCTTTTTCTTCTTTCTTTCTCTCTTTTTTTTTTTGGGTTCGGGATTAAAGTCCCGAACAGCTCGTGTCGGCCGAGCTGACTGGCTCGGCCGACCAGCCCGACGAGCTGGGCGGCAGTTCCTAGCTCACCCGGGCTGGACGATTTTTTTTTTAAAGAGAGTATGGGGGCAAAACTTGACAATGTAAATAAATAGAAAGAGAAAAATGTGAATTAAAAATTAACAACCAAAATTAACAAAAATAAAAGAAAAGGAAACTGCAGAAGTAATTGTTCAAGCTTTGAATTTAAACCGAGGAGAACTCGATTTCTCCCCCTTACTCAATCCTTTCTCAAGATCTTTGGATTCTTCTCCGTTGTGCTTGGGAGAGAACCCTGTGGCCTTTCCTGCCTGTCCCTATTGATCTGGGCTACCTGATTGCTCAAATCCTTGCAGAAAGCTTCATTGTTGGCAAGCCTAGCCGAGATCTCCTTTAAAAGAGTAACCACCTCGTCAGATTCCTTAGGAGGTTGCATTGGCCCTTGGTTCTGCTGTTCATATGGGGGCATGCCAAGTGATGCTCGTAAAGTATATAGCATTTAATAGGACAAGTGTATCCTATCGCAACAAGTAATATTGTGCTAAGCACGAGATCGAACCACAAAGACTATTTGTTACAACTAGCAAATCTACCTAGAATGATCTAATTGTTTAGAGGGTTGGATAAAGATTTGAGTTTTTAATAACTAACTAATTGAATTAAATGAAATAAACATAACAAAATAAAGTGAACAATTGACAGGGTAGAAGGTGAATTAACGGATGGCACAATCTAGGTTGAGGAATCCTTTGATTAAATCCTATGTATGGGTTTAGGGAGTTCAGATTTATGTTTTACCAATGATTGAAGGTAATTGTCCTAAGTGAAAGACTAATGTGATCAATATTGTCCTTCCTATTCACATGCATTCGGGTGACGGCTTGATTAGGCATATACCCTAGGTCATGCAAAGCATTAGGTTTATTGACAACTAAGGCTAAAGCCGTAGCCCAGCCACAAAGCCTCATTCCTAGTGGTGTCTAGCGAAGTCAGGTTAATACAGATTCGGTATAGACGATTCCGTGGTCAGGTTCTCATCTATCTATAATCCTATTTAATGTCAGGGTCACAGGCATTAGGCACATTATATACATAAACAGGCTAGTTGATCATTATCAATGTTCATTATAGCATAAATCCTGTTCCTAACGATTTCTAGGCATTAAGCATGCATAAACTGATCAATCAAAGGTCCTAGATCCCTAATCACACATATTCATATAATCAATTTCATCCCCATCCCAAATTGGATGGAGATCCGTTCATAGACAAACTAATCATAGCAATAGGAAGTAAAGGAATAACGGAAAAAGCTTCAATTAAATATAATCGCAAAAGATAAAAGGGAAAGAGATAGAAATCCAAAACCCGTTTTGCCAATTCCAATTACAGAAATAGAAGATGAGGAACTTCTCCCATCAATTGTTCTTCGACAAAAGAAAATAAAAACTGAAAATAAACATAATCTAGAAAGCAGGAAATCTAATCTAAAAACTAAATAAAAACCTACATGGTGATGGCTCTTAAGGAATCCGTCTCGAATAACTGAGAGGAGCTCCCTATTTATAGAGATAGGGCGAAACCCTAGTGTCTCCGGGGGTACAAAGGTCGTTTTCTATATTAACAGGGGCTTTTTGGGCATAATAGTTCGACATTCCAGCAAGGGAGAGGCGTTTTTGCGCTTCTCCTGTCTCGTCTCGTCGAGACAGACAGTGTCTCGTCGAGACGAGGACCTGTCTCGTCGAGACAGGCCTTGTCTCGCCGAGACGCTTTTGTGTCTCGCCGAGACAAGTGCCAAAATGGGGCAGAACTCTGGTTTTTATCCGTTTTGGTCACTGGGCTTCCGAAATATGCTCTAATGGTCCCTGGCGAGTCCCAAAATTGCCCCGACGGTCCCTGAATTGTCCAGAATTGCTCCAAAAGGCTCGGTCTGGTTCGGGAATGCTTAAATAGGCCCAAAAACACCTGAAAACACAGGAAATGCCAAAAATAAGAGAAATTACTAATTCTAACTAAAAGATAACAAAACAATAATAAAACTGAAAGGAAATAAAGCAAAAGGAAGCTAAAAGGGGCCTAAAAACCCTATACAAATGGGAGCTATCAACCTCCCCACACTTGAATCTTGCTTGTCCTCAAGCAAGACAGAATCTAAAGCAGAGAAAAATCAACAAATAGCTCCCTTACAAAAACAAGAATCTACTACACTTTATTATTCACAACAGTTCAGACTACTCATTTTGCAATTAAAAACATAATGAACCTCAGACGAGTCTCCAAAACTAATTAATTGGTTTTATCAATCAACACTTCATGAAAACGAAGGAAAAGGACTAAAATTGATAGCTCACAAGTGGTCAGTCTAACGCTCAAGTGTTTGGGTGAATTTTTTTTGTAAACGCTCTACATTTAATTGCACAAAGTGGTCACATTGGGATTGCATCATCCATCCGGTCAAAATTAATGCATTAAAATTAAACAAAATCATAGGTCTTTAAAGGGTTGTAACATTGGCTAAGGGTTGGGGTAGGAAAAATGGAATTTATAGGCAAAAAGTTAATGACTCAAATAGTTAAAAGTTTTGCAAAAAGGACAAATTTTCAGCATTAGGGAGCTATAAACCACCTCCCCACACTTAAAATCTTGCTTGTCCTCAAGCAAGTCGAAATCCAAAAGGGACACGTTTTCCTCTATGTAAAACAAGGTTTAAGCTCAAGGTTGTATTTGTGAATCAGTGAAGTATCCGGGAAGCAACTAAAAATATAAACACGTCGTTTATCCTTTCCTCTATTTTTTTTTGATTTGGTTTTTAACCTTTTTTTTCGAATAGAGGGGATAAAGAGTGAAAATCAAATGGGTAATGGTTGCTTCTTCTATTAAAATTACAACCTTTTAATGATTGCTATCGAGAATTTGAAGGAGATGTGTGTCTAAGGATTTATCAAAACTAAATTGAGTCAATTAACTTGGGTGAGAAAGGATATTTAAGAAGGCTAAGGTTTGTAACAGGGTTGATCAAAGAAAGGGATAAAAGGCTCAAAGGGGCTTATCTAGGGGAATTGTTAAGGGATTTTGGCTAAACAAAGAAATAGGCTAAATTTCACAAAGGGCTATACCTAGGTTGCCTAATCATTTCAAGTTTAATAGAAACACAAAATTCAACCAGTATTGGATGCAATTCCTATGATCACAAAGACAATAAATGTAATCCCACACCTAAGAGATCAATTGTTCCTAATCATGAGTCTAAAATATTGATCTTTCTAGCTTTAACTCACAATTTAAGGGTTATTTGTATCAATCCTAGCCTCAACTAACGTTCCGTTCCATGTCAATTTTAGGCAAATAATACTCTTTGGAGACTCAAATGTTGTTCAAGATTTTTCTCATGCATCAATTTCATTTAGAATGTGCAAATTTTTAAGCGCATTGCCAACTGTATTGCGGGATAGCTAAATGTATCAAATTCAACTGCCTATGATTCTTTTATTCCTAGAATTAAAAAGCAAACAAAAACAAAAAGCATGAAATCCTAAAATTAAAACAAAAACATGCAACCTAATATAGAAAAACAAAAAGAAATTAAAAACATGCAAATGGCAGAATCAAAAAATCATCATATCCTAGTATCTCCTCCTTACACTTACAACATGCATTTACTTCCATCATCACATAAAAGTAAAACATAAAGTGCAGAAAAGAAATAGGATAGAAAAACTCTCTCAGGGGTGGCTTGTCAATCCAACCCCGAATTTCCGATGCTAAAGTTTCAATCCAAGCTGCAGTCTTGAAAATCAATCCGGCGTCGGTGAGTATTCCGATTAGACGGTTCTGCCAATAGAAAAAAAAAAGAAAACAAACATAAGAATAAAGAAAGCAACAAAAAAGAAAAAGAAAAAAAACGTTTAATTAATTTTTTTTTTGTCCGTCTCGGCGAGATGAACAGTGTCTCGCCGAGACGAGACGGAATTATTTTTTTTTATGTGTCTCATCGAGACAGCCAGGTGTCTCGACGAGACGACACGAAAAACCTAAAAAAATATTTTTTTTTTATTTTTTTTTTTATTTTTATATACAAATCTAAACAATTGTTTCAACCTATTCAATTTACACAGATTATAATCGAAATAGTCCCGGCAACATTTAATCAAAAACTTGATGGTGTTGTTGTCGGGTATTTCGAAACATAATCTAATTATAAACAAAATAGTTCCAAGCAAATTTAATCTAATTATAAACAAAATAATCCTCGGAAACGACGCCAAAAACTTGATGCTCGTAAAGTATATAGCATTTAATAGGACAAGTGTATCCTATCGCAACAAGTAATATTGTGCTAAGCACGAGATCGAACCACAAAGACTATTTGTTACAACTAGCAAATCTACCTAGAATGATCTAATTGTTTAGAGGGTTGGATAAAGATTTGAGTTTTTAATAACTAACTAATTGAATTAAATGAAATAAACATAACAAAATAAAGTGAACAATTGACAGGGTAGAAGGTGAATTAACGGATGGCACAATCTAGGTTGAGGAATCCTTTGATTAAATCCTATGTATGGGTTTAGGGAGTTCAGATTTATGTTTTACCAATGATTGAAGGTAATTGTCCTAAGTGAAAGACTAATGTGATCAATATTGTCCTTCCTATTCACATGCATTCGGGTGACGGCTTGATTAGGCATATACCCTAGGTCATGCAAAGCATTAGGTTTATTGACAACTAAGGCTAAAGCCGTAGCCCAGCCACAAAGCCTCATTCCTAGTGGTGTCTAGCGAAGTCAGGTTAATACAGATTCAGTATAGACGATTCTGTGGTCAGGTTCTCATCTATCTATAATCCTATTTAATGTCAGGGTCACAGGCATTAGGCACATTATATACATAAACAGGCTAGTTGATCATTATCAATGTTCATTCTAGCATAAATCCTATTCCTAATGATTTCTAGGCATTAAGCATGCATAAACTGATCAATCAAAGGTCCTAGATCCCTAATCACACATATTCATATAATCAATTTCATCCCCATCCCAAATTGGATGGAGATCCGTTCATAGACAAACTAATCATAGCAATAGGAAGTAAAGGAATAACGGAAAAAGCTTCAATTAAATATAATCGCAAAAGATAAAAGGGAAAGAGATAGAAATCCAAAACCCGTTTTGCCAATTCCAATTACAGAAATAGAAGATGAGGAACTTCTCCCATCAATTGTTCTTCGACAAAAGAAAATAAAAACTGAAAATAAACATAATCTAGAAAGCAGGAAATCTAATCTAAAAACTAAATAAAAACCTACATGGTGACGGCTCTTAAGGAATCCGTCTCGAATAACTGAGAGGAGCTCCCTATTTATAGAGATAGGGCGAAACCCTAGTGTCTCCGGGGGTATAAAGGTCTTTTTTTATATTAACAGGGGCTTTTTGGGCATAATAGTTCGACATTCCAGCAAGGGAGAGGCGTTTTTGCGCTTCTCCCGTCTCGTCTCGTCGAGACAGGCAGTGTCTCGTCGAGATGAGGACCTGTATCGTCGAGACAGGCCTTGTCTCGCCGAGACGCTTTTGTGTCTCGTCGAGACAAGTGCCAAAATGGGGCAGAACTCTGATTTTTATCCGTTTTGGTCCTTGGGCTTCCAAAATATGCTCTAATGGTCCCTGGCGAGTCCCAAAATTGCTCCGATGGTCCCTGAATTGTCCAGAATTGCTCCAAAAGGCTCGGTCTGGTTCGGGAATGCTCAAATAGGCCCAAAAACACCTGAAAACACAGGAAATGCCAAAAATAAGAGAAATTACTAATTCTAACTAAAAGATAACAAAACAATAATAAAACTGAAAGGAAATAAAGCAAAAGGAAGCTAAAAGGGGCCTAAAAACCCTATACAAATGGGAGCTATCACTAAGCCCCTGCTCTCTATGTTCCTGAACAAAACCGCTGGGAGGTTGAAGCACATTCTGATTTGAATTCCCGTAAGATAGGTTCAGGTGCTGAGGCCTCCTATAGTTGTTGTTGTTGTTGTAGGAGTTGTGGTTGTTGGGGTTGTAGTTGTTATAGTTCTGGTTGTACCTCGGATGTCCCCCAACATAATTGACCATCTCCACCCCGTCCCCAGCGAAAGGGCTACCTGCCTGACATTCCTTTCCATGGTGGTCGCCGCCATAATGCACACAGGTGGGAGGTTGGCTGAATTTGGCCAACAGGACGTCCATCTTCCTACTTATATCCGCAACACTCGGATTTTGTTCTTGTTCTTCCACAGCAAATACCCGCTGCCTTGTGGGGCCAGCGAGCTTCTGTTCTTGCCATTGCACACTCTTCCTGGCCAGCTCATTAATCATGTCATATGCCTCTGTTGATGTCTTCCTAAACAAATCTCCACCCGTTGCGGAGTCTACAATAGCCCTGTTGGTGGGTGTCAATCCGTGATAGAAGACGCTCACCAATTGATGCTTGGGTATGTCATGATGAGGGCACATGCGCAGGATTTTCCTGAATCGGGTCTAAGATGTGTGGAGCTCTTCGTGCTCAGGTTGGTGGAAGGATGTGATCTCACCCCTGAGCATTGCTGTCTTTGAGGGAGGAAAGTAGTAGGACAAGAATTCCTTCTCTAATCCTGCCCAAGTCGTGATTGATCCGGGCTCCAGTGTTCTCAGCCATTCCAAAGCTTGCCCAGTCAGAGAAAACGGGAACAACTTCAGCCTAACAGCATTTTGGGGAACCCCATTTGTTCTTGCAGTGTCTGCGCACATTAGGAAGCGATCCAGATGATCATTCGGGCTTTCATATGCTTCTCCTCCAAACAATCCGGTCTGTTGGATCAGGTGAATTATTCCAGACTTGATTTCGTATGTATTAGCCGGAATGTTTGGAGCGGCAATGCCGGACAAATGTTGGTGCCGGTGTGGTGCCAGGATCTCACTCATCAGACGAGTGTCATTTTCTGGCCCGGTGTTCTCAGTGTTCCGTTCATTGTTCCGTTCATTGTCAGTCATCTTGATAGGCTCGATGATCTCGTCTTGCTTCAGCTTTCTGATTTATTTGCTCCTGCGAAGAGTACGTTCAAGTTCAGGGTTAAGAGGGACACACGGTATTCTTGCTGATCTTGTAGGCATACGCTGAGAAGGAATAAATACAAGAAATAAATGAAAGCGGAAGGAAAATTATACACATCATACAAGGTTGCACAGTTTTGTACAAGTATTGGTTTATATTGACAAATATGGGTTGATGTACATGGCACAGACTAGTAAAGATAAACAAGTATGTATATGAACAAATATAAATATAAGAGTATACAAGTACAAAACGGTATAAACAAGCACAGGTACATAAGTATAGATGAATTTGACAAGTATAAATACACGTTTGTATAAATGAATATAAACAAGCGTAAGTATGAACAAGTATGATTGTTATAAACAAGTATATATAAACAAGAATATATAAGCAAGTATAAACGATATAAATAAGTATAAACAAATATCATGATTATAAACAAGCATAATTATTAGTATATCAACAAGTATTTGTATATGTAAGTATAAGTTATGGACAATGGTATGAACAAGTATAAGTATAGTTATTATAAACAAGTATATGTATAAACAATTATATGAACAAGTATAAGTATAAACAAGTATAAATGATATAAACAAAGGTATTCACAATGAATGTCTAAACTAACAAATCGACCTTTGGTTCGATATTGCAGAAGAAATAAATCCCCGGTAACGGCGCCAAAAACTTGATGCGCCTTCGGTGAAGAAGACTCACTAAGGGATAAGTGTACCCCGTCGTTATCAAGTAATAAATCTGGAAAGTCCAGGTATCGAATCCACAGGACTTATTTACCACAAGTATCGAATTACTAGGCCTCAGGTGTTATCTAGGCTTTGTGGGGTTTGAATTGGTTTTGATTAAGTTAATCTACTCCTAGGTTGAATTACGCTACTCCTAGCTAAGTTATCTAGTTCTAACTAAGTTATTCTACTCCTAATTAAGTTAAACTACTCCTAATTGATCTTTCACTAATGCAATTACCCGAAGGAACATGGTATGAACGATAATAATGAAGTTAGGTTATTAGGTCTATTGATTAAAAACCTAATCTAAGTCACTTGTATTCAAGGCGATTAACCCTACTTACCCTCCTGAAGTTCCTAGTGCGTGATTCCCTTGTAAGGCCAAAACTAGGTCTAAGGCTCAGCAATTTGGGCTTAATCAACTAAGAGGTCGTCAATCTCCTAGGCTCTGACTAGGTCAGATTCAGCTCACAATATATGCCTACTCGATTTTGGGGCTTTTGAATGAGTTAAACCAATTGAATAAAGCATAAGACAAAGATTAAATCAATAAGCATAGAACAAAATAAGAGCTAAAGTATTATTAAAGATGAAGAATAATGTCACAGGATACAATTAGCCTAGGATTCATAGATTGTATCAAAGAGTACAAACAAAGTAAATTAAAAGGAGATACGAAAATCCATTTCAAGGAACCTGTCTACTCTGCAATCGGCTTCCTAGGTCTTAAGGACGGACCTTGAATATTCCTCGAGAACAGCTTTGAAGGAGCTTCAATGGAGGTCGAAGAAGATGGAGGAGATGGAGAGGAAATTCAAGGGGAAAGCTAAAGTAATTTACAAAATAATGAAAGATGCCTAATTACATTGGAAAAATACTATTTATATGCGTGGTTCGGGCCCTTTTCTTGACCTATTTTCGTGTCCTTATGCAGGTAGGAAGTCGTGGGGTCCATCGTGAAGTCGTGGGGGCGGAATTGGTCTTTTTGACCAATTCCCGCAGGTTTGCTCGCCGAGCAGGCACTGCTCGGCGAGCAGGCACAGTCTGCTCGACGAGCTGTCTTGCTCGATATGCCTCCGCGTGGTTGCCGAACGCCAATCAACGTGTTCTTCGCCCGAATTTCTCCCTGCGCATGCACAAAACTCCAGATAACATTAGTCCAAAGGCTAAATTGACCCGCCAATCGCTTATTTGAGCAAACGCTTCGTTTGGTGCGACTTTTGACGGATCAATTAGCTTCAAAAGATAACGGAATGATTAGATGCATGCCAATTTGGCCGTATTTGCCTAAATTGATCACAAAATGAGCCTAAACAGCGAAAAGTAAATAAAACATTTCCAATTTCTAACTAACTCACACAAAAGCATTTAAATGCGAGAATTGCTCGCTTATTAACTAAATAACACTAAAACCCGTCCTAAAACCGTACCCAAAGATAGGGGTTTTTGACCCCTATCAACTACTCACTCATATCAAGCAGCGAGTAATCAGTCGTTCTTGATACATTCTGAGACTCCATTGGAGCTCTCTTCAAAAGCTTTTCTAAAAGTACTTCACTAACTTCTAACAACTAAAAACTTGTTGGTCCCTTGTAAGGTTGCAAGTATAGTTCCAAGGGGGGGTTAGGAACTATTTAAACTTTTTCGCAATTAGGGCAGACTTCTTTTTCTAAGGAAAAAGGTTTTAACAGCTGTGCTGAGTAAACAGCAAGACATTGGCTTAGTCAACTGGTGACTAGGTCAGTTTCTTAGCTTGAGTCAAGAGATAGCACTTAGAGTCTATTCCTGAGCTCAGATGTTCAATGCGCACAACTCTACTTGACCTCTTTACTTGGTCAGTTTTTGGTTATTTTAAGCAAGCAATATATATAAGGAGTTAAAGGTAAGAAATACTTCACTCAGCAGATTTATCCAGGTTCGGCTTCTTCTAAGCCTACGTCCTATCCCCGGAACACGTTCCGAGATTTCGAATCCTCTACTGAGCTCTTTAAAGGTAGAGCCTCAAACCTTTTACAATCTTAGCAACTGAGTATGACAAGAGTACCTTCCTCTATACCTCTACTCAATCCTAATCTCTCGTTGAGTACTAAAACCGAGTACTCAGCCTCTCCTTTCTATCTCTAGAAATGATAAGTGTTTTGTCCTATACAAAGATTTGCTAAGACACTTTAGACGATTGAAACAATCACTCTAGACTTTTACACAAATGTATGAATTGTAGTGTAAGATTTGCTTTGCTTCTTTGCTTGCAGAACTTGTGTAGAAATTTGGTCAGCGTAATGGCTTGATCAAGTTATGTGTAGAGTGAAGCTTCTGATGACACTATTTATAGAGACGTCTGGGCATCGGTCATTTCGAATTTCGAAATAACCGTTGGAGGGAAACGACTACATGTCGTTGTCATCCTGACTTGCTCAGAGCTCTCGGCCAATCAGATTTGTGTATCTTCTGTCCTCGGTCAGCTCAGCAGACTGTCTCTCCTTTTATGGTAAAGTCAACTGGACAGTATACTATGTCGTCTGAACTTTACCCAAAGTAGAAATACTTTGTCTGGAAGTTTTCATTTGCCAGCTGCTGTCTTGTACGCTTTATCGAGACTACTCAGCAGCTTCATCTTGAAGTTGTTCCCGAAGGTCTTCTAGATCCTTCTCTTGTTGAGTTGCGTTTTGTCCAAAGCGACAGCGTTTTAACAAACGCGGGCCGAGTTGTACTGAGTTGTTTGACTTGGGCCTTGACTTCCGTATTGGGCTTGGGCCTTTTAATTCTTGTGTCTTATAAACATTTTTAACTCAACATTGAACAAACACATTAGTAGAATAAATCAAAGCATTTAAACTTAGTGTGTTTTAGAATATGTATTTCAATTATACTTAAACAATTTTGTCAAATCAAAATTATGTGGAAAGGTGTTTCAACAAAACTATCCGCCCCCAGGACTTTCCTTGTTACGCCTACTTAAAGGAGAAAGACCGGGACAAAATTGGTACAACCAAAAGTACCTTTACAGAAATTAAGTCAACTAATACTAAAACTAAAATAAACTGAAATGATTAAAAATCCTTTTTGACCCTTGAACACTCAAGGGTCGATACTTCATGTCATCATGCATCTTTGAGTAATGCCACCTTAACACTTCACCACCTGCTGCTCTGTCTCTGCCTCTGCCGCCTCTGATCTGTCGCTGTCTGTCATTGAGTATCCGGCGTTTGACCGCTGGACTTAAGAAAGGCTCCACTCCTCTTGGCAGTAGCGAAACAAGCTGTTTCCAGTGTGTTTCACATTTATCTTTACTAATCTGTATAAAGACACTAATCAGTCCTTATTCTTTGCAATATAGCCTAAAAACACCCAAATTCCCTTATAAATATTATGTTAAACTTAGTCAATTTCATGCCTAACAAATACCCCCAAATTGAACCTTTGCTTGTCCTCAAGCAACAAATTGTAAGAAAAAATCAGAAAAAGAGTTAGGAATGAAATTTGTTTCAGAGAATGATACGGGGAATGCACAATGAGGAAATGAACAGATGCTTGCTAAGATTTCATCGAAGAGCTAAAGCTTGTTTTAAACAATGTGCCCTTTTACTCAAGAACTTCCTTAAATCTTAAAATTTAGACTTCCACTTTCACAAGGAGTTACCAACTTGCCTAACATGCCTCACTAAGGAATGGAATAATGCACTCACTCTCGCATGGCATTTACTTACCATAGGAAAAAGAATGCGATTTCACTCCTCAGCTCAGTCACCACACCCTTAGGGTGCGAGTTTGCCTATTGGTCCCGAATCTAAGGGTCAAAGCTCTTCCAGACATAGTCCAAAGGACTTTATAAAGGTTGTAATGTTAGGCTTAGGTTCTGCTTTAACAGTGAAGGGCTATTTCAGTGGATGAACTCTGTCTTTTTTTTGCAACTTATTTAACCTTCACAGCCTTCAATTGGTCACTGTTATTCACCCTTTTAGCTCATCTACACACCTTGTTTCCTTATAACACATTACTCCTTTTATCTTTGAATAGTCATTACAGGTTTCTTCCTCCCCACATTATATTCCCAGGTTCTTTCAGTCTTTTCCTTAGCACTATTTGCTCAACCGCTTACCTTTGCATAACTTAAGCACGTGATTTTATTTTAAACGTTGGAGATTTTTTTCGAAGCACAAGACAGAACTCAGGGTGTTTAGAATTATAAGTGAAAGGAGAGGGCTATTATTCGTGGTTTTTCAGAAAGAGCAGGACATGGCTCGAATTGGTTATCCTGATCATTTGAGTGCAAAGCACATGTGGCTTTTTGTGTAGCGGAAAGGGAAACTAAATGCCTTTTTCCTCCTATGATTTTCAGAACTAATCACCATTTCAACAGGGCACCAAGGCAAATTCTCCCTAAAGATAGTGAGCGCTGGCCCTCTCTGAAAAGAATCAATGCATACCATAGGTGCATTCTTAGGCTCAAGTTCTCACTATATTTGGGGAAATGCAGTAAGGCAAGGGTTACTAATTTTGAAAGAAGATTTAAAAATTTGAAATTTTTTGGAACTTCCTGATTTGGAGACACACAATGCAAACAAGCAAGTAACACTAAACCACTACATCAAAACACGCACAGTCTGTTCTTTGATTCCCCATGAACACAAAACAATTGAATAGATAGTGAATAAACAGGTGGAAGAGAAAATGAAAACAAACATCACAATATTTACCAAGGACATATGCACCAGAGATTCATAAGGGATATTTGCTCTACATCAAATCACTAATTTAAACAAACAGAATTTAAAACATTTATCATGTCATGCCCGCATAAATTGTGATGCACAAACCCCACCCCCAAATGAAAACACAACATTGTCCTCAATGTTATTAACACGGCAGCAGACTTTAGAGAAATGAACGCATAGTAGTACATGCAGAGCATAATTTGACAGAGTAAGGGTGTTAGGGGTTACCAAATGCTGGGACAGCGACTATCTGAACAGATCAGGCGGGTTGGGAGAGAGAGGAGTTAACCTCTTTATCCACCATGGCAGGAATGCCCTCCCCTTTCGAGGAGGTAGTAGCATTAGCATTAACATTAGCACTAGCAGGTGTTTCAGGCATTTGTCTTACCGGACTCTTTACAGAAAAACCAGAAGGACTTTCCTTGGCATGCTCTTCAACACAAATGTTTTTGAGCATGTCGATCGATCCCTGTTGCGCCTCGTATTTTTGCTCCAGGGCGAGTATCATTTTCGCGGTTGGCTTGATTATAGGCAAACAGGGTGTTGAATCGGTCCATTATATCCTCACTGGAGAGCTTTGCACACTTCTGATAGAAGGCCATGTCCTTTGGTTTCTCGACCTGTTCAGAATCCGACGAGACCGACACTGTTGGCTCGCTTTTCCTTTTTCGGCCTTCTGTCTGCCGTGATGTAACGAAGTCCGACATCCACACCCACTTCCCATTTACCATCTTTCCGAACAGCATCTTCTGTAGGCTCCGGAGGTCAATCTGGTCCGGGTGGTTCACAATCGTGAGACGAGAATGGTCTTCGGGCTTAAAAACTCCGATAGATTCAGCAATCCTGGTGACGATGCTCCCACAGCAGATGAGTGAAGAGTTCTTCTTGCAGAAAGCACTGATGTATTCTCCAGACCAGTAGCCTAGATTCATTCTGGGTCCAACTGCTATACTCCACAAAGCAGTGAGATCTGCATGTGGCATGGTGGCTTGATTTTCCCGGGAAAATATTATGCCGGAAATGAGCTTGTGCAAGTAGCGAATGGCATAGTCATCAACATTGGAAGCCTTGGACACGCTGCCGTCATAGTTTTTCTGTCCCGAAATCGATTCCTAGAAAGCCGTAGGGTCAAAAACATCAGGCGTCTTGGTGAATGCTGTTGAAACACCTTTCCACATAATTTTGATTTGACAAAATTGTTTAAGTATAAATTAGAATACATATTCTAAACACACTAAGTTTAAATGCTTTGATTTATTCTACTAATGTGTTTGTTCAATGTTGAGTATAAATGTTATAAGTCATAAGGATTGGAAGGCCCAAGACCAATACGGAAGCCAAGGCCCAAGTCAAACAACTCAGTACACTCGGCCCGCGTATGTCAAGACGTTGTCATTTTGGACAAAAACGCAACTCAGCAAACGGAAGGATCTAGAAGACCTTCGGGAACAACTTCACAATGAAGCTGCTGAGTAGTCTCGAAAAAGCGTACAAGACAGCAGACTGGCAAAGGAAAACTTCCAGAAAAAGTGTTTCCTCTTTTGGCAAAGTTCAGACGACACAGTATGCTGTCCAGTTGACTTTACCATAAAAGGAGAGACCATCTGCTGTGCTGACCGAGGACAGAAGATACACGATTGTGATTGGCCGAGAGCTCTGTGCAAGTCAGGATGACAACGACACATAGCCATTTCCCTCCAACGGTTATTTTGAAATTCAAAATGACTGAATGACCAGACGTCTCTATAAATAGTGCCATCACAAGCTTCACAAAACACAGAACTTGATCAAGCCATTACGCTGTCCAAATCTCTACAAGTTCTACAAGCAAGAAGCAAAGCAAAATTCTTACACTACATTTTCATATCTGTGTAAAAGTCTAGAGTGATTGTAAATCGTCTAAAGTGTCTTAGCACATCTTTGTATTAGGACAAAAACACTTATCATTTCTAGAGATAGAAAGGAGAGGCTGAGTACTCGGTTTTAAGTACTCAGCGGAGAGATTAGGATTGAGTAGAAGTATAGAGGAAGGTACTCTTGTCATACTCAATTGCTGATATTGTAAAAGGTTTGAGGCTCTACCTTTAAAGAGCTCGGTAGAGGATTTGAAATCTCGGAAGTGTTCCGGGGACAGGACGTAGGCTTAGAAGAAGTCGAACCTGGATAAATCTGCTGAGTGAAGTATTTCTAAACCTTAACTCCTTATTTATATTGCTTGCTTAAAACAAACTAAAACTGACCAAGTAAAAGAGGTCAAGCTGAGTTGTGCGCTGCCGACGAATTAGTTCAGGAATAGACTCTAAGTGCTACTCCATGGTTTGTTTATTCCTTATTTCAAAAATCCTATTTCTGAATTCTAAATCATTTTTGATCCAATTTGATCCAATTGAACGAAATAGGATTTTTTTTTGTTGGGCGGAGTAGCAGAAAATATAGCGAGAAAGTCTATTTCAATAGCAGCATCCAAAATGCCTATACGAACTCAATTCCTTATTTCAAAATAAGAATATAGAACCAAAGGAAAAAGACCTTTTGGATACTAAAAAAAAGCGCAAGTTTCTTTTTTTCTTTTGGACAAACAATATAGTGGGAGGTGAATGTGTAAAAGAAAGAGTATATTGATAACGATATTTTTCTTCCAAAATCAAAAGAGGTTCCTGACCTAAGCAATGAAACTGACCTAGTCACTAGTTGACTAAGCCAGTGTGTTGTCGATTGATCAGCGCCGCTGTCATATAATCTTTTCTTAAGAAAAGAGAAATCTTCCCTAATCGTTTTAAGAGGTAGAATAGTTCCTAACCCCCCCCCCCCCCCTTGGAACTATACTTGCAACCTTACAAGGGACCAATATGTGGTATCAGAGCCTAAAAGCTCATTACTAAAGGTCTAACAACCTTGAGTTGATCCATACCATGGGCGAAAACAGCACTCGGTTTCTCCCTGGAAACCAGACAACTCAGATATTACCTGAGGGGCTGTCCATTACCAGGCCTCCCCTATTCTTCGGGTCAAACTATACCTTTTGGAAGAATAGGATGAAAAACTTCATTCAAGCTACAAACATGAGTGCCTGGCTATCTATAGTCCAAGGCCCGTTTGTACCTGTGAAAGTTGTTGCTGGCCAGTCAGTTGTTAAAGCTGAGGTTGAATGGACAGAGGATGATCTTAAGAAGCTTCAAAACCATGCTTCGGCTATCAATATGCTTCACTGTGCGCTCGATGCTACAGAATCTAACAAAATCTCAGGTTGTGAGTCGGCACAAGAGATCTGGAAAAAGCTGGAAGTCACATATGAGGGAACAAACAAAGTAAAAGAATCCAAGGTGAGACTGTATGAGCTGTTCGAGATGAACAATGATGAGGGCATTTCAGACATGAACGCAAGGTTCACCAACATCATTAATGAGCTCAAGAGACTTGGGAAAATCTTCACTGAGGAAGAACAAGTCAAAAAGATACTCAGGAGTCTTCCAAAAGACTGGCAAGCAAAGAAGACAGCATTTGAGGAAGCTCAGGATTTAACCACCTACAAATATGACGAACTCATCGGTTCATTGCTGACCCATGAGATATCCATGAAAAACTTTGAGGTGAAGGAAAAATCTGATGACAAGAAGCAGAAGTCACTTGTCATAAAGGCTGACTCCACTGACGGGAGTTCAACTGATGATGAGGATTTAACCACCTACAAATATGACGAACTCATCGGTTCATTGCTGACCCATGAGATATCCATGAAAAACTTTGAGGTGAAGGAAAAATCTGATGACAAGAAGCAGAAGTCACTTGTCATGAAGGCTGACTCCACTGACGGGAGTTCAACTGATGATGAGGAGATGGCTATGTTCACAAGAAAGATGAAGAGGCTGTTCAGGAAGAACGACAAATATTCCAAAAAGCCTTACAAAAAGTTTGATAAGTATAAGGCTGACTCAAGCGACAACAAATACAGAAAGGACAGCTCAAAGCCCATTACATGCTTTGAGTGCCACCAAGATGGCCATATTAAGTCAAACTGCCCCACATTGAGGAAAGACAAGAAAAGTGGGAAGAAGGCAATGGTGGCTACTTGGAGTGACAGTGATGAATCTTCATCAACAGAAACTGAGGCCACCGAGTCAGCGGAGATATGCTTTATGGCTGACGAACTTGCTGAGCCATGCATTTCTGAGCATGCTGACCAATCTGATGAGTCAGATAATGAAGAGCAATCTAATGAGGTAATCTCACTCTCTCAACTCAGAAATGAAATGGGTAACGCCCTGAGTGATCTCTATACACTTGTTAAAAAGTGTAACAGGAAGATTAAAGCACTCAGCCGGCGCTGTGATGAAGTAGAAGAGGTCAAACTGAGTGACCTCAGATACCTTCTTCAAGACAACTCAGTTTTGCATGAAAATATGAAAATCATTCATGAGTCTGTCTCTGAAGTCCAGTCAGTTTCAAAGAAACTGAGGAAGGATGTCACAACCATTCAGAACCAATTAAAGGTTCCAAACAAAAACAATTTTCCGCTGAGAACTCAGTATCAAGGTACACAGTACCAAGGTACTCAGCAGAGACGAAATCCCCAGCAAAAAGTCCAATGTGACTTTTGTGGGAAGTTAGGACACACTACTAAAGTGTGCTGGCACGCTCAGCACTGGGGTGCTGACAAGTCAGTAAAACATCCTAAACAGAAGGTCAGTTGTGACTTCTGTGGAAAGAATGGCCATACTGTCCATGTATGCCGCCATAAAATAAAATATGATGCTATACCTGTTGCACCTAACAAGTCAGGACCCAAAAAGAATTGGGTACCTAAAAGTAACTAGTTACAATGCAGGTAAGCCTGAGATGTGCCGAGAAGTCAAAGATGTGGTATATTGACAGCGCATGCTCAAGGCATATGACGGGTGATGAAACTCAATTCATCACGTTTGAACATAAACGAGGAGGGAGTGTAAGTTTTGGAGACAACAAGAAGGGTAAGATAGTAGGCTCAGGAACCATCGGAGGTAACCCTACTATTGAATCTGTCTCCCTAGTCAGCGGACTCAAATATAACTTACTCAGCGTAGCTCAGCTATGTGACAATGGGAGAAAAGTTATATTTGATGCTACTGGATGTAAAATATACGAGGGTAAAACTAATGAGTTAATCTTAACTGCCCCTCGGATAGATAATGTCTTTATGCTAGACTTAGAGAAAAAGTTTTCAAAAACTGTGTGCTTAGTAACAAAGGAAGAAAATTCCTGGCTATGGCACAGGAGACTTGGTCATGTAAGCATGGACCTCCTGGCCAAATTAGCAAGAAAGCAATTGGTTGAGGGACTGCCTGAACTTAAATTTCAAAAAGATCAACTATGCCACGCTTGCCAAGCTGGAAAACAAACCAAGCAATCTTTTCACAGTAAAAACATTGTCTCAACTAAGCGTCCGTTAGAAATGCTACACTTGGATCTCTTTGGTCCAGTCCAGCCGCTGAGTCTGGGTGGAAGAAGGTTTTCCTTGGTTATTGTAGATGATTTCTCTCGGTACACATGGGTTATCCTGCTGACCAGCAAGGATGAGACCTTTGAGACATTTTCAAACTTGGTTAAAAAAATTGAAAATGAGAAAGACCTAAAATTAGCTCATATCCGTAGTGATAACGGTGGAGAATTCAAAAACCAAAAGTTTGTTGAATTCTGTGAAGCCAGCGGCATTGACCACAATTTCTCTGCTCCTAGAACGCCTCAGCAAAATGGGGTTGTTGAAAGGAAGAACAGAACTCTTGTTGAAATAGCAAGGACAATGCTGGATGAGCATAAGCTTCCAAAGTATTTTTGGGGAGAGGCTGTTAACACAGCATGCTACATTCTTAATAGGGCTCTAGTTAGACCTATACTCAAGAAAACCCCCTATGAACTTTGGAAAGGACGAAAGCCCAATATTGGATACTTTCGTGCCTTTGGCTGTAGATGCTTCATTTTAAATACCAAAGATAGCTTAGCAAAGTTTGATTCAAAAGCTGATGAAGCTATCTTTTTGGGCTACTCAACAAACAGCAAAGCATACAGAGTTTTTAATAAGCGAACTCAAGTTTTAGAAGAGTCAATACATGTAGAGTTCGATGAAACTGACCCTGCAGGTAGATACCAGCCGCTGACCGAAGATGAACCAAACTTAGTAACCATCGCTGACTCAGAACCAGCTACTGAGTCATTCACGAAAAGGCTGACCAAGAGTAAGAGTGAACCTAAGATTACTTTTACTAACCCATCTACTTCTGCAGAGATTGTTGAAACAGGAACAGCACAAGACATGAATCTACCCAAAGAAATAAGGATTCCAAGAGGGCACTCCGAAAGTGCAATCCTTGATTCTGCTGGGAATACCCTGATGATGAGGAATCAACTCAGGAAGTACCTCAGCAATGTTGCTTTCGTCTCAGTACAAGAACCGAAGAATTTCGCTGAAGCTGAGTACGATGAATTCTGGATGAACGCAATGCAATAGGAGCTCGATCAATTTCGAAGAAATGATGTATGGGAGTTAGTGCCTCATCCAAAGAGTCAAAAGACCATCAGAATAAGATGGGTCTTCAGGAACAAGATGGACGAACAAGGAAACGTAGTCAGGAACAAAGCAAGGCTTGTAGCTCAGGGCTACAGTCAGCAAGAAGGTATAGACTACGGTGAGACCTTTGCCCCAGTGGCAAGGCTAGAGGCAATTAGAATACTATGTGCATATGCATCTTACATGAACTTTAAATTATTCCAAATGGATGTCAAAAGTGCTTTTCTTAATGGAGTTATAAACGAGGAGGTTTATGTAAATCAACCTCCAGGTTTTGAGGACCCTAAGTTCCCAAACCATGTTTACAAACTCAAAAAGGCTCTGTATGGCCTCAAGCAAGCACCACGTGCTTGGTATGAGAGGCTGACCAGTTTCCTGCTGACTAGAAATTATGTCAGGGGTAAAGCTGATACAACCTTATTCATTAAGAAAAGGGTAAAGATACCCTGCTGGCCCAAATTTATGTTGATGATATAATATTTGGTGCAACTAACGAATCAATGTGCAAGGAGTTTAGCAAACAAATGCAGACTGAGTTTGAAATGTCTATGATGGGAGAACTCAACTTCTTCCTCGGTCTTCAAATCAAACAAGGAAAGAATGGCATCTTCATCAGTCAAGCCAAATATGCCAAGGAGATCTTAAAGAAATATGACTTGGAAAATTGCAAGCCAATATCCACTCCTATGGGCACTGAGACTGTCCTCTGCGCTGATGAGAATGGTAAGTGAGTAGACAGCAAGTTATATCGAGGTATGATAGGCTCTCTACTTTACTTAACAGCCAGTAGACCGGACATTCAGTTTTCAGTATGCTACTGTGCTAGATATCAATCTAACCCTAAGGAATCTCATTACATTGCTGTAAAAAGAATCCTTAGATATTTGCAAAGCTCAGTGAATGCAGGTTTGTGGTATCCAAATACTCATGATTTTACACTCATCGGATACACTGACGCTGACTATGGACGAGATAAGCTGGAACGTAAAAGCACCTCTGGAGGATGCCACTTCTTAGGAAGCTGCCTTGTATCCTGGTTCAGCAAAAAGCAGGCGTCAGTAGCATTGTCTACCACTGAAGCTGAGTACATTGCTGCTGGTCACTGTGTTGCTCAAGTCCTATGGATCAAGCAACAACTTGAAGATTATGGTGTTCAAACGAAGACAATTGAAGTCAAATGTGACAACAAAAGTGCAATTGATCTTTCCAAGAACCCAATTCAACACAGCCGAATGAAGCATGTCAGCATCAAACATCACTTCATTAGAGACCATGTACTCAAAGATGAGATCAAGCTGACCTTTGTCCCAACGGACGAATAGCTAGCGGATATCTTCACGAAGCCACTGGCTCGTGAGCAGTTCAGCATACTGAGAGAAGCAATTGGTATGTTTAATCCTCTTCAGTAAATTCCTGTGCTAAATGAATATTGAATGCTGAGTGAATTACATGCTGAATGATTTATTGTTTGCTGAGTATCTCATTGAAACTGACTGAATATACAATACTGAGTAAACTTGCACACTGAGTAAATTAGTTTAGAACTTGAACTTAAAATCATCCTTAAATAATGCACTGACCACTCAGAATATCAAACGCTTGAGATTCTAAATACTGAGTGATTAATCCGTTAGCATAAATTCCAAGCACGCGTATAACCTAGGATGACGTATTCGCCGTAATGTGTCATAAATGCCAGGATCCTTATCGGTACATGATCCCAAGGCAAAACTGACACATGGATTTGGTTAAGATCCACACCGTTCAACTCGTCTATAAATTATGGGCATTTCCCCATCTTTTACTCCTTACGCTTAACAAATTCTTAAGGCTACGAAATCACCCAAATTTCTCTCTCTCAAATACCTCTATTCTCTCCATCTTAGAAGAATGACTAAGCTATCCTTCAACGTCTCCGGTGCCGGCCAAAATAAGTCCAGCTCTGATGAACCTTCACGAAACCCTTCCACCTCTAGCAAGGGTAAAACTGATCAAAACTCTGGAAAAGAGAAAGCTGTGAAGATACGGACCTACTCCAAAGTCTTCGAAAGTGTCCTCGAATGGAAAGTTGAGCCCTCCAGATGGGTTTTTGAGCACTTTGTCCAACATGAACAACCGTTTGCCGAATGGATTGCAAAGAATGAATGGACTGGGTTGTTCTCTGTCAGAGATGAGACGTATCCTGACCTGGTAAGGGAGTTTTACCACAATCTCATGGTTGCCAGTGACTCCCTGACTATCTAAGCACTAAAGTAAGAGGAAAGACGATCTTCATCAACCCTCTGTACATAGGAAATCTCCTCCAACTTAAAACTGAGGGAGTAAGGCTGAGGAAGTCTGGAGATCAGGACAAGACCGACTACATCCATACTTTCTGCAAGCCTGAGGGTCACTCAGGCGAGATCTCAGCATCTTCAATGGGACAGCACCAAAAGATGGCTCACTACCTGCTGAGCTACTTCATTTACCCTAAGATAAACTGCACGACCTCAGCAACGAACTTTGAACAGTGCTTCATATGGCACATGCTGACGTACACCCCCATCAACATGCCGGTCTTCCTAGTTGCTGGGTTCCTATGCAGCACGGGTACAATAAGGTTGGGATCAATCATTACCAGGATCCTCATCGACCACAAGATTGACCTCGAAGGTGAGGAATCTTTCAGAGGAACCGAAATCACAGCTGCCTCGCTGAGGGCACTGAAATATGGGCAGCCTTTGAAGAAAGGAAAAGCTGCTGCTGCTGCTGGCCAAGCTGATCAGACTAAGGAGACTATAGCTGAGCCTAAGAAAGGGCAAAGAACTAAGGCCCCAGCTTCTCGCAAGAGAAAATCTGCTGAGACACCTAATGTTGTGTCTCCAGAAAAGAGGCAGAGGTCAGCTGGAAAGTCAGCTGAGAAGAGAAGCAGGCAAGATGAGCCTAACACTGAGGAAGCTGCCGAGCTCCCTCAGAAGAAGCAGAAGTCTTCAACACTGGCCCCTATCAACGTCATGCCGACGGATTTTATTGTACCGGGTGATTCTCACTTCACTCAATGCCAAGGTACTGATACTGAGGGAACTGAGGTCTAGTTAGATGACCACTTCATCTTCCAAGTTGAGGAAGAACTTGATGGAGATAATACTGAGGAATAAGAAGAAGATGATGAAATCAGCGGTCAGAATGACGCTGAGGAGTCTGAAGAATATGCCAGCGAAATTGAAGCTGAGGACGCTGACCCTGGGTTAGCAGGTGGAGCTGTGCAGACTGACACTAAGTTGGCTGCGGGAGTTGAACAAGTTGAAGAGCAAGCTGACCAGATTCAGACTGAGCAAAAGGAACCTTCTCCTACTCACTCAAAAGAACATGCTCATCATACCACTCCACCACGTAGAAGGCGAAAACTGGTTAAGGCCAGTAAGGTAATAGTCAGTGACCCTCCTGTGCAACCACCATCCATTCCTGAACTTGTCCTCTCCAAGACAACAAAGGATCCTTCTACCGTCCAATTAAAATTTTTCAAACGGCCCTCAACTTCCTCTACTACAACGCCGTTGGAAAAACAAGCCTCTGTTTCTTCTCAACAGGAACATGTCGAGCATAACACTTCAACCACTTCTACAAGTCAGGTTGAACCAAGCACTGCCCATGCTGTTTCCTCAAGCATAATGCTGACTCCTCATCCCTCTGCCGTCAGCACAGACAGTGTTCGGGTTATGACTTCCATCATCAACAACCTCTCTGCTGATCAATCAAACTTACCTCCAACTCAAGTGCAGATTGAGCCAAGTCATCCAGTCACTGACTAGGGTACTCCTTTCACCCCACTTTCTTCTGGTCATACTGATGTACATCGGGATACCACTGAGTCCGGTAAAAAGCTCTTTGACTCAGTGCAAGCACTCATCCACGATCTTCAACATTCCGCTTCGCCTGCTGCTGGATCTTCAATTCCTGACGCAACTTAGCTCTCTCAAGTCACTCTACTTCTCAACGAAGTCAAGGGACTCAAGGATCTGCTGAATGTCGTCCTGTCATTACAAGCCCAGCAAGCTAAGCAGGATTCAATTGCCAAGTTGGCAGAGATACAGCTGTCAACAATTCAACATCTGAACTCACTCCATCAGCAAGTTCAGAAGTTGTCTGCTGTGAACACTGACTACGCCACTTCCTCAGAACTCAAGATGCTCTTTGCTCAGCTTCATACTGAGCAACTTAAGACAAATAAGCAAATGGTATCCTATAGTCAGTGCTCAGTCGAGCAAATTGGTGAGGCCATCCGGCTCCTTAATCTCAACAAGCAAGAGATGGATACTGACGTGATGAAGCAAAATGAGTTGCTATCTCTTGCACAACAATCCTTCAATCACATCCGTCATAACAATATCCAGCGTCATCATTATGACTCAGCACTCTTGAAAACCTTCCACCAAGTCTTTGCTGGTCTCACTGAAGCTCTCATTTGGCAAGCCAAAGCACAAGCCTTCAGTGTAAATATGCTCAGTGCTGCTGATCTTCATATACCAGTCGAAGTATCAGCTGATGGCGTTGCCATTTTTTATGGGGTCAATGAAAGTGCTGACAAACTCAAAGAGCTTTCACCAGAACTGACTCGCGCTGTCTTAACCGATGCGTTTAAGCTCCCTGAAGTTGACAAAACGGGGGAGAAAGCGCAAGCTGCTAGAGCTCAGCATGAGCAACGTCAGTACGAGAGAAGTCAGTCACAGGGCAAGAAAAAGAAATAGTTAGGCTAGGTCTTAACTTTTGTAATATGTGCTATTTTATTTCTTTTGCTGTGTAACTGCTGACTTCTATCAATATATCATACTTCTTTTTCTTATTCAAATACTGAGTTATGATATATGCTATTAAGTACTGAGTTATTATGTATCTTCGTTTATATCAGCTATGCTTAACACTTATAATATTTATTGACTAAATGATATGCTGATAACATGTTTGACATCATACTATGATCTTATGAAACATTCTGATAAAGAACTCATTGAACAATAATTTGCTCAGCGCGCTCTGTATATCTAAAACTTCCGCTTAACACTGAGTAAATAGAATATGTAATATAGCTGACCTTCACCTAAAAACTGACCTTAGACTCACTCATTTAAATTCTTAAATATTGCAATTAAAACTAAGTCAGTAGTGCAACCCTTACGGGGGAGTTTGCTAAATGATATAAGGTCAACTATCATGGGGGAGCTCATACTGAGTTTCTTGCTGAATAGTTTTGCCAACATCAAAATGGGGGAGTTTGTTGAAACACCTTTCCAAATAATTTTGATTTGACAAAATTGTTTAAGTATAAATTAGAATACATATTCTAAACACACTAAGTTTAAATGCTTTGATTTATTCTACTAATGTGTTTGTTCAATGTTGAGTATAAATGTTATAAGTCATAAGGATTGGAAGGCCCAAGCCCAATACGGAAGCCAAGGCCCAAGTCAAACAACTCAGTACACTCGGCCCGCGTATGTCAAGACGTTGTCGTTTTGGACAAAAATGCAACTCAGCAAACGGAAGGATCTAGAAGACCTTCGGGAACAACTTCACAATGAAGCTGCTGAGTAGTCTCGACAAAGCGTACAAGACAGCAGACTGGCAAAGGAAAACTTCCAGACAAAGTGTTTCCTCTTTTGGCAAAGTTCAGACGACACAGTATGCTGTCCAGTTGACTTTACCATAAAAGGAGAGACCATCTGCTGTGCTGACCGAGGACAGAAGATACACAATTGTGATTGGCCGAGAGCTCTGTGCAAGTCAGGATGATAACGACACATAGCTGTTTCCCTCCAATGGTTATTTCGAAATTCGAAATGACCGAATGACCAGACGTCTCTATAAATAGTGCCATCACAAGCTTCACAAAACACAGAACTTGATCAAGCCATTACGCTGTCCAAATCTCTACAAGTTCTGCAAGCAAGAAGCAAAGCAAAATTCTTACACTACATTTTCATATCTGTGTAAAAGTCTAGAGTGATTGTAAATCGTCTAAAGTGTCTTAGCACATCTTTGTATTAGGACAAAAACACTTATCATTTCTAGAGATAGAAAGGAGAGGCTGAGTACTCGGTTTTAAGTACTCAGCGGAGAGATTAGGATTGAGTAGAAGTATAGAGGAAGGTACTCTTGTCATACTCAATTGCTGATATTGTAAAAGGTTTGAGGCTCTACCTTTAAAGAGCTCAGTAGAGGATTTGAAATCTCGGAAGTGTTCCGGGGACAGGACGTAGGCTTAGAAGAAGTCGAACCTGGATAAATCTGCTGAGTGAAGTATTTCTAAACCTTAACTCCTTATTTATATTGCTTGCTTAAAACAAACTAAAACTGACCAAGTAAAAGAGGTCAAGCTGAGTTGTGCACTGCCGACGAATTAGTTCAGGAATAGACTCTAAGTGCTACTTCCTGACCTAAGCAACGAAACTGACCTAGTCACTAGTTGACTAAGCCAGTGTGTTGTCGATTGATCAGCGCCGCTGTCATATAATCTTTTCTTAAGAAAAGAGAAATCTGCCCTAATCGTTTTAAAAGGTAGAATAGTTCCTAACCCCCCCCCCCCTTGGAACTATACTTGCAACCTTACAAGGGACCAATAAATGCTACTTTGTAGCTTTCGAATTCTAGGTCGTCATCATCGATAACACCTAACATCTGATTAAACAAGTTGAGCGAAGGCCTCTAGGAGTGATCCATGAGTCTGAAACTGAATTTTCCCTCTTCATCAGGATCGGTTATCTCAGCGTTGTGCTTAAAGGTGGCCAAGAACTCGAGTGTCAGTTCCCGATAGGCAGGTTCCTTCATTTCAAAGAAGCATCCAAAGTGGCCTGCCTCCATGAGTGCGTGCACACGAGCATCAAGCTTTAGCCGCCTTAGGGTTTCCCAACAAACTGTTCGGATGGGTCCGAACTCAAGCTTAGCCAACTCTTCGTAGTAAGCCTATACGGTTGCGTCTTTGAACTGGGAAAGTTTCTTCACCAGTTTTTCGTCTGGAACAAATGCTACAGTGCTGGGTTCCGTCATCTTCCCCTTTGCTTTTTCTTTCTTGGATGAGCCCTCAACTTTTACATGTTTTCCTGAACCACGGGTTCTCATGCTGTGCTCTATTTTAAAGATGGTTTCCCAGTGGTAAAGGGCACAGAGCATGGAATGAAAAGAACTAACGAAGAAAAGAAAAGAAAACTACAGTGAGCGAATGACTGTAATGAGATAGATCTCTTTAAGTAGGGAGAGCAGAGACGTCTCGTTGCCAATCTGTCATTATGAGGTCGATTCAGAGGATGCCACTTGGACAGATTGGCTAAAAGGCGCGTTTATTCGAAATAGGAGCAGGGGTGACGAACGGTCATGATTTAAATTTCAAATTTATTTCTCCCTAACCGTTTAATTTCATCGAGGAAGAGAGGCGAAATGAGTGCCTATGGGGATAGGATGGGACATTTCTACTTTTTGTTCTGATTTATACTTTTTCCGCCCAATATCCCAAGGTAAACTGCTCCCTTACTGAACATGTACATTTGTAAAACTACACCTTTTAGGAAAAAGGTTTGAGTTTTACCACTGTGCCTGTTCATGAGATACTCATTACGAATCACAGTTCTACGTTAAATGAAACTACTACCTTTTACACTATTTAACCAAAATAAAAATAATTAAATTGCAAAGTTACTTGTGCTACAATTGGTGTTTGTAGAGAACACCCTTCTTGTGCTTTTACTGGCTTGGGGGATCCTGAAAGTGAACTGTGTCGATCCTCCTTGCGTGATCGCTCTCTAAATATGGTTTCAATCTTTGCCCATTTACCTTAAAAGGATCTTCACCGTACTTGAAAATTTCCACAGCTCCATGCTCGAACACCCTGTTCACAATGAATGGTCCTGACCACCTTGACTTTAGCTTGCCTGGAAAAAGCCTCAATCTTGAATTGTATAGAAAGACGTTTTGACCCTCATGAAACACCTTTTCCTGGATCTTTTTATCGTGCCACTGCTTGGTCTTTGCTTTGTAGTTGACCGCATTTTCGTACGAGAACAGTCTGAATTCTTCCATTTCGCACAGTTGCAAACTTCTCTGTTCACCAACAGCCTGTGTCTCAAAATTTAAAAATCTTAATGCCCAAAATGCCCGGTGTTCCATTTCAACCGGCAGGTGACAAGATTTTCCGTATAACAGTCTAAACGGAGACATTCCAATCGGCGTTTTATAGGCGGTGCGATATTCCCATAGAGCATCAACGAGCTTGTTCGCCCAGTCCCTCCGAGAGTTGCCAACAGTTTTCTCTAAAATTCTTTTGATTTCTCTATTGGAAATCTCCACCTGTCCACTGGTTTGTGGATGGTATGGTGTGGCAACCCTGTGAGAGACTCCAAGTTTCCCCATTAATTTTTCGAATTTCTCATTACAGAAATGGGTCCCCTGATCACTGATGATCGCTCGTGGGACCCCAAATCGGGCAAACAGCCTTTTCAGGAACTTGACCACCACACGAGCATCATTGGTGGGGCTAGCCATCGCTTCGACCCATTTGCTCACATAATCTACCGCGACCAAGATATATTTATTCCCAAATGATATAGGAAATGGACCCATAAAGTCTATTCCCCATATATCAAAAATCTCACTCACCACTATGTTGTTGAGGGGCATGGCATTTCTTGCCGAAATGTTGCCAGTTCGTTGGCACTCATTGCAAGTGCTAACGAAGAGATGGGCATCCTTGAAAAGTGTGGGCCAGAAAAAACCTGATTGAAGAACCTTGGCTGCGGTTCTGCTAGCACTATGGTGTCCTGATGCACCAACGGCGCAGAAGACTCACTAAGGGATAAGTGTACCCCATCGTTATCAAGTAATAAATCTGAAAAGTCCAGGTATCGAATCCACAGGACTTATTTACCACAAGTATCGAGCTACTTGGTCTCAGGTGTTATCTAGGCTTTGTGGGTTTTGATTTTGTTTGTTTAAGTTAATCTACTCCTAGGTTGAATTATACTACTTCTAGCTAAGTTATCTAATTCTAATTACGTTATTCTACGCCTAATTAAGTTATACTACTCCTAGGTGATCTTTCACTGGTGCAATTACCCGAAGGAACATGGTATGAACGATAATAATGAAGTTAGGTTATTAGGTCTATTGATTAAAAACCTAATCTAAGTCACTTGTATTCAAGGCGATTAACCCTACTTACCCTCCTGAACTTCCTAGTGCGTGATTCCCTTGTAAGGCCAAAACTAGGTCTAAGGCTCAGCAATTTGGGCTTAATCAACTAAGAGGTCGTCAATCTCCTAGGCTCTGACTATGTCAGATTCAGCTCACAATATGTGCCTACTAGATTTTGGGGCTTTTGAATGAGTTAAACCAATTGAATAAAGCGTAAGACAAAGATTAAACAAATAAGCATAGAACAAAATAAGAGCTAAAATATTATTAAAGATGAAGAATAATATCACAGGATACAATTAGCCTAGGATTCATAGACTGTATCAAAGAGTACAAACAAGGAAAGGTAAAAGGAGATACAAAAATCCCTTTCAAGGAACCTGTCTACTCTGCAGCTGGCTTCCTAGGTCTTAAGGACGGACCTTGAATATTCCTCGAAGAACAGCTTTGAAGGAGCTTCAATGGAGGTTGAAGAAGATGGAGGAGATGGAGAGGAATTTCAAGGGGAAAGCTAAAGTAAAATACAATAATGAAAGATGTCTAATTTACATTGGAAAAATCCTATTTATAGACGCGGCTCGGGCCCTCTTCTTGACCTATTTCGTGTCCTTATGCAGGTGGGAAGTCGTGGGACCGGTCGTGGAGTCGTGGGGGCAGAATTGGTCTTTTTGACCAATTCCCGCAGGTCTGCTCGCCGAGCAGGGCGAGCTGCTCGTCGCGAGCAGGCTCCCTGCTCGCCCGAGCAGGCCTTTGAGGGCTTGCTCGGCGAGCTAGCTGCGCCAGCTCGCCCGAGCAGGCCCCTGAAGGCCTACTCGGCGAGCTGGCCTTCGTAGGTTAGTTCGTCGAGCAATCCTGCCCGGCACGCCTCTACGCGGTCGCTAAATGCCAAAAGTGCGTTTTTTTCGCCCGAACTTATCCCTGCGCATGCACAAAAACTCCAGATAGCATTAGTCCCAAGGCTAAATCGACCCGCCAATCGCTTATTTTGAGCAAACGCTTCATTTGGTGCGACTTTTGACGGATCAATTAGCTTCAAAAGATAACGGAATTATAATATGCATGCCATTTTGGCCATATTTGCCTAAATTGATCACAAAATGAGCCTAAACAACGAAAAGTAAATAAAACATTTCCAATTTCTAACTAACTCACACAAAAGCATTTAAATGCGAGAATTGCTCGCTTATTAACAAAATAACGCTAAAAACCGTCCTAAAACCGTGCCCAAAGATAGGGGTTTTTGACCCCTATCAAACCTCCTCGCACTTAAAACTTTACTTGTCCCCAAGTAAACTAAAAAACTAAACCCGCAATCACAAGCAAGCTAGAAAACCTCCTGGTTTGACTAGGTGCTTGACACAATTTCGAGCATCTGTAATCATATGGATTCGGAAATACAAAGTAGAGACACGATATCCAAAAGCCGCATTTCAATTATCATAGGTCATATGTTTAAGAAAAAGGACACATGTTCAATTAAACGAGCGTAAGGGGATAGCTAAGTAAAACACCTCACCATAGGTAGTTCACTCAATTCACACAGTTTTGGTGGCTAAAGTGTTTACTCTCGGCTTATGTTCTTGCTTAGGATTACATTGATTTTGCACGTTCATCCGAGTTCCTCTACTATGCTATATGACTCCGATGATATCAGAAACAGCCTCGAATTGGGGTTGTAATGTGTTTAGAGGGTTAAAGGTACAACAAGGGTTAGGAGTTCTAGCGCTAGAGAAAACAAAGTTTAATAATGGCTTTAGCAAATTGTGAAGTGATTGAGCTTTTTATTTACATATATTTTTTTCTGAGACGTTCTAATTTTAATAACTGGGAGATAGAGTTCTCCTTCTTTTGTTCGTCTCTTTTCTTTTCTTTTTCTGTTTTTTCCTTTTTCTCCTTTTTTTTCTTTTTGGATAGTAATGCTCATTCACTTCTTAGCCTTTTGGCTTGCTACTATGATGCCATAAACAAAAGATAAAGCGCTAGAAGAAAACAAAGGCTCAAGGTGAGCTTTGCAAATAAACTCGGGTTAGGTAACAAACCAAGTGATGGTTTGCAAAAATTGGGTTAGAACGAAAGAAAAATTTACAAACTACAAAAAAAATACAGGCTCAAAGGGGCTTCCTAGAGTGGATGAAAAAGAAAAATAAGGTAAAGAAAAGGTTAATTCTAATGAGGCTGATTCGTCGTTTAACATCTCAAATCATCGCATGTAGGTTCAACTCAGTATTAGGTGCAAAATCTGTAATCTTTCCACAAGTCAAAGCATTCACACAGAAATGTCAAGAAAAAGAGCTTTTTGATGTTCGCTCTTAGGCTCAAATTCAACTCACAATTCTTTGGGTTTCAATTTTGTGCTTACTAGTTCTCCCCAAACTCAAGTTTACTATCACATGCCTTCAATTCTTAAGTTATCTACCTAAGTAATGATTTTAGCATTTCTTCAAAAGTAGGGTCTAAATGCAAACTTTAGCTCATGCTTTTACAGATACAAGGATTGTGTCCTACACCTAAACTAGTTGTCATGCAATCTTAGATTCGGTTCTCAGCCCTCAAGGATAAATAACGAAGTTTAGATTCGAAGAAGGTTCACGGTTTTAGGTCCTAAACATGCGAAAACATAAATAAAACCCGAAAAACGCTAAACTAAATTAGACACGACGCAACAAAATTTTTAAAAATTATACAATTTTTATAAGTTTGTCTACCCCTCCTCCTCACACTAAAAATATGCAATAAGTTCCAACATTGCATCACAAACCATAAAGTATAAGTGCAAAAATTTAGGGTGGAGAAGATAACTTACTGATCGGCCGGGGGGTATGTAATTGTCTGCAGGCGCAGAACTTGTACGTCTAAATTATCTTTGCCAAGATAAATCTTAAGACGGTGCCCGTTTACTTTCTGGGTGATCCCATGCTTCCCCTCGATTTCGACCATTCCGTAGGGATGCGCGTTGATGACTGAGAATGGCCCATACCATCTACTTTTGAGTTTGCCAGGGAAGAATCTCAATCGGGAGTTGTATAAAAGTACTTGATCGCCTATTTGAAAGGTTTTCTTTTGTACTTTCCTATCATGCACCCTTTTGGTCCGCTCTTTGTATAGATTGGCGTTCTCGTAGGAATTGTACCGGAGCTCATCCAGTTTGTGCAGCTGAGTTAACCGTAGTTCACCTGAATGCTTAGGGTCAAAATTTAGATATTTCAATGCCCAGTATGCCTTATGTTCTAATTCAACAGGTAGGTGACAAGATTTACCGAAAACTAAACGATAGGGGGACATTCCTATGGGAGTCTTAAAAGCTGTCCGGTATGCCCAAAGGGCATCATCCAGCTTAAGGCTCCAGTCTTTTCTAGCATTCCCTACTGTTTTCTCAAGAATACGTTTCAGCTCTCTATTTGACACTTCTACCTGACCGCTCGTCTGAGGGTGGTAGGGTGTTCCAACCCTATGAGATACGCCATACTTTTGGAGCAACATGTCAAATTGTTTATTGCAGAAATGGGACCCCCCATCACTGATAATGGTCCGGGGGGTGCCGAATCTGGTAAAAATATTCTTTTTCAAAAATCTCATCACCATTCGAGCATCATTTGTGGGTAGAGCTTCTGCTTCTACCCATTTGGAAACATAGTCAACCGCCACAAGAATTTATTGGTTGTTGTGTGACATGGGGAAGGGTCCCATGAAATCTATGCCCCAAACATCAAATAGCTCACACACGAGTATGCCCTGTTGAAGCATCTCATTCCTCCTAGAGATATTCCCTACTCTCTGACATGCATCACAGTATTTAATATAGTTACTAACATCTTTATGCATTTGTGGCCACCAAAACCCATTTTGGAGGATTTTTGCCACTGTCCTATCTGGCCCGAAGTGGCCACCTGGTTCCCTAGAATGACACATATTAATCACTGAATCTACCTCCTCTTCAGGTATACATCTCCTAATTATGCCATTAGTGCAGAATCGAAACAAATATGGTTCTTCCCAAAAATATTGTTTGTTCTCAAACATAAACTTACGTTTTTTTGCTTGCATCTAAATCAGGGGGAAGAATGTTACCGACTTTGTAGTTCGCGATATCTGCAAACCAAGGGAGCGATCGTACCGAATACAATGTTTCGTTCGAGAATACCTCCTTGATTGCCTCATGTTCTAAGGCTTGCTGATTTGACTCTAACCTGGATAGGTGGTCTGCTATCACATTTTCCACCCCTTTCTTGTCTCTGATCTCGATGTCAAATTCTTGGAGTAGTAAGATCCAACGGATCAGCCTAGGTTTTGCATCTTGCTTGCTCATCAAATATCTTAAGGCTGCATGGTCAGTAAAAACAATTACCTTAGATAGCACCAAATAAGATCTAAATTTGTCAAAAGCAAAAACCACGGCTAGCAATTCCTTTTCAGTTATTGAATAATTCTGCTGTGCATCATTTAAGGTTTTGCTAGCATAGAAGATTGGGCGAAAAATTTTATCTACCCTCTGCCCAAGACAGGCTCCTACAGCCAGATCACTGGCATCGCACATTAACTCAAAGGGAAGGGACCAATCCGGGCTTACCATAATAGGTGCTTCGATTAATTTCTTTTTCAGTAATTTAAATGCAGACATACATTCTTCATTGAAATTAAAATCAGCATCTTTCAGTAATAGTTGAGTGAGGGGTTTAGTGATTTTTGAGAAGTCTTTTATGAACCGTCTATAAAACCCCGCATGTCCTAAAAAGCTCCTAACCAATTTTACACTGGTAGGAGGAGGCGGTTTTTCAATCACCTCAATTTTTGCCGGATCGACCTCGATCCCCTTTCCCGACACCTTGTGTCCTAACACTATGTAGTTTTGGACCATAAACTGGCACTTTTCCCAATTGAGTGCCAAGTTTTTGTCTTCACAACGTTCTAAGACTCGGTCCAAATTTTCAAGACATTGATCAAAAGTAGGTCCTACAACATTAAAATCATCCATAAAAATTTCTAGGAACTCTTCGACCATGTCAGAAAACATAGCCATCATACAGCGTTGGAATGTGGCAGGGGCATTACATAATCCGAAAGGCATCCACCTATATGCGAAAGTTCCATAGGGACAAGTGAATGTGGTTTTCTCTTGGTCCAAAGGGTCCACAGGAATTTGCATACAACCGGATAGCCCATCTAAATTACAGAAAAATTCGTGCCCTGCCAACCGTTCCAACATTTGATCAATAAATGGTAAGGGAAAGTGGTCTTTACGGGTGGCCTCGTTTAATTTCCTATAATCTATGCATACACGCCAACCCGTAACCTTTCTAGTTGGGATTAATTCCCCTTTTTCATTTTCCATTACCGTTGTTCCCCCTTTTTGGGCACGCATTGAACCGGGCTTACCCATTGGCTATCAGAGATTGGAAAGATGATACCTGCGTCGAGGAGTTTTATAACCTCGGCTTTTACCACCTCTTTCATGTTAGGGTTGAGCCGTCATTGAGGTTGGGCAGATGGCTTAATCTCTTCCTCAAGCAAAATCCTATGCGTGCAGATTTTGGGGTCGATGCCTTTGATGTCGTGGATTGACCATCCAAAGGCCCCTTTATGTTGCTTCAGCACCTCCACCAATCTTTCTTCCTGTTCAACTGTCAACAAAGAAGAAATAATAACGGGTAAATCTGTGGGAGGTTGAAGAAAAACATATTTCAGATTGTTGGGCAAGGGCTTAAGCTCCAATTCTGGAGGCTCCTCTAGTGAGGTTTTGGGTTTAGGTTTGATCTCACGATCAAGGTCCTCTTTTCGACCCTTGACCCAATAACATTTTTCAGGCGGGAGGTCTTCAAATGGTTCATTCGAGTTTTCACATTCCTCACCACCTAGACCGAGTTCTAAAGAGGCATTTCTTATGTTAAGGTCAACTTCCTCAATACATTCATCTATTAGTGCATCCACAAAATTACAACTTTTGGAACGCTCTTGAGGAAATTTCATAGACTCGTAAACGTTAAATGTTACCTCTTCGTCCTGCACCCTTAGGACCAATTTACCTCCATGGACGTCTATCAATGTCCTACCGGTTGCAAGGAACGGTCTCCCGAGAAGAATAGGGACGGAGTCATCTTCTTCCATGTCAAGGACCACAAAATCGACGGGGAAGATCAGTTTGTCCACCATCACCAATACATCTTCAACTATGCCTCTAGGCCGTGCGATTGACCTGTCCGCTAGCTGTAGTGTCATGTTTGTTGGTTTAGGTTCTCCGAGTCCCAATTTCCGGAAGATTGATAAAGGCATAAGATTAATACTTGCTCCTAAATCACATAATGCCCTATCTATGTGCATGTTGCCTATCCTACACGGGATGGTAAAGCTCCCTTGATCTTTAAGCTTGGGGGGCAATTTATGAGTGATTATGGCCGAGCATTGTTCTGTTAAAGCCACTATCTCATTTTCCCCAAACTTTTTCTTTTTCGACAACATGTCTTTAAGAAATTTTGCATAGTTTGGCATTTCCTCTAGTGCCTCCATTAATGGAATATTGATTTCTAATCTACTAAGGATTTCTGAAAACCGAGCAAATTTCTTATCTAAGTTGGCCTTTTTCTGTTTCTGAGGGAATGGCAGTTTTGGTGCATAAGGCCTAACTACTTTTTCTACAGCTACTTCAGAAGCTGGAGTTTCAGATACGGGACCGGGGTTGCTTACCTCTTCCGGTTCCCTACTTACCTGTGGTGGTGGTTGTGTTTGTGATTGAGGTGCCACGAGTGTATCCACTTCCTTACCGCTCCTTAGGGCGATGGCTTGAACTGTTTCCTCTCGTGAGAGGAAAGCCTCTTGGCATTCCCTTTCTTCCTATCTGATTGTAGCGAGTTGGTTGCTCAGGGTCCTACATGCCTCCTCGTTGGCTGCTAGTCGGACGGATATCTCTCTTAAGAGGGTCATTATTCCTTCTGAACACTCTGTTTGCCTGCCATAAAAATCAGAATTAGAAGGGGGACATGGAAGGATATCCATGGGTGCCACGTAGGGCGCCGGTGGATATCGTGTATGCTCTTGATCGTAAAAGTTGTAAGTTGGGGGTTCAGAATTATACCTTTGACGATTACCCAAGTAACTTACATTCTCACCTCTAGGTACGTAGTAGTTGATGTGGCATACCTCACCAGGGTGATTCTGGCCACATCTTACGCAAAACGGTGTCCTTGTTTGGCTATCACGGCTGTACGAAGCCACAAGAAAATCCATTTTTGTGTTGAGATCGTTCATGGACAGTTTTGGAGCTCTGTTGTCCATAATTGCTGGAAGAACGATTTTATAAGTACAAGTGATGTTACAGAAATGAAGTAATAATATATCAACAAGTATTTGTATATGCAAGTATGAATATAAACAAGTATAAATGTACTAAACGATATAAACAAGGGTATTCACAACGAATGCCTAAACTAACAAATCAACCTTTGGTTCGATATTGCAGAAAAAATAAATCCCCGGCAACGGCGCCAAAAACTTGATGCTCCAACGGCGCAGAAGACTCACTAAGGGATAAGTGTACCCCGTCGTTATCAAGTAATAAATCTAGAAAGTCCAGGTATCGAATCCACAGGACTTATTTACCACTAGTATCGAGCTACTTGGTTTCAGGTGTTATCTAGGCTTTGTGGGTTTTGAGTTTGTTTGTTTAAGTTAATCTACTCCAAGGTTGAATTATACTACTTCTAGCTAAGTTATCTAATTCTAATTACGTTATTCTACGCCTAATTAAGTTAAACTACTCCTAATTAAGTTATACTACTCCTAGGTGATCTTTCACTAGTACAATTACCCGAAGGAACATGGTATGAACGATAATAATGAAGTTAGGTTATTAGGTCTATTGATTAAAAACCTAATCTAAGTCACTTGTATCCAAGGCGATTAACCCTACTTACCCTCCTGAAGTTCCTAGTGCGTGATTCCCTTGTAAGGCCGAAACTAGGTCTAAGGCTCAGCAATTTGGTCTTAATCAACTAAGAGGTCGTCAATCTCCTAGGCTCTGACTATGTCAGATTCAGCTCACAATATGTGCCTACTAGATTTTGGGGCTTTTGAATGAGTTAAACCAATTGAATAAATCGTAAGACAAAGATTAAACAAATAAGCATAGAACAAAATAAGAGCTAAAATATTATTAAAGATGAAGAATAATATCACAGGATACAATTAGCCTAGGATTCATAGGCTGTATCAAAGAGTACAAACAAGGAAAGGTAAAAGGAGATACGAAAATCCCGTTCAAGGAACATGTCTACTCTGCAGCCGGCTTCCTAGGTCTTAAGGATGGACCTTGAATATTCCTCGAAGAACAGCTTTGAAGGAGCTTCATTGGAGGTTGAAGAAGATGGAGGAGATGGAGAGGAATTTCAAGGGGAAAGCTAAAGTAAAATACAATACTGAAAGATGTCTAATTTACATTGGAAAAATCCTATTTATAGACGCGGCTCGGGCCCTCTTCTTGACCTATTTCGTGTCCTTATGCAGGTGGGAAGTCGTGGGACCGGTCGTGGAGTCGTGGGGGGCGGAATTGGTCTTTTTGACCAATTCCCGCAGGTCTGCTCGCCGAGCAGGCACTGCTCGTCGCGAGCAGGCTCCCTGCTCGCCCGAGCAGGCCTCTGAGGGCCTGCTCGGTGAGCAGGCATAGCCTGCTCGGCGAGCTGGCCTTCGTAGGCCAATTCGTCGAGCAATCTTGCCCGACACGCCTCTGCGCGGTCGCTGAATGCCAAAAGTGCGTTTTTTTCGCCCGAACTTATCCCTGCGCATGCACAAAAACTCCAGATAGCATTAGTCCCAAGGCTAAATCGACCCGCTAATCGCTTATTTTGAGCAAACGCTTCGTTTGGTGAGACTTTTGACGGATCAATTAGCTTCAAAAGATAACGGAATTATAATATGCATGCCATTTTGGCCATATTTGCCTAAATTGATCACAAAATGAGCCTAAACAACGAAAAGTAAATAAAACATTTCCAATTTCTAACTAACTCATACAAAAGCATTTAAATGCGATAATTGCTCGCTTATTAACGAAATAATGCTAAAAACCGTCCTAAAACCGTGCCCAAAGATAGGGGTTTTTCACCCCTATCATGTCCTCCAGCTTCGTGGTCATGACAGTGGCTTAAAACATCCTGTCCTTCTTCGTGCGATATACATCTTCGAATGATTTGGTCCGTGCACAACCTGAAAAGATAAGGGTCATCCCAAAAGTAATATTTAACTTCAGAAAAAAAAACTTCCTTCTTTGATTCGTGGATAGGTTGTGTGGCTTGAGCGAACTTGCAAGGTAATTAGCTATATCGGCGAACCACGGCGCAGATTGTGCAGCATATAGATGCTCGTCAAGAAACCTTTCAACAATCTCTGGTTGTTCCCAACTCCCTTGGTGATCAATCCTTGACAAATGATCAGCTGCGACATTCTCCATTCCCTTTTTATCCTTTATTTCAAGATCAAACTCTTGAAGCAATAATAACCATCGGATCAGCCTTGGATTAGCATCCTTTTTCGCGAACAAGTACCGCAACGCAGCGTGGTCTGTGTTAACAATCACCTTGGATAACACCAAATAAGGTCGAAATTTGTCAAGGGCATACACTACGGCCAGAAGCTCCTTTTCCGTGGTGGTGTAGTTCTGTTGTGCCTCGTTTAAAGTTTTGCTTGCATAGTAGATTGGCCGAAACTTCTTCTCTATTCTTTGTCCAAGAACAGCCCCCACACAAGTGTCGCTCGCGTCGCACATCATCTCAAAAGGTTGCTCACAATCTGGTCCTGCTAGTATCAGTGAGTTGATCAGCTTGTTCTTCAAGAGTTCGAACGCCTGCAAACAGCTTGCAGTGAATAAAAATTCTGCTTCCTTATGAAGTAGGGCAGACAAGGGCAGCGCAATCTTTGAGAAATCCTTGATAAACCTGCGATAAAACCCTGCGTGCCCCAGAAAACTTCGCACATCCTTCACGTTGGTCGGAACAGCTAGTTTTTCTATAACTTCCACCTTCGCTCTGTCAACTTCCATCCCTTTCTCTGAAATTTTATGCCCGAGGACAATTCCTCCTGTGACCATGAAGTGGCACTTCTCCCAATTCAAGACCAAGTGAGTCTCCTTGCATCACACAAGCACCACTTCGAGGTTGTTCAGACAGCTGTCAAATGAGTTTCCATAAATCGAGAAGTCATCCATGAATATTTCTACGGTTCGCTCCACCATGTCATGAAAAATGGACATCATACATCTCTGGAAAGTAGCTGGAGCATTGCACAACCCGAAGGGCATTCTTCTGTATGCATAAGTCCCATACGGACATGTGAACGTCGTCTTCTCTTGGTCCTCACTATGAATTGCAATCTGGTTGTATCCTGAATAACCGTCGAGAAAACAATAGAAGGCATATCCTGCTAACCGCTCTAACATCTGATCAATGAAGGGCAGAGGAAAATGATCCTTCCTTGTGGCTTCGTTGAGCTTCTTATAATCAACACAAACACGCCATCCAGTTATTGTTCTTGTGGGTACCAATTCATCTTTCTCGTTGCAAACTACGGTTGTTCCCCCCTTCTTTGGCACAATATGAACTGGGCTGGTCCACACACTATCAGAGATTGGGTAAATAATGCCAGCATCAAGAAGCTTGATTACTTCTTTCCGCACAACCTCCTTCATGTGGGGATTTAGTCTGCGCTGCGGTTGGACAGATGGTTTGTGCTCCTTTTCCATTAAGATTCTGTGAACACAGACTGCTGGGCTGATTCCTTTGATGTCATCAATTTTCCATGCGATCGCATCCTTGTTTCTCTGCAATACTGCCATGAGCAGTTCTTTATGATCAGGAGTTAACTTCGAGGATATGATGACTGGACTTCCATTGGGTGGCTCCAGGAATGCATACTCGAGATGTTTAGGCAACGACTTCAATTCTGGTTTAGACACAAGCACAATTGGTATCTCTGGTGGTTCTTGATGAGTTGGAACAGTCGGATCGAAAGGAGGTGTACGTAGGTTGGATTCAATGGAACACCCTGTTCCTTCGCATATGTTCACCTCTCCTCCCAACAAAGTTTCTAGAGTGTCCTGTTCCTGCAAAGTAGAAAGACTTTGAAAATCATCGAAGAAACAACATGTGTCATCATTATTATTTGCTCGTCTCATTGCCTCGTTCATCTTAAAGATGACTTCCTCCCCATTAATCCTTAAAAATAATCATCCCTCGCCTACGTCTATCAATGCTTTCCCCGTGGCTAAGAATGGTCTACCTAGGATGATAGGAACATGCAAGTCTTCATCAATGTCCATTATAATGAAATCAATGGGCAAAATAAATTTCCCTACTTTGACTAGCACATCTTCCACAATCCCCATAGGATAGCATACCGAACGATCAGCTAACTGAATAGACATACGAGTAGGCTGGGGTTCTCCTAATCCAAGTTTAGCATATACAAAATAATGCATCAGATTTATGCTAGCTCCTAGATCACATAGTGCATTTTCAATATTTAGCTTTCCAATTGAACAAGGAATAGAAAAACTCTCTAGATCTTTTAGCTTCTTTGGTAGCTGCTGCTTGTTTTGCAGTATAGACGAACAATCTCTGTTGAGTTGTATCATGGAAATGTTTTCTAGTTTCTTTTTGTTTGACAGGATGTCTTTGAGGAATTTGGCATATGACGACATCTGTGCCAGTGCTTCTACAAAAGGAATGTTGATGTGTAACTTCCTTATGGTATCCAATACTTTCGAATTCTGTTCTTCCAGCTTCTTGTTGATTAGACGCGTTGGATATGGCACAGGTGGAACATACGGTGGTGGTGGTTGATATATTCTCTCTCTTTCCTTTTGATCCTGCTTACTTGCACAGGTTGTCTTCCTTGTTTCTTCATTACTAGGAGCAGCCTGTTCCTGCTCCCCTTCAGCTTCTTTGGACGTTCCTACACACTCAGCAGTCTTATCAGTTAAAACATTTGTTTGAGTTTCCTTACCAGACCTTAGGGTGATTGCCATGAGGTCGCCCTTAGGATTTGGCTCTGTATTGCTCGGCATCATTCCCTTTCCTTTTGACGTGGATGCTGCTATCTGGTGAACCTGTGTTTCCAGACTCTTTATTGATGCTTGTGTCTGTTTCATGAATTGCATCATCATTTTTTTCATGTCTGGCTCTACGTCTTCCTTTTGTGGCACAGGTTGCTTGTATTGCTGCTGAGGTTGTCTTTGGTATTGTCCTCCCTGCTGTTGTTGATACCTCGGTTGGTCTTGATACCGTGGTTGCCCTAGCTGGTCTGGTTGGCCTGTCCATCCAAAATTTGGATGGTTCCTGGTTTCAGAGTTGTATGTGTTAGAATAGCGGTTAGGCTGGTTCCTTTGATTATACCCTGCGTAGTCACATTTAGCTTGCGCGCTCTTTCCTTGCTTAACTCCGAGACAGTTGATATTGAAATGAGCTCCTCCGCAAAAATCGCAATTGTCATTGAATGGTGGTTCATTGTGAATGGAAGAAACATTTATCTTTCCCAGCTGTCGAGTAAGCTGTTCTACTTGGCTCGTCAATTTTGACACAACATCCTCGTTTTCTGTCCTTTTTCCTTCACTTCTGGCAGAGTGCCAGTTGTAACTTGTGCTTACCACTTTCTCTATAAGATCATACAAAGCCTGTGGCTTAAGATCTTCTAGGTTACCATTTGCAATGGATTCAATCTGGATTTTGTAAATGTTGGTCACGCCATTATAGAAATTCTGCACTTGCATCCACATAGGGATACCATGATTTGGCACCCTTCTTAGCAGCTCTTTGTATCTTTCCCATGCTTCTGCCAGCGACTCATCTTCGTCTTGTACAAAGCGAGACACTTCATTTCTCAGTTTGATGGCTTGTCGAGGTGGGAAATATTTCATCAGAAAAGCTCGTGCCATCTCTTCCCAACTTGTGATTGTTCCCGGCTGTAAATTTCGCAGCCAGGTTTTTGCTTTATCCCTCAGGGAAAAAGAAAACAGCTTCAATCTGATTACATCGTCAGAAACACCCCTGTTTGACCTGAACGTGTTGCACAACGTGATGAATTCTTGAATATGCCCATTTGGATCTTCAGATTGAAACCCATTAAATTGTACTAAGGCCTGGATCATCTGTATCATGGACCCTTTTACCTCGAACATGTTGTTCCCCTCGTTGGGTAACACGATACATGAGGAGTGTCCCTCTGTGGTTGGCCTCGAATAGTCTCTGATTCGCATAACAGGAGGGTTGTTATTTTCTCCTTCTTCTTCTAGGTTTGGTTGAACTGGCTGTTCGGGTCCTTCCCTTCCAGCCATTCTTCTTTCTCTTTGCCTTTCTCTTTGTCTAGCACGTCGAGCTCCCGCTCTCTTTCGTCTACACGTCCTCTCTAATTCGAGATCGATAGGAAAAACAGGAGGTCCAGCTCTATGCATAAACAGGTTAATAACTTCTTGGTTTCCTGCACGCCTTAGCAAACAGATTAAAAACACCCTGTTTCACAGAAATTTTAGATAAATTTTGTTGCTTAATCCCCGACAACGGCGCCAAAACTTGTTGTCCTCAGATGTGACTCTAGCAAGTGCACTAGATACAAGTAATAAAGTGATAAGTCAAGTATCGTATCCACAGGGATTGAGATCAAAATTATATGAGAAAATCATCGCTAAACAGAGTGTGTAGGAAAAGGTGTCTTTTTAATTGGATTGAGTGTTTGAGTGAGGTGGTTAAAACAACAGTGTACTAAAATTATGAGAGAGATGACAAATATAAGATAAGTTAAAGGATAGAACAGGCTAGGCACTGCCGAACAGGTCGTGCCAAGTCTTACAACATTCCAATGAATTTGTTATGATGCCAATGAAGCCAAAGTATCAGTTTTAATGCCCGTTTAAGTCAACTTTCGTGTGTTCTTAAGCTCATAAGATTTACTAGAACCTTTAGCGTCCTAAAGATACGTTCTTTCTTGCATTAAGATCGAAACTGCATTTCTGATTAAGAAAACCCTTGACACAACCATCTAACTTGTCAGCTTCGAGGTTGGGAGATTAATAGAGATATCAGTGAAGATGCAAGCAGTGTCCTAACATCCATCTAACACATGCATAAATGTCGAAGCATGAAAGTTAATTCCTCATCAATCACAACATTGGCAAAATACTAAATATTCACTGAAAATGACATAAAACTTACATTACCGGCTCGGCCAGGCCTTGCCCATTCAAAATGGACTACTCACTCATATCGAGCAGCGAGTAATCAGTCGTTCTTGATACATTCCGAGACTCCATTGGAGCTCTCTGCAAAAGCTTTTTAAAAGTACTTCACTAACTTCTAACAACTAAAAACTATCCGCCCCCAGGTCTTTCCTTGTTACGCCTACTTAAAGGAGAAAGACCGGGACAAAATTGGTACAACCAAAAGTACCTTTACAGAAATTAGGTCAACTAATACTAAAACAGAAATAAACTGAAATGATTAAAAATCCTTTTTGACCCTTGAACACTCAAGGGTCGATACTTCATGTCATCATGCTTCTTTGAGTAATGCCACCTTAACACTTCACCACCTGCTGCTCTGTCTCTGCCTCTGCCGCCTCTGATCTGTCGCTGTCCGTCATTGAGTATCCGGCGTTTGACCGCTGGACTTAAGAAAGGCTCCACTCCTCTTGGCAGTAGCGAAACAAGCTGTTTCCAGTGTGTTTCGCATTTATCTTTACTAATCTGCATAAAGACACTAATCAGTCCTTATTCTTTGCAATATAGCCTAAAAACACCCAAATTCCCTTATAAATATTATGTTAAACTTAGTCAATTTCATGCCTAACAACTACACACAGCTCACTGTGTGGAATAATGTATGATCATTAGGAATCTTGCAACATCTCTCTTCCCCCTGCTCAGCTGCTTTGTTATAAGCTAAAGACACTAAGGCCTAAGCTCAGGACATGGAACAAGGATGTTTTTGGCTATGTGGATAGCAACATCTCTGCTGCTCTAGCAAAACTGGAAGATATTCAATGCTTAATCTCTAGAAAGGGCATTAATGATGATAGATTCAATCAGGAAGTGGAAGCTCAACAGAACCTGGACCTACAGTTATATAGACATGAGCTTTTGTTCAGGGACAAAAGTAAGGAAAAGTGGCTCGCTACTGGTGACAGAAACACCAATTTCTTTCACCGGGCTGCCAAGATTAGAAAGGTGCAATCCTCCTTAGACTCACTTATTATTGACAATACTTTAGTTAATGATGAGCAGGTAATTGCTAAACATGTGGTAAATTAATATGAATCCTTATTCACAGGTAGCATTCGACTTACTAATTATGAGAATATCAGCTGTATCATCCCTCACAGTGTGTCTGACACGGACAATGATCTGCTTCTTATTCGTCCTTCAAGTGAAGAAATTCGAAAAGCGGTATTCAGTATGAATAAGGACAGCTCGCCTGGCCCTGACGGATTTGGAGGTATTTTCTACCAACACTTTGGGATATTGTTAAAATTGATGTTTGCCAGATGGTGTTTAGCTTCTTTGATTCTGGTTATATGCTTCCTGGAATGAACTCGAGCATAATTGCACTAATCCCCAAGGTTGAAGGTGCAAATGAAATTCAGCAGTTTAGACCAGTGGCGATGGGAAATTTCAATTACAAGATTATTTCAATATCTGACAGGCTAGCTCCTATTGCATCTCGAATAATCTTTGACAACCAATTTGGTTTCATAGCAGGCAGAAGCATACATCACTGCATTGTTGCGGCTTCAGAGGGGGTAAATTTGCTTAAAAAAAGTGCTTTGGGGGTAATATGGCTCTGAAAATTGACATCAGAAAGGCCTTTGATACGCTTGATTGGAACTTCCTGCTTGTGGTTCTTGAGTCCTTTGGGTTTTCACTGCAATTGAGGGGTTGGATTCTAGAAATTCTAAGATCGGCTAGGATCTCAATTGCTCTTAGAGGTGGAATTAAAGGATATTTTGGCTGCTCCTGTGGTGTCAGGCAAGTGGATCTGCTCTCTTCAACGCTATTTGTGCTAGCTGAGGACTTTCTTGGCAGATGGATATCGAAATTGGTTGATGAGGGCAGGTTAGACCCTATGTTGTACACTAGGCGAGCTACCTTCCCCTCGCATCTTCTATACGCTGATGACATGATGATTTTTGTTCGTGCTTCGACAAAAAACATGAAATGCATCTGTGACATTTTCAATATGTACGAGTCCTATTCTGGCCAGGCTGTCAATTGGAATAAATCATAGGCTCTATTTGGCAATTTCATTTCAACTCTATGCAGAAACAGACTAGCTGCTTTATTAAACATTAGGCAGGCCAATCTTCCTTTCATCTATCTGGGTGTTCCGTTATTTCAAGGGGCTCCTAGAGCTCGATTCTTGAATCCTTTGCTTGATAAGTTTCTCAGTAAGTTCAGTCTATGGCGTGGACACACGCTTTCATTTGCTGGTAGGCGTACCCTCATAAAATCGGCATTGACTGGAGCTCTTGTGCACTCTTTTCTCATATACAATTGGCCTGCAGCGCTAATTTCAAAAGTTAACAGGGTTGTGTGCAATTTTCTTTGGACAGGTGACAGGGATTGCAGAAAGCTCATAACGGTCCCTTGGAGAATTTGCTGTCAGCAGGCTGACAATGGTGGACTTGGAATTAAATTTTTTTGTCTCTTCAATCATGCTCTCCTTGCCAAATTAAGCTGGGAGCTGATTCAAGGACAGGGTTTTATCATTGATAGTACGGATGAGGTTCCTCGAGCCCTCAGGACTAGCTAAAAAGTATATTGCAAACTCTTCAGTTTGGTCATCTCTGAGAACAACTTTTAATGAAATTATTCTTGACTCCGTTTGGTGGATTGGTGAGGGTCCAGATCTGAATTTTTGGGTTAACAGATGGGTTGTGCCCCCGGTAGCTGACCAATTGAATCTGCCGAGGAATCTGCAGATTAACCTCTAAGATCCCATTTACAATTTCAGAATCAATGGTGGATGGACGAACCTGCATACCTTACCTAGTAATGTTCAAGCAAACATTCAACAGAATGAGTTTCTTCAAGGGCCAGACGAATGCGTTTGGGAGCCGTCGGACTCGGGACAGCTAACGGCTAAGTCCTATTACAAGACGCACTGCACGGGAGCTCGGGTTTCTTGGTGCAAGTTTCTTTGGAACTCGCATATTCCTCCTAAACGGGCAGCGACATGTTGGAAAATTCTGCACGGAAGGCTTGCGCTGCAATCGATTCTGTAGACTCGTGGAATCCACCTGGCTCAAAGATGCGAGCTCTGCAGATCAGGAGAAGAATCTTTTCTTCATCTGTTTGTTATCTGTGATATTGCCAAGGAGCTTTGGCTGCTGGTGTTTAACATGTTTGGCATGTCGAGCTGTCACAACTCGAACATTGCAGATTTTTTCATGATACTGCGCATAGCAAGAATCAGAAAGAGCAGGCGAAAAGAATGGAATTTTGTGGTTGTTACGTGCTTTTGGTTCATTTGGTTTATCAGAAACCGAGCCATATTTGAAGCAGACCTCCCTTCAATCCAAATTTTCAAGCACCGGTTAAAGCTACTGTTAAAGGAGAGCTGCGTTAGAGACGTTGCTGCTGCACGATGATAGGGGTCAAAAACCCCTATCTTTGGGTACGGTTTTAGGACGGTTTTTAGTGTTATTTCATGAATAAGCGAGCAATTCTCGCATTTATATGCTTTTGTGTGAGTTAGTTAGGAATTGGAAATGTTTTATTAACTTTTAGTAGTTTAGGCTCGTTTTCTGATCATTTTAGGCAAATAAGGCCAAAATGGCATGTATGTTATAATTCCGTTACCTTTTATAGCTAATTGATCCGCCAAAAGTCGCACCAAACGGAGCGTTTGCTCAAAATGAGCGATTGGCGGGTCAATTTAGCCTTGAGACTAATGCTATTCAGAGTTTTCGTGCATGCGCAGGGATAAGTTTGGGCGAAAGCTACATCATGGGACATCGAGCAACCGTGCAGAAGCGTGCAGGGCAAAACCGCTCGTCGGACTGGCCGTTTTAGGCCAGCTCGCCGAGCAAGCCTCCAGGGGCCTGCTCGGGCGAGCTGGGGGCCTGCTCGTCGAGAGCTGGCCTGCAAGGGCCAGCTCGCCGAGCAGCGCGCCTTGCTCGGCGAGCTGACCTGCGGGAATTGATCAAAAATATCAGTTTTGACCCCACGACTCCACTACCGGTCCCCACAACTTCCCACTTGTATAAGGACACGAAATAGGTCAAAAAGAGGGCCCGAGCTACATCTATAAATAGAACTTTTCCATTGTAAATTAGACATCTTTCACTATTGTAATTTACTTTAGCCTTTCCCCCTTGAGAATCCTCTCCACCTCCTCCATCTCATCTTCTCCAACCTCCATTGAAGAAGCTCCGAAGCTCCACATCTCCACCGAGGATTATTCAAGGTCCGTCCTTAAGACCTAGGAAGCCGGCTGCAGAGTAGACAGGTTCCCTGAAAGGGATTTTCGTATCTCCTTTTATCTTTCCTTGTTTGTACTGTTTGATACAGTCTATGAATCCTAGGATAATTGTATCCTGTGACATTGTTCTTCACCTTTAATAATATTTTAGCTCTTATTTTGTTCTATGATTATTTGTTTAATCTTTGTCTTACGCTTTATTCAATTGGTTTAACTCATTCAAAAGCCCCAAAATCTAGTAGGCACATATTGTGAGCTGAATCTGACCTAGTCAGAGCCTAGAAGATTGACGACCTCTTAGTTGATTAAGCCCAAATTACTGAGCCTTAGACCTAGCTTCGGCCTTACAAGAGAATCACGCACTAGGAACTTCAGGAGGGTAAGTAGGGTTAATTGCCTTGAATACAAGTGACTTAGATTAGGTTTTGAATCAATAGACCTAATAACCTAACTTCATTATTATCGTTCATACCATGTTCCTTCGGGTAATTGCACTAGTGAAAGATCACCTAGGAGTAGTATAACTTAATTAGGAGTAGTATAACTTAATTAGGCGTAGAATAACTTAGTTAGAATTAGTATAATTTAGCTAGGAGTAGCGTAATTCAACCTAGGAGTAGATTAACTTAAACAAACAAACTCAAAACCCACAAAGCCTAGATAACACCTGAGACCGAGTAGCTCGATACTTGTGCTAAATAAGTCCTGTGGATTCGATACCTGGACTTTCCAGATTTATTACTTGATAACGACAGGGTACACTTATCCCTTAGTCGGCCTCGGCGGAACCGTATACCCACCGAGGCCCCGTCACACGACCGCCTCTAGAACCTGACTTCGTATCTGTCCGTTGGCTGGAACCTCCGACGCAATGGGTAAAGGTAAATACGGACGGGGCTTCGAGCTCCACTGGTAATGCCGGGGCAGGAGGCCTCTTTCGTAACTCTCGACGTTTCGTGGTTGGTTGTTTTGCCTTCCCTATGCAATGCTCGCCGCCTCATATCGCTGAACTGAAAGCAATTGCATTTGCTGTTAAGTCTGCGTAGGAAAGAAATTGGAGGAGAATCTGGATTGAATCGGATTCGGCCTATGCGGTGCAATTGCTTAATAATCACAGATCGGACGTGCCGTGGAGAATAAGGAGAGAATGGCAATCCTGCCTATCCCATCTCTTTGAAATGCAATAGAGAGCGACACATATATTTAGGGAAGGTAATCAAGCAGCGGATCGCCTTGCTAGTCATGGTCAAGCAGCCTCGTCTTCATGCTAGTGGCATACTGCACCGTATTTCTGTCAAGCTCTTGTGTTTGATGATTTATGTAATGTTGCTCACATTCGTTTTCTGTAACTCTTTTTCCTTTTTTTCTTTGTTTTCTGTTCCTCCCCCTCTGTAATTTTCTTTTTTTCAATAATACTTGGGTTGTTGGTTGTGTCGGGGGTGACAGCCTAGCTGGGATGTCTGGCCTTCCTTCGCGTCCCAACTTTCATTCAAAAAATATAATCAATAATTTTGACAAGCTAAGGTGCTAGATAATTTTGAACATATAAAAATATGAAATAAATACCTATTCATTTAGCAATATTATATCCAAACTCATTATGAAATTATTATCTAACTCTAACAAAATCCAACATAGTCGTACCTCAAGTTTTTAGTTTGCGAGGATGTAAATTTATGAAAAAAAACCACAAACTCCTTATATTATATAATACAATAAATTGTAACTGATGTTATAAATAATAATATTTGTTCAATATAAATTATTAATGTGTTATTATATCTTAATTAATACAATACCTCTTCATTTCTACCAAAAAAAAAAAATACAATACCTCTTCATCTACTTCATTAATAATTTGTTGTTATAACATTAACTAATATAACACCCCCCCTATTTTAACTATTTGATATAATGATAATTAATACATACTATCACGTTATTTTATTTATTTAAACCACATTATCACGTTTTATAATGTTAATTTTTCATCCAAAAAAATTATAATATTAATTAATACCAAATTAATACCACACTATAACTATTACGTTTTATAATGTTAATTAATTCCCATTTTAACGATTTCATTTTATTTAATGATAATATAATGTTAATTAATACCCACATAATGAAATTAATACACACTGTCACGTTTTTCTATTTTGTTATTAATTCTATTATTTTATTGATTTAAGCAATCTTTTTTATTTTAATTTTTAACTATTTGACAACTCATAAAAAAAGGCTACAAAACGCTTCTCCTCTTTCTCTCTGCTCCGGGTTTTATTTATTTATTTAAACCACACTATCACGTTTTATAATTATAATATTAATTACTACTAAATTAATACCACACTATAACTATCACGTTTTATAATGTTAATACCGAATTAATATCACAATATAACTATCATGTTTATAATGTTAATTAATATCCACATAATGATAATTAATACACACTATCATATTTTTCTATTTTGTTATCAATTCTATTATTTTATTTATTTAAATAATCTTTTTAATTTTGATTTTTATCTATTTGACAACTCATCAAAGAGAGGTTTCAGAACACTTCTTATTATTTCTCTCTGCTTTCGGTATTATTTATATTTTATTTATTTAAATTTTTTATTTAAATAATCTTTTTAATTTTGATTTTTATCTATTTGACAACTCATCAAAAAAGGTTTCAGAACACTTCTTATTATGTCTCTCTGCTTTCGGTATTATTTATAGTATAGATAGATAAATATAGATATAAAAAATAAATAAAAAGTACACATAAAAAAATAAATATGTAATAAACTAAATATATTTAGGGTAAATTATAAAACAATGCCAAATTGGAGGCCTATTTATATATTTAACCCATTTACTCAACCTACTACATATCTAGACTGTTTTTGTGTGACTTTCCCATAATACCCTCAATATCTACGCGCATCTATCTCCCTCCCGTCTGACTTCGTAGATTCGATCTTATGCGAAACCTGCGAAGCTAATTTTTGGGTTTACTTGATGAATTTTATTAGCATATGCGAAGCCTGCGAAGCTAATGTTTGGTTTAGTTGATGAATTTAATTCACATACGCGAAGCCTGGATGTGTTTTGAAGCTAATTTGCGAAGTGGTATATAACAAAAATACCAAACAACAACGAATTTTAACATCAAAATTATAACATTATCAAAATTTACAACAAGATTGCCACAATAACAACATTAAAATCATAACATTATCAAAATTTATAACAAGATTGCCACAATAAACTCCTAAGAAATCATTTCAAAGTGAACCTCACTAATCTGGTACCAATTTTGAAGCGGATGAGTAATTTCTCCCTCTACAGGAAGTCCAAACTTTTTGGGATGAGAAATGGAAGTCCAGACCTTTTGGGATGGACGTATCCCACGGTGCACACCAAGATTGGCACAATCTCTCCTAACCAACCATTTCAAAGTGAATGTGCCAATCTTGAGGGAAGTTCATCCCTATACATGAAGGAAAGTCATCTCCCCTACATCCGAGGACGCCGCCTTTTAGAAAGGGATGTTAAGTAATCAACCACCTTCAGGAAAAATTAATCTTGTTAGGCAGGGAAAAAGACGATTTTAGCTTCGCGAAATGAGGATTAGAGAAGCATGCGAATGTAAATGTGCAGGGAAAGAGATAATTTTACTTCGTGAATCGATGTTTTCACGATGTATGCGAGGTCTGCAACGTGACGATCTACTTCGTGAATCGATTAGTTCGTGAAGTCTGCGAGTGAAATCATGGACTTTTCTACTCGCAGACTTCGCAAACTAATCGATTCGCGAAGTAGATCGTCATGTTACAGGCTCTTTTTCTTCGCAGATCTTCGCGAAATCATCGACTATGATACAGCGTGGATTTCACTGAAATCGTAACGTGTTAGTTTTAATCGTAAACTAACAAAGATATTCTAATTCTCTAGCTAAACTAGAAGGAGTGAATCCCAATTCATGGACTAAATCCATAGGAATAACAAAATCCCCATTGTTGAAGGATAAACCTTAACAAAAGCTTCTTGAAGAAGATATAATTTTGATTGATAAAAAGTTAACTAATACAAAGAGAAAGAGATGAATTTATATCATCTCAAAAACCCTACTTGCCTAATTACATAAAGGGTAGATTACATAATTAATCAAAAGCCTAAAGATAAGGGGTAAATGGGGTAAAGGTGAGTGGAGGGGGTGTCTTTTGGAAGTGGGGAAGGAGCTGAGGGACCAAATGTGAAAATAATAAGGAAGCTGAAGTAAGGAGCAAGTTGCTGAAAAGTGGAAATACGCAGGACGTGTCCAACAGTACGCCCTGCGTGTCTTGGCTGATGAGTTCTTCTCAGGATCAGACACTCCAATACGCAGGACGTGCCCAACAGTACGCCCTACGTGTTTTGGCTGCTGACTCTTCTCCGGATCATCCCCTTTTTACACGCGGAGCGTGTTTTCTTCCACGCGGGGCGTGCCCCATCCAAGCCCTGCGTAAGTGACCTTCTGGACTTTCTCCGGATCACTCTCAAGTACACGCGGAGCGTGTTCAACTACACGCGGGGCGTGTCTGAGCAGATGTGTTGTATTGTTTTGGCCTCTTTAATCGCTTATTGCTCGCACTTGGTTCTTCCCCCGACTTCCCTTGCTCGGACTCGATCCTAGGGAAAGACGCCCCGCATCATTCACTCTCTCTTAAAAAGAACTTGACCCCAAGTTGCTTGCCACGCATTGAAGAGACGAGTTTGTTGTGAATGAACCCAAGTCCTCAAATCGAACCAAGGTGTTGTTCGAGATGAATTCAAGGAGTCCACTCCACATATTGTCGGACTCACCTTCTCCTCACGAGCTTTTCCCGATATCTCAACGAGTACTTCACCCCAGCATCCATATTCCATGGCACTCATCTCCTAATCTCCACCAATCTCGGATGCTCTACCAACATCGAATGGTATGTCTTGGCGAAGCTTGTCAAACCACTTCCCCATAACTTTTGGATGATCTTCCAACGCTCCTCATTTGGTTGCACGAACCACCCATGGACCCTCTTGATCTCCCCATGGCCTACTTCGAATGGAATATCCCGACGACACATTTCAACCCAACTAGAATCAATCTCACAAGTATTCTTCAAAACCCCAACATGATCTTGAGTCGAATATGCCCGGATGCTAGGCTCAACCTCCACTCGCACATAGCCAACCTCAAGTGACATGTCCCGGCGCCATATATCAACCCAAATTGGAGCGATCCCTTGAGTACTCTTCACAACCCAAACATGACTTCGAATTGAATATGCCCGAACTTTGTTATCACTCATTCCACCGACTCGGCTATCATGCTCAATCCCTCCTTGCATATGGCCCATATCAAACGGAATATCTCGGCGACACTCGTCAACCCACATCATAGTGAACCCAAGTACACATATAGTAGCTCCATCCTCACCTTGGGTTAACAATCCCGGAACTTCAAGACTTGCTACCTTACTAACTTGGCCCTCAATCCCCAAGTCTTGAATTTCTTCTACGTTCTCAACATCTCTCGGGCGGCTATCCCCATTCATCAAAAACTTCACAAACCCCACTCTCTTCATCACAAGATCGCTTCTCATTGACTCCTCATAGGGTCGATGCTTCTTCAACAAGCACCACATATACCCCCACACATACATAGCAATAAAGCGCAAAATAATGAGTTCCGAGTTTACCAAGTCTTGATCTCCTTCCATCCTTTCTATGTTTCCCAAGAAGTCATTCCCCTTCAATGAATAATCACCATAGCCCACAACAAGATCAACCCTCACGGTTCCATCATAGGGAAGGTTCTCCCTTAACATAAAGCTCCTCTTTCTCACAATAAGATCACCTCTCATAGGCTCACCATAGGGAAGGTTCTTCCTCAACATAGAGCTCACACTTCCCACAACAAGATCATCTCCCATAGGCTCATCATCGGGAAGGTTCTCCCTCAACATACACATCCAAGATTCCAACACAAATATCTCAACAAAGCACAAAAGAATAAGTTCAGATGTTACCCAATGAGTGACTCGATTCTTTTGCATGTGGTATGTGCTAGGCATCTCGGTGTTATCAATAGGCTTCATAGAGCGACCTTCCTCCTCCTTTCTAGAGATCAGCTCACTATATGTAGAGCTAGGCGCACTATCTCCCGGATCCCATGCTATGTCATGTGGTAGCTTCCTTAAAGGTGGAAGCCCTTTAAGAAGCCCTTTAGGTGGCTCATTGAAAGACATGTGCTTGTCACCCTTGAACCTCGGCTCTACTTCCTCACTTCCAACTTTGCTCTTCTCCTTCTCAACCTCATGCTCCCCTTTAGATTTGACTTCATTAGGAGAGAGGCTAGTTAACTCACCAATGGAACCCAAGTCAGGATGATTCAATGTCTCACCCGTTCCACCAATGGACCCATTCACATTCAACTCCCGAGTTGGACAATCTCCCAAAGTGGTCTCCATTCTCTTACTAGGAGAACTCTTCAAAGGTATAAGGACATATCGGATTCCGGCTTTGCATATGGTGTAGGTGTTGCTTCTTCCCGCATGTGAGGCATCACAATCAAATTGCCATGGCCTACCAAGTAGCACATCACAAGCACCCATCTCTACAACATCACATATAACTTCATCCCCATAAGCTCCAATAGTGAAAGAAACCTTACACCAATGAGTAACTTGAAGCTTTTCCACCTCGTTGACCCAACCAAGGCGGTAAGGTCTAGGATGTGGCTCGGGAACCAACCCAAACTGGCTCATGGAGAACCGACTAATGATATTCACTTGGCTTCCTCCGTCGATCACCATCTCACACTTCTTCCCACGAACTAAGCATCGAGTTCTAAATAATCAATGACGTTGGCTAGGCTCCTCTTCACTAGGCATTGGCACCCTAGTCACCAAATACACATTGTGCTCATTGCCATCATCATCAACTTCATAGGTGTCTTCATACTCAACACTTCTCGCCTCATCCTCATCTTGGAACCGATTTTCTTCATCATTCTCACAAGTGTCTTCATTGCAGTTCCACTCTTCATTTCCAAACTCTTCACCATAATGGACCCTACCTCCATCATGCTCATAAATATCTTCGTTATAGGACCGGTCAACATCCTCCAACTCATCATCACAATAGAATCTACACTCATCATCTTCATATGGAGTCCCGTGTCGATCCCACTCAACACACCGACGTCCACTCTCATCATAGTAGATCCCATCTTCATCTTCTTCATAAGCGGTCCCATATTGGTTCCACTCAATCCGTTGACATTCATCCTCCTCATGGTAAACTCTACCACCTTCATCATAATCAAACTCAAATGCACTATGACAAAGTTCACCATCTTCACATATTTCATCTTCGGAAGCGTGCTCTCTCTCTTCAACCTCATCCTCGAATTCGCCTTCACAATAGTCATGTTCAACATTTCTTTCTAGCTCATTATTAGATTGGTTCTCCTCTTCATCAATCTCCTCTACTAACTCCTCTTCTCCATGATCATGCTCAAATTCATTTCCCTCTTCATCCACGATCCGTCTTTTCCCACGACCTTTCGTCTCCTCACACTCCTCTCCATAATTCGAACCGACTAACTCACGTGCCAAGTCGTCCGACTCAAAAGGCAGGCTACAACCCAACATAGTAGAACCACCAACATCTCTCCCATCTCCATAGCCATCAATCTCTACACACAATGCAATTTCAGCACTCTCCTCAAAGAGATAAATAAGCCCAAGCTCCTTCTCCCCTTCTTCAAGACAAATATCCTCAATGTCCTTAAGCATACATATGTATCTATGCTTAAGAGGCATTTCATCAAACACTTGGGGAGCATCACTTGCTACATTGTTTTCCCCAACATCCTCCCCTATCAACACTCCTTCCTCCTCATCCACATATAAATCCACATTCTCATTCACAACATCATTATCAAATAACCCAAAATGAGAATCTAGTTCACAAATAACATCACCAACATCCAATCCCTCACTAGAAATAAAGTCATCCATAACTTCCAAATGAGAATTTGAAAATGTTGGGTTTACCTCTTTCTTGTATAATGGAGGAAAGATTTGGGATGAACCTTGAGGAGACAACATGGAGGTTTCTTCATCCTTTTCCCGTTGGGCCCGACGTTGTCGCCTACGTTTGTTTCGGTTGCCTCTTTGTAGCCTTTCTAGCCTTTCTTGCTCCAAGTTCTCTATAGTCTTCCTCCTCATCTCGGCAAGCTCAATATCCATCTCCTTTGCTTCGGTTTGGAGTACTTCAAGGCTCTTGGCGGCATAATCTCCAATGGCTTGTAGAAAACTCGGTTGAATCATCGTCGAAAGAAGTCTCCGTTCAAGGAAAACGATCGGCTCTGATACCAAATGATACAGCGTGGATTTCACTGAAATCGTAACGTGTTAGTTTTAATCGTAAACTAACAAAGATATTCCAATTCTCTAGCTAAACTAGAAGGAGTGAATCCCAATTCATGGACTAAATCCATAGGAATAACAAAATCCCCATTGTTGAAGGATAAACCTTAACAAAAGCTTCTTGAAGAAGATATAATTTTGATTGATAAAAAGTTAACTAATACAAAGAGAAAGAGATGAATTTATATCATCTCAAAAACCCTACTTGCCTAATTACATAAAGGGTAGATTACATAATTAATGAAAAGCCTAAAGATAAGGGGTAAATGGGGTAAAGGTGAGTGGAGGGGGTGTCTTTTGGAAGTGGGGAATGAGCTGAGGGACCAAATGTGAAAATAATAAGGAAGCTGAAGTAAGGAGCAAGTTGCTGAAAAGTGGAAATACGCAGGACGTGTCCAACAGTACGCCCTGCATGTCTTGGCTGATGAGTTCTTCTCAGGATCAGACACTCCAATACGCAGGACGTGCCCAACAGTACGCCCTGCGTGTTTTGGCTGCTGACTCTTCTCCGGATCATCCCCTTTTTACACGCGGAACGTGTTTTCTTCCACGCGAGGCGTACCCCATCCAAGCCCTGCGTAAGTGACCTTCTAGACTTTCTCCGGATCACTCTCAAGTACACGCGGAGCGTCTTCAACTACACGCGGGGCGTGTCTGAGCAGATGTGTTGTATTGTTTTGGCCTCTTTAATCGCTTGTTGCTCGCACTTGGTTCTTCCCCCGACTTCCCTTGCTCGGACTCGATCCTAGGGAAAGATGCCCCGCATCAGACTATGCGAAGTGTATTCATGAAAAACACACAGAAAAAACAGCAGATACTTACATTTTTCGCGCCTTTCACCCTTAAAAGCGACAATAACAATATGATAAACTGGGAGAAACGATGGAAATAACGTAGAATAACCATTTCTTTGGTGGTAACAAGAAGAAAGAAACCAAGTAACGAGCATGAATAGGAAGATGAAGAACCATGGCTTCGTTTTCTAGGATTAGGAAGTTGTAGAATCAAGAGATGAAAAGAGAAATTCATTGTGATTTGGAGAAATGGTGCAAATTTCGTGCAATTTAAAGGAAGATAGGAAGATCAAAAGTCTTCAAATCATTAATGGAGGAGCCACAACCGTTTCGCGAACCAAGGAGAAGAGGTGAGAGAAACCGTTCGCGTAAGGGGAAGTGGGAAGGGTAGGGGTATTATGGAAAAGTCACACAAAAACAGTCTAGATATATAGTAGGTTGAGTAAATGGGTTAAATGTGTAAATGGGCCTCCTATTTGGCCTAGTTTTTTAATTTACCCATATATTTATAAGGGAAAAGTACAAAAATAAACCTTGTGGTTACACCCATTTTTGAACAGCACCCATGTGGTTTAAAAGTTTGCAAAGTGGTACCATGTACTTTATTCCGTTAGCAAACACATACAAAATTGACTAACGGTGTTAAAAGTCAAAGGGAAAAGAGTTAATTTGGTCCTTATATTTATTTATTTTTATAAATTGACTCTCTTATTATCTAATTATCACAAACAACCCCAAAATAAAAAATAAAAATCAAATATACCATCTTTTCTATCTCTCTTCAATTTCTTATTTTTTTTCTTATCTCTCTCTTCTCTTTGTTAATTTCTCCCTCTAAAATCAATTGAATTTCCATATTTTCAATTTAATTACACTTGTACTCTCTCTTCTTCTCTAACCTAACCATTTGTTCCTCTGCTTTGGATTTGATTTTGCGGAAGATGAGTCGACTCTGCTTTCAATTGTTGCGTTCCTCAAATGATTCAACTGATCCTGGTTGGGCAATTGATCCTGGTTGAACTGAATATTCTTAACGTTCTTAATATTTTTGCACTCTTCACATTGATGAAGAAGAAGCACAAGAAAATGATCTTTTCATAGCAACTGGACGTTTATGCAGATGTGTGTAATTGAACAATTTTCCATTTCCTTAAATGAAGTGATTTTCCCAGCTTCTTTCTTCAAAACAATTGGCCCTGAACTCTCGTTTTCCATTTGAACTGGATTGATTATGTTGTTAAAAGAATCCATTGACAAAGATCTTCTGGTTGGCCGCATATCACAAATGATCTCCAAAGTAACATTCTCCGCTGCTCCTCCAGCCCTGTTTTGAACCCTGTAGTTTGATTGCTTATGCTATTTTTCAACCGTAAAACATTGCTGGCACCTGCATATATCGGTTCCGATTTATCATTTCTGGTGCCAGGGGGCGTCGTCGGAGGCGAGAGCTCGCCGTTGCCCGACATCGACCAACCTCCAATTCCGCAGCGAGTCGATTTCAGTGAACCGGATGCAGTCCTATTCTTCTATTGAGTCAAATCGAAGTAAAAAAAAATGAATCGAAATCCATATCTCCATTAATAACACACATAATCCAAATCAATCTGATAAAAGTTAAATACATGTTGTGTCATAGTACCTTAAGTTCAATCTGGAAGTGAGTAAGCCATAATTACAGAACATGAATCCATATGGGCGAGTAGGTAGAAATAGTTATTTATAAAGAGAGAAAAAAAAGAGGGAAAATGAAGGGTTTGCTGGTTGGGGAAGATTTAATAATTGAAATCCAGTTGAATCCACCTCTTGTTGATCTTCAAAATGGTTTGATGTTAGATAGAGAAATTAACAAAGAGGATTGAGAGAAATAAGAAATTAACGAGGGATGAAGAAGATGATATATTTGATTTTTATTTTTTATTTTGGGATTTATTTGTGATAATTAGATAATAATGGGGTTAATTTATAAAAATAAATAAATATAAGGACCAATTTAACTCTTTTTCCTTTGACTTTTAACACCGTTAGTCAATTTTGTATGTGTTTGCTAACGGAATAAAGTACATGGTACCACTTTGCAAACTTTTAAACCACATGGGTGCTGTTCAAAAATGGATGTAACCACAAGGTTTATTTTTGTACTTTTCCCTATTTATAACAATAAAACAAAAATAAAAACGCTCATGTTTTAAATTTATAAAATTTACAACACGCATCACATTTATTCATATAAGCGAATGGTAAAGGCTATGCTTACTTTGTTTTTGACAAAGTAAACCTCACTTTGTATGTTTTTATCATTGGATGAATTTTATATTCCATCATCTAATGGTGAAAATAACTAAGTAAAGCTTACTTTGTAAAAAACAAAGTAACCATAGAAGGCACATAAGCGAATACTACCATGAATAGATTTTTTTATAATGTAAATATGTTTGAATTAATGGTATATCAGCTAAGCAAGAATGCAGTGAATGTTTATTAAAAAAAAGAATGCAGTGAGTGCAGTCTTGTAAATCTCGATATCAAATGAATAACAATTATTATTTTTATTGGGAAAAGTTTCAAATCCATTAATAAAAAAATTTAAAATGAATGATTATAATTTGATTCTAAAAATATTATGAGACTGCATATAACATATATCTGTATCACACACACATCAATGTCAACCTACTTAAAAAGTTATATGAGACAATAAATGAAAGGGATATGACGACCCAATTAAATAATTTCCATTTAAAATAAATAAAACTTACAATTAATAAATTTCATTGTAAGTATAATGTTTCAATACCTCTTTAATTATTTTCTTCAATATGTCTTCAACTTCAATTAACATCTATTGTGTGAAACTTTATATCTATTCAAAATGCATAAAAATAAAAAAATTCAATTCATATGAGTTAGATAACCCAAATTTAAAAATTCAGTGGACTTCACCAGGTTCTGAATTTGAAAATTGATCTATCTCCAATTAAACATAACAATCGAATTAATATAAAGCCAAAATCTAAATTTTAGTTAGAGTTAACAATCCAAATGATTACATCTAGCAACTTATACTAAAAAAGAATGAAAATATACAAAATCTTTATTTTAGTCATTTTGAAAAAAAGAACAAATAAAAAAATAGATAAGATAGCGAAAGGTGATCAACAATAAAATTGAGAACAAAATAACTAAAACATATGAAAAAAAAATCGAATAATTACCGTGGAAAACATAACGATTTCCTGCAATTTTTTACGCTTTTGCTTTTTCTGATTTCAGTTGTCCATGCCTCTTTTATTTCCATCAGATTTTTTCAATTAAAAGAGATATCAAAGTCTAAATTCTGACAATTCTCGAAGAAAATGCTATGAATACAGTTTATCAATGAAAATCGCTTCTAAATAAATCTGAATCTCTTAATAAAGCAAGAACAAAATTATGAGACTATATTATTTGAAATAATAACAAAATTATAAGATTAAGAATAAAATTAATACATAATCAAAATTAAAGTTCGATGAGGACTTTGATTTTCGATAGCAAATGAATATACTGATGGATATCATACTATTATATTTGTAACTTTTGGATTTCCTTCACTTTATGTTTTTTCATCTTCCCGTAACTCTTACTTTTTTATTACTTTAATTAATGAGCTATTAATTGATAATAAATAATGTGTTAATATAGTATTAATTATATAGAGATAATTAAAACTCATTAACTCATTTATTCTGTTTACTAAGCCAAAAAAACCTCTAAAACACTTCTTGCAAATTCTATCTGCTTCCGCTATTATATATAAAAAAAAATAAAAAAAAATATAGATATAGATAGATAAAGATAAAATTAAATGATTACGGAGGTAAAAAAAGAAAAAATGACTACAGGTGTACTTTAAGAAAAAAAAATCAAGGGCTAAAGATATTAAGAAAAGACAAAAACTATTTTATATATATAATATAATTATAGTAAAAAACTCTATAAATTAATAATGTTGGGAATACGAAATTTTATTAATTTATAAAGATATTAATTTAAATGTAAATTTCAAATAAAATCCATGTGGTTTCACTAATTTTCAGATAAAGGATTGTGGTTTACTTTTTGTCAAAACGAGGACTGAGGTTTTCAACTTTAGCGAACTAAGGACTTTTTGATACTATTAAAATCACCATTGACGACTTCAAAAATGACATATTTTAAGAACTACTAATATTCCAAGCAACTTTAATTTTTCAACTTTTTTATTTCGAGATTATTTAGATGATGTTTGGTAAAGAGAGAGAAAGTTGATGTTTAGAGAGAGAAAGTTCCAAAAAAGATGATTTTCTAAAATCGAAAATGTTGTTCCATAGAAAATATGACATTGAACAACTTTAATTCTTGAAAATGTTCATTTTCAGGTCGTTAAAGATAGTTTTAATAGCATTATTAAAAGTGCGAAACCTCAATCATCGTTTTGACAAAAAGTAAACCACAGTCTTTTATCTGAAAATTAGTGAAACCACATGAGTTTTATTTGAAATTGACTCTTAATTCAATGAACTGATCCAAGTTGGGATAAAAAGAAATTATTATTTTAAAAATATTATTACTTTATCGAGTATTAATTTATGAAGGTTTTATTGTAGTCCGTTATTTTAAAGGTGTATTGTATCAGCTTCTATTCTGCCGACTTTGTTTATTGGCGATTTTAATTGCCTTTTGGATCAATCTGAAAAGCTTGGAGGGCCTGTTTATCCATATTCCTTAATTACCAAATTTTCTGAGACCATTTCCAACTGTAACTTACGTGAATTAGTGTTGTTGGGTGATAAATTTACTTGGGAACGTGGTAGGGGGACAAACGGTTGGGTGAGGGAGAAGCTTGATAGGGCTTTCTGTTCCGACAACTGGTTATTGAGGTTTGAGAATTATAGACTATCAAATTTAATATCATCTTATTCTGATCATTCTCCTCTCTTGTTGGATTTTTCGGTTAGGTCTTGTCACAGACGGAAACACCTGTTCAGGTTTGATATGAGTTGGCTTTTGGAAGATGGTTTCGAGGATATTGTACGTCGGTATTGGAGTGTGCATAGAGGTGCTAATATGGTTTCTCGTTTAGCGGCTGTTTTGTTATCCATGGATCAATGGGGCCGCAATTTTAGAAGCCGTTTTTCGAGGAAGATTGCAAGATGTAAAAGTTTATTAGAACAGCTTAGAAATAGTACTGATGCGGCTGATGTCACCCGTTTTCTGGATACAAAAAAGATGCTGGATGAACTATTATATCAAGAGGAGGTTTCCTTTCAACAAAAGTCTAAAGCATTTTGGCTTAAAGGAGGTGATTGTAATTTCAAATTTTTCCAAGCTTGTATGTGAGGCAGATTAAATCAGAATAGAGTTAGTCGTATTCGTGGTGAGGATGGGGTTTTGGTGGAAGGTCAGTATAACTTGGGCTCAACTTTAAAAGACTATTTCACTCAAGTTTTTGCTCCCAGCGGTAACACTGATTTCTCTACAGTCTCTGTTCTTGATGAAGTTGTAACTTCTAACATGAATGCTATTCTAATTGCACCATTTTCTGTTGATGAGTTCAAAAGTGCTGTTTTTGAAATGCAGGCTGATAAAGCTCCTGGACCTGATGGTCTAAACCCAGGTTTTTATCAACACTTTTGGGATTTGTTAGGTGATGATGTTTTTCTTGCTTGTTCTGGTTGGTTAAATAGAGGGGAATTTCCGGCTAATCTTAACGATACTATTATTACCTTGATTCCTAAATGTGAAAATCCAAAATGGGTAAAGGATCTGAGGCCAATTGCCTTATGCAATGTGCTTTACAAAATTATTGCTAAGGTTTTGGCAAACCGGCTTAAAATTGTCCTTCCTGATATTATATCAGAGAGTCAGTCTGCTTTTGTTCCTGGTCGTTCTATCATTGACAATGTGTTAGTGGCTTTTGAGTCTATACATTTTATGAAACGACGGAATAGGGGAAGTGTTGGCAATGTAGCTTTTAAAATCGACATCAGTAAAGCTTATGATAGAGTTGAATGGGGTTTTTTACAAGATGTGTTGGCTCAATTAGGTTTTCATTCGCAGTGGATCTCTTGGTTAATGCTTTGTGTCACTACTGTTTCATACTCTATTTCTGTTAATGGGGAGTTGGTTGGTCCAATAATTCCGGGCATAGGTTTAAGACAAGGGGATCCTTTATCTCCTTATTTGTTTATTCTTTGTGCTGAGGTTTTCTCCAAAATGATATATCGTGCTGAATTGGATGGTATGATTCATGGTTGTCGTATCCATAGAAGAGCTCCGTCTGTGTCCCACCTGCTCTTTGCTGATGATTCTTTTTTGTTCTTTAATGCTACTAAAGATGAGACTATAGTGGTCAAGGATATTCTTAGGAGATATGGAAAGACATCGGGGCAAGCAATCAACTTACAAAAGTCTAGTATCCTCTTTAGTCCCAATGTAAATGAAGTTCTGCGATTAGAGATTAAAGCACTTCTGAATGTAAGTCTTCCTCTTGACACTGGTAAATATTTGGGTTTGCCTTCTCTGATTGGGCGGTCCAAAGCAGCTATCTTCAGTTTTCTAAAAGAGCGTCCGAGAAAGAGGTTTAACAGTTGGAGGACAAAGTTCTTATCTTGTGCTGGTCGTGATATTCTTTTAAAGTCTATTGCGCAGGCGATTCCTACCTATTGCATGAGTGCTTTTCTTCTTCCTAGATCTTTATGTGATGAACTTCAGCGTATGATGAACTCCTTTTGGTGGGGTATGAAAGGTGATGGCAAGAGAGGAATTCACTAGTTTGACTGGAATCATCTATGTGGTACCCGTGAAAGCGAAGGCTTGGGTTATAGAGATTTGTTTTCATTTAATCTCTCTTTGTTGGGGAAGCAAGGTTGGAATTTCATACACAGCCAGAATACTTTGGTAAGTCGTATTTTTAAAGCTAAATATTTTCCACATGAGAACTTTCTTTCCTCTAAATTGGGTTCTAATCCCAGCTATGTTTGGAGGAGTATTTGGGCTTCTCGTGATATTCTGTGTTTGGGATTAAGATGGCGAGTTGGTACTGGTGAAATTTTTTTGTATGGAAAGACCCTTGGCTTATTTGTGATGATGGTTTTATTCCTAGCCAAGGGGCTGATCCTACTTTGCTGAATGAAAGGGTATCGGATTACATAATTCAAACGGAACGTCGTTGGGATCGAGACAAAGTTATCTCTAATTTTAATACTGTGGAGGCGAAAATGATAAATGCGATGGTTTTGCCTTTCATTCCAAGGGAAGATAAACTGATCTGGCATCATTCTAAAAATGGTTGTTACTCATCAAAAACTGGTTATAAAGCTTATGAGGCTAGGTATCGTGGTCGGAATGCTGTTCAAGGTTGGGATAAATTTTGGAAGTTGCAGGTTCCCCCTAAAATCAAATTCTTTTTGTGGAAAGCTGTGAAAAATTGCCTACCTACTCGGATGAGACTTCAAAGCAAAGGTATGGTGATGAGGACATCTTGTCCCTGGACGCGAGGCGTGAGAGAGGACACGCGGAGCGTGAATCCGGGGCCGAGAGAGAGGAAGAAACCACGCGAGAAGGGGGTCATGTGGGCAGTCCACACGGGACGTGTTGTCTAGTACGCGGGGCGTGGATCAAGCCTTCGGAGAGAACCAGTTCCAGGAGCTCATGTACGCGGGGCATGCCTCCTAATACGCGGGGTGTACCTCCTCATACACGGGGCGTGTCTCCTCAGGCGCGGGGCGTGCAAGACCACTTTCGGAGCATTCAAACTCAGAGACGCTTTCACGCGGGGCGTAGTACGTGACACGCGGGGCGTGTTTCAGCTGAAGAATACTTCCTCCCCAAGTTCTCCATACTTGGGACCACTCCCTATTTACAACTCTACCACTCCTTATTTACAAGCATGCCACCCCTTTACCATTAACCCTTCTTTACCCTTTATATTTGTATTGTAATTAGTAGATAGTTTACCCTTTTTGTAATTTGGCAATTAGGTTTTTTAGATGCTATAAATTCATCTCTTTCTCTTTGTAATAGAAGAACTTTTATGAAATCAAATATATATCTTCTTCCTTGTGAAGTTTGTTAAGGTTTTCACCTTCAACAATGGGGGATTTCATATTCCTATGGATTTAGTCCATGAATTAGGATCCACTCCTTCTAGTTTAGCTAGATAAGTTGTTAGCCTTTGTGAGTTTACGGTTTAAAACTCTCAGTGGATTCCGCGCTGCATCATTTGGTATCAGAGCCGATCGTTTTCCTTGAACGGAGACTTCTTTCGACTATGGTTCAACCGAGTTTATCACCAGCTTTAAAGGAATGTCTTAGAGCCGAGCTGAGGAAGACGGAGCTCCTATGTGACAAAATGCTAAGAAGGCTAAGGGAGGACTTGGAGCATGGAGAGATGAGGAGGCTCCAAAGGGCAACCACTACTTTACCTCCTAAAGATCCATCACTAATCTTTTCTCCATCACATGTGGTAAAGGTAACTCCTAAGCTTCCAATCTCTAATATTGAAGTTTTGGATATTCCTATTGTTATGGAAGATGTTGGTGATGTTGTTTGTGATGATGAAGTGGATTTAGATTCTTCTTGTGAAATTATTGATAATGAAATTGTGGAGGAGGATTTAGATTCATTTGTGGATGAGGAGGAGAGGTTGTTTGTAGGTAAGGATGTTGGGGAGACCCATATTGCAAGGGATGCTTCCCATGTATTTGATGAAATACCCCTTAAGCATAACCTTGTTTGTATGGTTGAGGAAAGTGGGGGTATTATTCTTGAGGAGGGGAAGAATGGCTTGGGGCTTGTTGATCTCTTTGAGGCAAATGAGGAAGTCACACTATGTGTAGAGATTGATGACTATGGTGATGGGAGAGATGTTGGTGGTTCTACCATATTGGGTAGTAGTAAGTCTTTTGAGTCAAGTGGCTTAGCACGTGAGTTAGTCGGCTTGAGCTATCGAAGGAAGCAAATGGAAACGATAGGTCGTGGGAAGAGGCGGATTGGGAACGAAAAGGGAAGTGAAATCGCCTATGATCATGAAGAAGATGAGATAGAGAAGGGAATTGAGGAGGATGAGCGTCGAAACGTTGAATGGGACCGGTATGGGGTCGTTTATGAAGAGGATGAAGGTGGAGTTTACTATGATGAGGGTGAGCTTCGACACGTTGAGTGGGATCAACGTGAGGCTCCTTATGAAGATGCGGAAGGTAGATTCCATTGTGATGATGAATTGGAGGACGCTGAACGGGACCATAATGTGGATAACTATGATTATGAGGGGAGTAGGTTCCGTCATGAGAGTGAGTTTGGGAACATTGGGTGGAGCCAAAACGAAGAAACTTATGATAGCAAAGAAGGTGGGCTCCAAGATGACGATGAATCAGAGAGTGTTGAGTGGGGCCAAGTTACTAAAGCGGCAACTCTAGGAGTCGGGAGATTGTTAATCCAAGGCAATGAAGGAGTCGATACAAGTGTCCTTGGGATCACTATGGAGTGGGTTGACAAGTGCCACCGGGATATTCCATTTGAGGTCGGCTATGAGTGGAATGAAGTTTTGGCCAACGTCCATGTTCGTAAAGTGGAGATTGAGGAGGACCGGGGTTGGTCGATTCGACATGTCGTGGAAGTGTGGAGGAGCTTCCAATACATTGGGACGGATTGGTTTGATCAACTTCGTCGAGATATTCCGTTCGATGTCGGTCGGATATTGAGGCGAGTCTTATGGGGGATGAGCACCGAGGGCAAGACACGAGTTGAGGTGTGGGAAGAGTGCATAACGAGAGGGAGAAGCCGACAATATATGGAGTGGCTAACCCCTACCGAGCACAAGTCTTGTTCTATAGTTGAGTTGGGGTCCAACTCTTTTGAAGAAGAGGAGAATGATGAGGACATCTTTTCCCTGGACGTGGGGCGTGAGAGAGGACACGCGGAGAGTGAATCCGGGGCCGAGAGAGAGGAAGAAACCACGCGAGAAGGGGGTCACGTGGGCAGTCCACGCGGGACGTGTTGTCTAGTACGCGGGGCGTGGATCAAGCCTTCGGAGAGAACCAGTTCCAGGAGCTCATGTACGCGGGGCGTGCCTCCTAATACGCGGGGCGTACCTCCTCATACGCGGGGCGTGTCTCCTCAGGCGCGGGGCGTGCAAGACCACTTTTGGAGCATTCAAACTCAGAGACGCTTTCACGCGGGGCGTAGTACGTGACACGCGGGGCGTGTTTCAGCTGAAGAATACTTCCTCCCCAAGTTCTCCATACTTGGGACCACTCCCTATTTACAACTCTACCACTCCTTATTTACAAGCATGCCACCCCTTTACCATTAACCCTACTTTACCCTTTATATTTGTATTGTAATTAGTAGATAGTTTACCCTTTTTGTAATTTGGCAATTAGGTTTTTGAGATGCTATAAATTCATCTCTTTCTCTTTGTAATAGAAGAACTTTTATGAAATCAAATATATATCTTCTTCCTTGTGAAGTTTGTTAAGGTTTTCACCTTCAACAATGGGGATTTCACTATTCATATGGATTTAGTCCATGAATTAGGATCCACTCCTTCTAGTTTAGCTAGATAAGTTGTTAGCCTTTGTGAGTTTACGGTTTAAAACTCTCAGTGGATTCCGCGCTGCATCATATGGAACTATCTTTATCTTGTTTATTTTGTGATGAGGAAGTCGAACATGATTGGCATTTATTTTTAGATTGCACTTTTTCCGGGGAATGTTGGCATGCGGCTGGGATGTCCATGCCATGGAATAGTTCTACTGAGTTTGGAGATTATATATTAATGTTGTGCAGTAGCAGATCTTCTCAATGGCTTGTTAATATGGCAATTGTTTTATGGTGTATTTGGGGGGTCCAGAATGATTGTTTGTGGAATAACAATAGGAAGCCTGCTGATTTGGTAGTGCAGCAGGGGCTGCTGTTTCTTGCATCTTGGAAACAGCAGCAAACTCACTCGAGATCTTTTCCAAGGATATCTGGTGCAGTGAGTAGTGCGGTGAATAGGTGGGTTCGCCCTGCTGCCGGTTTTATTTCTTGCGCTGTGGATGCCTCGATGTTCCAGGAGTCCAATCAGTTTGGGTGGGGAGCTATAATTCGTGATGATCAAGGCCAGTTTATTGTGTGTTCCAACGGTTATACATACGGTAAGCACTCAGTAAAATCTGTTGAAGCCCTTGCCCTTTTAAATGCTTTAAAGCTGATCTCCCATCTTGATTTGCAAAATGTAATTTTTGAAACTGATTCAAAAATTGTTGCGGACTGTGTTAATTCCGTCTCCATTGATTTCTCCGAGTTTGGTGCTATTATTTTAGATTGTAAACATTTGTTGTCCAGTCGTACCGGTTGTCGGGTGACTTTTTATCCTAGATTAGCGAATAGAGCGGCTCACTGTGTAGCTAGGAGAGCTCTTTCCAATGCTAATTCTTTTATTTTATTCATTGTTCCTGATTTTTTTTGGAGTCTGTACTGAATTCTGAGCTTGCTCCGGATTAATAATACTTCTTTTTCTCTGCAAAAAAAATATTATTAATTTATCGAGGATTAATTTAATAAACTGTAACCTAATCAGTTTATTAATTTAGCCATTTTTTAGAAGGAGGTTAATAGAAGTAAATGAAGGTTAATGGAATTAAATATTTACTTCCTCTAACCTCCAAATTGAGGATTAATGGAAGTAACATACAAATTTTTAAAATTTATTGTCTTTACAAATTAAATTTAACTTTCATTCGCTTTCATATTTAAACTTCAAAACAAAGTTAAACATTTAACCTTATTTATATTATATATCTAAACAAAGTTAAACATTTAACCTAATTTAGATTCTCTAAACTCGCAAACAAACCTTTGGATTCCCTCCTCATTGTCTCCTTTAATTCTCACCTCCAAACTCAAAAAAAAAAAAAAAAAAAAAAAAAACAATCGAGTAACAAAAGACGTGGGAAATCACAATCTCGTTTAGTTTAGAGCTAAGGTTCATTGTAGAGATAAAAATGGGCATAGAAGAACAAGTTACTGGTTCATCATCCTTTTCAGGTCCTGCTTCTTCCTGAATCTATCTATCTATGCATTTTTATGTTCATTATTGCAAAACTGACTTTATTGTTGTCTGGAAGGTCGATGTCAGAGAATGCTTTATGGCATAAGGGATTTGTTAGACGAAGAATTAGAAAAATGTGTAAACGGATTTAGTGAAAATAATTTTATGGGGAAATTCCAATTTGGAGAAGTTTATCGCGGAAATTATGAAGGAGTTGATGTGGTTGTGAAGATTTGGAAAGAAGAAAAGCTTCCAGGGGAAAACAGAGGCAGATTGGAAGTAAACGCCTAATTGACATCCTGCTTCAATTTATTAATAGGATGAACTCAGCTTACACGAATATTTTTCAGTGTATGAATTCCATCCGAATCTGGCCAAGTTGCGACATCTCTGTCGTGGCCCCAAAAATCTGGCTGCCCTTTATTATCTGAATCCGATCGCAATCGACACACTACATAATCTCATTGAAAAAGGTATTGATTATCAGAGTTTTATTTTGTTTTTTCTTTTCCAAGTTCTGAATATTTAGAAACTCGTTCTAAATTAGGTATATTTTAGTTTACTCTTGAAAACAATTATATAAACTCATTATTTGCATTTTTAGATACTTTTACATGGGCCCTAAGGATCAAGGTTGCTTTTGGGATTGCTTCTTTGCTCCGGTATATGCATTCTCCGCATCCTAACTGTCCAAGTGATGTGCCATATTTGATTCGCAATATAGATGCTGCTCATATATTGGTTGATCAGGTTGGTTTTTTTCTTTTGAGGTGGATTAACTTTTCAGTAGTTTGGCAATTTACTTCTGTATGCATTTAGAGATAGGGCTATAGCATGAACCTGATACCCTTGCAGTTATTTGCATACAATTGTATCTTCCTACAATTGTTTTTTCTTTAAATATCTTTTCATATTTATTCTATTTCACTTGTTAGGATTACGAGGCACTGTTATTTGACTTCAGTATGATATCTGGTGGTATTCTTACTGATAAAAGAGAGCTTCTGAATCAATACATACAAGGCTCTTGCGGATACAGTGATCCAAATTGTACTCGAACAGGTAGTTTACTATCATATCATATTTACCCTTTTTTATTTGAAGGGTCTTATCGACCTCTGTATTGTGAAAATATCAACTTTCTTGATTTTGAGTGTAAGTTGTGTTAAATAGCTTAAATGCCAAATAGCTTAAATGCCCTCATTGACCAATACTTATTCACTTCATTAATAGCTATAATACGAGGAAAATACCTAGATATAATGGATAGTTACACAGGCGCGCACGCGTACGCACACCAAAAAAAAAATCTAGAAGTGCAAAATGAGAATGACCACGTTGTCCATGATTTTGGAGATAAACCATCAAAATACTTAATGTACTGAATTGTATGCTCATTAATTTCATTGTGGCACCACCTTTTCTAACAAATTTTCTTAATGTCACAAAAATAATATTCTTTTATGCCCTCCCTTGTTGGTACTTTTCCATTGTACGACTGCCAACAAATTCTCTTCAGTAATTAGTTTACATGTTGCAAATGTCTTTCTTCATTCTTCTAGTGTTATGCTTTCTGTGTACATCGCTTGTATTTATTCTCTTCAAGCAATTTGCAGTATAGGCTTGAGTTCCTATTATTTATCTAAATTTTTGTCATCTAGTCTAGGTATCACCATACTCTTATTAGTCGTTATAAACTGTGTTTGTTTAAATCTAATTTCAAGTTTTGGAACCTCTCGCTGAACAAGTTAATTTGAACATGTAGGTAAATGGTCGGATAGCTGTGATATTTTTTCTTATGGTGTTGTGCTATTGTCTTTAATAAGCAAAAGAGTCTACAAAGATGATGGTGACAGTACTGATGCGCCGTTTGTTTATGCATGGGCCAAGAATGAGCACAAACAACAAAACTCAGTAGCTAGTGGTAAATTCAAGTCTTGGTTGGTGCACGATAGCCTAAAGTCAGATCCAGATTTTAATTTCGATGATGCAGTTACAATTACCAACTTAGCAATGAGGTGTGTTAAAGACAACCCTCAGCAACGACCAACAATGAAACAAGTTGTTAGACAAATGCTGAATTTGCATATTGTTAAACAAAATGCCAACACGTGGGAGTGTTGTCGGATGCTTGATGGGGTTAACAAGATTCACCAATCATAGCGTTTACCGAAGGACAATCGAGGTACTTTCGACTATCTATTAGACCTTAGTTTTAATATAATCATATAATGGTATCCTAGTAACAAGCAATAGTGTTAATATAATCAGTTGTTGGAAGTTTAAATTGGAGAAACTAGTTGAATAATAGGAAATTCTCCTTATCTATTTTTTTTCTTTCTCTTTTACAAAATCCAAGCATGAACTGGAAACATATACCATGCTAGTATAGCTGTGATAATTGGACGCGAAGAAACCCCAAATGGTGCTATAGTATTAGTGGTTCCACTAACTCTTTTCTGATTGTAGGGTAATTTTTCTTTTAACTTTCTTTTTATGCTTTCACTGGTAGCTTCCCTTTTGCTTTTTAAAAGTGTATTTTTGAAGTGCTAGTTTAAAAATTGCAAACTCCACAGTTTTTTCAGTGTTTTTTAATGTTGATTATGCTTTGTTTAAAGACACATGTTTTCTTGTAAACTTTTTTTTGTAGTTTGTAAATGTTTGTGGCTTTATTGGACAGTGAAGCTATATCAGCAACCTTCGAGATGGCATCGGGGCATACTGATTAACCGTTTCAATGATCGAATGTGCAACCGCACAATTAAAGGCTCAGGTCAAAGCCAAGCAAGTAAGCATATAGTGTTAATGCAAAAGCATATAGTTTCTTTCTAATAATATTGCTATCGTGTGATAATATGCCTTAATTGTCTAGTACTAAAATCACAAACACATGTTTTTTTTAGTGTTTTTTTGTTAAAGTTTCTCTAGTATTTGCATTTTAGTTCAACAGCTCTTTAACAACTTCTTTGCTTATGTATTATGCAATTTAATGTAAAAGGATTTGCTAGACGTTCTATTTCTGGGCTTAAAAGGTGTCAATAGAGTCATTCAACATTTTTTTTCTGGAAAAGGAAAGTATATCTTGAGAGTTGTTTTTTTTTTTTTTCCAATTTATGCTCATGATTCTAATTTCTGTCACAGGGGTTAAAGGGTTCTCTAGTAAAGCCCTGATTAAGGCAACTGATAGTTTCAGCGAAGAGAATCTCATTGGAAAGTATCAATTTGGGAAAGTGTTTCGTGGAGAGATAAAAGGACAAAAAGTGACTGTGAAGATATGGGAAACCATTGTAGATAAGGGAGTCCATCGATTTGGTAACGAAGACCGGTTAAGGGTATGTTGCAGCACTATATAAGAAAGTCTTGTGGTTTTTAATGGTCACCTTTAATGCACATTTCTTGGCTTGGCTCACATTGAATAAATATTTCAGGATGAAATTTCTTTACTTCAACACCCTCGGCTGTTAGGTGATCCTAACTTGGTGAAGATGATTGGATATTGCTTTGAAGGAGAAACACTTGGTGCTGTTTATGATTTGGATCCACAGGATAGTCTACATAATCTTGCACCCAAAGGTACTGCTTATTATTGATATGGTTTTTGTCTGGTCACTTGGGAATAATGAAACGGCATCAGTTGTAATCCTAATAATGTGTTTAAGCATGTTAAACAGGCTGTTAGAGTACATACTTTAGGTGGTCATAGTTCATAATGTGAAAGCTGTGATTATAATTTTCATTTCCCTTGCTTCCAATGAGATTACTTGGACTTGAAATTAGTTGTTTTTCTGATAATGTTAATTCTCTTGAAATTAGCTGACGATATTGCTTCTTTAGTTTCTTAGTAAAATTTCTTTCCTACCTGTAGATGAGTTCAATTGGCTTCAGAGAATGAAAGTTATTTACGAACTTGCCAACCTGCTTGAGTTTCTTCATACTCCAATTCCGGCACCCCATGTGCCGTATAGAGTTGGCAACATTGATGCTGCCCATATAATACTTGACAAGGTCTGTATATATTTGCGCTTCTTTGATTTTTATATCTGTTTATCTGTTTATGAACAACTTTGATACATGTAGGAGTACAGCCCAAAATTGGCTGATTTTGGGATGACTGTTGGTGGAATCATTCTTAGCCCGCGAGCATTAAGAATGCGTATTCTCCGGGAACGGTTTGGCTACATGGATACGAGCAGAGCAATGCCATGGGAACGGCGTAATTACATGGGGGGTAAGGACAAAGGTATGCCATCAGCACCGTGATTTAGAATTCTGTTTTTCTGTATATAATGTTGGAAAATTTACAAGTTTGCTAAAACCATGCACATGCACAGGTGGTGTCTTTGAAGGACGGGATATTTTTGGATTTGGTTGCATACTCTTATGCTTGATACACAAAAGGGTTCCGACGCTAGATGGCGCTGAGGATGATAGATTTGTTCCCGATTATGCGGCCCAGGATGCATATGAAGAATATTATGAAGAAACTGGAATTTTAAATGGATTTTCTTTTGTGCACAAAAGCCTAGAAAGGAACATGGTTTCATTGAGAAAGATGGATTGGAACTTACGGAGTTGGGGATGGAGTGTGTAGATGCTAGTGTTTATAGTCGCCCTTTAATGACGGAGGTTGTCAAGAGATTGGGGAATTTACATGTTATTCGAAAGCATGCTGAAGAAATGGGCATCCAGGAAACGCTTTAGGTTCAACTACTCTAATTAACTGATCTATATAAACACATAGATAGTACTACAGTAAAACTTATATATAGGAATACTCTATATAGGAATAAACTCTATTTTGTTATAAAACCCTCGGTCCCAATTTGGTAATAACCTCTATTACCAAACTCTCTTTAGTAATAACTTTTCAATTGTTATACAAATAGTCCAGTCCCAAATGTATTCTTATATATGCCATGTAGATTGGGATTATTTATATTTGTTTTTATTAAATGAAAACCTTGGATTATCTATACTTGTTTTTATTAAATGAAGGCTGGCATATTTGAACCTTGCTTCCTATTATTTGCATTCCATTCCAGCTAAGTCCATTGTTACAAGAAAAGTATATGGATTTTGATATTTACTAATGATTTCTTTCTAAATCAATGCATACAATACACATTTTTGTCTTTGTGTATAATCCATATTAGACCTGTTTATGAATTGGGCTGGGAAACTGATTCCCAAACCCAGGCCAACTAATATAAATATACTTATGTTCAGTTTTAGTTAACAAAAACCAATTTTCTAAAACCAATTTTTTTTTTTATCATATATTAATGATCTAATATGAAATAATGGTTCAACTAAAGTTTGATTTCATTTAGACTAACAAATTGAAAATCTAATAAAATATTACCACTATTATCACTACAAGAAAAAGCGGATTTAATGATGGGAAAACAAATCCCAAACCCAACCCTTTTATGTACGGGTTTATACGGGTTTGGATCAGATCGATTAAATGAAAATATAAATATCCAAGTCCAATCCATAAAAAACGGGTTTGGATGGACCAACGAATTTATGAACAGGTCTAATCCATATTCATGTGCTTTATACCAATCTAATTCATATTTTAACGTTAGCAAGCAAAGAAAAAAATTAAACAAGATTCTTAGAATCTAAAAATTAGAAGTTTCAAAGTGCAAATTGAGAAAAAAAATTAAACAAGATTCTTAGAATCTAAAAATTAGAAGTTTCAAAGTGCAAATTGAGAAAAGTAAATTCTTCAACTTTAAATTTTTTTTTGTAAAAATAATGATTTTTCTTAATTTGATTCCAATTATTATTTAAGATAGTTGTAAAAAATTATTAAAAAGTGCATTTAGCCAAATAATGTTTTAGTTTGATATAAATCAAAATCAGAACTTGACATAATTGTAGATAGTTTTTTGAATGTGAGTTTATACGTAATTTCTCGAATCTAAATCCATTTTAATTGTATCGCTTAGAATACGCACATGCGTAGGAAATAATGTTCATGATATGCTTCGATTAACCCTTTTAGCGGATATGATATATATGCCAATTAAGTCACCTTTTTAATTTTATTAAAATGGACACTATACATATAGTAAAACTTTCATAAACTAATACTCGATAAATTAATAACCTCTTTAAAATAGTAATTTCTTCTGGTCCCAGTTTGGGTCAGTTCACTAAATTAACACTCGATAAATTAATATCTCTATAAATTAATAAAATTTCATGGTCCCAACTTTATTAATTTATAGAGATTTTACTCTAGATTTCATATGATACCGTACGTATGTAACATGCATGGTTCAAAAATAAAAAATAAATCAATTCTCTCGAATTAATAAAATTAACCAAATTAATTTGAACTGATGTGAGAACGTCATTTGAATTTATAATTAAGTTAATTCTAAATAATATGAAAACGTTGTCAGAATTCGGTAATAAACCCTAAATATCCAAATCTATACCCACTTGTTAATATTCCAAATTAACCCCTATCGATTTCGTCCATCCAATATACCCCATGTTCCAATTAATTAGAAAAATTAACCCCGTTTTATTTTAATTCATCAATTAAATCCCTCCACGTTCTGATCAGGCCCTTAATGATTTTAAGTAAGTTCAATCAAGTCCCTATTAATATTAATTACATATTACTCTCCATTTTTTTTTATTAATTTGTAAATTCAAACCCATCTATTTTACTCGTATGTATATGTTTATTCTTTTATTTACAAATCTGTAGTTTATTATTAATATTATTGTGATATATGTATGTAACATACCAATTAGTTTGTACATATGCAAAAAATAATTATCCTATTATTTTCCATTAGGCTAGCCATGTAATTGTAATTCAAAATTAGTTTAAATATTGACGATTTTATTTTCACAATTTTATTTTGTATTGATAATTATTGATTTAGTGAAGGTGTATAAATTTTAAATAGCTCATTATGTTTTAGATCATTTTTACTTATTCATGTAAAAATACCATCTTATAAAAATTCATTTTTCAGCATACATGTTACGATGTTAACTAAATCAGGTCGTAATATAAATGAACATACTATGTCCATGTGATGTGCATGATTTCAAAAGTAAAATAAATCCATTTAAAATATCGTCTTGAAATATTATAAATTAAACTTAGTTCAAATCGATGTGAAAACATTGCTCGAATTTATTAAAAATATTTAAAACATTCTTTATTAAAGTTCATATTTTATTCAGCATGTATGTGATACATGCAAAATTAAATTGGACTTTAATTTGGACAAATATAATTACACATATGTCATACGCGTAGTTCCAAAATAAAAATGAATCAACTCGAAATGTTTCGAGTCAATAAAAAATAGCAAGTTAATTTGAATTGATATGAGAAATACCATTTGAATTTATAATATACTAAAAAGATATTCCTCATTAGAATTTATATTTTTATCGTGTATGTAATACACATAATTCCAAATAAATCAGTTCGATATGTTATCTCGAATCAACTAATCAATTGATTCAAATCGATACGAAAATGTCATTTGAACTTAATAATACATTTAAAATACCCCTTTATTAAAATCCTTATTCTATTTATCGTATATATGATATACGTAAAATAAAATGAGATTTTAACGTAATTTCAAATTAAGACAAACTTAAACCCAGTAACCCTAAAAAACACGAATATCGGGTTTATATCCATGATTCAAAGCAAAACGAATAGCACCATGTAATATCATGATAGTATCAATACGTCAGGTGGGGTAGGATGAGATCACATCTCTTCCCTACACGTAACTGGAAAAATGAACCTTAAATCTCTCTGAATACCATTCTTATCAAAACCAAACCACACAGATTCAATCCACATAGATAGGGCGACCAATCATGCCTGCCCACACATTTTCAAGTGATGATTGACGGTGACTCGAAAACCTAAAACACGAAAAGCAGATCGAGCTGGCCATGCACCCCGACCTGAAGACCGAAAGCCTGGGTGCGACACCGTCAAACAAGGCATATCTCCATGATCTTTGGATGACTAGAGTGGCTTCCGTTTTATCGGTGAGGAAGCTCTCTGCTTTCTAGGTAGAGGTCGAGGATGAGGCTTTGGGCTTTTCCAGGTAGAGGGACATTATGGAGTCCTTAGCTTTGTAAGGGTTGGACCTAACCCATATCCCTTATCACCTTTTATAGAGCTTTATTAGTTCATGATTGCTTATGGGCTTTGCTTATAGATGGGTCTGCTTGTTAGTGATGGGTCTGGTGGGCTTGGCTCACATTCCTCATCAATTAGTCCCCTCCATTTTTCGTATTGTCGGGAGGGTCGAACCATTTATGTGAGAGAATGGAGGATTCGGCTTTTGGTGCTCTGTTTGCCTTGTCAACGCGGGGGATATGGGTAGGGAATGTGTAGCTTGTTTAAGGTCTTCTTAGTGGCTGCTAGTTGACTGCAACTTTAAGAGGCGTGTGTTAAAGTGATGCATGCATCATTTAAGAGTTCCTGGAAAATGGCAGAACTTGGTAGACACGTGGTGGTGCCGCCTAGAGTGTTGCTTTACTCCATAGTGACCTTTGGTATGGTCACTCATGACTATAAATAAGAGTGTTTTTCCTGTTGAAATAAAGGTTTGCAATATGCTTTCTTCTCAATTTCGAAAGAGAGTCTACTTAAGAAAAGTTTGTTCGTGTTGGTTGTCTGGGCTATGATTATTGGTCGATGATTGGTTGAAGGGTTGCCTTAGTTTGACTCATAGTTTAAGTTTCATTCTTGCTAACGTACTCCCAAACAGGATACTCAACATGCTAGCTACATCACTGCACGAGTTGATATGCAAATGTCCAATATCTATCATTTACGGCTAGGACTATTGGGGTGTCTAATCCTATTCGTTCTCCTAACTTTCGTCTTTCAGTGTCAATGTCGGTCCATTAGAGTGCTTTCACTGTTGGTGCTCTTTCTAGTGTCTACGCATTTCACAGCTCCATCCAAAATTAATTCCCTCTTCCCCTACCGTACTCCAGCCTAGAAGTTTCCAACGCTTGTCCACGGTTGAGCCCTGGGATTTGATGCACTTAAATGCTTTACGTTGAATCATTCCAAATAACACTTGCATCCTCTGATTAACGCAGGTGAAACCCCCCCCCCCCCCCCCTCCCCAAAAAAATAAAATTAAAATCATGGGACTTTCCACTTACTAACTGTGATTAACGACACAAATAAGAATGAATTTCAGTAACTTTCTTTCCTTCTTCGCCTCCATCTCTTTCCTGCACTAGCTCTTCTCTCCAGTGAACCTCTAAAAACTTTTCCTCCACCTTCAACAGCGACAGGTCCAGTTTCCTTCTATTCAATTTAATTTTTCATTATTATATTCTTAGTTCTCTCCTCTACTTTCCCATGTTCATCAATTCAACAACGACAGGTCCAGTTTCCTTTTATTCTATTTAATTTTCCATTATTACATTATTAGTTCTCTGTTTGTGAAATTAGGTCCAATTTCCTTCTATGCTATTTAATTTTCCATTATTATATTCTTAGTTCTCTATTTGTGAGATCTTTAAGTTGGAGGTAGATCTGAGATTTCGCTTCTACAAGGATGTACAAGTAGTTTCTTGTAAGAGTCTCAGCTGTCACATCTTGAAATAAAAATTACAACGTTCTCTAATTTATTTTTATATACAAACATACAATTTCCTTCTATTCTATTTAATTTTTTATTATTATATTATCAGTTCTCTATTTGTGAAATTAGGTCAATTTCCTTCTATTCTATTTAATTTTCCATTATTATATTCTTGGTTCTCTATTTGTGAGATCTTTAAGTTAGAGGTGGATCTGAGATTTCGCTTCTACAAGGATGTACAAGTAATTCCTTGTAAGAGTCTCAGCTGTCACATCTTTAAATAAAATTTACAGTCTTCTCTAATTTATTTTTATATACAAACATACAATTTCCTTCTCTTCTATTTAATTTTCTATTATTATATTATTAGTTCTCTGTTTGTGAAATTAGGTCCAATTTCCTTCTATGCTATTGAATTTTCTATTATTATATTCTTAGTTCTCTATTTGTGAGATCGGGTGGATATGAGATTTCGCTTCTATAAGGATGTACAAGTAATTTCTTGTAAGTGTCTCAGCTGTCACATCTTGAAATAAAAATTACAGCATTCTCTAATTTATTTTTATATACAAACATACAATTTCCTTCTATTCTATTTACTTTTCCATTATTATACTATTAGTTCTCTGTTTGTGAAATTAGGTCCAATTTCCTTCTATTCTATTTAATTTTCTATAATTATATTCTTAGTTCTCTTTTTGTGAGATCTTTAAGTTGGAGGTGGATCTGAGATTTCGCTTCTACAAGGATGTACAAGTAATTTCTTGTAAGAGTCTCAGCTGTCACATCTTGAAATAAAAATTACATCATTTTCTAATTTATTTTTATATACAAACATATATATCAACAAAATGATGAACTGCTTATCAAAATATATTTATTCCATTAGTTTGCCTCAACAACCATACAAAAACAGACAAAAGAAACTTCATGAAACTTTATTGCAATTGAATATCGAGACCTTCCTCTTCCGTGGTACTGTTAGTGGTTTCTCCCATATTAGATGTTATCCAGGAATTTTGTTCTGAGGACGGGCAATCCTGTGGTAGTCTTATTGCGGCCTCTTACTATTCATCCCGTCTCATCTTGATTTGCCATGTTAGCTTCACATGGAGCCTTTCTCTAATTCTAAAGGCTAGGGGAAGGAAGGCACTCATCAGTAAGCTTGGCTCCTTTCCTATTCAGTTTTGCTGTCTATAGGTCCCAACCGCCTGCGCTTACTTACTTCCATGCACAACCTAGTAGGAACGATTTCATCACCCCTCTCAGCCTGATAAGAAGGAAAACTCGTCATTACCTCCCTTTCCATATTACTTCCAATTAAAAAATGACTAAACATTTCATATGTACCCTCTGATTTTCTAGATGAAGATTCAAAAACAAAACCTAGCCTTTCAAGCACATTTCTTACTTGTCTTGCACACATATTAAACACAGTCATAGAAAAAGAAGAGGATTATTAGCCATAAACCATGTATATTCTTTGATAACCTAACCGTATTTGTCATTTTGGACCATCTGAAAACTCAAACAAATTAAAGAATTTGCTTGAAAAATATATCTATCAATAAAGAATTTGCTTGAAAAATATATCTATCAATAGACATAAAGATTCACACAATAGTTGTTAATTGAAGTTGGAGACATATTGAAGAAAATATTAAGGAGGTATTGAAATATTATACTTACAATGAAGTTTATTTCAGTTATAAATTATGTTATATCATTATTATTATTAATTATTATTATTATTATCAAGAAGTTATCTTTCCCCAGTTCTCTCGACAAAGAGATTGTAATCGTTTAATACGCTTGATAAGATGTTTTTTTTTTACAACCAAAGAAGCATATATTAAGAATCAAGAAGAAGCATATTACAAATAAAATCAAGGGGTACAGAAAACCACTCACCCCGATGTAAAGGTAAAATACTACTTCTAGCTAACAAATGAGCAACAGAGTTTGTAGAACGACAGACAAATCGAATAGAGCAATTAAAAAGCTCGTTCAATGAAAAATGACAATCATTGGCTAAGACGTTAAAAGGAGATGAAACCTCTAACGGGCGGGCCATAGACTGTACCACGATCAAAGAATCTGATTCAATGATTACATCCTTCCATCCGCATTCTTTAATCCAACTAAGAGCTTCACAGACCGATAGCGCTTCAATGAACGATGCATCATGGTAATTCTGCAAGATACCACTTTTAGCCTCGACAAATCGGCCCAACTCATCCCGAACGATACACCCAAACCCAGCCACATTCTCGTTTGCAAATGACGCACCATCCACATTTAGTTTTAGAAAGCCTGTTGGAGGACGCTGCCACACCGTCGGACTTGGCATAGCCGGACAGCCTGAAGGTGAAACCGATGCCTGTGCTTTCTTCCATGCCTGTAAAAAGGAACCGACCAAAAGGTACAGGACCGAGGCGTGTGAATCCTTCCGATTCCACACAATATCGTTTCTATAACACCAAATAATCCACCATAAAACCGCTACAAGCTCAACAAGCTCCACCGGTTTAGAAAAGATCCAGCCCCAATAATAAAAAATGTTATGAAATTGGGTTCCCACATTCCCAATAGGCGAGAGAGTCCAAATAGCTCGAGCCATAGTACATTTGAGAAAAATATGATAAGAATCTTCCACCGCCCCATGACAGAGCTCACATAAATCTGAGATAGGAACCCTACGGGCTTTCAGCGCGACTTTAGAAGGGAAACAGCTAGCAAGAACCTGCCAAAGAAGGTTCTTAACTTTAGGGGGCACTTTAAGATTCCAAACTTTATTCCAAACTGGAGAATTATTGAACCAATTTGTTCCAAATCCAGCCATAAGTTTTCGGTACCCACTTTTAACTGTATAGTTGCCCCGTCGGTCGTCCTTCCAGTACCACCCATCATGATCAATCCGATTAGATAAAGGGATATGGAGAATAAGTTCTGCATCCCGAGGGACAAAAATGCCCGAAACTAACCCAACATCCCATGACCGTCGACCCTCCTCCATAAGATCAGCCGCCACTTCCACCCCTAAACCATCCAATTTTTCACTTTCAATATATGGGAAATGATCGTCAGGGAGCCACGGGTCATCCCAAATCCGGACCTCACCATCCGCCCCTACAAACCTGCGAATACCTGACTTTATCAACTCTTGAGCACCCATAATAATACGCCAGATAAAGCTAGGCCCATCAGATAACGATGCATCAAGAAAAGAGATATTCGGATAATAAAGAGCTTTAAAAACTCGTGCCACAAGAGACTCAGGATTTGAGCTAAGTCGCCAACCTTGTTTAGCCAATAAAGCTAAGTTGAAATTATGCAACTTCCTGAACCCCATTCCACCAAATTTTTTAGGGCAGCACAACTTATCCCACGATTTTCAGTGTAAACTACCTTTACCAGAACTATCTGATCCCCACCAAAAAGAATTCATCAACTTTTCAAGATCATCACAGATATTCATAGGAAATAGGAAGAGACTCATTGCATAAGTAGGAAGCACCTGCACAACAGATTTGATCATAATCTCCTTTCCTGCTCTTGATAGAAACCTGGCTTTCCAACTCTTTAATCTAGACCGCACCATGTCCTCAGCAAAGCCAAAAATCTGTGACTTATTCCTTCCTACCACCGAAGGTAGTCCCAGATACTTATCCAGGATGGCTACAGTGGAAACGCCCAAGATATTACTAATTTCTGCACCCCCACCATCTGGACAGTTTCGACTGAAAGATATAGAGGATTTTGATAAATTTATTTTCTGTCCAAAAGCACACTCATAGTCATTTAGAGCTTGTTTAATTGCTGAAGCTTCTGATCGATTGGCTCCAAAAAAGAAGTAACTATCATCAGCGAAGAACAGATGAGAGATTGCTGGCGCTTGGTCCGCAACAACACAGCCTTGGATCCGACCCTCTGACTCTAGCCGAGATAAGTAGAGAGAGAGACCCTCCGCACAGATAATAAAAAGATATGGTGACAGCGGATCCCCTTGACGGAGTCCCTTCTGTGGAACAATAGGGCCCACTACATGCTTCCCATGGACAACCCTATATTTAACCTTTGTAACGCACTGCATTAATAGGTTAACAAAGCTTGATGGGAAACCAAGTTTCAATAACATCTCCTGAAGAAATCTCCATTCCACCCTATCATATGCTTTAGACATATCAAGCTTAAGAGCATCCATACCACTTGAAACCCTTCTAGTCCTCTATTGGAGATAATGATTCACTTCAAATGCCAGCATAACATTATCAATGATTAGTCTGCCTGGGATAAAGGCACTCTGGGATGGAGATATAAGAACATGAAGGACTTTCTTTAACCGATTAGCTAAGACTTTAGAAACAATTTTGTAGATCACATTACAAAGAGCTATCGGTCTCAAGTCAGAAACCATCTCAGGTTTTGATTTCTTAGGGATTAATACAATATTAGTTTCATGAATCCCATCAGGCAACACTCTAGAATTTAACCATAACAAACAAGCTTCAGTAACATGACCTCCTACTACATCCCAAAATTTCTGATAAAACCCGGGGTTAAAACCATCAGGACCAGGGCTTTTGTCCGGGTGCATTGAAAACAAGGCTTCTTTAATTTCCACAGCATTAAAATCACCACAGAGCATATCACAATTTTCCACAGACAACTTCGGCTCCACATTTTCAATAATAGGACCCAAAACACAACCATTCGAGGAAAAAAGCTGGGAAAAGTAAGAGAGAATAACAGAGTCCAAACCTGCACCCCAGCTGCGCCATTCTCCATCTGCATCACGAAGCCTCTCAAAACTATTCTTTTTTCTCCTATTATTAGCAGCTGCATGAAAAAATTTTGAATTCATATCACCGCCAGCTAGCCACAATTTTTTTGCTCTTTGCTTCCAATACAATTCCTGTTGGTACATGATATTTTCCAGCTTTTCCCGAGCTTCTATGAGTAACGCCTGATCTGCCTCATCGACGCGATTCTGCAGCCTTTTAATCTCAGCTCGACAATCTACAAGTTTGGAAGAAAACCGATTGCGCAGCTCGGTTCCCAACTGATACAGTGCCTGCCCGCACTGCTCCAAACGAACCAAAATGTCAGCCTAGCCATTCACATTCCAAGAGCTTACAATCCGATCACGACAATCAGGTTCTTGAGTCCAGGCAGCTTCGAATCGGAACCGACGAACAAACACCCCTTCACTAGAGGTCGGACACAACACAAGAGTTGAATGGTCAGAGGCTGAAGCTTCCTCATTAATAACTTTGGCCGAAGGAAACAATTGAAACCAACTGGATGATGCTAATCCCCGATCTAACTTCTCTTCAACAAAATTATGATAGCCTCTGCTCTTTTCCCAAGTAAACGCATGCCCAATCATAGGGACCTTGAACAGATTACATTGCTCAATCACATCAGAAAAACCTTTAATTAAATTAGGTGGATGTTTGCGACCACCACTCTTCTCACTCTGTAAAGCCATGTCATTAAAGTCTCCAATAATTACCCAAGGCAAAGAATGATTACTAAACAGATCCCGGATCATCTCCCAAGAAGCTGACCTTCTAGAGTGCTCAGGAAAACCATAAAAACCGGTTAATCGATACTCCAGCAAACCTAGTAAAGAGACATTGATATTAATAAAATTTCTAGAAGCACGTAGCAAACTGGCTGAACCATTAATTTTCCAAAGTAAAGCCAACCCCCCACCTTGGTTAATAGGATCAATGAATAAGATGTTTATTCTTGAAGAATTTGGATTATGCTAGATACGAATTCAAAATGAAGGTAAATAAAAATAAATTTTGATGCTCAAAATCCTAAAAATGTACATTAATTATGGGATATTGAGATAATTGTTTTTGCAACATTGGCTTATATAGTTTTTAACTACTATATTGTGGTTTGTACAAAATTGTTAGTATTTCAAGAGTTTTTAAAAGAGGAAAATGAAACATCATCATAAAAAAAGGATAAATTCCAAAAACAACCCTTGTGGTTTGATGTTGTTAAAAAAAACCCTGTGGTTTGTTTTTACAAAAAAAAGGACTATGGTTTACGCCATTACCCAAAAAACGGAAAAGGGCTTAACACCGTTAAAAGTGCTGACGTGGCAAGGGGTAGAGTTGGATTTTTTTTTTAATTTTTCTTTTTTCTTTTTCTTTTTCTTCTTCTTGCTCTCCTCCTCCTTTTCTTCTTCTTCTTCTTCTCTACCCTCCTCATCTTCGCTGAGTCAAATTATGATTCCAGAAATTCTGGAAATTTCCAGAACGTTGAAATCCAGAAGTTCAATCTGAATCCTCCTTCTTCTCCTTTCGATTCTTATCCTCTCTATCCGACTCCGAGATCCAAACCTAGAGCCAGGAAAATATTTACTGTGATAAGATCTACAAAATGATTAAAAATAAAATTTCGAAAATCTGATTCTCATAAAACACAAAGGAAAGCAGCGGAAACATCTTGATGAGCGTATTGAAGAACGATTGCAAGAATTGAAGGCCATAAAAAATAGGTACATCGCAAAAACGAAACAGTACGACGAAAAAATCAGTAAAATCCAGAAAAAGATGTAAAAAACCAGTAAATCAGTCAGATTCTTAGAATGAGAAAATTAGCATCCAAATGGAAAGTAAGCATCCAAATGAAATCCTAAGCGTATTTTCAACAAAAAAAGGGACACGCATGGATCTGATGATCACTATTGCTAGATATTCAATCGCCAACAATAAACGAACCAAATCCCAACTCAATAACATACACAGAAATTAAAAACAGAAATGAAACGAAGAAAGAGGAAAGGTGAACGAATCAGTTGTTGTTGTGTGCCTGGAGAAAGCCGACGATCTCACGAGCTTAGAAGCCACTACCTTTTTTTTTATCTTCTCTTCTCTTCTCTTGGCTCTAGGTTTGGATTTCAATGGCTCTCCATGATAGTCGCAATTTCCCACCAATTCCAGCAATATACCCAGATATAAAGGCCAAGTTTCTCACAAGCTCAGACAAGACAAGGTAGATTGAATATGAAAAAATGGCGTTTCTATTTATACCAAAACATTGGGCGAAGAGAGGAGGACCGCGATTACGAGAACGGCGGAGAACGACAGAAAGATTTACGGGTCAAAGAGAGACAGAGCGAAGAAGGGGAGAAGAAGAAGATGAATTTTGATCAATTGGTTGATTTTGGAAATTCAGACAAATGAAATTTGTTTGACTCAGCGAAGATGAGGAGGGTAAATCAGAGAAGAGGAAAAATAATAAAAAAATAATAAAAAAATTAGTTTTTTCAATTTTACCCTTTGTCACGTCATCCAATCTAACGGTGTTAAGTCATTTTTCGTTTTTTGGGTAGCGGCGTAAACCACAATCCTTTTTTTTTTTGTAAAAACACACCACAGGGGTTTTTTTTTAACAACATGAAACCACAGGAGTTGTTTTTGGAATTTACCCTAAAAAAATTAAGAAATCAATTACTTTATATTGGAGTTTATATTGGAGATATTGTGATTATGTAGGAAAAGAGAGAGAAAAATATAAAATAAAAAAAATAGATGTTTTATTATTAAAACATAAAGTAAAGGGTAATTTTGGTATTTTAAAGATTATTTAGTATAATTTGACCATTGACCCAAGCATAAGGACTAATGAGTTAACAAAAACAAAAACTGAGGGACTATATAATTATTTCCAAAAACATAGTGACTAAGTAGTGTATTAGGTAAAAACACAGGGACCTTATAATTATTTACCCTAATTATAAAAGGTTTTTTGTACTGAGTGGTTACAATTGCGATTTAATTCTATTTAACTAAAATTAATGTATAAGCTTAATACTTCATTAAGAAAAAGTAAAAATTTTAATTAATGGGCAAAAAATATTTTCACTTTCCTCTTTATATGCTTATATCTTGACATTCTCTCTTATTTTCAAAAAAAAAAAATAAGAGAGAAGATAGTTCTCTCCTAATTATATTTTTGTCCCTTCATTTTGGTTTTCTATTCTTTTGTTTGTTTTCCTTGCTTACGAAATTCAAGAATATATAATTATTAGAAAATATTAATGAAATCAAATAAGTGATATCTGCGAGCGTTACTGATATTCTATAAAATAAAAGAATGAAGAACAAATTGATTGAATATCTTGATGAGATATTACAAGATAAAAATAGGAGAAATCATCACTTTAAGCTGATTCAATTGCATATATTGAGTTATTGTAGCATAATGAATAATTGAATTCAAATACTTGGTTATCATGAAATTCCATTAAGCAAAATGATTATCATCAAGATGAATTTGTGACTAATTCTTATGAATTTTTTTTATGTGTAACATATTGAATTGATAAAGTTTCTCCATGTGCAATTAGAAAAGTATTGATTGTAATAGTTTATAGCATAATATATTGATGTTACTTCCATTTTAATATAGATTGTAATTATTTTGTATCGTAGATATAATATTTAATTTTAATAGTTTAATTCAATTTTTGTTTAACATAGATTGTAATTCTTTTATATCGTAGATATAATATTTAATTTTAATTGTAGTTTAATTCAATTTTTGGGTTTTCATTATATTCTAATATATTTCTTAATTAATCTCCTATTTTATTATCATTGTTTCGTAGAATTCTAGTTATAAAAAATAGGGTAAATAATTATAAGGTCCTTATGTTTTTACTTAACACGCTAGTAAGTCCATCATATTATTATAAGGTCCTTAAGTTTTATCTTAATCAATTCTTTAGTCCGTCCTTTTGTTTTTGTAAATGAAAGTCCAAAATTGCCCCTAGTTATATACATAAATTTTTTTATCTTTTAGTTCAAATTTAATCTAATTAGTTTTAATGAAGTTATTGAACAACATATACACCGAAATTAATATATTTAAAAAAATGTATTATTAATTTTCTTAAATTGTAATTATTTTTTCTTTATTTTTTTAATATAATATTTTTAAGCTAATATTAAATATTATTATAAATTTTTTATAATTTTTTAAAAATCATATATTTTTTTCTTCATTCGTAAAATTTATTAGAATTGTAAAAACATAAAGACCTTATAATATTTACCTAACTTTTTATAATGATAGTCTTACTCCTATTTTAATAATTTTTGAAATCTTTTTTATTTATTTTTTTAGTCAATAAATTTCACGTTATTAAAATTAAAGTTCTATAATTATATATAAAAAATTAATAAATCAATTACTTTATATTGGAGTTTATATTGGAGATATTGTGATTATGTAGGAAAAGAGAGAGAAAAATATAAAATAAGAAAAATATATGTTTTATTATTAAAACACAAAATAAAGGGTAATTTTGGTATTTTAAAGATTATTTAGTATAATTTGATCATTGACCCAAGCATAAGGACTAAGGAGTTAACAAAAACAAAAACTGAGGGACTATATAATTATTTCCAAAAATATAGGGACTAAGTAGTATATTAGGTAAAAACACAGGGACCTTATAATTATTTACCCTATTTTTTATAACTGGAATTCTGTGAAACAATGATAATAAAATAGGAGATTAATTAAGAAATATATTAGAATATAATGAAAACCCAAAAATTTAATTAAACTATTAAAATTAAATATTATATCTACGATACAAAATAATTACAATCTATATTAAAATGGAAGTAACATCAATATATTATGCTATAAACTATTACAATCAATACTTTTCTAATTGCACATGGAGAAACTTTATCAATTCAATATGTTACACATAAAAAAAATAAAATTCATAAGAATTAGTCACAAATTCATCTTGATGATAATCATTTTGTTTAATGGAATTTCATGATAACCAAGTATTTGAATTCAATTATTCATTATGCTACAATAACTCAATATATGCAATTGAATCAGCTTAAAGTGATGATTTCTCCTATTTTTATCTTGTAATATCTCATCAAGATATTCAATCAATTTGTTCTTCATTCTTTCATTTTATAGAATATCAGTAACGCTCGCAGATATCACTTATTTGATTTCATTAATATTTTCTAATAATTATATATTCTTGATTTTCGTAAGCAAGAAAAACAAACAAAAGAATAGAAAACCAAAATGAAGAGACAAAAATATAATTAGGAGAGAACTATCTTCTCTCTTATTTTTTTCGAAAATAAGAGAGAATGTCAAGATATAAGCATATAAAGAGAAAAGTGAAAATATTTTTTGCCCATTAATTAAAATTTTTACTTTTTCTTAATGAAGTATTAAGCTTATACATTAATTTTAGTTAAATAGAATTAAATCGCAATTGTAACCACTCAGTACAAAAAACATTTTATAATTAGGGTAAATAATTATAAGGTCCCTGCGTTTTTACCTAATACACTACTTAGTCACTATGTTTTTGGAAATAATTATATAGTCTCTCGGTTTTTGTTTTTGTTAACTCCTTAGTCCTTATGCTTGGGTCAATGGTCAAATTATACTAAATAATCTTTAAAATACCAAAATTACCCTTTACTTTATGTTAGAGTGACCACTTGTGAGCTATCAATTTTAGTTCCCTTCTTTCGTTTTCATGAAGTGTTGATTGATAAAACCAATTAATCAGTTTTGGAGACTCGTCTGAGGTTCATTATGTTTTTAATTGCAAAATGAGTAGTCTGAACTGTTGTGAATAATAAAGTGTAGAAGATTCTTGTTTTTGTAAGGGAGCTATTTGTTGATTTTTCTCTGTTTTAAATTCTGTCTTGCTTGGGGACAAGCAAGATTCAAGTGTGGGGAGGTTGATAGCTCCCATTTATATAGAGTTTTTAGGATTAATTTAGTTTGTTTTCCCTTTGTTTCTATTTAATTTCAGTATCGTTTTATTACTTTTTAGTTAAAATTAGTAATTTCCTTTATTTATGGTATTTTCGGTGTTTTCAGGGATTTTCAGGGACCTTTCGTGCATTTCCGAACCAGACCCAAGCCTATTGGAGCATTTCCGGATCATTCAGGGGCCATCAGAGCACTTTTGGGATTCGTCAGGGACCATTAGAGCACTTTTCGGAAGCCCATGGACCTAAACAGATAAAAGCCGGAGCCACAGTTCCTCAAATAGGACCTGTCTCGGCGAGACATCACCTGTCTCGTCGAGACAGGCCCTCATCTGGTCGAGACAGGCCTTGTCTCGACGAGACGAGGCGGTGCTGAAATTCGCGGATCAAGGCCCTAAAAGCCCATTTAACACTTTGTAAATACCATTTTTACCCCTGAGGCATTAGGGTTTCCTTCTTAACTCTATAAATAGGGAGCTAATCCTAATCTTTCAGAGGGGGATTAGCCATTGAATAAATCAGAGAGCCGCTAGGGCTTTCTCTCCTCCATTATGTAGATTTTTAGGTTTTAGATTAGATTTCCTACTTTCTAGGTTAGGTTTATTTTCTATTTTGTCTTTGCTTTCAAGAACGATTAATGGGAGAAGCTCTTCATCTTCTATTTTTATAATCGAATCAGACAAAGCGGGTTTTAGATTTCTATCTCTCTCTTTTATCTTTTGCTTTTATAATTTATTGTGGATGTTTTCCGTTATTCTTGATTTCCTCCTATCGTGATTAGTTTGTCTATGAACTGATCTCCATCCAATTTGGGATGGGGATGAAATTGATTATATGAATATGTATGATTAGGGATCTGGGACCTTTGATTGATCAGTTTATGCATGCTTAATGCCTAGATATTGTTAGGAACAGGATTTATGCTAGAATGAACATTGATAATGATCAACTAGCCTGTTTATGTATATAATGTGCCTAATGCCTGTTACCCTGACATTAAATAGGATTATAGATAGATGAGAACCTGACCACGGAATCGTCTATACCGAACTTGTGTAAATCTGACTTCGCTAGAGACCACTAGGAATGAGGCTTTGTGGCTGGGCTACGGCTTTAGCCTTAATTGTCAATAAACCTAATGCTTTGCATGACCTAGGGTATATGCCTAATCAAGCCGTCACCCGAATGCATGTGAATAGGAAGGACAATACTGATCATATTAGTCTTTCACTTAGGGCAATTACCTTCAATCATTGGTAAAACACAAATCTGAACTCCCTAAACCCATACATAGGATTTAATCAAAGGATTCCTCAGCTTAGGTTGTGTCATCCATGAATTCACCTTCTACCCTATCAATTGTTCACTTTATTTTGTTATGTTTATTGCTTTTAATTCAATTAGTTAGTTATTCAAAAACCCAACATTTATCCAACCCTCTAAACAATTAGATCATTCTAGGTAGATTTGCTAGTTGTAATGAATAGTCCTTGTGGTTCGATCTCGTGCTTAGCACTTTATTACTTGTTGCGATAGGATACACTTGTCCTATTAACTGCTATATACTTTACGAGCATCAAGTTTTTGGCGCCGTTGCCGTGGACTATTTTGATTATAATTAGATCAAATTTGCCTAGACCAATGTGTTTATAATTAGATTATATTTCAAAATACCCGACAACAACACCATCAAGTTTTTGGCGCCGTTGCCGGGGACTATTTTGATTATAATTAGATTAAATTTGCTTGGAACTATTTTATTTATAATTAGATTATATTTCGAAATACCCGATAACAACACCATCAAGTGTTGCCAGGGACTATTTTGTTTATAATCTCTGTAAATTGAATAGGTTGAAACAATTGCTTAGATTTGTATATAAAAATTTAAAAAAAAAATTAAAAAAAAAATTAAACGTTTTTTTTCTTTTTCTTTTCTGTTGCTTTCTTTATTCTTATGTTTGTTTTCTTTCTTTTTTCTATTGGCAGAACCGTCTAATCGGAATACTCACCGACACCGGTTTGATTTTCAGGACTGCAGCTTGGATTGAAAATTTAGCATCGGAAATTCGGGGTTGGATTGACAAGCCACCCCTGAGGGAGTTTTTCTATCCTATTTCTTTTCTGCACTTTATGTTTTACTTTTATGTAATGATGGAAGTAAATGCATGTTGTAAGTGTGAGGATGAAATACTAGGATATGGCGATTTTTGATTCTGCCATTTGAATGTTTTTAATTTCTTTTTGTTTTTCTATATTAGGTTTCATGTTTTAGTTTTAATTTTAGGATTTTATGCTTTTTGTTTTTGTTTGCTTTTTAATTCTAGGAATAAACAGAATCTTAGGCAGTTGAATTTGATACATTTAGCTATCCCGCAATACAGTTGACAATGCGCTTAAAAATTTGCACATTCTAAATGAAATTTATGCATGCGAAAAATCTTAAACAACGTTTGAGTCTCCAAAGATTATTATTTGCCTAAAATTGACATGGAACGGAACGTTAGTTGAGGCTAGGATTGATACCAATAACCCTTGAATTGTGAGTTAGAGCCAGAAAGATCAATATTTTTAGACTCATGATTAGGAACAATTGATCTCTTAGGTGTGGGATTACATTTATTGTCTTTGTGCTCATAGGAATTGCATCCAATACTGGTTGAATTTTGTGTTTCTATTAAACTTGAAATGATTAGGCAACCTAGGTATAGCCCTTTGTGAAATTTAGCCTATTTCTTTGTTTAGCCAAAATCCCTTAACAATTCCACTAGATAAGCCCCTTTAAACCTTTTACCCCTTTCTTTGATCAACCCTGTTACAAACCTTAGCCTTCTTAAATATCCTTTCTCACCCAAGTTAATTGACTCAATTTAGTTTTGATAAATCCTTAGACACACTTATCCTTCAAATTCTCGCTAGCAATCATTAAAAGGTTGTAATTTTAATAGATGAAGCAACCTTTACCCAATTGAATTTCACTCTTTTTTCCCCTCTATTCAAAGAAAAAAAATCAATCAAAAAAAAACAATAAAATAGAGGAAAGGATAAAAGACGTGTTTATATTTTTAGTTCCTTCCCGAATACTTCACTGATTCACAAACACAACCTTGAGCTTAAACCTTCTTTTACATAGCGAAAAACGTGTCCCTTTTGGATTTTGACTTGCTTGAGGAAAAGCAAGATTTTAAGTGTGGGGAGGTGGTTTATAGCTCCCTAATGCTGAAAATTTGTCCTTTTTGCAAAAATTTTAACTATTTAAGTCATTAACTTTTTGCCTATAAATTCCCTTTTTCCTACCCCAACCCTTAGCCAATGTTACAACCCTTTAAAGACCTATGATTTTGTTTAATTTTAATGCATTAATTTTGACCGGATGGATGATGCAATCCCAACGTGACCACTTTGTGCAATTAAATGTAGAGCGTTTACAAAAAAAAATTTCACCCAAACACTTGAGCGTTAGAGTGACCACTTGTGAGCTATCAATTTTAGTTCTCTTCTTTCGTTTTCATGAAGTGTTGATTGATAAAACCAATTAATCAGTTTTGGAGACTCGTCTGAGGTTCATTATGTTTTTAATTGCAAAATGAGTAGTCTGAACTGTTGTGAATAATAAAGTGTAGAAGATTCTTGTTTTTGTAAGAGAGCTATTTGTTGATTTTTCTCTGTTTTAAATTCTGTCTTGCTTGGGGACAAGCAAGATTCATGTGTGGGGAGGTTGATAGCTCCCATTTATATAGCGTTTTTAGGATTAATTTAGTTTGTTTTCCCTTTGTTTCTATTTAATTTCAGTATCGTTTTATTACTTTTTAGTTAAAATTAGTAATTTCCTTTATTTATGGTATTTTCGGTGTTTTCAGGGATTTTCAGGGACCTTTCGTGCATTTCCGAACCAGACCCAAGCCTATTGGAGCATTTCCGGATCATTCAGGGACCATCAGAGCACTTTTGGGATTCGTCAGGGACCATTAGAGCACTTTTCGGAAGCCCATGGACCTAAACAGATAAAAGCCGGAGCCACAGTTCCTCAAATAGGACCTGTCTCGGCGAGACATCACCTGTCTCGTCGAGACAGGCCCTCGTCTCGTCGAGACAGGCCTTGTCTCGACGAGACGAGGCGGTGCTGAAATTCGCGGATCAAGGCCCTAAAAGCCCATTTAACACTTTGTAAATGCCATTTTTACCCCTGAGGCATTAGGGTTTCCTTCCTAACTCTATAAATAGGGAGCTAATCCTAATCTTTCAGAGGGGGATTAGCCATTGAATAAATCAGAGAGCCGCTAGGGCTTTCTCTCCTCCATTATGTAGATTTTTAGGTTTTAGATTAGGTTTCCTACTTTCTAGGTTAGGTTTATTTTCTATTTTGTCTTTGCTTTCAAGAACGATTGATGGGAGAAGCTCTTCATCTTCTATTTTTATAATCGAATCAGACAAAGCGGGTTTTAGATTTCTATCTCTCTCTTTTATCTTTTGCTTTTATAATTTATTATGGATGTTTTCCGTTATTCTTGATTTCCTCCTATCATGATTAGTTTGTCTATGAACTGATCTCCATCCAATTTGGGATGGGGATGAAATTGATTATATGAATATGTATGATTAGGGATCTAGGACCTTTGATTGATCAGTTTATGCATGCTTAATGCCTAGATATTGTTAGGAACAGGATTTATGCTAGAATGAACATTGATAATGATCAACTAGCCTGTTTATGTATATAATGTGCCTAATACCTGTTACCCTGACATTAAATAGGATTATAGATAGATGAGAACCTGACCACGGAATCGTCTATACCGAACTTGTGTAAATCTGACTTCGCTAGAGACCACTAGGAATGAGGCTTTGTGGCTGGGCTACGGCTTTAGCCTTAATTGTCAATAAACCTAATGCTTTGCATGACCTAGGGTATATGCCTAATCAAGCCGTCACCCGAATGCATGTGAATAGGAAGGACAATACTGATCATATTAGTCTTTCACTTAGGGCAATTACCTTCAATCATTGGTAAAACACAAATCTGAACTCCATAAACCCATACATAGGATTTAATCAAAGGATTCCTCAGCCTAGGTTGTGTCATCCATGAATTCACCTTCTACCCTATCAATTGTTCACTTTATTTTGTTATGTTTATTGCTTTTAATTCAATTAGTTAGTTATTCAAAAACCCAACATTTATCCAACCCTCTAAACAATTAGATCATTCTAGGTAGATTTGCTAGTTGTAACGAATAGTCCTTGTGGTTCGATCTCGTGCTTAGCACTTTATTACTTGTTGCGATAGGATACACTTGTCCTATTAACTACTATATACTTTACGAGCATCAAGTTTCTGGCGCCGTTGCCGGGGACTATTTTGATTATAATTAGATCAAATTTGCCTAGACCAATGTGTTTATAATTAGATTATATTTCAAAATACCCGACAACAACACCATCAAGTTTTTGGCGCCGTTGCCGGGGACTATTTTGATTATAATTAGATTAAATTTGCTTGGAACTATTTTATTTATAATTAGATTATATTTCGAAATACCCGACAACAACACCATCAAGTGTTGTCAGGGACTATTTCGTTTATAATCTGTGTAAATTGAATAGGTTGAAACAATTGTTTAGATTTGTATATAAAAATTAAAAAAAAAATTAAACGTTTTTTTTCTTTTTCTTTTCTGTTGCTTTCTTTATTCTTATGTTTGTTTTCTTTTTTTTCTATTGGCAGAACCGTCTAATCGGAATACTCACCGACACCGGTTTGATTTTCAGGACTGCAGCTTGGATTGAAAATTTAGCATCGGAAATTCAGGGTTGGATTGACAAGCCACCCCTGAGGGAGTTTTTCTATCCTATTTCTTTTCTGCACTTTATGTTTTACTTTTATGTAATAAAGGAAGTAAATGCATGTTGTAAGTGTGAGGATGAAATACTAGGATATGGCGATTTTTGATTCTGCCATTTGAATGTTTTTAATTTCTTTTTGTTTTTCTATATTAGGTTTCATGTTTTAGTTTTAATTTTAGGATTTTATGCTTTTTGTTTTTGTTTGCTTTTTAATTCTAGGAATAAACAGAATCTTAGGCAGTTGAATTTGATACATTTAGCTATCCCGCAATACAGTTGACAATGCGCTTAAAAATTTGCACATTCTAAATGAAATTTATGCATGCGAAAAATCTTGAAAAACGTTTGAGTCTCCAAAGAGTATTATTTGCCTAAAATTGACATGGAACGGAACGTTAGTTGAGGCTAGGATTGATACCAATAACCCTTGAATTGTGAGTTAGAGCCAGAAAGATCAATATTTTTAGACTCATGATTAGGAACAATTGATCTCTTAGGTGTGGGATTACATTTATTGTCTTTGTGCTCATAGGAATTGCATCCAATACTGGTTGAATTTTTTGTTTCTATTAAACTTAATGATTAGGCAACCTAGGTATAGCCCTTTGTGAAATTTAGCCTATTTCTTTGTTTAGCCAAAATCCCTTAACAATTCCACTAGATAAGCCCCTTTGAGCCTTTTACCCCTTTCTTTGATCAACCCTGTTACAAACCTTAGCCTTCTTAAATATCCTTTCTCACCCAAGTTAATTGACTCAATTTAGTAACCTTAGCCTTCTTATCCTTCAAATTCTCGCTAGCAATCATTAAAAGGTTGTATTTTAATAGATGAAGCAACCTTTACCCAATTGAATTTCACTCTTTTTTCCCCTCTATTCAAAGAAAAAAAAATCAATAAAAAAAAAACAATAAAATAGAGGAAAGGATAAAAGACGTGTTTATATTTTTAGTTGCTTCCCGAATACTTCACTGATTCACAAACACAACCTTGAGCTTAAACCTTCTTTTACATAGCGAAAAATGTGTCCCTTTTGGATTTCGACTTGCTTGAGGACAAGCAAAATTTTAAGTGTGGGGAGGTGGTTTATAGCTCCCTAATGCTGAAAATTTGTCCTTTTTGCAAAAATTTTAACTATTTGAGTCATTAACTTTTTGCCTATAAATTCTCTTTTTCCTACCCCAACCCTTAGCCAATGTTACAACCCTTTAAAGACCTATGATTTTGTTTAATTTTAATGCATTAATTTTGACCGGATGGATGATGCAATCCCAACGTGACCACTTTGTGCAATTAAATGTAGAGCGTTTACAAAAAAAAAATTCACCCAAACACTTGAGCGTTAGAGTGACCACTTGTGAGCTATCAATTTTAGTTCTCTTCTTTCGTTTTCATGAAGTGTTGATTGATAAAACCAATTAATCAGTTTTGGAGACTCGTCTGAGGTTCATTATGTTTTTAATTGCAAAATGAGTAGTCTGAACTGTTGTGAATAATAAAGTGTAGAAGATTCTTGTTTTTGTAAGGGAGCTATTTGTTGATTTTTCTCTGTTTTAAATTCTGTCTTGCTTGGGGACAAGCAAGATTCAAGTGTGGGGAGGTTGATAGCTCCCATTAATATAGGGTTTTTAGGATTAATTTAGTTTGTTTTCCCTTTGTTTCTATTTAATTTCAGTATCGTTTTATTACTTTTTAGTTAAAATTAGTAATTTCCTTTATTTATGGTATTTTCGGTGTTTTTAGGGATTTTCAGGGACCTTTCGTGCATTTCCGAACCAGACCCAAGCCTATTGGAGCATTTTCGGATCATTCAGGGACCATCAGAGCACTTTTGGGATTCGTCAGGGACCATTAGAGCACTTTTCGGAAGCCCATGGACCTAAACAGATAAAAGCCGGAGCCACAGTTCCTCAAATAGGACCTGTCTCGGCGAGACATCACCTGTCTCGTCGAGACAGGCCCTCGTCTCGTCGAGACAGGCCTTGTCTCGACGAGACGAGGCGGTGCTGAAATTCGCGGATCAAGGCCCTAAAAGCCCATTTAACACTTTGTAAATGCCATTTTTACCCCTGAGGCATTAGGGTTTCCTTCCTAACTCTATAAATAGGGAGCTAATCCTAATCTTTCAGAGGGGGATTAGCCATTGAATAAATTAGAGAGCCGCTAGGGCTTTCTCTCGTCCATTATGTAGATTTTTAGGTTTTAGATTAGATTTCCTACTTTCTAGGTTAGGTTTATTTTCTATTTTGTCTTTGCTTTCAAGAACGATTGATGGGAGAAGCTCTTCATCTTCTATTTTTATAATCGAATCAGACAAAACGGGTTTTAGATTTCTATCTCTCTCTTTTATCTTTTGCTTTTATAATTTATTGTGGATGTTTTCCGTTATTCTTGATTTCCTCCTATCGTGATTAGTTTGTCTATGAACTGATCTCCATCCAATTTGGGATGGGGATGAAATTGATTATATGAATATGTATGATTAGGGATCTAGGACCTTTGATTGATCAGTTTATGCATGCTTAATGCCTAGATATTGTTAGGAACAGGATTTATGCTAGAATGAACATTGATAATGATCAACTAGCCTGTTTATGTATATAATGTGTCTAATGCCTGTTACCCTGACATTAAATAGGATTATAGATAGATGAGAACCTGACCACGGAATCGTCTATACCGAACTTGTGTAAATCTGACTTCGCTAGAGACCACTAGGAATGAGGCTTTGTGGCTGGGCTACGGCTTTAGCCTTAATTGTCAATAAACCTAATGCTTTGCATGACCTAGGGTATATGCCTAATCAAGCCGTCACCCGAATGCATGTGAATAGGAAGGACAATACTGATCATATTAGTCTTTCACTTAGGGCAATTACCTTCAATCATTGGTAAAACACAAATCTGAACTCCATAAACCCATACATAGGATTTAATCAAAGGATTCCTCAGCCTAGGTTGTGTCATCCATGAATTCACCTTCTACCCTATCAATTGTTCACTTTATTTTGTTATGTTTATTGCTTTTAATTCAATTAGTTAGTTATTCAAAAACCCAACATTTATCCAACCCTCTAAACAATTAGATCATTCTAGGTAGATTTGCTAGTTGTAACGAATAGTCCTTGTGGTTCGATCTCGTGCTTAGCACTTTATTACTTGTTGCGATAGGATACACTTGTCCTATTAACTACTATATACTTTACGAGCATCAAGTTTCTGGCGCCGTTGCCGGGGACTATTTTGATTATAATTAGATCAAATTTGCCTAGACCAATGTGTTTATAATTAGATTATATTTCAAAATACCCGACAACAACACCATCAAGTTTTTGGCGCCGTTGCCGGGGACTATTTTGATTATAATTAGATTAAATTTGCTTGGAACTATTTTATTTATAATTAGATTATATTTCGAAATACCCGACAACAACACCATCAAGTGTTGCCAGGGACTATTTCGTTTATAATCTGTGTAAATTGAATAGGTTGAAACAATTGTTTAGATTTGTATATAAAAATTAAAAAAAAAATTAAACGTTTTTTTTCTTTTTCTTTTCTGTTGCTTTCTTTATTCTTATGTTTGTTTTCTTTTTTTTCTATTGGCAGAACCGTCTAATCGGAATACTCACCGACACCGGTTTGATTTTCAGGACTGCAGCTTGGATTGAAAATTTAGCATCGGAAATTCAGGGTTGGATTGACAAGCCACCCCTGAGGGAGTTTTTCTATCCTATTTCTTTTCTGCACTTTATGTTTTACTTTTATGTAATAAAGGAAGTAAATGCATGTTGTAAGTGTGAGGATGAAATACTAGGATATGGCGATTTTTGATTCTGCCATTTGAATGTTTTTAATTTCTTTTTGTTTTTCTATATTAGGTTTCATGTTTTAGTTTTAATTTTAGGATTTTATGCTTTTTGTTTTTGTTTGCTTTTTAATTCTAGGAATAAACAGAATCTTAGGCAGTTGAATTTGATACATTTAGCTATCCCGCAATACAGTTGACAATGCGCTTAAAAATTTGCACATTCTAAATGAAATTTATGCATGCGAAAAATCTTGAAAAACGTTTGAGTCTCCAAAGAGTATTATTTGCCTAAAATTGACATGGAACGGAACGTTAGTTGAGGCTAGGATTGATACCAATAACCCTTGAATTGTGAGTTAGAGCCAGAAAGATCAATATTTTTAGACTCATGATTAGGAACAATTGATCTCTTAGGTGTGGGATTACATTTATTGTCTTTGTGCTCATAGGAATTGCATCCAATACTGGTTGAATTTTTTGTTTCTATTAAACTTAATGATTAGGCAACCTAGGTATAGCCCTTTGTGAAATTTAGCCTATTTCTTTGTTTAGCCAAAATCCCTTAACAATTCCACTAGATAAGCCCCTTTGAGCCTTTTACCCCTTTCTTTGATCAACCCTGTTACAAACCTTAGCCTTCTTAAATATCCTTTCTCACCCAAGTTAATTGACTCAATTTAGTAACCTTAGCCTTCTTATCCTTCAAATTCTCGCTAGCAATCATTAAAAGGTTGTATTTTAATAGATGAAGCAACCTTTACCCAATTGAATTTCACTCTTTTTTCCCCTCTATTCAAAGAAAAAAAAATCAATAAAAAAAAAACAATAAAATAGAGGAAAGGATAAAAGACGTGTTTATATTTTTAGTTGCTTCCCGAATACTTCACTGATTCACAAACACAACCTTGAGCTTAAACCTTCTTTTACATAGCGAAAAATGTGTCCCTTTTGGATTTCGACTTGCTTGAGGACAAGCAAAATTTTAAGTGTGGGGAGGTGGTTTATAGCTCCCTAATGCTGAAAATTTGTCCTTTTTGCAAAAATTTTAACTATTTGAGTCATTAACTTTTTGCCTATAAATTCTCTTTTTCCTACCCCAACCCTTAGCCAATGTTACAACCCTTTAAAGACCTATGATTTTGTTTAATTTTAATGCATTAATTTTGACCGGATGGATGATGCAATCCCAACGTGACCACTTTGTGCAATTAAATGTAGAGCGTTTACAAAAAAAAAATTCACCCAAACACTTGAGCGTTAGAGTGACCACTTGTGAGCTATCAATTTTAGTTCTCTTCTTTCGTTTTCATGAAGTGTTGATTGATAAAACCAATTAATCAGTTTTGGAGACTCGTCTGAGGTTCATTATGTTTTTAATTGCAAAATGAGTAGTCTGAACTGTTGTGAATAATAAAGTGTAGAAGATTCTTGTTTTTGTAAGGGAGCTATTTGTTGATTTTTCTCTGTTTTAAATTCTGTCTTGCTTGGGGACAAGCAAGATTCAAGTGTGGGGAGGTTGATAGCTCCCATTAATATAGGGTTTTTAGGATTAATTTAGTTTGTTTTCCCTTTGTTTCTATTTAATTTCAGTATCGTTTTATTACTTTTTAGTTAAAATTAGTAATTTCCTTTATTTATGGTATTTTCGGTGTTTTTAGGGATTTTCAGGGACCTTTCGTGCATTTCCGAACCAGACCCAAGCCTATTGGAGCATTTTCGGATCATTCAGGGACCATCAGAGCACTTTTGGGATTCGTCAGGGACCATTAGAGCACTTTTCGGAAGCCCATGGACCTAAACAGATAAAAGCCGGAGCCACAGTTCCTCAAATAGGACCTGTCTCGGCGAGACATCACCTGTCTCGTCGAGACAGGCCCTCGTCTCGTCGAGACAGGCCTTGTCTCGACGAGACGAGGCGGTGCTGAAATTCGCGGATCAAGGCCCTAAAAGCCCATTTAACACTTTGTAAATGCCATTTTTACCCCTGAGGCATTAGGGTTTCCTTCCTAACTCTATAAATAGGGAGCTAATCCTAATCTTTCAGAGGGGGATTAGCCATTGAATAAATTAGAGAGCCGCTAGGGCTTTCTCTCGTCCATTATGTAGATTTTTAGGTTTTAGATTAGATTTCCTACTTTCTAGGTTAGGTTTATTTTCTATTTTGTCTTTGCTTTCAAGAACGATTGATGGGAGAAGCTCTTCATCTTCTATTTTTATAATCGAATCAGACAAAACGGGTTTTAGATTTCTATCTCTCTCTTTTATCTTTTGCTTTTATAATTTATTGTGGATGTTTTCCGTTATTCTTGATTTCCTCCTATCGTGATTAGTTTGTCTATGAACTGATCTCCATCCAATTTGGGATGGGGATGAAATTGATTATATGAATATGTATGATTAGGGATCTAGGACCTTTGATTGATCAGTTTATGCATGCTTAATGCCTAGATATTGTTAGGAACAGGATTTATGCTAGAATGAACATTGATAATGATCAACTAGCCTGTTTATGTATATAATGTGTCTAATGCCTGTTACCCTGACATTAAATAGGATTATAGATAGATGAGAACCTGACCACGGAATCGTCTATACCGAACTTGTGTAAATCTGACTTCGCTAGAGACCACTAGGAATGAGGCTTTGTGGCTGGGCTACGGCTTTAGCCTTAATTGTCAATAAACCTAATGTTTTGCATGACCTAGGGTATATGCCTAATCAAGCCGTCACCCGAATGCATGTGAATAGGAAGGACAATACTGATCATATTAGTCTTTCACTTAGGGCAATTACCTTCAATCATTGGTAAAACACAAATCTGAACTCCATAAACCCATACATAGGATTTAATCAAAGGATTCCTCAGCCTAGGTTGTGTCATCCATGAATTCACCTTCTACCCTATCAATTGTTCACTTTATTTTGTTATGTTTATTGCTTTTAATTCAATTAGTTAGTTATTCAAAAACCCAACATTTATCCAACCCTCTAAACAATTAGATCATTCTAGGTAGATTTGCTAGTTGTAACGAATAGTCCTTGTGGTTCGATCTCGTGCTTAGCACTTTATTACTTGTTGCGATAGGATACACTTGTCCTATTAACTGCTATATACTTTACGAGCATCAAGTTTTTGGCACCGTTGCCGGGGACTATTTTGATTATAATTAGATCAAATTTGCCTAAACCAATGTGTTTATAATTAGATTATATTTCAAAATAATTTATTAGGGAAAAATTATGTTTTTAAAGTTAATTTGTCATATTTCGATAAAAATCGGTAAAAATACTGAATTATATTCAAAGCGTGACTTAATCGAATTAATATATAATTTTAATCTATTATGAATTTTATTCGAGATATATTTCTTGTATTTTGAATAAAATTGAATTTGCTTGAATTCGAATTATAATTTATTAATTAAAGTTCAAAAATCAACCAATCGGATTAATATCTCAATTTTTATTAATTTGCCGTGAATTATATTTAGAGACACTTATAACCTAAATTACGAATTGTAATGTAATATCACATATTAAAATTAAGGTATGTTCGGGTCTAAATCCATCAAATCCCGACCGAATCCACCGACTCAGACTTAATAAAGGTTTGTTTGGCCAGACAACTTAATTCCAGGAACCAAGTAAACATTTCTAGTGAATTAAACAGAGGAGAAGCATCAACAGAGCAAAATCAATCAATGAGTTCAAATTCGGCCCATTCAGCCCAAAGAGGATGCTAGGGAAGACTTCAAATATATAGTAAGAAAGCAGCCATATCCATCACACTCCTAAAAGGATAGAGGGTGTAATAAAAAAAAAAAGGGTAAGTTACACAATGAACATGTTTTAGTGAATTATTTACAAATAACAAGGAGTCTGAAACAAAATTATGTAATTGTTAAAAACTTGAAATTATAATTGAAGATAGGGTTAAGGTGTAAAAATATCCCTAACGTTTTGGGCCAAGAGCAATTTTACCCCTAACATCTAAAATGGTGCAATTTTACCCCTAACGTTGGAAGTCAAGAGCAATTTTACCCCTAACATTAATAAATTGGGTCAACGTGAGAAATAATTCATCAAACTGTCTTCTCGGTCATGAATCTTGTTATCTACACTTCATACGTGTGTTATTTTATCAGTAAAAAATCACAAACATTCGGTGGGATGTGAAAAAAAAAATAAAAAAATATACTGTTTTTTTGTACGGATTAGACAAAAAAATGCAAAAAAAATCCACCGAATTTATAAATATTAATCTCAAATTCTATTATTAAATTATAAAAAACATGAAATCTTTTTTTAGAACGAATTATTATGCAATTTGGTGCAGAATAATGAACAAAAATATATATGTTATATAAATAGTGTCTGAAATTGATCCAATTTATCAACGTTAGGGGTAAAATTGCTCTTGGCTTCTAACGTTAGGGGTAAAATTGAACTATTTTAGACGTTAAGGGTAAAATTGTTCCTGACCCATAACGTTAAGGGTCTTTTTGCACCTTAACCCTTGAAAATAACATAAACTGTAATATATGTTGGTTTTCTGTAAAATTGTTTTTTATTTAATTATTTTCTTGCTAATAACGGCACTCTCTGTGAATTATTCCTTATTTTGTAGAAATCCATTGTCCGCAATCTCAAAAACTACATTTTGCATTAAAATCGAACTAGAAACTCTGTTTTTATTCTTGAAAAATCAGACTCTAAACCAGTTGCATATCTAATTTACAGTTTCAACTCTGGTCCAAAAATATAAAAGATCAGTTCTTCTAGAGTCGTATGATAGCAAAAGAAATCATTTAGGGGAATGAATAAAGAAAGGGAAACTAAAAGAAATGAAATGAATAAGCATTAATTCCCCTATATGTTTGGATATACTTAGAGAAGGGAATGGGGTAAAGGGAATCCAATTCCCTACAGGGCCTCGGGTAATGGGCTTAACCTAAAGTGGGGTAAACCCATAATCTAAAATAGGTAAAGGGAATGAGTTTTTTTTTAAACAAACAAAAACAAAGGAAATAAAACCCTCATATTCACATTACCATTTCTAAAGACCCCGAACCAAACGCCCCTTAGGGCGTTAGCAATTGCGGGAAGCAGAAAATCTCATTTTTAGCATATTTTTCTCTATAAATTTCATAAGAAGATGATGTCTTCTGGCTATTCTTCCAATTCATACATTTTGAATTTTTTATTTTTTTTATTGATCAAAGTTTCAGTATATATTAATTGTGTATTTGAAATGAAAAGTATAAAACATCTATTAAATCTTCTAAACCCAATTTATTGATAAAAATCAAACTCTGCTTGTTGATTGAATATTGTCTTTACTTTTAATTTGTAGTCAAAACAAGTGACTCCTTCCTTCTTACTCTCCCAATTTTAACAACCAAAAGCAACAATTTAAATGTTTCTCTGTTCAATCTTTCTTGCTTAAAATTGTTGCATGTAAATGGTAAATTTCCACATTCTTCAATTTTAATTAAATGCTATGATTATGCCTAACAAGTTGTAAGATACATCAAAGTGCATTTCATCACTAGAATCATTTTGGATTTGAATTAACAATATGTCTCTTAGATCACACGCTGCACCTTTGGATTCTGCATACATCTAAAATGCAAATTTTCTAAATCAGATACTAAAAGGACAATTTATTCACAGTTTGAAAAATAGTATATTAGAGTTTGAGAAGATCAACACCATGAACAACAGTTTCTGAGAGCTATTTTTCTGGGAATAGAGAAAGGAAGAACTCGAAGAAGAGAGAGCAAGAGATGAGCGCAGAGCAAAAGTCTAACGAAGAAAATGAACCCAAGCCACTTAGGCTTCTTATTTGACCGAAAAACACTCTTGGACTACCAAGGGTATTTCGGTCATTTCACGCAATCAAGGATATTTCTGTCCAAACACATCTTTAGTATATTCTAGAAGCTTGAGAGTATATCACATGGTGCACCACACTTCAGCCAATTAAACTCATCTTCAATCACCACCATTCATCATAAAACCCTAGAATCAAGGCACCGGATTTCTCCAAGTGTCTTTGTCCTTTATTTTCTTTAATGTAATTTCATTTCTTGTAGAGCAAACCTAAGAACAATATAAATATTTAATTTTTAATGAGAATCAAATAGTAAAAGTGATTTCCTTTTACCTCGTTTGGTTACTACTCATTGAACGTTAAAACCCGAAGCATAACCTGTGCTAAAGTTTAAGGATCTTCAATGTCATAAGCTTTCCCATTGATCTCAGACTAGAATTACATGTACTTAATCCAAAAGCAACCAAGGCACAGGAATAGTGCAGTACTGAATTTAGAATGCATAACCAATATAGTGGAATGGTAATTGACTCTGAAACAGAAACAAGTCAGGTAAGAGTAGTTTAAAAAATCGTGAATCCCCTATGATATGATGATTTAACATTCTAATTTCTAGTTGAAATGAGCAATAACTTTGAGGCATTGAATTCTACAATATCGAAGTTAATTGGCTTTTCCATTATAACTAGTTCTGAGAAAGGAACAAGTCTGAATTTTCTTAGATTACTTTGAGGCATTGAATTCTACAATATCGAAGTTAATTGGCTTTTCCATTATAACTAGTTCTGAGAAAGGAACAAGTCTGAATTTTCTTAGATTACTTTCCTATTTTAATAAATTAAAACTGAAAATGTGGTAGTAACCGATTCTTTGGTGTCTAAGCATTTGTCATGTAATCCACTCACTTTCCAATAAGCCACAGCCAAGACAACTGTTAAAAAAAAAAAAATTACCAAATAGGCAGTGGTTGGAGGGAGATTAGCCAAGTTGCTCAAGTCATCAATGTCATTGAGGAGTTAGAATTTGATTACAGCCTATTCAATATAATATTGAATGTTTAAAATGTAAAGCCAGAACTATACATATAAATATCTTAAAATATAAACATGAATAATAAAATTAAAAGCATTAACTCCCTAGTTTCAGGTTCATAACATACTATAGAATTAGAGCTCCTGGAGGAAGTTTATTCGACAGCTAGGAAGGAGGTGGCAGTGAACCTATAGACATCATTCCATTTGAACCTATACAAAATTAAATTACATAAATTCTAAAACTGATTTCCAGTGTGATTTCCAGTGTAATTTCCTCTAAAAAGAAAATTACCAAAAACAGACCATAAACTCTTATAACTTTCAGTATAAATAGGGGGAGCGAAAACACTGTAAGATCAGATCAGAAAAAAAAAATTGTAAGGGGAGCAAAACACTGTGAGAGGGAGCAATAAGATCGGATCAAAAAGAAAGGTTAATACATTCTAGTTTATTCATCATTTCTATCATTCTAGTTTATTGTTTCTCCATATTTCTATCACTTTCATCGCATAATAACACAAACCAAAGTGAAATCGAGGTAGTCGGAGAAATAGAGAGAGAGAGCAAACCATAGTCTTACCTTACATGTAGGAATAGAGGTCAGTTAGAACCATGAGACAGCCAAGGACATCATCGGAGTAAACCGGCCCTTGCCGGAAGCCCGAAATCGTCCAACAGAACCCTTAGAGGTACAATTAGAACGAAACAAAGATCGTACAATCCGTCTAAGAAGGATCAGAGAGAGAGAGAGAGACGAGCGTAATAAAACGAGAGGGAAAGAAACATAACCCCCATGATTTCGAGGTTTAGGGATTTGTTAGGAATATATGGGGATGAATTTTAGATGTAATTAGGTTGGGTTGGCCTATTGTTTGGATCTTGGGATATTTACACCAAAATGCAGGTTTGAAATATCAAATACTAATTTAAACAATTTCAAACTAAATAAATAATTGTTTTTTCTATATTTTTAAAGTATTATGTTTTATGAATTAAGGGTTTAAAATATATTTTTAGGATTAATGATTTATGAATTAAGCTTTAAATTTTATAAATTATAATATAAAATCATATTTTATTGATATATAGAAAATTATAACATTTTGAGAATTATATTTTGTAATATGATTTAATTGAAATTTTATAATTAAATATGATTTTCATATAAAAAGCCCAAGGATCTTATAGGTATGGGATGAATATTAGGGGCCAAACAGAGACTTAATTGAATGAGTTGAATCTAAGGAAATTTATATATAAATTCACTTTTAAAAAACTATATACAATTATGTCAACTAATGATTTTGAATTGTATCAAACTAGTAAAATCAGTACTTTTAATATATTTTAAAAATTAGAATTTATAAAGTATATGTCAAACTAGTAAAATTAGTACTTTTAATATATTTTAAAGATTGGAATTTATAAAGTAGGAGTCTAGAATATATTTTCTAGCGTTTATGATTTATGAATTTGGGTCTAGAATTTTTAAATTAGGGTGTAAAATCATAACATATAGAAAATAATGACATATTAAAAATTAAGTTTGGTGATATGATTTAGTTATAATTTTTTATTTTTTTTTATATTTATATATTTATACTTCTAAAACCATCATTCCATTACATTAAATGCTTATATGCAGCACTTAGAGCTGCATATATCAAAACTCTTTACTTTGTTAAAAACAAAGTAAGCATAGTCTAACCCTATAATAATAATAGAAAGTTGATCATTTCTTGAAATGATTTTTTCAACGTAATACTTTTAAACTATGAGATTAAAACGTAATTGTAGCTTGCAGTATAATTTTAGTTAAAAAAAACTATAAATATCAATTTATTTGTAGTTAAATAATAAGTAACGGATATACCAACAAAAAAAAATAATAAGTAACGGATCAAATTTGATTAAATAAGTAGGTTATAAGTAATAGAGTATGAATTAACTGATAAATTTTTTTTAATCAACTGATACATTTTGAATAGACAAAAAAAAAAACCAAATAGTGATTGAAGCTAATACTATATATATATATTCATTATAATTTCACTTTAAAAATAGTTAAATATATTCATTTATTTTTATAAAGTCAGATGTTACTGAGATAATAGTAAAAGTTTTTCTAATCAGAGCTTCTTCCAAAAACAAATAATAATCAAAAAATAGTCAATTTGATAGTTAGATTTAAAAATAATTTTATTTATAGAGAAAAGTACGAAAAAATGCTTTTGGTTTTTCCAATTTGCAAACAGAAGTATGTGGTTTAAAAGTTCACAAATAAAGGTCTATGGTAGGTTTATTTACAAAACAAAGTATTACAATTACACATTTAAGTTCTAATTACAAACAAATACATTTTTATCTTAATAAAAACTATACTTACATATCAACAAAACATAACCCCCGGAAAAAAAACAACTTTCTAAATCGAAACAATAAATAGTATGGTGGAATTTTACGTTTTTTACTAATCTGACAGTTTATGATTAAATTGATATTTAAGTTCTTGTCAAAAAAAATTGATATTTAAGTTCATTTTACACGGTTGCAATTTGATTTTGGGATATGTGTTTTGTTAATATATAAATGTAATTGAAAAAAAATTAAAAAATGCTCTTATTGTCATCGATTACTTAAAAGTTTAATTTTAAATACATTGTTTTATAAAAAAAACATACCACATACCTCTATTTGCAAACTTTTAAACCACGAATCTATTGTACCTAATACTTTTATTTAGATTGTCATAACACACACACACATATATATCAAAACACTGGTTTTGGAAACAAAAAAACAATGATGGAATTATCGAGTTCAATATCAGTGCTACCATCCTGTTTTAAGGGAGCGATATTAGAATGAAAGGTCTTAACAAAGGACGATACTAAAGAATATTGATGGAGACAAAACAGAGAGGGAATGTGTGTTGTCAATCGTTACGAAATCAATTCAACTAAGGGGATGTTTGGTTCGTACAGGGGTAACAGGATGTAATCAAGAAAGTGAAACAAGGAGAAAGGAATGGAATGCCCCTGAATTCCTTTCTCTGCTTGTTTCAGTTCCACAAAGGGAATTATATACTCATGATTCCTTTTGTGGCTGTTTGGTTCAAATGAGGTAATAAAATAGAGTTGTGTTTTTAACAATAATTTCTAGGGTTAATTACAAAAAAGTACCCTGTGGTTTGGCCTTTTTGCAATGTGGTACCTGTGGTATTTTTTGTTCCAAACACAACCTTGTGGTTTGCAAAATTTTGCATTCGAGTTCACTTTGTCAGAATTTGATCGATAACGACTTCGAAATGAAGATTTTCAAAAGTTAAATGATATTTTAAACAACTTTAATTCTTCAACTTTTTAGGTTTGAGGTCATTTAGGAGTTGTTTTTTATGAGAGAGAAATATAATGTTTAGAGAGAGAAAACTCCAAAAATGATGATTTTGAAAAAATAAAAATATGGTTCCATAGTAAATATGATATCAAACAAGTTTAATTCTTGAAAATTTTCATTTTGAGGTCGTTATCGGCCAAATTTGGCGAAGTAAAAAAAACATGTAAAATTTTACAACCACAGGGTTGTGTTTGGAAAAAAAAATTACCACAAGTATCACATTGCAAAAAGACCAAACCACAGGGTACTTTTTTGTAATTAACCCTAATTTCTATACATACATGTGTCTATATTAATAAATTAATCACATATAAACATAAGAACAAAAATCAATTTATTCAACCATTAAAATCAAAAGATTGTGAAACTGAAGAAACTAAAATAAAATAAGTAAAAAAATATAAATATTCTATTTTAAAAAGAAAATAATTATTTTAAAATAATTAAAAATAAATAATAAAACTGAATAATATGATAAAAGAAAAATATTTATCAAAAATATTTTTCAGGATAAAAAAAGTAAAATCAAATAAGTATAAGGATCAAAAGTGAGATTAGTCTAGGGATAAAAAAAATACAAATAAATAAATATAAGGATCAAAATAAAAATTAGTTAAAAATATTAATTGAAAATAAATAATATATAAGTATAAGGATCAAAGGTGAAATTAATCTAAGGATTTAAAATGTAAAAATAAATAAATATATGGATCAAAATAAAAATTAAAAACAAAATAGAGACTAAAATGAAATTTTATAAGGAAAGTAGATGTTCAAATTAGTGAGAGAGAACGGAAAGGCAATGGAAAACCTTAGGGTGTTGGGGGAATGAGATTAGAAGAGTTAGAGGTAAACCTAAAAGTAAAATAGGGTAAATGGAATGGTTGAATTGATAAAATAAACACCAACAAACGGAATGAAAGCTCATGTTTCCCTTACATTTTCCTGAAACCCCCGAAACAAACGGCCCCTCAATTTATACTTTCTAATTAACCCTGAAGCCCAATCAATGATTCATAATAGGATCTGCCCCTGAATTATTATTATTATATGATGAAAAATGAGAAAAGTTCCCATTTCATAAGAGCAACTTCTGATTCTGGAATTATAATCTAATCAAATGAAGAAACTAATTAAGCATATAATGAGCCATGTTTCACTGTTTCTTCAATCTTTGATTCGTCATGTTAATCCATGATCAAAAGCAATAAAATTATGGACTGGTTCTGATTGAAAATATAAGAAGAGAAATGGAGAGGAGTTAGTACCTTCAGCTAGATCAGTGGTAGCATTTTGAGCAGTGGAAGAGTCAAAATAAAGAAGAAAACTCAAGTGAAAAAGAAGCATTGTAGAAGAAGAGCTTATTTGCTTCTCCATATTTCTTTGTTCATTTGCTTTGTCTTTGTTGCTCTTTTACAAACCTGCTGATTCTGCTGCCCCCTCAAGTGTGAAAAATATTGAATCCATTAAGAACTTCTCAACCACAAAAACATATTATATACTAAAATCATCTTTAATGGAACTATTAAGAGGAAATATATTGTATACTTAAAAAAAAGTGTATATGAGAATTCATATATTCTTTTGGTAAGTAAAATGTTAAAGTTGTTAACAGCCAGAAAAAGAATATATTTTATTGTTATTTTCTCTTACGCTGTTAGACTGCTTAATGTTAAGTTCCCATAAAAACTTATAAACAATTTCAGCAAACTGAAAAAATTAGTAGCACAAAAATTTGAAAATTACATACATGGTAAGAACATAGAATATGCCACTTTCAGATTGTTTAGTCTCGTGTATAGGTGTTCTAATAGAATTAATCACATCTTAATTCATTTTATAATTCCCTTTCAAATTAATAATATAAATGAGAAACATTTCAGACTTCAAGCATGGACAAGTTTCTTGGCATCTTCTGAAGCCTATAAAATGGACATAAGCACTAAACGAACTAAGAAACTGGTTGCAATTCATCTTCTGGAAAATGATAGAAAAGAATATATTATAGATAAAAGAAAGGAAGTAGCTATATTCTAGTTGGTTCTAGTTGGAATGTCTATATACGTTAGAAGCAAAAACAACAAATACTTTTGCTTCCAAAAATGAAGTGGAAACAGTAAGACAGAACTTTAAGGGAAAATATCAATGCTTTCAAGCCAAAGTAAGTAGAAGAAACATATACCAATATGAATATTTAGGCTAGTCAGTTCATAACCTAAAAAAGACAGGGTTTTTTAGCTAGAATACATTTATGAGTCGGTCAAAGTTTTTCAGGTAGAAAATGAAAAATGAGAACATATTTCTCAAGACTGTATTGGGCACACATAGCAACATTGCTTTGCCTTTTTTCACTTTCCATATTTACCGTAGCAAAATCTTAAAATATAATGCAATATTATGTGTGTCATTCTCTATTGCATAGAGAGTGAAAGACAAACAGAAAATGCACAAAAAAAATGCAAAACAAAGTTTAGTCTTATATGCATGCATCTATTAGAGTTAGAAAATGTATGCATTTGTATAATTTTAGTCTTATATCCATTGGAGTTCATTCTATCCGTTTTTGCTTAAATATTTCTTCAATTGCAGAAAAATTTGAAGAATGTCGAAACAATTCACGGTTGAACAAATTAAAGAGTTCACAAATGATTTTGAAGACAGCTTTGCAGGTGGGGGTTCTAGAACGCTATACAGAGGAGTCATTGAAGGCAAACTAATAGTCGTTAAAGAATTCATGAATGCATCAAAAGAATGCTACGAGGTTTGACTATTATTAACTAATAATGGATTATATAACTTTACTATTAAATGTTAAGTAACTTAATGTTCTTACTGTTAGAGGGAAAAACAACATTTGGAAACTCTTGCGCATCCGCTTGTTATGAATATCATCGGACATGCAAGCAATGAAGAGTTTTACTACATAGTCATGGAATACCTTCCAAAAGACTTAAATAGCGCATACGAAGGTAAGTCAAATTCACCAGTGGTTTAATTTGAAATGTAAGACAAATTGTTTAATAACACAAATTCATTTTACAGGATTCCAATGGACGAAGACTATTGATGTGTTAAAGCATATAGCTAAAGCAATTCAACATATTCATAAGAATGGGTTGATATACTATGATTTGAAGCCGGAAAATGTATTACTTGATAATGAAGATAAAGCAAAGTTATGTGACCTTGGTTCGGTGGGGAATGCTAAAAAGATCGGAGCAGTCACACCGGGTTATTACCCGCATGAAATCAAAAGTAAGGTCTATAAATTATTGGTAGTAAATACAATAATAAACAGATATGTAACTTCATGTGTTATTTTTCTATTTTGAAGGTATGAAAGATGTGACTCAACAAGTTGATATTTACAGTTTTGGGATCATATGTCTGCAAATTATAATGAAGGCGGATCAGAGGGAGATAGGTGACACGATGGATCGTAAAGCTCTGGCTCATAAGCATAAGAAGAAGGGGGGGGGAAAGAGACAAAAACGAGAAGGAGGAGAAAACTAACATATATGTTAGAGCAAAGCTGATGCAGTTACAAAAGCGACATGTGGTGCATAAGACCCTTATGGGAGAGGATGGAGAAGGATGCACAGAGGAAGAAGCCGAGAAGATAACGGATTTGGCACTGCGTTGTGCGAGTGAACTTCCAAAAAACAGGCCAACAATAGACATGGTCGTAATGAAACTGGAGAATCTCAAAGAAGAAAAACAAATAAAGGAAGAAGAAGAAGGTGCATTATCTAAAAGGGAGATAGGAGAATCAAGCAAAAGCAAAGGAAAGAAGAAAAACAATAACAACAACAAAAAGAGGAAATGAAATGTGGATAAAGACTAAAGTAAGAACATGAGCATGAGCATGGATGATCTCTTTTTTGTTTTTGATGCTTCAAGTCTTTATTTAGTTCCAGCAGTCTGATTTTGAAACTTATCAGTTCATTTGGTGACAGTGAAAAAAGAGCCATCAATTTAAATGGGTTGTTTTCATAGGAACTGAGTTTTATATGAATTTCTTTTTCCATAAAATCAATTATAAAGAAGAAATTTATGAAATACAAAACCCATTGAGGAAACGAAGAGAACTGATAAGAAGAGAACAGAAAAAAGAAAATAACATGGAGAAGAATTCAGCTGATAAGAAATTGGTTATTTCGTGGTGAAGCTCTTAGCCTAGTGGTTGAGAGCTTACCTATGCCTTGGGAGGTCATGGGTTCGAATCACATCCGGGTTTGGTGGGGATTTTTCTTTCTTCTTTAATGTAAGCGCATTGCGCAAATTTTTAAAAAAAAAAAAAAAAAAAAGAAATTGGTTATTTCAATTGAATAAATTATACCTTGTGTGAATATTATATTCAGTTAGGTTTGATCTTGTGAATGATGATCTTTTTTTTATTTTTGATGTTGTTCATTATAAGGCCATTTAAATTTGTGTTGATCTATAAAATAGAAAATTATATATGAGATGATTTAGATCTAAGCAATTTGGAGGACAAAACAGAGTTAGATTTTCTTTTGTTACCAAACCTGGTAATCTCTATCTTCAAGACCATCAGGAGATGAAAATCAAATTGTAGACAGATCGAAGATCATGTCTGCGGTCAGTGATGAATACTGGATTACTCGGTTGGGGGGCCGATTTTACACGTGCTTTTAGGAAAAAAAAATTTGTTGCTAAATCGAACTTGCTTAATTTTTTTTTTTTTTTGTATATATGCGTGTTATAATTTGAATGGTCAAAAATCAATTTTAAGTATTAATGTACAATTTTTCAAAATTAAACTAGATTTCGTTTAATAGTTCTAACATGTAAAAACATTGGATTTAGGGAGCGCTGAACATGTAAAAAAATTAAAAAATTTGATTTCAGATGGCCTACCAGGCCAAAAAAAATTAATAATTTGGATTTAAGGAAGCCTAAAAGGCCAAAAAAAATTTAAAAAAATTGGATTTAAAAAGACCTAACATACCAAAAAAAAATAGAAATTTGGATTTATAAAGGCGTAACAGGTAAAAAAAATTAAAATTTGGATTTAGAGAGGCCTAACAGACCTAACAAAAATTAGAAATTTGGATTTAGGGAGTACCTAATAATAGGTCAAAAGTATTGAGATTTTGAATTTTGGACAAGCCTAACACATAGTGGGATATATTTACACACAAAAAAAAAATTAGAAATTTGGATTTAGGAAGTATCTAATAGGTCCAAAATATTAAAATTTTGAATTTTAGATAAGCCTAACACGTAATCGGATATATTTAATTTTTTTTATTAGTTTAATGCTAGTTTCTAAAAATATTATAACATTTTTACATTTTTTTATTTATTAATAATTGTAGCATAGTTTTATAATTATTGAAAAATAAAATAAATTGAGGTTTGGAGGAATTGAACCTAAGACCTTTTAATAAGAATCAAGTGTTTTTAACCATCTCATCTACCTTTAAAAAATAAAATATTACTACATAGAGCTTGTATAGACTAATATTAGAGGGGCCGAAACTACTCGTGACCATAGTGGTTCCGGTGACCGGAGGGGTCCGGGCCCCTCCCTGTCTGCGATGGAGAGAGACAGGATAAAAAATATTTAACCTTGTATCTTGGATCGATCTGTCTGCATATGTGGGGATGGTCAAGATCTATATCTGCCCGCCTCATTCAAGATCGGAAACTAGAGAGAGAGATGATTTACGTTCAATAATCCCACGGGCTTTCACTTCGACAACGTCGTCGCAAAGGGTCTCGGAGTGGCTTTGACCAGAAAAAATTGCAGTTTCAGTACTCCATAAACCCAACTATGAGAATTGGGATCGGTCGTTTTCTAGAAACTAGGTTTCAATTTGGCGGTGGAGACGGAGAGAGAAGAGAGAGAAAGATGGTTTGGTTTCCAGAGATTTTATTTCTCTTACACTTGTACTTGCGGGGTGTTTGTTAAAAGTGATATAGGGATAAAAAATACGAGATAAGTTATCTCGTGTTTGTTTGGGAGATAGAAGAGTAAGACAAATGAGAGATAAGTTTCTTATCCCCCAAATCATATACCCAAGAGGGGGGTGGAATAAGGAGGTGAGATTAGCTTCTCCGATTTAAATAGGATGAAAAAGTCCCTCTTATCCCTCAAATTAATCTTATGTAGTTTAAATAAGGTTAAAATAGTAAAATATATTATGTTATCCATATCCATATCTCACATACCAAACATTGAATAATAATGCTCGACTATTATATTTTATCTCTATCCCAATTATTTATCCTTATTTCTATCCCAATAGAATATCAAACGCCCCGTTAGTGTATCTAATCTAATTAAACTTACCGTATCTATCCAACTCTACTTAGCTTCTTATTTCTTTCTTTTTAGGGTAAATTACACCCATGGCCACTGAACTTAACCAATTTTCATATTATGGCCACTGAATTTCATTCCTTCCCAGTATGGCCATTGAACTTTATACTTTTTAACACCGATGGCCACTTAACGTCTCAAAACGACCATTGACGGCTAAAAATAAAAAATTCAAAGTGCTAATGATATTCTAAGGAACTTTGATTCTTCAAAATTTTCGCTTTGAGGTCAATTAGGTGTTGTTTGGTTAAGAGAGAGAAAGTGAATTTTTAGAGAGAGAAAGCTCCAAAAAATGTGATTTTCAAAAATAAAAAATATGGTTTCATGGTAAATGTCGTTCTGAACAACTTTAATTCTTGAATATTTTCATTTTGAGGTCGTTAACGGTTGTTAAAGATCATTTTAAGAAGTTGGTTAAAATTGAGTGGCCACCGGTGTTAAAAAGTATAAAGTTCAGTGGCTATACCGGAAAGAAATGAAGTTGAATGGCCATAATGTAAAAATGGATAAAGTTCAGTGGCCAAGGGTGTAATTTACCCTTTCTTTTTACCTTTCTTTTCTTTTCGATTTACCTCTAATTATTTTTCAAATTTACCACTCTTTCAATCTAATTAAAGTAATTTTTTCTTTTTTCTATTACTGTCAGGTAAAATTGCTTGTATTATTCCACATTATTCAAAAATATTTATGAATATGTTTTCTTTTTATTATAAGTATTTTTTTTTTTGATAGAAATTGGGACGAGACCGAATTTGGGCGGGAAGAGCACTCATAGTCTAAGAACTGTCAAACCCGCGATATATTAATAAAAGAAAAAATTGAGTGTCTGAACAAGAAAAGAAATTAGTTTTTATTTTAATAAATGATTATGAATAAAATATATATACGAGGTGATTTGTAAGTCGGACCTTTTTATTTCTTCAAATTGCTCTCTTTATGGGTAAATAGCCACTGTAATATTTTTTGACAAAATGTCTGAAACTGTACAAACCACAAAATCATGTTTGCAAGTTTTTAAATCACGTGATTGTATTTACAAAAACGGTTAAACCTCAATTTTTTTTTTTTTGTATTTTACTCTAATAATAATATAGTTGTTAATTGTCTCTGCAAATTTTCCTAAAAAGTTTGATCTTTATTTGGGTTTTGTTCGGTCAAAAATTAATTTTATTTTATTTTATAAAAAAATAAAATATAAAAACTAGCGGCCTAAGGTTTCTAAAGTACTGGAGTTGCCTCTGTCTGCGGCTAATGTCAATTTCATACTCTTATCTTTAGGACAATTTGAACAAGATGAATAATTCAAAATATAAATGGGTACCTAAAAAGTATTAATTAGAAAAATAATTCCTAATCTAAGAACGGTTAGGAATTATTTTCTTGTAAAGGGCTGTTTTTAGACCATATTTAAAAATTGATACAACTTTGTTATAAAAGAATTATTCTATTAAATAAATTAAAAAATATTAGGATAAGATAAAAAATACTCAGAATGTTTATGAGCAGTAGTAATTTTACCCTTAAAGTCTAAACTAATGCAGTTTTATATCTAACATTGGCGGTTAAATTGTACCTATAACATTGGCAAGTTTGATCAGTTTCAAACATCATTATAAAACATAGAAATTATGTTCCTTATTCTGCACAAATTGTATATCTTGGTTCTAATTTTTATTTTATGTTTTTTGTAATTTAATAACAGAATTGGAGATTAATATTTTTAATTTCGACAAAATATTTGATTTTTTTTTTATCAAACTCGTACAAAATATAGTATAATTTTTAAATTTGTTTCATGTCTAATCATATGTTGTGGTCTATTACTAATTAATGATAAAATGATGCAAATGTGAAATTAGATGATAAAATTCATGATCGAGAAGACAAAACGATGAATAATTTCTTAAGTGGACCCAACTTGTTAATATCGGAGATAAAATTATTTTTAACTGTTAATGTTACGGTAAAATTACAAAATTTTAGACGTTATGAGTAAAATTGCCCCTAACTATAAACTTTAAGGTATTTTTGCATATTATCCAAAAAAAAATTATGTATATATTTTCTTTATTATAATTATTCATTGAACTTCCATTTTGAAGATTAGAAATTAGATTTTATTTTAATAAATGATTATAAATAAAATATATATGTATTATATATGAGATGATTTGCAAGTCGGAATTTTTTATTTCTTCAAATTGCTCTTTTTAAGAGTAAATGGCCACATTAATATTTTTCTAAAACTGCACAAACCACATAATCTTGTTTGCAAGTTTTTAAATCACGTGATTGTGTTTACAAAAAGGTTAAACTTCAGTTTTTTTGTCTTTTACTCTAACAAAAATACAATTGCTAATTGTTTCGCTCTTGTAGGAATAAATGGAGTAAACAAGTTAGGATTAAGGGTTTAGGTTTAGCCTAGCTATAAATAGAAAGCTATGGAGCTAAACCTAGAAAGACACACCAGAAACAGAATATTGCCTACAATAGTTTACCCTAGACTAAAGATCAGAGGTTGCACAAGGCAATCACTCTGTTCCCCCTCCTTTTGTTCTCATGTTGCATTCTTAGTTCGTGGAACAACGGAGATTGCTCCTTCTGTATAGTAACCTCCTAGATCAAGGTAAAGTAATTAATCAAGAGTTTAGAACCAATAATTCGAAAATCTATTAGTTAATAAGAAAAATCGTCATCTTAGAAGGATAAAACAACTCAAAAAAGGTTAAGTGTTATTACCAAGCAAAAATGTTAAGTGAAACTAAAAGCCTTACTTTCTTCTATTATAAATAATTCCTATTGTCAATTTGTATAACTCATATTCACTTAGCGTAATTTTAATTCAATTACCCAACAAACTCTATCTTTCGATTGTTTAAATAATAGATAGTAGCAAAAAGATTAGTAATTATAATCATCATCCTCGTGGGAACAATACTCTACTTTTACTTTATTAATTGATACACGATTAAGGTGCACTTGCCTTCACAAGCACGTATACGTAAAATACATATCATATGTTCTACATTGAAATAAATTCAATTCAATAGTCTGATTCTTGGATATTAGATACCAGATATGGTGGAGAATATCTTTCTGGTGATTTTTTAATTATCTAACTGAACATGGAATTCACTCTAATGGATGATATCATCATCACTGAAAATATTCATGCCCACATTACCTGCACCATTGCATCCATTGAACAGGAATTTCCCATTCAAAATCTGGGCAAGGTAGAATATTTTATGGATATTGAGATTCAGTATAAGAAGGATGGCATTCATATGTGTTAGGCCAAGTATGTGGCTGACATTCTTGAAAGGGTTAAAATGGTTGACTCTAAAACCACATCAACACTCATGGCTACCACACCAACTCCCTCCAAAGATCTTGACACTAGTTTGCCTTCTGGTGATGAATACAAAAAATTGTTGGAGCGCTTTAGTATTTAACTTTCACTTATCCTGATATTGTATTTACCGTCAACAAGTTGTGTTAATTTCTTCACTGTCCCACTGATGAGCATTGGAAAAGTGCCAAATGGGTCATTCATTACATTACGCACATCTGACTTTGGAATATCCCTGTCTACTAAACCTATAAATCTCATTCGATGTTACTCTAACAGCGATTGGGGTGGGTACCCTGGTGACAGAAGATCAATTGGTTCATTTTGTGTTTATCTTAGCACGGTCATTATCTCATGGCAGACTTGCAAACAACCAATAATTGTTCGATCCTCCACTAAAAGTGAATATAAAGATGTTGCCAGTGCCATAGCTGAACTCCTATGGCTTCGGTCTTTGCTCTCGGACTTGGGATTCCACTCCCAACACCTATTTAGCTTTGATGTGATAGTGTTGGAGCCATGTATCTAACATAAAATCCGGTGATTCATGCTAGAACAGAACACATTAAGCTTGATTATCATTTTGTTCGTGAACAAGTTCAAAGTGGATTCCTAAGGGTCCGCTTCATTTTGACTGATGATCAAGTTGCGGACATCCTCACCAAGTCGTTTGCTACCACTCGCTTCACCATGTTTCGCTCTCGTCCGATCTTAAACAGGCAGGCTGCACTCTAGGCGGCGGCTAGGAGGGATCGCTAGACCAGCAACCATTTTTTCTATTGAGCAATGATATGGAGCATATAGATAAACTGAAATTAAGATTTTTATATCTCCCTTCCGGGAGAGAATAATCAAATGAGTAGAGGACCTGTACTAGTATATTATTGAAGTTGACGTACGGCCATTAGTTGGACTCTTTAAAAGGGAATTCGCCTGGTTGGTCTGGTTTTTAATGTTATAAGAGAGCTCCCTAATAGGTTCCCTATAGGGTTTAGAATAGAACTAGAGAAGTAGTAATGTGAGTCTATGCTATATAGGATCAAACAAATTTTGTTCGATCAAGGAGCATAGATAGATATGACATGATAGCTTGTGTTTCATGGTACTTGTTTTGGGTGAGAACGGTAGCTTTCGTGCCTTCCTGCCTATTGAAATTGATTGAATGATCGTAACAGCTCTTGAGGGGCGTGTTAGAGATAATGTTCATCATTATCTCCTAATTAGATTTATTATCTAGTTAGTGTTTATAATTTTCTGTAACACTCATTGCGTATACTAGTTCTACACTAACTCTTGTATCTACCATTATATATAGAAGGCTTTATGCCTAACCCTAATAAACGAAATTCATTATAACTCTTATACTTCTCTGTCTATATCTCCATTATACATATATCCTCACTATATACTCATCATATATTCAACACTTTTACTGGTTGTATACCTTAGTAGAAGGTCACCATATGGCTGTAGAGTTTTGTATGCAAAATTAAAGGTTGTACACTAAAATGTGAAACATGGACAATGTTGTACACCATGTATGTAATTTACCCTAAAAACACACACAAAAAACGTGAAAAAAATCTTAAAAACACAAAAATGTGTAAATACACGAAAACATTAGAAAATGTTAAAACCATGAAAACGTGAAAAAATGCATTCTCTTTATAAAGAGATAATGGTCAACATAGCCAAGAAGCCAATTCATATTGATGGTCCTACCAAATGCTTCTAAAAATTCTTATCTGGCTGGCTTTTCCAACTGCTCCCACTTAGCAGAATTCAACTCCTTCTGGCGATGATATCATTTCACTCGCTCAAACCTCCTCTAAATTGAAAAATAACGAAGCTGTCTTCTCTGAGCAAATTAAAAATCAAAGCGCTTCAACGTCTCAGACCTACTCTAAACTAAAGGTTCTGAAAGCTCTTGAAGCAGCTACTGCTAAGCTGGTCGAAATGGCTGAGGCATTCTCTGTTCCTAAACCTCTCTAACATCATCTCAGTCCGCTACTTAAATGACGACATATTCCATCGGTGAAATCATTCTTCTTCTGAATGAGTTGCCAATATTAAAAGCTTGCTTCACACAACATGGACTTTGGTCTCTCAACAATGTATCCACACATGCGTTGATAGAATGACCTCCATTCAACTAAGCATGATTCAACATATGCCATCACTTGAGTAGAAAATACATTGCATACCTTCTGGCTCTGCCACCACTCAAGAGGTCTGAAACTGTCTTTCTTCTGAGTTCTACACGATTGGCTATGAACTTGGCATTATGACTGATCATCTTGGACACTCCCAAAGCCTAAACATTGCTGAATCTCTATCAGATGCTCTTCTTCATTTGAACGTTAATAGATATGTCATGGACACTCTAGACAAGAAAGTCACAACCATCTATACTTAAAATCAAACTATGAACCAGCACGTCTGAAGGAAAATAGGCAAACACAGGCACACACAGAAATATAAATTTTTTACCTATTTCCCTTAACCCAAGACCCGTTAATCGTTATTTCATATAAAAAGGGGATTAAACATAGTACCTTTATGACGATCAGTCTACCGTTGCAAACGAAGTGCCCATAACTTCTAATCCAAGTTTCACAAGCACAAACAAAATAATAAAGAAACGATTAGAAATCAACCATTGAATAGCAATCAAAGATGATTGTCTCTAAAGGAATCAATATAAGATCAAAGATAGAGAAACGAAGATGATAATCGGTTGAATGGAGTCGGGGAAGAATTTTCTTCTCTCTAGAATTGAGTTGGCCGAAATTCTACACCTCCTTATTTTCTGTGTCAACCGAAATTCTCAATGTAGGGGCTATATATTGTTGCTTCCAATCTCTAACCCTATTAGGATTAGGTTAAACCTCTTAATTAGAGTCATATTCTAAATATGAATTCTAATTAGATAAATACAATAAATAATAGGTAAAGGCTATGCTTACTTTGTTTTTTATAAAGTAAGCCTTACTTTGTGTATTTTCACCATTGGATTAATTTTATGCTCCATCATCTAATGGTGAAAACACACCAAGTAATGGTACTTTGTAAAAAAACAAAATAACCATAGAAGGCACCATAATAATAATATTATATATATCTAATAAATATAAATAATATCTCTAATCAAATTAGATTATTTATGGGTCTCTCCCTAATGGAGTGTTTGCATTTGTTCTGTTGAACAGTTCTAAGTAAAATATAATTCTCACCATACTCAACATCTATTCTCCCGATCGGCTGCCACCTCCGGCAAGTCTCCAGCATGATGAACAAAGAAAAGGGTTTACCAATAGCCTACGCACAGTTATGCATCTCAAATGACGATTCCAAGGGCCTTGTTCTGGACATAATGATAGGGACATTCTGTCCCTATCTTTTAGCGTGATTTACGGTTTAATTTTGAGCTAAATAAGTAAAGTTCAATTACAAAATAGTGCGTTTTCAATAAAATAACAAAATAAAAATAAATTTTATGTTTTTAGTTAATTTCCTTTATTTTGGATTAATTTCAGAAGAATAAACGTCAAGCTAATTCGGTTCTCGAGGATCGTATTTTGCAGGTACAAGATAGGAATAAACAAGGTGATAATCCACGAGACACGCGGGGCGCGAAAGCCACCACGCGGGGCATAGGACAATGCCCCTTGAAACACGGCAGTCAACTGCGTGTTCTCACATGGTCAACACCTACCATGCGGGGCGTCTATGGTGTGAAATTGAGCAACAAAGTTCCAAGAGCTCAACCACGCAGGGCGTACTTTAGTCTACTGAGTCAACGGGTCTAAATTTGGCCCACACGGAAGAAATTATCAACGGAATGGGCTAATTTTGCAGAGACGCAGGGCGTGCCTTCTGAAACCTGCAAGAATAGTGTGAATTCTTACTTGAACTTATGTAATTATGATTCTACCCCCGAGCTTGATGTGTATAAATAGGAGTGTTTGGCACTCATTTAGGGAAGTAGTTTTAGATTTAAATTCAGATTTTTGTATAACCAAACTCTACCACTTTGAGAGCTTGTTCACTTGTTTCGTCACCCCGCCGAAGTTCCGTTCCATCCTCTTCCACCAAGCTCGAGAAGTTCCACCTCCAAGACCTAAGAGACGGCCTTGAGTCCGGTTAGCTAGTTCCAAGGGCCGATTCTTCCCTTCTAACTTGCTAATTATCTTGCACTCTTCCTATTACTAGGCTTGGTTGTACTCATATTCTTTTTCCATTCCATATTTATAATGTATGATTTGCAATTCCCGTTTCTCTATACGTGTTGATGTTTACTACTTGTTTTGATATTCTTAATTTATTATTGTGTAGGGGGATACGATTACCGGCGCCCTTTCACGGGTCATCTTTAGGAAACCATATAGGTGCTGCCCTACCGGAAGTAACACACCGGAAACCGTAGGAATTGACAAGCCACGGAACTTACGGGCCCTAGTTTCTGATCCCCAGCAGACACGCCTTGACTAGGAACCACGTAGCCTAAGCACTTCACGGGTCGGTCGGTCTACACGTAGTCGTCTTTGCAAGAGTAAAGCATCAATCGTATACGTTCGGAGTCTTTGCTTATCATATTTATAACTTATCGCAACCCGTAGAGTTTTGGTTACATAAGTCTGTCTCACCATAGTTTAGGAGTAGTTTGTAGTTGTCACCCAAACCAACCTATAGTATTCACCGCTTATATAACAAATAGAACCGAGTAGTTTAATGTGGTTATAAATCCCGTGGATTCCATACCCGGTCTTAATCGGATTATTACTTGATATGATGGGGTACACTTGCCCCTAAGTAGCCGCGTCTAGTAGAGTTTAAACACACGTACACACATCTCACTCACATTTCACACATACAATTCTACACACCTACTAGGCGCCTTGCATCACATAACAACAACGCCCACCAAAGAAAATCCCACTTTCTTCATCTTAGGTCAGTTCCTAAACTCAAAACCCACCCATTTTGAATCTATGAAGAATACTTTAGTAGCTATCCGGCACCCTGTTAAAGGAGTTACGTTAATAGAGGCTGAGTTAGACGGGAGATATTTGTTTCAGTTCTATCACGAGCTGGATATGTGCCGAGTACTTAACGACAGGCCATGGACCTTCAACCAAAATCCCCTGATAGTCCAACAACTGCTGGAATCAGAGCAAGTGGCCACAATCGATTTAACAGAGTTGATTATTTAGGTCCAGATTTCGGATCCCCCAATCGACTTTCAGATGGAAGCGATGTGCAAAGTGATAGGCAATTGGATAGGGAAGTTTATCGAAGCAGACCCGAAGAGCTTCACCAACCTCAGACACATTTTTCTACGTATAAAAGTTACAATTAATGTGAGGAAGCCCTTGCGGAAAGGTCAGAAACTGAAAAGAAGTGGCGGGGACTAGATATGGGTGGCTTTCCGCTACGAAAAGCTTCCCCAATTCCGTTTCTTTTACGGCGCCATAGGGCACTCAGATAAGTTCTGCCCCGTGCTTTTTGATTCCACTGAGGTCTCAACAGACAGGCAATATGATAGGAGCCTTCGTGCGGCTAACAGACGAGCAGGAATGCAAGCAGGGAAAGAATGGCTCAGAGACCCATCAGAGGCTACAGTTAGGGGTGGGCACGGTTCGGTTAACCGGTCCAGTAGGTAAAAAAATTAACCGAACCGTTACCAACGGTTTTTTAACCATGTAAACCGAAACCGGTCCATATCAATTGGTTAACCATACAATCGGTTAACCATTAAATTCGGTTAGGTTTTTCGGTTAACGGTTTTTAACCAATTCTTATTGGTTAACCAAAAATCAACGGTTAACCATGATTTTTACCCAAACCTAATATATTTTTTTTTTTTTTGATAAAACTCAAACCTAAATTTTTAAACAATATTAAAATACACATAATTTCAAAAATTAAAACGAAACGAATTCATATAAAAGTTCAGAATTCAAACATAAGTACCGAACTAAACAAAATCCATTCAAAATATAAAGAAATGTAAACATTAATTCATCAAATCTTTTCGATCATCATTCATCACATCTTCTCGGTCATCATTCATCAATTGTGCAAAGGGGATGATCATCAGTGACACAAGATTCCTCTACAAAACAAAAACAAAAAATATAGTTAAATTTAGCACCAGAACTTCATCACCTGTTTAGTTAATTTAACAACAAAACGAAGTGCCATAATGTAATTAACTATACATTACAATATGACATAGTGTAATTATTTAATAGTATATCCAATGTAATTAACTATACATTACATTACACCTACATCAGATCATCACTAGAATGCTACAACACAATGTGCATAAAAAAATTTGGTACTTAATTGGTGCTCATTTGATATTGTAAACTAACCTTTATAAGTAACCTTTACAATTTTAAACTTTAATCAGCTTGATATTTACTCAAATGATATAGCTCTGTCATATGGCTGCAAACTAACATATGAAAGGAAAGGAGTGCAAATACACATCTCCAGGGCCATCCTTTACTATAAATCCTCTTAACTTTAATATTACTATTAGAGTGCAAATATAGGTCTATTAAAGATAGAACCTGAAATTGTTGGAAGGAGAAAGAAGAGATGCATTTCCTGTAGCATATTATTTTAGGAGCTTGGCAGTGGTCCAAGCACTCTTTTAAGCAATTTTCATTTTCAGCCCTGAAACCATTATAATCATCATTAACGTTGCTAATACAATTCTCCACTCCATGCCTAGATCTCTCATTATTTCAATTTTCACTTTATTTCCTCCTTTTATACCACTGATCTTATTTATTCATTTATCACTTAATTAGTGTTGATTTTGTATTAGATAATATTCCAATTCAAGAATTCATTATTTCCTCTTCTTGCAATTTTAAAAGTAAAACATATGAAAGGAAAGGAGAACAGAGCTCAGATAAAAAAAAAAATTGATTTTATTTGTTAACACTGATGTTATTTCAACATAAATTTTAACAGATAAACCACCAAACGATCATCAACCCCAATTTCCAAAAACATAAAAACTCATGGCTTAAGGTGTAAGCATAAAATAGTCATGTAAGTAGTCATGTAATTAATCACCAACAAACAAACAATATCATGGCTTAACGTGTAGCATGAATTAATCACGAACAAACAAACAGTACTAAGTAGTCATGTAACAAACAAATAAATAGTAGCAAAATGAGCTATCAGTAGCAGATATACCTTAATCAACCACGAACAGTGAGAGATCGGAACGACAGCGGCGGTGTGAGGAGGAAGAGACAGCGGCGGTGTGAGGAGGAAGACAGCGGTTGTGTGCGAAATCGGAAGAGAGATGACAGGCGGTGTGAGAGAGGAGGAGAGGAAGAGAGACGACGAGATGGGAAGAGACGGCGGTCAGTGTGAGAGAGGAGGAGAGGAAGATCGATGGGGGGCGGGGCGGCTGTTTGTTCTAGTTGCAAACGATGAGAGAGGAGGAGAGGAAAAGATAGGGTTTTGAACTTAAAAGCTTTTGTTTTTTAATTTTATAATATACTACTGATACTCTTATTTATGTTATATATAATATATATACTTTTTAAATTTATATTTATTAAACGGTTCGGTTAACCGGTAACCGCGGTTTTTCAACACGTGAAACTGAAACCGAAACCGAAACCGAAACCTATTTATTTTCTTAACCATTAAGAAAACCACCGGTTCGGTTAACCGCTTTTTTCGGTTCGAATTACCGGTTTTTGATTCGGTTACCGGTTTGATTGGTTTTTTTGCCCACACCTAGCTACAGTATTGCAAGATACCACCAATGTTTCACCTATTGGTAGTTCAACGGGGCATCCGGTGAAATCAGCCTATAACACAATGGATGAGGGTATGATTTTGGATCCAAAAAGACAAAGAACCTTAGGAAATAGCAAGACACCTACATCTAACTATTCTAAATGGAGGTGGATCGGGACCTTGGAACTAGGCCCGCCAAGGGCCATGAGTATAATAAGCTGGAAATGTCAAGGCTTGGCCAATCCTCGCACAGTTAATGTCCTACGAGACTTAGTTCGGGCCTATAAGCCAATGTTTCTCTTCCTTATGGAAACTATGGCGGCAAAAGAGAAAGTAAGGAGAATTGGTTTGAGTTTGGGTTACGAAGGATAGGAAGTGGTGGATCGTCAGGGGCACGGAGGAGGCCTGGCATTCTTCTGGAAACCGGAGGCAAATGTAACTATCCTATTTGCTTCTTCCAACTTTATTAATGCAAGAATCTCCATCCCACTTGTAGACCCATGGAGACTAACGGGCTTCTCTGGCTACATAGAAAGAAGTAAAAGACAGGCATCTTGGGACCTACTCCGTTCATTGAATGGTAATAAGGAGGAGGCTTGGTGTTGTATTTGAGATTTTAATGACATCTTGAGTCAAACTGAGAAGAGGGGCGGCAATCGACATCCTCACTGACTAATAAAGGGGTTTCAGGTAGTCCTAGAAGAGTGTGAATTGTCTAGTGTGCATATGAAAGGTCATCAGTTTACCTTGGAAGCTAGTAGAGGATCGGTGTGATGGATTGAGGAGCGGCTTGACAGAGCACTTGTTAATCCCTGATGGAGAACACAGTTTCAAAACGGGATCTTACATAATCTGACAACTATAGCGTCGGACCATTCCGCTCTACTAATAGAATTCAAAACATGGGTCAGAAGCGGCAGAATAAGAAGATTCAGATTTGAGAATTATTGGCTGATGGAAGATAGTTGTAGTGAGATAGTACAACAGGCCTGGAGGGCAGAGATAATGATGGTATTGCATGTAAAATTCAGTGGGTTACCGTGGCACTAGACGAATGGAGCAGGCAGTTAGACAAGAACTTTGGCGAGCTTGAGGATCAGATTGAATGAACTCCGTGGGAAGGTGGATGCATACAGTGTGGAAATGTTCAAGGCAATGTCTGATAAATACAGCCTAACTCTACATCAGCAATCAGAATTTTGGAAGTAGAGAGACAAGCTTCTTTCGCTACGCGATGGGGACAGTAATACAGGCTACTTTCACGCTCAGGAATCTGTGAGGAGGAGAAACAACATAGTAACAATACTTAAAAATGCTGAGGGCCAGTGGCAGGGTCGAGGTGAGGGGTTGGAAGCGCTCCTAGCGGACTACTTTCAACAGGTTTACACGAGTGAAGGCTATCAGGCGGAAGAAATTATCCCCAAGGTATCGGCTCGAATTACAGGGGCTGACCGGGTGGCGCTGCTTCAACCTTTTAGTGAGGAGTAGATGAGAATCGCTTGTTTCTCCATGCATCCAGGGAAGAGCCCGGGGCCGAACGGCTTTAGTCCCGCTTTGATCAGCGGTTCTGGAGTGTAATCGGCAAAGATGTGACGGGAGCCAGTTTAGCAATTTTGACGAGTTATAGTATCCCCACAGATTTGAACAATACTTTGCTAGTGCTAATACCCAAGAAGAAAGATGTTGAACAAGTTACCGACCTGTGACCAATTTCACTATGCAATGTTCTATTCAAAATAGTGTCAAAGGTACTCGCCCAAAGGCTAAAACAAGTCTTACCCTCTATCATCTCAGAAAATCAAAGCGCATTCCTTCCAGGGAGATTAATAACTGACAACATTATTGTGGCCTATGAAGCGATTCACATGCTGAAAGGACTCAGGCATGGCAGGCACGGGCTAGCAGCTCTAAAACTTGACATGTGTAAAGCTTACAATAGGGTAGAGTGGGCCTTTTTGCGAAGTATGATTGAAGCTTTGGGGTTCCCCGAGGAGTGGGTTAAACTACTAATGATGGGAGTAATGTCGATAAAATATACTATAACGCATGGAGGTAAGGAAATTGGTCCAATCATGCCAAAAAGGGGCCTGAGACAGGGAGACCCTCTCTCTCCATTTCTATTCCTTATATGCGCGGAGGGCCTATCAGGCCTTCTCTTCACAGGAGAGAGCCGGTAGGATCCATGGATGGCAGATTTCAAGAACTGCTCCTCAACTAACACACATTTTCTTTGATGATGATTGTTTTCTATTTTTCAGGGCTAACCATATAGAGGCGAATAATGTCCAATCTTGTCTGAAAGTTTATGAGTTAGCCTCAGGACAGAAGGTTAATTTTCAGAAGTCTGCAATCCTTTTTAGCAAGAACACTACGACTTTCAATCAGGAACAGATGGTGGAAGTATTGGGAGTTCAAGAGGTAAATGACCATGGATTCTATCTTGGGGCTCCAATTGAGGTGGGTAAAAACAAATCACTCACATTTGGGTACTTGAAGGATCGGATTAGGCAACACATCACTAACTAGAAGGAGAAGTTCTTGTCTAGAGCCAGGAAAGAAGTTATGCTCAAATCCCTACTGCAATCAATACCAACTTTCATTATAAGTGTGTTTCGCATGCTTGATCAGTTCTGTGCAGATGTTACCAGTATGCTCAGCCGGTTTTTATGGAAGAATTCTGACAGTACGACTAGAGGCATCTACTGGATCAGTTGGAAATGCATGTGCCAATCGAAGATGCATGGGGGATGGGGTTCAGAGATCTTAAGAATTTTAACTGTGCCCTCTTGGCAAAGCAGGGGTGGCGGCTGCTGCAGCACCCTAATTCCCTTGTGGTCCGTATACTAAAGGCACGTTATTTCCCTGCTACTTCTTTCTTAGCAACTGGTGTTGAGCACAATCCCTCCTATGCATGGCTAACGAGTGTCGAATCCACCAAAAATAAATATAACTTTACTTGACCGAAATATGGATTTGTAACAAGGGTAAGCAAAGGTCGAACCCAAGGGAATATTACTGACTCAAAACAATAATGACTTGATAAATAAACAAAGTAAATAAACAGGGGGTTTTGATTTGTGAGATTTAACCAATTGAGAATTTCAAATAAAATAAAATTAGCAAGAGTAAATATGATTTGTAAACAACGTTTTGGAGAAATCCGATCAAGGGGGTTCGCAGGTAGGTAATTCACTCAGTATCGATCACAGACAGATAAAATAGACTCTTATACACATACCGGATCGGTTTGGAGTATTCTTCCTTAATATTAAACTGGTCAAGCACGCGCATATAACCAGTTCCTAATCAATAAATAATCCTGCCTTAGCGGTCAAGATTTAATCTATTGACAGCCTGATGAATTAGAAAAACCCGACCTTAGCCAACCGAAACTCAGCGTAGACGATTCAGAAACTAAATTACTTGTTCATTCGACTCAAATAAACCTAATTAATTTTGTATTAATGTCACATGAAAGACAATCTCAGTTTGTCAAATCTGAATCTATTCTTTCAAATACAAAACTAACCTAATTTAGATTATCGATTGCTACTATGATTGGTTCATTTAGGTGAAACTCTAACCTTACCAGTTCAGCCGTATGACAATCCAATTCAAAGAACGACATGCAGTTATCATTCGAAGATTGAATAATCAATTGAGAATAAATCCCTAAATGCAATGAACAAATAAACGGTACATTAATAAGAATAATTAAATCGCAACAGTCTCACGATAATGAAGAAAAACCTCCTTTGAATTAACCCTTAACCGAATATAGAAGTTTAGCTACGAATAGCCATGGAAGAACACATGTTTCTGCTTCAAAGAGAGAACAAAATAATACTGAAAAATAAAGCCTAAAAAAGAACCCCCTTTCTAAGAACGTAAATCCGGCTTTTGTAGAGAAAAACCTCTCCTAAAAATTAGCCAACAAAAAGATAATTTTGTTTTAAAAATACAATCAATATCTTTTCTAATCTGTCATATCATATCTCCTAATTTCGTGCATGCTTAGTCATTCCCAACTATCCAGGTTCATTCTTGATAGAATAAGGCAGAGTCCTGGTCAATCTGAACATCAGCAGATTCGGAGGTCCTTAGTCTTGGGCAAGACTAACTCCATTTTCGTTTCAGCTCCTCTGAATCAGCTCCAAATTCCCTTTTAGTCCAAATTTGCTTCAATTAAGTCCAATTTTTCTCCTTTTAATCATTTGAGTCCTGTGGAGGCAAATCAAACCAAAACAAGCAATAATACCCAAAATAACACCAAATTAATTAAATAACCTAGCATTAAAGTGGACATTTGAACGTTGAATTGGACACTTATCAAATACCCCACACTTACCCAATGCTTGTCCCTAAGCATATCAGATCATGTCAACAGCTCTTTTACTCTTATGATTTCGTGTTAACCAAGCTTTCTCAACCCCCCTCATAATGTAAAGATTGTCAGCCATCAACTCTCAAAGCCAAGACATTATTCATGTTTAAACATACAATGTAACCACTTGAAAAATCTCAGGAAACTAGCTTTTGACCATGTACATAAGGTATGAATTAAAATCAACAACACCCTCACGGAAGCCACTCATTACACTCAAGTGTTTAGGCTATGATTAGTTTTCAAGGAATCACTCAAGTCGCAACCTAGAATGAAATTACCATAAGCTTGCCAATATATCAAATCTCCACCACTTAGTATGAATTCAAGACACTAAATCAAAGGGACTTAAAACAGGGTGTAATGTTGGCTGGGGGTAAGGTTTGGAAAGGAAATGAAGGAGAAGGGTAATTGATCAAAATGGAAATGGCCAAATGAAAACCAAAACACAATTATATACAAATTACTTACAATTCTCAGACTTCAGAATGAATGAATGAATGAATGAGACAGACTTAATCAACTATAGACAAACTGAAATGAACAAACTAAACAAAAATTTGTTTTGTTCTTTTTGCTTATGTTTTTTTTTCTTTTTTTTTCTGCCTCTGATTTTTTTCTTTTTCTCTTTTTTTTTCTTTGAGGCTTTTTTTTTTCTTTTTTTTTTTTACTAAAGATCATACTTCAGACTAGAATAAGAAAGCTACTACTCTTCAAGCTAATGTCCATTTAGACACCTTTGAAGCACAACCATATATATATATCTTAAGGATCATTTAGTTGAATCCTCATACTTTGATGAACTTGTGGTTAATTTGAATATGGAAATTGCTCAAAACAACAACTAAACACTAAGATAAATGAAAGAATGTACAGACTCTGATGGCTAGCATGTCCCTGGCCAAGGGATTCAAACAAAGGTGTGTCAAGAATGGAAAAAGGCTCAAATGTGGCTAACTAAGGGCTGATACTGTTATTTTTGTTATTCTTGAGCAAGACTAAGGGTTCGAATTTTCTTTGAAATGGCTAAGAAAAGAAACCTACTGCCCTTATCATTTTTAATGCTTGAATACATCAGTGTGGTCTCGAAATGCATAACATGGCAAGTTCTAGAATCCAAACTAGAATTGGATAACACTCAGAAAGAATAGAACAAAGTGTAATGTTTTTATTCTTGCATTTAGGCTCAAAAACTTTCCAAAAATTGGGGTAAATTGGTGTTGTTTCATTCAAAACGTCTGTCATGTAATGGGAAATTAACCAAATGGTTCATATGCATGCTCAAGACAATTGTGCAATCCCAACCTTTTGAAATCGACAGCTTTATTCAAAACAAAATTTAGGGGTTTCAATACTGAGTTGGCAACCTATTTTCAACCAAGTGCAAAACTGAGAGCTAGCATTGTTATTTTTAGGGACAAAACAAAGGGTGAACACCCCAGACTAGACTCGAGCATATTTTCTGGGTTTCTTTTCACTTGAGGTGACCACCTCACACTAATTTAGCACATATTCCATGAAATTAAACCCAAAAATTTGCAGCAGTAAAATAAGGAAATTTCAGCAGCATTAAATTTTCAAAACAATCAACAGCCTTTCAACAAATTAACCATCACAATCAACCAATTAACTATGAAATCAAACACTTCTATAGCAAAGGTCCCTCCCCCACTTTCTCCTCGCACTGTCTCAGTGCGGAATTCAAAAAAATTAGGGGCAAAGGGCAGCAAACATGAGAAAAATGAATAAATTGAGAAGAAAAGATTATGCTTACTGTCCTTTGTTTGGTGGTTCATATGTTGGGTTTGCTGTGTCTGTTGAAGTCGCAGCCATCACTAGTTGTGATATGAAAAAGACGGCTGTGATTTTCGGGCGTAAGGGAGCATCAATGATGGACGAATTGGAAGGGAAAAAATTGAAGTGAGAAATTGAAGGAAAGGAAAAGAAAAAAAAAATCAAAAATTAAAGGAAGTGGAAGTTGGTGATGGTGGGTGGAAGTTGTAAGAAATTGAAATTGAAGAAAGGGAATGATGCTGGTCGAATTTGAGAGAGGAGAGATGAGGGTAAATGAAGGGAATTAAAAGTAAAAAGAAAGGGTTAAAACCAAGAGTTATAATTAGCCCTTCTTTTTCATTCTTCTCAGCATATTGGGCCTCTATTATTTCACTAACTCTCTTATTTCCCTCACTTGGACCTACTTCTCAATTCTTTTCCTTTCCTTCACACCTGCAAACCAAAACCCAGAACCACAACTTAATTGGATAAGATGATGGTAAAATTGGTTATTCCATATGAATTGAATAAATAAATAAAAACTAAATATAAATGATAGATGCTGGTCCTGGGCAGGACCAACACTGCTGAATATAAATGACAGATGCTGGTCCTGGGCAGGACCAACACTGGGTTGCCTCCCATTAGCGCCGCTAGTTAACGTCTTTGGCTAGACGAAATCGAGCTTCAGGCTAGTCTCCAGGAACTTGTATCTCCATAACTTCACCACTTTCAATCGGGATATTCTCATAAAATGGCGTGAGACGGTAGCCATTTACTTTCTTCAGTTTCCCGTTCTCCAAACGCTGAATTTCCACAGCTTCATTCCTTAGTTCCTCAAGCCTTTGTACTTTCAGCTTCCTGAGTTTTCCTGCTTCATCAATATTCATGCTACACTGCTCAATTGCCCATAAGGCTCTGTGTTCTGATTTTGGTTCCTGCAAAACGGAAGCTAAAAGATGTTGAGTTGTGTGTGAAATTGTTTTAGGATTAGAACGCTCAGGTTCTAATTTCAGAGCTTCCATCTGTTGCATTTCTTCCTGCACATCTTTTCCAAGCTCCACGTTTTTCTCCTTTATTTTGCTGCTCACATCTAAGCTTTCTACCCGCATCTTGTCTTCCCTACATACTTCAAAAACTTGATGAGTTATTGGTTCAATAGCATCTATGCCACAAACAGAAGACACTTCATTAGGAATTTTCATGGCCTTATAAACATCAAATTGAACAATTTTACCATCAACCTCCATAGTCATTGTTCCTTTGTGAACATCGATTTTTGTCCGAGCAGTTGTCATGAATGGTCTACCTAACAGGATTTCCGATGAATATAAAGAGTGATCTTCATCTTCCATGTCTACGATATAGAAATCAGCTGGGAAAATTAAACCATTAACCTGCACAAGAACATCTTCCAACAAACCTTCAGGATAAACTATAGATCGGTTAGCGAGTTGGATTACTACTCCTGTTTTCTCTAAAGGACCAACATTTAAAGATGAATAAATTGATTTAGGCATGACATTAATTGACGCTCCTAGATCACACATTGCTCTCTTAATACTAGTGTTCCCAATTTGACAAGAAATAGCAAACATACCTTTATCCTTACATTTTTGGGGCATTTTCTTTTGGAGTACAGCAGACACATTCTCACTCACGGTAATCTTTTCATACCCAATTTTTTTAATCTTGTTAGCACACAATTCTTTAAGGAATTTAGCATATCGAGGGATTTGTCTAATAACATTAAGCAATGGAATATTCACCTCAACCTTACGAAATACCTCAAAGATGTCTTTCTCCTCTTGTTCTTTCTTTGATTTGGCTAAACGACTAGGGAAAGGGACCTTAATTACAAAAGGCATGTCTTGCTCTTCAAATGACTTACCAGCTAAATCTTCTGTAGCTAAACCTTCCATTTCTTTTTCGAATACCTCCTTTTTGCTTGCAGATTTCTCTGACACAGTCTGTTCTGATTCGGAAAAGGACTTAGTCTTGGGCAAGACTAAAGATTTTCCGCTACAGAGTGAGATTGCACTCACATTCTGTCTTGGATTCGCCTCGGTCTGTGAAGGCAACTTCCCCTGGGATTGTATTGCACTCAGAATGGTCGCTATCTGACTCATTTGCTTCTCTAAATTTTGGACATTTGCTTGAAGATTTACATTGATCTTGCTTTGTTCTTCCTGAAATTTCAATAAGTTAGAAAGAACAGATTGGTCATTAGGATTTAGCAGCATACCTGAATTTGGATCTGTTTGAACATGTCTATATTGTTGAGGTCTTTGTTGATATTGTTGGGTTGCATTCGGTTGAAGCACATTATTTTGCTGATTGTAGTTGAGATATGGGTGATCACGCAATCCGGGATTATATGAATTTGAGTATGGGTCATACTTATGTGGAGGTTGCCCCTGATATCCGAGGACGGCATTAATCTGTTCCGGTGTTCCTTCATGCAATGTGGGACATTTATTCGTGGCATGTCCAGTAACTGTACAGATCCCACATGCCTTAACTTGAACTACCTTTCCTACAACCAAATTTTGTACAAGAGATGTCAAAGTATTTAATTTTTCTTCAATGGAAGAAGTACCTACCTCATACGCTTTTCGTGGAGCATCTTGTTGTTTGCCAAATTGTTGGGAAGTTGCTGCCATGCTTTGGATCAATTCTTTAGCAGCAGATGGTGTTTTATCAATGAGGCTTCCCCCACTTGCAGCATCTACCATTTTTCTTTCCATTCCTAACATTCTCTCATAAAAATATTGAATAAGAGAATGTTCAGTTATCCCATGTTGGGGACAGCTTGCACATAACCTTTTGAACCTCTCCCAATAGTCATGGAGTGTCTCAATATCTTTTTGTCTGATACCGCTGATTTCTCTTCGAATCATTGCTGCCCGCGAAGCTGGGAAATATTTTTCCAAGAATGCTTGTGCCATACCCATCCATGTTGTGATGGATCTAGAGGGCAGATTGAGAAACCAGTCTTTAGCTGCATCCTGCAAAGAAAAGGGAAAAGCTCTTAATTTCACTTGTTCCTCGGTTATTCCTTGTGGACTCATACCTGAGCAGACCGCGTGAAATTCTTTGAGATGATTATGTGGATTTTCACTTTCCACTCCATGAAACTTAGGCAAATAATGAATCAGTCCCGATTTAAGTTCAAAAGCCGCATTTAGGACTGGGTATGTGACGCATAAGGGCTGTTGATCAGCCTGAGGTGCATGAAGTTGTCTTAAAGTTCTGGCTGCCATCGTCTCCTCTTCAGATTGTTCACTTTCTTCACTGAAAATTTCTTCTTCTTTACTAGAACTTGAAGTTTCAACACCTTGAAGTTTCTGCAGCTTTGCTTCTTTTCGGAGTTTCCTTGCTGTTTTTTCTATTTCTGATTCAAAAAGAAGTTGTTCCAAATTTTCAGACCTAGTCATAAATTGCTTTAAATCAAGTTAGAATATTCCCCGGCAACGGCGCCAAAATTTGACGGGTGTCGAATCCACCAAAAATAAATATAACTTTACTTGACCGAAATATGGATTTGTAACAAGGGTAAGCAAAGGTCGAACCCAAGGGAATATTACTGACTCAAAACAATAATGACTTGATAAATAAACAAAGTAAATAAACAGGGGGTTTTGATTTGTGAGATTTAACCAATTGAGAATTTCAAATAAAATAAAATTAGCAAGAGTAAATATGATTTGTAAACAACGTTTTGGAGAAATCCGATCAAGGGGGTTCGCAGTTAGGTAATTCACTTAGTATCGATCACAGACAGATAAAATAGACTCTTATACACATACCGGATCGGTTTGGAGTATTCTTCCTTAATATTAAACTGGTCAAGCACGCGCATATAACCAGTTCCTAATCAATAAATAATCATGCCTTAGCGGTCAAGATTTAATCTATTGACAGCCTGATGAATTAGAAAAACCCGACCTTAGCCAACCGACACTCAGCTAGACGATTCAGAAACTAAATTACTTGTTCATTCGACTCAAATAAACCTAATTAATTTTGTATTAATGTCACATGAAAGACAATCTCAGGTTGTCAAATCTGAATCTATTCTTTCAAATACAAAACTAACCTAATTTAGATTATCGATTGCTACTATGATTGGTTCGTTTAGGTGAAACTCTAACTTTACCAATTCAGCCATATGACAATCCAATTCAAAGAACGACCTGCAATTATCATTCGAAGATTGAATAATCAATTGAGAATAAATCCCTAAATGCAATGAACAAATAAACGGTACATTAATAAGAATAATTAAAGCGCAACAGTCTCACGATAATGAAGAAAAACCTCCTTTGAATTAACCCTTAACCGAATATAGAAGTTTAGCTACGAATAGCCATGGAAGAACACATGTTTCTGCTTCAAAGAGAGAACAAAATAATACTGAAAAATAAAGCCTAAAAAAGAACCCCCTTTCTAAGAACGTAAATCCGGCTTTTGTAGAGAAAAACCTCTCCTAAAAATTAGCTAACAAAAAGATAATTTTGTTTTAAAAATACAATCAATATCTTTTCTAATCTGTCATATCATATCTCCTAATTTCGTGCATGCTTAGTCATTCCCAACTGTCCAGGTTCATTCTTGATAGAATAAGGGAGAGTCCTGGTCAATCTGAACATCAGCAGATTCGGAGGTCCTTAGTCTTGGGCAAGACTAACTCCATTTTCGTTTCAGCTCCTCTGATTCAGCTCCAAATTCCCTTTTAGTCCAAATTTGCTTCAATTAAGTCCAATTTTGCTCCTTTTAATCATTTGAGTCCTGTGGAGGCAAATCAAACCAAAACAAACAATAATACCCAAAATAACACCAAATTAATTAAATAACCTAGCATTAAAGTGGACATTTGAACGTTGAATTGGACACTTATCAATGGCAGAGCATTATTCATGGACGGGAACTTCTCGTTATATGGCTTCAAAGGAAAATTGGAAACGAGCTTGATACCGACATATGGAGAGACTCATGGCTCCTCGATGATGGTAATCTGTTCCCGGCTGGACGCCCAATAGTCACACATAGAGTCGGTTTGGTGAGGTCCCTATTGCAGGAGGACGGGAGTTGGAAGCTTAAGGAGCTCGAAAGGCTCTTTTTAGAATGGGATCAGCATCTGATATGTGCGATTCCCAAACGGTTGATGTCACAAGAAGATGGATGGTTTTGGAGGAAGGATAAGAGGGGATATTTTTCGGTCCGAAGTGCTTATCGCTTAGCAATGGAGTCGTTCGATGAGGCTAAACCACAAAACAACATCAATTAGAACAGAATTTGGTCGTTACAGGTAGCACCAAAGCTGAAAAAAAATTTGTGGAGGCTAATTGCGCACTGTCTCCCTACAATGGCAAACCTTGAATGGAGGCACAATACTTTTGCAAACTTTTGCCCTGTTTACAAATTACCGGGTGAGGATGAGCATCATGCCTTTCTCGTCTGTGATGTTGCAAAGGAAACGTGGAGGAAGTTCTTTGGAGATAATAGAATGGAGCAGAATGGGTCTTGCGTAGAGTGGCTGATAAATCTTCTGGACAGGAACGAAACTGTTAAATTAGCCAATATGCTTGGCGTATTTTGGTCCTTATGGAAAAAGAGGAACAAAGCAGTATGGACAGGCAGTTTCGAATTGGCAGAGCGAGTATTTGAAATGGGTGTTAGACGAGGTGCCGCGGCCTAATCTCCCGGGAGGACCGGGGGGTGGACACCTCATGGAGACGTAAGCGGTGATTGGCGCCGAAAGCAACCAATCGTGGAATCAAGCTGCTCGGCAGGACCGGAGCTCAGAGTATGGAAGAGTCGCCACCCACGAATGGGAAAATGAACACCGATCCCTTACGGGAGATCGGTGAGGGTTCGGGAAACTTAGGTACGAGCCGAGAAGGCTAGCTCCTTTCCGGAGAAAGGCTACTAGGCACCCCGACATCGCCCGGTTATGAACCACCGGCCTCCTACTCAGCGTGTTAGACGATAACGGACTAATCGCATATTTCTTTAAGTTTAAAATTCATTTGAAACCTTTTCTTTCTCGTTTTGAAAACCGTTTTGAGCATGTCATGAAAAGCCATTTTAGTAAAGAATTACCCATTTTGCATAAATTTAAAGTATATAGGAGAGAGAGGGGGAGAAGAAAGAATAGATTCATTCACAGTGTGGTTTATGCTTTACACTAATTCTAAGCTAATCTCGTTCCCAAAAACGAGTTTATTTACATGGTTCGTACCTTAATCGCCGTTGAAACGATTTAGGTACGTTTCAAAGCCCGTCAATGATAATCACTCGAACCGCCGTTGGAACGACTCGAGCGTTTGAAAATATTGAGCAAACCATTTTAATCTAAAAACGTGGTTAAGCATACAAGTCAATTTATTTTGTGCAAAGCCATTTAATTAAGAAAACAATTCAAAACTCTATCATTTACAATGAAAACGATTTTAATTACAATGTTCGTTTAATTCATCATTGGAACGAATCAAGGTTTTAAAATGTGATATTTTGGAAACGATTAAAATGACAAGAAAACATTATTTACACTTTAGGAACCTTTAAAAAATTAAGTTTAAATAAGCAAATTAAACTCTCTTTTTGTGGTTTATTTTCCCTTTCCACTCAATTGAACCTTACTCGAATGTATATACAAGAATAAACCATTTAAATCCCCAAAATTCACCAAGTAAGCCAAACTCGAAATATGTACATTAAAGTCCAAAAATGAAGTGAATATACATATATACATATATACATTTTATCTAAAAATAAGGATATAGTTTAAAAGATAAGTAAAAGATACTAGATATAGGTATAATAATGATAACACAAAATACTAAGTATAATACATTTTTTATCCTACAAAAACACATGAAAATAATGGGCAAAATCCATAAATGGAAAATAATACTTATCTCGAAATGGTTTTACATAATAATATATAAAAAATAATTTACATGCTAAATAATAGCTAATATAGCTCAAATGAGCCAAAACTATATATATATATATATATACATACATACTACTTTATAACATTAAATCCAACCAAATTAAATTCCAACATGAAATAAATAGCTATATAGTACATAATTAATAATTATAGAGCTTAAAAATGATTTTAATCAATATGTTACATAATTATATACATATATATAAGAGATGAAACATAGGAAAAAATGAAACATAGGAAAAAATGAGAAAATGGATTTAAGGGGTGATTTTCGGTTTCCAGCAGATTACCGACGGCAAATCCGTCGCCAATCTGCTGTTAGTGACAGAAAATGTAGAATTACAGCAGCAGTCCAAAACTTTCCAGATTTATTCAAAAGCTTTAGATTAGATCTATTCTATCGCTTTGGACCTCCGAACTACCCAAATTGGATCATAGCCTATAACGGAGATTCCTAAAACGACGTTTTTGTTTTAAAACATTATTTTGAAATATTTTTAAAACTTATAATTACAACGTTTTTTAATACCCGAACTACCTTTGAATCGGATCATGGTTCGTATTGAGATATCAAAATGAGGTTTTTTATTTCAAAGCAAAACCGAACATTTATTTAACGCGTGACGAAATTTAAATAAATACGGGATAATAAACAAAACGTGATAAATAAACGACTAAATAAATAAATAAAAACTATAACATAAAAATAAATAAATAAAGAAAATGAATTAAATAAAATAAAACGAGTCTAGTCCTCGGATAATACCTCAAGATCGGTATCTGACGACTAAATGCGGTTGATTCCACGAGTTGCGATTTTCCGGTTTTTCGTGTTTTTCGTCTTTTTAGTAAAAATTTAACTTTTGGGAAATTCGGACTTTTTTGAGAAAAAAAATATTTTTCTCAAAAAAATTCACTTTCTCTCTCTAAAAATGTCTAGAGTGAGAAAGCTCTCCAAAATTCCCCCTTAAATGCATGGGGATCCGTGCCTTAAATAGGCACGGATCCCGGAATATTTTGGGCGACGCCCAACTAAGGTTGGGCGTCGCCCAAAAGAGGTTGGGCTATCACCCAACCTGGTTGGGCGGACGCCCAACCTATGTTGGGCGAACGCCCAACTGACGTTGGGCGTTCGCCCAACAATCGTTAGGCGTCCGCCCAACGTCGTTGGGCGTGCGCCCAACCAACGTTGGGCGTTCGCCCGACGATCGTCGGGCGCTCGCCCAACGGCTGTCGGGCGCTCGCCCAACGACTGTCGGGGGAGCATGTCCGACGACCGTCGGGTGTCCCGCGGACGCTGAGTGCACGCCCTGCGCTGCTAGGCGTGCGTCCGACTGCCGTCGGACACACGTCGGCTGCCGCTAGGCGTTCGCACCACGTCGCGGAGCGTCCACGAGCCGTCCACTCGACGACTGCGATTCCCGTTGACCCACCGCTTTGTTATTATACATTTTTCTCTTTTTCTTTCAAAATTTTTTCCGGAATCAACCACTTCGACCGCTTTGTTAAAGGTTTTCATCACAGGTCCTCCGACTCGGTGTCTACAGTTGCCCCTACTTTCCTATTTTGACAGTGATGTGGGTGTTTTGAAAACGTTTTTTACTAACGCAACACATGCAATGTAAAACATATTAAAGTAAGAGACACGTAAAGAGTAGGAGGAAGAATACCTGATCCTTGCGCCGCGCGCTCCATCGTTGTTTTCGATTCTTTCCGGCCTCGCCTTTGAATCGACTGCAGACGAACGCTCCTTCCGACGACCCTAGTCTCTAAATTGACCGCAGGTGTATAGCTCTATCTAGCGACCCTAGTCTAAATCGACCGTAGGTAAAGTTTCTCTTTCTAGCTACCCTAGTTTCCAAATCAACCGCGGGTAAAATTGCTCTCTTTAGCGACCCTAGTCTAAATCGACCGCAGGTAACCTTGCTCTCTCTAGCGACCCTAGTCTAAATCGACCGTAGGTAAAGTTGCTCTTTCTAGCTACCCTAGTTTTCAAATCAACCGCAGGTAAAATTGCTCTTTCCAGCTACCCTAGTTTCTAAATCAACCGCAGGTAAAATTGCTCTTTCTAGCTACCCTAGTCTCTAAATCAACCGCAGGTAAAATTGCTCTTTCTAGCTACCCTAGTTTCTAAATCAACCGCAGGTAAAATTGCTCTTTCCAGCTACCCTAGTCTCTACATCAACCGCAGGTAAAATTGCTCTTTCCAGCTACCCTAGTCTTTATCTCGACCGCAGGTAAAATTGCTCTTTCCAGCTACCCTAGTCTTTATCTCGACCGCAGGTAAAGTTGCTTTTTCTAGCGACCCTAGTCTTTATCTGGACTGCAGGTAAAGTTGCTTTTTCTAGTGACTCTAGTCTTTATCTCAACCGCAGGTACTCTTTCGTTTTGCATATCTCAAAATCCATCGTTCTACCATAATCTCTACATCGATCGCAGGCGTTTTCTTGTATTGTAGATCTCCAAATCGAACATTCGACCCTAATCTATACATCGATCGCAGGTGTCCTTTCGTTTGTATATCTCCAAATCAACCGTTCGACCCTAATCTATACATCGATCGCGGGCGTCCTCTCGTTTTGCATACCTCAAAATCCATCGTTTTACCCTAATCTCTACATCGATCGCAGGCGTTTTCTTGTATCGTAGATCTCCAAATCGAACATTCGACCCTAATCTATACATCGATCGCAGGCGTCCTTTCGTTTGCACATCTCCAAACCAACCGTTCGACCCTAATCTCTACATCGATTGCAGGCGTCCTTTGTTGATGATAGCTGGGCTTTATCACTCGTCCGAGAATTTTTGACCGCAGTCGCTTTGATATTTGGGCTTTATCACTCGTCCGAGAGTTTGTGACCGCAGTCGCTTTGACATTTGGGCTTTATGACTCGCCCGAGAGTTTGTGACCGCAGTCGCTTTGATATTTGGGCTTTATCACTCGTCCGAGAGTTTGTGACCGCAGTCGCTTTGATATTTGGGCTTTATCACTCGTCCGAGAGTTTGTGACCGCAGTCGCTTCTTTTTACCAGGATCGTCTGCGTTTGACCGGAGTCGATGATGCCGTAGACCGGAGTCCGTAGCAGGGCCTGTGCCTATTGATGATGCCGTAGACCGCAGTCCGTAGCGGGGCCTGTGCCCATGGATAATGTCGTAGACCGCAGTCCGTAGCGGGGCCTGTGCCCATTGATGATGCCGTAGACCGCAGTCCGTAGCGGGGCCTGTGCCCATTGATGATGCCGTAGACCGCAGTCCGTAGCGGGGCCTGTGCCCATTGATGATGCCGTAGACCGCAGTCCGTAGCGGGGCCTATGTCCATTGATGATGCCGTAGACCGTAATCCGTTGCGGGGCCTGTGCCCCTTGATCGAATTTTAATTTACCTATCGGAGCCTGCCTAAACTCGCACGGATTTCTTGGAGCTATCCGAGTATTTCTGCATGCGGCTCGACTTGAGTCACGCCCATCACCTGGTGAATATTTTTATGGTATGACCTAGTGTAGTGATATGTATGCACATGATTATGAATGAATATTTTTCTCTCTTTTTCTCTTTTTTTCTTCTTTTTTTTTTATACATGCTTCCCTCCTATTTTCTTTACAGGGAGACCTCCATTCTATTGACCAAAGATTACAAGAGAACGTGGCGGTTGGGCAAGGGGAGTGGCCACTGGATGCTGACACTTAGATCGGACGTCGTTGTCAGGATATGGAGGATGAGCGCTCCAACTGGGAGGAGCGAGGCCAAGCAGCCGAGGAGAGGGGTCGTGTGGATATAGAAGCCCAGCGAGCTGCTGAGGGGAGTTTGCGGATTGCGGTGGAGAGCCACCGAGTTGTCGAGGAGCGGGAACCTTACTTCGGAGGCTTTGATTCGTTTGAGGGCTTTTGGGACTTTGGGATTCCTTCTCATTGATAGTCCCGTCATTATTTCGGTTTACAACTTTATTAGTACTACCGTGATGTATGGCGGGTATATGTGAGAAAGATATTTGGGTAGGCTTTTTATTTGGTGGTGGGGAAAAGAAGTGTATAACTCATGACTTACAATACCATGCATTCCGTCGATCATAATAATTCCAATCATTCTCTTCAAATATATTCATGCCTTTATTTATTTACAAACAACAGAGATACTTAGCCGCTTATACATCATTTTTATAATTGCTCAAGATACAACTACTGTTACCAGGACCCGCCTTTTTTACGGTTTTCATATCCCATCGATTTTTCAACTCTCCTCTTACTATCCCGGAATTTTCAAATGAGCGCCCTTTCGGGTTTTCACCCATTAGGATGTCCCTTATTGTTGCATAGGTCGCCCTTTGCGGGTTTTCGACCTATCGGGAATTTTTATTTCTTTCTCTTTTTTTTCTTTTTTTTTTTACGAAAAGCATTTCTTAAGCCTATCCAGATTGGTAGGTTCGGAGAACTCCATGCCATTCATAGTAGTTAACTTCACCGCTCCCTTGCTTAGTACCTTCTTCATGAAGAACGGCCCTTTCCAGTTTGGCCTAAACTTGCCCCTCGGGTCGGTGTGCGTCACTCGGATCTGTTTCAACACCATATCCCCTTCTTCGATAGGGCTGACCTTGACTTTTTTTACTGAAGGCTCGGGCCATCCTTCTCTGATATAACTGCACGTGGTAAAGAGCCTCCATTCTCTTTTCGTCCACCAATGCCAACTGCTCATATCGCTTCTTCACCCATTACGCCTCGGGAATTTCTTCTTCTACCGCGATTCTCAACGATCGCTTTTCAATCTCAATCGGCAGGACTGCTTCTGCCCCATACACTAAGGAGAACGGCGTTGCCCCAGTTGACATCCTAACCATCGTGCGATAAGCCCATAAAGCGAGTGGAAGCTGTTCGTGCCAGTTTCGGTGCGATTCTACTGTCTTTACGAGGATCCTTTTAAGGTTCTTATTAGCCGCTTCTACTGCGCCATTAGCTTGTGGACGATATGGAGAAGACCCGTGATGTTCAATACCATATTCTCGGAAGAGACCTTTCACTTCTCCTTGAAACTGGACCCCATTATTTGTGATTATGTGATAAGGCACTCCGAATCTGGTGATTAAGTGTTTTTCGATAAACTTCCTCATCTGTTTAGACCCCAACTTGCCAAACGACTCTGTCTCTACCCACTTGGTGAAGTGATCAATGGCAACTGCGATGAATTTGTGTCCATTCAAGCATTAGGTGTCACCTTGCCGATGACGTCAATGCCCCAAGCTGCAAACGGCCAAATGGGTGCCAACATGTGCAGTTCCATAGCTGGTAAATGATTGTAATCTCTGTGGATTTGACAATCGTGGCATTTCTTCGCATATTCGTTACAATCTCTTTCCATGGTGAGCCAATAGAAGCCTTGCCTTATGATTTTCTTTACCAACACTGCTCCTCCCATACGAGCTCCACAAATTCCCAAGTGTACTGACTCCATTGCCTCACGAGCTTCTTCCTCGTTCAAGCATCTCAGTTGTAAACCATCGGCGTGCCTTTTGTAAATCAAGTCATTGTGGATGACGAACTGCTGAGCTAACCTTCTGATCACGGCCTGATCCCTAAGTTCTGATTCCATCAGGTATATCCCACTTTCCATGAAGTTTACAATGTCGAAATACCAAGGCTTTTCATCTGTCCCCAACAGCATTACGTCTTCGTAGCATGGTTTGTGAGACCTCTTCAATATCAAAGGCTTCGAGGCAAGGTTTCGTGGGTTATCCCATACCGATACCAAAATGACCAAAGCGTCCGTAGCCTGGTTCTGTGCTCGAGGGATATGATAAAAACGACATTCCTTGAATCTTTGTGTCAACCCTTCTAGCTGGTCTAGGTATGGACGTAACCTTTCTTCCCTCACTTCCCAGTTTCCTTGTGCCTGTTCGATGATCAGTTTTGAGTCGCCCCGAATTTCGACATATGATGCTCCCAACGCTGCCAATGACTCCAACCCGTAAATGCATGCTTCATACTCGGCCATATTATTGGTGAGAGGGAAGGATAACTTTTTGCCATTGGGATCCTCTCTCCCTCTGGTGAGATAAGTAGCACTCCTACTCCGGCTCCATTTGAGTTAACCGCTCCATCGAGGAACATTTTCCACGGTATAACTTCTATTGCGTTCAAGTGTTCATCGGGGAAATCATAATTTATCTCCTCCTCTTCTGCGTTCAGAGGCTGATTGGCCAGAAATTCCACTACGGCTCTCTCCTTAATAACCTTCTTTGTTACATATTCGATATCAAATTCGGACAAAAGCAACAACCATCGAGCTAGCTTCCCTGTTAGAGACGGAGTTCGGTACAGATACTTCACGGGATCTATCCGGGAAATAATGATCACTTTGTAAGATTGAAAATAATGCCGTAGTTTCTTTGTTAGCCATACTACTGCCACGCACATCTTTTCGATCATGTTATACTTAAGCTCGTATTCCAGGAACTTCTTACTCAGATAATACACCGCGTGCTCCACACCGGTGTCCCCTTCTTGGGCTAGCCTTGCCCCAATAGATCGCTCTTCGATCGCTACATAGAGGAGAAGCGGTTTTCCAAGTTTAGGCGGTCTCAAAACTGGTGGATTAGACAAGTAGTCCTGGACCTTCTCTAAGGCTTGCTGACACTTATCATTCCAAATCGTGGGTTGATCTTTCCGTGGCAGCTTAAAGATCGGCTCGCAGATCACAGTGAGTCTTGCTATGAACTGACTGATATACTGAACCTGCCCCAGGAACCCTCTCACCTCTTTCTCATTCTTTGGTGCCGGCATTTCCCGTATGGCCTTCACTTTGTCGGGATCTACTTCAATTCCCTTATTTCCGATTACATAGCCTAAGATTTCCCCCGATGAAACGCCGAAGAAGCACTTCTTAGGGTTCAACCTTAGCTTGAATTCTGCAATTCGGGCCAAAAACTTCTCAAGTGCAGCGAAATGCCCCTCTCTCGTCTTCGACTTGACCATCATGTCATCCATCTAAACTTCCACCTCCTTGTGTATCATATCCTGGAACAGTGTCGTGGCCATTTGTTGATAAGTTGCCCCGGCATTCTTTAAACCAAACGGCATTACCCTATAGCAGTAGGTTCCCCACTCAGTTGTGAATGAGGTTTTTCCCTTGTGCTTTTCTGCCATTTAAACCTGCATGTAGCCCATGAAGCCGTCAACATTTGTGTGCAGGACGCTCGATGCTGCACTGTCGATTAATACGTCGATGTGAGGCAATGCGAATTCATCTTTGGGGCACGCCTTGTTGAGATCCCTATAATCGACGCACATTCTCACTTTACCATCCTTCTTCGCGATTGGCACTACATTTGCGACCTAAGGGGGATAGTCGATTACTTCAATGACCCCGCTTCTAACTGTTTCTTCACTTCCTCTCTGATCTTATCTGCCCATTCCGGCCTCATGCGTCGGAGTTTCTGTTTCACGGGCTTAGCATCGGAGTACGTTGGAATACGGTGAGTTACGATTGATCGATCGATTCCTAGCATGTCTTCGTATGTCCAAGCAAACACTGTTTGGTTTTTTTTTATTATTCTCTCAAATTCTTTTCTCTCTTCAATAGTTAATTCTTGAGCAATTTGTATAAGTTTAGGATTTTCATCCGTGCCAAGATTTAAGGTTGACATTTCTATTGCATTGATTTCAAATGTAGGCATGTTATATGAATGAGAATGCATGGAATGATCAGAATCAACATTAAGCAAGTAAGCAAAATCAGAATTCATTTCATTCCTAGTATTGGTGAGTACATCATCAGATTCAAACAAAGCGGTAATCTAGTTGTCATCAACAGGGTTCTCGGGTTTCTCATAAGTCTTGGAGGTACTGGGCTCATCCACCGCTCCCGCAGTGGCCTCAATAGTGATCACCTGCTCCTCGGTATTAAGATCTAACATCATGATCTCCTCGATGAAACAGCTTGCTTCTCCTTTGCCCCAGTCGGTAACATCCTTGAAGATCTCAAAACCTGGCAGAACCTTTCCTTCGGTGCTAGCAGCCATTTCCAGCTCATCATTAGACTCATCCCAGATGTTGATCGGAACTCTCTGATTGATACCCTTCTCATCGGAGGAACTTCCCCAAATATCCACGACCGTCAGATCCATTACGTGAGGGACGTTCAGATTTACGTAGGAAGGGTCCGATGATCCATATCGAGCCCAGCCTATCAGCTCTTCATAGTCACTGAGGAACACTCCATTCATTCTTCTAGCGACGAGTGGAATAGTACCCCTTCGGATACACATGAGTTGCTCCTGATCGCTCAAGGTGACCCAACATGAGGCATACTTGAACCTCCATCTCCTAGCATAATCCACGAATGCTTCCTCGGGAAATTGCTTGATCCTTTCTAAATCCTCCAACGACCCAGTCCACGGGATGTACATCTCATATCTCCGTACGAAAGCCTCCATGAGGGACCCCCAGTCCCCTTTTGCCTTTGCCGAGAGCATTCGGTGCCACATCAAAGCTTCTCCTACGAGTGTCTTTGGAAAATGCTGAACCAACTCACTTCGATAGAGTCCTGCGTCAAACATGTAGGCACGGAAACAGTATATGTGGTCGATGGGGTTCTCACCTCCTTTGTACTTAGCCATGGTTAACACCGCCTCAGGTGTCTCCTCATCGGGTAACATCGGCACTTCCTCCGGGTATCCCCCTGCGGTGTACTTCTTGATGAATCTCTTAGTCATTTCAGCCCAATTCACTTTAACGTTCATCGGAAGAGACATATACCACACTAGTGACTCTCCGGCCAACGAGTTGCAAAACAAACTCGTGATTTCGTCCTTTTTGAAGCCTAAAGGGCCCATAGCGGATAGGTAAAAATGCAAGTGCTCCATGGGGTCCTTGCCTTTATTATACTTGCCGACAATCGGAAACGGACGTTTGATAGGCCCAATTTGCATCGCGCTATGTTCCCCTGCCTGTGTTTGGGCTTTTCGATACTTCACCAAAAACAAGCTTGACATCAGTGACCAATCATGCTTAGTCGAGTCAGGTAGCGATTGAAACCACTTCAAAGGTTCGCCCACCAGCGAGAGATAAAAACATGGAGCGACTTCTTCCACTTTGTATGGCTCCCCAAACATAGCGCACACGTATCCATACAAATGAGCTTCGGGATCTTCTACCCCACTAAACAATTTCAACACAGGCATGATCCTCCGAGATGATACTTCCTCGGTTTCCTCAGTTTTAGTTCTATCGTCCATCACTTCTTCCGTTGGCTCTTCCTCCAAAACAGACACGTATAAACCATTTCCCACATTTCTTTTCTCATTGGAGTCCAACAGCTCCTCCTTAAATTCGCAGAATGACTCCACCACAAAGCTCTCTTCCAACCTAGATCCAATTGCGCTCACCCTATGACTAGACAATGGATTGCACCTAAGGGGAGGGTTTACTGACGATGGGTCGGCTATTTTCTTTTTATCAATCAGATCCTGGATCTCATGCTTTAGCCTCTCACAATTTTCAATGGTGTGCCCGTAGTTACTATGGAACTCACAATACCCCCTGGTTATCATCCGTGGTGTGGGTCCTGTCTTGTTCTTGGGAGTAAGGGCTTTTAGCAACTCCTTTTTCTGCAATCGTTCGAAAACTTTTGCATAGGTCAGATCAAATTGGGCGAACTGCCTTTTCCCGATAGCGTTAAGTTCAAGCACTTTCACTGCGGTAGGTTCTATATTAGTACTTGGCCCTCCGGCACTATACCCCGACTTCGTCCATTTAGTACAAGCTCTTTTCGGCTCTCCATCCCCCTCAACTGTCAAAGCGTACCCATACATCTGATTGAAATCGGTGAAAGGCATGCATCGCAACTCATTCTTAACATATGGCAAAGTGTTGCTGATTACCATCCGGATCTGATCCTGCTCCGACGGCTTTTGTTTCATAACCGCTGCCTTAGCTCTCCACCTGCTCACAAAGTCGGACAAAGACTCTCCAGCCTGCTGCTTGGTGCTCTCTAGCTCCCTCAAAGTAATCTCAAACATAGTGTTGAAGCTATATTGGGTGATGAATTCCTTCGCTAGTTCTTTCCAATCTCTCTTCGTTCCCAGTGGCAATGCATGAAACCACACGAGGGCAACTCCCTCCAGATAGGCACTGAACAGCCCTAGGATCTGTTCCTCAGTCAGGATTATGTGATTCATCGATGCCACATATTGGTTCACATCGGCGGTAGGATCCCCAGTTCCATCGAACTTCTTCATGTCCGGGAGTTGGAATTTCAAAGGCAAAGCAGTCGTCGATAAGCAGTTCTTCAAGTTATAAAAATCCTGACTCCCGGAGCCTACCCCGCGTAGATCATGCACTTCCTGAGTGATGTGCTGCTTCCATTCCTCTTCCCTTTTCTTTCTCTTCCCCAAACTGCTGGTTACGCAATTCTGATAGTTATCTCCAAAACGGGGACCCGTGCTCACAATGTTCTCAGCTGGTTTACTGCCACTCTTGTTACTCTTAATTGCAAGTTCGTCCAGCTGGACTAAAATTGCGGTTAACTGATCGTTGAGGTTGTTTACAACTCTTTCTAACCCTGATATTCTCTCATCTGGCGTAGACATACTGACCGAAGACTGAGCTGATTCGGACAACGATGATTCGGACGTCACAACTGCTAATTCGGAATTGACGATCCGTAACTGATCAAACTGCCTGACTAGCCGGTTACTCTCGCGAAACCACAACCGCTTGATGCTGATGTCTGCGTAAGCAACACTCGTTTCAATATGTATGCATGATTTATATGCATGAGTCGTGGTGTGTGCGTTTATTTATTTACGGATATATAAGATAAGAAGAACAAACGTCAGTCTAATTACATGTATCACAACATCTCTCTTCCACCCTTATTCCTCCACGCACTCGATGGTCCAAGTCTCTTTCCTAGGATTTTGGTTTGGGGCTCACATTGCGGTCCTGGGGACGCGTGATGCCGTCGATTATTGCGGAAAAGTAAATCATCCATCAGACAATACAGTTCGTTTTGACGTATCAACGTTCAGTGACTAAGATATCGACCAAGTTGGATTGTCCTTTCGGAATAACTCGTCTTTGGTCATTTTACGAGATGCATTAGTTCGGGTTTTGACTCCCTTTGAGCGTATCTCAGTTTTTAGACGTGGTACGAGCTATTCTTTTGGTTCAACCGTTCGTTATTGACAATGTCTCGTTTCCTTTTATTTGCGTGGGTTCGTGTCTCGATTTTTGGATTACAACGAGATCTTTTAGATCTATCGAGATACGTAACCACATGTTCATTTAGTGATGATATCACTTTTGGATTTTATTTTAAGGAACGGACTCATCGCGTAACGTGTTTGTTTTTAGCGTTAAGAACCCGTTTGCTCGTTTTGGTTACGTGAAAAGACGGCGAGTCTTATTTGAGCGCACGGTAATCTTTCGGCTAGCAACAATTCTTTATTCCTTCCAATCTACAGGATATATCACCTCAGTGTGGCTATAGAAAATCAACGTTTCGTTGAATTGCATGCTTATTCGAAGCGAGGATATCACCGTTCTTTTTCATTTAGGCACGAGTTGAGCTAGCACGCACATCGGGCCATATTTCTTGTAGTTTTGGTAACGGTCGAAATGATCGAGTCGTTAGTCAAACCTACAGTCTCGTCCATATGGCGCAATTATGCGGTTTAGCTTAATTCGGCTTCGTGATTTTAAACGGGGTATACACTTGTTCGAGGCACGTATTCAACGGCATTGGTTTATTTTCTTTAACTACTCTCGGGATTAACATATATCGTGGATATGGAATGATTTTGGTCGTTAGTTCATTTTGCTTTTATTTTTCTTAGTCACTTTTGCGGACACATCCATTTCTCTTAAGAACGACACAAGGCATAACGTAAAAGCTCGTCTTTTATTCGGAAGGGACGGGCCACGTTTGCGAAACTTTTCTCGTTACAATAGGGTCGTTCAAGACAGAAATGTTCTTTGTCTTCGTTTTGTCATGATCTCGTTTCATCCCAACCTATTTAAAGAATGTGAATAACGGCTACCGTTAATATAGTCTTTTGAATCGAAGTATAATTATCCTTAATACCAAAACGATTTGTACTAATACGTGCTTGCGTCATAACGCATTTCCTGAACATGTGCCTTCTTCGGGACACGGAAAGGGACCAGGCGGGTCGCACAAGTTCATTCATACGAGATGACTAAGTCGTCTTTAGTTCGAATCGTTTCGATGTTTGGGGTGGTTTGTACATCGGTTTAAGAGTATATATTAACGTATCGTTTCATTTTCTTTACGTATTTTAGGATTAGACACGTATCATAGCAATTTGAAAACGCGAACTGATTCATTCATCACATCAAAAATGGTAACGGGTAATCCTATGGCAACTTCTAAGGCTACTATATGCTGACACGGCTGATCGCGGGACCTGACAGGATCGCACAAATTCGCCCCTAACGAATGGATGGGGACCCTTTGGCGCCTTACTGTAAGGGGGAACTTACACTAGCCTCTTTCGAGCGATGAATGGACTCTCGTTAGAGGTTTCGCGGAAATTACCCAAAAGGTTTGCAATAATGCACATGAATGCATACGAAAAGAAATAATACGATCCGTCCCCATTAAGGGCTTAATACACGCCTTCCGGAATCAAATTTCTCGCTTCCCCAGCAGAGTCGCCACTTGTTAGACGAGGTGCCGCGGCCTAATCTCCCGGGCAGATCGGGGGGTGGACACCTCATGGCGACATAAGCGGTGATTGGCGCCGAAAGCAACCAATCGTGGAATCAAGCTGCTCGGCAGGACCGGAGCTCAGAGTATGGAAGAGTCGCCACCCACGAATGGGAAAATGAACACCGATCCCTTGCGGGAGACCGGTGAGGGTTCGAGAAACTTAGGTACGAGCCGAGAAGGCTAGCTCCTTTCCGGAGAAAGGCTACTAGGCACCCCGACATCGCCCGGTTATGAACCACCGGCCTCCTACTCAGCGTGTTAGGCGATAACAGACTAATCGCATATTTCTTTAAGTTTAAAATTCATTTGAAACCTTTTCTTTCTCGTTTTGAAAACCGTTTTGAGCATGTCATGAAAAGCCATTTTAGTAAAGAATCACCCATTTTGCATAAATTTAAAGTATATAGGAGAGAGAGGGGGAGAAGAAAGAATAGATTCATTCACAGTGTGGTTTATGCTTTACACTAATTCTAAGCTAATCCCGTTTCCAAAAACGAGTTTATTTACATGGTTCGTACCTTAATCGCCGTTGAAACGATTTAGGTACGTTTCAAAGCCCGTTAATGATAATCACTCGAACCGCCGTTGGAACGACTCGAGCGTTTGAAAACATTGAGCAAACCATTTTAATCTAAAAACGTGGTTAAGCATACAAGTCAATTTATTTTGTGCAAAGCCATTTAATTAAGAAAACAATTCAAAACTCTATCATTTACAATGAAAACGATTTTAATTACAATGTTCGCTTAATTCATCATTGGAACGAATCAAGGTTTTAAAATGTGATATTTTGGAAACGATTAAAATGACAAGAAAACATTATTTACACTTTAGGAACCTTTAAAAAATTAAGTTTAAATAAGCAAATTAAACTCTCTTTTTGTGGTTTATTTCCCCTTTCCACTCAATTGAACCTTACTCGAATATATATACAAGAATAAACCATTTAAATCCCCAAAATTCACCAAGTAAGCCAAACTTGAAATATGTACATTAAAGTCCAAAAATGAAGTGAATATACATATATACATATATACATTTTATCTAAAAATAAGGATATAGTTTAAAAGATAAGTAAAAGATACTAGATATAGGTATAATAATGATAACACAAAATACTAAGTATAATACATTTTTTATCCTACAAAAACACATGAAAATAATGGGCAAAATCCATAAATGGAAAATAATACTTATCTCGAAATGGTTTTACATAATAATATATAAAAAATAATTTCCATGCTAAATAATAGCTAATATAGCTCAAATGAGCCAAAACTATATATATATATATATATATATATATACATATATACTACTTTATAACATTAAATCCAACCAAATTAAATTCCAACATGAAATAAATAGCTATATAGTACATAATTAATAATTATAGAGCTTAAAAATGATTTTAACCAATATGTTACATAATTATATACATATATATAAGAGATGAAACATAGGAAAAAATGAGAAAATGGATTTAAGGGGTGATTTTCGGTTTCCAGCAGATTACCGACGGAAAATCCGTCGCCAATCTGCTGTTAGTGACAGAAAAGGTAGAATTACAGCAGCAGTCCAAAACTTTGCAGATTTATTCAAAAGCTTTAGATTAGATCTATTCTATCGTTTTGGACCTCCGAACTACCCAAATTGGATCATAGCCTATAACGGAGATTCCTAAAACGACGTTTTTGTTTTAAAATGTTATTTTGAAATATTTTTAAAACTTATAATTACAACATTTTTTAATACCCGAACTACCTTTGAATCGGATCACGGTTCGTATTGGGATATCAAAACGAGGTTTTTTATTTCAAAGCAAAACCGAACATTTATTTAACGCGTGACGAAATTTAAATAAATACGGGATAATAAACAAAACGTGATAAATAAACGACTAAATAAATAAATAAAAACTATAACATAAATATAAATAAATAAAGAAAATGAATTAAATAAAATAAAACGAGTCTAGTCCTCGGATAATACCTCAAGATCGGTATCTGACGGCTAAAGTCGGTTGATTCCACGAGTTGCGATTTTCCGGTTTTTCGTGTTTTTCGTCTTTTTAGTAAAAATTTAACTTTTGGGAAATTCGGACTTTTTTGAGAAAAAAAATATTTTTCTCAAAAAAATTCACTTTCTCTCTCTAAAAATGTCTAGAGTGAGAAAGCTCTCCAAAATTCCCCCTCAAATGCATGGGGATCTGTGCCTTAAATAGGCACGGATCCCGGAATCTTTTGGGCGACGCCCAACTAAGGTTGGGCGTTGCCCAAAAGAGGTTGGGCTATCACCCAACCTATGTTGGGCGAACGCCCAACTTTTGTTGGGCGGACGCCCAACATATGTTGGGCGGACGCCCAACAATCGTTGGGCGTGCGCCCAACGCTCGTTGGGCGTGCGCCCAACTGACGTTGGGCGTTCGCCCAACTAGCATTGGGCATCCGCCCAACCTTGGTTGGGCACGCGCCCAACCAACGTTGGGCGTTCGCCCGACGATCATCGGGCGCTCGCCCAACGGCTGTCGGGCGCTCGCCCAACGACTGTCGGGGGAGCATGCCCGACGGCCGTTGGGCGTCCCACGGACGCTGAGCGCACGCCCTGCGCTGCTGGGCATGCATCCGACTGCCGTCGGACACACGTCGGCTGCCGCTAGGCGTTCGCACCACGTCGCGGAGCGTCCACGATGCGTCCACTCGACGACTGCGATTCCCGTTGACCCACCGCTTTGTTATTATACATTTTTCTCTTTTTCTTTCAAAATTTTTTCCGGAATCAACCGCTTCGACCGCTTTGTTAAAGGTTTTCGTCACAGGTGCTCCGACTCGGTGTCTACAATGGGCATACAAGTCTGTGATGGATGGAGGGCAGTATATGCCATGTCCACCAAAAACCAGCCACGAGCTGTCCAGCAGAGTGCAGGTTGGCGTCATCTAGAAACTGGCAAGCTAGCCTGCAACATCGATGCAAGAGTGTTCAAGGAGGAAGGGTACTGCTCCTTTGGCTTTTTAATTAGAGACTCTGATGGATGTTGTGTGTATGCCGTGCACGGAGCATTGGACGGGTTGTACGAGCCTATAATTGCAGAAGCTGTTGCGATAAAGGAAGCTCTCTTATGGTTGAAGGCCGAAGCACTTGAAGACGTGGTAGTAATGTCAGATTGCCTATCGGTAGTTCTGGCAATAAACAATTCAACAGTTCATTTATCTTATTTATGTGATGCAATCTCTAATTGCATCTCTTTACTAAGAGCATTAGTTAATGTTTCTATTTCTTTTGTTAATCGATCAGCGAATTCTGCAGCTCACAACTTAGCAATGGTTGTAGTTTCAAAGTCTGTTCGAGGAGGCTGGGCTAGCTCTCCTCCGTTTCTTTCGATTATTCTTTCTTCGGATATTTTTTAATAAAGTTATTCTTTGATTAAAAAAAATTAGATTATCTATTTGCTAGGATAATCATTTTAATTTAGAAACATAATCTCATTAATTTCCTAATTAGAATTATCCTAAATTAATTTAAGTATAATTATAATCTAATTATAATTCTCTAAATAAATTAGTCAAACAATTTTAATATACATACAATATGTATATTTCGACCCCCTATATGCTCCATTCAATAATTACCATTTTGTCCTCTGGTTCTGTCGTCCTCAAAACAGACTCTAGCAAGTGCACTAGATACAAGTAATATCTCGATAAGTAGAGTATCGTCTTCTTAGGGATTGATGAATAATTTCACATAAAAACTTTATAGAACATGGTGTTCGTAGTATCGTGACTTCTTTATTTATTGAAAATGGTTTTGTTGGGTTTGATTTAGAATGACTAATTAAAATGGCTTACAACTTGTTAGGTGAAAAGATGTTGGTTTGTAATATTAAGAAGAAGGAACAGGCTAAGCCAAAGTGGGAACAAGTTGCATGCAATATAACTTTCTTCTATTTATTCATGAATGTAATATAGCTAAGTCAAGGCCTCTGCTTTAGGCTCACTTAAGTCAACTTTCGTGTGTTCTTAAGATTCTAGGCCTTACTACAACCTTAAGCGTCCTTAAAGTTGGTTCTTTCTTGCATTATGGATGAAGCAGCATTTCTATCTAGAAAACCCTTCATACAATCCCCTAATATTCCTATTTCGAGTCTTGTAAGTTAGATGAGAGATACATGATAATGAAAGCAGTTCCCTATCATTGATCACTAAGATAGATGCATTAACATACATTCAAGAACTTCATCAAACACTTAAGCATATAATAACATTCATTCATAAAAAAAAGATAAGCTTACTTACAGCACCAGCTCTTGCTGACCTAGCCCATTCAAAATGACTACTCACTCATGGCTAAGAGTGAACAGTCTGAGCTTGATCGGAGATACCCCATTAAAGGAGCTTCCTTTAAGTTCTTAGAGAGCCTTCTTTCTTTCTCTACAAAGTGATCCGAGAACAAAGTATATCCTTCCCTCCAAATCTGATCTCAAATATATAGGAGGGAAGGTTCACCAAAAAAGTACGAAAATATCCTTAAAATAATACAACAAAAGATTCTTCTTAAAAGGGTGGTAATGTTCGAGTACTAGAATGGGTGGTTTCATCTTTGACGTTTGAACACTCAAGGTCGAAATATCTTTTCATCATGTTGCTTTTGGGCCGCCTACTCCTGCTCCGCTCCCTCTTGTCGCTGTCCTCATCAGATCGCAGCTTTATACGCTGGTCCGAGGCTTGCTTTCTTCCTTTAGGCTACAAAACAGGCTGCATGGCAGCCATTTTGACTTCTTCAATCTAGATCTGCATAAAACACCAATTAGACCTTCATTTATGTAAACTTAGACCTTTATTAGCCCCATTTTCATCATATTAGGTATGTTTATTAGGATCAATTATGTGCCTATCGGTTGGGTAAGACCATATGGGATAGGCAATGTTAAAGAGACGTCTCGTATATGTTGTGATTTGTGATTGAATTATAAAAGGATGAACTCAAGAATGGATACAATATTTTTATGTTTTTGGTTTAATACCTTGGCTATATTATGAACTTAAGTTTTGTTATATTTTATAAGGTTTTGATTAAATCCTTTATAAATGTATATATTTAGCTATGTTAAGTAAAGTTGGTTTTGATAGCTGATAGTTTCTTATTGAGATTTTTGTCTCATTTTTTCCAAATGTTTTTAATGTTTTGTTTTAGGTGAAGAAGTGCAAGGTACCGTGAGGGGTACTCGATCCGAGGGCGAGGTTCGGTTACAGCTACAAGGTTCAAGTCGTCTCTAGGGTATTGCATCCATTTTGTTCATGTACATATATGTGGATAGTATATGTTTAAGGACACTTGTGTAACTTGTTTTTGGTAGTGTCCTTTTGTTTGGTATATATTATCTACATGTATATATATATAACTAGCCGAAGTTGAGAACTTGTGGAGTAGTGTGATATGAAATATGAGTAAATTATAACTTTGAGTTTGAGATAGTAGATAATTGTCTATATAGGTGTTGCAGAAAATCCGATTTGTGTCGGAACCTTGTGATGCATTTCGACCATATATAGGCAAAATTTGTCATGAAGTCCTAAATGAAAGTTCTTTATTTTTGTCTTACGTCCTGTGGTTTTGAATCGTCTTATACGGACTCCGTATGAAGAAGTTAGGTTATAAACAACATATATTGGTCATTTTAGCTTTAAACCAGAATTTGGTTTTTGTTTTGATTTTTCTCCTTATTTGATAAGTCAGTGGTAATGTCTCATCGTCTTCTCTGATCTTATTTTGGGTCGGGTATGACACTCTTACTTTCTTTTATTACTTTAATTAATGGGCTATTAATTGATAATAAATAATATGTTAATATAGTACTAATTATATAGAGATAATTAAAATTCATAAACTCATTTATTCTCTTTGCTCTTACGGTGCCAACTAAGCCAAAAAAAAACATCTAAAACACTTCTTGCAAATTCTCTCTGTTTCCACTATTATATATATAAAAAAATAAATAAATATAGATATAGATATAGATAGATAAAGATAAAATTAAATGATTAGGGGTGTACTCTAACAAAAGAAAAAAAAATAAGGGCTAAAGATATTAAGAAAAGACAAAAACTATTTTGTGTATATAATATAACTAGATTTAAACCCGTGCAATGTACGGATTATATGATTTTACTATATTAAATAAATATAATTTTCATATTAAATATTAACCGAATTTATAATTAAATAGATGTTATCTACGTTGAAGATATTTTTTACTAACTTATTGAGTTTAACTCAAACCAAAAAGCTAGATTGGAATTGATAATTCAATATGCTTGTCTATTGTAATTATAATTGAATTAAAAGTCTATTTGACCCCTAAAGTTAGCGCACTTCCAGTTTAGCCCAAATCAAAATTTAAGTATCAACTTAACCCTGAAGTTAGTAATATTTAACAAATTAGTCCAAATTTAATAAATTTTTAGATATTAAAATTGATTGTATTTAAGGAGTGTTTGGTTGCTCATATTTGCATTTTTGTTTCAAAAATGAAAGTAGATAATAGATTACAGTAAAAACACTATAAGTTAATAATGTTGGGAACATGAAATTTTATTAATTTACAAAGATATTAATTTAATGAACTGGTCCAAGTTTGGATAAGAAGAAATTATTATTTTAAAAATATTATTAATTTATCGAGTATTAATTTATGAAGGTTTTATTATAGTCCGTTATTTTAAAAGTGTTATTAAAAATGTTATTAATTTATTAAGGATTAATTTAATAAATTGTAACCTAATCCGTTTTCAATAAACTGTAACCTAATCAGTTTATTAATTTAGCTCTTGTGTCTTTTCAAAAAAAAAATTAGCTCTTATGTAGAAGGAGGTTAATGAAAGTAAACGAAAGTAATAAAAAATTAACCTTATTTGATAGTTATTTTTTTTTTAAAGTAAATAAGATTAATGGGGTTAAATATTTATTTCCTGTAACCTTCAAACTCTAACATTCAAATTGGGCTTAATAAAAATAACATACAAATATTTAATATTTCTTGTGTTTACGTGAGTAAATTTCCATTTCATTTACATCCCATAAACTCGAGAACAAGCCTTTTCATCACTTCCCTTCACTTGAGCTATTACGTTTTCAATTATAATCGAGTAACAAAAGATCGTGGGAAGAGGGAGTATGCGGGGTTAGGGCTCCACACAAATCACAATCTCGTTTAGTTTACAGCCAAGGTTCATTGTAGAGATCAAAATGGGCATAGAAGAACAAGTTACTAGTTCATCATCCTTTTCAGGTTCTGCTTCTTCCTGAATCTATCTATCTATGCATTTTTATGTTCATTATTGCAAAACTGACTTTATTGTTGTCTGGAAGGTCGATGTCAGAGAATGCCTTATGGCATGATGTATTTGACAGACGAAGAATTAGAAAAATGTGTAAACGGATTTAGTGAAAATAATTTTATGGGGAAATTCCAATTTGGAGAAGTTTACCGCGGAAATTATAGAGGAGTTGATGTGGTTGTGAAGATTTGGAAAGGTGAAAAGCTTCCAGGGGAAAACAGAGGCAGATTGCAAGTAAGATTCTTCGACTAGGTTTTTTATTATTATTACTAGCTTCTTCGACTAATTGATATCCTGCTTCAATTTATTAATAGGATGAAGTCAGCTTACACGAATATTTTTCAGTGTATGAATTCCATCCGAATCTGGCCAAGTTGCGAAATTTCTGTTGTGGCCCCAAAAATCTGGCTGTCCTTTATTATCTGAATCCCATCGCAATCGACACACTACATAATCTCATTGAAAAAGGTATAGCTTAAACTCACTGTTGCCGAGTCTTGCTATTGCTGTTTTATCTCATCATTTACTGTTACTGGGCTATGCATATTGATTATCAGAGTTTTATTTTGTTTTTTCTTTTCCAAGTTCTGAATATTTAGAAACTCATTCTAAATTTGGTATATTTTAGTTTACACTGTTGAAAACAATTATATAAACTCATTATTTGCATTTTTAGATACTTTTACATGGGCCCTAAGGATCAAGGTTGCTTTTGGGTTTGCTTCTTTGCTCCGGTATATGCATACTCCGCATCCTAACTGTCCAAGTGATGTGCCATATTTGTTTCGCAATATAGATGCTGCTCATATATTGGTTGATCAGGTTGGTCTTTTTCTTTTGAGGTGGATTAACTTTTCAGTAGTTAGGCATTTTACTTCTGTATGCATTTAGAGATAGGGCTATAGCATGAACTGATACCCTTGCAGTTATTTGCATACGAGAAAACCCCCATTTATCTTCCTACAATTGTTTTTTTTAATATATTTTTTTCATATTTATTCTATTTCACTTGTTAGGATTACGAGGCACTGTTATTTGACTTCAGTATGATATCTGGTGGTATTCTTACTGATAAAAGAGAGCTTCTGAATCAATACATACAAGGCTCTTGCGGATACAGTGATCCAAATTGTACTCGAACAGGTAGTTTACTATCATATGTACCCTGTGTATTGTGAAAATATCAACTTTCTTGATTTTGAGTGTAAGGTTTGTTAAATAGCTTAAATGCCAAATAGCTTAAATGCCCTCATTGACCAATACTTTTTCACTTCATTAATAGCTATAATATGAGGAAAATACCTAGATATAATGGATAGTCACACAGGCGCGCACGCGTACACACACTAAAAAAAGAAAATCTAGAAGTGCAAAATGAGAATGACCACGTTGTCCATGATTTTGGAGATAAACCATCAAAATATTTAATGTACTGAATTGTATGCTCATTAATTTCATTGCGGCACCACCTTTTCTAACAAGTTTTCTTAATGTCACAAAAATAATATTCTTTTATGCCCTCCCTTGTTTGTACCTTTTCCATTGTACGACTGCCAACAAATTCCCTTCAGTAATTAGTTTACATGTTGCAAATGTCTTTCTTCATTCTTCTAGTGTTATGCTTTCTGTGTACATGGCTCTCTTTGTTTTAAGATGGCAAATTAAATGGTTGCTTCCGCTTGTGTTTATTCTCTTCAAGCAATTTGCAGTATAGGCTTGAGTTCCTATTATTTATCTAAATTTTTGTCATCTGGTCTAGGTATCACCATACTCTTATAGTCGTTATAAACTGTGTTTGTTTAAATCTAATTTCAAATTTTGGAACCTCTCGTTGAACAAGTTAATTTGAACATGTGCAGGTAAATGGGCGGATAGCTGTGATATTTTTTCTTATGGTGTTGTGCTATTGTCTTTAATAAGCAAAAGAGTCTACAAAGATGACGGTGACAGTACTGATGCGCCGTTTAACTCAGTAGCTAGTGGTAAATTCAAGTCTTGGTTGGTGCACGATAGCCTAAAGTCAGATCCAGATTTTAATTTTGATGATGCATTTACAATTACCAACTTAGCAATGAGGTGTGTTAAAGACAACCCTCAGCAACGACCAACAATGAAACAAGTTGTTAGACAAATGCTGAATTTGCATATTGTTAAACAAAATGCCAACACGTGGGAGTGTTGTCGGATGCTTGATGGGGTTAACAAGATTCACCAATCACGCCGTTTACCGAAGGACAATCGAGGTACTTTCGATTATCTATTAGACCTTAGTGTTAATATAATCATATAATGGTATCCTAGTAACAAGCAATAGTGTTAATATAATCAGTTGTTGGAAGTTTAAATTGGAGAAACTAGTTGAATAATAGGACATTCTCCTTATCTATTGTTTTTTTTCTCTTTTACAAAATCCAAGCATGAACTAGAAACATATACCATGCTAGTATAGCTGTGATAATTGGACGCAGTCCCCCCCCCCCCCCCCCCCCCCCCCCCAAAATGGTGCTATAGTATTAGTGGTTCCACTAACTCTTTTCTGATTGTAGGGTAATTTTTCTTTTAACTTTCTTTTTATGCTTTCACTGGTAGCTTCCCTTTTGCTTTTTAAAAGTGTATTTTTGAAGTGCTAGTTTAAAAATTGCAAACTCCACAGTTTTTTCAGTGTTTTTTAATGTTGATTATGCTTTGTTTAAAGACAAATGTTTTCTTGTAAACTTTTTTTTGTAGTTTGTAAATGTTTGTGGCTTTATTGGACAGTGAAGCTATATCGGCAACCTACGAGATGGCATCGGAGCATACTGATTAACCGTTTCAATGATCGAATGTGCAACCGCACAATTAAAGGCTTAGGTCAAACCCAAGCAAGTAAGCATATAGTGTTAATGCAAAAGCATATAGTTTCTTTCTAATAATATTGCTATCGTGTGATAATATGCCTTAATTGTCTAGTACTAAAATCACAAACACATGTTTTTTTTAGTATTTTTTTGTTAAAATTTCTCTAGTATTTGCATTTTAGTTCAACAGCTTTTTAACAACTTCTTTGCTTATGTATTATGCAATTTAATGTAAAAGGATTTGCTAGACGTTCTATTTCTAAAAGGTGTGGATAGAGTCATTCAACATTTTTTTTTTGAAAAGGAAAGTATATCTTGAGTGTTGTGTTTTTTTTTTTCAATTTATGCTCATGATTCTAATTTCCGTCACAGGGGTTAAAGTGTTCTCTTCTAAAGTCCTGATTAAGGCGACTGATAGTTTCAGCGAAGAGAATCTCATTGGAAAGTATCAATTTGGGAAAGTGTTTGTGGAGAGATAAAAGGACAAAAAGTGACTGTGAAGATATGGGAAACCGTCGTAGATAAGGGAGTCTATCAATTTGGTAATGAAGACCGGTTAAGGGTATGTTGCAGAACTATATAAGCAAGTCTTGTGGTTTTTGATGGTCACCTTTAATACACATTCCTTGGCTTGACTCACATTGAATTTATATTTCAGGATGAAATTTCTTTACTTCAACACCCTCGGCTGTTAGGTGATCCTAACTTGGTGAAGATGATTGGATATTGCTTTGAGGGAGAAACACTTGGTGCTGTTTATGATTTGGATCCGCAGGATAGTCTACATGATCTTGCACCCAAAGGTACTGCTTAATATTGATATGGTTTTTGTTTGGTTACTTGGGAATAAAGAAACGGCATCAGTTGTAATCCTAATGTGTTTAAGTTTAAGCATATTAAACAGGCTGTTAGAGTATAAACTTTAGGCGGTCATAGTTCATAATGTGAAAAGCCGTGATTATAATTTTCATTTCCCTTGCTTCCAATGAGATTACTTGGACTTGAAATTAGTTGTTTTTCTGATAATGTTAATTCTCTTGAAATTAGCTGACGATATTGCTTCTTTAGTTTCTTAGTAAAATTTCTTTCCTACCTGTAGATGAGTTCAATTGGCTTCAGAGAATAAAAGTTCTTTACGAACTTGCCAACCTGCTTGAGTTTCTTCATACTCCAATTCCGGCACCCCATGTGCCTAATAGAGTTGGCAACATTGATGCTGCCCATATAATACTTGACAAGGTCTGTATATATTTGCGCTTCTTTGATTTTTATCTGTTTATTTTTGCTAATGTATTCGAACAACATTCAATTATATACATGTAGGAGTACAGCCCAAAATTGGTTGATTTTGGGATGACTGTTGGTGGAATCATTCTTAGCCAACGAGAATCAAGAATGAAGGTTCTCCGGGAACGGTTTGGTTACATGGATACGAGCAGAGGTATGCCATCTTCACCACGATTTAGAATTCTGTTTTTCTGTATATAAATTAGGGGAAATACATAATGTTAGAAAATTTAAAAATTTGCTAAATCCATGCATATGCACAGGTGGTGTTTATGAAGCACGAGATATTTTTGGATTTGGTTGCATACTCTTGTGCTTGATACACAAAAGGGTTCCGACACTAGATGGCGATGAGAACGATAGATTCGTTCCTGATTATGAGGTCCAGGATTTATATGAAGAATATTATGAAAAAACTGGAATTTCAAATGGATTTTCATTTGTGCACAAAAGCCTAGAACAGGAACATGGTTTCGTGGAGAAAGATGGGTTGGAACTTACTGAGTTGGGGATGGAGTGTGTAGATTCTGCTTATAATCGCCCTTCAATGATGGAGGTTGTCAAGAGATTGGGGAATTTACATGTTATTCGAAAGCATGCTAAAGAAATGGGCATCCAGGAAACGCTTTAGGTTCAACTACTCTAATTAACTTATCTATATAAACACATAGATAGTACTACAGTAAAATTTCTATATAGGAATACTCTGTATAGGAATAACCTCTATGTTGTTATAAAAAAAACTCGGTCCCAACTTGGTAATAACCTTTATTACCAAACTCTCTTTAGTAATAACTTTCCAATTGTTATACAAATAGTCCAGTCCCAAATGTATTCTTATATATGCCACGTAGATTGGGATTATTTATACTTGTTTTTATTAAATATACTTATGTTCAGTTTTCGTTAACAAAACCATTTTTTTAATCATATATTAATGATCTAAAATGAAATAATGGCTCAACTAAAGTTTGATTTCATATAAGCTAACAAATTGAAAATCTAATAAAATATTATCACTATTACCTAATATATATGTGAAAGGGCGGGTCAGGCTGGGGGGTAGTTCGGGTTTTCAAAACAAATCCCAAACCCAACCCTTTTATGTACGGGGTTATATGGGTTTGTATCAGACCGATCAAATGAAAAAATACATATCCAAGTCCAACCCATAAAGAGCGGGTTATCGAATTTATCATTTCACTAAGAGATCAAGGAATGTCTGAACACTATATGAGGATGATATTACTATTCTTCATGTTCAACATGATATCATTTAGCAATGGATTACTATGAGGTTACTATTAGGTTCTTAGGCTTCGAACACGAGAACAATATCTGAGTTAGATAGTCATAGAGGTCAGCTAAATTGGGTTCAAACCTCTTGAGTCTTATTTTTGTTCACCAAAAAAAAAAATAGAGGTCAGCTAAAACCTAGTGATGACTGGTTAGACAAAGCGGAAGTTCGGTCTAACCATCACCTCTACATATACCTATATAGATCGCTCATGGAAAGGAACTATTATGGAATCGAGCATTTTGCTTAAGAAAGGTTAGAACAATGTTAATATGTCTAGATGAACAATGAAATTTTTTAAGTGCTGGGGTTCCTGCAATGGTTAAAAATAGTATTTTAACTTCAACTAGTTTCAGTGAAGGGACTCTTCCTTCAGGTATTTAGGGATACCTTTAATCTCCACAAAGCTAAGCAAGGAGGAGTGTTCAGTGTTGGTGGAAAGGGTTACAAGAAGAATTGATTCCTGGGGTGCAAAGCATCTGACATATGCAGGGAGAATTCAGTTGATTAGTGCAGTTCTTAGGAGTCTCCATGTTTATTGGGCCTCCATCTTTATTTTGCCTGCCTCTGTTATTTGTGCAATTGATCAGAAATGTAAAAACTTCTTATGGACTTCTAGCTCCAACTCTAGAGAAGCTCTGGTTGCTTGGAAGACAGTGTGTCAACCAAAATCTGAAGGTGGTTTGGGTATACTGGATCTTAATCATTGGAATAAAGCTGCTATTGGCCGTCTACTGTGGGAGATTATCACTGCTAAACAGACACTTTGGGCCAGCTGGGTAATTGAAAATAAGCTCAAAAAGTTGAGTTTCTGGGGTTTAACTAAACCTCTTGAGGCCAGCTGGAGCTGGAGGAAGATTCTCCAGTTAAGAGACATCTTCAAAGGAAAATTTCAGTATAAGTTGGGGAATGGTCATTGCTTCTCTTTTTGGTTTGATCCTTGGTTAAATGGTAAGAGTTTGCATGAGCTTTTTCCTGCTTTAGACATTACTGATGCTGATATTCCTATTGGTGCTAAAGTTGATGAGGTTTGGAGGAGAGGGTCTTGGGTTCTGCCTGATCCTATGAACAAAATTACTGAGGATGCTTGGAACCTTGTTCGCTGTTTCAAGCATATCCCTAATTTACAAGACAAGATTATCTGGCCTCATTCTAAAAATGGATTTTATTCCATCTCTTCTGCTTGGAATGTTATTCGGCCTAAAAATGAAATTGTTCCTTGGTCTAAGCTACTTTGGGGTCCAGGTAATATCCCTAAGTGTAGTTTTATTGTTTGGTTGGTTATACACAAGAGACTCAATGTTAAAGCTAGGTTATTTCGTGTGGGTATAGTTCAAAATTCTACTTGTGATCTGTGTAAGGGGAATGCTGAAACTATTGACCATCTGTTCTTCAAATGTCCTGTCACTCATGCTGTGTGGAAAAATATTGTTGATAGGTGTATGTTGCCAGTTGAGAATCTAAGTTGGAGAAGAATTGTAAGTTGGTTGGGGAAAAAGGCTGCTGGAAAATCGGTTCTTGCTGGAGTTAGAAGAATTGCTTTTACTGCATCTGTTTACCATATATGGTTAGCCAGGAATAAATCTTATTTTCAGGGAGTTTGGTTTGATTATAACAATGTAGTTGGGAGTATTGTTTTCTATGTTAGATTAAGGGGTCTTGCTTTGAAGAACATAGATAAGTATTCCTGAAATACTTGGTAGCTTTTGCTACTGGTTTTAGCTGTTTTTATACTGTGTAATTTTGGTTTATGTTCTATAAAATTTCTTTTATTGATAAAAAAAACAATGAAATTCAATTAAATTGAATTCAGTCTTGGTCTGACCCAAATAAAAGAAACAACAGGGGCATGGTTAATATGAAGTTTAGTGTTCAGTTTAATTAGATTAAATCGGAAATATAAATTCAAAATACATATATTTATATATATTATTGGATAATATATATTTATATACTTATGTATATATAGTTTTATATGCAAACATTTAATATTATAGCTAGAACTTTAGAACTTTATAATATAACATTAGATGTTACGTATATAATTAGTTCTAATCTAATACCTTAATTAAAAGTTATATAATAAATTGGTTCAAAAAAGAAAAGTTATATAATAAATTGGATATTATTATTTCTAATTACACATGTTTACTCAAATTGGTTTTGATTGATATACCTAATTTAGGAATAATTAAGTCTATTTCGGAAATAGGATTTAATTGAATGAAAAATTAAGTAAAATTTTCTAAATAAGGTTAATTGGACTAAACTTAGGTTAAGCTTAAGTTTTAAGCCTCCACATTTACTTATTAGGAAAAAAAAAAAACGCTATGTTCATCTTCAAATAGAAGTCACTGCCCCCCTATACTGCAAATTCGACCAACGCTAGTTGATCCATATACGTGGGAATTGATTTCGGCGATCGCAAGCAGTAGTTCATGTTCCACAAGTGACGAAGTAGATGGAGTTTGCTTTTCAACTCATGTATCTCGTTCAAAGGAACCTTCTTGCTCCACCAAAGGTGAAAGGTAGGGATGGCAACGGGTACTCTACCGCGGGTATCCGGCACTACCCGATCCTAATGGGACTACCCGTACCCTGTATAAAAGGGTATGAGACGGGTATGAGATCAAAACCAATACCCGTTAGGGTAATGGAACGGGTATGGAAAGACCCCAGGGTACCTGGTACCCGTTACCCGTCATAAATTTTTATATATTAAAAATATTATTGTGTTTTAGATGTAAAATATGAGATTTGAATACTAACCTTTTGTTCTTTAACCATTAAGTGATACCACTAAACTATTTTATTTTTATTGATTAAGGTTCAATTTGTTCAATTTTTAAATCGATGATTTATTAAATTTATACTTTGTTAAATTTGTAATATTTTTATTTTATTTATTGATTCTTAACGAGTAAGGGTACCCGCGGGTACCCGTGAATTAAATGGGAAAGGTATGGGATGAAAATATATACCCGTTAGGGTAATGGAAATGGTACGGGTAATTAAAAAATAAAAGGTTAAGTGTTTGGGATTGACACTATCCGCGTTGCCCTACCCGTTACCATCCCTAGTGAAAAGTGATTTTCTTCTCTTAACCTTAGTCAAATGCTGTATGTGCTAGATCCTAGGGATCGGGTTTTGTATGCAAAAATGTGTTGTTAACCTTTAAAAAGCATGATAAAAACCCAACAATAATGTGCAAAGTTTTTCCCACAACCCTCTTCGGGAGTGCACAAAAATGTGCAAGTTAAATGCAATAAAGTACATTACAACAATTGTATTTACATCAAAGTAAAGCAATCCTAAATATACACTAAGGTGGACAACATGAATATAGTGTGCTTAAAATAGGTAGAAATAACTCTCTCCCCAAAATCATTTTTCATACTTGTATATATACACCATATATTATAAAAATACCCAAAACCATGTTTATGCATATATCCATAGTTACGAAAGGTGATCATCACCTGAGGTGAGAGGCGACCTAGACTAGGGGTGCAACCGAGCCGAACCCTAGGTAGGTTTAGTATTGGCTCGTTAATATCTCGAGTCGAGCCCTCTCGAACCGAGCTTTTACCGAACCGAGCTTTGACCGAATCAGGTCGAGCTTCTAACGAGCTTTAACCAAATTCATCATACATACATAGAATAAGTAGCGTGAAAAATAGAAAAGCCTTATAACATACTCCATATGAATTTAAAATAGGGTAAATTCAAAAAAAAACCCTTGTGGTTTGATGTTCCAAAAAAACCCTTGTGGTTTGTTATTACAAAAAAAAGGACTGTGGTTTGCGTCGTTACCCGAAAAACGGAAATGGGCTTAACACCGTTAATTTGCTGACGTGGCACAGGGGTAGAGTTGGAAATTCGAATTTTTATTTATTTTTTTTTTCTCTCTCCTCTTCTTCTCCTTCCTCCTTCTCCTCCTCCTCCTCATTCTTCCTTCTCCTTCTCCTCCTCCTTCTTCTTTTTCCCCCTCCTTCTTCCTCTCCTCCTCTTCTTCCTCCTCCTTCTTCTTCTTTTTTTCTTCCATTCTTTTTTTTTAATTTCCGATTTCCGAAGAAATCTGAAAATTTCTGAAATCTGGAATCCAGATTTTGAAAATTTCCAGATTTTTGGAAATTTTCCAGATTTCTGGAAAATTTCCGAAACTTAAAAAAAAGAAAAAAAAGGTAGAAGAAGGAGGAGGAAGAAGAAGAAGGAGAGAAGAAGAAGGAGGGGGATAAGGAAGAAGAAGGAAGAAGAAGGAGGAGAAGAAGAAAGAGGAGGAGAAGAAGGAAGAAGAAGAAGGAGGAGAAGAATAAGGAGAAGGAGAAGGAGGAAGGAGAAGAAGAGGAGAGAGAAAAAATAAAAAATAAAAAAATAAAAAAAATTCGAATTTCCAACTCTACCCATGTGCCATGTCAGCAAATTAACACCGTTAAGCCCATTTCCGTTTTTCGGGTAACGGCGCAAACCACAGTCCTTTTTTTTGTAATAACAAACCACAAGGGTTTTTTTTTTGGAATTTACCCTTTAAAATATTTATAAAGAAAAACAATCATGTTATTCTCGAGATTCCAAAACAGTATATAGTACTTGTGATCGGAAAACACAAGCTCGGACGAAAATTTCAAACAATGACATATATATTAAACTTTAGGGTAATTAATTTATTAGTCCCTATATTTTGATAAAACACACTGTTTAGTCCCTGTATTTTCAAAAACACACGATAAAGTCCCTAACGTTTTTCTCAATAAACTGTTTAGTTCCTAATGTTTTTCTCGGTGAACTCTTTAGTCCCTGTCGTTAGACTCTCATGAAGATTCTATTAGTCAATTTGGATTTGCGTTCTTCTTTTCCTTTGTTTTCCTTTCCTTTAAACTCTAATGCATCTGAAATCAATTTTGAGTGTTATTCTTCTTGATTTTTTTCTTAATCGTTCAAATTCGTAAGGATTTGGTCTGTTCTTTTTCTTGTTTTCCATACAAATAGCTTCTTCTTTTAAATTGGATTTCCTCTTTTGAATTTTGAAGGTAAATAATAAAGGGTAATTTAGTCATTTCCAAAGTCATAAACGGTAAAAAATCTAATAAACAGACAGAAGGACTAAACAGTTCATTAAGAAAAATGTTAGGGACCTTACCATGTGTTTTTGAAAATATAGGGACTAAACAGTGTGTTTTGTCAAAATATAGGGACTAATAAATTAATTACCCTAAACTTTATAATGTATTTTATTCTTTATCAAAACCTAATTGTCTCGCTAAAGACTCAAATGTTTAAGTTTTTTTATGTCATTTTTTGTATGGGTTAAATCTTATTTGATTTGTGAATTGTGATGAAAACTAATAATAACTAATGAATATATATTAAATATATATAGTAATTAAAAATAATCGAGCCAGCTCGCGAGCTTTCGAATTGAACCTGAGGAAGATCGGACTCAGCTCGTTAGTGCTCGAGCCGATCTCGAACTTGAGTCGAGCCATATCGAGCCGAGCTTTGATCGAGCTTTCACCGAGCCGAGCTCGAATAGTTTGCGAACTACCAAGGCTCGCTTGCACCCTGCAGCCTCGCCTTCTGTCAAGGAAGGCGGGAGATTTTCAAAAGGCGATCGCCTTTCCTCCTCAGGGGAGAGGCGGTGCTGGGTGAAAGTCGGTCGCTTGATTATATGGGACGAACATGTAATTTTCTGGGTAAGTGGAATATTAGGCTAAAATGGATATACATGATAGAAGAAGCATTTGTTTTGTGCGATAGAAAGAAGCAGTAATCTTCCTGTTTACCTCCAACAACCCGATCATCTCCTCCAACATGTACTGCATCTTCTTCTCTTCTTTGTTCTTTCTTTCTATTTCATACTCATTCTCTATAGTGTCATGATGCCAAATTTTTTACTTTCATCTCATCTCTTCTCTTCTTTGTTTCTTTCTATTTCTTACTTCATTTCTTGTTCTAAATGTTATGCTGTCAAAAATTTTCAGAAAGTTTGTTTTTGTTCTAACTTCTATTATTTATCAGTTTTGTTATTACTATTGTTTTGTTAAGGTTATTATATGCAATTCTTGTTCTAACTTCTATTGTTTATTAGTTTTGCTAGGTTTATTATTTGTTTTAACTTCTCTGTCCAAATTTTGTAGGTTTTTCATATTCGAATACATCAAAAGCTATAAAAAGAATCGTTCTTTGTTGGAAGTATGTGCAAGAGGTTAAGTCAGGGTGTTCAAATGATCTAAGATGTAATTTTTATGATTTCATCTCAAAAGGGGGATTGTAGAGCTAAGCATCATATTTTTAGGGAAAATATAAATGTCAAGAAGAGCGCGACATGTCCACCTCATGTACGCCAAGAAATTCGAGATTATATGATATCAGATAAGGCAAGTAAAAACATATATCAGTTCATCCGACGCCACACCTCTATAAACTCATCCATATCTCTCCTAATACGTGGAGCCTCCTCGTTATGTCGCAGGCTACCGATCGCTAGGTGATATGACACAAACGGCTAACCCATTGCAGAAAAATAAATATTAAAAACAAACATATGTAAAGTAATAATAAATAATAATAAACTTACATATTCACTGTTGGAGCGAGCAAGCTGGACCGGTCCATCCTGAGGGGCATGAAGGAGATGAGGATATGAATATCGCATGTACCAGTCCATATGCCCCGCATCACAAGCAGTGGGATCGTATCCAACTGGCTGGCATCTCCTCCGATCAACGCTCCGAGTCGATGAAAATCTCCGCCAGGTATCATCAACTGTGACAGATGAATGCGCGAGCCTGTACGATAAAGACTTTCATGACCGTAATGCAGTATCAGGTCTAATACGCTCAGCCGGGATAGGCTGAACATATCTGACATGACGTAAGACTCGATCAGGCCTATACGGCTCAACAATGTCTCTACACCGTATCCAACCGGCGCAGGACACTCGAAGCTGATCATCGTTCCGACAGGACCATAAGGCAACCACGTCACCTGCAAAATATAATATTCAATTCTAAATAATAATATACTATAAATAATACTTAAATTAAAATTAAAATTAAAACTATAAGTAATACTAAAATTAAAAATAAAACTATAAGTAATACTTAAATTTTATAAAATACCTCGGCTGTCGTCATGCGGTCCAACTGTGCACGTATGGTCTCGAGTCGGGCGGCTGTCCTGCCTGGAATTTCGACCTCCTATCTGCATGCCCGGGGAGAATCAGCTGGGATCTGGAGTGGTAGTCGATGGGGCCGGAACACCGGAAAATACTCATATATCCACGCCTGGAGGAGGGTCAAACATCCACAAATACCAGAGCACTCTCCTCTGCTCGCTATCCCTAATTGCCAATATAACGTGGCAATTGTAGCAAACCCCCCAAGATAGTCCAGCTGTCCCTCTGACACTGCCGTGAACCTCAAGGAGATGGGATGACCTGATCCTATCGCCACTTTTGTCGACAAACAAGGTGGATTCGAACATAAGCCACATCCACGCCGTGGCTCGAGTTGCGTCATTCCTACCCTCCCCCTCGCGGGTAAGTCTCTCTACAGCATCAACAAAAACACATCCACCACTCTAGTATTTTCGGACTGGCGACAGCAACTCCTCCTGAGTGACCCCCGAATATCATCATACACATGCCATGCAGCCGCTCAATACTGCATGAGTCGGAGATCATCTCATCGTCGATCGGGATACGTAGAATCTGCCATACATCATGCAATACAATAGTCATCTCCCCGAACGGCATGTGGAAGGAATTCGTATCGGGCTACCACTGCTCCACGAAAGCAGATATCAGCGGCGCGTCTAGGTTCTTGAACATGGTGGATGGGAGGTGAGACAACCCAGTCCTCCCAACCATATCATGCAGTTGTAAACATGACACGTATACAATTATAAATAATACTAAAATTTTTAATAATATTAAAACTTTAAATAATACTATACTAAATACTAAAACGTTAAGTAATACTAAAACTAAATACTAAAACGTTAAATAATACCAAATTATTCTTACCTCGGGTGTCGCACCGCGTAACCACCCCACCAATGACTAACATGCTAATGATCTGCTGTAGCATGTCAGATACGATCGAAGCTCCCCTCCCAGCATCCGTGAGGCAACATGTCCTAGAAAACTAGGAATCACGGAACCATCAATGGGTCCACCATCCACCGGCCTAGAAACAATCCAGCTACGGTCCTCATTCGCTTTGGGACGTTTGGTGGTCCCTGAAATTATAAATAATACTAAAAGTTAAATAATACTATAATGTTAAATAATACTATACTAAATACTAAAATGTTAAATAATACTAAAATGTTAAATAATACTATAACGTTAAATAATACTATACTAAATACTAAAATGTTAAATAATACTATACTACATACTAAAATGTTAAATAATACTAAAACGTTAAATAATACTATACTAAATACTAAAATTATAAATAATATTAAAATGTTAAATAATACTATACTAAATACTAAAATTATAAATAACACTAAAACGTTAAATAATACTACACTAAATATTAAATACTTGTACTAGCAAAGCGACCACCTCTGCGCTGTCTGCTCGAGCCCTGGGTCGGATGCACATCATCAACCTCACCATCACCATCACTATCATCATCAGCACCCGATCCCGACCGTCACAGTGTCTCGGCTCTCTCCTGGAAATACTCATCCACAGGATCTCGGTCATCAGAATAATCTGCATCCGCTCTCCCAAACTCGGGCTGATCCGACACAGCCTGCTCTATCCAAGCCCCCCGCACCTGCTGCGTCCCAGTCCCTCTCCGTCTATGGCCTGATACATCAATACCATGCAGTCTCGTATGACGTGGTGTATCCTCCTCCTCGTCCATATCTAGATACTGAGCTGATGACGGGATAGATTTTCCCGCGATAGTAGACCGCTCCGTCTACACATAAAAATTTAAACAGAGGTAAATTAAACAACAATAAAAGTTACTACAACTAAATTTACCTATTATTAACATTATACAACTTACAACATAAAAATTTAAACAAAATTAAATTAAACAAATTAAAATATAAAACAACTAAATTCAACTATAATTAACATTATACAACATAAAACTTAAAACTAAATTAAATTAAACAAATTAAAATATACAACAACTAAATTTAATTAAAATTAACAATATACTGTTGGTCCCGTGTGATTAGTTCCAAAGGGGAGGTTAGGAACTAATATAATTTTTTTTCGTTTAATTAATATGCTGACTTAATTACTTGGTGAGTTTGTCAACTCAGCTTTTGATCAGCTCGGCCAGATATGTTACAAGACAGCTTTGGCCGGATATTGACTAAGACTGTTTTATTTGTAAGTTAGATATTGACACTCTTGGAGGTCAGCTTCTAACTCAGCACTTGAAATTACTCAGAGTCAACTTTAAACAATTTTATATGCTGAGTAAATTTCACACACAACACATGCAAATATATTTATTGAGAGAGAGTTTAGAGATTACTCAGTATCACTTATCCTAGTTCGGCCTCTCTGCCTACGTCCAGTCCCCAGAGTCCTCCAGGCTTTTAGAATCCAATACTGAGCTCTTTAAAGGTAGAGCACAAACCGATTACAAGGCAGTTGAATATGCAAGAGTACCTTCCTCAATTCGTCTACTCAACTCCTACTAAGTGCTACAACCCAGCACCTAGATTTCTCTACCACTGAATGTTTACAACCAAACACTCAGCACGAATACTCTCAATTTTACAATTGATAAACACTTGTTCCTTTTCAAATACAGAACACTTTAGAAGATTACAAGTAATCACTCTAGCATTTACACAGGAATAGAAGATGGGTGTAAGATATCTTTTTTTGTATCTAAGTGCTTTTGTATCTTTTCTCTCTTGTACTTTTCTTTTTGTAAATCGGCAATGATCCAAGAAGTTTGATTGTCCTTATATAGGGAAAATCTGTGTTGGATCATTTTGAAATGATTTAGCCGTTAATGTTAAAACGGCTCTTTTAGGGGACAGATTCTGGTCAGCTTCAGACTGTTCCGGCCATTCCCTTCCTCTGTTTTCCTTCAGACGTTAGGCTTGTCTTCTTGCGTCTGGCTTGTCTTTTTGTGCCAGTTGTCCTTTACCAATAATCCATTGACTCATACATCTCAAAATGTGTCTTCTGCGTATTTCCAAGGATTCAATTATTGGTACAGAGGGGCGGTAATCATTGTCTTTTAGCAAACGACTTTTTCATGCTGTCCTGGAGAATCACTCAGCTTCTACTGCGTAAATCATTATCTTTGGCAATTTCTAGACTGAGTATATTTTTAGTCAGCTCAGCTTCGTAAGACAGTTGTTGTTGCGGCTTCTTATGCTGAGTTTCATTTCGCTTCTCTTTGTTGGACTTTTATGCCTTAGTCTTTCGATGCTAAGTTTAATTCCACTTAGCTTGATACTTTAGACTTCTATGCTGACCTTCATTCCATTTAGCTTGTTTTGTTCATCTCATGCTGACTTCGTCCTATCTTGCTTTTTATTTTTATCTTTATTTATTTTTATACTCAACATTGAACAAACGGATTAGTACAATTAAAATAAAGCACTTAAATTTAATTGTCTCTTAATCATGGATGATTTTGTCAAATCAAAATCTTGTAGAAAGGTGTTTCAACAAACTCCCCCATTTTGATGTTGGCAAAATGCATAATTATGGAACTCAGTTTTGAAATTCCCCATGATTGATTTATTTTTCATATTTCTGAAATTTCTTCCCCTTAAGGGTTGCATCTGTTAATTTATCTCTTAAACCTACCAAGATTTATTTGAGACAAACTAAGAATGTGTGTTCTGACTAGAATCAGTTCTAATTCATTTTGAGTTTAGGTCCGTTTTTAGAAATGCTTGAATACTCAGTTTGATTTATTTCATTATTATGTATACTGAGTATTTGTTTGTTCAATTTGCTTATGTTAATGTGCATTGATAAGCATGGCATTTGAACAGAATAAAAAACACAGTTCATTGGATAACAAAACATACAAAATATTGGTGCCTACAGAACTTAGACATACAAAAACTTAAGTTTCACTATTCTCTCCTCTTTAGACTCATTTGTGCTTCATGCACAGCCTTACCCTTTCCTTTCTCTTTGTTCCCTGATGTACCTGCCCTTTGTTGAGTTCCATCTTGAGTTCTCTCCCCCGTTTTTCCATCATCGGGTTTATAGACAAAGGTGTCATTTCTCGCAACAGAGGATAGGACATTTGAATAGCGCTGTAATCTCTTTGTGCTTTCACTCAAGCCATCTATCATAGGAACACAATCATCTCGAACGTTTCGAGGAACTGGGATGGACCCAGTGATCAGGTTGATAATACACTCATGGGACTTACTAAGCCAAGTAAGAGAACTGGTAATCTGAACAAAGGATTGATGATACATCTTCAGTAGGGCAGAGTCATAGAAGATGCGTTGAGCATTGTCGTAGCGAATGGCTTGCAGAATACCTCGTGAAAGTTTTGACAGATTATCATTGGTGATAGGGTCAACATCCATCTGAGCTTGGTTGACATTGAGAAGACTCACGGCTTGACTGAGTTGATCAATTGTACATTGAGAAGTGGAGGAAACGAGCTCTCGTGTACACGTGAGATCAGCAGTCAGCTTGGCAAAGCATTCATGCAACTCAGCAGATGTGGCATACGCTGGATTGGCCGTTGTCCCAAGGTTGGGCAGTTCTGTTCTCAGTTTGGCAAAGTGTTGATCCAACTCAGTCGAAGTTGCATATCCTGGATTTGGTGCAGAAAGATTGTTGATTTTACCGTCAAGGGTGTTCATGTGGTTTACCATCAGAAGTAGCAGCTCAGTCAGTTTGGCAATGTGATCTTGCGTAGGTTGTTGTGTTTGGACAGATGTTATAACACTGATAAGATCCTTGAGTCCTTTAATTTCAGTAAGAAGTTGAGTAATGGCAGGGACATTTGGTGACTCAGGATGAGCAGACCTAACAGCATCAGAAGTGGTGAACTCCTGGAGAAGAGATTGAGCTGTTTTTATGATTCAAAGACCAGACTGAGTTGCATTAAGATATGCAAATTGAGCAGTAGAATTTGGCTCAGACGCATGAATGGAGGTGGAGCTGGATGGTGGTGGAGTTTGCTTCTTATTAGCTTGAGTATTTAGTTCTTCATGAGTTTGAATAGGTGGATCCATAGTTTTCTCCCCGTGTTGAGTGGCTGGATCTTCGAGCTCTTGCTCGGCAGGATTTGGATTCTGTGGAGTCTTGGCATGTTCCTCAGTGCGAGTAACAGTGGCTTGATTTTGCTCCGGTTCCTTAGGAGGAGACTCAACATGGTGGGAAAAATACTCGAACTGGATATTGGATGGATCCATAGTTTGCTCCAAAGATGGAGAATCTGCCAAGAGATCAATAAGAGGAGTTTTAACAGCTTTCTTTTTCAGTCTTTTGAGGGACTTACGTTTTGGAGGTGAAGGGTCAGTTTGAACATTTATATCCTCAACCTCGGCTTCAACATTCAGATCCTCTCTTTGATTATCTTCTTCTTCTTATTCAACATGTGCCTCCTGATGTTGCTCAACATTATCCGGCTCAGCATGATCTTTTTCTTCAGCATTAGGCTGAGTATCAACCTGTCTTTGTTCTTCCTCTTCATCAGCTTGCTCAACTGGAGTTTTCTCAAGATCAATCCCAATGTTCTGACTGCAGTGAGATTTGGGTGTCACAACCCAATCAATGGGATCAGCTTCAACAACTTTCGATCCAAAACTTCTACTTTTCTTCTTTAGGGGTTGTTCTGGGGATTCTTCATTTTCTTCTTCGGGCTCAGCTTGCCCTTTCCTTTTCTCTGCTGACTTAGGTGTAACCTGAGGTAGGTCAGCATCAACATTCTTTCCTCTGGTCATAGCCCGCTTCTTCCTGGGCACAGCTTCAATATCCTTCGCACATGTTGCAAGTGCTTTTCTCTTCTTCTTTGCCTTAGGGGACTCAGCAGGAACTTCCTTTGGTTCAACTTCTGGCTCAGCATTATCTGCTTCTTGCTCAGTTTCGATTTCTTGTTCAGCATCGCTTTCTTCCTCATCTTCCTCAGCATCTTCAACTCCCTTTAAAGGTTGGTTGAATAACAACCCAAATAACAGAGCCGCAGTTATTTCTGATCCCAAACTCTGAGTCTCAGAGATTGTCTCGATCTTGTGATCTTTAAGGATTTTGGTGACTAGAGAACCTAGTCAAAGTTTCTTGCCTCCATATTAAAGTGCACCAATAAAAAACACAGGCATATTGAGTGGGAAATAGGTTAGCATGTGCCATATAAAGCACTGCTCGAAGTTGGAGGCGGACGAGGCTGAGTTGAGTTTAGGAAAGATGAAGTTGGTCAAGATATAGTGCGCCATTTTCTGGTTTTGCCCCATACTAGTGCTGGGTATTTCTCCCTTGTGATTTTTGGGTTTGCAAAAACCCTTCATCCGCTCGAGCTGTTCCGTTGATAGCTTCTCCTTTGTTGTTCAAAACTCGGTTCCTTTGTTAGGCAAGTTGAGTAAGGTTGCCAAGTAGGACGGAGTGATTACAATCTTGTGACCCTTAACGTGCGTCTCCAGATAGTCAGCATCATCCTTATCAACATGGAGACCATAGTAGAATTCCCTAACCATCCGAGGGTAGGTGGTTCCGGGGAGAGAGAAGAGGCTTGTCCACTCGTTCTTCTCAATCCATTCATAGAATGGCTTTTCGGCGGTAATGAAGCTGGGAGAGAACCAGCGGCATTTTAGGACTTCTAGGTTTTTGACTTTCGTGTGAACCTTTACCATGGTTCTAGCCTTAGGTTTCTTTTGTTTTGAGGAGCTTGCTGGGTCAGCTTGATGGTGTTTGCTCGGAGTTAGGCTGGATTGAGGAATAGATTTGGGGCTTTCATCGGTGATTAATTTGCCGGAATTTTCACCGGAGATGTTCTGAGTGTTGGACATTTTCAGAGATTTTTGTGGAAATTTTGAGAGAGAGAGAGAGATTCTGAATACCAGGGGATTTACACGTGAGGAGATTTTGAGGAGTAATTCTTCCATTATTTATAAAGATCTAAAACGGCCCTATTAATTGAACTAGCCGTTTTTCCTTGGGGTGTTCAACCGACAGAGATTCTGTTATTTATGACATTTTCGACGCATGGGTTGTCTCATAATTGTTTGCCTCTCCCAGGTGCTATTTATTACACGTGTTGGCATTTAATGGTGCAAGTGGGTTTTAGCACAGTTTTCCTATGAACCGTTTGTGATACTGAGAACCTAGTTCTTATCGAGGTGAATTCCTAACTTAGTATATGATAGTTGCTCAGTATATGTACCTACTCAGGATAATCACACAACATGTATGTCAACTCAGTATGGAATGATTTTTCTACATTTTAAGCTCAGTAGTAGTTTATTTTACTCAGCATGGCATTTGCACAACGTTCACATTTTCACTCAACATGGCAATCACTCAACATTCACTAGAGAGTTATTGAAGGGGATTAGACATACCGATAGATTCCCTTAGTATGTTGAATTGTTCACGTGCCAAGGGCTTGGTGAAGATATCAGGAAGCTGTTCATTTGTTGGCACATAGGTCAGCTTGATCTCATCTTTTAGTACGTGATCTCTAATGAAGTGATGCCTTATGCTGACATGCTTCATCCTGCTGTGTTGAATTGGATTCTTAGATAGATCAATGGCACTCTTGTTATCACAATTGATCTCTATTGTTTCGGTCTTCACTCCATAATCCTCAAGCTGTTGCTTTATCCAAAGGACTTGAGCAACACAGCTTCCAGCAGCCATATACTCAGCTTCAGTTGTAGACAAGGCCACAGATGATTGCTTCTTGCTGAACCAAGATACTAGACAGCTTCCAAGGAAATGACATCCTCCTGAAGTGCTCTTACGTTCTAGCTTATCTCGTCCATAGTCAGCATCAGTATATCCAATGAGTGTGAAGTCATTTGAAGTTGGATACCATAGACCTGCATCAACTGAACTCTACAAATATCTAAAAATTCTTTTTACAGCCGTTAGATGAGATTCTCTGGGGTCAGCTTGATATCTCGCACAATAACATACTGAGTACTGTATATCGGGTCGACTAGTTGTGAGATAAAGTAACGAGCCTATCATACCTCGATAGAGTTTGGTATCTGTTGACTTACTTTTCTCATCTTTGCATAGGACAGTATCAGTACTCATAGGGTTTGATATGGGTTTGCAGTCCATCATATCGAATTTCTTTAACATTTCTTTGGTGTACTTGGACTGACTTATGAAGATGTCATTCTTACCTTGCTTGATTTGGAGTCCAAGGAAGAAGTTGAGTTCCCCCATCATGGACATCTCAAACTCAGTTTGCATCTGTTTGCTAAATTCTTTGCACAAAGATTCGTCAGTAGCACCAAATATTATATCATCTACATATATTTGTGCAAGTAGGGTATGTTTTCCCTTTTTCTTAATGAACAAGATTGTGTCAGCTTTTCCTCTGACATAGTTCCTGGTCAGCAGGAAGTTGGTCAACCTCTCATACCAAGCTCTTGGAGCTTGTTTTAGGCCGTACAAGGCCTTTTTTAGTTTATAAACGTGGTTTGGAAATTTTGGATCTTCAAACCCAGGAGGTTGATTAACATATACCTCTTCGTTTATGAAACCATTTAGAAATGCACTTTTGACATCCACTTGGTATAACTTAAAGTTCATGAAATTGGCATAAGCACACAATATGCGTATTGCTTCTAACCTAGCAACCGGTGCAAATGTTTTCCCATAGTCAATACCCTCTTGTTGACTATAGCCTTGGGCTACAAGTCGAGCTTTGTTTCTTATTACATTTCCATGCTCATCTAGTTTGTTTCTAAAGACCCACTTAGTTCCTATGGGCTTTTGATTTCTGGGCCTTGGTACTAAATCCCATACCTCATTTCTGGTGAATTGGTCAAGTTCTTCTTGCATGGCATTTATCCAATATTCATCGTGCTCAGCATCAGCGAAATTCTTTGGCTCATGTATTGAGACGAAGGCAACATTACTGAGGAACTTCCTAAGTTGATCTCTTGTCATCAACTTGTTTTTGGCAGCATCAAGGATGGACTTTTTTGTGTGTCCTCTTGGAATCTTTATTTCCTTGGGCAATGTTGAGTCATTTGGAAGAGGTGTTTCTACAATCTCTACAGGAATAGATTGGTCAGCAAATGATATTTCAGTTTCTTGCTTACCTTTGGTCAGCCCTTGTATAGATGACACAGAGGCTTCTGGTTGATCGGCGGAAGCTGAGCTTGGTTCATCTTCTTCGAGCTGAGCTGACTTGCCTGTAGGGTCAGTTTCATCGAACTCGACATGTACAGACTCTTCTACAACCTGAGTTCTTTTATTAAATACTCTATATGCTTTACTGTTTGTTGAGTACCCTAAAAAGATCGCTTCGTCAGCTTTAGCATCAAATTTAGCAAGGTTGTCTTTTGTATTGAGTATAAAGCATTTACACCCAAATGCACGAAAGTATCCAATGTTTGGCTTTCGTCCTTTCCAAAGCTCATATGGGGTTTTCTTAAGTATATGTCTAACTAGAGCCCTATTCAGTATGTAACATGCTGTGTGAACAGCTTCTCCCCAGAAGTACGTTGGAAGCCTATTTTCACTCAACATTGTCCTAGCTATTTCTACAATAGTTCTATTCTTCCTTTCAACAACCCCATTTTGTTGAGGTGTTCTAGGAGCAGAGAAATTGTGGTCAATACCACTAGTTTCACAAAATTCATCAAATTGTTGGTTTTTAAATTATCCACCATTGTCGCTTCTAATGTGAGCTACTCTTAGGTCTTTGTCATTTTCAAGCTTTTTAATCAATGTGGTAAACATCTCAAAAGTTTCATCCTTGCTACTCAGCAAGATGATCCAAGTGTACCGAGAGAAATCATCTACAATGACCAAGGAAAATTTCTTACCTCCCAAGCTGAGTGGCTGGATAGGTCCAAAAAGATCCAAGTGTAGTAATTCCAATGGCCTCTTGGTTGAGACAATATTTTTGCTATAAAATGACTTTTTTGTTTGTTTCCCTTGCTGACAAGATTTACACAATTGATCTTTTTCAAATTTTAATTTGGGTAATCCCTCAACTAATTGCTTTCTAGCTAATTTGGCGAGAAGGTCCATGCTGACATGCCCAAGTCTTCTATGCCATAGCCAGGAGTTATCCTCTTTAGACACTAAGCATATGTTTTTAGAAAACTGTTTTTCTAAATTTAGCATGTATACATTATCTACACGAGGGGCAGTTAAAATCAATTCACTTGTGTTCCCCTCGAGTATTTGACACTTAGTATCATTAAATATAACCTTTCTGCCACTTTTGCAAAGCTGGGCTACACTCAACATATTGTACTTGAGACCTTTAACTAGTGAGACTGACTCAATAGTTGGGTTACCTCCGATAGTACCTGAGCCGACTATCTTACCCTTCTTATTGTCTCCAAAGCTAACACTTCCTCCTCGTTTAAGTTCTAGTGTGATGAACTGTGTTTCATCACCTGTCATATGCCTTGAGCATGCGCTGTCTATGTACCAAAGTTTTGACTTCTCCACGCATGTCAAGCTAACCTGCATTTTAAACTATTCATCTTTAGGTACCCAATTCTTTTTGGGTCCTTTCTTGTTAGTATAAACAGGTGCAAAGTCATACTTTAGTTTGTGATGACACACTTTTATGGAGTGGCCTTTCTTACCACAAAAGTCACAATGAATTACCCTTTGAGGGTCATACTGAGTATGGTCAGCATTGTTATGCTGAGCATGCCAACATACCTTAGTGGTATGTCATTTTCTTCCACAGAAGTCACATTGGACAGTCCGCTTGTTGAACCAACACACATCTTTTGTGTGTCCCCTTTTTCCACAACAGTCACACTGGGTGTACTATTTATGCTGACTGGTACTTGCGTACACATCATTGGATTTTGAGCCTTTTACTTGACTCTCTACGGTTGTAACATCCTTTCTAAGTTTCTTTGACTCAGTTTGGACCTCCATGACAAATTTATGCATTAATTGAATGTTGTTATGTAAGTCTGCGTTGTCTTGGAGGAGATATCGGAGGTCACTCAGCTTGACCTCTTCAATCTCATCACAACGCCTGCTGAGTGTTTTTTGTATATAAATCACTCAGGGCATTTACCATTTTGTTTCTAAGCAAAAGCAAGGATGTTACCTCATTATTCTGTTCCTCCTGGTCCGTTTCATCAGAGAGGTCAGCTTGCTCAGAGTTGATATGGTCAGCATCATCAGCCATGAAACATATGTTAGCGGTTTCATTTTGCTCAGCTTCAGAAGAAGTTGACTCATCACTGTTACTCCATGTTGCTACCATAGCCTTCTTGCTCCCTTTCTTCTCTTTCTTGAGATTGGGACAGCTTGATTTAATATGCCCAGTTTGGCGGCACTCAAAACATGTGACAGACTTGGAGCTGTCCTTCTTATATTTGTCACTGGACTCAGCTTTGTACCTGTCACTTCTTCTGAAAGGCCTTTTGCTGTTCCTTTCATTTTTTCTGAACAGCTTCTTCATTTTTCTTGTGAACATGGCTATTTCCTCATCATCAATTGACTCAGCTTCTGTGGAGTCAACTTTCATTACTAGAGATTTCTGCTTCTTATCTTCCGATTTTTCTTTAGCTTCAAAGTTTTTCATAGAGATTTCATGGGTCAGCAAGGATCCGATCAGCTCATCATATTTGTAGGTAGTCAAGTCTTGAGCTTCTTCTACAGCTGTTTTCTTTGCTTTCCAGCTCTTAGGCAGACTTCTCAGGATTTTCTTCACCTGTTCCTCTTCAGTGAAGTTCTTTCCAAGCCTTTTGAGCTCATTTATAATATTTGTGAATCTTGAGTTCATTTCAGAGATGTCTTCGTTCTCATTCATCTCGAACAGCTCGTAGAGTCTCATATGTTGATTAACTTTGGACTCTTTAACTTTACTAGTACCTTCATAGGTCACTTCAAGCTTTTTCCAAATCTCCTGAGCTGACTCACAACCTGAAATCTTAATGTATTCTGCAGCATCTAAAGCACAGTGAAGCATATTTATAGCCGAAGCATTATTTTGTAATTTTATAAGGTCATCCTCTGTCCACTCAGCTTCGCTCTTAACTATTTTCTCATTGTTAACAGTTTTATATGGCACATGTGGACCTTGAACAATTGCAAGCCATGCACTCATGTTTGTGGCTTGAATAAAGTTTTTCATCCTATTCTTCCAGAATGTATAATTAGATCCAAAGAATATGGGAGGTCTAGTGATTGATAATCCCTCAGGGAGTATCTGTGTTGTTTGGTTCCCTGGAAGGAAACGAGTGCTGTTCTCAGCCATTTGTGGGGATCCGCTCAAGATAGTTATATCTTTTGAGTAGTGAGCTTAGGCTCTGATACCACTTGTTGGTCCCGTGTGATTAGTTCCAAATGGGGGGTTAGGAACTAATATAATTTTTTTTCATTTAATTAATATGCTGACTTAATTACTTGGTGAGTTTGTCAACTCAGCTTTTGATCAGCTCGGCCAGATATGTTACAGGACAGCTTTGGCCGGATATTGACTAAGACTGTTTTATTTGTAAGTTAGATATTGACACTCTTGGATGTCAGCTTCTAACTCAGCACTTGAAATTACTCAGAGTCAACTTTAAAAAATTTTATATGCTGAGTAAATTTCACACACAACATATGCAAATATATATATTGAGAGAGAGTTTAGAGATTACTCAGTATCACTTATCCTGGTTCGGCCTCTCTGCCTACGTCCAGTCCTCAGAGTCCTCCGGGCTTTTAAAATCCAATACCGAGCTCTTTAAAGGTAGAGCACAAACCGATTACAATGCAGTTGAATATGCAAGAGTACCTTCCTCTATTCGTCTACTCAACTCCTACTAAGTGCTACAACCCAGCACCTAGATTTCTCTACCACTGAATGTTTACAACCAAACACTTAGCACGAACACTCTCAATTAATTTTACAATTGATAAACACTTGTTCCTTTTCAAATACAGAACACTTTAGAAGATTACAAGTAATCACTCTAGCATTTACACAGGAATAGAAGATGGGTGTAAGATATCTTTTTTTTGTATCTAAGTGCTTTTGTATCTTTTCTCTCTTGTACTTTTCTTTTTGTAAATCGGCAATGATCCAAGAAGTTTGATTGTCCTTATATAGGGAAAATCTGTGTTGGATCATTTTGAAATGATTTAGCCGTTAATGTTAAAACGGCTCTTTTAGGGGACAGATTCTGGTCAGCTTCAGACTGTTCCGGCCATTCCCTTCCTCTGTTTTCCTTCAGACGTCATGTTTGTCTTCTTGCGTCTGGCTTGTCTTTTTGTGTCAGTTGTCCTTTACCAATAATCCATTGACCCATACATCTCGGAATGTGTCTTCTGCGTATTTCCAAGGATTCAATTATTGGTACAGAGGGGCGGTAATCATTGTCTTTTAGCAAACGACTTTTTCATGCTGTCCTGAAGAATCACTCAGCTTCTACTGCGTAAATCATTGTCTTTGGCAATTTCTAGGCTGAGTATATTTTTAGTCAGCTCAGCTTCGTAAGACAGTTGTTGTTGCGGCTTCTTATGCTGAGTTTCATTTCGCTTCTCTTTGTTGGACTTTTATGCCTTAGTCTTTCGATGCTAAGTTTAATTCCACTCGGCTTGATACTTTAGACTTCTATTCTGACCTTCATTCCATTTAGCTTGTTTTGTTCATCTCATGCTGACTTCGTCCTGTCTTGCTTTTTATTTTTATCTTTATTTATTTTTATACTCAACATTGAACAAACGGATTAGTACAATTAAAATAAAGCACTTAAATTTAATTGTCTCTTACTCATGGATGATTTTGTCAAATCAAAATCTTGTGGAAAGTTGTTTCAACATATACAACATAAAAACTTAAACTAAAAAGTATAATCAAATTAATTTAAACAAATAACAATTATTAAAATTTAAACAAATTCAAATTTATTAAAAAAAAAACCTTGAAATAGGGGCGGACGTGAGCCTATCACGCCCTCACATCGGTGAGGGCGTATGAATATCACGTCCGCACCTATGGTGAGACGTATGCATATTACACCGCACCATAGGTTCGAGCGTGAGCACGCCCGAACCTATGGTGCGGCGTAATATGCATACGCCTCACCATAGGTGCGGGCGTGATAGTTATGGTGCCTTCAATAAATTGGCTTAGAGCATCTCTAAGAGAGCATGGAATCTACTTCTTACATTTAAACTATTAATATATTTTTATATAAAGGAGTCGGCACGAGTAAGAGGTACTCGACGTATTCTCATACTCGTCACAGGTAATTTTTCTGAGTCCATACCCGTCTTACACCATTTTATACATGGTACAAAAGTCTCATTTGGATCGGAGAATATCAGATACCCGCAGATACAGTATCCATTGTCATCCTACTGACAAGCATCGAACCAATTAAACAGATTAATTATGTAAAAAAATTAAGGGAAAATTTTCATTAAATTATAGGTTTTACTTGGAATGAAGAATTCATTAAAGCTTTGGCAATACAATTATAAGAAATGAATTTCATGAAATTTAATAAGTTTCAACAATCAATTAACTAAGGTTGGTTTGAGTTGTCCTTTACTCTAGCTTGTATTTTCTCTCTCATATTATTTATTTGTTTATTTATTTTAAATGTTAACAATTAATCATTTCAGGATCTGTTGGTTTACCTACTGTTTGCTCCGTTTTACTATTAAAAAATATCATTTTATTAAAAAGCATAGATTCAATGCTTTTTTCAAAGTTTGTTGTTTAAGAGACTCAATTTTGTTACTATTATTTGAGTGCAGTGCTTATTTCACCTTAGTTTGATTACTCAATCTTCCTAATACAAAGTACTCCAATTTTTCCATTTATTGATATTTTACTATTTCCAATATATAAAGGACAAAATAAAGAAGTTTTCAGTCAAAATTTTGAGTAGTGCACCCCAATATTTAAGTGACTTTTAGAATTAACCACAAGGTTGTGGTAGAGTGATTAAGGTTCTTCCTCTCTTAACCAAAGGTTTAGGGTTGCCTACTCTATGTCGGGACTGGTGGAATGATGTTTAGGGAAAAAAATCTTCTGTCCCGAATTCCCTGTCTCCTTCTTTGTCTCCCATTCAATTTTTGACACGTGTCCCTTTAACTACACTTTAACCAAAGTTAAGTATATCTAACCATAGTTAGTAGCAATAAAGTAAGATAAAAGGGACACGTGTCAAAAATTGAATGGAAGACAGAGAAGAGGACAGGGAATTCGGGACAGAAGATTTTTTTCCGACCTTCTGGTTTTATTTGTTCTATATTGTATTCTGACTTTCATTAATGAATTTTCTTTTTGCTTTAAAAAAAAGCGTCATTAATTTCACTTGCGTCTGAAATTATATATTTTTATAGCTTGAAATAAGGTTTTTATAGTTTTTCTATAGCCACATACACATATTAAAAACTGTTTCGAATTGTTAAAAAAAAAATTAACGCATCTGAAATGAATAATACTCAGTTAATCGAGATTTATATTCAAAAGTAACTTTTATGGTCACAAATAGCTTAATATGACAGAAAAAAAAAATTAAAGATTTAATGCATCAAACAATGAACGATCTGAGATGTCAAAATGCTTTCTATCTATTATTAAAGAAGTTGAATTTTATTAGCTAAATCATATTACTATCATTTACTTCGTTTCTCTATTTAAGGTAAATATTTTTATTTTTATTATGAAAAAAACATAAATAATTTTTTTTATTAATTAAAGAGATTATTTAAAAAATAAGAACAAATAAAATTCTTATACACGTTTTTTGTTATCCTAAATTTATAAAATTTAATTTATTTCTATATTTTGATTATCTCATATTCTCATTCCAAGTAAAAAAAAACAATAATGTATAAATGAGTTACACTTTTTTTAGAGAATGAATTACACTTTTTTTTAGAGAATGAATTACACATAATCAATTGAAAATGAATAACACAAATTAGTGGAGTTTAAAGCACTATTTAGATCTTAATCTATAAAAAAAATAAAAATATATATACTTTATTTATCATTTGATATATTATTTTATAGAAGAAATTACATATATAATCAGAATTTAATTTTTATTTATAATTTTGAAATCAATTTTATATACAGTATTCTATTATTATATAATTTTAAATCTTAAAATTTTAAAATATTATAACTTTATTTTTATTTTATGGAATTTACAGTTAATTAGTTGTAAGAATAAAAAATAATTGGGTTAAGGTGTAAAAATATCCCTTACTTTTTGGGTTAGGAGCAATTTTATCCCTAACGTTTAAAATGGTGCAATTTTACCCCTAACGTTGGAAGCTAAGAGCAATTTTACCTCTAACATTAATAAATTGGGTCAATTTCAGACACTATTATAAAACACATATATTTTTGTTCCTTATTATGCACAAATTGCATAAAAATTTGTTCTAAAAAAAGATTTCATGTTTTTTATAATTTAATAATAGAATTTGGGATTAATATTTATAAATTCGGTGAATTTTTTATCTAATTCGTATAAAAAGACACTATATTTTTTATATTTTTATTTTTTTCACATCCCAACGTATGTTTGTGATTTATTACTGATAAAATGACACACATATGAAGTGTAGATGACAAGATTCATGACCGAGAAGACCGTTTGATGAATTATTTCTCAAATTGTCCCAATTTATTAACGTTAGGGGTAAAATTGCTTTTGGCTTCCAACTTTAGGGGTAAAATTGTTCCTAACCCAAAACGTAAAGGGTATTTAAGATTTTTTTTTTTTGAATAAAACAAAATTATCTGTTTAAGAATTTAAAATATGAAATATGTGTAAACAATTTGTTACTATTATGTAATTGACACTATTTTATAACATTCCTCGAAATCCTCATCTACATCATCATTCAATCTTTCTTGGCCCACTATTGGCCAGTCCATTGGGCTCTAGGTCCAAATGTCAGTTGGACCACTTAAATAATTGATAATTTGTATTGACGGTGGTGATTAAAATTTGGATAATATCTCAAAAAAAAAAAATTATAAAAATTTAATTTATCTTAATAAAATTATCTGATTTTAACGTTTTTCAGTTGTTTTTTCACCCGAAATCATTGACGTATCATCTCAACATCACGTTAGCATCACTTGACATATTAAAAAAATGTAACAACATATTTTAATTAAAAGACATATCATATGGATTAATTTGTGGTTAAAATTTTTAATTGACAATCTTTATTTACACGAGTTAATTTATGGTTAATTTTGTTTATTATGCCACATGACGTTGAGACATGTGATTAGATATCGTATAATCAACTTCGATGGAAAAATAATCGGAAAATGTTCCAAATGACTTTATTGGGACAAAAACTAACTTAAGTGGTTTTCTTGAGACAAATTTAACTTTTGTGGCTTTTTGAAGACATTATCCAAACTTTTGTGACCACCGATGTTGATTACCTCTTAGATAATACTTCATATTTTAAAAAACTGTATCCTCGTGTATAAAAATTAATGACAGTTTATCCAATTTAGACAAAAATTAACGGTCACGTATAACAATCAATCACATTTTAACCAATTTAGATCAAAATTAGCATTTATATATAAGAAGAGCCGTTTGATGTATATCAATTACTCACGTTTAGACGTGATCAATTACTCACATTTGATCCAATTTAAATAAAAATTTGCACATATATAAGTTTACCGTCAATCGCAACACAACACAACTTATTTTCATAATGTTTCACCAATCTTTTTAGTTACCTCAATTTTCATATAATATTTCACATCTGAAAGCGGCTTGTTTCTCCACTTTTACAACTTAAAAAACAACAGTTTTTCTCTACCCGGTCAGCATTCGCAATTTAACGAATCTCCTTAAATACGCACTAATTTCTACCTAAATTTGATCAAATATGATTAATTATTATACGTTAAAAACCATATACCAAATGTGATTGATTGCTATATCTCAGTCAGAGTCAGGTAGTCAATATCGCACAATAATAGGTAAGGGAGGAAACGTAAGCCTCCAAACCCGACAAACAGAAATATCAACTCGTTACAATTCACACCAGCCAATTCTACTAAATCACCCAACAAAACAAAAGGGCAATTTCAGACATGTTAAATAAGTTTAAACATCCTTAAATGTTAGAAGAACTAAATAGATATACAAAGACTGAAAACAAAACTCTATTTGGCAGCATTACTCTGCAAAGGAGGCAATGAAAACATGTTTACAGTTGAACTTCCACTTCTTATCTCCTTCGAGACTTGCAATGCTGATTGAGTTCTTTTCAAGTACATACTCTCCATATACTCGATCTCCGAAAGTTCTTTCGGAACTTTAGGAGGCCCATCATTGTTTTCGGAAGGACCCCCTTTTTCTTCCTCTCTGTTTGAGCTCGATGATTCGTTTCTGGAGAAGAGCCGATCGAGCATTGTCTCGCACTCGTTTACTAGCTTGTTGAGGACATGGGTTGTGAAAAATGGTTGCTGTAATACGTTTTGTATAAATGGTAGCCGAATCAGAGCTCCGCTTCGTTTGTCATATTTCTTTAGTATCTTTACTAGTCCTGCACAAACAATTTCTACATTCAACTCCAACACTATGGAACAACAAGTGAAGAACTTGGAGATGTCAGGCAAATTGAAGATAGAAAAGATTCATCTGGTGGAAATTATTTACATCAAATGGAAACAAAATTTCAATTTTTTTTGTTGTTCTACGGATTGTGCCCGTTTAGTTCTCCTTTTGGTAGTTCCTTTTTGCTGCTCCAAACAGTCGACATAGAACGTTGGTTAGGATTTAAGATATAGCTGCTTGTAGCTATTTTGAAAGAAAAATCAGCTAACATCTACCCGCAACAGCAAACATCCAACAGCATAATAAGAAAATAGTAAACAGCAACAACCGAATCAAACCGGCCCATCAAGTTTATTTATACACACCTGTGTAGTTAAGAGCACTGTAATTTTCCAACAAAACCATCTCTCCATGAAAATCCACAATCTCTCTCCCCACTGTTATCAACTCATTTGAATCCTTGGCCTTTTCTACCCTATCTTGCAACTCCTGAATTCCAACACAAAATAGAAAACTTGAAATTTCAATTTGCACTCTCACTGAGAAACATTATTCACAGCCATAAATTACATAACATTTGAAACAAAAGCAAATATTCAATATACAAAGGAACAGGACATATCAAATGGTATCTGAATGCATTCAGCTGATCAGAGCCAACAATATAACTCTCAGATTTCTAATCACTAGCAGTTGGATTGATACCATAACACGATTTACAGAGACATCTCGATCAACACAATAACACGATTTAAAAAAACAATCCAACTGACACGATTATCATTGTCCTTGTATTCACATCATATATAACCATATGATGCTCCAGGATTCACTGACAAGTGTGCTTGGGGGTGTTCTCTAGTGATCTATGGTTGCTCAATTGATATTATTTGGATGCTTTTGCTAAAAATACTAAAGTGCAGCTAGTTTTCGGACGATTCTGGCAACTCACTAGTGACTGCTCAAGCCACCTGTCCCCCTTAGGATTCACTGCAAGGGTGCTTGGGGGTGTTCTCTAGTCATCTATGGTTAGCTCAATTGATATTATCTGGATGCTTTTGCTGAAAATACTAAAGCTCAGCTAGTTTTCCGAGGTTTCCGGCAACTCACTAGTGACTGCTCAAGCCACCCCCTTCATCCATCAAGGATCATATGGAACACATAGATAAGGTAACATGATTTTGACATCATAACCTGAAATTGACTCCCCTAACTCCAATACCCCCATGGAACATGATGCAGCTATTTCCTTTGAAGCACAATTGAAAAACTAGGGAAAATTTTCTCAATCTTTTTCACATACGAAGACAATCCTGCTACAATTAGAGTAAAATTCCACTTCTAATTTAAAATTCAAGATAATATGTCCATAGGATTCACGAATATAGTCGCTTATATTCTAATCTAAATGACAAAAGTTATAAATCTAATCCAAAATCAGAGAATCCAGAAAAATTACCTTCCATTTGATTACAAAATCCTCTTCTTTTTCAAAGATAAACGAATTGAACTTCTCCATCTCATCTTCCAAAAGTTTAACGAAATCGATGACCTCCTTCGTCACCTCACCATCTGTTTTATCATCGGCTGACTCGAATCTCGGCCGCTTATTCGCCGGCTTGTCTCCGTCCATAGGATAAATCAGCTTCAGTTGTTTCTTTAATTCTTTATAGGACAAAAACTGGTCTCTCCAATCAGGTAAGGTATCCTCTATCACTACGCTCAGGCTCTTGCAAAACTTCATGGCTCTAAAAGCAGATCTCGGCAGACGGCCGGAGAGGAATTTCGCGTTGCTAAATTCCGATGACACGTTTTTTTTCTTCTTCTGAAAAAGGATCGAACAATGTTGATGTTGTAGATAATATAAAGAAGTAGAGGAATAAAAGTATGAAAATAAACGAGAATATTCGTAGATTCTGACAAATTATATATACTTGAATTATTTATTTATTTATTTATTTTGATGAATTTTTTATTTTTATTTTGGTTAAGAGTCAAATTGACCTTTACGATTATTACAAATTAAGTTGTTTTCTACAATAAGAATTGTTACAGTATTAAATAGATATGTTAGTAGTTGGCATTTAAGTAAGTAGGTGGGAAGTAAGGAGTTAGGAATTAATTGTTGATTATATATATATATATATATATTTTGTAATATCTTTGAGCAAAATAATAAAACATACTTTCAAATAACCCTTGTGTGGTTACATGGTATTAGAGCCAAACATTTTGGCTTAGGAAAGTATTTCTCTGAGTTTGAACGATAAACGACGGTCCGGGTTGGAAGTCGATTTTTCAAACATGTCTGTTCATCTCACCGCTCCCTCCATTGGATTTCCCTGCCGCCGATCTTTCGGGTTGCTGAACTCCGGCAGCCAGAAAGTCCGCGCGTAGGGCTCACGCGCCGCTTCTCTCTCCGACGCGCTGCCCACTCGCCGGCGCGTGGGGGCGCGTGGCTGCTCCGTTCGCCGCCGTTTTTCTTCCCCCAGCCTCGCCTCGGTATCTCCGACCTGTCTGTGTGGTTAGGTTCTCGTTGTGGTAACTCCAGTCAGTCTCCTTCTTTGTGATTACTCCGGCTTGTGTTCAGTTTTCTCCCATTTTTTTCTGATCTGATTTTTCTTTACAATAGAGGTTGCTATATTTGCCCTACTTTATCTTGGTCCTGTTAAAATTATCAGTAGTGCCTTTACTGTTCTTTGAATTTTTTTGGTGGTAACTGTCATTTGCTTGGATTGACAATGAGTGAAGAAAGGGATAAGAAAGTCATGACTGGAGTTAAGGATTACACTCAGTGGAAACGTACTATTACTCGGTACATTAATAGTGTTGATTTGGGGGGATCATTTGAGTAATAATCCTCCACCTAGAGATGATCAGGGAAGTAGGAAGAAATGGATGATGGTAGACTATAAACTGTTTAATCTGATTCAGAATACTTTGGACTCTACTATTGATGACATTGTGACTCATTGTGATACTGTCAAAGAAATGTGGGAATACTTAGAGTCTATGTATGCTAGTAAACAAGACTTGACTCATATTCATAACTTGTTGTCTTCATATTATCGTCCTCAGAGAAAGGGACGCACCTTCTTTCAGTATTATAATGAATGTAAGCAGATTTGTGAGGAGAAGCGGTCTCGATTTCCTATTACATTGTATATTTGTTCTTGGATTTCTGGAGGGTCTTGGTCCTGAATTTGAAATAGCATGCAGCTAGATATTGACCAGTGGGACACTTCCCTCCTTTGCTGACCTCTATGGTCGACTTCTTCCCGTGTGTAAGGATATTGAAAAGACGTCTGATGTGATGTCTCAAGAGACAATGGCTCTGGTGAGCAATACGACATATGGAGTTCAAAGTGGTCCTCAGAATTCCACTACATACCGTATCTCTCAAAGTGGTCTTCAGTTATATCATCATTGCGGTAAAGAATGACATATTAAGAAGAACTGTTGGAAGCTACATGGTCGGCCTCAGAAAAGTACCAATCGAAAGTTTGCTCACATTGCTGCTGGTGATGGTATCCTACCGTCCCCTCAATCTTCGTCTTCTACTCCTACTGTCACTATCTCTGTTGATGAATATGCTCGACTTCAGCAACTGTCTCTTGATCATGGTGCCTCCCAGTCCGCCACTACTGCTTTGGCTAATACAGGTAATCGGGTTGCTTGTCTCTCCACCTCATCCCGTAGTTGGGTTATTGATTCTAGTGCTACCGATCACATGACTGGTAACATAGGTATTCTTTCTTCTTTTGATTCTAATATCAATCTGCCATCTGTTACTTTAGCTAATGGAGCCACCGCTGTTGAAACACATTTCCACATGATTTTGATTTGACAAAATTATTTGAGTATATGTTTAAAAATATTCTAAAACACACTAAGTTTAAATGCTTTGATTTATTACACTAATGTGTTTGTTCAATGTTGAGTTAAATTATTTATAAGACATAAAGACTAAAAGGCTAAAGGCCCAAAGGAAAGTCAAAGGCCCAAGACAACTCGGCCCGTGTAAACAAAACGCTGTCGTTGTGGACAAAACGCAGCTCAGCATGAAGAAGGATCTGGAAGACTTTCTTTATCTACTTCGGAACGAAGCTGCTGAGTTGGACGACAAAGAGTACAAGACAGCAGCTGAGCAAGGAACAACCTCAAGACAAAGTATTTCTACTTTGGGTAAAGTTCAGAAGACACAGAAAGCTGTCTGGAAGACTTTGCCATAAAAGGCGAAACATTCTGCCTGTCTGTCTAAAAGCTGCTCAGCACTGATCGAAGACAGAAGATACAATAATCCGATTGGCCAACGGCACTGAGCGTGTACTGAGTGACAACAACATCAAGCCGTTTCCCTCCAATGGTTATTTCAAAATTTGAAATAACTGATACCTCAAGTGTCACTATAAATAGGCCTTTCAGTTGCTTCATTCGATGCAGATCTTCAACTAGCCATTACGCTGGCCAAATTCACACTTGAAGTTCTGTGAGAAAAAGCAAAGCAAATACTTACACCAATTTCCATATTACTGTGTAAAAGTCTAGAGTGATTATCCAATCATCTAAAGTGTCTTAGCAATTGTTGTTTAGGACAAACTTATTATCATTTCTAGAATTAGAAAGGAGAGCCTGAGTACTCGGTTATAGTACTCAGCAATAGAATAGGAGTGAGTAGAGGTATAGAGGAAGGTACTTTTGTTATATTCAGCTTCTTGTTGTAAAAGGTTTGATGCTCTACCGTTAAAGAGCTCAGTAGAGAATTTGAAAGCTCGGAACGTGTTCCGGGGACAGGACGTAGGCATAGAGGCTGAACCTGGATAAATCTGCTGAGTAACATCGTTCTAACCTTAAACTCCTTTAATATATATATTGCTTGCTTAAACAAAACTGATCAAGTAAAGAGGTCACGCTGAGTTGTGTGCATTGAGTATCTGAGTTCAGGAATAGACTCAAGTGCTATCTCCTGACTCAAAGAAAGAAGTTGACTTAGTCACTAGTTGACTAAGCTAGTGTCTTACTTCACTCAGCGCGCTGTGTAATTCCTTTTCAAAGTAAAAGAAGTCAGCCTTAACGTACTAAAATTTTAAATAGTTCCTATGCCCTCCCCCCTCCTTGGAACTAACTTGTTACGTTATAAGGGACCAACAAGTGGTATCAGAGCTTAAAAGCTCACTGTGCAAGGTTTAACTACCTTGAGCTGATCCCCACTATGGCTGAAAACAGCACTCGGTTTCTCCCAGGAAATCTGACAACTCAGATTCTACTTGAGGGTCTATCCATAACTCGGCCTCCCCTATTCTTCGGGTCTAACTATACCTTCTGGAAGAATAGGATGAAAAACTTTATTCAGGCAACAAATATGAGTGCATGGCTTTCAATAGTCCAAGGCCCATTTGTTCTTGTTGAAGTTGTGGCTGGCCAAACAGTTGTCAAAGCTGAGGCCAAATGGACAGAAGATGATCTCAAGAAGCTACAAAACCACGCTTCGGCTATAAACATGCTTCACTGTGCGCTTGATGCTGCAGAATATAACAAGATTTCAGGTTGTGAGTCAACGCAAGAGATCTGGAAGAAGCTGGAGGTCACCTACGAAGGAACCAACAAAGTGAAGGAGTCCAAGGTGAACCAGCAGATGAGACTATACGAGCTGTTCGAAATGAACGATGATGAAGGAATCTCTGACATGAATGCAAGGTTTACAAACATCATCAACGAGCTCAAGAGACTTGGGAAGATCTTCACTGAGGAAGAACAAGTCAAAAAGATGCTTAGGAGTCTTCCTAAAAACTGGCAAGCAAAGAAGACCACTGTTGAGGAAGCTCAAGACTTAACCACCTATAAGTATGATGAACTCATCGGCTCACTACTGACCCATGAGATCTCGATGAAGAATTTCGAGGTGAAGGAAAAGTCTGAAGATAAGAAGCAAAAGTCTCTTGTCATAAAAGCTGACTCCACTGATGGAAGCTCAACAAACGATGAAGAGATGGCTATGTTTACCAGAAAGATGAAAAGGCTGTTTAAAAAGAATGACAAATATTCTAAGAAGCCTTATAAAAAGTTTGATAAGTACAAAGATGACTCCAGCGACAGCAAGTACAAGAAGGACAACTCAAAGCCCATTACTTGCTTTGAATGTCATCAAACTGGCCATATCAAGTCAAGCTGTCCCTCGCTGAGGAAAGAAAGAAAGAACGGTAAGAAGGCAATGGTGGCAACCTGGAGTGATAGTGATGATTCATCATCATCTGAAGCTGATGCCACTGAGTCAGCGAAGATTTATTTAATGGCTGACAAACTTGCTGAGCCATGTGTTTTTGAGCATGCTGACCCCTCCATTGCATCTGACGATGAGGAACATTCAATTGAGGTAATATCACTACCCTTGCTCAGAAATGAAATGGTTAATGCCCTGAGTGACCTCTACACACTTGTCAAAAAGTGTAATAAAAATGTTAGAGCACTCAGCATGCGATGTGAGGAGGTTGAGGAGGTCAAACTGAGTGACCTTCGATATCTTCTTCAGGACAACTCAGATTTGCATAGTAACATTGGAATTATGCAAAAGTTTGTCTCTAAGGTCCAATCAGATTCTAAGAAACTGAGAAAGGACGTCACATCCATTCAGAACCAACTAAAGGTTCCAAACAAAAGAAATATTCCTCTGAATACTCAGTACCGAAGTACTGGTCAGCAGAGATGGAATCCTCAGCGGAATGTCCAGTGTGACTTCTGTGGGAAGAAAGGACACACCACAAAGGTGTGCTGGCATGCTCAGCACTGGGGTGCAGACCAGACAGTGAGACATCCTAAACGGAAGGTCAGCTGTGACTTCTATAGAAAGAATGGCCATACTGTCCAAGTATGCCGCCATAAAATAAAACATGATGCTTTACCTGTTGAACCTAACAAGCAAGGACCCAAAAAAGAATTGGGTACCTAAAAGTAACTAGTCACATTGCAGGTAAGCCTTAGGTGTGCTGAGAAGTCAAAGATGTGGTATATTGACAGCGCATGCTCAAGACATATGACTGGTGATGAAACTCAGTTCATCACATTTGAGCGTAAACGAGGAGGAAGCGTAAGTTTTGGAGACAACAAAAAGGGTAAGATAGTAGGGTCAGGAACCATTGGAGGTACTCCTACTATTGAGTCTATCTCCCTAGTCAGCGAACTCAAATATAACTTACTCAGCGTAGCTCAGCTATGTGACAATGGGAGAAAAGTTATTGATGACACTGGATGTAAAATATTCGAGGGTAAAACTAATGAGTTAATTTTAACTACCCCTCGCATTGATAATGTCTTCATGCTGAACTTAGAGAAAAAGTTTTCAAAAAATGTATGCTTAGTTTCAAGGGAAGAAAATTCCTGGCTATGGCACAGGAGACTTGGTCATGTAAGCATGGACCTCCTGGCCAAATTAGCAAGAAAGCAATTGGTTGAGGGACTGCCAGAACTTAAATTTGAAAAAGATCAACTATGCCACGTTTGTCAAGCTGGAAAAGAAACCAAACAATCTTTTCATAGCAAAAACATTGTCTCAACTAAGCGTCCATTAGAGTTACTACACTTGGATCTCTTCGGTCCAGTCCAGCCGCTGAGTCTGGGTGGAAGAAGATTTTCCTTGGTCATTGTAGATGACTTTTCTCGGTACACTTGGATCATCTTGCTGAGTAGCAAGGATGAGACCTTTGAGACATTTTCAAATTTGGTTAGAAAACTTGAAAATGATAAAGACCTAAAATTGGCTCACATCCGAAGTGATAATGGTGGAGAATTCAAAAACCAACAGTTTGTTGAATTCTGTGAAGCCAGCGACATTGACCATAATTTTTCTGCTCCCAGAACGCCTCAACAAAATGGGGTTGTTGAAAGGAAGAATAGAACCTTAGTTGAAATAGCCAGGACAATGCTGAGTGAGCATAGGCTTCCAAAGTACTTTTGGGGAGAAGCTGTCAACACATCGTGCTATATTCTTAATAGGGCTCTTGTTAGACCTATACTAAAGAAAACCCCTTACAAACTTTGGAAAGGACGAAAGCCCAACATTGGATACTTTCGAGCCTTTGGCTGTAAATGTTTTATTTTAGACACCAAAGATAGCTTAGCTAAGTTTGACTCAAAAGCTGATGAGGCTATCTTTTTAGGCTACTCAACAAACAGCAAAGCATACAGAGTTTTCAATAAACGAACTCAAGTTTTAGAAGAGTCAGTACATATTGAGTTCGATGAAACTAACCCTGCAGGAAGATATCAGCCGGTGACCAAGGATGATCCACACTCAGTACCCGCTGATCAAGATACAGCCGATGAGTCATTCCCTCAAGGGTTGACCAAAGGTAAAAGTGAACCTCAAATTGTTTTCACTGACCAGTCTACACCTGCAGAGATTGTTGAAACACAGACAGCACAAGACATCAATCTACCAAAGGAGATAAGGATACCAAGAGGACACTCAGAGAGTGCTATTCTTGATGCCGCTGAGAATACCCTGATGATAAGAAATCAACTCAGGAGATACCTCAGCAACGTAGCCTTCGTCTCAGTTCATGAACCAAAGAACTTCGCTGATGCTGAGCACGATGAATTCTGGATGAGCGCAATGCAAGAGGAACTTGATCAATTCAGAAGAAACGATGTATGGGAGTTAGTGCCACATCCAAGGAGTCAGAAGACCATTGGAACAAGATGGGTCTTCCGCAACAAGCTGGATGAACAAGGAAATGTAGTCAGGAACAAAGCAAGACTTGTAGCTCAGGGCTACAGTCAGCAAGAAGGTATTGACTACGGTGAGACCTTTGCCCCAATGGCAAGGCTAGAGGCTATTAGAATTTTATATGCTTATGCAAGTTATATGAACTTTAAACTGTTTCAAATGGATGTTAAGAGTGCATTCCTTAATGGAGTTATAAATGAGGAAGTTTATGTTAATCAGCCTCCAGGGTTTGAGGATCCTAAATTCCCAAACCACGTTTATAAATTCAAAAAGGCTCTGTACGGCCTCAAGCAAGCACTACATGCTTGGTATGAGAGGCTGACTAGTTTCCTACTGACTAGAAATTATGTCAGAGGCAAAGCTGATACAACCTTATTCATTAAGAGAAAGGGTAAAGACACCCTGCTGGCTCAAATATATGTTGATGATATTATTTTCGGTGCTACTAATGAGTCAATGTGCAAGGAATTTAGCAAGCAAATGCAGACTGAGTTTGAAATGTCAATGATGGGAGAACTCAACTTCTTCCTTGGACTTCAAATCAAACAAGGGAAAAATGGCATCTTCATCAGTCAAGCTAAATATGCCAAGGAGATATTGAAGAAATATGATCTTGAAAATTGCAAGCCAATATCTACTCCTATGGGCACTGACACTGTCCTTTGTGCTGACGAGAATGGTAAGTCGGTAGACAGCAAATTGTATCGAGGTATGATAGGCTCTCTACTTTACTTAACAGCGAGTAGACCGGACATTCAGTTCTCAGTATACCACTGTGCTAGATATCAATCTAACCCTAAGGAATCTCATTACATAGCTGTAAAAATAATCCTTAGATATTTGCAAAGCTCAGTGAACGCAGGTTTATAGTATCCCAACACTCATGACTTTACACTCATTGGATACACTAACGCTGACTATGGACGAGACAAGCTTGAACGAAAAAGCACCTCTAGAGGATGCCACTTCCTAGGGAGCTGTCTTGTATCCTGGTTTAGCAAGAAGCATGCGTCAGTAGCCCTGTCTACCACTGAAGCTGAGTACATTGCTGCTGGACACTGTGTTGCTCAAGTCCTATGGATTAAGCAACAGCTTGAAGACTATGGTGTTCAAACAAAGACAATTGAGGTCAAATGTGACAACAAAAGTGCAATTGATCTATCAAAGAACCCAATTCATCATAGCAGGATGAAGCATGTCAGCATCAGACATCACTTCATTAGAGACCATGTACTCAAGGGTGAGATCAAGCTGACCTATGTCCCAACGGATGAGAAGCTTACGGATATCTTCACGAAGCCACTGGCTCGTGAGCAGTTCAGCATACTGAGAGAAGCCATTGGTATGTTCAATCCTCTTCAGTAAATTCCAGTTCTAAATATAAATTCATGCTGAATGAATTACCATGCTGAATGATTTATGATATTATTTGCTGAGTGAATAGATGTATGCTGAGTGTTTAATGCTAAATGAATGAATATCATATACTGAGCAAATATGCGCACTGAGTAGTTATCTCAAACTGAGCAACAAATTACTTAAATCATCCGTTTGTATAAAACTGACCACTCAGAATATAGAACGATTAGGATTCTCACACTGAGTAAATCGATCCGTTGCATTGAATGCAAAAGCACGCGTATAGCCACCTAGGATGACGTATGCGTCGAATGTGTCATAAATGCCAGGATTCTTGGCGGTTGAATATCCCAAGGGCAAAACTGACACATGGATTCGATAAGATCCATCTCTCACCTCTATAAATAGTGGGCAAATCCCCACCTTTACTTCTTTATGCTTACAGAATTCTCTGTCATTAACACTTTCTCTCTCTCAAAATCTTCAAATCCTTCAAATCTTCTCTGCGAAAATGACGAACGTCTCTGTAAACATTTCCGATGCCGGTCACCAATCTGCTGGAAACCCTAAGTCTCTTACCCAGCATGATCAAACCAAAGCTACCACACCGAGCAAGAAAACCCAAACTGAGCAAGGTACCTCCTCCAAGGGAAAGAAACCTAAGCAACGAACATATACCAGGGTCTATGAAAACGTCAGGGAATACAAGATTGACTACTCAAGGTGGTTCTCGAAAGAATTTGTGGAAAGAGAGCAACCATTCTGTGAGTGGATTTCGAAGAATGGCTGGACCGAGCTGTTCTCAATAAGCTACAATACCTACCCTGACTTGGTAAGGGAGTTCTACCACAACCTGCGTGTCGCTGATGACAACCAAGACCACTTAGTCACCAAGGTGAAGGACAAAACCATATTTATCAATCCCACCTACCTAGCCAGCCTTCTGAAACTCAAGAATGAAGGAGCCATTCTTAGGAAGTCTGGAGATCAGGACATCACTGGGTATTCCACTACGTTCTGCAAACCTACAGGCCATGCTGGAGAAATCTCCAGTACTTCAATGGGCCAACACCAAAAGATGGCACACTACCTGCTGATCAATTACATCTACCCGAAGATAAATTGCACCAGCTCAGCAACAAACTTTGAGCAATGCTTCATATGGCATATGCTGACCTACAAGCCCATCAACATGCTAGTATTCTTGATAGCCAATTTTCAAAGGAGCACTGGAACTCTAAGGCTGGGCTCACTCATCACCAAAATCCTCTTGGACCACCGAGTGGACCTATCCAAGGAAACCAAGGGCCGAGGATCAGAAATAACTGCTGCTGCTCTGTTCGCCCTAAAGTTTGATCAGCCAATCAAGAAAGCAAAAGGTGCTGCTGACCCAAACGCGGAGGGGACGGTAATCAAAAAGGGCAAAAGAACTAAGGCCCCTACTGACAGGAAGAGGAAAGCTATGCAAAGCACCTCTAAGGAAGTTGTTCCCGCTCCTAAAAAGATAAAGATTGTGTCCAAAGGAACGACTGCACAAGCTGAGCCCAAGTCAACTGAGAAAAGACCTAGGCAAGATGAGCCTGAGGCAAATGAAAGGGAAAACGTTGATGAAGAACATTTGAGCAAGAAGCAGAAGAACTCTTCGAAGTTAAGTCCAATTGATGCCATTCCTGCTGGCTTCTTTGTTCCCGACGACTCTCACTATGCTCAGAGTCAAGGTATTGCCGCTGAGCAACAGAACGATGAAGTTGAACTGGATGATCAGTTCATTGAACAGTTGGAAGAAGAATTAGATGAGGAAGATCAGGATGATGAGCAAGAAGAAGAAGAAGGAGAAGAGAGTGGTCAGGATGACACTGAGGAGACAGTAAGTGAAGAAGATGCTGAGCCAACTCACACTGAGTTGACTGCAGAAGAAGGTGCTGAGCAAACAGAACAGCAGGATGCTGATGAAGGAGAAAATTCTCCATCTCATTCAATTCACGCTGATCCCACTCCTCCAAGGACTCAGGGAAAAAGAAGAAGACTTATCAAGGCACATACAACAACAGTGCTTGACTTCATGGATGATCTAATGCAGAAAAGACCAACCACTGATCCATCGAATATCAAGCTTAAATTCTTCAGAAAACCTTCTACGACTCTGCCAGAGCAAACTGAAAAACAAGCCTCTGTTTCTCTTCCACGGGAACAAGCCGACTTAGATGCTTCTGAGAACCCGACCAACACTGAGCCAATTCTCAATGCAGATGTTGAACCTAGCCCTCTGCCGGCTAAGGAAATTCCTTCTCCAGTCAGCACTGAACCTATCCAACCTTCAACAGAAAGTCAGCTTCAGCCTGACTCTGAACCTACATCCAATGCTGCTGTTCAATCACCTCTCCATTATACAGAACAAGTGCAGGTTGAACCACTAAGACCAGTCACTGACCCCACTGGCACAACAAATGATGCACTGAATCTCACTCCTCCACCGGTTGGTCAAACTAATGAAGAATCATTCAACTACCTCACTGCCACTAAGCCTGGTAGAAGGATAATTAACTTGGCTCAAGCCTTGATCCAAGACCTTCATCAAACTTCAGACACTGCTGCTGGGTCTGCCGATAATGAATCCACTCAGCTTCCACAAGTCACTCAACTTCTCAACGAGGTTCGAGGTCTAAAAGACTTGCTGAGTGTAATGATCAATATCCAAGCCCAACAACCAAAGCAGGAGTCCATAACAAAGCTGGCTGAACTCCATCTGACCATGGTTCAATATATCAACTCCCTTCAAGGACAATTTCAAACCTTGTCAGCTGCGAATTCAGGGTATGCCACCTCTGCTGAAGTTCATCAATTATTCACCCAGCTTAAAACTGAGCAAGAGAAGACAAACCATCAGCTTTCCTCTTACTCTCAATGCTCAGTGGAACAGATCGACGAAGCTGTTCATCTCCTGAATCTAAACAAGGCAGAGATGGATACTGACCAGATGAAGCAAAATGAGATTATCCAGTATACACATCAAATCTTCACCCATGTGCGTCACTCCAACATTCAGTGTCAGTTCTATGACTCATCTTTGCTAAAGATGTTTCGTCAAGCTTATGCTGCGCTGACTGATACACTTACTTGGATGGGTAAATCTCAAGCCTACGCACTGAGCATCCTCAGCGCTGCTGAAATTGGTGTGCCTTGATAGGGGTCAAAAACCCCTATCTTTGGGTACGGTTTTAGGACGGGTTTTAGAGTTATTTGGTTAATAAGCGAGCAATTCTCGCATTTAAATGCTTTTGTGTGAGTTAGTTAGGGATTGGAAACATTCTATTTACTTTTCCTCGTTTAGGTTCGTTTTGTGATCAATTTAGGCAAATACGGCCGAAATAGCATGCATAGTAGAATTCCGTTATCTTTTGAAGCTAATTAGTCCGTCAAAGTCGCACCAAAAGAAGCGTTTGCTCAAAATAGGCGATTGACGGATCAATTTGGCTTTTGCACTAATGTTTTCTGGAGTTTTTATGCGTGTGCAGGTGTAAGTTCGGACGAAAAAGGGCATAGAAGTCACTCGGCATGAATCGAGCACGCTTCGGGCGAAAACGCTTGGCGAGCAGGGCCCCACGGGCCATTTCTGCTCGCCGAGCAGGCCCCTGGTGGCCTGCTCGCCGAGCAGGCCGCCAGAGGCCTGCTCGGCGAGCAGGGCGCCAGGCGCCTGCTCGGCGAGCAGGCCACTAGGCGCCTGCTCGGCGAGCAGCCTTCCCTGCTCGGCGAGCAGCCCTGCGGGAATTGGTCAAAAAGACCAATTCCGCCCCCACGAAGCCACGTTCGGCCCCACGTCTTCCTACACCAACAAGGACACGAAAATAGGTCAAAACGAGGCCTGAGACGCGTCTATAAATAGGATTTTTCCATTGTAAACTAGATATCTTTTCCTTTGTAATTTTCTTAGCTTTTCATCTTGAGAAATCCTCTCCACCTTCTCCATATCCTTCAAACCTCCATTGAAGACACCTCCGAAGGTCCATTCACCGAGGATTGCTCAAGCTCCATCCTTAAATCCTAGAAAGACGCCTGCATTGGTAGACAGGTTCCCTGAAAGGGATTTTTCTTCTTTTATATTATGTCTAGCCTCTGATACATGCTATGAATTCTAGGTTTATTGTAACTTCGTGACAATATTTCCATCTTTGATATATAATATAGTTTTTGTTTATTCAATTGTTTTTGATGTTTTAATCTTTGTCTTACGCTTTGTCTGATTGGTTTAACTCATTCGATAATCCCAAAATTAGGTTGGCACATATTGCGAGCTGAATCTGACCTAGTCAGTGCCTATAGGATTGACGACCCTATAGAAGATTAAGCCCAAATTACTGAGCCTTAGAGCTAGTTTCGGCCTTACAAGGGAATCACGAACTAGGGACTTTAGGAGGATAGGTCGGGTTAATCGCCTTGGACACAAGTGACTTAGTTTCAATTCAATTGCTTAAACATTCTATCATTGTTATCATCGTATCCCTTCATGTTCATTCAGTTAATTGCATTGGTAAAAGATCAATTAAGGGTAGAGTAACTTAGTTAGGCATAGAGTAACTTAGCTAGAATTAGTTAGAATTAGATAACTTAGCTAGGATTAGTATAATTCAACCTAGGAGTAGATTAATATAAACAAACCAACTCAAAACCCCCTAAGCCTAGATAACATCCGAGATCGAGTAGCTCGGTACTTGCAGAAATAAATCCTGTGGACGATAACCTGGACTTAAACCAGAAATTTATTACTTGATAACGACGGGGTACACTTATCCCTTAGTGAGGCTTCGCGGAATCCGCATCAAGTTCTTGGCGCCGTTGCCAGGGATTTATTTCTTCTGCAATATCGAACCAAAGGTTGATTTGTTAGTTTAGGCATTCATTGTGAATATCTTTGTTTATATCGTTTATACTTGTTGATATATGATTTGTTTATACTTTTCTATACTTGTTCATATCAGTATACTGTTACTTATCAACTTTTGTGCTAGAACTTGACTTTTTCTCAGCATTCTCTGATCAATGAATTGGCAAGAAAAAGTCGAGTGGCAAGCTCAAAAGTTTACTATCCCATCAAGACAATACATTCATACCCTGGAGAATGAGGCTCTCAATCCCTCCATGGCCGACTTAAATGAGAAAATGGATATCTTGATGGCAAATCTGAGCCTCAACACCAATGAAAGTGTAAGTTTTGTGGGTAATCACCAAAGGTATAATTCTAACCCCAATTCTTACAGCTTTTATGGTAGTGATTGGAGGAGACCTCAACACTCAAATCTGTCCTACGGGAACCCTAACATGTTGAGGCCTCCAAATAGGTTTGTTAATGAGCACAGGGAAAACGAATTGGGAATGTTCCCTTACGAACAAGCAAGCCAAGTTCCTCCACAACCCTCTAGCTCACGAGATGAGGTGATGTCCCTTTTGAAAGGAATATCAGCCCGACTTACAATCAACGAGGAGGTTTGCAAGGACTTGAGCAACCAACTGGCTCAAATAAACCAAGAGATGCAAAAGCAATCCCGAGATGCTCTCCCAAGCATAAAGGAAAACATAGAAATCCCACAAAGGGAATCAGCTCAAGCCATCTCCTTAAGGAATGACAAAAAGGTAGAACCAAGTCCACTATCACATGCATCACTCGAGGTAAGTGAGGAACCGGAAGTGGTAAGCAACCCCGGTTCAAAATCTGAAATTCTAAATCATGTGATAAAGATAAAAGATCAAATCAAAACTTGTGTATCTCAACTACCTTTTCCTCAAAAATTAGAAAAGTTTAGGTTTGCTTCATGCTCAGAAGTTTTCATTCTCTTCGACCTACCAAGAGAATCCAAAAGGGAGCAAACCAAACTTTTTCATAATATGTTTAAATTCGACCTCCTGCTTTCATTAAACTTATCAGAGGCTCTTAATCCGTTTTGTAGGTACGGGTTATTTCTCAAGGAGTTCGAGTTCCTAACGCGATTAGAAGCTTACACCTAGGAAGGAACTCCATGTCGAGCTAACCGACTATAAAGTAGCGCTTCTTGGGAGGCAACCCAAGTTTGGATTAAACTTTTTCTAGGTTTGTTTTTCTTTTTAATTCAATTATAGATTTCTGTTTTTGACTTTGGTTAGTAAGTTGTCTTCTCCACCCTAACTTTTTACACATGTTCTTTATGATTTGTGATGCAATGTTGGAACTTATTTCATGTTTTAGTATGAGGAGGAGGGGTAGACAAACTTACAAAAATTGTATAAATTTTAAATTTTTGTTGCGTCGTGTCTAGTTTAGTTTAGCGTTTTTAGGTTTTGTTTATGTTTTTGCATGTTTAGGACCTAAAACCGTGAACCTCCTTCGAATCTAAACTTCGTTATTTGTCTTTGAGGGCTGAGAACCGAATCTAAAATTGCATGACAACTAGTTTAGGTGTAGGACACAATCCTTGTATCTGTAAAAGCATGAGCTAAAGTTTGCATTTAGACCCTACTTTTGAAGAAATGCTAAAATCATTACTTAGGTAGATAACTTAAGAATTGAAGGCATGCAATATTAAACTTGAGTTTGGGGAAAACTAGTAAACACAAAATTGAAACCCAAAGAATTGTGAGCTGAATTTGAGCCTAAGAGCGAACATCAAAAAGCTCTTTTTCTTGACATTTTTGTGTGAATGCTTTGACTTGTGGAAGATTACAGATTTTGCACCTAATACTGTGTTGAACTTACATGCAATGATTTGAGATGATAAACGATGAATCAGCCTCATTAGAATTAACCCTTTTTCTTTACCTTATTTTTTTCTCTTTTTCATCCACTCTAGGAAGCCCCTTTGAGCCGACATTTTTGTAGTTGTAGATTTTTCTTTCGTTCTAACCTGTTTTTGCAAACCACAACTCGGTTCGCTATTTAAGCTTTGTTTTTGCAAAGCTCGAATTGAGCCTTTGTTTTCTTCAAGCGCTCTATCTTTGTTTATGGCATTACAGTAGCAAGCCAAAAGGCTAAGAAGTGAATGAGCATCACTATCTCAGAAAAAAAAGAGAAAAGAGAGAAAAACAAAAAAAAAAAAGAAAAAGAAAAGAGACGAACAAAAGGGAAAAACTTCATTCCCCAGTTCCTAAAAATAAAAAACGTCTCAAGAAAACATCCCAAAAGAAAAAAATAAGGGATGAATAAAAAGCTCAGTCACTTCGTATTTGCTAAAGCCATTTTAACTTTGTTTTTGTAGCGCTAGAACTTTTAACCCTTGTTGTACCTTTAACCCTCTAACCACATTACTACCCCAATTAGAGGCTGTTTTTGATATCATCGGAGTCATATAGCATAGTAGAGGAACGCGGATGAACGTGCAAAATCAACGTAATCCTAAGCAAGAACATAAGCCGAGAGTAAACACTTTAGCCACCAAAATTGTGTGAAATGAGTGAACTACCTATGGTGAGGTGTTTTACTTAGCGATCCCCTTAAACTCGTTTAATTGAACATGTGTCCATTTGCTTAAAACTATGACCCATGATAATTGAAATGCGGCTTTTGGATATCGTGTCTCTACTTTGTATTTCCGAATGCATGTAATTACAGATGCTCGAAATTGTGTCAAGCACCTAGTCAAATCAGGAGGTTTTCTAGCTTGCTTATGATGGCGGGTTTAGTTTTTAGTTTACTTGGGGACAAGTAAAGTTTTAAGTGCGAGGAGGTTTGATAGGGGTCAAAAACCCCTATCTTTGGGTACGGTTTTAGGACGGGTTTTAGAGTTATTTGGTTAATAAACGAGCAATTCTCGGCTTTAAATGCTTTTGTGTGAGTTAGTTAGGGATTGGAAACGTTCTATTTACTTTTCGTCGTTTAGGCTCATTTTGTGATCAATTTAGGCAAATACGGCCGAAATAGCATGCATAGTAGAATTCTGTTATCTTTTGAAGCTAATTGGTCCGTCAAAGTCGCACCAAACGAAGCGTTTGCTCAAAATAGACGATTGACGGATCAATTTGGCTTTTGCACTAATGTTTTTTGGAGTTTTTATGCGTGCGCAGGTGTAAGTTCGGACGAAAAAGGGCATAGAAGTCACTCGGCATGAATCGAGCACGCTTCGGGCGAAAACACTCGGCGAGCAGGGCCCCACGGGCCATTTCTGCTCACCGAGCAGGCCACCAGGCGCCTGCTCGGCGAGCAAGGGGCTGCTTGGCGCGAGCAGCCCTGCTCGCCGAGCAGCCTTCCCTGCTCGGCGAGCAGCCCTGCGGGAATTGGTCAAAAAGACCAATTCCGCCCCCACGAAGCCACGTTCGGCCCCACGTCTTCCTACACCAACAAGGACACGAAAATAGGTCAAAACGAGGCCTGAGACGCGTCTATAAATAGGATTTTTCCATTGTAAACTAGATATCTTTTCCTTTGTAATTTTCTTAGCTTTTCATCTTAAGAAATCCTCTCCACCTCCTCCATATCCTTCAAACCTCCATTGAAGACACCTCCGAAGCTCCATTCACCGAGGATTGCTCAAGCTCCATCCTTAAATCCTAGAAAGACGCCTGCATTGGTAGACAGGTTCCCTGAAAGGGATTTTTCTTCTTTTATATTCTGTCTAGCCTCTAATACATGCTATGAATTCTAGGTTTATTGTAACTTCGTGACAATATTTCCATCTTTGATATATAATATAGTTTTTATTTATTCAATTGTTTTGATGTTTTAATCTTTGTCTTACGCTTTGTCTGATTGGTTTAACTCATTCGATAATCCCAAAATTAGGTTGGCACATATTGTGAGCTGAATCTGACCTAGTCAGTGCCTATAGGATTGACGACCCTATAGAAGATTAAGCCCAAATTACTGAGCCTTAGAGCTAGTTTCGGCCTTACAAGGGAATCACGAACTAGGGACTTTAGGAGGATAGGTCGGGTTAATCGCCTTGGACACAAGTGACTTAGTTTCAATTCAATTGCTTAAACATTCTATCATTGTTATCATCGTATCCCTTCATGTTCATTCAGTTAATTGCATTGGTAAAAGATCAATTAGGGGTAGAGTAACTTAGTTAGGCATAGAGTAACTTAGCTAGAATTAGTTAGAATTAGATAACTTAGCTAGGATTAGTATAATTCAACCTAGGAGTAGATTAATATAAACAAACCAACTCAAAACCCCCTAAGCCTAGATAACATCCGAGATCGAGTAGCTCGGTACTTGCAGAAATAAATCTTGTGGACGATAACCTGGACTTAAACCAAAAATTTATTACTTGATAACGACGGGGTACACTTATCCCTTAGTGAGGCTTCGCGGAATCCGCATCATGCCTCAAGAGGTTTTAGATGATGGTGTTGCTGTCTTTAATGGCATCAATGAAAGCACTTTCAAGCTTAAGGAATTCTCAGCTTGCATATCTGAAGCTGCTCAAAACAGCACCTTCAGGCCTCCTCCTCCTCCTCCAGATGCTGCCAAAACGGGGGAGAAAGAACAAACAGGAAGAACTCGGCATGAGGCTGCTGGAAGTAGCCAGCTTAAGGGAAAAGGAAAATTGATATCTAAGAAGAAATAGCGTAGTTAGGATAGCTAGTTTCTAAGTCTTAAGTATCCCTGTTATGTATAATGCTGATTACTTATTAATACTATGCTTGCATCAAATTTTTCAACATTAAAATCTTATGTGATGATGAGCTATTATGTGTTGCATACATCAACTGTGTTTATCATTCTTAATGTCTTCTGATTGTATATTGTTAACACTGTCTTGTATGATTAAAACATTGTCTTATAAGACTCATTGAACAACAAAATACTCAGCGCTCTCTGATAGTTAAATCTTCCGCTTAAAACTGAGTTAATAGAATATGTTTCATGAGCTGACCTTTATTTGAAAACTGACCTAGGACTTACTCGATTAAACCTCAAAATATTTAGAGTAAAACTGTGTCAGTAGCTCAACCCTTACGGGGGAGTTTATTAAGTTATAAAAGGTCAACTATCATGGGGGGGCTCAAAACTGAGTTCTTCACTGAATAGTTTTGCCAACATCAAAATGGGGGAGTTTGTTGAAACACATTTCCACATGATTTTGATTTGACAAAATTATTTGAGTATATGTTTAAAATTATTCTAAAACACACTAAGTTTAAATGCTTTGATTTATTACACTAATGTGTTTGTTCAATGTTGAGTTAAATTATTTATAAGACATAAAGACTAAAAGGCTAAAGGCCCAAAGGAAAGTCAAAGGCCCAAGACAACTCAGCCCGTGTAAACAAAACGCTGTCGTTGTGGACAAAACGCAGCTCAGCATGAAGAAGGATTTGGAAGACTTTCTTTATCTACTTCGGAACGAAGCTGCTGAGTTGGACGACAAAGAGTACAAGACATCAGCTAAGCAAGGAACAACTTCAAGACAAAGTATTTCTACTTTGGGTAAAGTTCAGAAGACACATAAAGCTGTCTGGAAGACTTTGCCATAAAAGGCGAAACATTCTGCCTGTCTGTCTAAAAGCTCCTCAGCACTGACCGAAGACAGAAGATACAATAATCTGATTGGCCAACGACACTGAGCGTGTACTGAGTGACAACGACATCAAGCCGTTTCCCTCCAACGGTTATTTCGAAATTTGAAATAACTGATACCTCAAATGTCACTATAAATAGGCCTTTCAGTTGCTTCATTCGATGCAAATCTTCAACTAGCCATTACGCTGACCAAATTCACACTTGAAGTTCTGTGAGAAAAAGCAAAGCAAATACTTACACCAATTTCCATATTAATGTGTAAAAGTCTAGAGTGATTATCCAATCATCTAAAGTGTCTTAGCAATTGTTGTTTAGGACAAACTTATTATCATTTCTAGAATTAGAAAGGAGAGGCTGAGTACTCGGTTATAGTACTCAGCAATAGAATATGAGTGAGTAGAGGTATAGAGGAAGGTACTATTGTTATACTCAGCTTCTTGTTGTAAAAGGTTTGATGCTCTACCGTTAAAGAGCTCAGTAGAGAATTCGAAAGCTCGGAACGTGTTTCGAGGACAGGACGTAGGCATAGAGGCCGAACCTGGATAAATCTGCTGAGTAACATCGTTCTAACCTTAAACTCCTTTAATATATATATTGCTTGCTTAAACAAAACTGACCAAGTAAAGAGGTCACGCTGAGTTGTGTGCATTGAGTATCTGAGTTCAGGAATAGACTCAAGTGCTATCTCCTGACTCAAAGAAAGAAGCTGACATAGTCACTAGTTGACTAAGCTAGTGTCTTACTTCACTCAGCGCGCTGTGTAATTCCTTTTCAAAGTAAAAGAAGTCAGCCTTAACGTACTAAAATTTTAAATAGTTCCTATCCCTCCCCTTTGAACTAACCTGTTACATTATAAGGGACCAACAACTGCTTCTGTAAATGGTCATGGAACTGCTCATCCTACCTCCAAAATCTCTTTATCCTCTGTTTTATGTCTTTCTCAATTTCCTTTTAATCTGTTATCTGTTAGTCAACTCACCAAAGCCCTTAATTGTTGTGTTGTTTTCTTCCCAACTTATTGCCTTTTTCAGGATCTTGGGACGAAACAGAATATTGGTAGAGGGAAACTGGTGAATGGGTTATATGTTCTTGACTCCACTGAAGCGGTGCCAAGACCAATTGCCTGTACAAGCTCCTCTCTGTTGCAGCTTCATTGTCAGTTTGGTCATCCATCTCTTCCTGTCTTGCAGAAAATGTGTCAGAGTCTTCCAAGGAACTCTATTTTGGAGTGTGAAGCATGTCAGTTTGCTAAGCACCATCGTGTCCCATATTCTCCTCGGATAAATAAACGTGTTGAGTCTGTCTTTGATTTAGTTCACACTGATGTGTGGGGTCCTTGTCCTATTGTTTCTAAACTTGGTTATCGTTATTTTGTGACTTTTGTGGATGATTTTTCTCGAGTTACATGGCTTTATCATTTGAAGCACCGTTCAGATTTATTTACTGTTTTTTGTGCTTTTCATGCTGAGATTAAAACTCAATTTAATAAAAATATCTGTATTTTACGAAGTGACAATGCCAAAGAATACTTATCCAGTACTTTTCAGTCATACCTTCTCCAATATGGTATTATTCATCAAACGTCATGTGTTGTTACACCACAACAGAATGGTGTAGCTGAAAGGAAGAATCGCCACTTACTTGAAGTCACCCGGGCTATCATGTTCCAAATGCAAGTCCCGAAAATGTTCTGGGCAGATGCTGTTTCCACTGCCTGTTACCTCATCAATCGTATGCCGTTCGCTGTTCTTCAGGGTCAGATTCCATACTTTATCTTGTTTCCTTCTCAATCTTTATTTTCTCTTGCCCCTCGTATTTTTGGGTGTACTTGTTTTGTACATGATATTCGTCCTCAAGTCTCCAAACTTGACCCCAAATCTCTCAAGTGTGTATTTTTGGGATATTCTCGAAGTCAAAAAGGGTACCGTTGTTACTCTCCATCCTTGGGGCGCTATCTTGTGTCGGCCGATGTCACGTTCTTTGAGAATACGTCTTTCTTCCATCCATCTTCCCCTTCACCCTCTTTTCCTGCTAATACATCTGATGATGATTTTTTTGATCTATACTGTAAGTGAACAGGTTGTCCCTCGTCCTCCTATTCGTCACGTTTATTCTAGGCGTGTGCAGCCTGCGGTTACGACACCTGCTCCAGGACCAGTCACCAGTGATACCTCATCTGTTTCGGCTCCAGATCCTACACCTTCATCTGAACTCAGTCTTGATCTCCCTATTGCTCTTCGAAAAGGTACAAGATCGTGCACTTACCCTATCTCCTCCTTTGTTTCTTATAATGCCTTATCACCCTCTTCCAAGTGTTTTGTAGCTACCTTAGATTCCATTGCAGTTCCAAAATCCATTTCAGAGGCTATGGATCATCCTGATTGGCTAGAGGCAATGAAAGAAGAACTGAAGGCACTCGAACAAAATCACACTTGGGACCTTGTGGACTTACCAAAAGATTGGAAGAAAATTGGTGCTCGGTGGATCTGGACTGTTAAGATGAATCCTGATGGTACTGTTGCTCGAGTGAAGGCTCGCTTGGTTGCTAAAGGCTATGCTCAGTGATGGGTTCATAATTGACCCTAATAACCATATGTTATTTCACTAAAAATAGGCTTATGGGCTGTTAATTGTTATTAATTTAGGACTAAAGAACCCTTTTTGCAGATTTTGTGAAGAAAGCTGTCAAACAGCCCGTTGCAGGAAAAAGTAAAGGGAAATCTATGAACCAAAGGGCAATAGCATGTAAAGAGATGGAAGACAGCCATGCAAAGACGTGAGACCAGTGGAGATCTAGCTTGTTGAAGAATATTTGGGCCTTGAAGTGTTCAAGTGGCCATAATCTGTCAGAACGACCTGCTTCAGTGTACTTTTTAGTACTTTTTAGTATATTTTATGTTTCTTTCCTCCTAATTAAATAGATTACTGTAAAATGAGAGAGATTACTTTTTGTATCTGAAACTTCATCTTCCACGAGGGGTTTTTCTAAGAAAACCAAGAAAACTCCATTAATGGAGGGTTATTACCTTCATTCAGGCTGTTCACTCATCATTATGAGTGAGTAGTCAACTGAACGGGCTTGGCCAGCAAGGGCTGGTTATGTAAGTCTTCTATTTTTCTTATTTATGAATGAATGATGCTATATGTTGTTGTGCTTGATAAAGCTTTAACTCCATTGCTTAAGGCATGTATGTTAGTGTTAGATGCATGATAGGACACTGCTTTCATCTTCACAGAACCTTTTATCAAACGTCCAAGACCCGAAATAGGAATATTAGGGGATTGTATCAGGGGTTTTCTAAACAGAAATGCTGTTTCGCTCGTAATGCAAGAAAGAACCAACATTAAGGGCCCTTAATGTTGTAGTACATCTTAGAATCTTAAGAACACACGAAAGTTGACTTAAGTGAGCTTTAAAACAGAGACATTGACTTCACTTTATGTCATTCATGAATAAATAGGATGTTTAGAGGCTGAAAGTAACTTGTTCCGCTGTGGCCTAGCCTGTTCCCTCTTTTTATCATAACCAAAACACATTTTCTGAGACTGAATTTTTATCATTAGTATTTCTATTCACCATATCAAATCATTTCTCAACTATAGAAAATCACACACCATGAACACCCTGTTCTGCAAGGTTTTTCTAGTAGAATTTGGTCATCAATCCCTGAGGAGACGATACTCTACTTATCATTTTATTACTTGTTTCTAGTGCACTTGCTAGAGTCTGTTTTGAGGACAACACTCAGACTTATGGTCTTGATTATTTCGATACTTTCTCTCATATTGCCAAACTCGCCTCTGTCTGTCTGTTCATTTCTTTAGCTGCCACTTTCAATTGGGAGCTTCATCAATTGGACGTTAAAAATGCTTTCTTGCACAGTGACCTGAATGAAGAGGTTTATATGGAGCGACCTCCTGGCTTTGTTGCTCAGGGGGAGTCTGGAAAGGTGTGCAGATTAAGAAAGTCTCTGTATGGTTTGAAGCAATCTCCTCGTGCATGGTTTGGTAAATTCAGTGCCGCAGTAATGGAATTCGGCTTACACAGAAGTGCATATGATCCCTCTGTTTTCTACTTCAGTTCTAGCTCTGGATGCATTCTACTGGTTGTGTATGTTGATGATATCATAATTACAGGAAGTGTTGTTGCTCGGATTAAGGAGTTGAAGAAGTTCCTTGGTACTTGCTTCTAGACAAAGGATCTTGGTCCTTTGAAATACTTCTTGGGAATAGAGGTATCTCGCAGTAGGAAAGGAATTTGTTTAAATCAGAGAAAATACTGTTTAGATATGTTGAAAGATGCAGGTCTAATTGAGGGAAAGACGTGTGATGCTCCAATGGTGCCCAATGTGAAGTTGAAGTCTGATGATGGTGACTTACTCAAAGAACCTGAGAAATACAGGAGAATTGTTGGCAAACTGAATTATCTCACAATTACTCGTCATGACATTTCATTTCCTGTGAGTGTGGTAAGTCAATTCATGTCCTCACCTAGAACAATGCATTGGGATGATGTTACTCACATCCTAAGGTATCTAAAGGGAGCTCCTGGACAAGGTTTGTTATATCAAAATCATGGACATCACATCGCATAAGGCTTCACTGATGCAGACTATGCTGGAGATTTGTCAGACAGACGCTCTACTACTGGGTACTGTGTATTTGTTGGGGGAATCTAGTTTCATGGAAGAGTAAGAAACAAAGTGTAGTTTCTAGATCCAGTGCAGAATCTGAATACCGAGCTATGGCACAGGGTACGTGTGAACTTGTGTGGTTACGTCGTCTACTTGGTGAAATTGGGTTTGACCAGATAAAACTAATGAAGTTAATTATACTGTGATAATAAAGCAGCTATCTATATTGCAAATAACTATGTGTTTAATGAAAGAACAAAGCATATAGAAGTTGACTGTCATTTTACTCGAGAGAAGTTGGAGGATGGTACAATCACAACTCCACATGTCAAAACCGGAAGTCAATTAGCAGATGTGTTCAGCAAGGCTTTACCAGGAACTCGAGTCAACTATATTTGTAACAAGCTGGGCATGATAAATATCTATGCTCCAGCTTGAGGGGGAGTGTTACAGTATTAAATAGATATTGTTAGTAGTTGGCATTTAAATAAGTAGGTGGGAAGTAAGGAGTTAGGAATTAATTGTTGATTGTATATATATATCTTATAATACCTTTGAGCAAAATAATAAAACATACTTTCAAATAACCCTTGTGTGATTACAAGAATAAAATTGAGCATTTCTAAGAAACTTAGAGACAAAAATAGTCTTATCCCCTTTTTTTTTCATTATAGAATTTTAAAATCAATTTCAATGTTAAGCAATGAAAAAATACTACAACAACAACAAAGCCTTAGTCCCGCAATGATTCGGGGTCGGTTAACATGAACCATCATATCAAACCGTGAAATCAAGTCGTGTCAGCGACACAAATTCGCTCCCTCCACTCCGTCCTATCCACTACTATATTTTCCTCAATTCCCAGTAAACTCATATCACTCTCGATCACTCTCCTCCAAGTTTGCTTAGGTCTTCCCCCTACCCTTCACTACTACATCCCTTTGCCACTCTTCGGTTCTCCTAACCGGTGCATCAGGCGCTCTACATCTCACATGGCCAAACCACCTTAATCGGTTTTCTCTCATTTTATTCTCAATAGATGTGACCCCTAATTTTGTCCTAATTATTTCATTACTCACCTGATCATTTCTCGTATGACCACACATCCATCTCAACATACGCAAGCAATGAAAAAATAGTATGGTACAAAAATTTCATACTATTAGTTAAGAGTTATTTTATTTATATAGTTGTAAATGGTATAAATAAGGATTTAATTTTGTTCATGTGATAATAATATGAATAAGATGTGCTTTGCATAATGACAAATGTATAAGTATTTTTGATATGTTGATGAGTGATAAAATGTTGCACATGGAGAGTTGAGTGGAATAATGACAAAGGAAAATTATAAAATTGGATCAAATTGGAAATCTATTTATATATTTAGACCAATTTACCAAACCATTACATATACTATTTATTTGTTGATAACATTGAGATATTATCCTGAGGACCAAAAGGGATATTCACCTCCGAGTACGCCGCGTAGTGGTCTCCAAAAGGAAGCTGGTTGGCGGATCTCCCCAAATCAGCTCAGAGAGATCCGCTGGCGGACCTATAAGGCGAATCTCTCCATTCGCCTCTATAACGGCTGGCCGCTGACTCGGCCATAAAATATCATTAATGAGTTATTAATTAGCTAATCCGCCAGGTTCAGAATAACCCGTAACCGCCATTAATGAGGCATTAATGGAGACTTTCTAGTTACCTGAAGGTTACAACTTCCCAGCTATATATAGCCTGATCCCCTAGGTTATCAAGGTACACACACATTCTCACAATTCTTGTCAATTCCGTTGGTTTCCTTGATCCATCTTACTGACTTTGGCATCGGAGTGTCCTCGGCCGATCCCAACGGCGCCTCACAAGGAAGTGCTCCGATCAAGGATTTTTCCTCAAGTTAACATTGGTGCGGTGAACGTGGAATCCTTAATCAAACAAAGGGTTTTTTCGTTCACGTTGAAAACGCAATGACCAACGGAGGTGAAAATCCCTCCTCAGGGATTGAAACACCGTTAGTTACACCATCTAGTGCTGGTCGCACCGATACAACTGCTCTAATAACGCATGTCGACAATAACATGCCTACAGCTGCTTTTATCAATATGTGTGCACAAGATATCGAGGCACGATATGGACTTGAGATAGGAAATCGCCTTCGAACATACATGACTCTTCCTCCGTGTTAGAGCACGACGTCTACTTCAACCGTTTCATCTTTGCCTTTGTTAAACTTTGGCCTTGGACCAGGTGCCCATAGCTCCTCGTTCCTTCAAGCTCACAACACGGATTCCATGTTAACTGCCACGACATCAGGTGGCGAGCGACCAATTAATCGGGAGTTATTCCCTGGTGAAGGAAGTCAAAGAAATGATACGACCCTTCCTGGTGGATCTGGGGGTCCGGGGTTGAATCTTGGTGGGTCCGATATACCCAGGCGTCCACGGACGAATTTATCCCTTAGCGGATCTAAAGGGCCAACTCGCAAGAAGCATAGAAAAGAGAAGGATAAGCGGACAAGGTCACCTTCGCCCCGACGAGCAAGATCCTCCCGTCGTGGCAGATCGCCCCCATCTACTGGCCGTAGGCGAAGTAAAAGGCCAGAAAAGGCATCCCATGCAAGTGGACCACCACCGCCGCCGCCTTCAGGAACTGTTGGACACATCCCGTCAGGAGGCCAGGGGGGAGGAAGCGGTCCGACTCCCCCAGGTGGAGGAAACGGAGGGAGAGGTGGTGGTGGAGGAGGAGGCGGAGGAGGAAGTGGACGCGGTAATGAAGGAACACGTTCGCCATCAGATCCATCGTCTGATTCAAGTTCTTCTTCTTCTTCTTCTTCTCCAAAAAGATCGCCACGAAGAGGCCATCCCAGGGCGGATCCGGAAAATTTTGATGATAGAGTAAGCGCCCTGGTGCTCCGTATGAATGAAGAAAATGCCAGGCACAACCCGTTCGCCAATAGAGATTCGCCTTTTGCAGCTTGGATTGAGGCGGAGGAGACAGAAAGAGCTTTTAAGATTCCCAATCTCGCAATATACATAGGCAAAGATAATCCAGAAGCTCACGTTCGAAAGTATCGAATACTAGCCATGCTCAACCGAGCCACTGAGCCCGTGCTCTGCAAAATGTTTGTCACCACGCTGGGGGGGCCCAGCCTATTTGTGGTTTCAATCTCTACCTCCGGGCTCGATAAACAGCTTCGATCAATTGAGCATGGAATTTTGTGCTAAATTCACCGGTTGTATTCCTACAGTGGTGAAATCTGGAAAGCTTTTTGAGTTAAAGCAGAAGGCGAATGAACCCCTTCGGGAGTATGTGGACACTTTCAACCAATTGTGCATACAAATCGTTGATGTGGATATCTCCGTAGTTGTGGAATGTTTCGTAAGAAACACTACCTGCAAGAGTTTGCAGGAAGATCTCATCCGGAAGAAACCCACCAACATGGCGAAGCTGATGGAGCGTTGTAAGGATTTTATAGAGGTGGACGACATTCGCCGAGGTTCACCATCATCGCCAAAAGGGACAGGGGCGAATCTCGTCCTCAAGATCGGGACAAAGACAAGCGTCAGGATTCTTCCTCCCGAAACAAGCGAAGAGATTCTAGGAATAAATCAACGTTTGTCACCTCCTTCACACCTCTCAATGCTTCTAAGAGTGAAGTTCTTATGTGGATCGAGAACAGCCAACACAAGCGGAGCATTTCATACCCCGAACCAAAGGGGGGGGGAGTATACCAATAATGGTAAAAACCCTAAAAACTATTGTAAGTACCACAGGAAAAATGGCCATGACACTGATGCATGCTGGGAGTTAGCTCGAGAAATTGAGCGTCTCATAGAAAGGGGCAAATTGGATCGGTTCATCCAAATGGAAGGCAAAAGAGGAGATGGTGACAGACCCAAGGAGGACCCAAAGAAGAAAGGAAAGGGTACCATCAATGTCATAGCAGGCGGACCTGGGTACCAGCCAACGTTGAAAAAGGCAAGGACTACCGCCCTTGACAGGACGTCATTAAATCGCCCCTTTTCAGATGCAGGTCCTGAGATACCACCCCATGCAGATGCTCTGGTCGTCACTATGATGGTTGAAGGCTAGGAGATGAAAAGGGTAATGATTGATACTGGAAGTTCATGCAATGTCATTACCCGAGGAGCTTTCGCCAAACTCAGGATTGATCCTGTTCAAGTAGAGCCAACCGTGGTCGATATCTTGGGAGTAATGGGACATACTATTCAAACAAAAGGCCAAGTTACTTTGGACTGTGAGCTTACAGACGATGATCAAGTTTGGAGGGGAGATTTAGAGTTTTCGGTTTTGGATGGTCAGTTAGCTTACAATATCATCCTCGGACGACCTTTTATCTCTGAAGTCGCAGCTCTTATCTCCATTCGCCACTTAACACTTTATATTCCCACGGCCAAGGGAGGTGTAATGATCAAAGGTAGCCAAAAGGTGGCCCAAGAGACGTATTCGGCATCACTAATGATTCGCCCCCAATCTAAGGAGGAAGATGAAGAGGAGCGCGTCACAATGGCATTGGGCGAGACCGAAATGTACCTTATGGCGGATGGAAAGCAGGTGCAAATGGCTAAGGGGCTCAAGGGCGAGATTAAAGATGCAATCACCAAAGTGCTCTGTGAGGCGGAGGATGTCTTCGCATGGAAGGATGAAATTCTCCCCGGAATCAGCCCAGACATAATCACTCACAAACTCAACATTGATAAGGATGCAGTTCCTGTGGCTCAGAAACGGAGAAATCATGGCCCGAAAAGGCAGAAGGTGATTGAGGAAGAGATCGCCAAGCTCCAGAGGGCGGATGCCATCGAGGAGGTGCTTTACACTTAGTGGTTGGCAAACGTCGTGTTGGTGAAAAAAGCTGGCGGATCTTACCGTATGTGCATTGACTTTACAGATCTCAATAAAGCTTGCCCCAAGGACAACTATCCTTTGCCATGTATTGACATGCTTGTAGATGGAACCGCCAGTCACGCAATGTATTCCTTTACTGACGTGAAGTCAAGTTATCATCAGATCCCTATGGAGCCATCAGATAGAATCAAGACCTCGTTCGTAACACACCAAGCCACTTATTGTTTCAAAGTTATGCCCTTCGGGCTTAAGAACGCAGGTGCAACTTATCAGAGGATGATGAACAAGATATTCGCAGATAGTAAAAGGGGTAATTATTCTGTCTATGTAGATGATATAATCATCAAAAGTACGACCGTAGAAAAGCATGCAGATGACATAAAGGAGGTACTGGACGTACTCCGACGCCACAACATTAAGTTAAACCCAGAGAAGTGCACTTTCGGGGTAACATATGGAAAATTCTTAGGATTCATGATCAGCGAAAAAGGAGTTAGCCCAAATCCTGACAAAGTTAAGGCAGTCCTGGAAATGCAAGCACCGCGGAATATCAGAGAGGTACAACGCCTTAACGGGCATATCATAGCCTTGGGCAGGTTTATCTCTTGTTCAGCTCACAGATGTCAGCCCTTTTATGAAGTCATCAAGAAGCAAAAGGCATTCGAGTGGAATGAGGATTGTGAAAGAGCCTTCGAAGGAATCAAGCGGTTCCTCACAGAGCCACCCATGATGAGTCGACCTTTGAAGGGAGAAGACCTCTACATGTATGTATCGGTCACGGACAAAGCCGTATGCACGGTCATGATACGAGAAGAGGATGGCCAGCAGTTTCCGATTTATTACGTGAGCAAGGTTTTGAAAGACGCCGAAACCAGGTATTCAAAGCTTGATAAAATGGCACTGGCTGTTGTAACCACGACAATCCGCCTTAGGCCATATTTTCAGGCGCATACTGTAGTGGTTCGAACAAATATACCAATGAGAAAGGTGTTGCAGAAACCAGACACTTCGGGAAGGTTGATGGAGTGGGCAATTCGCCTTGGCAAATTCGATGTGAGGTATGAAAGCAGGTCAGCTTTAAAGAGTCAGGTCCTGGCGGACTTCGTGAATGAATTCACTGACGAAGGGATAGATCATCCCAAGCCTCCGATAGAGGAATGGTCAATGTACACCGATGGAGCCTCCTCGGTGGATGGAGCGGGTGCAGGCATTGTGATCAAGGGTCCCCAATACATAAAATTACGATACGCAGCAAAATTAAATTTCCATGCCACTAATAATGCTGCTGAATATGAAGCTCTGATATTGGGGTTACGCCTACTCCAAGAAATCACTCCGGAGCGGATCGTGATCTATAGCGACTCTAAACTAATGGTCAACCAAGTAATCAAGAATTACGAGGTGAAAGACGAGGTTCTGGCCAAATACGTAGCGGAAGTCAAAAAGTTGCTGGATCACCTTGAAGCTAAGGAAACTAAATGGGAGCTGATTCACGTACCAAGGGAGTCCAACACAGAGGCTGATCATTTTGCCAAAATGGCCTCTTGTGAAGAAAACTGGACAGATCCGGATTGTCCCTTCGAAGTTAAAATAGCTCCAGCATTTGCCTCAGAGGAGGTATCCCTACTCACAACGGTAGAAGATGATTGGAGATCGGTCATTCGCCAATATCTGCTAAATGGAAACTTACCTGAAGACAAAGAAGAGGCACGGCGGATAGTCAGGAGAGCAGCTTATTTCTCCTTGATCAATGACGGCCTTTACAGAAAGTCCTTTAGTCATCCTTGGTTGAAATGCATTCTACCGGAAGAAGGGCAACAGATCCTCAAAAAGCTACATGAGGGATCATGTGGGGCACATGAAGCATCCGCCACCATCTTGAAAAAATCCAGGTTAGCAGGTTTCTACTGGCCCACGGCTGAATTGGATGCCCAAAAATTAGTAGAATCTTGTCACAATTGTCAGATTCATGCGAATGAATCACATACTACCAAACACATTCAGAGGCCAATCATAGAAGGAAGTCCATTCGATCTCTGGGGAATAGATATTGTCGGCCCATTTCCCCCAACTCGTCGGCAAAGAAGGTACGTGGTAGTGGCAGTGGACCATTTCACCAAATGGGTAGAAGCCGAAGCTGTTTCCTCCATTACTGCAGAACGAATGGTGGAATTCGTCAAAGACAACATCGTAGGAAGATACGGTGTTCCACATACCATCATCACCGATAATGGAACACAGTTCAACTGTGGCGAATTCAAGGCTTTCTGTGAGGGGTTGGGCATCCTGAACAGATTCGCCTCCGTTTATTATCCCCAGTCCAATGGAATGACCGAAGTTACCAATCGGACGATCGTGAAGGGGATAAAGAAGAGATTGGGAGAGCATGATAAGAAGTGGGCGGATCAACTAACAAGTGTTTTATGGGCTTATCGCACCACCCCGAGGACGACTACGGGGGAAACACCGTTCGCCCTTTCTCATGGCGTTGAAGCCGTTATTCCAGTCGAAATACAGGTCCCCAGTGATCGAGTGGCCTTTTATTGTGAAGAGGACAACGGCAAACGACTAAGGGAGCACCTAGATCAGATTGAAGATCGCAGGGATCAATCCTATGTACGCATGGCAGCATACAAACAGCGGATTGCGGCTTACCATGATAAAAATGCCAAACTTGTGGATCTAAATGTGGGAGATCTTGTGCTCCGTAAAGCTGATAAAGTCCAATCTCGAGAAGGCAAGGGCAAGCTAGGACTCAACTGGACGGGTCCATATCAGATAGTGGACAAGATTGGACCAGCCACGTTTAAAATACAGGACATGGAGGGCAATACACTACCATGCACGTGGAACCTCCAAAATCTCCGCAAATACTTTGTCAGAAAATGAAGTGTACACACGGTCTTGAGTACTCTTTTTCCTTTAATAAGCTTTTTCCCATGTGGTTTTTCTTATTAAAGGTTCTATTATTTATGTTCTTTTTATTGTTTACTGCAGCAATATCAATATTCCAGTCTTAAAAAGAGGGGGGGGGGGCATCCAACGCTCTCCACATTTGCAATGTATCGCTATCTTAGAGATACGTCCTTGATGCCCTTAAAAACATAAGAGGATCAATCTTATGGGCGAATCCGCCTCTAGGCGGATCCCAATCTCCAATAGAGTTAAAACGATCCTTGGACGCAAGGTCTTTACACTCTCTTATCCTTCCCAGAAAGGAATTCACAAGTCCTACGTGCGGATCATTTCACCTCAAAGATAGGTAGCAAATCGATCCCCTGGGCAGCTTTACTTCCTCTAGAAGGAATAGAACAGCTTCCAAACCTTCACAAAGGTTCATACAGTGGAGTATGGCTGGCCACCTACTCCAAATCCTAGATGTCTATATATTTCCTTACGCAAACGTAAAGGTAAAATAACATAGTTTCCATAAAGGATCAAAACAAATTGTACTTAGAAATGTTTTTACAATATCCCAAATAAAAGCAAGCTAAACAACAATAGGAGCATCCTCCTTTGCGCTTTCTTCGCCAACGGTGCTTGCTTGGGGATCCTCCTTCTCCACATTTGCAGATACGCCATCAGGAGATACCTCCTTATCCACCAAAGATGTGGGACCAAGTGGAAGAGCCTGATCAGGAATTGGTTCTGCATCCGCCTTAAGGGGCACTTCATCAAGCTCATCCACCAAGACCGTAGTAGAGGGTTTGGTTTCCTCCATAGGTCCCTTCATCCATCTCCGAACGTAATCACGGAGGTACTCCTTAGCGTCTGGCATTTTATTGAACCTCGCCACATCTTCTGGTTCAGGGACGGCGAATTGCGAATCTGTGAAGTTAATCTCAGGATGCGCCAAGGAGAAGTACGCCATAAGCATCTCGCCGTAATAAAAAGCTTGCACACCCGCCGTGTATTCAGCTTCTCCAAGGGCGTCTTCGTGGCTCTTGGCATCAGATGCAATCTTTGCCTTTAAACTCTTAATCTCCTCATCCCTGAGAACTAAGGCGGCTGTGGCAGAAGCAAGGTTTGCATTCACAGAAGCAAGACCTGCATTAATAGAAGCAATAGTGGAATTGGCTTCCACTATCTCTTTCTCCAACCTCTCGATAGTTGCCTTATCCGCCACATTCTGAAGGAGCTCATTTTCCATGGTGCGAAGGCGAGCATACAACTGTCAAAAACAAACGATTCAATCAAAAAGCAAAAGGATTAAGGAGCTAATACTTTCTACATCTTTTCTAAAAGAAACTCACCGAAAGGAGCTCTGTCTTCCCCTTTTGAGCATGAATTGAACCATGAATTTGGTCATAGTTCCTCTGCACTTCGCCCACCTGACCCAAGGCCTCATCCAGATCATTTAGGATGGATTCGTTCTCGAAAGAACCTTGGGCTCCCAATTTGGCGGACCAGTATCCACCAATATCAGGCTTCGCCGTCTACACAAACATGAAAGAGTCATACTCCGGTCCAAAACTTGATGAACGAAAGGAAATCAAAAGGTAGACTACCTGTGCAATCTCCTCAGCAGGTTTGGCGGACCTCATGGCGTCCGCCATAAGCTTAAAGCCCCCAGTGGTGTTGGGCTTCCTCCTCTTTAGTGGCGGCTCAACCACCTTCTCTACGGGACGTTTACCAGTATCAGCTTGAGGATTCACCGCTTGACCTTTCTTGCGTGCTTCAGCCTCCAAAAACTTCCTGCGTGTCTCTGCAAGAGCATGATTGGCCTTAGATACACCCCTGCCAAAGAAAACATTAAAGTAATCAAAGTTCACGAAGAAATGAAGGGTACCTTGGTCAAATTGCGCAATCTTTGAGTAAATAAATCGATCCCCTTCCCGGCGAATCAATGGGATATCACTCATCATGAAAGCTAAGGCATCTGCATAAGTCCATGCATCCGCCTTAATCTGCTTCATGAGCTCCGCCACCTCCTCATCACTGTTCGTTAAAATTCGCATGTCACCCGCCATATGTAGCGGCTTGGGATTCCAGACTGAAGGAAAGCCCAATGGTTCACCATCCTTTATCTTCATGTAGAAGAATTTCTCATCCCAGCAATGAACATTAGACATTTTTTCGCTAAAAGGCGAATAAAATCCGAACTTGGCGAACGTGAGATAAGATTCGGACTTCCTTTTTGAGGGTTTGTGAAAAGCTCTAAAGATACGACCCGTGTATACAACTCCTAAATTCGAGGCAAGGTAGCAGTCTAAAACGATGTCCAACCAGCAGTTAGGATGTAGCTGGCTGACTGTGATGTCAACGTAAGAAAGGATGTCCGCCATCATCTTTGGAAGAGGAAGTCGGAACCCTCTCTCCACATGACTACTATACACTGTGAGGAAGCCGCTAGGCGGACAGGAAGGACGTTGATGAGATGGGACGAGCTGGGTCTCATAATTTTTGATCCAGGGAAAGCGATCCGCCAGATTCGCTAGATCTGCGGTATTCATGCGAGACGGAGTGGACTCCGCTCGGGGATTCTTTTTCTTGGGAGGAATCGAAGAAGAGGCCATTGATCCCCGGAACCACCTAGGGTCACCGGCCGGAACAGCACCGGAGATAGAAGTAAAAAGAGAGGGATTCCTAGTGGAACGAGTCTGGTAATGATTACGCGCCGAGTTATCAAACTCAGCTAAATCGGAATTAACCGTGTCCTCGGAAGAATGGGAATTCTCCGATGACGAGGTAGTCCAGCTAAAATCTACTTCAATTTCAGGAGGAGGAGAGGAATTAAAAAGTTCTGAAGTTGATCTAGAAGATGAAGACGAACTTCTAAACATCCAGGAAAAGTTAAAGCGAAAAGAAAATAAACTTACATGAGAAATCGGAAGCTTGGTGCAAAACCCAGAAGAAATCCCAGAAAAGCTTCGAGCGCAGGAGAAAAATGGAGATGAGGAAGAAAGAGAACGCGTAAGAAGAAGAAAGAAGTTTTCTTCTTCCTGGGACAGTGTGTCCACTACACGTGTCAATCATCCAATGGCATTGAACAATGTGCTCATTAATGCAAGTGTTTATGACGGCGCGCGGAAGTTCAAAAGCCCTAAAGGACTTTAAGGACATTTTGGGGGGGCTTCTGATAACATTGAGATATTATCCTGAGGACCAAAAGGGATATTCACCTCCGAGTACGCCGCGTAGTGGTCTCCAAAAGGAAGCTGGTTGGCGGATCTCCCCATATCAGCTCAGAGAGATCCGCTGGCGGACCTATAAGGCGAATCTCTCCATTCGCCTATATAACGGCTGGCCGCCGACTCGGCCATAAAAGATCATTAATGAGTTATTAATTAGCTAATCCGCCAGGTTCAGAATAACCCGTAACCGCCATTAATGAGGCATTAATGGAGACTTTCTAGTTACCTGAAGGTTACAACTTTCCAGCTATATATAGCCTGATCCCCTAGGTTATCAAGGTACACACACATTCTCACAATTCTTGTCAATTCCGTTGGTTTCCTTGATCCATCTTACTGACTTTGGCATCGGAGTGTCCTCGGCCGATCCCAACGGCGCCTCACAGGGAAGTGCTCCGATCAAGGATTTTTCCTCAAGTTAACATTTGTGACTTTCCCATAATACCTCAAACTTTGCATCTTCACTCTTTCTTTCTATCGGTTTCATTGTTTCATCTTCCATTCCTGTCTATTGTTTCATCTTCCCCCTTCCTTTATATTGTGCGAATCACCTCCATTTTTCATTATCATGTCTCTTCTTCCTCTTTTTGTCTCTATGTTTTTGTGAAGGCATGATTCTTTATCTTTCTGTTTCTTCTTCATGTCTTTGTTTCTTTCTTCTTGCACGAACCGAATGCATCTTATTCGACGTTCTTTTGCATTTATTATATGTTTATTGTCGATTTCAATGACAAAAGGCGGAAATAAAGTAAGCATCTACTATATTTCTCATGTTTCATCTTCCTTTCTTTCCAGAAAATGGTTTCGCAGAACGAGTTTACTTCACATTTTGCGAAGCAAACTCATCCTCTAAAGTAATATTTTCTCCAAAACATAATTGTGCAGAATGATTTTGCTTCACATTTTGCGAAACCTGCGAAGCAAAATTATCATTTTTTTAGCTTATATTTCTCTTCGCAGACTTTTCAAATTCGCTTTCTGCGAAGTAAAATTCAGATGTATTCGAACGTGGAGGTAGACTCGGACGAACGCTACGAACGAGATCCGGTAGCCCCACAGCTCTCTGCCTCCTTTTTAATTTCGGACAGCCCATGTCCTGTCCCTCCATCATGGAGACTCAAAAAAAAAAATTCAGGAGTCAGCTCCCTATCCAAAACCCCATCCCTGAATTCTGTCTCTCTTGGACCCTTTTGCTTTCTTTTGTTTTCTTCAAACCAACCCACTCTCTCAATTAATGTTTTTGTCCCTTTTATTTTTTTTAATTTGTTTGCATCCTAAATTTGTTTGCATCCTAAAAACAATATCACACTAATATGTATATAAAACGATAATAATAATAATAATAAAAATTAAAAGGTGATGCTAACAACAATTCTCTACTCTGACAAAATTTAGTTCTCATTGATAGGTGATCTGTAAATTCTACTGTAAACCCTCATCGAGTCTGTGATTTGCTCTGACCTTGGAAATGAGTAGACATACCTTTACCTAAACTTTTTTCCTACCAAACAAAAACGTGATGATAAAAAAATAATAATAGTAATAATAATAATAGAAAAATAATTTCAATTCCGAAAACGTTGATAAAATGGATAGATATCGGGAGCTCGGGTTTTAGGATTTCCGAGAGAACATTCAGTCCGTTTTCTTTGTTCGGATTTTCCACATTTCCGGATTAGTTTCTAACTTTTTCTAGATTCCGAACCGTGATTTCGTGCGATGCGACGCGTGATCCACCTGCAACATACTGAGCAAAGACAATTATAACTTTATCACAAGGGTCGGAAAAGTCTGTGCTCACATTAATCATTTATTCCAAATGTTCTGGAAACACACTTCCTTCATTGCTGAGGTTTAAGGTTTGAATTCTTGTTGCAATCTTGTTATAAATTTTGATAATGCTATGATTTTAATGTTATAATTAGTGTTGCAATCTTGTTGTTGAATTATTGTTGTAATCTTGTTGTAAATATATCACTCCGCATTTTCCAGAAACTGTAAAGCTTGTGAAGGTAAATACTAGTATTTACTTTCACAGGCTTCGTAGTTTGTGAAACTACGAAGTAAAATCATGTACTGAAAATATTATCCAGGAAAAACGTATAAAATAATAATAAAAAAAATAGAGTGCCAAGTTCGCAAGAATAAAGATTTTACGTATACATGAGTCGATAATTAAAAATAAAGTGTCAAGTTCGCAAACTAAGAAAGAAATGAAGAAAGAAAAAAGAAAGAGTAAGAAATTTCTAAGTTCTTATATACAGGGGTGCAACCGAACCGAATAGGGGTAGGCTCGGCTCGGCTCGAAAAGTTCGAAGATTGGGCTCGACTCGTGCTTGAAGTTCGTCAAACGGTTCGTTTTGAATTTTTTTTAAACAGTTTTGTGGCTATCATTCGAAGGCCTCTATCTTGACAACATTTGTTTTGTTTTATGATGTTTTTATTGATCTTTATCTATATACTCGTAGAATCTAATAAGAAGAGAATTATCCGAGAAGATTGTAAAAACATCATCGTGAATACTTGTTGAATCTAGTTTGTAATAAAAATTGACAACTTGAAGTTATGAGGCTAATCTTGGAATCACATGTATCATTTTTTCACAAAAATTACCATAATTTTAAAGTGTAAAACCTAAAACCATATAGTTTATTTTTGAATTTATCACTATTAAATATTATATGCAAACATTCAAGACTTAAACTAATTATTCTGATATTTTTACTAATAAATCTATCTCGGACTTTGATGTTGCAGCGGTTATCTGTTGGAGTTTATGACGTAATCGAAATCAGTTTGTTTGGAGCAACCCTTCTTTGCTAGCAGGCGTAATTTTTAGCAGCTAGGGATGGCAACAGGTAGGGTACCCGCGGGTAATGCCAATCCCAATCCCAATCCCAAACTCTTACTCTTTTATTTTCTAATTACCCGTACACTTCCCATTACCCTAACGGATATATCTTTTGCATCCCATACCCGTCCCATTTAATTCGCGGATACCCACGGGTACCCTTACCCGTTAAGAATTAATAAATGAAACAAAAAATATTACAAATTTAACAAAGTATAAATTTAATAAATCATCCATTTAAAAATTGAACATGTTGAACCTTAATTAATAAGAATAAATTAGCTTAGTGGTATCACTCAATAGGTGAAAAATAAAAGTTTGGGGTTCAAATCTCACGTCTTACATCTAAAAAACAATGGTATTTATTAATATATAAAAAAAATTATAACGGGTACCGGGTACCCTGGGGGGTATTCCCATACCCGTCCCATTACCCTAACATGTAATGGTTTTGATCCCATACCCTTTTATACAGGGTACGGGTAGTCCCATTAGGGTCGGGTAGTGCCGGGTACCCGCGGGTAGGGTACCCGTTGCCATCCCTATTAGCAGCCGCCACTTTTTTTTTATCTCGATAGAACCAATGTCATACCCATCAGCCTATTTCTTTTACTTCCCCCAGTTTGACAATTCGTTGGTTACCCTTTATCCCTAATTAGCTTATTTGTAATGTCGATGTTGTTGTGTTTTCGTTGTTTCAACGTGTTGGATATGGTTTCATCTTGAGGAACTCTGATGGTTTTGTGTTTGCTGTAAATGGTAAGCTTTCTTACACTTTTGATGTGTTGATTGCTAAAGATCTTAGTGTGAGGGAAGCTTTAAGCTGACTGAAGGCAAATGAACTTTGAGATGTCACACTTCAATAAGATTCTCAATTTTTAGTTCAAGCTATCAATGACCAAGAGGATTCAATCTCTATGTTTAGTTTAATTATAATGGTTATAAAGCTCTTGTAAAGGTTATCCATAATATTGTGTTCACTTTGTTAGTCGATATGTGAATCATGCAGCTCATACTTTAGTCAGAACGACTAACTTTGAGTCAGATTGTGGAGCTTAAGGTGTTATCCCTCCTCATTTTCTTGTTTCTGTTTTGAGGGCTGATCAGTAATGGAGTTATTATTCCCTATTAGTTTTATAAAACCTTTAAGTGTATATGTTGGGTTTAATTGTCGTTAATACGAATAAATTCAGTAAAACTAATTTTTCATTAAGTGAATTAATTGAACTCTTAAAAAAAGTGAATTAATTAAAAAATATATATATATCAACAATCTTTCTGTAAGAGTGACTTTTGACTCATTCGATCTATATAGACAGTTCATGTGAAAATTTCCCTCTCTATCCAATTTTGTTCACCTCTAAGAACTCCCGTTTCGATTCGTTCGTCATATTTTTTGGTTTTCTCTTGATAATTTAATATACAATTAGAGTTTAACCCATGATTTTGTTGTATTTTAACAACAAAAGTCGATTGTGGCAAAATTTGTAAAGAAACTGGTCTCACCAGATTTCAAAATCTTCTCATTCGTATCACTAATTTCACCCCGAACTTATTATATCCAATTTGTTACTTTTGCTCGTCAATTTTAATAAAAAAATTATTCAGTTCTTCATTTATGAATTTAAATGTATTTTTTAACAATTAATTTATAAAAATTATCATGAAAATTTTGCTCACAAGCTTAGAATATTAAAATTTAATAGTGTTGATAATTATATTGTATAAAAAAATTGACTTTGAAATAATGCAGGATTAAATATATTATTTATTTTTTCTTAAAAAAATACATTATTCATTTATGTTAAATATAAAATTGATGATATTGACTTCTGCGCTTGGCAGCCCTCTACGAAGATTATTTTCTCTGCCAAAGAGTACTATTCGGTTCTCATTCCTAGTTCCTTCTCGGTGGACTGGTATAAATTTGTTTGGAATGCTCAGACTCCCCCTTCTCGTTCCTTCACTTTCTGGAGAGTTTTGCATGGACGGGTTCCAACTCTTGACCTCCTGCAGCGTCTTGGTTTCTCCATTGCCTCTCGTTGTGCTCTATGTGGTAGGGATGCTGAGTCCATTAACCACTTATTCATTAGTTGTTCTTTTGCAGATTCTCTTTGGAGGACCCTTGAGATTCATTTTGACTGCTCTTTGCCTCGTCATTCCCAATTCATCCACTTCTTCAGCACACTTCGTAGCACTCATTTTAGCTCACAGGTGTTGATGATCTGGCGTGTTGCTGCTGTCACTTGCATCTGGTTAATCTGGCATTGCAGGAATGAAGCAATCTTTAAGGAAGTTTCTCCTTCTATTCAGCACTCGAAGATCGCTCTCTTTCGAATGATTCGAGAGGCCTTGGCCACTTCTAAAGGTTTTTGCTCTTCTCGAAGAGATGCTGCTATCTTATCTCGCCTTCTGGCTTCTCCTAGGCCGCCTCCTGCTCCCAACATTATTCCAGTCCATTGGCTTAAACCTCCTCCGGGCTGGATTAAAGTCAATGTGGACGGCTCTGCTTTTGGCACTCCTGGTGAGGCAGGAGCGGGAGGCATTTTTCGCAACTATCGTGGCTTTCCCAAAGGTTGTTTTGCTTTTTCTACCCCTCCTTCTTTTGCTTATTTGGCTGAATTGAGAGCCGCTATTTTCGCAATTGAACTTGCTTGGGAGAAAGATTGACATCAGCTTTGGGTTGAGTCAGACTCTATGTACGTAGTTAATCTACTTCGACATCGTTCCATGGATGTTCCTTGGAGTATTCGTCAAGAGTGGTTGCATTGTCTCATCATTTGCTCTAGGATGAACATTCTTTTTACACACATCTTCAGGGAAGGAAATAGAGTTGCTGATGCATTAGCAAAGTTTGGAGTCTCTTCCTCAGTGATCAATTGGTGGCCTTCAGCTCCTGCTTTTTGCCACAGGTTTATCAATGATGACATTTGTAATATTTCTCACTTGCGGTTTTCTTGACCTTCCCTAAACTTTTCTCCTTCCCCTTTCTTCGTGTTTGTTCTTCTTCCTCTCCTCTTGTTCAAACACACACATTTTCTTTTTTTTATTATATTATGGGTTTGTCAGTTCTTGGGCCTCGGGTAATCACCCCGCTCAAGTTCTGTCTCGTCCCAATTTCTATAAAAAAAAAATATAAAATTGAAAAAATACTTAATATCTGTTTGTTTTCATTGTTCGGAACTGCTTTAATTCTAAAAAAGAGACAAAAAATATTTGATGAAAATTCAAAACAACTATTTTTAATAGGAAATCTAACTAATATATATGCTACCATAATAGCTAACAACAAATAGAAATAGATGGAACAAACGAATCCTAAAGTGAAAATAAACACTTATGTAACAGTCAATTCGAGAAATTCTACCATAAATCAGAACCATTTGTGGTCCTTCTACTCAGATGATGTCAATCAACAGTTGAGATGATATGACATCATCAGAGTGGAAGGATTACCATTGATACCGGTACACAGTAAGATTTTTTTAAGAAAAATTTACATAAATTAGGACCTTAATGTGACAAAATAAAAGGGTGTTTGGTTGCTCATTTTTGACCTCATGTTTATATTTTTTCTTTAAAAATGAGAGTTTTAGGTGTTTGGTTAGTCCTTCCTGTTTGCATTTTGTAGTTGAAAAATAGCTTATAAAGGCAAAGAATTTTTTAAACCGCAAATAACAAACAGTAACAAAAAAAACAACAACAAAACAAGTAAACCAAACCAGCCCTACAACGTGAACATCGGAAATATATAAATTTGTGATGTGTCAAGGGGCAAATTATTAGAAGCACTCGGTTCTCCATGTCAAATGTGTAATATGGACTCACGCATATTATAAGAGGTCCCACTATTTTAATTATTACGTGAGGTCATAATACACGTATCCAAATGTGAATTAGAGATCCTCCAAATGACATGGAAGACCCCGAACTTAGGGGGTGTTTGGTTGCTTCTTTTCATGTTCCTTTTTGCCTTTTCACTTCAAAACGGAGAGTTTTAGGTGTTTGGTTAGTGACCTCATGTTTGCCTTTTACATCTGAAAAGCAGCATTAGGTGTTTGGTTAGTGATCTTCTGTTTGTTTTTTACACCCGAAAAGCAGCTTTTTACAAAAGCAGAGAATCTCTGCTTTTTGGAAAAACAGTTTTTTCCAATAGCAAACAGTAACCGTAACAATAAACCATGCAAACAGCAAAGCATAACACCAAACAGCAACAGCAAACAGTAAAACAATCTGGCCCTTAATATAACAACTTGTGTCAAAGGGGATATAAAACTTAGTTATTGCTCACTGACTGCTCAGTTTCCTTTTTCTCTTTTCCAAGTACTTCTGTCGTAAGTAGAATCCGCTCAACTTCTCTTCGAAGTTGAACCACAGTATAAATAGAGTTCTTCATTTCACTCTCAATTTCAGGCATTTCCCCTATATCTGCGCCTGAAAACCGTTAATTAAACCCATCTTCTCCTTGATCAAGACTTGAAGGACAGGCAAAGGTTAGTCATTTTCTTTTTTCTTTACCGTTTTCTACTGTACTGCGGCCGGCCTGCGTTTCTTAGACGGTCGGTTCGTATCTCAGATAGGATACATTAGGTTTTTGTCATTTCGGATATTTGATTCTGTAACAGAGAATGTGTAATGGTATGCATTGTTTTTTTTTTTTGCTTTGAAAGTGTTTGATGAATGGTTTCGTATGATTTTCTGAAGTAATTTGGTGAATTGGCGGCTATTTTTCACATTGTTCTTGTTTGATTGTGTTGTTTCTTTTATGCGGAGAGTTCAAATTCTTGTTTGGGTTAATAGGTTTATGTTAATTTTCTGTTTCGGTTTTGCTTGAAATATCATTCAATTTAACACCGATTGTTTTTCTTCCACATGATTTGGGGAAAAGAAGAACATGATACAGTAAAACCTCTATAGGAATACATTTGGTATCAGACTATTCCTATAACAACTGGGAGGTTATTACTAAATAGAGTTTGGTCATAGATGTTATTACCAATGTTATTACCAAGTTGGGACCAGTTTTTTTATAACAAAATAGTTGTTATTCATAGAGTATTCCTATATAGAGGTTTTACTATACTTGATTTTGAAAATCCCCAATTGGTTTCATTTTGAAAATCTCCAATTAACCTGCTGCAGCTTAGGGGTATAATATGGTGTAATGAATGGAACTTCAATTCCATGATCCCGACTAAGTTTTAATTTTTCAGTTCCTCATTTGATTTCTAAGAAATTTTAATCAGATGAAATGTTTACTTTGTTATGAAAAAGAGAACTTTTTATCTGTCTTGAGTTTTGGTGCTTGAAAATCACTAATAACAAGAGGATTTCGACATGTATAATTTTTGGTCTTATCTTTAGGATGTTCATTCATTAATTTGGGGAAAGATTAACGAAATGTGGGGAAAAATTCAACCCCCCATTGATATAGCCTGCATTTTTGTTATGGTGTTCTGTAATAAAGACATTGGAATTGGTGACACTCAGCAATATCCTTGTATGCATATGATTCTCTTCTATCATATCTTTTCCATAGTTGTTAATGGCGACGCCATGGCTTGTACGTACAAGGGTCAAGGTCTGGCACCTTAGCACCCCTTAGGGTGGAGGATATTGCAACTGGTGACGCCAAGGTGCACCTTTTTGCACCTAGACATGGTTATCACAGATGTGCCCTGGCAGGCCTTTTGTGTCACAGGTTATTTTCTAGGGTTTTATATTATTTATCCACATGTTCAATCTCCATGGATTAGACACATTTAGTGTCCATGAATAAACAAAAACAAAAGGAAAAGAGGCAGACTTACAAACTGAACAATCTTAGAAGAAAAAAAAATTGAGAGAAAGATGCATAATCTTGAAGTTGGAGACTTTTGATAAGAAATAGCTATTAGTTAACTTAGGATTTACTTTTTAGTTGAATATGTTGACTTCAGAACATAAGTTTTATTGCATGTTAGAATTTATTAAGAATATTAACATGACTTATTTATTTATTTTTGTGCATTTTGATTTTAATTACAATTTCTTATATTTGAAATATATCATTTAACTCATCTTGAGGACATATGGGAACAGTGTGAATAGATGGAAGTAGTCAATGCTCTTGGTCAATGGTCTTAGTCAATAGTCAATACGTAATTGTATTTGTTTTTATTAGCTTTCCTAGTTTAGCTCGTTAACTTTTGTATAAATACCTATAGCTAATAGGTAATATGGGAGACGAATTGTTATTCTATTTTGGCTCCAGTGAGAGAGGGAAGAATTCCTTGGAACGTGCCGGTTAGCATCTTGTGTTCTTCTCTGTCAGTTCCCCTAAAACCCCATATCCAAAAGGGGTTATTTTCCATTCTTAATGGGTTAATTATTATCTGTTTGTTTGGTTTTCCTATTTTCAGGTGTTTAATCAGAAGATTTTGTTTATTGGAAACAATCTCCAGCCAAGTGATGGAGACGGAAATAGATGTAAGGGACACAGTGGTAACTCAAGTTAGTTTTGGCGGATTCGACAAACATGTGAAGGCAAAAGATCTGGTGGAATATTTGGAAAATGAGATTGGACAGGTTTGGCGGTGCAGGTTGAAGACATCTTGGACCCCTCCAGAGTCCTATCCAGATTTTGAAGTAACAAATGCAAAAGATCTTGCAACAAGTGATGGCTATAGGAGGGTAGAGCCCCATGCTTTTGTGCATTTTGCGTCACCCGAATCGGCTATTTGGACCAAGAATGCTGCAGGACGTTGTGAGCTTTTCTTGAATGGTCAGCCATTGAAGGTTAGTCTGGGTCCTGAGAACCCATTTCACTTGAATCAAAGGAGGAGAACAACAACACCCTTCAAATTATCCAATGTGGGTCTTGATATTGGAACACTGATTAGCAAAGATGAGTTCATGATTGGTTGGAAAGGACCTTCTTCTGGGGTTGATTTTCTTGTTGATCCTTTTGACGGGACATGCAGATTTTGTTTCACAAGGGACACTGCCTTCTCTTTCAAAGGCACAAATGAATACGCGGTTTTGAAATGCGATTTTAAATTGGAATTCCGGGTGAGAGAAATTAGGGATGTTAAACAGTATACTGACACCTTCGGTCTTGTTATCGTGTTGCAGCTAGCATCAGCACCTTTCTTATGGTATCGAACTGCTGATGATGACATTGAAGTGTTAGTTCCGTTTGATTTATTGGATGATGATGATCCTTGGATCCGAACAACTGATTTTACACCTAGCGGGGCCATTGGTCGATGCAACTCTTATAGAGTTTCAGTCCCCGCTCGCCATGGTATGAAGTTGAGGAGAGTTTTGAATTTCCTAAAAGAACGGAGGGTGCAGCAGAACAACCTTCAACAACCTCTCAAATTCCTGGACGAACCAGAATACGGGATGCCTATGTCAGATCCTTTCTTTTGCATTCATCACAAGAAGGGGATAGCTTTCGAAGTGATTTTCCTACTGAATGCTGTCATGCATAAAGGGATATTCAATCAGCATCAACTATCTGAAAGCTTCTTCCATTTACTGAGAGAGCAACCTCCGGATGTTAACGTGGTTGCTCTGAAGCACATCTGTTCCTATAAGCAGCCTATGTTTGATGCGCAGAATGGGCTCAAAGCTGTCCAAGAGTGGGTGCTGAAGAACCCGAAGCTCTTACAGAGGCCGAAAAAGCTGGACGATATTGCAGAAATCAGGCGATTGGTTGTTACTCCTTCAAGAGCCTATTGCCTTCCGCCTGAAGTAGAACTCTCCAATCGGGTTTTGAGAAAATACAAGGACATTGGCGATCGGTTTCTAAGAGTTACCTTTATGGATGAGGGTTTGCAAACAATCAATTCCAACACTCTCTCTTACTATGCTGCACCTATTGTAAAAGATATCACTTCGAACAATTTTGCTCAGAAGACAAGAGTCTTTAAAAGGGTGAAGTGCATTTTGACTGATGGATTTTACATATGTGGTCGGAAATACTCATTTTTGGCTTTTTCATCCAATCAATTGAGGGATCGTTCTGCATGGTTTTTTGCCGAAGATGGGAAAACTAGTGTTCAACAAATCAGGAAATGGATGGGGAAGTTCACCAACCGTAACGTTGCAAAATGTGCTGCCAGAATGGGCCAGTGTTTCTCTTCTACATATGCAACTGTTGAAGTTCCATCTGAGAAGATGAAGGAGATTCCGGATATTGAGAGGGGGGAATATAACTTCTCTGATGGCATTGGTAAGATAACACCAGATCTCGCAAGGGAAGTTGCGGAGAAATTGAATTTGGGTAATAACCCACCCTGCGCTTACCAAATCAGATATGCAGGCTGTAAAGGAGTTGTGGCATGCTGGCCGGCACAAGGTGATAATGGGGTCCTCCTGTCTTTGAGGCCCAGTATGAACAAGTTTTACTCAGTCCACACGACCTTGGAAATCTGCTCGTGGACAAGGTTTCAGCCTGGTTTCTTGAACAGGCAAATCATCACATTACTTTCAGCGCTGAAGGTCCCGGATCAAATATTCTGGGAAATGCAGACAGGTATGATCTTTCAACTAGACCAGATGCTCGAAGATGCCAATATAGCTTTTGATGTTATAACTGCATCTTGTGCCGACCAAGGTCACACTGCAGCAATAATGTTGAGTGCAGGCTTTAGGCCTAAAAACGAACCTCATTTACGAGGCATGCTTACTTGTATAAGAGCGGCACAGCTTTGGGGACTTAGGGAAAAGGCTAGAATCTTTGTTCCTTCAGGAAGATGGTTGATGGGCTGCTTGGACGAGTTAGGGGTGATTGAACACGGCCAGTGCTTTATCCAAGTGTCCAACCCGTCTTTGGAGAACTGTTTCTCGAAACACGGTTCGAGTTTCAGAGAGACAAAGAAGAATCTGCAAGTAATCAAAGGAACTGTGGTCATAGCTAAGAATCCTTGTCTACATCCAGGAGATGTAAGGATCTTGAAAGCAGTTGATGCTCCCGAACTTCACCACTTACATGACTGCCTCGTTTTTCCCCAGAAGGGTGACAGGCCACATACCAATGAAGCTTCAGGAAGTGACCTTGATGGGGATCTGTACTTTGTGACGTGGGATGAAAATCTTATTCCTCCAGGTAAGAGAAGTTGGCCGCCTATGAAATATGATGCAGCGGAGGCGAAACTATTAAGCCGCCCTGTCAGTCATCAGGTAGTTCCTCCTGAATCTTGAATAATCAGTAATGTGTTTTGACAAATATCCTTTCATTCTCTTTCATAAGCAAATGCGGCAAAAACATTAAGAACTAATTCCAAATCACATATACAGTTGTAGTATTATCTGAAAAGCTTAAGAACCAGTTTTCTTAAACAGAATCGTATATGCCGGATGATATAATGTTTGTTTTGTGTAGTATTATCTGATCCGAGGTGTGATTTTAATGAACAATTTATAGAATGAATTTCGTGACAGAAAAGATCTGAAAGATTGTGTTTTAATTTGCAGGATATTATAGAATTTTTTGCAAGGAACATGACAAATGAGAATTTGGGGGCAATCTGTAATGCTCATGTTGTCCATGCTGACATGAGTGTATACGGGGCTCTGGATCCGAAGTGTATAGAACTGGCCGAGTTAGCTGCCACAGCTGTTGACTTTCCGAAAACTGGAAAGCTGGTGAGTATGCCACAGCATCTGAAACCGAAAATGTATCCAGACTTTATGGGAAAGGATGAGTTTCAGACCTACAACTCAACCAAAATTTTGGGAAGACTCTATCGCCACGTTAGAGATGGTTATGATGATGAGGATGTGGCTACATCTTCTGAGCTTAATTTTGTTCCAAGTGATATCCCGTACGATAACGATCTGGAGAAACTCGGTTCTGCTAGATATATCGATGATGCATGGAATCATAAGTGTTCATATGATGGACAGCTGAAAGGTCTTTTGGGGCAGTATGCTGTGAAAAGAGAAGAAGAGATCGTAACAGGTCACATCTGGTCAATGCAGAAACACGGTAGCCGGAAGCAAGGGGAACTGAAAGAGAGGCTTAAGCATTCTTACAGTGCACTGAAGAAGGAATTCCGCCAAGTCTTTGAGAAGATGGATATGGATTCGGATTTCGAGGAACTCACCGATGAGGAGAAAAATTCGCGATATGAGCAGAAGGCGTCAGCGTGGTACCAGGTTGCGTACCATCCGGAATGGATAAAGAAGTCTGTGAAATTACAAAGGCCTGATGCTAGTGGTGGAAGTGCAACAATGTTGAGCTTTGCCTGGATTGCTGCTGATTATCTTGCCAGAATTAAGATCAAGTGTCGGGGAATTGAAGGTGTTGACACTGATAAACCTATCAACTCCTTGGCGAAGTTCCTTGTCGACAGGATCTGATGCATGTTTCAGAACACTGTTGTTTTTGACTTAGTTATACTTCTCGGGCCGCAAGTCCACTCTGCCAGTTCCTAGTCGACAGGATGTGATCCATTTTGCAACACTGTCGTTTTCCTCGTAGTTATAGTTTTCAGGTCGCAAATTAACCTTACATTAGGTACTTTGTTTTGAAGTTTGTTGTGTTAGAATTTAATTTCAGGTTTAAGTTGTTTTCTATCTAGATATATCAGTAAACTTCATCTTTTCTAAGTTTTCCTTTCTATTAAATATCCACATATTCAATTGCAGTTTTGCTTCATTCTGCTGAAGCTAATATTTTATTTCCACACAATGTTACTTGTGATTATTGGACCTTGTTTCCTTCATTATGTTTGTAGTGATTCCCATTTTTTCTGCTTTCATTATGGTTATGGTCAATCTGCTTAACAATTTCCCTCTCTGTTCAAATAATCTATAGTTATAGTTTCTCATGCGCCTCTTTTCCATTACCGTTTGTAGGCTCTTCGTTGCAGTTTCTTTGATTTGCTGGACGGGAATATAAACAAGTAAGATCTTTCATTTCAGTCCTTCTGGTAATGCTTAACATTATTGCAGTCTTTTATGTTGCATCCATCTATTTGAATACTTTCAACATCTACTGGTAGTTTTGCAGTTCCCTATCAGTGAATTTGTTGTGATGCTTTTTCACTATGATGTTATTTTGGATCAATGGAATGATTTGCCATGGAGTGATGTATCTGCAGTGAATCAGACAAAATGGTAAGGTTAACTAAAGTAATCAGTGTGTCATACTGCAACGAGGTTGGCACCCCAAGCACACTCCGAGTTAGAAACCTGAATCAAATAAATGAAAAAGTAGAAGAATTCAGTTTGCTCCGGTTATGATAATATTTTTTTTAATAGTTCGGTTGTGATAATATTGGAAAAATGTAAAAAGAAAAAGATCTTTTAATTTGCTTATGTGCGATAGTACATAGGCAAAAAGCATCATTATGCTCCTGATTTTTCATTTTTGGTTTATTAAGTCCTTCATCTTTTATTTGGATACATTGAACCTCTTATCATAAGTTATGAACATCTAATTCTGTTAAAAATACTTTATTAATTTCATCTGTATTTGAAATTATTAAAAAAATTATTTTTTTATAGTTTGAATTAAGGTTTTTACAGTTTTTCTATAGCCACATCACACATCCAAAATTGCATCCAAACATTGAAAAAATACAAATCTCAAATGCAAGTGCATTGAATAACAGTATGTTAACTAAATTTAATGTTGAAAATTATTTTTTTGGTCATCAAGAGCTTAATGAGACCAAAAATAAATGATCAGAGACTTAATATATCCAAATAAAAGATCAAAAGCCTAATGAACCGAAAGATGAAAGATCAGGAGTCATAGTAGTACATATGACACAACTTTTAAAATCAATTTTAGGTAAAAATTCAAACTTTAAATTAATATTTAGAGTTATATATATATATATATATATATATAAATATAAAGCAACATATTATTCAAGGGTTAGGTTATGCTTACTTTGTTTTTGACAAAGTAAGTTTTACTTTGTTTTTTCTACCATTGGATAGGGTAAAGGCTATGCTTACTTTGTTTTTAACAAATGAAGCCTTACTTTGTTTGTTTTTACCATTGGATTAGTTTTCTAATTCATCATCCAATGGTGAAAACACACCAAGTAATGATACTTTGTAAAAAACAAAGTAACCATAGAAGACACCCATTGGATAGTGATGAACTTTGACAAAGTAAGCTCATCAAATGGTAGAAAAAAACAAAGTAAAGCTTACTATGTTCGACAAAGTAAGCATAGAACCTATTATTCAATCATACTATCCACATTCTCAAAAATTACATCAATAAGCCAACTTGACAAAACTGTCGAAAAATAATCGCATGTCTAGCATTTGTTTCGAATTCGACATGTGTAAAAATCAGACTCTCCAACCAAAGCATACTTGTATGTACCGCAAAATAAAAAGGTCCCCGTCTCGTCACGTACCACAGCCCCGAGTCCGCACTTATCTTCGTCTGCAAATGCCATCGTGTCCGTGTTACATTTAACTGCCCGTCGAGAGGACCTCCATCGAACCATCTTCCGTTGAAAAGCCGCCAATCACGATACCCATCGAAGCACCGCAGCCAGCTCCGATCTTCAATCATATAGTGTTGACACTTAAAATAAGTAAAAAAACTAGATTAAAATTTAAAATTTATTTTACACCAAATTATCCTACAAACTAAATTTATGGATCAAATTTTTTTTGTTACTTAGATTTTTTTTTTGTTACCATTCTCCATTTTTCCTTGGATCCACTATTCTATGTTCCAAATATTATTTCCTTTATTTCATTTTATCTATCACTTTTATTAATATTATAATATTTTTACATGTATCGAGCTTTTATGTAAAAATACTCAGTCCAAATCCAATCTAATCTGCTATTAATTTAGTTGGGTTTGGACTGGATTGGATTCAGGTTTAAATTTAAATTTCAAACTCAGTCCATGTAAACCCACTGAAAATGTATACAAAAATTTTAATTATAAAAAATAAATTTATACTTAAAATAAACATTTAACAAATAAATTCATTAGTTAATGTTATAGGCGGGCCATTCTTTGCTATTTTTTTATCAGTTCTAAATCCGTCCAAAAAATAGACGGGTTTTAGCAGGCCTAGATTGTGCTAGACGTAAGATTAATTTTCATTGTCAAAGTCAGACCTAAGGGGCACGGACCTGGACAGACCGAGCGGATATTCGAGCTCATGGACAGATCTAATAATTGTGAACCGTAACTCCTTATATTTTGGGAGTTAATGTATTTCCTCCTAAATTTGGGGTAGAAATTAGGGAGAGTTAGAAGAATAACTTCCAAGCCGGTATCTCCAAGCCTCCAACATCAGGTTTGAGAAGAGTTGGAGACACCTAACCAATTTTAAAAGCCAAATAAGTAATATAGTATTTTGATAGTGCTATTTTTGTCAACTTAAGGTTTAAATATATAAGAGATAAATAACACTTAGAAAGTTATTCTATGTCACGATAGCATTTTTATAATATTTTTATAATGATATATTGTAAGTTTGAAATGGATAAAAGATGGACGAGAAAGAAATTCAAATTCAAAGTGAATCATTTGAAATTAATTATATTTAATCTACTAAAACTACTGAAATACACGGGTTTTCTAGAGAGGACTGTCCTCCTATATCCAGGGGCGGAGCCAGCCCAGGGCTCAGGGGGGCCGGAGTCCCCCGGCCACCGGCTCCGTCTTTGAGTACTTATCGATTTGTTCCCTATAGCCCCTCTAAAATTAGTATATATTTACTCTATGTAGTTTCATTTTAATATTTAAAGCTAGATGAGATGGTTAAGAATGCATGCTTCAATTTTAGAGGTCTATGTTCAAATCCCCACAACCTCATTTTCTTTTAGCAAGTTTTTATTTATTTTAACTTTATGTTTCCATAATTATAAAAACATGTTACCATTATTAATTAATTTAAATGAACTCTTTATTTTGATAACACTTTTGAATTCATTTTTATTATGTGTTTACTATTAAAAAAAAGTACTAAACATATTTAATTCTATTAGTTCAATGCTAATTTCTAAAAAATGATAAGATTTTTGTAGTTTTAACGTGTTGGAGGTTTTACCCAGCCCTAACGGGCTGGACTTTAAAAATTTATCCTCATCCACACGACTAAAATTAGCCTCCCAAATCTGAATTCCTGGCTCCGCCACTGCTTATATCCTCTTAAATTTGCGCCATGTAATGCAATTTCAAAGAGGTCTTAGGGATGAACCGATCATCCGTAAAATTCTCCCTAAATATATTTAGCTTCAGTAATTGACATAAAGTTGCTAATTAACAAAGACTATATAGTTAATTTAGTGTTAGGGAAATAATCAATCAATGACATGACTTTTATTTAATAGTCATAGACTATTATTTATTTTTTATATTTCCATAGAGAAAAATAGATAAAAGATTAAGTTTGCTCCTAAATTTAGTATTTGTGTATAAAAATATAATTAATTCAAAATTTTTTAAAGGAAAGGGAAATTTTATTAAGAATCATCGAGCAAAACGCTACAAAAAAAAAGGAAGGGGAATATAAACTCACACTCTACAACCAGACTCAGAATAGATAATTCTTATTAGAGAATACGCTACACGATTCACTGATCGATTTAAAAAAAACTGATAAGAAAGTTAATCCATCTATGTTTTTTTTTTACTCCAATAGTTTTATCTATGAGCTAGGTTAAATTGGTTAGATTGATAACATGCAAATATCTAGAGTTTAAATGGATTGGTTGGAGTTAACGAAATTATATTTAAAAATATTGGGCCTAAATCCAACTTATAGGTGGGTTTTGATTCTCGGCTTAAAAATCAAATCCAAATCCAAATCCAACTTGCATATGTCCATCTTAAAAATATTACGGGTTAAGGTGCAAAAATACCCTAACGTTTTGGGTCAGGAGCAATTTTACCCCTAACGTCTAAAATGGTGCAATTTTACCCCTAACGTTGATAAATTTGGTCAATTTCAGACACTATTATAAAATACAGTTATTTTTTTTCTTTATTTTGCACCAATTGCATATCAATTCATTCTAAAAAAAGGATATCATGTTTTTTGTAATTTAATAATAAAATTGGAGATTAATATTTATAAATTCGGTGAATTTTTTGAATTTTTTTTATCTAATTCGTACAAAAGACAGTATATTTTTTTTAATATTTTTTTTTTTATTTTTTCACATTCCAACATATGTTTGTGATTTGTTACTGATAAAATAATGCATGTGTGAAGGTAGATGATAAGATTCATGACCGAGAAGACAGTTTGATGAAAGTGTCTGAAATTGACCCAATTTATCAACGTTAGGGGTAAAATTGATTTTGGCTACAAACGTTAGGGGTAAAATTGCACCATTTTAGACGTTAGGGGTAAAATTGCTCCTGACCCAAAACGTTAGGGGTATTTTTGCACCTTAACCCAAATATAATATAATAATAATATATATATATGTAATTTTATATAGGGATAATGGTCAAATTTAGCTCTGACGTTAAGGGAAGTCCTGATTTAACCTTGACGTACGAAATGGTAAAAATTTAACCCAAATATTTTCAAGTAAGATTAATTTTAGTCCTATATTACTATGTTACTGAAAATTTGGAAAAACTTATTTGATTGTTATTTAATTGTTATATTGGACATTCCAAACAAGTTTGTCAATAAACTGAAGTAGTTTCACACGTTTTTTATTGGTTATTTGTAACTATATTAGTAATACAGTAAATATTATAGACAGTTTGACAAAAAAAATTGTGATTAGTTCATATGTGTCAGACTTAGTTGTTAGTATTTTACCAGATTTTTTGTAATTGTTTTAGTAACACTCTAAATATTTTAGACGTATTTGATGTTTAGAATATTTGAAGTGACAATTAAATAACAGTCAAACCAATCGTTTCAAATTTTTTATAACGTAAGGCTAAAATTGATCTTGTTTGGAAACGTTAGGGTTAAATTTGCATTATTTCATACGTTAAGGCTAAATATGTACTCCCCTTTAAACATTAAGACCAAATTTGGTCTTTATCCTTTTATAATATTAATATCAGGATTGTAAAAAAAAGGTTAGGTGCTAGTGAGACAGATAGGGCCCTTGAGGATTAATCAGAGATTAACCGGATTTGTATTTTTATATTTTCTTATTTATTAATAAATAAATTATTATATAAATACAATAAAAAACATGTATTATACTATGTAAAAATAACAATATAAAATAATTTTAGTATAGAAAAACATGTATATTTGTGACATATATCCTTAAAAATATGTCCACAACAACATTTAAACAATAATATCATTGAAACAAATCAAACAAGTAAAATATAATGTGTATAAATAATATAATTCACTAAAAAATTATGAAATGATGTCTTTAAAGTGTGAAACCATATATGAAAATAAATGGAGAACACAATTAAACAAAAACATCAGAAAATAACAAACACAATTTACTCAAAACCATGCGACAATGTTCAACAACGAATTATAATAAAACAATTTTTTTTTTGTTTTGACTGCCACCCAGATGGCATCTAGACGGACTCCATGCGGGCTAGGTGCCATCTAAGTGGCCAAAAAGCGACAAGTAAGGCGTAATGATTGCCTTGATGTGACCATAGTTGATCAATTTATCGTTCTCCACCTTGATAAGCTTTTGTCTCTCCGTTGCATAATTGGTTCTTCTTCTAAATGTACATTTAGGGTGCATGTCATGATCTCCGAAAACACTCCTATGACATATTTTGGACAACATGCAAAGACAAAGCTAAAGTTTCTACTGCATTTTCCTTTGCCTCTACCTGGAGCTCTGCTGCAACCTTTTTTTACTTTATTTTAGTTAACCAGAAAGTTTGAATCTTTCCAATAGGTTTCACCCACTCTCTTTCTTCCTCTCAGATTTCTAAATTAGTGAGTTTCAGCTTGAGTGAGGTGACGTATGTCTCTGTAGCGAGTGTCTGATTTCCCTTAGCTATCGTTATTCCCCTTTTTGTAGGTATCTACTAAGCTAGGTGTCTTATAAAAATGGTTCCATATGATTCTAAGAGTAGGGTATCCCCATACTGGCGTTATATGTTGTCCATGATAAAGAATTTATTTTGGCAATTCATTTTGGGTTTCCATCCCCAATCTCTACTTTTTGCTTGATGGTGCCCAATAGAAGCACCATGTGGCCACTTATGCCTACTAGGGAAGAAAGAGTGGGGATCAACGTGTCCAAGTCTATTTTCAAGGCATGTATGGCTTATGGTTGATGATGTTAGGGAAGTTCATATGTCGACGAGCACCCTTTGGACCATGAAGTTCTCAATAACTATCTCTACTAGTAAGACATCTTCATGGGATTGTCTCAGAGTATTTTTTAATTTGCTGAATGAAAACTCGAATATTGAGTCATGTAGTCGTTGCCTATCCTCGTATGCTCTCTTCCTTTTATGAGCGATCTCAGGATGGTCCTTCAATAACAACATTAATGACTCCTTGATGAGCTTTTCCTTCGTTGGAGACTTCTTTGTTTCTGTCGCGCGTGCCTTTGTTAATTTCTGCAAGAAACAGTCAAGTATTCTTCTTTCTACCAGTTGGTTGAGTTTGATTTCTAGTTGCATACAATCTTCAGTGTTTTGACCTTCCCCATTATTGAAATCATAGTATGCCTTATTGCTGCGGTGCCCAACTTGTTTATTTTTAGGGTTAATCAATACACTATTTGTTTTTCACCACCCAGTATATCATCTCTTTCTTGGTAGTGTTGAGAGGTTCAAAGTTCCATTCAGGTTGATCTTTTTGCATTTGGTGCTTCTTATCTTTGTCTCATATGCGATGTTATGGAGAGTTGTTCTTAAAAGCTAACGGTCGTTGGCACTAGAGCTTTTGAGCAGACGATTGAGCCCGTGACTATCCTATTTTATGAAATCTATAGCCCATTGCATTAATTGTATAAATGTCTTGGGTTGTCATGTGGTTAGTTCTTGGAATAAGGAATCACTCCTGCAATTTGCTTCCATGGTATACATTGCGGTATATACACTAAAGTTGTGTTTTGGATAGCCACATTTTGGAACCTCTCAACCCAATCCTGAAAGGATTCTCTCGACTAAATAATTGTGATTTTGAATCATTTTTTCTATCAAGAATGGAGATAATAAAGTGTTGGGCGAATATGTGAACCATCTGGTCCAAGGATTTAAAAATACTCATACCAATAATATGCACTTCCCTAAGAGTAGTTGGGAAGAGAAAATGCATAACATCATCAGTGGCATTAGTTATCTTTAATGCCCTTCAGAAGTTTTTGCATGAGTCGTGGGATCTATGAACCCATCATATTTTTCTAATGATGGGTATTTTATCCATTGAGGCAATCACTCTCTCTAAAGATGCACACAAAGAGGAGAGGTTATTTCTCTTACCTCCGACATTAAGGCTCCCATACCCGAACCACTGATTGTGTTTCTTAGCCCCCTCTGGATTATCTCTGTCATTTGGTCTTTTTTAGTAAGTTCGAGACTATTTAAGCGGGTGGAGGATGTGCTTATAGGGTTTGTCCATCGACCCTTGTGATATCTTGGAGAAGTTGTTTTCTTCCCACGATGGTTACGCTCATCGAAGCCGGACTTCTTTACTGATTTTCTTCAACTGTGGGGTGACTCAAATCTACTTGAGGAACTTCGGATCCTACGTTTGTGCAGATAGGATGTTAACAACCTGAGTGTTCCTCACACCTCTTTCCATGGTAGGCGATTGGGGGAGTAGTCCTCCCCAAAGGCATCTTTCCTGATGCTTTCCTTATGTAAGGATGAGTGATAATAATCGGTTATCCCAATCTTTTTGAGGGCTTAGTAGCTTGCTGCAAGTTCCTCCCCACTCTCCCTCCTTATAATACTCCTAAGATATATTGTTCCTCCGCGAACGGTTGCGATCCGTGTTTTGTCTGGTGGAGCAGATGTGGAACCTTAATTTTTTGCCAATCTAATAGCTTCTTCTATTGCGGTCAGTTTTTCTTACACTTCAGTTGCCGTGTTGCTTGCTAGTTGGTGACCTGTTGAACGATGGTCAGAGTATAAAGGAGATGCTTGGTGATGCGGTCCATAAATTCCATGCTGGAAGGTTCTAAGGACCCCATGCACTCAACGATGCGTTAATTGATGTCTTGTGTTATTTGTAGAAAAGTAATTAGGTTGTTGTTGGCATCAAGAAAGGTTCCAGGTTGTTGTGAAGATGCAAGGTTACATCTATTTTCTCGTCGAGGCATGGTCATTTTTAGTCTGTCCATACTCACCGCACCAATTTGATATGAGAAAATTTGTAAGGTAGTACATTGGTGCATAAAGTGATTTTCCGGTGCCTGAAGTAAGATAAAAAAAGATGATAAGCGCGAGACAATTCACATGCAACCCCACTCTGATGCCAAAGTTAGCAATTTATGAGAGAGAGTACTAAGCAATTGAGAAAAATTATAGTAGATATATGTATGTACCATGATTACACTGTTTAAGTCATATTTATAGGATGCCCAATGGAAGATCCCTCAGATATCTTATCCTTAGATTCATCGAAAAACAGTTGGACGTAGTTTATGTAATTTATGTCATACCTGATTTGGGTTTTCTTAATTCTAGACAGAATTTGCGGGTCTTAATCCGAGCCGGATCCAGATGTCCTCACACTGGTCCACGTATATGAGGAAGGACGATATTCATATTTTTTTAAAAGCAATGATATTCCTATTTAGTTTAATTTAACGGCTCCTATTGTTCCGAGCATCCGTAGAGTCTTAGATGAGGAAACGTACATATTAGTTTTATTTTGAATGATATCAATTGAGTGTTCAAAAGGGTATTCGATAAGAAATTACCCGCATTCTATCATCCAATGATGAAAACACATAAAGTAAGACTTATTTTGTCAAAAACAAAATAATCATAACTCGAGCAATCTTGTTAGTATCGAATAGTATTGAGTAGATGCAAAATTCGTACTCAATTGCCATTTTAACAACTTAAAATTAAAGAAATTATGGGACCAAAAATAATGTGATGGAAACTTAATTTAGTATTACTATATGATAAAGAATGAGAAGACATAGGAGTTGATATTTGATAAAGAAGCATCTCCCACTACTACCACTTAATTAAACAACAAAAATTGTACTAATTGCTTAATTGCTTTCACCTACGTGTCCTTCTTATTGATGGCTTTTTTTTTTCCATTCATTTATGATCATCCAACTACTTAGACCTATGCTTTTTCTTTTGTGACATGAGGAATCTTCCTATAGTCTTTGTTTACTAAACTTCCATATTAATGCTATAAATATTCAAATTAATTTATTGAATAAAAAAATTAAAACTTCTAATATTTTCCTAAGTCAATTTATGTAAGTCTTTGCAATAAATTTTTATTTTATTTTTAGTTTTGTTAATTTCTCATACGATAACAAATGGGGTTATGCTATTCGTCGCCCCTATTTTCCTTACCGTCGCCTCCTGTTTGACATTTTTGCCCGTTTCATTTTGCATTCAAAAAAATGAAATTCTCTAAACCCCGAAGAACAAAACGAAGAAAAATCATGTTTCCAAAACAATGAAAAATACTTGAACATCTAAGTTTCGTATTAACCAATAATCTAAAATTTAACGAATTTAACTTGAAACGAACTTTTTTTTCTTCGTTAAATTTACTCTAAACGGGTAGCCCATACGGTCCGGTCCATGGACCGACCGCATGAACTACCAGTTTTGCCTAGGCAAAATCGGGTAGCCTACCCCTTTTTACCTAGGCAAAAAGGGGTAGGCTACCCGATTTTGCCTAGGCAAAACTGGTAGGCAACCCGTTTTACTTTAGAAAAACGGATTTAGCTTTTTTTTTTAATTATAATAAATATTAAGAATTAATTAATTATTTATTGATTTGATAGAAAAAACGTATAGATAAATTATTGATTTGAAATAAAAAATACGGTATTGAAGTGTCTAATTAATTTTTATTTGGTAAATTATATTTATTTACCTTTTAGAACGTAAATTTAATTATACGTAAATTATGTATTGACTGGATAGAAAAAACGTATATATAAATTATTGATTGGAAATAAAAAAAATACGTTATAACGCGTGCAATTAATTTTTATTTGTTAATTTATATTTATTTATCTTTTAGAACGTAAATTCAATTATTGATAAATTATGTATTGATTGGATAGAAAAACATATAGATAAATTGGAAATAAAAAATACGTATTGAGACGTCCAATTAATTTTTAATATTTATTATAATTAAAAAAAATCCGTTTTTCTAAAGGAAAACGGGTAGAATGGTCATGTATTACAACACGTGATAGAATGGTCATGTATTACACACGTTTCAAACATAGGACACATTCAAGAAGTGTGCTAGAAATAATAATAAAAGTTATTCTTAAGACTTAATATCATTTTGGTTAAAAAAAAGCTATCGTTTTAAGTTTTTAGTTGAAATTTTCAAATGACACATATTACTTCGATAATTTAACTTGACATTTAGGCATCGTTTGTTTGTCGAAAAATATTGTGAATGAAATATTTTTCTGATTTTTCAGAGTTTCTTTGCGCAGAAACATAAGTTAATGAAAATTTGTAGGCATGCTAACAGAAAAAATATACGAATACACATCCTAAACATTTTGAAAGCATATACTTCATTTCTTCTTAACCTTTTGCAAACACCATCCACCAACATTTCTTTGTGTTTTCCGATGTGGTAATAAACACCAAAAAAAATATTTTATTTTTTAACAAAAAGTTCTTTTACTCAGCATTTTGGGATAAAGACTAAATTTAATCCTAAGTTTCAAATAAAATGTAAATTTAGCCATAACATATAAAATTGTATAAATTTAACCTAATGTTTCAAATAAGATCAATTTTAGTCCCGCGCTATCGAATTTTGAAAAGACTAGTTTGACTGTTATTTAACTGTTAAATGGGAGCTTACAAACAAGTTTTTTTTTTTTAAAAGATTGAAGCAGTTTCATACTTTTTTTTTTGTAACTATATTAATAAGACAGTAAATATTTTAGATAGTTTGACAAAAAAAATTACAATTAACTTATATGTAGCAGATTTAATTTTTAGCATTTTAACACATTTTTTTTTTGTAATTTTGTTAGTCATGCACTAAATATCTTAAACATAATTGATATTTGGAAGGTCTGAAGTGACAATTAATATGAGTCAATCCAGCTTTTTCTAATTTTTCAAATAGCGTATCGCTAAAATTGATATTGTTTGAAAATGTTAGAATTAAATCTGCACTGTTTCATACATTAAGGGGGTGTTTGGTTGCTCATTTTCATCCACCTATTTGTCTTTTCACTTTAAAAAAAAAAAGTTTTAGGTGTTTGGATAGTGACCTCCCGCTTGCTTTTTATACTTGAAAAGTAGCATTTTGCAAAAGCAGTGAATCCCTGCTTTTTGGAAAAAACAGTTTTTTTTTTCAACAACAAATAGCAAACTGTAACAACAAACAGTAAACAACAACGAGGTTAGGCTATGCTTACTTTATTTTTGACAAAATAAGCTTTACTTTACTTTTTTCAACAACAACAAACAGCAGATAAAATAAATAGACCTTAATTTTTGAATTATGTAATAACATCTTAAGATGCATGCAATATATTTTCCGCATTTAATTTTTTTTCTTTTTTTACAACCGAATGATCAATTAATTTGACGTGATCGAATAATAAATAAGGAGACCCGTAATATAATTTAGATAGGTCAAAATTCAAATTTTACTTTTACTCATATACTATTACATGGAATTACATGATACCGATGTACGGACATTGATTTAGAAGAATATACCGTCTGAAATTTAGATTCTTGAAATTGCTACTATGAGAGTGATGTGTATAAGTTGTAATAAGCCTATCTCTATCCCTCTCATTTTCTTGTACTTGTATGACATTTAATAGGTCCACAAATTGTCGGAAATTTTATACCCTTTCATTTTTTTAATTCATTTAAATTAATTTGTTGAAAAATACCTTCTAAATCATACAACCAGTCTGAAATACCGGTAGCCTCTAAGATAAAATCTGCCAAGTCACAGAAGAAATACGATTTGTATAGCTTAGAATCAGTTTAATACGTACACTTAGAAAAACTGCTCAGTTCAAATTTGAAACAAAAAGAACGATTGAAGAAGTGGAAGCAGTTTAGTGGAGTAAGGGAGCAAAACCAGGAACGTGATAGCTAGTTGAGACTAATTCAGATTAATAATAAAATATCTGTTGAGAAATTAATTATTTAATTAAAAATGACTTCTGAAATTTTTAATAAAATCAATAACAAATTTTTTTTGTAAAAATTGTAATGTCCAACCCAACTCGGTTCGGACGGATAATGAGCGGCCCATCCACGGTGGTCAAACATCGTGTGGGACGTATCTCTTGGAGTCACCTAAGAGTGTGGGGCTCAGTGCACTTGCCGGCTTTCCTATTTATCATATGAGACACCAGTTAATGAGTCTTTTTGAGTGAGGAAAGAAATGAGATTCTGTTTCTGAGGGAGGAACTGGTTATGTACCTTATATAGTAAGAAGACAATTTGAAGTTCAGCTCGATCAAGCTTGATTGCTGATTCTATTACTATACGTAATAAATGTAACAATTTTCTAATGTGAGACAAAAACACTACCTATATCCAATGAAGTCTTAAAGCTTCTGGTCTAAACAAAAATTCACACACTTTGAGCCTAGCTCGATAATATCTTCACAAAAAAATTAAAATTAAAACCAGTATAAATTAACAACAACAAAAAAAAAAATACATAAACAAAGAATTGAATCTCTGTTTGTTAGGTTTGAGGTTCGATTCTCCACTCCGTCAAAATTTAACCCGCATTGGTAGATAATCTATAAATTCCATTATAAATCCTCATCGAGGTCTGTAGTTTGCGCTGACCTTGGGAGTCGGTAGACCTACCCTTACCTAAACTTTTTTAACAAAAAAAACAACTATATTTAAAGGAAAATTGTAATACAATCTTCACCGTGACAATTCTATGCATATAATTATTTTACTGAAATTTCATAAATCTAACATTTTAACATTATAAACATTAATTAATTGAAAATAAATATTACCAAAACAAATTAGAAAAAAAAACATGGAAATAACTTGGATATATATTTTAAACAATAACCTAGAAAACAATAATAATAATAATAATAATAATAATAATAATAATTAAATTAATAAATTTTTTTTAAAAAGTATTATTTTAATAATTGTTTAACTAGAAAATATTAATTTATTAAGTATAGTTTTTATTTTTATTCACTTTTTACATAATAAAAAACAAAATTAATTTTGGATATATTTTGTTAAATAATAGTAATCGGTTTCACATTTGTTGTTCGCTGACAACGCATTTCTGTTCTTCCGTGCTAGTATTGAGGAGTAGGGAAATGAAGAGGATACTTAAAACCTATGAACGAGCATCTGGACAGACGGTCAACTTTACAAAATCTGGAATTTTATGTAGCAATAATGTGGATTTTATGCTTGCTGATGGGATTTCTAGTATTTTGGAGGTGTCCCAACCTCTCAATACTGGTCGTTATTTGGGGCTTCCCTCACTTGTCGGAAGGAAAAAGAAGGCGATCTTTGCTCATTTGAGAGACAGAATGTGGAAGAAGCTTCAGGCCTGGAGATCTAAACCACTATCTAAAGCTGGTAGAGCCATTCTGATTAAAGCGTCTGGGCACTGCCCATTTATTTTATGAGTGTCTTCATGCTTCCCATCTCTACTGCGGAGGAGTTGCAGCGGATGCTAAATTCATTCTGGTGGGGAAATAAAAAAGATGGCTCAAGAGGTATTAACTGGTTATCCTGGGAAAAACTGTGTGCTTCAAGAGAGGGAGGGGCCTGGGATTTAGAGATTTCATGGCTTTTAATCTAGCTATGCTGGGAAAACAATGATGGCGTTTACAGTCATCTCCTGAAGCGATGGTCAGCAGAATCTACAAAGCAAAATATTATCCAAATGGGGATTTCTTAAGTTCCAAACTGGGCCATTCACCCAGTTACATTTGGCGCAGCATTTGGGGTTCCCAGTTAGTGCTAAATCAAGGAGTCAGATGGAAGATTGGAGACGGCTCTAAGATAAACGTGTGGAAGGATCCATGGCTTCGTGACCCACTTGTCAGAAAAATAACAACGCATATGGTGGAGGGATTGGAAGAACTAAAGGTGTGTGACCTGTTTATCCCACAGTCGCGGGATTGGGATATAGAACTTTTGGAGGAAGTGTTTTCAGAATCGGACATTGGGGCTATAATTAACTCAACCGTAGGGGTTAGAGGAGGACAAGATAAGATCATTTGGAGAGAAACTCGTAACGGTTGCTATTCAGTACGAAGTGCATATCGCCTGGCAACTGAAACTCTTGCTGATAATAGTGAATTAATGGTTGAAGGGAGCTGGAACGAAGTTTGGCAGGCAAATGTCCCCTTTAAGGTTAGATACTTCTGCTGGAGATTGATCAGAAATTGTATTCCAACTCGGAATCGATTAAGGCATAGGGGGTGGATATAAAGGATAGCTGTGTTATGTGTGCTACAGATAATGAAAATGTTTGGCACTTATTTGTTCTCTGTCGAATGGTAATTGAAGTTTGGCAGGAAGCAGGGTTAGGTGATGATATTCGCAGGTTTGGTGAAAATGCAGATAATTTCACGGATTTGTTCTTCAAAATTTGTAGGTCTTCTGATAAGAGGCGAGTGGAGACGTTTATGATGGTTCTATGGGACTGGTGGCGAGTTAGAAATAAGAAATTGTGGAATAATTCAATCAAACCGCTGTTAGTTATTGTAAGAGAGTGCAAATGTATACTGCAGGACTGAAAAATTGCGCGACAGAGACGAATATCAGACGGGGGAGTGGCTGTTGTGTCGAACTGTGAGAAATGATGGCACCGTCCTCCTCGGGGATCGGTTTCTTGCTGTTCTGATGCGAGTTTTTTCACTATTCTAGGACGATCGGGTTGCGGGGTGGTGCTGCGGAAGGCGAATTTCTTCAGGCGAAATCAGCAACAATTGGCAGAGTATTGGATATTAGGGAAGGTGAAGCTTGGACGTTGTTAAACGCTATTAATTAGGTGAAGGAATTGGGGATCAATTCTGTAGTATTCGAAACTGATTCGCTGGAAACTGTCAAAGCTATTCAGTCTGGTCAAGAGGATTTATCCGAGTTTGGTGACTATATCTCTCAATGTCGGTCTGTTTTATCACAAAACAACGCTTTTCCCATCTGTTTTATCAGAAGACAAGCAAATGGCTTTGCCCATGCACTGGCCAGGGCGGCTAACAATCATGCTAGTCTAGCTATCTTTGATGTTTTACCTGGTTTTATTTCTGTTTCTGCTTTGAACTTTTGCCGTTCTTTGGCTCATTATCTTCAAAAAAAAAAAAAAAAAAAAAAAATAACAATGATATGTGAAAATTAATATAATAAAAGTAACATATGTGTAAAGAAATAGTTTTTTATAAAGTAATTATGGATTGAAGAAGTGTCAATTTATCAATTTCATAAATACAATTTATGAGGTGAAAAATAGAGTTTAGAATAATGAATTGGATATGATTTTATTAAGGGTCCTGATATTTACAGCCCTAAGGGCTATAAATAAGAACCCACTAATTACTATTATTAGTGTTAATTTTGTTTTTTAAGATAATTTTATAATAAAATTTATTGATACTTTATTAAATACTCATAAAAACTAATAAAATAATTATATTTCCAATGCAAATAAATGCTTTAGAATTAAGATTTTGATTTTACTTTATTGAAAACATATGGAGAATTAATGCTTATATACAACCCTTAGGGTTGTATATATCATTTGCCTCTTATTAATAAGGGTGTTTCACAATTTTTTTTTATAGAAACAATATTGTTTTGGAGATTTTAATAACAATTGTATTTATTTGATTTTGATAAACTTATCCTTCTTATTTTCATAAAATACATTTCGTATTTAACGTTATTTCTATCTTTATAATGACGAAATAATAAGATCTTACTCCATTCAATAAACCATTATTTTTTAATTTTATTTAATTATTTAGATTATTTTTTATTAATTTGTGTACTACAATTTTTATTTTTTAAATTTATTTATTAGTTAATTTAAAATATGTCAATACATTTTACATACTATAACAACAACATCTAATCATAATTTTAGCAACAAAAACATCTAATTATAATTTTACTAAAATTAATAATTAATCAGCTAATAACAAACCGCTAATTAATCAGCTAATAACAAACCGCTAAACCGAAACAAAAACTCTCCTATTCCGCAAATTTTATTATTATTATTAATTCTAAATCTAAGAATAGGAGAGGCATCTACAACTTAAGGCTAGACAAAAGTTTGAAGGATATATAGAGACTTATGATAGCACCTAACTCCTTCAATTATGTTATATATAAATATGAATAAATGTTTCAACAAACTTAAGAAAAAATCAATAACTAATTTTAGAACACAACCTATACTACTACCTTGTACTATAATGTATAGCTTCATTAATATGATACTTTGTAATTGTATTTGCATACTCTTTTTCAACTTACATTGTTTTAAAATATATAGTTGAAATAGTTAGATATCAATTTTTTAAGGTAAATTTCATGAATGGTGTACAACCTTTGACCAATTTCACAGTTTGGTGTACAACCTTCAATTTGTCTCATTAATATGTACGACCTTATAGGTGACCGGACACTATAGTGTACAGCAGGTAAAAGTGACCGGTCAACGTTTGGTCAACGTGCCACCTCAACTTTGACCAGTCAAAAAGTCAAAAAAAATTAGTAAATTATTTCCATACCCTTATTTAATGAAAACTTCTCTTTATTAATTTTTTTTATCTTAGACTCTCTCTCTCCTCCCTTCCTTTCTCTCGAGAGCAATTGGTAAATGACTGAAATTCAAATTTTTGCTTACCCAGATTTGTGCGACTAAAATTCAAATTTTTCCAAATTCCTGACAATGTAATGGCAAACTTTGTCTTTGAACCTGCCAGGAATGAAGAGCTTAATTTATCCCCTGTCAAGGAAGAAGACTGCGATGATGAACAAGAAGTGGAAAAAGAGGCAGAAAAGAAACCTTCACATCGACGGACTCAATCGCCATGGGTTTTCGTTTCTTACTCCGAATCGGTAGCGGAAACACGCTCGTCGAAACACTACCTCCATGGATTACAAAATATCAAAAGTGCTCCAAGAACCTCCATGCCCAATCACGAGGATGCCTCCTATTCTGAATTTGACCAACAAGAAGATTACAGACCAGAAAAAATCTGAAATTCAAAGTGAGGATTGAATACAAATTGGGTTTGGGTTTTTAGTATCTTGGTGAACTGGGAACTTTTACTGATTTAGTGATGAAATCACATACAAAATCATGTTTGATTTTTATTTTACAGATATAGAACTCTTTTTTCTGATTTTTATCATTTTTCAGTTTCTTGAAATTTTTTATCAAACTTTTGTATATTATTTCTACTTTTGTCATGTAAAATATCAGTTATTTTCATCTGGGTAAAAAAAATAAGTTTATAGATCTTAGATATCTCCTTGCAAACACTAAGACTGGGTGATTTCTACAATTCCCGAAACTCTCTGCCGGCGATGAAGAACACCGGAGCTTGCCACATCTCCATTATAATACAAGACGGAAATTCACAGGTCGCCGATCTCCCGTTGTCCGAATTCTGTTTGAGTCATGGCCTCCATATATGTTCTCATTTTTCCATTTCACAAGTTTTTTTTCCTGCAATCCAAACACATTTACCGAAGTAAAAAGATATATTTAACATATAGAGCATTCAAATGGTGGATGAATTTCCATGGCGTCCAATGGAGCACTTGTTTTAGAATATTGATAATAGTAAATAATTAAGGTAATTTTGACTATTATATAACTTACCCATGAGTATGTTCTTCCCATCAAATTCATATGTCATATGCATATTATTAGTTTTTATACTGTACTCTATTAATCTCATCATACAAGAGACAGAAAGAGGTTATGGAGAAAGAAATTTGGAGAGAGAAAGAAATAGAGGGAAGAAGATGAAAGGATGGAGGGATAAGGGTATAAATGTAATTTTATGTTAGGTGGTCTTTTTTTTTTACTTTTTGACCGGTCAAAGCTGAGGTGGCGTGTTGACTAAGCGTTGACAGGTCACTTTTACCTGCTGTACACTATAGTGTCCGGTCACCTATAAGGTCGTACATATTAATGAGACAAATTGAAGGTTGTACACCAAACTGTGAAATTGGTCAAAGGTTGTACACCATTCATAAAATTTACCCCAATTTTTTACACCTAATTTTTCTAATATATATATATATATATATATATCTCGCATTGCTTAACAAGAAAGTTAAATATTGGATCCTCGTTAATATCAGCTTCACACTCTAAATAAATTGAGTGTGAGAGAGTAATGTTAAACATCTCAAGTTACTTAAGAAGATAGCTAAATGACTCCTTATATGTTGGTGTTGAAGAATGACACGTGACAAAATACTTGATGGCATGTAACTAAAAGTTCATTGTTTTAACATAATAATAGTTAGTTAACTGTTTTTTGCGCCAAAATTATGGACTATTAGAAATCATTTAATTAATTTTACATCAAATTCTGTAATTTGATGATGTGAAGCATTATCGTCTCGATATCATCTCATTTGATATATCGGTTATCTTTACAATTTTTAAGTTTCTTCCTTAATCTTCTCAACTTGGTTCATTCATAAGGAGCCTAAGGAACGATGAGAGTTATTTTCCAACGAGCCATAACTATAAAAAAATATATATTTAAAAATCACCGTACAAATACAAATAACTCCAACATATAATCAAAAGCATAATTCTGATCCATATAAAACCTCTCAAAGATTATTTCTCATATTCTGAAATTTTTATAAAAACATTCATAATTTATGGATATTTAAAAATATTTTCTATTAATTTAAAATGATTTTAGAATATTCCAAAAACAAAAATAAATATTTTTTCCATAAAAAATTATAGAAAATAAATAATAAAATCTTTTTGCAAATAGGGGTGTTGAAAAGATTAGAGGAAAAACAACCGCTAGAGCCCCCCATTCCCCCCCCCCCCCCATGGTGGATGCAGATTGGCCCCTCACTGCCACATGTTGCAAGGTGACAGGCATGTGAGCGGTGCGTCGCACCCAAGGAGGCATATGGGGGCCATGGGCCAAGTTGTCGCCATCAATTGTTCTCGAGGCTTGGCCTGTTTTAGGTTTTCAGGATCCATGGTCACGTTAATGAAGTCTGTGTGTACAAACAACATGTGCAAATTAGGGGTTTGAGGCTTGCAGACTCTTGTTTGAGACTTAAAATCATACTATTTCGAATTTGAAAACCCTAAAGCTAAATAAATAAAGTTCTATGGGATTCCAGTGCAATTTTCACCCAAAAAAATGCTTCAAAAAACACCTATTCAGACCAATAATTACAGATTAAATACAAATATCAATCATAGAAAGTAACCTATGTTTTTCTCCATATTCAATGATCAAAATGAATAGAATACGAGATCTGTGGCTCTGATACCAATGAAGGATAAATCTCACATATTATCTACAGGTTATTGGATTATCTCTTATTGTGTGAATAACCTTTGATGTGATTTACACGGAAGTACGGATTAGAATGACCTTCGTGTAACCAGTCACACTTCGACTACATCAGAGTTCACTACAACAAATATCTAATATTGTGACAAAAATTCGTCTGACAAAATAATTTTTGTAACAATTAATGTACTTATTGTGACAAAAAAATAATTAGTAAAAAAATATGAAAATTCCAAACAAAATTATGACAAAATAATGTTTCGTCCAAATATTTATCACAATAAAGCACCAGTCAATCAATATTATGACAAAAAAAATTATCACACATTTTTGTCATAAATACATAAGGTTGTGACAAAAATTCATACGTAAAAATAATTTTTTTATCACAACTAATGTATTTATTGTGATCAAATAATAATTAGTAAGAAAAGGTAAAAAACCCAAAAGAAATCGTGAGAAAAAAATATTTTGTCGAAATATTTATCACAAGAAAGTAGAACTTAATACGTATTATGATAAAAACAAATTGCCACATCATTTTTATCATAAATATATAAAGATGTAACGAAACATTCATACGATAAAATAATTGTTTTCGCAATTAATGTACTTATTATGACAAAATTACAATTAGTAAAAAAATAAAAAAATAAAACCAAATTATGACAGTAATATTTATCAAATTAGACTAATCTATTGTTTCGGAAATCAATTTACAAGTTTTCATATTTATTTGGGGATTAGAATGTGTCAGAGATTAATATAAGATATACGATTAAGCCTTAATCATCTTGAGCTTTTAGTTTAAACGGTTCCATGACATGGTATTAGAGTTGCTTGTACCAAACGGTCGAGGGTTCGAGTCCTGGCAACCTCATAAATTTGTAGGATTAAAAACACATGGCGGGTTGGGCCTGTGTTGTACACGCTGCAAGCCCAATGGGCATTTGCATGTGGGGGTGTGTCAGAGATTAATATAAGATATACGATTTAGCGGGTTGGGCCTATGTTGTACACGCTGTAAGCCCAATGTGCATTTGCGTATGGGGGTGTGTATGTAATATTTTTCTTACTACATTATGTAGTCACAATAAATCATATTTCACGGTTATTTAAATTTTGTCATAATAACTAGATTAATGACAAATTATAGTTGTAACAATAATTAAAAACTAATTATGAGGTAATACAATTTTGTCACTAAAAACTTATTAAGACGGGCTTATTGTGACTAGGATGGTGACAAAACACTTTGTAACAAGAAGTTTCTTATGACAAAATATAACTTATTTTGACAAATTAAATTGTCGCAACAAGCTTGAATTCTTGTAGTGGTTACTCAAGAAAGGAAACGATTGGCCCACGAACTAAGAGCGACCGAATTGGAGAGACATTGAGAGAGGGGTTGATGACAAGAGAGAGAGAGAGAAATCTTTCACCGTCCTAGGTTATTTCTCTGTATTAGATTAGACAGTTTAATTTTTTATTTATAGGGAGATGCTAGGTTAAAGCTCTAGCCTCCTTTTCTTCGGTTAGACTCACTCCACCTACAAGGAACCTCTTTGATCGGTCCATACCCAAATAAGTCCAACAATAAATTATTAATAAAAAATAAAATAAAAAAATGAGAGAAGCTCCTCAATAATAATGAAGAAAATATTTTAGTGATTTGAAGAGAAATTAAGAGTTGAAATTAGATTTTGCCATAAATTCTTAAAATTTTAACAAAACAGTTTTTGGAGATGCTTTTAAAGAATATCAATTTGGAAATTTTTAATAATTTATTCATGAGAGTATATATATATATATATATATATATATATATAGAGGAGAGATCAGGTGTGACACATTTCTTGTGGTGTGACAAGCCTTATTGTGTGACAAAGACCAATTTTATAATTAACCAAAAGGATGGGGCAAATTTGTAAATAAAAGAAAAGAGAAAATTGTTTTATTTTTTTCTTTAAAATGCATTTTCTCAACTTTTCCAACCTCGTTTTTCAAAATATTTTATACCGTTGGACTCGTCTTAATTAAACGGTCATTTTAAGATCCATGAAGCTCAAGTAAAAAAAATTCCGGTGAACGAAATCCGGGTGGGCGTTTTCCGGCGAGAAAAAAAGTGTCCTGAAAATTCTCACAAAATTCCAAAAAATGTAAAACTTTAATTCTTCGGTCAAAGCGAGATTTCTTACGGTTTAGTCCCAATAAAACTTTTTCCTTAATTTTATCAATTTTACACGGTTCAACAATTTATTGGGTAAAAAATGTAAGGAATCTCGCTTTAAGCCAAGAATTAAAGTTTCTTAAAATAATGTTTTACATGTTTTGGAATTTTTTGATAATTTTTTGGACACGTTTTTTGTCCTACTTACGTTGTTCCAAATGAGTGTACCATTTGTTCCAACATAATATTTATATTGTTTCAACAGAAAATTGTTTTATTTCTTTTCTTTAAAATACATTTTTCTGACATTTCTAACCTCGTTTTTCGAAATTTTTTATACTATTAGACTCGTCTAAATTAGACAGTTATTTTAAGATTCTTGAAGCTCAAGTAAAAAAAAAATCGGGTGAACGGAATCCGGGTGGGCGTTTTCTAATGAGAAAAAAAGTGCCCAGAAAATTCTTAAAAAATTTCAAAAAATGTAAAACATTATTCTAAGAAACTTTAATTCTTGGGTCGAAGCGGGATTTCTTACGGTTTAGTCCCAATAAAACTTGTTCCTTAATTTTATCCATTTTACATACTTCAACAATTTATTTGGTCAAAACTGTAGGGAATTTCGCTTTGAGCCAAGAATTAAAGTTTCTTAAAATGATGTTTTACATGTTTTTGAATTTTTTGATAATTTTCTGGACATATTTTTTTGTCCTACTTACATTATTCCAAATCAGTGTACCATTTGTTCCAAATCAGTATACCATTTGTTCCAACATAATACTTGTATTGTTCCGACAGAAAAATGTTTTATTTCTTTTCTTTAAAATACATTTTCCCGACATTTCTAACCTTGGTTTTCAAAAAATTTTATACTATTAGACTCGTCTAAATTAGACGGTCATTTTAAGATCCCTGAAGGTCAAGTAAAAAAAATTCCGGTGAACGGAATCCGGGTGGGCGTTTTCTGGCGAGAAACAAAGTGCCCAGAAAATTCTCAAAAAATTCCAGAACATGTAAAACATTATTCTAAGAAACTTTAATTCTTGGGTCGAAGCGAGATTTCTTACGGTATAGTCCCAACAAATTGTTGAAGCATGTAAAATGGATAAAATTAAGGAAAAAGTTTTATTGGGACTAAACCGTAAGAAATCCCGTTTTGACCAAAGAATTAAAGTTTCTTAGAATAATGTTTTACATTTTCTGAAATTTTTTGAGAATTTTCTGGATACTTTTTTTCTCACCGGAAAACGCCCACCCGGATTCCGTTCACCGGAAATTTTTTTACTTGAGCTTCATGGATCTTAAAATGACCGTTTAATTAAGACGAGTCCAACGGTATAAAATTTTTTGAAAAACGAGATTGGAAAATTTGGGAAAATGCATTTTAAAGAAAAAAAATAAAACAATTTTCTCGATCATCTCTTTCATTTTATTTACTAATTTACCACATTCCTTTTTTAATTATCATCAAAACTACGTAGTTTTGTTATGTCACACAATAAGCTCCTTGTCACAACTTAAACTCTTGTCACGCTGGATCTCACCCCTATATATATATATATATAAAGTAGATGCTAATATATTCATAATCAAGGACAATTGTGTATACATCAAGATGGATGTAATTATGAGTTCCCCAGACAATTAAATTGATTTGAACATCCATTGATCATATCTAATTATAGTAAAGAAAGTGAAAGTGATTAAAATTAGCAAGATAATGACATAAATCAAACATTTTTTAGAAAATAAAGAAAAATAAATTTCTACAAGTACATTAATTATGGAATAACCAATGAAATTATAAGGAAATTAACTTCTTATATGGAGAAATCCTAAGGTCCAAGTGGAAACACATAGAGGAATTTCAAATAAATATCTTTGAGATTTTTCCCCAAATACTAGTCTCCAATTAATTGGGGGTTGGGATCTTTAAAAAAATATCAATTATATACAAATGCTTTAAAAAAAAATGTGGTTGAACGATACGAGCTCTTCCATCCTTAACCAAAAAGTGAAGGTTCCAATCTCATATTGGACATGAAAAAATCGTATATCCTTCGAACTAGTTGTTCCATCTATTTGAGGCACTTACTAACCAGTTGGTTTAAAGATGTCGTGACAGTGATGCAGACCCTTCAAAATTAGCTCGTGATTTTATCAGAAAAAAAATTATATGGGTTTGAAATAGTTTTGTAAAATAGTATTTAATGAAAATATGGTGTGTATAGATATAGACTAAAAGTGTGAATTTCATGGCCCCTTTTGGATATAAGAGGAAAATACTTTGACTTTTGTAATTTGAGTTTGGTTAAAGTGTAATAATAATAAATAAATAAGAAGTGGACCATTTTTTGAAATGATTCTCAGAATCTTTTTAAACTTTTAAAGCGTCTCGATAGTATTTTCAATTTATACAAAATATCGAGTTAACTTCCTAAACTTGCATAAAATATAATTAATTAATCATCCATTTAAAAAAAAATAAGTTAAATGCGAAACATGTATTATATACATTTTTAAAAGTAAAACAACAAAGGTTATGGTAATGTGGTTCTAACATTAGATAAAATAAACTTTACAACTGAGCAAATAAAAAAATTCATACGTATATATATCAAAACACTGGTTTCAAGAACAAAGAAACGATGATTGAATTTACCCAATTTAATATTAGTGTCACGGCCCTGTTCTAAGGAACCAATACTAAAATGAAAGGTCTAAGTGAAAGGCAATCCTAAAAGTGTAAGTTAACTTCCAAACATAAAATAAAAATTAAGCTGATAATTTTGATCTAATAATAACTTTTAGGGAAAATTATAAAACTGGGTCAAATGGGAGGCCCATTTACATATTAAACCCATTTACTAATTCTACTACATATCTAGACTGATTTTGTGTGACTTTCCAAAAACACCTCTGACCTTCCCACTTCCACCACTTGCGAATCGTCGCTCCCTCTATCACCTTGGTTATGCGAAAAGTTGCTCCAACATTAATGATTTCAAGACTTTTGATCTTCCTTTCTTCCTTTAAATTGCACGAAATCTGCAACATTTAGTCAAAATCATAATGAATTTCTCTTTTTCATCTCTTCATCTCTTGATTCTGCAACTTTCCAACCCTAGAAAACGAGTAAATGGTTTTTCATCTTCCTGTTCGTTGCTTGGTTTCTTTGTTCTTGTTACCACCAAAGAAATGGTTTTTCTACGTTATTTCCTTCGTTCTTCCCATGTTATCATATTGTTATTGTCGCTTTTGGAGGTGAAAGGGGCGAAAAATGTAAGTATCTGTTTTTTTTTTCTGCGTTTTTTCATGAATTCACTTCACAATCGATGGTTTCGCTAAGCTTTGCGAAGAGAACGAGCCTGGAAAGTGATGATCTACTTCGTGAATTGATGATTTCGTGAAGTTGAAGTTGTGCGAAGAGAAAGAGTCTGAAACGTATGGATCTACCTCGCGAATCGATTAGTTCGCGAAGTCTGCGAATAGATCCTCACGTTTCAGACCTCGCAGACTTCGCGAAAGCATCGATATGCGACGTAGATAGTCACATTTCAGACCTCGCAGACTTCGCGAAAAAATCGATATGCGAAGTAAAATCACCTCTTCCCCAGCACATTTACATTCGCATGCTTCGCTAATTGTCATTTCGCCAAGCCAAAATCGTCCTTTTTCATAACTAACACGTTTAATTTTTTTCTGTAGATGGTTGAATACGTAACATCCCTTTCTGGAAGGCGGCGTACTGGGCTGCAGGGGAGATGATTTTCCTTCCTGTATAGGGATGAACTTCCCTAAGATTGACACATTCACTCCTGAAATGATTGGTTAGGAGAGGTTGTGTCAATCTCGGGGTGCACCATGGGACACGTCCATCCCATGGTGCCAATCTTCAAAGTGGACCTAACTTAATCCGGTGCCAATTTTGAAGCGGATGAGTAATCTTGGTGTGCACCGTGCGACACGTCCAGACCTTTCGGGATGGATGTGTCACATGATGCACACCAAGATTACTCATTCGTTTCAAAATTGGTACCAGATTAGTTAGTTTCACTTTAAAATGATTGGTTAGTAGAGTTCATTGTGGCAATCTTGTTGTAAATTTTGATAATGTTATGATTTGAATGTTGTTATTGTGGCAATCTTGTTGTAAATTTTGATAATGTTATGATTTTAATGTTCGAATCCGTTGTTGTTTGCCAATTTTTGTTATATACCACTTCGCGTATTAGCTTCAAATCATATCCAGCATTCGCATATACGAACTAAATTCATCAAGCAAAACAAACTTCAGTTTCGCAGGCTTCGCATATGGGAACTAAATTCATTAAGCAAAACAAACTTCAGCTTCGCAGGCTTCGCATATGCGAACTAAATTCATTAAGTAAATTAAAACATTAACTTCGCAGGCTTCGCATATGGGTGAATATGCGAAGTCAGACGGGATGGGGCGAGCTCCGCGTAAATATTGAGGGTATTTTTGGAAAGTCACACAAAATCAGTCTAGATATGTAATAGAATTAGTAAATGGATTTAATATGTAAATGGACCTCTCATTTGACCCAGTTTTGTAATTTCCCTAACTTTTATCATAATCTCTCATGCACCCTCGCATGCGGATGATAATTAGGTTTGAAACATGTACAATACATACCTATCTAACCACGTATTGAAATCTTTTTTTTTTTTTGATAGCAATGCTAATATTTCATTAAATCATAAAATTGCAAGTACACAAGAGACGAGTAAGGAATAAAACCTTACATACATATAGGCTAAGCCTAATATATAGTCCAAGAAGGCAAGAAAATGACTATTAAAAGCAAGAAAATGACTATTAAAAACAAAAAAAAAACCATTAAAGGTATATCAAACATAAACAACATTTGAACTATATATAGATCGTAACTCCAAATTCGCCGTAAAGCAACTGTAGTCCAATCTTTAGCCTTTGAACCATTCTGAACATTCGGATCTAAGTCTTTTCTTTTGCAACCACGTAGATCCAGTGATCTACGGATAAAATCTACCGTTTCTGTCCTTGCTAAAATAGAAAATGTTACAAAAACAAAGAGTTTAGCCAACAGACGCAGTTCAAACGGATTCAGATGTACAATAAAATATATAGGATCCAACAAAAACTGACACAAACAAAATGAAAGTAACTACGAAAACAGAAAAACAAAAACAGTGGGAGGAGGAAGAAGGAAAACAAGCTTCCTTCTTCCTCCTCAACGAGACAGCAGCGGAGAGGAAGGCAGACGAGGAGAGATGGTGGTTTAGAAGGGGTGGGAGAGAAGAAGAAGAAGAAGAAGAAGAAGAAGAAGGATGAGGTGGGAGGCGGAAAAGATTTGAGCTGCTAGAGAGAAGGGAGACCTTCTCTCACTAGCGGATAGGTTTTGCAAATATTTCGGTATTGAAATATTTTTTAATAAATGAGAGTTGTCATGATTCAAACTTTTGACCAATTGGTCTAAGAAGCCCTCATATACCATATCATTTAATTAAAAACTTAAAGTAATAGTTAATTAAAACTCAATAATAACTTTTATTATCACCTTTGACACCAATACATGTGGATGCGTTATAAAACTATGTAACCCAAGGAATGAGACTTTAGCTTTTGATTATGTTGTTACAATTAGTATCAGATCCGACTCTCCACGTACAACATGTTGATTTGGAGACAAACCAGACGGATGATGGAAGATCCATAACGACCGGGTCCTAAAGGGGTGGCATTGGGATGAAAGGCTTAAACAAAGAGCGACCTAAAGGATAGCGATGATATAGGAATAAACTGAATTTCACGTCGGAAATGGAGAATATGATTGACTTAGCTATATTCATAAGGTGTGTTCTCAATCTATGTACACATGCTTTTAAGCTGTGATGTCCAAAGAATGAGACTTAGACCAAAACAAACAGTAAAAGCTTCAAAAACTTTTAGTGAAAATTTGTTAGAAAATGTCAACAATTATGTTGCAAATCCCATTAGAAAAAATGTTGTTGTCTTTATCATGTAAGGCAACGGAAAGCCTGTTCGTGTTAGGAAAAATGCATTTCATTGACCGAACCCGACCCATCCCAACGAAAGAACAATGCATAAAAGTGTTGTCTTAGCCATTTTTATTCAATTTCAAAAGATTTAAGTGCCTAATACAAAGATTCGGTGTGGTTACACTCGGCAATCTAGGGTATAACATATCTAAATGGATTGTACTTGACTTTTACAATCAAATACTATTACAACTGTATAAATGATAATAATTGTCTAATCAATTGACACTCGTATTTTAAACACTGGGATCTGATGTTAGAAGTGTATCAATATTGACACCTGATATCTCTCACTGAACTCGATAATGCAATTATCAATTTTTTTACTTCTAAAACTAGTGTCTTGAACAATAATTTCGTACACTTTGTGATAACACAATAAAAAAAACTAATTGAAATAAAATTTTAAGTTAATAACTAAATCTAATAATAACTTTATTATTAATTTTTGACATACATCCATATATTAATACCCCTTAATTTGAAGCCACGTACAACACGTATATATTGAAATTTCATTAGTATATTAAAATCACCGAGATTGGCATTTTCGTCCACTTAATTTTAAGAGGCTTTAATACCATATTAAATAACGAATTAAATTAAAATTTCAAAACTTATAGTTTTTTGAAACAACTCAAAACTTATAGTTAAGTTGCAAATATAAATTAAATCATTCCCCAAAAAATAAGCAACTATATAGTATGAAAAGACTTGCAGATTTGATATAAAGTACATGAAAGTTATGTATATATATCTACACATGTGTATATATAGGTGGAAACATATATTTATACAAACTACAACTTTGACTCTTATCCAAATTTTAACCTATAGTCCCTATTTCTGAATTTGATGACATTTAGCTTATATATTTTAACTATTATTGCAATTATTTCCCTTAGTAAGATCACCATCGAACTTACATTATAATTCATAGATACATCGTGTAAGAAAAATACAATACTCGCCAATATAAGCTCGCACGCTGTGTGACCTCTAAAAGTGACCAGCTAAATTTCGACGAGAGCTACTTTATCACAGTTTCAATTCTTAAAATTGACTAGCACGTCAAACATTATTTTTCACTTAATAAAACCTATAATTTAGATGATATGTAAAAACAGTTTCGTGGTTTAAAAGTTTACAAATAGAAAGGATTAATAGGTTAAGCAGATTGCAAATTTGAACATTATGTAAAAAAAAAATTGTTTTTGTGGCTCTAATACTTTCAAATGGATTGATTTGTAACAATAAAAAGATTGATTTTGTAAATTATCACGTATGAAATTTAACTTTGCAAAGTAATTAAACCATAAGTACTGTTTAACTGCTTTCAAACAAAAAAAAGTACTGTTTAACTGAAAAGTTGATTCAAGCAAACTTAAACATAAGATTAAAATTACAAATCTGTATTTGAAAATTAGACAAATCACATATATTATTTTTATACTATAACCTCATTTATATTTATTTTATTTTAATTTTTTATTAACCTCTTGGTAGACACTATGGTTACTTTGTTTTTGACAAAATAACCATTATTTTATTTTTTCCACCATTGGATGATGATGTAGAAAATTAATCCAATGGTAAAAAACAAAGTAATGAATTTAATGGTGGAAAAAAACAAAATAATGGTTACTGTGTTTTTTTTTTTGAAAAAAAAATTATACTAGTTTTAGTTTTAATTTTTTTTTTGTGAAATATTTATCTTCTGTTGTATCTTTTCTTTAATAGAATAAATATACGAGTATATATAGACTATGTTTACTTTTTTTTTGATAAAGTAAGTCTTACTTTAAGTGTTTTCACCATTTGATGAATTTTACACTCCACTATCCAATGATGAAAAAATAAAGTAATGCTTACTTTGTCAAAAACAAAGTAAACATATATATAAAAGTAATTTTCAACAAATTAATTTAAACGAAAAGTACAAAAACAAACCTTGTTGTTTTACCGATTTGAAAAAAACAATAAATAAGTATTTTTAACAAATTAATTTATGGGAAAAGTATAAAAATAAACCTTGTGATTTCGCCGATTTGCAGAAACAACCCACGTGATTTAAGAGTTTGCAAATAGGAGTCCGTCTTTTTTAGAGTTTACAAAAACTAGTACCACTCACCTGGACTCTGAATGACCAAATACATTTGGTCATTTACCGTTAGATCTAAGATCACTAAATCTACATCTTAGGATGTTTTGGATATCCACCGCACGATTATAATGAACCTAGATCTAACGGTTAATGATCAAATTCATTTGGTCATTCAGGGTCCAGATGAGCACTACTGTACAAAAACTCAATCATTCCTTTAAAAATTATTGTTGTGACTATGTACTCCAAAAGAAAACGATTTGAAGCAATTAAAAAATCTGACTTTACAAATTATTCAAAATTCAAGGCATAACTTTGCAAATTAACTAAGCATAATTATTGTTTGGTCGAAAAATTACTCACATTATGTTTTAACTGCAAAATTCATAAAGCGCAGACCCCTATTAGTAAACTTTTAAACTATGAGAACTGGCAGTAGTGTTCACATGGACCCTAATGACCACGGTGAATGTGGTCATTCACCATTAAATGTAGGCTGATTAAAATCCTAAGGTGTAGATTCAAAACATCATAATGCTTAGATTTAATCAGTCTACATCTAACGGTGAATGACTAAACTCACATGATCATCAGGGTCCATGTGAAAAATACTGGAAAACTGGATTTACATACCGGACAAACACAAGATTTATTTTTTTAATTTTCTCTTAATTTAAATGAAATCGTTAAAAAGCTATAAAATTTCCGACAATTTATTAAATGTTATATAACCAATGTTATCAGGCTCGGATCGGACCGGCCGGTCGAACTGGGAACCGGCGAGGAAGCCGGTCTGAGCCTGTGCGGTTTTTTGGAGGCGCAAAAAACCGGTGAGACCCTGAATTTTGGGCTGGGCAGTTTTTTAGGCGGGATGGATGAAAAAATTTAGCAAAAACTGGTTTGTTTTTTATGCAATGAAGTAAGGAAAAATTTAGTAAAAGGAGGGTGGGCTAAGAGTGCCAATTTCGGGGCAGCATTCGCGTCGCCCATATCGTGCGGGTGCGCCACTAACCCGATGGTGGAACGACTGCACCCCCTGCGCGTGAGAGAGCATTTCCCTTAGTAATTACTTAAAGGCTTGTGAAGACCATTTACTTATAAACTAGTTAACATTCTTATTTCTTTCCTATGTGGGATAATAATGCTTAGTTTATTATAAAGCATTTCAAGTAGTTCACTTTAAGCGTTAATTTCTCATTCATCACTTGTCCGTTTTGAATTTATAATGTACCGTTAAAAAGATCGCATGTCATAAAATACATTTACATATTTCAAGTTATTCTAAATTCTATTTATCCGTTATATATTTAAGTCTCAAGTTGACAAAACATAACAAATCAAAAGTTGTTTATAATTTTTTTTGGATATATATAATTTATAAAAATAATTTTAAAATAATTATATATATTTAATATATATAAATATTATTTATTTATTTATTACGTCATCCGGTTCGACCAATCCGAGCCATCCGGTCCGACCAAGTGACCCATGATCCAGTCACCAATCCGGTTTGATGTCCGGTCCGGTTCCGATAACATTGTATATAACTACAAGATAAGGAGGGATACATGAATACTTGTTACAACTTACACCAATCATTCTCATTCTCATACTAAAAAAAACAATTACTAGCAAATTCAAGAATCTAAATTTCAGACGGTATATTCTTCTAAAATTTCATCAAACAATCAATGTCCGTACATCAGCATCACGTAATTCCATATAATATATTAGGCTTAATATCCCAACTTGTTAAAAAAAAAAAAAAAAAAAAATTGATTGGCCTCTGAACTTTCAAAGTCTTTCGATAGTCCCTTCAACTTGTATAAAATGTTCAATTAGCCTCTTGGTCTTGTCTTACTAGAGATAGGAATTCTTTCCATGATTCATTCCCAGTTTATTGTAATCGAGGAGGTTGAGCATGATCGTTTCAGTTAGATGCACATCAATGATTCTGGTCGATGTCACGTAAGCTTTTTCTTTGAGAAGTTAGATAGAACCATCTAGGAAGCAATAAGGGGTAAGATTGGTGGTCTCACAATTCAACTTTTTAGGAGTTAAAAAATGCTGACTTGCGCGTTGACCGGTCATTTTTATCTGGTGTACATCATAGTGAAAGGTCACCTATAAGGTCGTACATATTAATGAGACAAATTAAATGTTGTACACGAAAATGTGAAATTGGACAAAGACTGTATATCATTGATGAAATTTACTCTTATAATAAGTTCCAATAATAGTTTTTCTTATTAATTTATGGCACACATCCGCATGCTAATGTTCACTCTGTTTAAAACATATACAATATATACTTATCTTTCTATATGTTTAAATTTCATCACTAAATTGAGATCACCAAAATTTGAATCCCTATCCACTCAACAACAACAACAACAAAACTTTAGTCCTGAAATGATTCGGGGTCAGCTTACATGAAACGTCATATGAAACCGTGAAATCAAGTCGTGTCAGCAACATAAATTCTCTCCATCCACTACCATATTTTCCTCAATCCCCAATAAATTCATATCACTTTCAATCACCCTCTTCCAAGTTTGCTTAGATCTTCCTCTGTCCCTCACCTTTCCATCCATTTGACACTCTTCAATCATTCTAACCGGCGCATCAAGCGCTCTTCGTCTTAGATGGCCAAATCACCTTAATCGATTTTTTCTCATTTTAAGAAATTTGAATCCTCGCTCACCCGTATTAAAAAATTTGAATTGAATTAAATGCTCAATAATACATATATACATAAGGTACAATAATACATATACACATATATGCAAATTTCAGTCACCAATCACAATAGAATTAATTAAATCCCCAAAAAAAATCTGCAACTATATGGCATGAAAAGACTTGTAGATTTGATATAAAGTACATCAAAATTATGTATATATAGGTAGAAGCATATATTTATACAACAAGGCACAAACTACAACTTTGATTCTTATCCAAATTTCAACATCTAGTCCCTATCTTTTAATTTCATGACATTAGCTTATGTATTTTAATTATTATTACAATTTAATCCCTTATCCTTTAAGATATTCTATCATACTTATAGTTTTAGAGTAATACAACTAAATAATGAATAGATGACACTTGTACATATTTATTTTTTAAGATCGGTCATTTCTTATGAAATTATATAAATCTATTCAGGGACGGAGACAAAAGGGGGTCCGGGTCTCTCCGGCCGGCGAAACCACCATGACCACGAGTAGTTTCGGCCCCATTGTCTCCATAAAATTTGAGGCTGTGGTGGTTCTGGCCCCATGTTTTTAAGAAATTTAGATCGGGTACTGAATTAGACACAACTTTTTTTACATGTTAAGAATCTTAAATATAATATAGCTTAATTTTAAAAAATTGTACATTATACTTAAAAATTGGTTATTGACCACTCTGATTGTAATACATATATATACGGAAAAAAAATTGAACAAGTTCGATTTAACAAATTTTTTTTTTACACACCACGTATAAAATCGGCCCCCCAACTGAACAATCATGTATTCGCCAGTGAATCTATTTTCTATTGATTGAATGTATTACTATTAAGTATAATAGAAATTCTAATCATATAATGTATGTCTGCTAATAATATTAATAAGAAGGTAAAGTTTAATAATAATAAAAGTATATAGACTGACGCTCGGTTTGATAAATCACTTAGAGCTTGTTTGGTTCAGCTGTTAGCTAATAGCTGTTGCGGTTGCTGTTAGCTGTTTGCAGTTGCAGTAAGTTGTTAGTTGTTGTTGTTAGTTGTTTGTTATTAGCTATTTAATTACTAGTGTTTGGTAAAATTATATGGAACTGTTGCTGTTCGGTTTAAAATATCTAAAATGGACATGTTTTAAATTAATCAACGGTGAAATTATAAAAGACAAAATGTGAAAAAATACTCATAATGTTTACAACTAGGAATAATTTTACTCTTAACGCCTAAAATGGTGCAATTTTATCCATAATACTGGCAGCTAAAAACAATTTTACCCCTAACACTGACAAGTTAGGTCAATTTCAGATATTATTAGAAAACATAGATATTTTGTTTCTTATTCTACACCAATTGCTCCTAGCTATAAATGTTAGAGGTATTTTTGCACTTTATCCTATTATAAAATAAAAAATGTGTTACACAAATTAATAAAAATAATCTATATAAAAAATAAAAAATTTATTGAACGCAACAAAACCTTGTTCTTCCGGTAATTATGTTGTAGAAGGATAATTTTGTCAATAACATATAACTACAAACAGCTGTTTATGAAAAGCTTCAAATATGAGCTTTTCGTGAAACGCTCCAAAACGCTGCAGTTTCCAGAGAAAACGCTAAACGTTGCGGTTATATAAACCTAACCAAACGCTATATTTCCTGCGGTTTGAAGTGAAACGCTAAACGCTCCTCCGAAAAGCTGAAACAAACACCCTCTTAATGACTTTAACTAAAATATTAAGCACTTATTTAATGTAAGTATGTTTGATAACTGTTACTTCTCCATTACTTGAATTATTCAATTAAGTTAAAATTCATTTATTATTGTAGATTAAAATATTTAACTTAAAATTTTAAGTTGAAAATTATCAACTAATATTTTTAACTTCAATATTTATTTCTAATATTTATCAAACAGTTACATCATTTAATAATTTCAGCACTTTTAATATTCAACACTTAAAATTCAGTATTTATTTTTTCAGTTTTATCTAACAACACCTAAGTATCACTGTATCAAAGTTAAAATATAAAACATCTACAAGTTTAATAAGAGCTAAATACTATATATCTTTCAATTTACTAGCAATTCTAGCCTCTATGGGCATGAAGGGCTGTCTCGGACGCCATTGGTATCCGAGATCTTGTTGAAATAGGAGGTTGGTTTAGCATTCCGACCATGATTACTTTAGTACTTCATGATGAGTTGCAATCTCCGTGAACACTCTTATGAATTTATACATTTATTTTGATAAGTAAACTAATTAATCAACCCTACCATGATCACGAAGTTGATATGTAACAAGTCAATTCCAATGAAGTAGTTCTTCTATCATTTGCATAGCAATTCTATCTTCTTCATCCACACTCCCAACTCCCGCATCGTTTGTCGCTAATGATGACGAAGACGATGATGGCGACAATGAAGATATCGACGATGGTGATAGCGACGACCTGTCCTCCTCAGTCACTTGTTGTATCTTCTTATTTCCAAGCTCAACTCTCATTACCCAATTAGAACTCGACCTCGATCCACCTCCCCCTCCTTTCTGCCACACGCCAATATGCGAATTATCGTTATCCAGCCTCAAACACGTCAACGAAGCCGGCGACGAGTCTTTACAACTCTTCCTCAACTTCCCATTCAACACCTCCGCGAGACTCTTACTACTTTTAGAGAACCCCAACGGCGATATCACCGACGAACTCAATTTGTCGCTAATAGTCAACCCACTACCGTTTTTCTCATCCGCGGCGAAATTTGTCTTGGCGTTTTGCCCATTCATCAAAATGGCTGCTTCGTCATACGCTCTCGCTGCAGCTTCGGCTGTCTCGAATGTCCCCAACCATATCCTCCTCTTCCTGAAAAACATATAGAAGATAGAATAAGAACAATGAGAGTATACAAACCGAAAAACTATACTATACGCCAGACGCACCACGTCTCGTGAGTAATAAATAGAGAGGGGGGAATTACAGTAAGGGGTGACGAATTTCGGAGACCCAAGAGCCCCACTGGCGTTGCCTGACTCCTCTGAATTTCTTGGATTGTACCATGATGTTTTTTTGAGTGTCAGAAAAATTTGCAGAGATTATTTATAATTATGATTAGAAGATGATGATGATTGTAATTATAAGTGGAGGAGTGAGAAAGTTTTAGAGAGAGAGAAGTAATTGTCGGTGAAATGGATGGGAAAAAGTCTAAATTGCAATAAAGATTTTCACCTACACCAAACTATATCATAAAAAAAAAATGAAATGAAGTCCTTATAACAACTAGATTTAATAAATGATAACATGCACTGTTAAATTATATACTAATAATGTATAAATAAATAAGGTTTGAATATATACTTAGTCCCTCCCAATTTGAATATAAACACTGAATTTATGTTTCCGCAGCTGACCAATCAATTCACGACACGTGTATATTTTTTCTTTCCATCAATCATGCTCATATAGTGGTAGTCAAAACGATTTTTATTGGTCAGGAATATTACTTATGGAGTACTGTAAAATTTCTCATGTTTCCACATGCTATATCAGCAGTTAGGATGAAATGACATCATCTGAGTGGAGGGACCATTATTAGTCCCGATACACAGTAGAATCTTTCCTCTGTGAGAGTATTCCGATACCAATTAGAACTTCTTTAATGTCTGAAGTAAGACAGCAAAAGGATTAAGGCAAGACCGTTGATCGATAAATTCATTTTGATGCTTAAGTTGATGGAGTTTAGAATGAGAGCACTAAACAATTGAGAATAAATTACAATATGTATGTACCTTGAATGTGAAGTCATACTCTATTTAGAGAGAGACAGAGGTAAAATCGGTAGTCGGCGTCAATATTCACCCTAGAGTCCTTGGAGGACATGTGTTGGCTTCCAACTGGTGGACGTATTTTAAGTAGTTAGCAATACACCAAAACTGAGATTCGTTAATCCTAGACGTGAATTAGGGGTCCTGGTCTGAAGAGGATTTGGTGTGTATCAAATTGGTCCACATGTTTTGAGGGATATTTATTCATGTTTACTTCGATTTGACGGTTTTCCTTGTTCTGGACATCCATATTGACTAAAATGAGGATACATGTAGCTTGATGTTATTCGCATGATATCACTATATATATCTTAATTTGTTTAAAACGATCAATATTTAATTTTATTTTTAAAATCACTACTTAATTTGCTTACAACGACTTTTCTACTGCTTCAACTTACTTTAACTTTATGTAACAATTTTGTCCAATATCATGTAGATATTGTCCTCTTTGATCCAAATCTAATACTTTAAACATCGTAGGTTTAAAACACATCTACATATATTAGAAATCTACCTTACTTATAAGGCTCAGTATATATGTAAAAATTATAATAAAAAAATATTATTCAATTTTAACTATTTTTTTTGGTTAAAATGGTTGTTGACAGAAAGATTGACTTGAAAGTTTTGGCATATTTAATTTTAATTGGTTATATACATTAAAGTCAATAGTTAAAAAATGATTAATTATTAACATTAAGAGGGTGTTTGGTTACCTACTTTTCATCTCCTATTTGCATTTTCATTAGAGTTTGAGGTGTTTGGTTGGACACCTACTGTTTACCTTTTACAACTGAAAAGTAGCTTTTTACAAAAGCAGGAAATCCCTGCTTTTTGGAAAAGCAGGTTTTTCGAAAGGCAAACAACAAACAGAATTAGGAACCAGCAAACAGGAACATCAAACAGCAAATAGCCAAACGGACCCTAAATGCAGTTAAAAATACACAAATCATATTTATTTGCGTGTGACATTACATTTCTAACAAATAAAAAAATAATAATAAAGAGTTAATAAAAGCATTAGAAATAGACATATTGATAAAGTATTACATATTTTAAGTTTAATAAACTAAAGCAGCCATTTATTTCAAAAAAAAAAAAAAACTAAAGCAGCCACTCTTTAAATTAAAAACAAATTTCATACTATTTTTTTAAAAAAATATATGGTCATTCTAGTAAAGTAAATTGTAGGGAATTTCAACATGTGTCACAATTATGTCTATATATATATATATATATATATATATATATATATAAAAAAAAGAGATCAGGTGTGACACATTTCTTATGGCGTGACAAGTTTTATTGTGTGACAAGTATCACTTTTGTAATTAACCAGGGAAAGGTGGCAAATTTGTAAATAAAATGAAAGAAAAAATTGTTTTATTTCTTTTCTTTAAAATGCATTTTTCCGACTTTTCCAACCTCGTTTTTCAAAAACTTTTATACCATTGGACTCGTCTTAATTAGACGGTCATTTTAAGAACCCAGAAGCTCAAGTAAAAAAAAATCCGGCGATTTGTTTTTCTGTAAGAAAAACAATGCCCAGAAAATTTTCAGAAAATATAAAACATCATTCTGAGAAACTTTAATTCTTGACTCAAAGTGATATTCCTCACGGTTTAGTCCCAAATCAACGGAATCCGTGGATTAGGTGGGCGTTTCCGGCGAGAAAACAGAAAGTATCCAGAAAATTCTCAAAAAATTTCAGAAAATGCAAAACATTATTTTGAGAAACTTTAATTCTTGGGTCGAAGCAAGATTGCTTACAGTTTAGTCCCAATAAAACAATTTCCTTAATTTTATCCATTTTACATGCTTCAATAATTTATTGGGTCAAAACCTTAAGAAATATCATTTTGAGCCAAGAATTAAAGTTTCTTAAAATAATATTTTACATATTTTAGAATTTTTTGATAATTTTCTGGGCAATTTTTGGTCTTACCTTTCAGCATTATTTGTTGCAATATTTTGTTGGAACAAGATAACTATTCTGTTGGAACAATATAATTATTCTGTTGGAAGAATATAAGAATTAGAATTATTTTCTAAATAATATAACTAATATAAATTTGAAGATACTATAATAAATACTAAGAAACAAAAATAAAATTGAAGACATGGATAATAAAATTGATTTGTAACAATTAGTAAACTGATTTATTATGTTGGAACAATATAAGTATTATGCTGAAATAATAGAACTATTTTGTTGGAAAAATTGGTACGCTGATTTATTCTGTTGGAACAATATAAGTATTATGTTGGAACAAATGGTACACTGATTTGGAACAATTTCGTACACAGTCGCAACAATGTAAATAAGACAAAAAAGCGTGCCCAGAAAATTATCAAAAAATTCTAAAACATGTAAAACATCATTTTAAGAAACTTCAATTCTTGGCTCAAAATGAGATTCCTTACGGTTTTTACCCAACAAATTGTTGAAGCATATAAAATGGATAAAATTAAGGAACAAGTTTTATTGGGACTAAACCGTAAGAAATCTCGCTTTGTCCCAAGAATTAAAGTTTCTCAGAATAATGTTTTACATTTTCTGAAATTTTTTGAGAATTTTCTAGGCACTTTTTTTTTGCCAGAAAACGCCCACCCGGATTCCGTTCACCGGAATTTTTTTTACTTGAGCTTCAGGGATCTTAAAATGACCGTCTAATTTAGACGAGTCTAATAGTATAAAAAATTTCAAAAAACGAGGTTAGAAATGTCGGGAAAATGTATTTTAAACAAAAAGAAATAAAACAATTTTATCACTCATCTATTTCCTTTTATTTATAAATTTGTCACATTGCTCTTTTCAATTATTATCAAACTATGTAGTTTTGTTATGTCACACAATAAGCTCATTGTCACACCGTAACCCCTTGTCACACTGGATCTCACCTATATATATATATATATATGAGATCAGGTGTGACACATTTCTTATGGTGTGACAAGCCTTATTGTGTGATAAGGACCAATTTTGTAATTAACAAGGGGAAGGTGGCAAATTTGTAAATAAAAGGAAAGAGAAAATTGTTTTATTTCTTTTCTTTAAAATGCATTTTCCCGACTTTTCCAACCTCATTTTTCAAAAAAAAAATTATACCGTTGGACTCGTCTTAATTAGACGGTCATTTTAAGATCCAAGAAGCTCAAGTAAAAAAGATTCCGGTGAATAGAATCCGGCGATTTGTTTTTCTGTGAGAAAAAATGTCTAGAAAATTTTTAAAAAATTCCAAAAAATGTAAAACATAATTCTGAGAAACTTTAATTCTTGACTCAAAATGAGATTCCTTACGGTTTAGTCCCAAATCAACGGAATCCGGCGATTAGGTGGGCGTTTTCCGGCGAGAAAACAGAAAGTACCCAGAAAATTCTCAAAAATCTCCAGAAAATGTAAAACATTATTTTGATAAACTTTAATTTTTGGGTCGAATGAGGATTTCTTATGGTTTAGTCCCAATAAAACAATTTCCTTAATTTTATCTATTTTACATGCTTCAACAATTTATTGGGTCAAAACTGTAAGAAATATCATTTTGAGCAAAGAATTAAAGTTTGTTAAAATGATGTTTTACATATTTTAGAATTTTTTGATAATTTTCTGGGCATTTTTTGGTCTTACCTTTCAGCACTATGTGTTGCAATATTTTGTTGGAACAATATAACAATTCTGTTGGAACAATATAAGTATTCTGTTGGAACAATATAACTATTCTGTTGGAACAATATAATTATTCTGTTGGAAGAATATAAGAATTAGAATTATTTTCTAAATAATATAACTAATATAAATTTGAAGATAATATATTAATACTAAGAAACAAAAATGAAATTGAAGACATATATAATAAAATTGATTTGGAACAATTGGTAAACTGATTTATTATGTTGGAACAATATAAGTATTATACTGGAATAATAGAACTATTTTGTTGGAAAAATTGGTACGCTGATTTATTCTGTTGGAACAATATAAGTATTATGTTGGAACAAATAGTACACTGATTTGGAACAATTTCGTACACTGTCGGATCAATGTAAGTAGGACAAAAAATGTGCCCAGAAAATTATCAAAAAATTTCAAAATATGTAAGACATCATTTTAAGAAACTTTAATTTTTGGCTCAAAACGAGATTCCTTACGGTTTTGACCCAACAAATTGTTGAAGCATGTAAAATTGATAAAATTAAGGAACAAGTTTTATTGTGACTAAACCGTAAGAAATCTCGTTTCGTCCCAAGAATTAAAGTTTCTCAGAATAATGTTTTACATTTTCTGGAATTTTTTGAGAATTTTCTGGGCACTTTTTTTTCGTCAGAAAACGCCTACCCAGATTTCGTTCACCGAAATTTTTTTATTTGAGCTTCAGGGATTTTAAAATGACCGCCTAATTTAGACGAGTCTAATAGTATAAAAATTTTTGAAAAACGAGATTAGAAATGTCGGGAAAAATTATTTTAAAAATAAAAATAAAACAATATTCTCTATCATCTCTTTCCTTTTATTTACAAATTTGCCACCATGTCCTTTTCAATTATTATCAAAACTAAGTAGTTTTGTTATGTCACACAATAAGCTCATTGTCACACCCTAACTCATTGTCACATTGGATCTCGCCCATATATATATATATATATATATATATATATATATATATATATATATGAAACCTGGAAATTAGTAGATCCAACAGCGAATCCCAACTAGGTTGGCACCCTCAGACCAAGGCAAAACTGAAACCAAAACTAATATAATAAATGAATAAAAAAGCTTTGGATCGCATCCTAAACCGTAACCTTAACCATTAACCACTATTTTTAAAATTAAAAATCGTACACTAGTCCATCGATTTCGGTTAATCTTATTTTCGGTTTGGTTTTTCGGTTTTACGGATTTTTGTGTGCACCCTTAGATCCTAGTGCCCTCGGACACGGGCAGAGACTAGGGATGGCAACGGTACTGTATCTGCAGGTACTCGATATAATCCGATTCTATTAGAACTGTTTGTACCTTATATAAAAGGATATTTGGGATAAAAATATTATTTGTAACAGGTATGTGACGTGTATGTGGAACACCTCCAGGATACCCGATACTCGATATATATTTGACAGGTAATGGGTAATATATAACTTATTAATTTGTATATTTTATTCTCTTGAAGGTTGATAAAGCTGGGAGAAAATCTGTTGTCCCTATTTTGGTGTCTCCTTCCATGTCCCACTCATAAAAAGTAGGTCCTTTTAATCATGTGGGTCCCCTTTGCTCATAAAATATATTAACATGATTAAAGGGGACCACTTTTTGTGAGAGAAATATGGAAGAGGATACGGAAATGGGGACATCAGATTTTCTCTTGATAAAGCTGACACAAAATGGAGGGAAAATGAAGATTATTAAAATGAACTACTTATTTTTAATGTATTTTAATTTCTTGATAATTGACGTGCTTTAGAATTTTTGAATTTGGGATGTTTATTCATGTTTTAGATGGATGATTTATTAAATTTATGCTTTATTAAATTCATAATATTTTTTGTTTTATGTATTAATTTTTAACGGGTAACCGTAAATTAAATGGGACGAATATGAGATGCAAAAAGGATACCGATTAGGATAATGAGACGGGTACGAATAATTAAAAATAACCGGGTAAGATTTTGAAATTGACACTATCTGTGGATACGCTACCCATTGCCATCTCTAGCGAAGACAAAGGGGGTCTGGAGGAGCCAGACCCCTGCCCACCGGAATGATCTCTATCGTGGATGATTTTGCCTCTTCCTCCCCTCTCCAGCTGTTGAAATTATCCTTATTATAGATGGTTTCGGCCCTTTGTTTCCCATAAATTAAGGTTCAAGGTGGTTAATTAACTCATTGAGTTTGTAGTTATTTATAAAATCCAACTTGATTATTATATAACAGCGATAAATTTGCCTAAGTTTGTTCGAAACGACTCAATCTTACTTTTATAGTTCAAATCTAGCTTACTTTAGAGAAGTTTTATATTTGTATGTAAAATTTGGTTCTAGACCACTCAGATAATAACATGTATATATACATATAAAAATTGAACAAGTTCGATTTAGCAAAAACATTTTTACGCACTTATGTTTAAAATTTATCCCAACAGACCAATTTTGTATTCATCTCTGCGCAACCTTCAACTACTCTTCCGACTAAGGATATTGCGAATTAGCCTAGTGGTTGAGAGCTTACCTATGTCTTGGGAGGTTATGGGTTCTAATCACATCCGGGTCTGGTGAAGATTTTTCTTTCTTTTTTAATATAAGTGTATTGTGCACAATTTTTTTTTTAATATGACTTAAAAATTAAATTATTAATTTTTTTTTCTTATTTCCCTATATTATAAATTAAAGTGGAAAATATTATGAAAGGTAGGAGGATGCCACAATTCATAATATCTCATCTTGTGTTAAACATTTATTTGCATTAATTTCAAAAGCAAATAATTGGTCCCACATTTTCTACCCTAAACTTTTGTTTTCTTTGTAATTTCTCTTTCTTTTTCTCAATTTAAACTATTGCCTAGTCTTATAGACAAACTTTGATCTCATTTATATTTATATATTTTTGGAAATAAATAAATAAATATATGTCATTTTCAATTTATTGATGCGTTATTGGAATTTAATTTTCAACCTACCTTCTACAAAATCTATCATATATAGAAGAAAAAGACATCACGAGCCCCCCTTATATTTTCAATTACATTGATTTAAATTTATAATATTTTAATTTAAAATACTAAATTTTCAATTATAATCATATTAAACTTCTTGTTATCATAAAAATTAATTATAAGCATAAAATTTATTTAAAATAATATTATTCATTTAAAATTTTGTTTTTAATACGATAAAAAAATCTATTTTTTAATCATTTGAAAATGATTTTTTTTATATCTCATGTAATTAGGTTGAAATTTAATTTATCTCTATAAATAAGACACTAAAATTATGGGGCATCTACTACGGGATGGAATTGGCTTGGAGGATGGGATGGAAGAAAGTCGTCTTTGAAACGGATTCACAGCTGGCTGTCAGTATGATTAGTGAGGAAGCACAGAGTTCCCATCCTACTGGTTGATAGAAGAGTGTCGGAAGCGGTCAGGATATGATTGGTAGGTCAAAGTTGTTCACACCATTCGCGAAGGGAATAGAGCAGTGGATTTTTTGGTAAATTTTGCAGGATCAATGAGCTTAGGGCATCACGGGTATGATGATCCCCCTACAGGCCTTAGGGACATCCTTATTTCTGATAAATTTGGTACTGGAATTCTTAGAAGAGCTCGGGATCCCCCCTGAGTCTCTTTTTTTTTCTTTTTTTCGGGGCCTAGTGCCCTTCCCTCTGTTAAAAAAAGTAATATCAGTGTCACACCTAAATCCTAACCGCCCAAGTTTTGTTGTTCTCTCTTCTCTTTCAAGTTGTTATTAGTTCGTGGATCTATCGCATCTTCTTCCAAAGTGATTTGACATTCCTTGATCTCTAAATGGACTGATTAGATCAATGAGTAATAACTCTTATTATCTAATTTGAATGTGATCACACACTTCTCAGTTTCATTAATCAAGTGGATGGTGATATCTAATCTCCTTTAAAGAGATTATCAATTCCCTCATGTTCCTCACCATGATTCACAATATATCCAGCCATACTCATACTTGGCACCTAGTTACGAGCTCGTTAGACGTACGTCAAAGTATACTATGTCTCATCTATAATCTATAGTAATTTTGGTCTAAGGATTCACATATAAGTATTATATGAGATACACTTATGACCCACGACCATTTGATGTTCTCATTAGCAGATCAATCCAGTACTCCATAACTTTTATGAGTACATATGTCCTTGAGTGACATCCTATGTTCATGATCAGTAAAACACCACCATCTCACGAGGGAGATACCAGTCTTTAGTTCATCAACGTTATGACGACGATAACAGACTATGGATATTTAGAATAGTGCTTTTATATGCTTCAGGTTTTGCTACCAGATTAGGCATCCAACAAACATGAACAAACACATATTCTTGGATACTCTATTAAGTTGATTTGTACAAGAAAATAATAGAATAAATTATTGTCTTTTACTAATGGATAACATGTCAAATACAATGTCTCAGTACTATAGAATACACTAACATATAAAGTGTTAGGGGTAGTTCCGGTAGTCGATTTAAGATGTTTGTCCTAACTTCTTTTGACGACAACGGTGAGCCTCTGAATGATGGATGCCCGCTGTAGTGGAGGCAATTTTTCTTTGGCAAAACTATATTCCCTGAATTCTAGGAGTAAATTTAAGGACTTATTCCAGAATCATTTCAGAACACCTCACATTGGTCCACGTATCTTGACGGTTTCTCGTCCTGACATAATTTGATTTGAAGGATCTCCTTATGCCACACGTTCTTGCATCTCTTAATGTTATATTTGCGTGATGTCAACTAGTAATATAAGGTCACAGTTTTTTTTTTTTTGCACTGCAATACTCGTGGATAATTTCGGCTACAAGATGAATCTGATTACTCGTTTTATTTGTTCGAATCTAAATGCATATAAATTCAACATGAAATATATAAAAAAAATATAATTTTTAGATGAAAATGAAATGATTAAATTTAATATTCACAATTGATTTTATGATAATAAAAGCTAAATATATATAATTATAATTATCAAGAGTTTAACATATCAATTTAAAACATTAAAATTTAATCAACAAATTTTGAAAATATGGTATACCTAAAATGTTTATTTTTTCTTTCATATATATATGATAACCTCAAACATCATATAAAATATCATGATTTTATGAAAACTCCAAATTAAATAAACACTAACCTTGAAATTACATGTCCTATACTTAATTGAATACAACCTAATATTAGTTATTTAATTAATGACATAAGCAAAAGAAATTAAATTATAGGTGGCCTAACCAATGCTAACAGAATAAATATAGAGAAATAAAAGGTCAAGGTTCTGTTGGAAGTTGAATATGGACCTAAACTAACTATATAAGTCCAAAATAAAGTATCACATTTCTCTCATTTGTTGAATTTGTGCAAGAGGACTTAGTCTATTAATTTTTCTATTAAAAATAATAAATGATGTGCCTTAAAATTGAAAACTACACAAAAAAAATAAAAAATAAAAAAAAATTGTGATTTGATCGATTTGCAAAAACAGTCCATATGATTTAAAAGTTTACAATTAAAGTAAATTGTTCAGTTAAATAATACTTGTAGTTTAGCTAATTTGTAAAGTTAGATCGTGTATTTTGAATAATTTTCAAAGTCGGTCTTTTTAGTTGCTCTGAATCGCTCACTTTTGAGGTAAGTAGTCACGATAATAATGTTTGAAGGCAAGGTTGTAAAAAACACCAGACACTAGTCGGACGAACAGGGCCCTCAATGATTAATCGGGGATTAGTCAAAGATTAATTGGATTTATATTTTTGTATTTTGTATTTGTTAATTTACATAAATTCAATTAAAATATTTATTATATTATCTAAAAATAATAATATAAAATTATTTAATACAAACAAACACGTATATTTGTAATATATATCTTTACAAATTAGCAAACATCAACATTTCAACAACAATATCATTGAAACAACTCAAAAATGAATTATAATAAAAAAATCATAATAAAAAATACTTTTATTCATCGTTGCTTAGGAGGCGGTCTAGACGGAGCCTAGGCGGTTAATTATCATTTAGGAACCACCAAAACACTTAGAGAGACTAATCGGAAAAAATAAGGTCAGATTCTCGATTTCGAGCGCCTAAGTGGCTTTTGTTTTGAACAGTACTTAAATGCATAACTGGTTTTTTAAAATGCAAAAAGTACAAACTCCTATTTATAAGCTTTTAAATAAGGTTGTGTGTGTAAATCCGTCAAAACACAGACTCCTATTTTTTTAATCTTCCTTTTATTTTTTTCAGTTGGGTAACTATTTTAATATTGTTGGTTTTCTACTTTGAGAACTAATTTGATTTCAGCTTGCTTGCGTATTAAATAATTTTGAGATTTAAAATAAGGGTAATTTAGTCTTAACCAATCAATTTTTCCTAAACTTGAGACTAATTAATTAATCATTAATCCGAGTGAAAACAACAAAAATGAACAGTGATTTCCATGTAAAAGAAGGGCTCTATATACGTCGAGCTGCTCATGAGCAGCTTGATGTTTGGCTCGATAAAAACCCGATCGTGTCCGGTTCGATTTACAAACGAGTCGAGATTAAGCACAACGAAACTCGACTCGGAAACTGGTGAGCACACTCAGTTATAGGTTCTTAAATAAACTTGATTATAATGTTCGTGAACAAGCTCGTGAGAAAATTTGATTCGATTAGGTTTTTAATAATAATACTTCTATAAAGGGAGAAACGTAAAACTATATAGTTTTATGTGAAACTTGGTTTTGTAGGTTTCAAATACGTAATTTTGTGTTAAATAAATTTAAAAACTAAACATTAATTTGTGAGCAACATTTATGAACAGAATTAATGAGTTGCTTGCGAGCAACGCTCGTGAACAAATAAACGAACCGTTTACGAACAACTCTTAAGCAGCTCATGAATAGTATATTAAACCCGAACTCATCAATTTTCTAATAAACATAGCATGAACATGTCAAAATTTGGTTCGGCTTAGCTCTACTCGTTTCGATTATAGCCTATAAAAAAAAAAAAAAAAAAAAGCATACTTCCTAATTAAGGTTAAGCCCATCAATTAGAAGATTCGCCTTGATCTTTGATATATATGAATTGGGCCCATTCATTATCTGAAAAGCCCAGTTTTGGATCTATGTACAAAAGCCCAGTTTAGAAAAACACTCTTCTTCTTCTTTTTTCTGTAAAAGAATGTGTTAAAGAAAAGCTAGAATTAATTTGAAAATTCCTATAAAACTAGGTGTGTTGTTCATGAGCCAGAGTTGAAATTCATAAATATATATAACATTATTAAGATATTTTATTATATGAATATATTTTACGCAATATAATTTAAAAATAAAAAATAAATATGGATGTGAACCATTTGCGTTCGGTTTGGAATTTGATTTTAAAGTTCAAATTTGGTCCGAATTCGGTTAAACTAACAACAAGTTGGATTTAGCTTTCGTTGAGTATTTTTAAGGGAAAATTACACAGAAATTCATCTTTTAAAAACTATTTATAATTATTTCAAAACATAATTTTGAATTATATTAAACTAGTAAAATTGGTACTTTTAATATATTTTAAGGATTAGAATTTATAAATTAAAAGTCTAGAATATATTTTCTACGGTTTATGGTTTATGATTTATAAATTAGAGTCTAGAATTTTTAAATTATAATATAAAATCATAATATATAGAGAATAATGACATATTAAGAATTAAGTTTGATGATATGACTTAATTGTAAATTTGTACTTAATTATGATATTCATGTATTTGACCCTATTTTTACGTGTAAGTCCGTGAGCCCATTCAGCCCGATCCAAGCCAAGATAGGAGTAGATAATTGGGTCAAATACATGAATATTATAATTAAGTACAAAATTACAACTAAGTCATATCACCAAATTTAATTCTTGATATGTCATTATTTTCTATATATTATGATTTTACACCATAGTTTAAAAATGATAGACTCCAATTCATAAATCATAAACCCTAAAAATTATATTATAGACTTCTAATTTACAATATTTAAAATATATTAAAAGTACTGATTTTACTAGTTTGACATAATCCAAAATTATGACTTGATATAGTTGTAAATAGTTATTAAAAATGAATTTCTGTGTAATTTTCCCATAATAATTGATTCAAAACTTAATAATGAAGGAAACTTTAAGATATTCGTGTATATAATATATAAGAAATTATTTATTCCATATAAAAATGGAATAAAGGTAGGTGTTTAGAATTTGGGAGAATGAATTCAATATATATAAAATTGAATATTTCCAACATTCTCATCCATTACTCAATTTATGGGTAAATTACACCCATGGCCACTGAACATTGCTCTTTTTAATATTATGGCCACTGAAGCTAGAGATGACAAAAGTACACACGACACGATTACACGATACGAAATCGATACGTAATTTTAGTGTTTGGGTTTAACTTAGTAGGTATGTATCATTTTTTGGTTGACAAGAAACTGACACGCAAATTTTTTGTGTTGGGTTAGGGTTGATAAGCTAACCCGAAAACGACACGGATATTTAAAATTATTGTTATATTCTCTCATGTTTTTATATGTCAATTTATTAATAAGGGTAATTAATTTATTAGTCTCTATATTTTGATAAAACACACTGTTTAATCCCTGTATTTTCAAAAACACATTGTAAAGTCCCTAATGTGTTTCTCGGTGAACTGTTTAGTCCCTAATGTTTTTCTCGGTGAACTATTTAGTCCCTACCATTAGATTCTCATGAAGATTCTGTTAGTCAATTTGGATTTGCGTTCTTCTTTTCCTTTATTTTCTTTTCCTTTAAACTCTAATGAATCTGAAATCAACTTTGAGTGTTCTTTTTCTTGATTTTCTTCTTAATCGTTCAAATTCGTAAGCATTGGGTTTGTTCTTTTTCTTATTCTCCATACAAATAGTTTCTTTTTTTAAATTGAATCTCCTCTTCTGAAGTTTGAAGGTAAATAGTAAAGAGTAATTTAGTCATTTCCGAAATCATAAACGGTAAAAAATCTAACAAACAGACAGAAGGACTAAACAGTCCACTGAGAAAAACGTTAGGGACCTTACCATGTTTGTTTGAAAATACATGGACTAAACAGTGTGTTTTGTCAAAATATAGAGACTAATAAATTAATTATCATATTAATAAAGATAACAAAATTATAACTGCAAATATGATTTCAACCTCCTAAATTGTTATAAACACACATGATCTTCTAACATGATATTATCGGACTTTTAGATGGTTAGTGTTAACATATTAATCTAAAAATGACATAAAGTATTTAAAAATAGTACTATATCCTCTTATATTTTTAAAAATTATCATTATTAATAAAATTACATGTAACCCGAAAACACGATACTAATAACAGGTTAACACGACTGTGACAGGAAAGTTTTTGAATTGGGTTTGGGTTTACTTATTTTAACACGAACACGATAATTTCCAGATCTAACTGAAACGACCTGTTAGAGTTGGACTGACAGATAACCGACCCGTTAGAGTTGGACTGACACGTAGAAAAAAAATAAAGGAGGTTAATTATTAATTTTTTCACCATAAAAACCCTAACTTTATGAGCTTTCGGCTGTGTTTTTAATAATCTGGTACACTATGAGGAAGGGTTGTTACAATTAGAGCAATGAACAAAACTCTACTCAGTAACAAGAATATTGGATTTCACTGTGAACAAAAATTAATTAACCATTTTTTTTTCTCCTACATATCACTCCAAGTCCAACGTGTCGCTCACGTGTCTATTCATTTAACTTTTTCAAGACACGTGTAACACACCTTTATTATGCAATTTATTTTTTTATTTTTATAATCGGAGAATTAATTGACTATAATTTAAACAAATTAAAGGGGTGTTTGTTTGCTCTTTTTAATGCTCCTTTTTGCCTTTTCATTTCAAAATGGAGAGTTTTAAAAGGACGTTTGGTATTTTATTGGGATAGGGACAAGGATAAAGGTTGAGATAAGGATAAGGATAAAAATATGGATAAGATACCAAAATAGGTCTAAGGTTTTTGTGAAAGTACCAATTTAGGCTTAACGTTCAAAATAGCACCAATATAGGCTTAATATTTACAACATAATATCAATTTAGGCTTAACGTTTAAAATATAGCATCAATTTAGGCCCCACGTACAAAATAACACCAAAATAGACTTAACGTTTACAAAATAATACGAATTTAAGCTTAACGTTTACAAAATATATATAATTTAAGCTAAACGTCATAATTAAATTAATCATATTATATTCTTTCCCTATTAACTTTATATGTTATCTTTTTATTTAGTTCTACTGTATATTCTTATTTATTATAATATAATTAATTAGTATTCTTGTCCATTAAAATTTTATATTTGTTTTTCATCAATGATTCCATGACTACTAAATTTCATTGCTCATGTAATATATGCAAATTAAAAGTAATTGAATATCCACAATATTTCGAACACTGATATGTATCAATATTATTTTAACTAGTGTTCGAAATATTGTGGATATTCAATTACTTTATATGTCAATTTATTAATAAGGGTAATTAATTTATTAGTGACCTCATGTTTGTCTTTTAAATCTGAAAAGCAGCATTAGGTGTTTGGTTAGTAACCTTCTGTTTGCCTTTCACACCTGAAAAACAGCTTTACACAAAAGCAGAAAATCTCTGCTTTTTGGAAAAACAGCTTTTTCCAATAGCAAACACCAAACTGTAACAGCAAACAGTAGGTAAAACAAACGGGCTCTAAAGATTTATAGAACACTTTAAAAGTTCAGAGAAATCCATATTTTTTTTTGACAAGTGCATGAGAATAGCTTTGGCAAGAATTGATTCTAAATGAAATTCGAAAATCCAAATAAAAATTGATCTCTTACTTGTTAATAGCAATGTTTAAGATTCTCATCTTCTTTTTCTCCATATTTATAAATATAAACATCTTCATAGTTGCATCTATATATCATTTTTCTGAATCATCACCTTCAAGTAAAATTTATTTATTTTTTTTCCTTTTTTCCATTAATGTTCATATATAATTATTAATTTCTTGATGCATGTTTTCACTTATTTTTTTATTATTTTATTTTTCTTAAGGTGATTTCAGAGGTGAAAAAGGATAATGCCACATCTGCTTCATGGAACTCTTTCTGTCACAATTTTTGAAGTTGACACATTACAAAATGGGTGTGGATTTAAATTCTTCAGTAAGGTAAGTTTTTTTATAGAGGAATTCTAGACCGATAAAATAGATACCGCAGATACCGCGTAAAATTTTATGTTTTAGGTAGAAAAGGATCAATTTAGATAGTGTTTTGTAGCTCCAATAACAACTAAATCAACAGGTGATATCGGGAATCGAACCCATGTTTCTTTTTCGATTATGTCCATATTATGCGATGAGACATTGCTTTTGCTAATTTGAATTGAAAAATTATATAAAATTGGTCTATTTCAAAAAAAATGGGTAATTAATATAGAGTCATCCCCGAGTAATCGGCCAAACCGCTAAAGTAACCTACCGCGGAAAAATACATTTTTCTTCATCCTCAATCCTAATAAAAATTTCAGAACAAATTAGAAAAAGTTTGTTATTGATTCTCTTTATTTGATAAAAAAAATCTCAATATTTTGAATGTTCAATTGATTTTTGAAAAAACTTAAAAAAAAAAAAAAGTGGTTTTGTCGGTTTGAGGACTATGAATTTTGTGACAAAATATTGCATGTCTATGGTTTTCGGTGTTAGCAAAAAAAAAAAAAAAAAATTAGTACCATTGTAAAAGTTAGGGTATTTTCACTATCAGTGTTGGAGTTATCAATCTTCTATTACGTTCATTTTTTTAGAAAAAAAAGAACAATAGAAATTTCAAAATAATAGCAGCGATAAAATATTGTCTTCTGACTAGTTTTTTATGATAGTAAAAAAAATTTGTAACAGTGTTAAATTTATTTTTTTGAAGAAAGTAACACGGTTGAAGTTAGAAATTTTCCGGGTAAAAACAATACGATGTTTTTAATTTTATATCCTTTTCTATGTTCCTGACACACAAAAAAAATTGTGCGAGTCCTCCTTACTCATACAATATATTATTTTAGTTAAGTGGGGTCATTTTTGTATGTAACCTCGAAAACCACGTTACAATTTTATCAAAGAAAAAAAATCACGGTCCTCAAAATGTCAAAAGGGGAAACCATGTTTTTTTTTAAAATTTTTCCTATTTTGAATGTTTAATTGAATTTTTTACAAAGTACAATGATTGTTTATCTCCAAATTACTAATTACTCTTTAGTCATAACTTGATCAGAATCAAAATTTTGGGAAAAGTTTACTATCCAAATTGAAGAAAATGGTGCTATGCAGACCTCAGGTACAAAATTATTTATTTTTACTTAATTTTCCTGCAATAAATTCATATGAACACTTAATCTTATTCTGCAGATTGCTGCTTGTAAGCTCTACGCAACCGTTGATCTCGACAAAGCGCGGGTTGGAAGGACTCGAATGATCGAAAATCAACCCGAAAACCCGCAATGGTACCAGTCATTCCACATCTACTCTGCTCATAAGATCTCAAATGTTGTTTTCACTGTCAAGGATGCTCAAATTGTTGGAGCATCATTAATCGGTAGAGCGTATTTACCCGTCGAAGAAGTGATCAAAGGGTATATAATCGATCGGTGGATCGAAATACTCGACGAATCTCGTAATCCTATCGGTTCCAAGATTCATGTCAAGCTACATTTTGTTAATGTTGTTCATGATTCTAGTTGGTCTAGAGGCATCAAGGCTCCGAATTACAACGGTGTTCCGTACACTTTTTTCAATCAACGACAAGGTTGTCGCGTTACGCTATATCAAGACGCTCATGTCCCGGACAATTTCATCCCGAAAATCTTGTTGCAAGATGGGAAAACGTACGAAGCTCAACGGTGTTGGGAGGATGTTTTCGATGCTATTTCCAACGCGAAACACCTTGTTTACGTTACGGGGTGGTCAGTTTATACCGAGATAACGTTGGTACGGGACCCGTTTAGGCCGAAAAGAGACGGGGAGCTTAAGCTCGGGGAGCTACTCAAGAGGAAAGCTGAGGAAGGTGTGAATGTTCTGATGCTGGTTTGGGATGACAGAACTTCGGTTGTCGAATTCAAGAAGGACGGACTTATGGCGACGCACGATCAAGAAACCGAACAATATTTTAAAAACTCGAAGGTACATTGCGTGTTGTGCCCCCGAAATCCTGACAACGGGGGCAGCATAGTTCAGGGGTTTGAGATTTCAACTATGTTCACTCACCATCAGAAGTCAGTGATAGTGGATTTCGAAATGCCTGATAATGCGTCAACGAAAAGGCGAATAGTGAGTTTCGTAGGGGGGATAGATCTTTGTGACGGGCGGTACGACACACAAGATCACCCGTTATTCAAAACACTTGACACCATCCACCACGATGATTTCCACCAGCCGAACTTCCAAGGCTCCTCGGTCCAAAAAGGCGGCCCGAGGGAGCCTTGGCACGACATACATTGCAAGCTAGAAGGGCCTATAGCTTGGGATGTGCTCTACAATTTCGAGCAGCGGTGGAAGAAGCAAGTCGGGGAGAAGTTCATAATCTCGCAATACAATCTCGAACAAATCACCGTTAGACCACTACCCGTGCTACAATCAACGGACCCCGAAGTATGGAACGTTCAGCTATTCCGTTCCATCGATGGGGGCGCGGTGTCCGGGTTTCCGGAGAAACCTGAGGAAGCAGCAGCAGTTGGACTTGTAAGTGGTAAAGATAACATCATTGATAGAAGCATTCAGGATGCGTATATAACCGCGATTCGACGAGCGAAAAACTTCATCTACATTGAGAATCAATACTTTTTAGGAAGCTCATTTGGTTGGAAATCAAAAGATATCAAAGTAGAAGATATTAATGTTTTACATTTGATCCCTAAAGAGCTATCTTTGAAGATTGTGAGCAAGATTGATGCAAAAGAGAGGTTTAGTGTTTACATTGTGATTCCAATGTGGCCGGAAGGGATACCTGAGAGCGGTTCTGTTCAGGTAATTTCTGATACGATAACACGATTTACAGAGCTAACCTGTTTTTCTGACATGATTATGGAGTAAATTACGCCAATGGTATCTGAACTTTACCCTAATTCACACTTTGGTACTTAAATTACATTTTGTCGAAATAACGATGACCGGACAATTTAGTATATTTTACCGGTCAATGGCTAGTCAATGCGATTTTGATAAGTAAATTACACTGATAGTACATGAACATTACTCTAATTCGCATTTTGGTACCTAGATTTCATTTTGTCCAAAAAATACACTTTAAATAAAAATGACTCAACATTTTTGTACATTTGACCGATCAGTGATCGGTCAATGTGAGTTTGACTATTTTAAATTAAAAATTTAGACTCATCATACACTCAATTAACATAAAATTACAATACTGTCATCGTTAATTGAGTGTATGGTGAGTTCCAATGTTTAGTTTATGTTACCCAGTCACTAACCGATCAAATGAACTAAATTTTTTCAGTCACTTTTACTTGTGTTATGTTTTTAGGATAAAATAAAATCCAGGTACCGAGGTGTGAATTATGGTAAAATTCACGTACCATTGATGTAATTAACTCATGAAACTCACGTTGACCGGTCATTAACTGGTAAAATATATTAAATTATCCGGTCATCATTACTTCAGGTATATTTTTGGGACAAAATGTAATCTAGGTACCAAAGTGTAAACTAAGTAAAGTTCAGGTACCATTGGTGTAGTTTACCCCATGATTATGACACGATACCTCGTTCTGGCAATTTCCGATAAGATAACATGATTTACAGAATCAACCTGTTTGATGTGATTATGATATGATAACTCGTTTTGTTCAGGCGATTTTGGACTGGCAACGGAGAACGATGGAAATGATGTATTCGGATATTTGTGAAGCGCTTGAAAGGAATGGGATTCAGGCAGATCCTAGAGAGTATTTGTCATTTTTTTGCCTTGGAAATAGGGAGACTAAGAAGTTTGGGGAATATGTACCATTGGAGACACCTGAACTTGATTCTGATTATGCTAGAGCTCAGCATTCAAGAAGATTCATGATTTATGTTCATTCCAAGGTGATGATCGGTAAGTTTACGATGCATAAATGATTGATTAAGTTAGGTCTCGAGTTCGATTCTTAGCGTATGTGTCAGGTTTTAATAAGAGAGAACGGGTCTAAAACGGGTAAAACGCACCAATGACTTTCAACTTTGGTGTTATTAACATGATGTTCTGAACTTCAAAATCGGATACAAAAATATCTGAACTTTGAGATGCGTAAAAATGGGTTTGACATGTGAAATTCCAGTAAATTACATCGGTAATATATGTCCATGATTCCTCAACTTTATGTTACTAAGAGTGTAATTTACGGCATTGCAAGTGTTCTACCGGTATTTATACTAGTCAATGATTATTTAGACTTTTATGTCAGTACATGTCAAAGTTTAGGCGTAAAAAGTTTTGAAGTTTAGAAATCATCGTGTTAGAAACGCTAAAATTGAGGGATCATGGATGTATTTTATCCGGATGGACAAAACAATATTATGGCCCTTTAATTGGACGTTTTGTTGAATTTCGCCCCTAAACTTTGATTGAGTGAGATTTAACTTTAATTTCTGGTGAGATTTAGCTTTTAATAAACAAAATCGTTATGCATATGAAACAAAGGAAAAAGTATCCCGAGGTCCTAATTTTTCATTTTTTTATTCGTTATGTTCTTGATATTTTATTGACACATTAAGTCTTTAATCTTTTATTTTCGGTCTCATTAAGTTTCCGATGACCAAAAACATTAGTTTTGAACATAAAACTCAGATTAACAAAGTGTTATTCATTTCACATGTTTTCGAAATTCGTATTTCTCACAATTTAAAAGAAATTTTTGATGTGTAATGAAGCTATAGGAAAACAATAATAAAATCTTATTTCAAATTGTAAATATTTTATAACACGTTTTTAACTGAATTATATGTTCACAACGAGAAATTCTATTATGGTCCCGCTCCATTGGACCTTACCAATAGAAACGTGATAATTGTGTACTTTTTTTTTTCCTTATACCAATCATCTCCCAATGAGGTAGCATTAGCATGATTCTCTTTTTTCATTGGTCGGGTCCACTGTAGAAATTCTCGTTCACAACTAACTAATTTGATAAGTAAGAACTTGCGATCAAAAATAAATAATCAAAGACTTAATGTGTCTAAATAAAATATCAAGAAAAAAAAATCAGCAGATTCATAATGGCTTTATGGTATGAACATTTATCTCATTAATCCATTGTTGCTTTTAATTTATAAAATATCTCATTAATCTTCTAAACTTTCTTAAAAACATTATTTTACGTTTAAAAAGTGTCTAATCAACCTCAAACTGTATCTACCTATAAAAACAACAACTCTAAAATCAAGGGTAATACTAAAATTACCATATATATATATATATATATATATATATATATATATATATATATTCGTCTAACTATCTGGTATACTAGGCTGATAGTTACTTATCCAAATTCCAGTTGATAGGTCTCTAGAGAGTGACGGAACTCTCCTATTAAGTATTTTAACCACGGCTGCATTTACATGTCCAGAATTCAATAATTAAATTGATCCAGTATCTTAACCACCTGAACCATGTGTTTGTTTATTTATTACAGTGGACGACGAGTACATAATAATAGGATCAGCAAACATAAACCAGAGATCAATGGATGGAGGAAGAGACACAGAGATAGCAATGGGAGGGTTTCAGCCACATCATTTAACATCATCAGATGATGAAACAACAACAGCAACATCAGAAGCTAGAGGTCAGATTTATGGATTCAGAATGGCTTTATGGTATGAACATTTAGGCTGTTTGGAACCTGTTTTTCAACATCCTCAATCTGTTCAGTGTATCCAAAGAGTTAACCAAATTGCAGATGATTTATGGGATAGTTATGCGACTGAAGCTTTTAATCAAGATTTAATTGGTCATATGTTGAGATATCCTATCCAGGTTAGTAACAATGGAGGTATTACAACCTTGGGTGGAATTCAGTTCTTTCCTGATACTAAAGCTCACATTTTGGGGAATAAATCTGAGTATCTTCCTCCAATTCTTACTACTTAGGTTACTGAAGTTTCGGGTCTGTTTTATTAAGGTTGTTGAACTTCGATTCTTTTAATGAAATTATTGAACTTTACGTATTATTTTTAATAAAGTTATATATGTTGATAATGGTACATGATTCAGTTTCTGTTGTGATTTATGGGTGCTAAATTGATATTTTTAGTGTTTTTACAAAAAAAAATAGAAAAAGTACAAAAATAAATCACGTGGTTTGGATCATTTTCAAACATAAACTACGTGGTTTAAAAGTTTGCAAACTGGTAATTTGTGGTTCATTCCATTAGCAAGTACAGTCTAAACTGACTAACGATCTTAAAAAAGTCAAAAGTCAGATGGTAAAAAGCTACTTTTATCTTTATATTTATTTATTTTATAAATTAACTTTTTTATTATCTAATTATCACAAAAGACGTAGATTATATGACAATTCAGCAAACACATTGGAAAAGAAGTGATTTTAAATAAAATTGTGGCTTGATGGAGATATTTTACCATACGTACGATATATATATACATATATACCACGTTATTTGTGCGTCAAATTAATTATTTAATATCATCTCATATGATTTAGGATATACCATCTATAATTTGGGGGTGTAAAATTTGTTCTTTTTAAGGATCTAGAATATAATATATATAATTAATTAAAAAATATGTAACTAATTAATTATATAATGTTAATATTTTATTGATTGAGGTGTAATGTGATATTAAATTATTGGTCTGGTACACAGATGATGTGGTGTGCCAGGCGTATATTAAAATTCCCGACTTAACATTTCTACCATGTCATCCATAAAAGTAGGATATATCTAAATATAAAGTTTTACAGTGGCATTGAGTCTTCCAAGGAGAAACTATAAAAATTGACATGTGTTATCCAATCATAAATCTTATATTAATCTCTAACACACCTCCACACACAAATACTCTCATACACGTTGGAAAGGAAGTGATTTTAAATAAGGCTTAATACATCATTTGCCCCCTGAACTTGTCCAAAAAGCTTGATTGGCTCCCTGAACTTTCAAAGTGTTCCGATAGCCCCCTGAACTTGCATAAAATGTTCAATTAGCCCCTTGAACTTACGTAAAATGTAATCAATTGATCACTCGGTCGTAAAAAAGTAAGTTAAATGCGGAAGATGTATTCCGTGCATCTTAGAATGTTATTACATAATTAAAAAATAGATTAAAAATGAAGTTATTCCTTGTTCAACTATACAACTTGTCTTATCTCATATTAGAATCGTATACGCCGATTTTGGTCGTTTTACTTTTTCTAATACTCGTGGAATATATTTTCCGCATTTAACTTACTTTTTAAAGACCGAGTGATCAACTGATTATATTTTACGCAAGTTCAGGGGGCTAACTGAACATTTTATGCAAGTTTAGGGGGCTATCAGAACACTTTGAAAGTTCAGGGTTACACCCTAGGAGGGCTTTCAGTCAGCCTCTGGCATCTTTTCCTACCCGTCATCCTGAAGATGGTTCACATAGCTCTAACCTCTGCTCACTTGTCCACGGATATGACAAAAAAGAAAGTACCCCTCGCCCAATGCCATAATTCGACCTGCTAGAATAGAATGACTTCTTTCCGCGTCTGACCTAGTTGAAATAGAAGCTTGAAATATTATAAGAGAAGAAAAGCTTGATCGAGGGATTTGTCCCTGCTTACCCATTCTAGAAAACCTTTCGCCCAGAGAGCCTAGCCTTGAGTGGTTTAGAAACCCGCGAAGCCGGTCCCCGAAAGGCAGAGTAAAGAGTGCGTGCTAGTAACGTACTGATCGCTTGAGAAAGTAGCAATTGATTTGCTTAACACATGAAAGTCGAAGTTTGATCACGAAGTGAAAGAAGAATGTGCATACGAGATAGTTTGGGAACCTTACTTAGATAGTGAGCGAGATGGTTTGGGCTAATAGCTTTGCCCTAAAAGCAGTGGCCCTATCAAATTAGCTTTACTAATTACTTGGACAAGTTCAGGGGCAAATGATGTATTAAGCCTTTAAATAAAATTGTAGTTTAGTGGAGATATTTTACTATGTGCATAGTGTATATATATATATACCACGTCATTTGTGCGCCAGATTAATTATTTAATATCATGCCATATAATTTGGGGATGTAAAATTTGTTTTTTTTAGGATCTAGAATATAATATATATGATTAACTAATTAATTATATGTTAACATTTTATTATTGATTGAGGTGTAATGGGATATTAAATTATTGGTCTGGCACACGGATGATGTGGTGTGACAGACGTATATTAAAATTCTCGACTTAACATTTCTACCATGTCATCTATAAAAGTAGGATATGTCTAAATATGAGGTTTTACGGTGGCATTGAGTCTTCCAACTCAAAAGGAGAAACTATAAAAATTGACATGTGTTATCCAATCGTAGATCTTATATCTTGGACCAAAACAAATGCACTGACAATCTCATTAATTTATGGAGTTAAATACACATGGTGGGATGAGCTTGTGTTGTACACGTTGCAAACCCAGGAGATATTTGTGTGTGTGGAGTGTCAGAGATTAATATAAGATTTATGATTGTTAAGAGACGATGAGAAAGTGCTTATATTGACATTTAAGGCAAAAGGAGGTCATGAGATCTGTTAATCCTCCAGCTTTCAGAGACGCTCGAAATTAGGTAAATAGGACACAACATCTAAGATTGGGTAGAATAGTGCTCCTAGGATTGTAAACGAGAAAGGATCTCTGTTCCCGTTGGGGATTCGTCTTAATGAGGATGGAGAATCTCCGAAAGTTCTATACTTAATTCAATAATCGATTGTCTCTTAAATTTTGGAGATTTTTTTATTAGTACCTAAACTTACTTTAAGTGACCTACTGATCCCCTAAATTTACTTTAAGTAATCTACTATTAGACCATTTATAGGTTAAATCAAGTTGGGCTTAATCATATTTTACACTAAATTATTTTGTCCAAATCAAACCTAGTTCACATTATATTTACATTGAACTTCCGTACTAAAGTAGCTCAAACCTAGTTCAGCTTACTAATATATATTGTACTTAAAAAAATAATTAAAATTAAAGTAAACTATAAATATCAACCATTAAAAATGTTACCAATTAAAAAATTAGTTAACCATTCAATAAAAACAATTTTATATAATTAAAATACATTTAACAAAGTAATAAAATTAAATAAAGTTAATAAAAACATATATATAATATAAGGGTGGTGCGGAGCTTTTGAGACAGATTCCATATCTAAACCATTCTATGCGCCGGTTGGAATGGGACCGAGCCGAATTAGACTAATTTTTAAATATACATATCCAAGATTATGAACATGTTCAACGAATTCATGAACATGTTATCTATTACCTTTTAAATTTATATAAAATGACATTTGACGGTCTAAACTTGCTTAAATTGATAAGCGCTTTAATTTTATCTCAATCTTCTCTTACTTTGACACGTAGCACAACAGATTAACCATATCACTTTAAGCTAAGGGTTAATTACAAAAATGGGTCAAATGGGAGGCTCATTTACATATTTAACCTATTTACTCAACCTACTACATATCTAGACTGATTTTGTGTGACTTTTCCATAATACCTTCAATATTTACGCGCGGCTGTCTTCTTCCCGTCTGACTTCGCAGAGGTTAGCATATGCAAACCCTGCGAAGCTAAATATGCGAAGCCTGCGAAACTAATGTTTGGTTTAGTTGATGATTTTAGTTAGCATTGCGAAGTCTGCGAAGCTAATGTTTGGTTTAGTTGATGATTTTAGTTAGCATATGCGAAGCCTGCGAAGCTAATATTTGGTTTAGTTGATGATTTTAATTAGCATATGCGAAGCCTGCGAAGCGAATGTTTGGTTTAGTTGATGATTTTAGTTAGCATAAGCGAAGTCTGGATGTGTTTTTAACAAAATTCGCTAAGTGGTATATAACAAAAATGACAAACAACAACGGATTCAAAAATTATTTAACAAAAAAAATCAGAACATAAATGAATACACTAACAATAATTCAGTGAGATTTATAGAATTAGGCATTTTCTCTGCGTTTCCTAATCTTCCGCCTCACGGAACGAGGTTGTCGTTCGCTCTAAAATCGCCCTCTTTCTTCCCTTTTCTCTGTTGTTCGCCTTCTTCCTCGTCTTTTCTCTCACTGTTCACCTTCTTCTACCGTCGTTCACCTTCTCTCACCGTCGTTCGTCCTAAAATCGCCCTCTCGTTTTTCCTCTACCGCCGTTCGCTTCCCCTTTTCTTTCACCGGAGTAGGAGTTGCTAGAGAACGCCGTCAAACAACAACGGATTTTGCAGGTTAGATCCCTGTGGAAGGAGGATGAGCCATTTTGGGTGAAGAGGAAACCGTAAGGAAGAGGAAGAGGAAGAGGGAGATGAAAGATTGGAGGTATTATGGGAAAGTCACATAAAGACAGTCTAGATATGTAGTAGGTTGAGCAAATAGGTTAAATATGTAAATGGGCTTCCCATTTCACCCATTTTTATAATTAACCATTAAGCTAATTAAAAAAATTAACAAGACACCTTAAAGTTTAAGAGCTAATGGATTTATATATATATATATATATAAAATAGAGCTCCGTCCTACAATAATGGAGCACACAATAAAGATGAACAATCAAAATCCAATCATGGAGCCAAACAAGTTGCAGTTGTTACAAAGTAGGAAACAAACAGGTACACCAAAACAGAATTCTTCCACCATCTTCCTATTCCTATACATAGACAAACACACATAAAAAAAAACCACCACTCTCCTCCTCCAATGACCCTTTTTTTAGGCTTCCCACCATCACTATAAAGTCTCAATTTTTCACATTTTATATTATAAAAAAAAGAACCCAACAGAGCAGAACAGAACACAGAGGAAAAGAGGGAAAAGGGGTTACTTAGCCCTTTGGTTAATTTTCTAACCAAGGGCCAAGCAAAGCCAAGCCAAAGCAGGAAGGAGAGATTATTAACCTGTCGTTTCCTTTTCTTCAATCATGCAATTTTTAAGGTTCTTTTTTATTGATTCCCCCAATTTTTCTTTAACCTTACGATAAAGGATGGACATGCCTCTTTTTTTCTTACCTTGATTTTAATTTGGCATCTGAATCGATTCTGAGGAAAAACTTTTGGTAGATGTCTTTTTTTTCCCTCTCTTTTACCTGAATGATTCGTTGATTTGATCTGATTTTGTTTAATTTGGTGCAGGATTGTCAGTTCTCTCCTTCCTGGATTTAGGGTTTCAGTTTTAGAACAAGCATATCTGGCTTTGGGCTTGTAGATGCATCTCCGTAGACTTCTTCCTCTTTGGATCTATCAATTGATTGCCTGTATGGGGTGAGTTTTTCCCTTCTTTTTCTGCATCATTCTGTTTAGTGCTGTAAATTGTGGTGTCAATTATTGGATTAGTTTCAAATGAGTCAATCTCAATCCAATCCAAAAAAAATTGTGTGATATTCATGTCAACTTAATCTGTTAGTATCATTTTCGTGTTGTATTCGCGGATCATATGTAATTTTAATGGTAATGGGTAATGGTGTTAACCTATGTTGCTTGAACAATCCTTTTTAGTAGCCTTTGATAGACTATTTCGTTTGAAGGCTATTTGATGAAGGTTATGTTTTAGAAATAATGTTTCCTAAAATATGGAAGGTTCAGTCATGTTCGCGGGCAACGTGTAATTTTATTACTTCTATTAAGGTTAAGGGTGTAATCGAGCCGAGCTTTGACCTGCTCATGCTTGGCTCTTCAGAAAATTGACGAGTTCAATTTGTGAGAATCTCACGAACTTGTTCACGAGTTTTGCTTGGGAGTAGCTCGTTAATTTTGTTCATGAATTTCGTTCGCGGACAACTCATTAATTATGTCCATTTGAAATTTCTTTAACACAAAACTACGGTTATTTTACATTTCCCCTTTTGTAGAAGTACTATTATTAAAAAAAATATAATCAAACCAAGCTTGCCCACGTGCGTGTTCATGAACATTATAATCGAGCTTGTTCATGAACCTATAACCGAGCTTGCTTGCGAGCTTTCTACCCAAGTTTCGTCGTGCTCAAACTCGACTCATTTATAAATTGAGCCGAATACGGCCGAGCTTTTGTCGAGCCGAAAGCCGAGCCGCTCATGAGTGGCTTGACTCATTTACAGCCCGGTGGACATGTAAAAACATAAGAGTTTATCATAATAATAGTAATTTTAAATATTCGTGTCATTTTTGAGTTAACATGTTAACCCCAACCCAATCCAAAAATGACACACATGTCAGTTTCATGCCAACCCAAAAATGACTCATTACCTTTTTAATAAATCACAAACCCACGAAATCCGTGTCATGTTTTCAGGTCACGTATACAATTGTCACCTCTAATTCTGTTTGGTTCATCAGAATAAAAACAGCTCTATTTGTTTATTTATTCACTCAAAGTTCTTAACTTTATTACTTGGTTTGGAATCTTATGTTTTGGTGATTGCTTGCTTATTCAGTAAGCTTGATTGAACAGAGAAACAAGATGTCACTTTTTATGTTGTTTTTTACTCATTCTTTCCTTCAAGCAATGGTTAATCTAATAACCTCTAGATTTGGTTATTCTTTGGCATAATTTTTTGTTGAAACCATGTTTTCTAGTTGTTGTTTGCAAACCCACACCGAGAAATGCTTTGAGAAACCTTGCTGTTCGTTCCTATTGTTTTCCGGTGCTTGTTTCCGGGCTCTTGTTTTTGCTGCTATGGAATCATTAAAGAATAGATGCAAGGGTCTTTTCAGTGTGAGGATTTTTGTTTAATACGTTCTCCGTTTTTTAAGTTTGTTTGATAAACGGAGAATCTTTTGTTTTGGTTTCATGGGTTCAAATATGTCTAGACACGACATTATTATCATTTCCGTGTCATTTATATCATATATAATCATGTGGAGTATATGGATCACATAACATGATTATGACACGGTAACCCGTTTTGACACCCCTAGAATAGCTAATGTGTTGCAATTTAACTGGCTGTTTCTTCATAGACTCGCCGATAATAGTTTTTGCAGAATTCAGTGGACAATCTCTGTATTATATTCTGTGACGAATATGTTTACGATTTACTAACCCTTGTAGGAGTAGTTTTGATAGAATGTACTTTTGTTCCACTATGTTGCACGAAAACTCCTCTTCAGTAGCGTTTCCCCACATTTGTATCTGTTTCGTGACTATGTTTTGAAGACTATGTTTTAGAATCATGTTTCTCGGTGTCTGTTTCCGTTTATGTGCAACATAGGAGATGCATCTTGTCTACTTCTGTTCTTTTTTTTTTTTTTGTATTCTAGATTTGGCGCAACAGTAAACGTTGTTGTCATGTGACTGAGAGGTCACAGGTTCGAGTCTTAGGAGTGGCCTCTTGCCAAAAAATTGGTCGGGGAAGGCTTGCCCCCAATACACCCTTGTGGTGGGACCCCTCCCCGGACCCTCGTAGTGCACCAGGACGCCTTGTTCAATAACGGGCTTATTGATCACAATATCATCGATGCTGTTTCTTTGCCAGATTGCTCAATTTTCATTCTTGGAACATAATTTTTCCTTTTTCGTGTTTCCGTTATTATTGGAGCTGTATGACTTAAAAATGAGAATTATATAATGGATTATTGGTACTAATCGTTTTAATGGCGAAACATAATTTGTAACAGAGCAGAGGTTGTTTTGGATGCTGCAATAGACCTGCAACAACTATCACAATTGGTAACACCTCAAAGAGACTGAGAAATAAGGATCAAACAACGAAACAAGAAAGCACATCAGACGATTTTTGGAGCGCGAGTCCCATCGAAATGGACACTAACGGATTAAAATCCCGAAGAAGTAGTCCTTCATCAACTAGCGTAGTGAATCAGCCCTTAGATCCATTAACTGGTGCTGCCACCACAAGCAATCCTCCAGAGTTTGTAAATCATGGCAAGATTTTCTAACTGTTATATTTATTTGCTAACTCGTCTGTTAGAATATTTGCCTGTGCTCGTTTTGCTCGAGTCTGTGGATTTAGAATCGACTACTTTGTTGTCTGCAATCATTGCAATGCGCTTTTTTCAGTTTGCTGATGCATCTAAGAAATGGTGCAGGTTTTCACCTTTGGAGGCAAACAAGGCAGCAATGGGCCGCAAATAAAAAGCCTCGCCAAAAGAAACGAGTTCGTGAACCTACAATAAGGTTAAATATCCCTTCCTTACCTCTTTCTTTGAAAGATATTTTGATCAAGGCATCGAAAATTTAGTATCATTGCCGAATTTTGGTTAAGGAACAACTTTTTTTTATCTAGGTGATGAACTTTTGTCTATGTAAGTAAATGTTGGTCTTTAGGACGAATTTTGTTTCAAGCACTAGTTTTGGTCAAAAGGACCAAATTTTAGACTCCTATACATATTTTGATCAAGTTGACGAAACTTTAGTATTGGTGACGCGTTTTTGGTTAAGGGGACAAAACCTTTTGTCTCGACAGTGAACTTTTGTCTATGGAACTAAATATTGGTCTCTATGAACGAATTTGGTACCTCATTTGGTCTCGAGTCTAATTTTCGTCAAAAGTCAGGACGTATGTTTGCCAAGCAGACAAAACTTTAGTATGGTCTTTTCTGAACTTCTATTTTGTTGGTTGTATTGCAGTTGGAATGCTAGTTACGAGACTTTACTCGGTACAAGCAAGCGTTTCCCTCAACCTATACCTCTGCCTGTAAGTTGTTCTTTCTATTTTTATACCATCATTGCCAGTCAAAAGCAATTTAACCTCCAATGCCTTAAATGATATAATTGAGGGTTTAACATTAGCAAGTTAGGCCAATTTCAGACATTATTAGCAAGCTCTCTCCTTAGTAATCAATCTCGCTATTTCATTCACTTGTACCCATATTATCAAAGACAAACGACGGTATTGTGTGGGTCTCATCTTGTCGAACTCTTATAACGTGTTCTATAAGTGTAATATAAAAAAAAAAACTTCAAAAAACCCCACAAATTTTGCTTTACGTTAAAGCTGAAATCACAAAAAAGGCGTAATTTTTTTGCTTTCTGAACTAACTGATATGCAACTAGTACAGAACATGTAAAATAGAACATTTGAGTTTCTGTAACAATGTCTGAAATTGGTTCAGTTTGTTAACATTAGACTCTCAATTGCACCGTTCATAATGTTAGAGGTAAAATTGTTATTGACGGACAACGATACAATACGACTAATTTTATATTATTCTTGTAATTTTCAAGTTCTTGATTTCTTGTGGGAATGTCAATGGCAGGAAATGGTAGATTTTCTTGTAGATATTTGGGAACAGGAAGGCTTTTATGATTGAAAAGGTCTTTTTTTTACAAGTGCTTTCTTTGTTAATAAGTAGAATTGATTTCCATTGTTGTTCTTCTCCTTCTTTTTGAAACCTTGTTGTTGATGGTTGAGGCAGATAATTGTAACATATTTATTATTTTGTTGTAATTTGACTAATATACCACTTCATCTTCACTTACAATGATTCATTTATATTCATGAATGAAGTTGATTCATTGTTTATTATTAATTTGCCAAGTTTATTGTTGTATGTTGTTTAAGGGATTAAATTAATGATGGTTATAACTTATAATAGCCTATGAGTAAACCGTGAGGCGCAAGGAAATTGACTGGCGGGATCCCCTTGAGGGTTGCACCGCCGATCGACCTTGATCTTCTAAGAAGGGTTCGAGTGTGTGAGAGCATGTTTGTCGGGACTAGAAAGATGGTGAACTGTGTTGTCACTACGAGCGTTGTTTTCCATGATTGTTGCGATGACATCTCTGCAAGCGTTTCAATGGCATGGGCTTATGTACGATGCGGTTTTAATCCACCTCTCACTAAAACCAAATCGCTGAAAAATAGATTTGATAAAACCCCATTCTAGCTGGTTGTATGCTTTACTCATATCGATCTTAAGCGCATCGAAGCTCTCCTTTCCTTGTGTTTTTCTTCTCAAAAAGTGTGTTGTTTCGAACGCAATTAAAATGCTATCCGTTATCGTTTTCCCAGGCACAAATGCACTTTGAGACTCTGAAACCAACGCATTAAGTAATAGGTTTAATCTATTAGCAATTACTTTGGCTAAGATTTTATAAGCTATATTACATAGTGATATGGGTCTAAGGTCCCTCATAACTTCAGACTGATTTTTCTTTAGTATGAGTACAATACTAATACTATTTAGCTCTTGAGGAAGGTAGCCTGATTAAAAAAAAATCGTTGCATATTTTTTTACCACATCCACGCCTATTATAGACTAATAAGATCGGAAAAATGCTAGATTCATTCCATCCGGTCCCGATGCCTTATCTGAATCCATGTTAAAAGCTGATTTCTTTATCTCATCAGCAGTGATTTCTTACATAAGCTTCTCATTCTGCTCAAGAGAAATAACTGGATTTATGTATTCAAGAATTTCAGAGAAAGAATTTGAAGACTGAAACATCTCCTTAAAACAGTGTATCATAATGTCCCCCAAATCCCCATCCCAGTCATGCCATTGACCATCAGACCCACGAAAACTCTCAATTTTGTTATGTTTTTTCCTACTTGTATTTCATCTCTAGAATTAAGCTAGTGAGCTTTTGCACGTTGTTTCGAGAAAATTTCCATGGACCCAAGCAACTCGAAATAGCGAACCTCTGTTTTCTTGAACAAAGTCACACCTACGATTATGCAGAAAATTCAACTCATGCTTAATTGCTGTAATTTCTTTTTTAATCTTGGAAATATAATTTTCTCTCCAATTTGAGAGAGCCCGTCCACACTCTCGTATCTTAGTTTGTAAATTTATAAAAGAACTATCCTTCCAAACTTTTTAAATAATTAAATGGCATTCATTCTCCTTCAACCAGCGAAAATGTTTGACCTAGACTTTACGTTTTCTCGGGTGTAAGGACAGAAGAAGAGGAAGATGGTCAGATGAACTATACGGTATAACACGTACATGAGCTTGTGGAAATTTGTCCAGCCAAGAAATTGTGGCCAGCCCCTTATCAAGGCGTTCCTCCACCCAAGCAGATGTACCACGACCACGCTCTCATGTACAGAACATACTTGAAGAATCCAGATCAACCAAACCATAGTCCTCAATTGCTTGTTTAAGGGTGAGGATTAATACCCTCTTTTCCTCAGGACCGACTAGGTCATTAAAATCACTCATGCAACATCAGGGATAATCTGATAGAGAAGCAAGATCATGAAAAATATTTCAAGACTCTTATCTTCTAGATCTGTCTGGATTACCATAGTAACCAATAAATCTCCAAGGCTGCACAGACCAAAGAAAAATAATATTTACTAGAGTTTAATATTTGGACCATCCCAATATCCTGCCACAATAGGCTCAGGCCACCGCTTCTACCTATGCAGTCCACACTTAAGCAACCAGCGAAACCCAACTTCTTTTTTAAAACTTCTAATTTGCTTTCTTTAATTTTTGTTTCACTAAAAAAAATTAAATTAGGCTTATAACTACGGGCTAAATCCAGGATCATCCTAACTGCTCGTGGGTTGCCCATCCCACGGTAGTTCCAAGCTAAGAGACTCATGGTCAGAACAAATTAATTTTGATAGAACGCAATAAGTCAAAAACTTGTCAAAAGGACAAGAGAGAAAAACTTGTCAACAGGACAAGAGCTCGTTGTAACATCATTGTTTAATGTAAGCGGAATTAAGTACATAAAAAAAAAACTTAATACATCAAAAACCTCTTGAACTTATCCAAGAAACATGATTGACTCCCTGAACTTACATGATGTCTCGTTAGCTCATCAATTTGCTTAAAATAACTTATTGATAAGCTGAATTTGTTTAAATTGACCTATTAGAACATCTCCAAGAGAGTCTTAGTGCACTCTCTAAATATAATATAAATAATTGACTCTTAGTGATTTAAGAGTGACTAAGATATACCATCTCCAACAATACTCTTTATATTCACTCTTTATTTATTATTTTATTATTAAAAGTATTAATTGTTGTTATATTTACCAATAGTGAGAGGAGAGAGACTTTTCAATAATAAATTATTAATAAAAAATGAATTAAGAGATACTAAGAGGTGGAGAGATGTTCTCTATTAATAGAGAGGATGAAGAGGCTCTTAATAATTTGAGGAGCCACTAAGAGGCTATTGGGGCTAATTTTTCATTCTCGCTCCTCAAATTTTAACTTAAGACCCAACTTAAAAGGCTGTTAGAGATGCTCCCCCCTAAATTTGTGTACAATGATCCATTTGTCCTCTAAACTTGTTTAAAGTGATCTACATTGCAATTTGTTTAAATTGACATATTACCCTTCTAAGACTTTAAAACAAATTAACTTTCTATTTTGTATATTTAACGTTTTTATATATTTAGGTACTTAGAGCATCTCCAAGAGACTCTTAGTGAACTCTCTATAAATAATATAAATAATTGACTCTTAGTGATTTAAGAGTGACTAAGACATATCATCTCCAACAATGCTCCTTATATTCACTCTTTATTTATTATTTTATTATTAAAATTATTATTTATTGTTATATTACCAATAGTATGAGGAGAGGGACTCGTCAATAATAAATTATTAGTAAAATATGAAGTTATGAGGCACTAAGAGGTGGAGAGAGGCTCTCTATTAATAGAGAGGATGTGGCTCCTCAAATCACTAAGAGTCTCCTCATCCTCTCTATTAATAGAGAGCCTCTCTCCACCTCTTAGTGCCTCCTAACTTCTTTTTTTATTAATAATTTATTATTGATGAGTCTCTCTCCTCACACTATTGGTAATGTAACAATAAATAATAATTTTAATAATAAAATAATAAATAAGGAGTGAATATAAAGAGCATTATTGGAGATGATATATCTTAGCCACTCATAAATCACTAAGAGTCAATTGTTTATATTATTTTTAGAGAGTTCACTAAGAGTCTGTTGGAGATACTCTAATGAAACACCCTGTAAATTTAAGGAGTCAATTAAGTTTTTGTTGACAGGTTCAGAGGCAACTAATGTATTAAGCCAAAAAAAAAAAAAAAATCATATGTCGCATGAACGAAACGACGCAGTTTTCTCCAGAAACCCTAGCCTGTAAAGAATTGGATGATTTCCTTTCCTCATTCACTATTTTTCTCCAGGGAAAATCCAATCTCCATTTCTGCTTCCTAAATTCTCCATTTTCGCCAGGGGTGAAACCTCAATTTTCTACCGCGGATCCCTTCTCACAGAGTTCAAGAGTTCTGCACCATTTCTCGCCGTTCTCGCCATAGCTCAACAGTTCCGCTCCTAATCCCCTCTTCCATAGATTCGCGATTATCTCTCTTTTCTTTATCCAGTTCCATTTTTCTTCATTTTATTTACTTTTGTGTGGCTTACGCATTGAACGAACTCAAATTGACTGCCTCTGTCTACATATTTTCATCTGTTTGCATATATTTTGCTTTGGATAGTGTAGTTGTTTGGACTGTCATTTCTGGATTTTGCTTCATTCTATCATATATTATTGCTTGATATACAATTGGATTGATTACCATTAAATCGTGTTTCTTACTTTCTTAACAGTGAATATACATTTTTTCTATGACTATCTGGATTTTGGATCAAGTATGGCGTTCAAGTTCATCTTTCTTACATTTTATTACTATGTTTGTGAATCTGAATTGGTCATAAGTTTGATATACTGCTTTCTTCACATTTTACATTGAGATTGTTGTCACACATTTTCAGTTTTTAGATACGAGCCTATTTTTTATGCTAAATTTAGATTTCTTTCCCCATTTTTTGTGTTCCTCTCTTGACCAAAAACTGTTTTATCTTTTGTTCATTTTTGCTCTAATCTAATGTAGTCAAATGTCAGTGGAGGTGTTTATACTTGAGAGTTCAATTGTTGATAATGTGCAATTAAAATCATGTCAATCATGAAGCTTGTCTACCTTATAGATATGTTGAGTTGCTCAATAATTTGATTGTGGTTCAGTTGGATTAAGTACAAAAATATGGTTTAATTTTACTTTGCATTTAATTTGCAGGAGTTATTTGATTAAGTTTGGATGTCAATTTGTATTCGGATAAATTTGGCACATTTAGATTAATTTATGTGTTGTATATTCAAGAGTGCCGTTAAATAGGTCGTGTCAAATGTTAGCTAAATGGATTAATCGTGTTGTGTCGTGTCGTGTTACACATTTAGTATACAAGTGTTAATGGCATTCATGAAATGTGTTGTGTTCAAGTCATGTCTAAATTTCCATGTGCCAAAACAAATTGTCTGGTCTAATGTAATTCCTTTAACCATGAATAATGTTTTGAATCTGAACATAGTAAGTGGAATATAATTATTTATTTCAACTCAAATGATTTCCACGCTGATTATTTTCATCATTTGTTATGGATGTATTAATAATTTAGAACTGTGAGATTCTGGTTCTGTGGATTTTCAATTTTTTTTTTTGGTGAAACCAGCCAGAAGCTACTTCTTTCCCCCCTCATGTAGCGCAATGCCAATCATAAATTGATAGTCGCCCATAGTGTGAATTTGAAGCTCTTTGCACAGAACGAAACTTCATTGTTTGTTAAATGAGTATACTTCTCATTTAGCCTCTTTCACTGTGGCAGTGCCTAATGTTGATGCATTCAATTGCTTGGAATTCCGTAGCAGAAGTTACTGACTCTCCTTGAGATTTGTTTTGCATTTCTGCACAAACATCGGAAATCAATTTAGTTTCAGAAAGTTGAAGACAATAAAACATGCAAGCAGTTACTCATCATCTTCATCCAATTCTGAACATTTCCATCAGGTAATGGAACATCATGTATGTGTTTTCACAGTCAAGTTAGAGCACTTTAGCTTCACTTTTCTCCCTCTTTGTAAATAGAACAAAATAAGATACAATTGGTTTAAATTTTTGAACAAATTGCAGAAAAACAACTGGCAAGCCAAATGGGAGCATTAACAAGAAAACCTTGAATTTGAGTCAGTTTAGCTTTGCTGGTGAAGCTCACAGTCATGTACCTGTGTTACTTGAGCGACAAACCAAATTGTTTGTGGTTCCTAATGCAAATGATGGGCACCAAGCTATCTCCTTTGTAGATGAAGAAACAAATACCAACCATGCACCTAGTGTGAAAGCAGATACACTCTTCAGCAAATGGTCGCCTCCTGGGCACCTTTGGAGGGGATTGTCGGTTTTTATCATGGCAGGGCAGGTAACTATCAGGATTTTAAAGGGAAAAATCCATTGGAGAAACACTCTTCAACAACTAGAAAGAGTTGGGCCAAAGTCAGTCGGGGTTTGTCTCTTGACTGCTGCATTTGTCGGCATGGCATTTACCATTCAATTCGTGAGGGAGTTCACCAAACTTGGATTGCAACGATCTGTCGGTGGTGTATTAGCACTAGCCTTTTCAAGGGAA